>NC_136065.1:1998122216-1999400578 GCF_964261635.1 Lissotriton helveticus | reverse complement strand
GTGCTTTTTCAGGTGCCTCCTTAGTGCTGTTTTCTGGAAGTTCGGGGTGCTCTCATCTTCGCTTCTGTGGAATCTGGCACATACCCAGTCCCGCAACACCTCCCTCCCACCTCCCATTATATGGTGGCTGCAGCACGACTGCGCGCAGCTGTAGCGCTGCTGCCGTGCCTAAGGCAAGCCAGTCTTAACCTGTCCGCACCTGGACGGCGCCCAGCGCCCGACCCCTGCCCCCCAAACGCCACAACGCCCCTCTCTGCTACGACGCCAGTACCCTCCACGCACTCAACACCGATCTCACACATGCTTCCTGGACGCTCCGAAGCGCACATAAGGACTCTTCTCCTGCCAGAACTGCAGCTTTGCCAGCATCCGATCTGCCAATCCACCCACTGTGAAAGAACGCAACCACCTCAGATGCATTCTGCTCAACACCCGCTTCGCCCGCAAACACGCCGTCAAACTCTGGGACCTACTCAACTCAACCTCCCCAGATGTCGCCTTCCTGACGGAGACCTGGTTGACCCTCCTCTGCACCCAACATCGCCATAGCCCTCCCTGACGGCTACAAGATCACCTGCAGGGACCCGACCAACGGAACAGGAGGAGGAATCGCCATCGCCCACAGGAACACTCTAGGAATCTCGACCAGCACCGACGACACCCTCAGTACCGCCAAACACCAGCACTTCCAGATCCACGCCGATCCCAACACTACCCTCAGAGGAACGCTCGGCTTCAGACCCCCTAGACCCCGGCCACAGTTCAGCAACTCCATCGCCGACTTCGTCAGCACACACGCCCTGGCCTCCACAGACTACATCCTCCTCAGGGATCTGAACTTCCACCTCGAGAACAACAATGACACTAACTCCGCCACCTTGATTGCCAACCTCGGACTCAGGCAGCTCGTCACAACCCCCACCCACTCTGCCGGCCACACACTTACCCAATCTTCTCAGCAAGCTCCCACGTCTCCTTTAGCCACACCTCTGAACTCCATTGGACCGACCATCGCTGCATCCACTTCACCTTCCAGAAACCCACCACGCACCACTGCACCCAACAGATCCCTTGCCGCAGCTGGAGCAAAGTCACTGAAGACCAGCTAACCACCACCCGCCGACCCCACCGACCCCGACACTGCCGCCCGCAACCTCAGACAGCGAATCGACGAATGCGCCAATACTCTCTCCCGATCAAGAAACCCTCCAACAGACACACCAACAAGAAGGCCAGCTGGTTCACTGAGGACCTCCAGGCCTCCAAGCAAACCTGCCAAAAACTAGAGAAGAAATGTCACCATGAACTGACACCGGACAGTTACGCAGCCCACAACAACAACACCCGCAGACACCATCACCTCATCAGATCTGCCAAAAGGGCCTCCTTCAAAGACCGCCTAGACAACAACGCACACATCAGCAAAGAGCTCTTCAACATCACAAAGGAACTCTCCAACCCCAGCTCCAACACCAACGACATCCCACCATCGCAAGACCTGTGTGACTCCCTTGACACCTTCTTCCATCGCAAGATCGCAGACATACACGACGGCTTCAACGTCATGACCGCCCCGACAGCCACTGAGACCTCCGACCCCACGCACCGATCCCCTACTCTCCTGGACCAACACAAACGACAAGGACACCATCAAAGTCATGAACACCATCCACTCCGCATCTCCGTCAGACCCATGCCTACAACACATCTTCAACAAAGCCAGTGCCACCATCGAACCCCATCTCCACAACACCCACCGACCATGCACGCAACCTGGGGTTCATCCTCGACTCTACTCTCTCCATGACAAAGCAGGTCAATGCCGTCTCGTCCTCCTGCTTCAACACCCTCTGCATGCTCCGCAAGATCTACAGGTGGATCTCCACCGAAACAAGAAGAACGGTCACCCAGGTCATCGTCAGCAGCAGGTTGACTACGGAAACGCCCTCCACGCAGGTGGCTCGGCCAAACTCCTGAAACGACTACAAAGCATACAGAACGCCTCTGCATGCTTGATCCTTGACATCCCTTGCCGCAGCCACATCACACCCCACCTGAGACCTGCACTGGCTTCCCGTCAACAAAAGGATCAACTTCAAGCTCCTCACCCACGCACACAAGGCACTCAACACCGGACCAGCATACCTCAACAGACGACTCACCTTCTACACCCCCAACCACCAGCTCCGCTCCGCCGACCTCACCCTCGCCACCGTCCCCCGTATCCAAAGAGCGACCTCCGGCGGCAGATCGTTCTCCCACCTTGCCGCCAAGACCTGAAACACCCTCCCCATCCTCCTACGGCAGACCCAGGACCTGCTATCCTTCAGAAGACTACTCAAGACCTGGCTGTTCAAGCAGTAGCAGCACCCCCCCCCCCCCCCCCAGCGCCTTGAGACCCTCACGGGTGAGTAGCACGCTTTACAAATATATTGATTGAGAATCCAAGGCTTTCTAATTCTAACCGATAGGCCGGATCGGACCATCTGCCATTGAACAGTCATGGATCACGAGGAGGCGGGTGGCCAGGTAGTATAAAAAGGGGTTTGACATTCCCATTCCCCCATCGTATGGGGGCCGCAGACAATGTGTAAGGGCCAGGTGTGGTCTCGAGCCACCCCAGAGGAAAGTTGTGGTTACTGTTTGAGTCTATGGAACCAGCTGCGAGGGAGGTGAAGTGGGAGATTCAAGAGTACATATAGGAGGCGAGGCACAACCATCTTTTTGAACAGGGCGATCCTACCAAGGGGGTTGAGCGGGAGGAATCGCCAACGCAGTAGGTCATCGTTTGTACGTTTGAGTAGCGGGTCAACATTGAGGGTTCAGGTCAGCTCTGGAAGAAGGGCAACCCATATTCTGAGGTACATAAAAGAAAGCCTCCATAAGGGAATGCTTGTTTGACTGTTTACACACTTGTGAGACATGTAGGGGCACTAAATTAAATTTAGCTGGGTTAAGACGTAGGCCTGATGCTCCCCCAAAGGATTAGAGTATCTGGAGGCATCTCTGTCCAGATTGGGCCGGATCAGCCAAAAAGAGCAGGACATCATCCGCATACAGGGCAATCCGGTCTTGCCAGCGCCACCCCTCATCTGCACGTATGATACAGGCCAGAGGCTTTATCGCTAGAGCAAATAGGAGCAGGGAGAGAGAGTATCCCTCCTGATGGTAAGTAAAGGCGTTTGATAACACCCCGTTTACGAGAACCCTGGCTGCCGGGTTGGAGTACAGGACCCCCAATTGTTTCCGATAATGAGGACCGAAGCCCGCCTTCTCCAGCACACTCCCCAAGTAGCTGTAGTCAACTGTGTCAAAGGCCTTTTCAAAGTCAAGTAGCAATAAGACTAAGTATGGAGTGAGAAGATGGCGGTGAGCGAGGGCCACATGGAGGCGTCTCAAGCAGTGCCGGGTGCTACGACCCGGAATGAAGCCACATTGATCGGGGTGTATGAGAGTGTATATCACCCATTTCAGCCAGGCGGCCAAGATCGTACCGTAAATTTTGGGCAGTAGTTAGAGCATGAGGCTGGGATGCGGTCCATTTTGGGTATGACTATGCTGGTGGCTGTGTCTGCGTCAGGGGGAAAAGTGCCTCTCTACCACACTTCATCAAACAGGGTGAGGAGCTGTGGGGCCTTGCGGGTAGCCAGTGTCGAGATTGCTTCTCTGATAACCTCAGAAGTAATGGGCTCATCTAGGGCCTTTGCATCCCTCTCTGGGGGTTGCGGAAGGGGGACAATTTGCAGGAAGAGGGCGCCTGTGGTTGACGTACGCGGACGGTCTGCTGTGTAAAGCCTGCATAGTAGTTTGCGAAGGTCTGTGCAATGTCAGCGGGGGTGCGGAGGACCTGCCCTCGAGGGTTTCAAATCTCGGGTTGGCAAGGGTATGAGTAGCAAGCCAATGGAGTAATTTGCTGTTTTTGTCTCAACCATAAACCCGGGTCACCAATGATCGCCAGATCATCTTGGCAGATTCAAGAGAGAAAGACCTGATCATGTGGTGTGGGGGGAATCTTGGGTCTCCAACGGACGGTCAGCAGGGTATGCAACATAGTCTGTGCTGCTGCGACGGTCTTCACTGGATTCACAGAGCTGGCCTCCGGGGGGATAGGCCTGGCCGCCTCCCTTTTGGCCCGGGCTGGACATCGAGTCATCGCCGCCAGCTTCCCCAGGCGGTTATTTGCCTCCAGACTGCTGCAGGGGAGGGTGCCTCAAGCCTAGAGGTGCCTCAGTTGAAGGGATGCCACTGGAGAAGTGTCAGGATGAAGACGAATCTTAGAGAGGTCCAGAGCCCTCTTAGTGTGTGACCGCCATCTTGGCTCGCCAAGTCACGCCCCCAAAATGCTAGGGTGTTAATCCAAACCAGCTGTAGGAAGAGGTTACTTAGACTTCAGTTTAAAGCATCCCTTCCTTGGGGCCTCACTGCCCTGGCAGCCTCTGTTGCCATGAGACAGCTAGGACGACACCTCCTCAGATCCGTTTTAAGGCATGGCGAACATGGGAAACTGCCCTTTGCAAGTGACTGACTGGGACAGGCAGCAATACACATTTGCTCAGCAATAACAATGGATAGACACCAGATTTTTTTAGGGCTTGCCTACAAACAACTGTAACTGTTGGAGACCTTGTGTTTCTTTTAGAGTACAACATACTTATGCATAAACTCTGTATGGAGTGTGGGCTTTTAATCAACCTCCTTCAGCCATTGGCTATTGCCATTTTTATGACTCGGCTAGACAGCGCACGTGCAGTCTCAAAGAGTTAAGTTGTATTTGATATGTGGGATTCAGCCCACCCATAGGCTTCCCATTTGCGAGCTCCATCGCCACTCTCGTATTCTTTCTCTCCATTTGTCCATGACATGCATGCGTCATGCCTTTTCATTTACACAATGCCAGTTCACACCACATAGTTCCACACCACAACACAATTCCACTACACACCACATATATCCAATCCACAACACATAATTCCACAAAATTCAAAACGGTTTATAGTTTACTAAGGAGAGTAACTGTTCCTATGAAAGTGGGAGTGAGGGAAGTCGTTTTAGAGAAAGGCGTGAAAAAGACCTACAGACTTTTGCTTGATGCCCTCACACACCCTGAAGGATGTCATGCTTCATCATGGGGCGGTGCTTCTCATCGGGTTGGCGCTGCAATGCCCTGTGGGTCCCTCGAAGGGTAACTTTATCGGAGATCTTTTGTTGATCAAGCCGTATGATGTGAGCGGGTCAATGCTCAATGAGTAGTGAAAGGTGAGTTAAAAAATGGCTAGAGGGTATCAAGAGTGAGTCAATTTTAATAGGTGAGATCCCTCTGTCATGATTAAAAAACAAAAACTGTTAGGTGCTGCTTGAGGGTAGTTATGGCCCTCAGTAGCTGAAAGGATATAGTGCTTATTAATGAAAGTGGATTGTATACGGTTAGGTCGACATGTTTCACACTTTGATATGGTCTCAGGAGAAGATCCTTAGTGCTTCTCAAAATAGAGTGATAAAGGTATTGGAAAAAATAAATAAATGCGTGTGGTGGCTCAATAAGTGTAGTAGTGCCACTGAGGGGACCTAAAGGTTGGTCCAATCTATTAAGTATAGGTAGAGTATTCCATGAGTCAAGCGAGAGGGTGCTGATCATCACAATGGTTGTGTCGCCAGGCACAGGTACTTGCACCTACTAGACCTCTCTTTTGCTCAAAACGTTCATGGAATACTCTACCTATACTTAATAGATTGGACCAACTCTTGATACCCTCTATCCATTTTTAGGTCGAGCATTCGAGACCTGTTGTAATTTCTCATGTTGGCTTAAAGCCGTTCCCTGCTTTTGATTTGCTTGTTTCAGTGTCCCTTAGAAATCCTTGCTTGCTAGTGGTCAGCCCTGCCTCTTTGTTCCTCCTTTTCCTTTCTGTTCATCCCATGCAGCAGGGACTGTCTCATTCCACTATGGCTTTATGTTTTCTTCTAGGGACTATGTTTTAGGTCTCGCATAGGCAGTGCATGCGCTGCCTCACCGAGGCATCAAATAATCAGTATTACTAGTGAAACTCAACTATTGTGTTTGTCTTTGTTTTGTTGTTTGCCATTGGTGAAATCTGGCATTGCTTTTCTTATCTCGCTCATTGTTGGCTAGTGGGCCCATATGTCACTCCCGTTTTCTTCTGTTTCTGGAGGCAGCAGCATCAACCAACTACAGTTAACTTACGCTGCAGCACGGTATCTTTTAATGTAGGGACTACTTTGTGGTTTTTTAGGTCTCGCATAGGCAGTGCATGCGCCCCCTGCTGAATGTCCTCTGTGCCTTGAACCGCAGCCCCCAGGCCCTCCATTACTGCCCTGTCCACACCGCTCTTTTCTGGCCTGCCTGCGGCAGTACCTGCGCATAGAGATCACCGAGAGCCACTTCGACATCTGCTGCCCCGAGCGCGCTGAGCGCCTGCAGCCCCACCACGTCCACGCCATCCTACAAGAACCTCAGCTACTCGTAAATTACGAGGCCCTCGTGCTGCGCAGACATCTACCTCAGGATCTGGAATGCAGGTGGTGCCTGGCGCCTGACTGCGGGTAAGATTCTAGTAGGTGAGAGAGACGGGGGTGACAGGGAGGTCGGCATGACTTGCATTATTGTTGGTGGACTTTCGATTCTTTGTTTGCTTTTTTGTGCCACCTAGGCACTCCCTTTTCCATACAGTGCGAAGGAACTTTTAAGGTGGAGTTGTGAACATGTGCGGTGGAGCTGCATATCCCATACTGCCTCTACTCATTTATTTCTGTCGCCGAACTAACCACTTGCTACACCACGGAACAATCTCATCACACCAGTAGCCTTTCCATTCCACCCACGCGGGAAACATCCTTTACAGCGCAACTTTCACCACGCAGTGCCTTTACGACGCAACTATTACAACGCATAGCGCTGGGGGGCGCTCTAGGATAGGGAATAGATTTAATTTACTATCCAACACCTTCCCTACTATCCACGGGACTGGAGTTGGAATAGTAAATTAAACTATTCACTATCCAGCACCCCTAAGCACTATGCGTTGTAACAGCATGCGTTGTAAAAACTGCGTTGTAAAGGCATGCGTGGTAAAAGCATGCGTTGTAATGTCATACAACCGTTCCTCGCTAAATGCAGGGTGGTACTATCTTCTTTGATCTCTTCAGATTACATCTCTCAATTATCCATGATAGTTGCAGTGGCGTGGCGGGTAGTGCCCTCACATGCTAAGGTTGTGCCTGTACTTCACCGAACATCACCTGCTGTTAACTAGTCTGTATTTCGATCTGCTAACATTAGATTCTCCGATGTGCATTTGTCAGAGATACTAGTCAGTCTCCACCCTGCCCAAAAAATACATGTTAATGGTTTCTCCGTATTTCCTAGGAACCAGAGTATTCCTGGAAGCCATTTAATTCGCAGATTGTGGTATGCAGTTATGCTCACTCATTGGGCTGCACTACGCTTTGCTTGAATTCAAGTTTACCACGCATAAAATGAGGGTATTGTAGTTAACCGGTGGCAATGAACCGTGCTATAACGCATAAGTTGTCCGAATATTGTGGGACGATGTTGATGGACTCAGTTTGTTAGGTTTTGTTTTTATATCCTTACGCTGAGAAATAGTGCGCGGAGAAATAGGGGTGACGTTGTTTAACAACTTGTTGAATTTTCCATGTCAGTGCCCTCTTTTGTTAGTATGATGCCTCCCTTCTTGTGGATATGAAAAGGTTGAGACGGAAAGTGCACCCTTTCGATAGGTTTGGTGATGCATCCGTTAGATGTAATAGTCAGTCCTGTACGTTAAGAATGTTGCAGAATCCAGGTGTGCTAAAACATGATTTTTGAGACCCTTGCCATACCAACTCAATAAGTGCGAGTATACTTGAAATCACGAAGTACAACGTGTTTTTAATAATAAGTCCTTATTTGTGCTTGAACCAGCTTTTACTCTAAAGCGACACCTTGGCTATAAGTTCTTAGTGCTGGAGATGAGCAAGGCCCCTAGAACAGGGCCTACAGATTCGGGTTTTATATCTGCCTTTCTTTGCACCGCTGCAGTCATAATTTCCTACTTTTTAATGGCAGTGTTTTAAGGATATATTTATTGCCTTTTTTCGTCCACTACGTGGAATCATCGGAATGGAGAAAGAGTAGCCACAAAGCGTCTTCTCAAGAAGAGATAATTAAGTCAGAAGGGCCATGCCCAATTTCGTTTTGCTGACACAACCAGGGGCATTATTGCATATTACAATGGCCATCCGTTGAATGATCTCATAATGGGTCTAAAAATCCAAGCAGACATCATGAAACAAAGGAACATTTTACAATGCTTTTTGCTACTGATTGCTTGTGATGCAAAATGGGACAAATAGAACTGTTCTTTTTGCTTCCTTGGATGTATGTGTTTATGTGCTGGTAGTTGTATAGAGTAAACTTAGCTCAAGAGCAATAGAACAGCATGACCCCTGGGAATGCAATAATTGGGAGAAGGTCAAAGTGTGCACTGTCAGGTCAACAGAGGTGCTCTTTGAAGAAGTGTGTCTTCAGCTTTTTTAAAAAAAATGTAGCAGAGTTGGTACTGATAGAATATCAACAAGCATTTGCAATGCAATAGAGTCTCGCATTTAAGCGAGTTTAAGCTATTGCCATTGTAAATGACAATGCCTTTTATTTATGTTTTAAAAACGAAAACAAAAATAAAAGGCATTGTTATTTGCAATGTCAATAGCTCAAAGTAGCGTACATTTTCAAAACCTCTTTTTTGGTAGGATATTTGGGTTTTTTGGGCTTACTTTTATGGGGAATTGGGCTTGTTGAAGCCTTGTTTGTGAAAAGGCACAAGTCATTGCAGCCCCTACATGTGCTACGTCCCATCCCATTCAGAGGGTTCCTTGCAGCATGAGAAAGGCAACAGCTTCAGCCTCGTTTTAAAAGGTATCCATTATGGCACCCCGGTAGGAATAATGGTGCCTGCACCTTTCTTATGGTCAGTTGCATTGGCAAACACGGATGCATGCCTTTTTTTCTCTTTATTTATTTTGGTTTCAATCGCCGCACTCGCGCTGCGGCGGAATTACCGCCGCAGCGAAGGAGTTAATATATTTACAGTTAAAGCGCGAGTGCGGTGATTGTAAACAAAGTAAATAAAGAGAAAGAAAATGTGCGTCAGCCATTTTTTTCTCTTTATTTACTTTGGTTTCAATCGCGGCACTCGTGGTTTGGCTGTAGACATGCTAAAGCGCGAGTGCTTCAATTGCTTCAAAAGTAAAGAAATAGAAAAAAAAGTTTTTTCTAGTTCTTTAGTTTCGAAGCAATCTTGGCACCCACGTTTAAGCTTAAGATGTTTACAGCTAAAGCACGAGTGCGGCAATTGCATTGAAAATGCTTGTTTATTACTATGCAGGCTGCCACACACATACATTTGTAAACAGGCGCTGTGCTTTGTTTCACAACGGCACCTGTTTTCATGTTTAGGGGCTCCAATGTCTTTTTTCTCTGGCTGCAGCCTCCAGTCCTTACACTCTCAGCACCCACGCTGTTGCATTATGCACGGGCGCCATGTTACCTGTTTTAGCACAGCGCTCCCTTTTATGGCTCAATCCTGCTCTCCCTTGATTTCCTCCAGCTGCAACAACAGCAATGGTGCCTCCTTCCGTGTCCGGCTCCTCCAGTGACGCCTTTCATGGAGCAAGCTTGGAGACTGCATATACCTTTACTATGCCTGGGCGCCACGCTCCAATTTTTAGCATGGCCCCCTTTTTTGTGGTTAATGTTTTTTAGGTCTCGCCTACGCAGCGTGCAATCGCTACATAGGAGGGGACCTTTTACAATCGATCACCACTTTTGTCTAAACGCGTGCATGTTTTGCATTGCTTTGTATTGTAACGCGTGCACTTTTGTCATCTCCCTTGCGGGAATGAGCAGTGGCGCCATCTGTTAGTAATTATCTTCAAAACAGATGGTGCCGCTGCTCGCTTCCGCAAGGGAAACGCTGTGTGTGTCTGGTCCCCCTGCACGTCACCTCCACCCCACCTCCACAAAAGTGCACGTCGCTTTAACTTTCACGGCCGCGCTTGTTGTAATTTAGCATTTGCTACCCGCCGTCGCTGCTGCTGGTCAGTGCTTGTTTTGTTAAGCGCTGAGACTGCTACAGACAGGGACAGTGGGCTAGGATCTTCCACGCAGGGCCCTCCTTCTGTCATCCGGCTGACAACTCTGGACCACAGGCACCGCAGGCGGAGAGGATGGCGCAGGCCTCCCAGCAGCATTTCCTCGTTGGCCGGCAGCCTCAGGTGACCGGACAGAACGGGACTCAAGTGAGCCAACCCCCGCACATTGTATACTGTCAACTGATGATCACATCAGGACTTGGTTTCCCCTCTGACCCTCGTACTCACATGGAGTATGTGCACAACAGGACCGTCCACCCCAACCAGGGACCTGCCCAGCAGGCACCCTTTAATGTCCTCAGGTCTGCAGCTGCCAGTCTTCCCAGGAGCCAGGTCAATCGCTCACCGGGATGTGCGCAGGCCCGTGATTCCGCTGTCCAGGGAACCGCCACTGTGTTCAAAGTACCAACATCTTCAAATCTGCCGCATTCAAGGTTCCTCCTAAACTCATAGCTTCAGCACTTTGACTTTTGTGAGACAGCGAGGCAGTGGAAGGCCCATAGACAAGGGTTTGTTTGGCGCAAGCAGAGTCGGGCAAAAAAAGGCGGGTAAATACTTTCTCTTATTGTCCTTTATATTGTAAGCAATCAATCACTCTCTCTCTCTCACTCTGTTTCCCCCTCTCTTTTTTTCTGACTGTTTACTCTTTTACATCAGCTCACGGAGTTATACATATTTTTTTTGCATTCATTCTGACTACGTGCATCACCCTCTTGCAACCAATGCAATTAATAAATCATGACACTCACACTGAAACCGTTGCACAATGAAGTGTGCATCTTAGAGTGTCCTGAGTTGTTCACGTGAGAAGGATGAGACAAGCAGTGCAAACTGTGGGTATTAAACAAAGGTGACTTATGCTTAAGTTTGCTTCTAATCATTAGAAAAATAGTGTGCCGACTAATATTGAGATTGTGCTATCGAAAGGAACACAATCGCAAAATTCAGATCTAAGCTGCTAAACACGTTGAAGATTCTCACTGCTATCCGAGATCTTGCAGTTTGAGGGGACTGGAAAAAGGAATTTAGCCCTTTACAAAAAACTATAAAAAACTGTAAATAATCTAAATAAATGTGTCAGCTGCTGTCCCAAAACCACAGGAAACAGGTCAGGAAAGTGAAAGAGTGAGGCAGTTAGTTGCAGTCGTGGTTGTACGACGTCTACAGTGGTGTTAAGTGTAATAACAGTCACTAGCAACTAGCCATCCCCAAGTTTATGATAAATTGCATCCTAACATCTGTTTTTGCACAGTACTGTTTTCAGTTTTGGTTTGCTCTTCTTTGCCAGGGTTCTCTTAACACATCCCTAAGTCTTTTATTTTATGCAATAAGCGCGGGGAACATCCTTTACAACGCAACTTTTACAACGCACTACCATTACAACGCAACTTTTACAACGCAAGTGCTTTTACAACGCATGACTTTACAACGCATGCCATTACAACGCAGATGTCATTACAACGCAAGACTTTACAACGTAAGTATAATGTATTTTTTTATATTTTTATATTTTTTTTAAATATTTAAGGTATATTTTTTAAATTTTAAATTTTAAAATGATTTATATCCCTTTCATACTCAAGTAACAAATAAAAAAAGTTATGTAATACTTCGATTATTTTTGATTAAATTATATATTACAATTAATACTCCAGTAACATTTTTATACAATGAAAAGATAACATTTTTTTAAAAATGGGAAATCGGGTTCAGTAGTAATGGATAAATAATAATTAAGTATAAATTATTAAATGAAGGTATTTATTAAATAATTTGATTAATTTTAAATTTTAAATCAAGTTACATTTAAAAAAATTAAATATGAGTAAATTTATTTTAATAGATTTAATATATGTATGTATTTAAAAAATAATACTCAAGTAATAAAAAAAATTAAGGTATATATTAATTAATTTGATTACTTTAAAATAATATTATCAATAAAAATAATAATAAAGTAACTAATTTAATAAATGATGTATGAGTTAATATTTTATTATATTTAATATAATTATAAACATATATTAATTTGTATATAAAATGATTTATATCCCTTTAATACTCAAGTAACAAATAACAAAAAATTAATATTTCGATTATTTATCATAAATTTATATATTACAATTATTTCTGCAGTAACATTTTTATAAAATGAAATTATTATTATTATTATTACATTTATTTTAATAGATTTAATATATGTATGTATTTAAAAAATAATACTCAAGTAATTAAAAAATAAAGGTATATATTAATTAATTTGATTACTTTAAAATAATATTATTAATACAATTAATACTTAAGTAACTTATTTAATAAATGAAGTATGAGTTGTTATTTTATATTTAATATAAGTATATACATATATTAATTTGTATATTTTTATATATTTATTTTATAAAACAATAGTTTATTAAGTAATGAAATGTTTAAAAAAATATTAATTTAAATGAATTATTAAATTTATCTAATTAATATTCAAATAACATTTAAAATAATAATAGAAAATTGATTAATTAAAAGATAAATGAAATAAATATTTATTATTTAAAAAAATTAATTTATGGAAAAAAAAATATTTGTTGAACATGAACAAATGATTTAATAAACATCTATATTATTAAGAAAACTAAAAAATAAAAAAAATTGTTTAAAAATTAAAATATATGACATTTCCCACGCTTTTCTATTGAATTCAATGGAGACTTTTGTCCTTCATTTATTTCCATAGTTGAAGGTATAAATTCCGTGGAACTATTTGCAAGCTGCTAAAAAGGTACAAGAGAGAAGTTGTGGATGGAAATGGAATAAGCATAGAGGTAAGTAATATTTATCATTATTAACTATGTTGTAACATGTATCAATATATGAGATTTAGAATAATTACATTATAAAAAAAAGAGACACAATAGTTTTCATTTAATATTCTTATTTAACAAATTTGTATAGAATAAGAATTATTTTATTCAATTTTGTATTATTTTTTTAAAATTTAAAAGGTAAAGAAACATTAATAAATAAATGTTTTAATACGTTTATTAAAAAAAAATAGTCCTTTTTTCATCTTTGTAGCTCAAGGTGACGTCGACGCGTAAGCGTCCATGCAAGCGGCCATTTTGAACAGCGTCGATGGAGGAAGCAGCAGGAAGCAGATCTGCGCTCAGGTAGGAAACTCTTTAAACTTTATTTATAAACATTAGAATGTTAATTAGGATATATATATTGTAAAGAAAGGATAAGGAGAGGTTGCATATGTTAAATGTAATGTTTACATTGTAATTTCAGCATGTCGCCGATCATGTTAGTAGAGTATGCCTTTGTCGGGTCGCTATAAATATTAGGTTAATGTTATTTATAGATGAATTTTCTTAAAGAAAGGTAAAAGGTAATGTTATTTTAGAACGTCAGACTATTTATTGCTTTAATAAAAGTTATAATTTAAAATGCATTGAAAAACAATATCTAAAAGTGCATCGATTATATGTATTTGGAAATAAAATGGAAATCGAGATTGATAGATAGCTGGTTTCGTGGATTTTGGATTATTTTGGAGATTTAGTTGGATTGAAGTTTGTTTTCAGGAATTGTGGTTTTTATGGCGTTTTAGAATGTTGAACATATGGGCTTTCGGAAAGTTATGAAACCTTGCAAGATGGACTTAGTAAAAACATGTATTTCTAGGACTTACTATTATTTTCAGGATGGAGTTAGACTGTTTTTGGATTTCGTGCACGTTTTTTTACTTTCAGGATGCATATGGAATTTGGAAACCTTTCCAGATTTATTTTGAAAGAATATGGATTTAGTGGACTTTGGATTACTATCAAGATGCACATGGACTTTAGAAATCTTTTCAGATGGATTTGGTGAAAACATGGATTTCGTGAACTTTGAATGACTTTCAGGATGTATATGGACTTTGGAAACCTTTCAAAATGGACTTGGAAAAAACATGGATTTTGTGGACTTTGAATTTTTTTCAAGATGGAGATGGAAAGATCATGGATTTCGTGGACTTTGGATTACTAACAGGATGTACATGGACGTTGGAAACCTTTCCAGATGGACTTTGGAGAAACATGGATTTCGTGAACTTTGGATGACTTTCAGGATATGTATGGACTTTGGAAACCTTACCAAATGGACTTGGAAAGAACATGGATTTCGGGGACTTTGAATTATTTTCAGGATGGAGTTGGCAAGAACATGGATTTCGTGGACTTTGGATTACTATGAGGATGCATATAGACGTTGGAAACCTTTCCAGATGGACTTTGGAAAAACATGAAATTCGTGGAGTTTGGATGACTTTCAGGATGTATATGGACTTTGGAAACCTTACAAAATGGACTTGGAAAAAACATGGATTTCGGGGACTTTGAATTATTTTCAGGATGGAGTTGGAAAGATCTTGGATTTCGTGGACCTTGGATTCATTTTAGGATGCACTTTGAAAGTAAAAGGATTTTATGCGAAAAAGGAATTTTTTTTTAATATCCTTAAATTGCTTGGGTTATTGGATTTTGCCACCAAATGGATTTCTTTTGGGGAAACAAGATGAAGAAAAAGAAAGAAGACAACTAAAGGTAAGCTGACCCGAGGTTAATTTTTTAAAAATAATTTAGAAAAATGTGTTTGCCAATTGAATTGAAACGTTAACATAATTTAGGTAAAAGCAGGAAAGTAAGGTGTAAATTATATTTAGAAATGTAGAATGTTAGCAACATTATCAAGGTAGTCTAAAGCCACACACAACGAAAACTGTTGTAGAATAGCCAATAGTCTCTCCGACATTTCCTTAGATTTTTTGGAAATGCGTGGGTTCAGGCTACCAGTTAATGTTTGAGAGATTCTCATTTCTTGAAAACTTTGCTCCTTCTTCAAAGTTTCCAAAAATGAATAGAAGTTAGGGTGTGGTTTGTCAATTGTATGGTTGAAGGAGTTATGCCATACCTCTATGGCGTTGTTTGTTTTTGCTTCTCCTTCTAAACAGCTCGTGTAGCAGTTCCACCACTCCACATGGAAACGTGGCTTCCTCCTGCGACCCGATCTGCTTAGATGCCCAATCCATGTGTCCTCAAAATAATTTAGTATGGGTGGCAATTTGTCTTCATTTTCGTTAAACAATTCAGATTCAGTAATTGCAGTGTAGTACTCGTCTATACTTTCAGGAGGAACAAAGTGCTGTAAGTTTTTTTAATTCGAACTGTAGTTTGCTATCAGTTGAGTAATCTGCAATCAGGGATGTTTTTTGTAGTTTACGCCATAATGCCTGGGAAAAATGTAAAAAACATCCCTAAATTTGGGTATCCGTGTACCTTTTAGTGATCACATTGATCATAGTCAATTCAAAATCAACAATTATCTTCCTAGGACTTTTATTGGATGTTTTGCTTTTAATCACTGATAAAAGCTCAGTGTAGGTTGCAGATTGCTTATCAGGTAGCAAACTATATACTAAGGCAATTACATTGTGGTTAATCTTTGCGTAAATAGTGTAAATTTGGGTGAAAGGATGGGGTGTACTTTTAAACGTCCCATCCATCATCCAAATTTCACTGTTCTCTAACTTAACAAGGTTGCGGGGTGTACTAAAGATAAGAATACGTTTATGAGGGTTTTGGTTGTCATGCAGGAGGAAAGGTTCATTAGAAAAAGAAATAGTGAGTTCATCAGGAATTTGAATGTCAGAAAAAGTATGAGGAGCTGAAGTCTGTGTATTACTTGCCTGCTTTTGTCTTTGTATAATTCTTCACAAATTGGGAAAAATAGGCATACTACTAGCAACATGACTGGGAATATGCTGTGCAACCTCTCTTAAAATAGATCCAGTAGTGTCATTGGAGGTGCATGCAATTTCTTTCATTTCATTTATTGTTGCTCTTACTACAATCTCCATTGCAGAGGCAGAGTGGTTATGATCTGTTGTTTTAATAATGGTTTCACCAAGGGTAACCGCTCTGCCACTGCAATGGGATGAGTAATATTGCACACACCTCTAATGTCTACGTGGTTCACTTATCCTTTCTTTACAATATATTTCCAGCATGTTTTAACAAGCGGTTTCTCTTTTTAGATTTAATGTAAGATGCAGTTTCTTGAGTTGACATTATCTGTTAAAAAACTTGAAAAAAATAATTTATTATGTGAATTTTTAAATGTTACTCTTAGACTACACTATCACATACTTTACCTACTGATAAACCTTTGTGGAGGTAGAATAGTAAATTACAAAACTCTACACTATCCCTCACGTTTCTTACTGCTGCATCTTTCTGAGGTTTGATTATAATTTTACAGCCCTACACTATCCCTTACTTTCTCTGCTGCTGCACCTTCTTTGAGTTAGAATACTAATTTATACCCCTACACTATCCCTCACTTTCCCTATTGCTACACTTTCCTGGAGTTAGAATAGTAAATTGCACCCCTACACTATCCCTCAATTTCACTATTGCTGCACCTTCCTGGAGTTAGAATAGTAAATTGCACCCCTACACTATCCTTCACTTTCACTAATGCTGCACCTTCTTGGAGTTAGAATAGTAAATTATACCCCTACACTATCCCTCACTTTCCTTACTGCTACACCTTTCTGGAGTTACAATAGAAATTTACACCCCTACACTATCCCTCACTTTTTGTTCTGCTACACCTTCCTTGAGTTAGAATAGTAAATTACACCCCTATACTATCTCACACTTTCCCTACTGCTACACCTTCCTGGAGTTAGAATAGTACATTACAGCCCTAAACTATCCTTCACTTTCACTACTGCTGCACCTTCTTGGAGTTAGAGTAGTAAATTACACCCCTACTCTTACACTATCCCTCACTTTCCCTACTTCTACACTTTCCTGGAGTTAGAATAGTAAATTGCACCCCTACACTATCCCTCACTTACCCTACTGCAGCACCTTCCTGGAGTTAGAATAGTAAATTGCAACTCTACACAATCCCTCACTTTTCCTACTGCTACACCTTACTGGAGTTAGAATAGTAAATTGCATCCCTACACTATCCCTCACTTACTCTACTGATGCACCTTCTTGGATTTAGAATAGTAAATTACACCCCTACACTATCCCTCACTTTCCCTGCTGCTGCGCCTTTTTGGAGATAGAATAGTAAATTACACCCCTACAGTATCCCTCACTTTCCCGACTTCTGCACCTTCCTTAAGTTACAATATTAAAGTATTGCTCTATTTTTAGTTTTATACTGTTGCATTTTGATTTGTTTTACCTTTTTAGTCTGGTCTTCTTTCCTTTTTTTGTAAACTGTGTTTTTGGTCTTGTCTTTGCTTTTCTTTGTTAGGTAGTTGAGATTCTGCAAAGATTGAAAACATAATAAATGTTATTGCATGTTTTAAATTAAAACTTTTAATTGTTTTAAAAAGTTAAGATAACTGTATTCTTGTGCTCTATTTATCTTTTTGCCTACTGGTGCACTATGCTAGATTTAGATTAGGAATTTACACCCCTTCACTATCCCTCACTTTCACTACTGCTGCACCTTCCTGGAGTTACAATACTAAAATATTGCTCTTTGTTTACATTTATATTGTTGCATTTTGATCTGTTTTACCTTTTTAATTTGGGGTATTGCTTTTTTCTGTTAACTGTTTTCTTTGTATTGGCTTTGCTTTGCTTAGTAGCTGTGAATCTGTAAAGATTGAGAAGAATGAGAAGAATGAATATGTTATTTGATGATTTTATTCTTTAAAAAAGTTTCAATGCCTATATTCCTCTGTACTATGTATACCTTTCACTACAGATTAAACTCACAGGAGTAAGAATAGTAAATTGTACCCCTACACTATCCCTCACTTACCCTACTGCAGCACCTTCCTCGAGTTAGAATAGTAAATTGCACCTCTACACTATCCCTCACTTTCCCTACTGCTACACCTTCCTGGAGTCAGAATAGTAAATTACACCCCTACACTATCCCTCACTTACCCTACTGTACAGTGGCGGATCCGCCACGGGGGCGTTTGGGCACCGCCCCACTGCTTTCTCGCCGTGCGAGAAGGCAGAAACAAATAGTAGAGAGCTACCATTTGTTTCTGCCTTCTCGCATGGCGAGAAAGCAGAATTTCCTGTTTGGGAGAGAGTGGGAGGGGTTACTCGAGGGCAGGGGAGTGGCTTTCCCACTGTTGTTAATACGGTCTGTTTGGGCAGCCTGAGAGGCTGTCCAAACAGACAGTATTAACTGTATTAAGAACAGTGGGCAAGCCGCTCCCCCTGCCCTCGCGTAACCCCTCCCACTCTCCCTGCTCTCTGTATGCTGCAGCATACAGAGAGAAATTATGTAGGTAGGGCAGCCGGCCGAACCAATCACAGCGCTGTGCTGTGGTAGAGGGGAGGGAGGCTGCCTGCAGCCTTCCTGCTGCGTCACGACGAGTCGAGCACCATGGGAATTTCAAAAGGACGGCGCAGCGGGAGTCGGGACTTGAAGGAAGCGGAGCCTAAGGTAAGTTAAGTTTGACTTAACGTTAACATGAGCATTTTGCTCGGCCCTCTCTAAAGTGCACATTCAAAGCGCCGGGCATTATTTCCTGGGAAATCTCACTTATTCCATACATTGTTCATGCGCGAGCCGGGGAGGGAGCGCGAGACACTCGATTATAAAGCTTGATGGATGGCGCACCGTCACTATGGGCACTCTTTTTCACACTGACTATAATCGGGATGAGGCTGTGGCGTTTTCTGCATGTTTATAGATTTGCTGAATTTGCCACATACACCATCATCTGCGGCATATTCTGCTGATTTGAAAAACGCAGTTTGTTTAGCGCTGAAACAGATCAAAGGTTACTAATATTGCATCGATCTGTGTTGCCGAGCAGTAGAAGACTGTCAGATCTGCTCTGTGCACCATGCCTTGCTGTATAATTTTTAAAAAAACAAGCCGTTGTTGTGGAGATATTCAACTTGCAGGATAGTTTCTGAAATCTAATTAAGGGAAGCAGATTGCTCAACATGTGTGAACCAGCAAGCAATACAAACACAGTCAGCAAGGTGAAAAACTGCAGAGGCGCGCCGGGGTAATGACTGACTACCCAGCGATAGGGATGGGCTGTTTTATATGCACAATCACAAACCATGGCAGGGTTTTAGTGTGTGCTTTTCTATTGTATTTGAAAGTGTGCATTAGAGATGGGTGTGGAACCAGGACCAGTGAAACAATTCTAATTATACACGACATCTTGGTCTCATTAAATGCAACACAATAACGTTTTTGCAATGCTCTTCTGTTATAGCAGTGTACAACAAGCATGCACCCATGTCACCTGCTGTGTCGATTTGAAAGATATGATCCCCATAGACAATAACGTTACTAATACTTTGTATTTTCCCAAAGGTGTTTGTTTCATTTTACTTTTAGTTTCGAACAGTTATTTGGAGCAGTGCTGTTCTGTGTTTGCTTTTGACTTTCTTCAAGTTGGCAATATTCGAATTGATATTCACTAGGAGCTGACCCATTTCTCTTCCTTCATTACGCTCCACTGTACCGTGACCCTTCTGCTCAACAGTGCTATCCATCACCTTGTCAGTCCTCTCTGTTTCCTCTCATCATTCCATCTCCCTCCCGGGACCCTGCAATACTTGACATATCATACTGAGTACCTGAGGGAAATCTATGTATTCTGCTTGCCACTTCCGGCACCACAATGGTTACGTTTGTACATCTTCTCCAGTGGTCTGTGGCGTTGACCCACTAATGCACATGGCCCCAAAGTGTCAATGAGTCATTGCTTTTGTCAGAGAGATCCTTTTGTTACTTTCAGTTTGTAAGTTAAAATGCTAACATAGAACAGTGAGCTATTAACTGTCATCTAAGAGCTGTATGCAAACAGCAAGGTAAAAATTAGAGCGTTATGTTTTTGTACCGAAGTCTTTGATTTATTATCCTAATGTTTCACAAATAATTTGTTATATTTTAATTTAACCTTACTGCTTCCTCAAATTTGCTTGAAAATTCACCATTTGTCCACGCTTTTTTCTAAGAGTTCGGACTCGGTCGCTACGCTCACTCGCTACGGTGCTCTATGAAATTCATTTTCCGCCTCACCACTAACAAATGTCACCAGCCGCCACTGCTACTGTAGCACCTTCTTGGAGTTAGAATAGGAAATTACACCCCTACACTATCCCTCACTTTCCCTACTGCTACACCTTCCTGGAGTTAGAATAGTAAATTACACCCTTACACTATCTCTCACTTTCTCTACTGCTACACCTTCCTGGAGTTAGAATAGTAAATTACATCCCCTATACTATCTCTCACTTACCCTACTACAGCACCTTTAAAGAGTTAGAATAGTAAATGGTACCCCTACACTATCCCACACTTTCTCTAATGCTACATCTTGTTGGAGTTAGAATAGTAATTTACACCCCTACACTATCCCACACTTTCCCTACTGCTACACCTTTCTGGAGTTAGAATAGTGAATTACATCCCTAGACTATCCCACACTTTCCCTACTGCTACACCTTCCTGGAGTTAGAATAGTACATTGCACCCCTACACTATCCCTCACTTTCCCTACTGATGCACCTTACCTTAAGTTACAATACTAAAGTTTTGCTCTATGTTTAGTTTTATATTGTTGCATTTTGATTTATTTTACCTTTTTAGTCTGGTCTTTTTTCCTTTTTCTGTAAACTGTTTTTTATGGTCTTGGCTTTGCTTTGCTTTTCTTTGTAAGGTATTTGAGATACTGGAAAGATTGAAAACAAAGAATATGTTATAGGATTTTTAAAAATGTTTAAAAAAGTTAAGATGACTGTATTTCTGTGCACTATCTATCCTTTTGTCTACTGCTGCACTATTCTAGAGTTTGAATAGGAAATTACACCTCTTCACTATCCCTCAGTGTTCGTACTGCTGCACCTTCCAGGAATTACAATACAAAAATATTGCTCTATGTTTAGTTTCAAATTGTTGCATTTTGATCGGTTTTACCTTTTCAGTCTGGTGTATTGCCTTTTTCAGGAAGCTGTTTTCTTTGAATTGCCTTTGTTTTGCTTTTCATTTGAAGGTAGTTGTGAATCTGTAAACATTGAAAAGAAAAAATATGTTATAGTATGTTTTTATTTTTTTTTAAAGTTTACATGACTGTATTCCTCTGCACTATCTATCTCTTTGACTACAGATTCAACTCACTGGATTTAGAATAGTATATTACACCCCTACACTATATCACACATTCCCTACTGCTGCAACGTCCTGGAGTTAGAATAGTAAATTGCACCCCTACACTATCCCTCACTTACCCTACTGCAGCACCTTCTTGGAGTAAGAATAGTAAATTACACCTCCACACTATCCCTCACTTTCCCTGCTGCTACACCTTCCTGGAGTTAGAATAGTAAATTACACCCCTACACTATCCCTCACGTACTCTACTGTAGCACCTTCCTGGAGTTAGAATAGTAAATTACATCCCCTATACTATCTCTCACTTACCCTACTGCAGCACCTTTAAAGAGTTAGAATAGTAAATGGTACCCCTACACTATCCCACACTTTCTCTAATGCTACATCTTGTTGGAGTTAGAATAGTAATTTACACCCCTACACTATCCCACACTTTCCCTACTGCTACACCTTTCTGGAGTTAGAATAGTGAATTACATCCCTACACTATCCCACACTTTCCCTACTGCTACACCTTCCTGGAGTTAGAATAGTACATTGCACCCCTACACTATCCCTCACTTTCCCTACTGATGCACCTTACCTTAAGTTACAATACTAAAGTTTTGCTCTATGTTTAGTTTTATATTGTTGCATTTTGATTTATTTTACCTTTTTAGTCTGGTCTTTTTTCTTTTTTCTGTAAACTGTTTTTTTTGGTCTTGGCTTTGCTTTGCTTTTCTTTGTACGGTATTTGAGATGCTGGAAAGATTGAAAACAAAGAATATGTTATAGCATTTTTAAAAATGTTTAAAAAAGTTAAGACAACTGTATTTCTGTGCACTATCTATCCTTTTGTCTACTGCTGCACTATTCTAGAGTTTGAATAGGAAATTACACCTCTTCACTATCCCTCAGTGTTCGTACTGCTGCACCTTCCAGGAATTACAATACAAAAATATTGCTCTATGTTTAGTTTCAAATTGTTGCATTTTGATCTGTTTTACCTTTTCAGTCTGGTGTATTGCCTTTTTCAGGAAGCTGTTTTCTTTGAATTGCCTTTGTTTTGCTTTTCATTTGAAGGTAGTTGTGAATCTGTAAACATTGAAAAGAAAAAATATGTTATAGTATGTTTTTTTTTTTTTAAAAGTTTACATGACTGTATTCCTCTGCACTATCTATCTCTTTGACTACAGATTCAACTCACTGGATTTAGAATAGTATATTACACCCCTACACTATATCACACATTCCCTACTGCTGCAACGTCCTGGAGTTAGAATAGTAAATTACACCTCTAAACTATCCCTCACTTTCCCTACTGCTGCACCTTCCTGGAGTTTGAATCATAAATTGCACCCCTACACTATCCCTCACTTACCCTACTGCAGCACCTTCCTGGAGTTAGAATAGTAAATTGCACCCCTACACTATCCCTCACCCTACTGCAGCACCTTCCTGGAGTTAGAATAGTAAATTGCACCCCTACACTATCCCTCAATTACCCTACTGCAGCACCTTCTTGGAGTTAGAATAGTAAATTACACCTCCACACTATCCCTCACTTTCCCTGCTGCTACACCTTCCTGGAGTTAGAATAGTAAATTGCACCCCTACACTATCCCTCACTTACCCTACTGCAGTACCTTCCTGGAGTTAGAATAGTAAATTGCACCTCTACACTATCCCTCACTTTCCCTACTGCTACACCTTCCTGGAGTTAGAATAGTAAATTACACCCCTACACTATCCCTCACTTACCCTACTGTAGCACCTTCATGGAGTTAGAATAGTAAATTGCACCCCTACACTATCCCTCACTTACCCTACTGCAGCACCTTCCTGGAGTTAGAATAGTAAATTGCACCTCTACACTATCCCTCACTTTCCCTACTGCTACACCTTCCTGGAGTTAGAATAGTAAATTACACCCCTACACTATCCCTCACGTACTCTACTGTAGCACCTTCCTGGAGTTAGAATAGTAAATTGCACCCCTACACTATCCCTCACTTACCCTACTGCAGTACCTTCCTGGAGTTAGAATAGTAAATTGCACCTCTACACTATCCCTCACTTTCCCTACTGCTACACCTTCTTGGAGTTAGAATGGTAAATTACACCCATACACTATCCCTCACTTACCCTACTGTAGCACCTTCACGGAGTTAGAATAGTAAATTGCACCCCTACACTATCCCTCACTTACCCTACTGCAGCACCTTCCTGGAGTTAGAATAGTAAATTGCACCTCTACACTATCCCTCACTTACCATACTGCTACACCTTTCTGGCGTTTTACAAATGTATAAAAAAATAATAATATTTGTATATTATTACCTTTTATATTGTTGATAGGGAATTTGGCTCCTTTTTGAAAATTCTGTTTTCGTGTCTTTTATGGCTTTCACAAATTTAATTATTTGGCTGTCGAAAATACAAATTGGACATTTTCTTATTTTTAAATATAAGTAAATCGATTATTTTTTAATAATATTTAAATACATTTCTAATACTCGAAAAAATGTTTAACACTGTGTCCCTTCACATTTTGCGAACTTGTTTTTATTAATTTGAAATAATATGCATTGTGGCTTTTTAAATGTTTTTTAATGTTACCACTTTTAAACAAATTGACTTATTCTGCTATTTTACTTCATTTGCAAACTTTTGATTAATATTTATAGGTACTTACATATCTGTCTAAATTCGCTTTATTTTCGAAAAATTGCTTTTTAGATTCAGCAAATTATGGAAGATCTGTAATGTAATTAATGATCTAATTTAGTATTAATCCTTAGTTATTAAGGATTAATTCTTGTTATACTTCTATTTCTTTTTAAACTTACTTGTATGTGTCAAAATATCGCTTTTTCATTAACTCCTGGTCGTCGCTGTGTAAAAAGGTCAGAGGGTCAGTTTTTGGCGTCTGCTCTCTCTGGTAGTTGATAATCAACTGTTTTCAAAATGGTGTCTTGCTCGTATTCATAGGTTTGTGTCAGTGTGTTCTTAATTTTTGAGAAAGCCTGCGTTTTAAAAAGCTTTGTAGCAGGGTTTCCGTTCTCCCACAGAACTGTGCATAGAGATTTGGAACCTCGGCGAATTAGGGTGACCCAAAACTCACCTCAGTACCCAAAATCCCCTTACCAGGCTAGCTACAGTGTCTCATTGGTCATAATAAACTTCCAATTATTAGACAAACCAGAACATGAAGTTACGATACCTCAGGTTACGTGGAACACATGAACACTCTTTCGTTATACTATCATTTCAAACCAGAACGGGGAGTAAATGAGGACACGTGCACATTTGAAATATTTATTTACTAATGCCGTTTTCTCAAACGCAGTATCTTAGATAATACAAGGAAACATATTATCACAAGCAAAGTTATCAGCATAGTTACTAGTCCATAGAAAGCAAAAGGTGATAGCATGCTAAGATGCTTTATTGAATAAGGGTTAACAACACCTATTTCTCACCCTCCCTAACTAGCATATTATATTAATATCTAAGAAGGTCTCTTTGGCTTTTAGCAGGGCTGGCCCATACCTCAAGATCCTAGTATGAAGAGATCACATCAGCTTCCACCAGCTCTCTCTGCATTCGAACCGCATCAAGTGTGTATCTGTGCTCTAAGCAAAGCAATATAAAACACGCCTAAAGCCTGAATTTGGCAGAAGCTGCACTTATGTTATGTCTATGAAGGTGCGGAGATCAGACCTCATAACAATTCTGTGTCGTGTTATCCTTGAAGCTTCAGCGCTCTCAATAGAGACATAGTTTATTAAGCAAAGCTGATATCAGAGCAATAACATATTATTCTCATGTAAATCACAACGGTCTTCTAGGTTGAAAGCTAAATCAACAATTATGTGCCGTGTGCAGAAGCAGCAAAAGGAAAAAATTGTGTTTAAATATTTAATAAGCCTATGCTAACTTAACACATTATAAAGATAAGTAGTAGCTATATGACACCCCCCATGATCCGAGCACGGACAAGATAAGATAAGATAAGGGCATCTTCATGAAGGCAGAGTTCAAGAACGATGAGCAATATTATAATATAAAAATTGTTTGGAAAAAAAATTCCATTAACCAATTCAAAAAAATCCAAAATGGCAAAACTGTGTTCACTAGCACTCAAGTCAATAAGTCTGGGAGGCGAAAAATTCAAAGATAAAGGTGTCACGACCAGAAACCTAGAAAGTTTTTAGGGCAAGACCGAATATGCAAAATATGCAGCAACAGCCTCCAACATAAAATCACCGTCTTCATCCGAAAACAGTTCAGCCATCCAATTCAAAAGTGGGAAAGAACATACGTGTTTTTCTGGTACCGGAGCCTCTATTACCATCAGAGGACAACTTGGTGGGTTCTCAAGAAAGCTCTGAGCCAAGAAATCTTGCGCTGCTGCGAGTATGTTCCAAGGACCCATTAGTCTATGCATCAATGCCAAGGCCATAATCCTATCGCCAGAACAAACCAACTCGTGAGCCACGACGGGACACATCAGCTGATTAAAATCGACGTCAGGAGAAACTGTCTTGCAGAGACACAAATCAATGGCCCAGTCAAAATCACAGCTCAGGCAATGAAATACAGGCTGGACACAGGTGAAGTAGGAAAATCGAAACGATAATCCAAACGCCGTGCTTAAAGTTGCAAGCGGCAGTGTGCCATAGTATTCAAGCATCCGGTTGCGAAACAGCGCCAGGAGGGGCTGCGCGGCTTCTTGCACATGAAGGGCATCCATATTTAATGAAACAAAAAATCACCAGAACGCCTGCCGCTAGTGCCAGTAAAACCGGGAATCCACCAAACAGACTTGAAAAAATAGAATGGAAGAAAGCAGGAATGACTCCAAATATTTTCTCAAATGAAGTCACGAGACCGCTTCTAACTATTTTAAAAAAGTGCGCCAGCCCAATCGTGGAGGACGCGTTAAAGATTGAATGAACCAGTTCCCTGAAATGCAACGGTAAATCAGTATTTAAAAGGGCCTGAACCTCTGTACGGGTGTTAGCTATGTGAAGCACGAATGTTTCTCGAGCCAAACTCAAGGCCACTTCTTTTTGGGACAATAGGGCTCTTATTCTTCTCATGCCATTGAACTCCGCTATCAAGGTTGGGATGCGCGGCCAGATGGAAACATCACCGTTCCCATGCGTGGGTGGGTAAAGCACATTTTTGCAGCAAACCACACGTTCAGTTACTGTTACCACATAAGCAACACCTTTAATTAACCCGCAACAATCTTCATTATTTAAAAGCAAATAACTTCCGTTCCCCAGTAAGGTAAAAGTTGGGATGATTGCTGGAACTGGAGTCCCTTTTAAAACACAGGCTAAGTTTGGCCGGTCCTGATTACAAGAACCGTGCAATTGTATGTGCCTACACATCAATGAGTGATCTGGTGTTTCTGTACACTCCTCCCCATTCAGATAAACCTCCTGTCCGTCTTTTAAACATCTGTAAGTAAATGGAAGGGACCAGACTTCATGGAGAAACGCACTACCTAATGGTTCATATTGACCTATGGCAACATATCGCATACAATTTGTAAATTTATACAAAGCAAAAGGTAATGTTATCAAACCGTGGATAAGCCGCGTTGCAGCGGTGGCCTCAGCCACAGAAAAAGGCAAGGACTCTAATCTCTCAATATGTAACATTGAAAAGGATGTATCTCACATGGAAAGCAAGCGCTGCCTGTCAGTCAAATTAAAGGGGGCAAAGAGAGAGGAGACATTCATGTAGGTCCATGGCACCTTGCCAGATTTCAATGTTTGCAGGGTCCACGCAAATTGCATGATAGAACGCAATTGATTTTGACCATGGTACAATACAGATACTTCATCCTGTACAATATCCACTACAGAAGACACAATAATTATCTAACGTGTAAATGCGGGAAGAAAGCATGTTAATACTATTGTCTACCACTGCAAGCACTTTTTCTAGATTAGCTTGATCTATAGCTCTAAGGCGTGTCGCCGCCTCAATCTGTGATGTCTTCCAGATTTCATTGTAAATAGCATATATCCATCGTTTTGATCTACCACTAGCCGGGCCTTTTATGAAATCATTTAAATCTACATCTTCATTCAGCTTGGCAAGATGTAATTTAACTGCAGACAATTTAGAATGTTTCAGCCAATTTTGACATAATTTGCCCACTGAGTAAGTCGTGACAGGATGTTCAGTTTCAAAACGTGGATCAGGTCTGACCTGTTTAAAGCCATCAGATAAACCCAGAAAACGGTGCTGGCATGAATCAGCACTTCTGTGCCACATCAGCCAACCTTTTGGATCCATACTGGATATGTTAAAATATGAATTCAGCAATAGGGTCTGCAAGTCCCTAATAGAAAACTGAGTATAATTGCTCCAGCCAGAATATTCCTCTAACTCAGGGATGGTTGGAGTATTCAATTTTTTAGAAGTAGCCAATCCAAAGCATGTTGTCTGCGAAATAGAGGAATTCAAAAACAACATTTGATTTGGCATGCGATAAGCACGGTGCAAAGCCTCAGTGCCTTGTACCTGCCAGTTTTTAGAACCCCAAACTGATTTAAGGTCAACAGTTTCCTTCCACAATTCATAGCCGCCAACAGCCAGCTGATCAAGAAAGGACTTCGAGTACAATAATTTAGTATCGGTAAGTCTAACCTTGGACATTGGCTTCTGTGTCATTTCAAAATAAAAGAACTCGGGATTGGACTGATTGAAGTCAGTAAAATAAGTGTACTTTTTCAAAAAAGTACTGGAACTGCCTTGTTTAGGAGCTGGGCAATGCTCCCATTGTGTATCATTTACAGTATTCCTTCTAGAAGTAGTTTTATGTAAGAAGTGATTGCCAAAATGTTGAAAGCAAAACAAATCACCATAATTAGCAGATTCTAAGTACAAATCTTCAGCATCAGAGGCAGCATAGTATTTCAAATCAGAAAACAAAGACTCTACGGCCTGAACATCCCAATCATCAGAACGTATGTTTTGTTTCACTACATCCCCCATGTTAACTCTAAGCACATTAGGGACATTAACAACCTCTGTGGGGCCATGAATTTGAAATCTAACGGCATCCCACACTATCCCATCAAGGACAGGCCAAGCAGTGATGTTAACAAATGTCAAGTCTCTTTTCAGTCTGTGTGCAGAATGCGATGAGGAAAGGGGTGCCAAAGTTCCATTGAGATGTCGAATGCATGTTCTTTCCTCGACATAGTGTCCATTTACAATCCGGAAAAAATAAAACACAAACCCAATTGACATAAAAAGGTAAATTGAAAAAAGCACCAGCCAAATATATGTCCAAGGGGGAATCAAAAAATGTTTTTTTAAATAAGCTGGCATAAACTGTAAAACGTGAGGGTTTCTTCGAGGCATTGGAAACAGTGTCAAATGAAAATCTGGATTCTGTGGCCAAACGTGTTTGCAGGTCAGGCATGGATAAGTCAGTGGGGTAAGTGTAGTCTATTTCATCATGGTCAGTACCAGACAAAGTACTTAATAAAGGACTGGAAATTGCAGGCAATTCGATGGCCATTCCAGTTTCAGGATCAGAAGCAGTGGCCAAAACTGAATTTCTCACAATGGAAGGACAGGAGACTGCCGGTGTCATGCTAAGAAGAATCGGCCACTCTGTGTATCTTGACATTGTCAATTGAGATAAACCTGTTTTCCTTACGACCAGGAAGCGGTGGTAAAATGACTGTTCTTGTGCCCTTCATTCCAAGGACTGGAACCGGAGCTCGATAGGAAGGACCAAATTCTTTCTTGTTATCGATCTTCTCTCGAATCAGTTCTCCAACTTGGGGTAGCCAGCCGACTACCGGGATCTGCAACGCAACATCCGATGTGGAGGGCAAATGTTCCTTTGCAAGACTGTCTCTGGTCTTTTGTAGATCCTGTAAAACATTGCAATGTTCATCTACGTCAAAGGTTGTGGCGCGAGCCACGCAGTCTAGACCGTCAAGGTCAGGGACGTACATCTTGATGCCAAAGAGCATTTCGTATGGGGTCCGCCCACCCAGAGACCTTCTAGGGAGATTATTAAGAGCAGGCTGCACGCCATTGAGGTGGGCCAGCCAGTTTCTGCCAGTGCCTATAACTCGAGCTGTCAAAGATTGCTTTAAGTCACGGTTCATTCGCTCCACTACACTATTACCCTCAGGTCTGTAGGGAGACGAAAACTTGACTTGGACCCCCATCGAACTCATGACATCCTTATACGCCTTAGTGGCGAAAGCCGGACCCTGATCCGAATGGAAGGTACCACAGGCAAAAATCCCTACAAAGACACGCAAATCTCTAATGACAGTCCGTGAATCAGCGCTGCGATGGGGCCAAACCCATACAAAGCGTGTGCATGAATCCACTGCTACTAAGATGTACTTATACGCAGTATCAGAGGAAAAAGGACCGCCGTGATCTAAATAAACGCAACCTAGCGGTTTATTAGAAATGTACAACTGTGTCTGTGGCGAACGCGCAGCAGTCGAAGGTCTAATCTGCTGGCAAATGTCACATTGAAGGACATAATCTCGCGTCTGTTTGTACAGTCCCCGCCACCAGAAACGTTGTTATAATAGAGTTACAGTGGCCGAGACGCCCGCATGCGCAGACGCAACACCTTCATGTGCCGCTGTAATCAACGTAGCCCTGCGATCAGAGTTGGGAATCAAACGTTCTCCAACTTCAGGAATTTTCACAAAAGGAACCTGTTCGGGACTTAAGTGGTATGTGTACTTCGAAGGGAACCCCGTAGGATGTTTACCTCCCTACTCAGTGGCTGCAACAGCCGCCAAGATGTCATCATCAATCTTACTTTTGGACCGTGTAACTGCTGCAACTAAATATGTAGACACCGCTGATTTCGCTGCTTCATCAGCAAGCGAGTTACCGACAGCGTGGACTCCCACACGCTGATGGCCGAGAGTATGAATCACAAAAACAAGTGGCAACGTAGCCTTAAGCTCAGCCACTCGAACCCAGATCATCTTGTGTTTTATTGTGCTACCCTTGGAATCACAAAAATCATTCTGAATCCAAAAGAACAAGTTTTCATTGTAAGACTGGACACAGTAATAAGAATCACTCACAATAAGAGTCGTCACACTATGATCTGCGTACTCCAACGCTAGTAATAGAGCACGAAGCTCTGCCAACTGTGCGGTGCAGTCCCCTAGAGTCTGCGTGTGCACTACTCTAGACTTGAACTCATCGTCCACCATGGCACCGACCACAATGGCGCATGCGGAAACGTAGGTGTGTTTAGAGCCATGCGCAACCTGCGCCGAACCATCAGTGTAAATGATGCAATGGAAGTCCTCCAAAGGTCGCATAGCCAGAGGAGCAGGATGAACGAATTCATACTGCAAGTACTCTTGCGACCGTAAAGAGGCGTCAGAAATAAACGTGACATCCGTGGACGTCAAGGAAGCAGCCCATTGAATCCACCGAGGGTGCAAAGCTTTAGAATTTGGTACATTGGCTTTCGTAACTGCCTCTAAATGTGGGCAGGGTGTAACAACCAACATGCGCTTTCCCTGTGACAGAGCACGTTCCTTAAGAATCGCCATCTGCACAGCCGTTAAAACTTTCTCCACAGTGGAAAACCGCATTTCAGCCGAAGTGTACAAGTGTGACTTGTAAGCAATAGGTACTGTGTCTCCTTCATTAAAAGTGAGGTACGTGAAACCCACTGTCCCAGGAATAATTCCTATCACCAGGTTGGTGTGGTTATCACGAGTCAGTAAGAATTTAGAGGCAAGCAGATCAGCCTGCAAGGATTGCAAAACGGCTGAGTGCTCAGGCAGCCAGCATGACTTGGAAAATGTTGGTTGTATCAAAGCATACAAAGGCTTGATACGCTGGGCATATTCCGGAATGTATGTCCTCCCGAAATTTAAAAAGCCCAGTAAAGACTGTAATTTTTTCAGTGTTGTAGGAGCGCGCAACTGTGCGCATTTCTCCAGGAAGTGAGGAGCCAAACCTCTACCTTCATTATTGAGCTCATAGCCCAGGAACAACACTGTGTACTCTGCAATGTGCGATTTTGCAAAGTTAAATTTGTAACCCATGTCTGCAAAGGTACAAATTATCGAATTCACTCGACACAGATGCTCCCAAATTTCGTCGTCTGTGAGATATATGTCATCCACATACGAGCAAGCATCTGGGTCGATCCTCTCCAAAAGAGAGACTATGTGGGCGGTAAAAATACCAGGACTATTCTTATAGCCCATTGGGAGACGCCGAAATTGTTTTTGGACCCCAGCGCTTGTAAAACTGGTCCATTGGGAGCTAAAGCTATCCAATCTGTGGGCATAGAAACCGTTGGAAATGTCAAGCGTGGTTTTAAAACGCTTACGCACTAGACTATCCACTAGGGCAGAGCCGTGAGTATTCTGTACTGCACAGTTACGGCAATGCGAGTTTAAATGCCGGTAATCCAATACCAAACGATATGACTTGTCAGGCTTGGTTACAGTAAAAAGAGGGTTATTCATCGGTGACACACATGTTTCAATAACTCCCTGATATTCCAATTGTTCAAGGATTGCCGCGACGGAAGCTTTTGGCTTCACGCCGTATGGGATATTGAAGTTGAGGCTGCGGCTGAGACCGCAAAGGAATCTCGTGGCACGGGGACAATTTATCCCAACCACATTGGTTGTGGTACAGAGCCAGTGCTAGAGCCCTAGCCCACTCTTCTGCAAAATGCTGCGCATGCTCTTTCGAGACAGTGTTCGCGAAACTCGGGAGGATTACCTCCTCCCCTCGCGGCGTCGCGAGCACAAAACGTGGGGGCCAGTCAGCCTCCGAAAGCAAAATGTCATACGTAGACGAAAGATTTTCCCAAAATACCCCTTTGATGGTACGTTGTATGTCACCTTCTATTAACAGGACAATTTCATAAAGTCTATCAGGGGGAGCAACTCTTGTATCGGCTGTTTCTATCACAACATAAATATCAGTCGCTGTCACCTTCAGTAGTGGACGCAGGGCCTCTCTCACAATGGTAATCTCCGCCGCGCTGTCCAGCAAAGTCAGAGCCCATGTCAGATTCCGAAGCCGCGTTCTCACTATCTGTGGCATATCGATGCGCTGTTGGCAAACTGAGGTCTCTTCGGCGTTGAGCCGTCCTGCTGTCCTGTGCCTTCTGTCTGGCGGGGCTGGTCACGACCTTGCTGACCACCCCGACCCCTTCCGCCTCCTCCACCACCGGTCTTCGGGGCCGATGAGTCCTGAAAGGAACGAGGAGAGCGTTGATCAGAAACCTGAAATCGATCAGGTGATTTAATCATCGCGCGATCGCGCAAGTCATAAACACGTTCTGTTTGCGCAGGCAACTGAGACGCAGGTTGAGACTCCTGTTTCTGTTGTTGTTGTTGCTTACCCTGTTTCTGTTTTTTAGGCCAATTTTGTTTTCCGTTTCTGAAGTCTGCGCTTTGGGTTGCTTCTTCTCTTTTACAGAAAAAGGCTTTAGACCCTTGCTATTACGACCCACCTTTCTATAAGCAGCCACAATAATCCTCGCCAACTGCCTGGGTTTATCGGCATCGGGAATCGCCTCCAAAGCATTAGCCACTTGAAAGTTCACTGCATCCCCCCTGACATTAGCAAGAATGAGATCGCAAACTATATCGAAGGAGCCACACAGGCGCATACCCAATTCAACCGCTGCCTCCGGTCCGTGATCATCTTGAACACGTTTAACGATCGCAGGCAGGACAGCCACAGACACGGTGCCGTAACACCTCGCATAGACCGCCGCAAATGTTTTTCCCCAGGTCTCATAGTCAACGAGTTCGGGGGCCAAATCCTTCGGTAAACTAATCGTTAAGATCCTATGTTTATCTCCAGGAGTTGTATTAGGAAACACTGCTTCCAGCTGGTCAAATTTCTCGGCAAGCCAGAAAGGAAAATCATCCTTTTCCTGGGGACACTTACCCATCACAGCATTGACCATTACAGGACTGAGTTTCAAACCGCCCTGTCCCCACCCGGGAGATGACGACCTATGTATTGCACTAATGCACGAATCACGGCAATAGAAACTACATGTAGTCTACGAACCTCCGCTAAGGTACAATTGCCGTGTTGTGGAAGAGGAGTAAATCCAGCCAAAACAGGCCAATTTGCACCCGGAATGGACAAAGGACCTAACCTCGGAGCGGTCAAAGAATGGGGTAGGGCGCCACCAAACCAAACGCGATGCTGCCAATGATCAATATGTACTTCCAGTGCCCTGTACGGAGTATATTCATTTGGCACATGTGAGGGAGTGTAAGTGTGGAACACACCAGAATTAGCGTCCACAGCCGGAAACGTCACCCACGAAAAGAGTTCGTATGGGTAAGCTGCTTCCGCACTCACCACCAAAATCACAGCCAAGCCATCAACGGGTACATTGTAAGTTTGCAAATGATTGCGCACAGCAATTCGACCATGCTGCGGAATGTCCACAGGCTGGGCCATGACTGCAGAGGAATCAAAGAAAAACAAAGGAAACTTTGTAGCACAACTGGGTAGTAATTCAAGGAAACCGTTTTAGAGAGATTCAAGCTTGAAAAGACCTATTTCAAAAACAGGTAGGTTTTTCCGACACCACCGTTTTCCGGAAACGACAGTGAAGGGGTTAAGGTTTGAATGATATACTACTCGAGTGTCATGTTATAAGACCACCAACGGTTGGGCGCCATGTAGCAGGGTTTCCGTTCTCCCACAGAACTGTGCATAGAGATTTGGAACCTCGGCGAATTAGGGTGACCCAAAACTCACCTCAGTACCCAAAATCCCCTTACCAGGCTAGCTACAGTGTCTCATTGGTCATAATAAACTTCCAATGATTAGACAAACCAGAACATGAACTTACGATACCTCAGGTTACGTGGAACACATGAACACTCTTTCGTTATACTATCATTTCAAACCAGAACGGGGAGTAAATGAGGACACGTGCACATTTGAAATATTTATTTACTAATGCCGTTTTCTCAAACGCAGTATCTTAGATAATACAAGGAAACATATTATCACAAGCAAAGTTATCAGCATAGTTACTAGTCCATAGAAAGCAAAAGGTGATAGAATGCTAAGATGCTTTATTGACTAAGGGTTAAAAACACCTATTTCTCACCCTCCCTAACTAGCATATTATATTAATATCTAAGAAGGTCTCTTTGGGTTTTAGCAGGGCGGGCCCATACCTCAAGATCCTAGTATGAAGAGATCACATCAGCTTCCACCAGCTCTCTCTGCATCCGAACCGCATCAAGTGTGTATCTGTGCTCTAAGCAAAGCAATATAAAACGCGCCTAAAGCCTGAATTTGGCAGAAGCTGCACTTATGTTATGTCTATGAAGGTGCGGAGATCAGACCTCATAACAATTCTGTGTCGTGTTATCCTTGAAGCTTCAGCACTCTCTGTACAGACATAGTTTATTAAGCAAAGCTGATATCAGAGCAATAACATATTATTCTCATGTAAATCACAATGGTCTTCTAGGTTGAAAGCTAAATCAACAATTATGTGCCGTGTGCAGAAGCAGCAAAAGGAAAAAATGGCGTTTAAACATTTAATAAGCCTATGCTAACTTAACACATTATAAAGATAAGCAGTAGCTATATGACAGCTTTTAAAATCATTTTATTTGCTGTGTAAACATGCAATTTAAAACATCGTTTTTAAAAGTGTTTTAAGTTTCTAATTCCGTTTTGGCATCCATTTTGTTTTCAGTGTTTTGCTGTTACATTCATGAAAAGAGTTGTAGGACTATTTTTTAATGTTCACTAATTAAAATGGCTGAAATGTGTTTGTTATTTGTTGGTTGTTTCGGATAGTTATTTTTATTTCTCGTTCTTTTTTTTAAAATGATATTTCGAAGTCGTGCTTATTTTGTTTAAAAAATTACATTTTAGAACATTCGAGTACTTTTTTTAATACTCGTGTATTAATTTAATACTCACGTATTAATTAATTTAAATGCTTTGCTTTTCCTGAAATTTACGTACAGTTTATCAACACATTTTAATACACTTCCCCACCGAATACCCCTATTTTCCTTGCATCCCGTGCCAGGTTTTATTTTACAAAAAAAAAATAATAATAATTTTCGGGTTTTTTTTGCGTTGTAAGGGTATGCGTTATATGTGTTTTCGTTGTAATGGTACTTTTCCATTACTTTTACTATTTCGCGTTGTAATGGTATGCGTTGTAAAGTCATGCCTTGTAAAGGTACTTGCGCTGTAAAAAATGCGTTGTAAAAGCAAGCGTTGTAATAGTATGCGTTGTAACGTCATACATCCAATAAGCGCAAGTGCAGCAATTGCTTAAAAAATAAATAGAAAAAAAACACTTGCAATGCAGTAGCTCTGCATTACTGAAAATTTGAGCTATTGCAGTTGCATTATTATTAGCAAAGCCAATAGCTCAAAGGTTCACTAATGCAAGTCCTATCACATTTCAAGTGCTTGTTTATCTGGTGAGTTCCTTTTTTTTCTCTTTGCCCGTCACAGATCTGAGATTGTGTCCCAGATTCTGCTAAGTATCCCATGCCTCCATATTCGCTCTGCCGCACTTGCTCGGTGACACCACCTTACCCCCCCACACACACTCCCAGCCCAAAGGTTTTCAGGACTGCGAACAGGTATGACCAGTCGACTCGGTCAAACGCCTTCTCAGCGTCTATAGAGAGGAAGAAGGCCTGCGTACGGGAACGGTGCACCGAGTCCATCAGGTGTAGGAGCCGCTTGGTGTTCTCACCCCCTGTTGCGTAGGGACGAATCCCACCTGATCGGGTTCAATGATTCCGTCCATGAACGGGCTGAGGCGTGCAGCCAGGGTACCGGAAAACAGTTTCATGTCGATGTTGAGGAGGGACATGGGGCGGTACGAGCCGCATTCTTTGGCATCCTTACCCGCCTTGGGATGACCGTGATGACCGCCTCGGCCATGGAGGGAGTCACCCATCCAGTCTCCCTGAAGGATTTGAAGAGGCGCGTTAAGAAGGGTGCCAGTACCCCACAAAACTTCTTGTAAAAGGTGGCAGAGAAGCCATCCGGCCCCGGTGACTTGGCCGTCTTCAAGCACGAAATAGCAGAGATAACCTCTTCAACGCGTATCTACGTGTCGAGAGACGCTGCCGAGCTCTGGGAGAGGGGCGTGATTCCACAAGTCGCCAGGTAGGCCTGGACCCGGCCGGGTTCGGGGGGCTCACACGTATACAGCGTGTGATAGAAACGCTGAAAGATCGCCGCTATGCGGTCGTCAGCAGTCTGTTCTACAGCATGCACGTCCCTAATAGCCGGGATGGCCGCTTGCTGCGTGCGGGCCCTCAAGCGGAGCGCCAGCATCCTGCCTCCTTTATCTCCGCTAAGATAGAACTTGTGGCCTAAGCGCAGGAGTACGTACTCGGCCCGGTCAAGGTCCAGATGTTTAAGCATGCGCCTTTTCGTCTCTAGCTCTCTCCAGACACGCTGCGCCCCGGTACGCTTGTGGATCGCCTCCAACCCCTGCATGTCACGCTCAAGCTCTTCCCGTTTCTCCTTGCGCAGTTTAGCCAGCGACGCCGATACCACTATACAGTCACCCCTCACCACCAGTTTAAGCGCTTCCCATACCGAGCTCAATGGCATGCCATCTACATCATTAGTAGCGAAGTAATGCGTGATCGTGTCTCGCAGGCGCTCCACCACTGAGGCGGAATTGAGGAGAGAGTCGCGCAGCCGCCAGCCCCCAGATGATCGCAAGCCGCTGCCCCCTGCCACCCGCACTGAGATAAGAGTATGATCGGATAAAGAGCGCGGGGCGATCTCCGCCGAAGAGAGCTGGGGCATCAGGGAAGTGGAAGCGAGGAAGTGGTCCAGGCGCGCGTAGGTCTTGTGGGCCGCAGAGTAAAAGGTGTAATCGCGCTCTAACGGGTGCAAGGTACGCCAAACATCATGGAGCCCCTTCCTGTAGCCACAACAGACCCCCTTTGGATATGGCCCCTGTTTGGTGCGAGCGCGCTTCTGACCTATCAAGGGACGAGTCCATAACCATATTCAGATCACCCCCAACCAGCACCCACGGGTCAGGAGACATCAGAGCATCCGCAAGAGCTGAGGTCAGGAAGGGTTCTTGCTGCACATTGGGGGCATAGAGGGAGCCCACTGTAAGGTGTGTGTCGCCCCACTGGATCCGGACAGCCAGAAATCGGCCCTTGATATCCACCACCTGGGATAAGATCTTGCAGTGAGCCTTCGCGCTAATCAGTATCGCTACTCCCTGCTTCTTTGTTGTGCAAGAGGACCACATTTGGATCGGGAAACGCCTATCGCTCATTCTCCTGGTATCTTTAGAGAGGAGATGCGTTTCCTGCAACAAACAGATATCACTTTCCGCCCCTTCCAGTAGTGACAAAATCGCCGCACGCTTAACTGGGCTGTTAAGGCCCCGTACATTCAAACTAACAGGTCCTTCCCCATCGTAAAAGCAAAACACAGATAGCTTCACCAAAGCATGGCACACCGCAACTGGACAGCAGATCATACATTTCCAAAATGGAGGCAAGTAACGGCTGATGCGAAGTCCCCCCCGCCTCCCACAGTTCCCCAACCCAACAGCCCACCCCCCCCCCAGGAACCACCCCAGAAACAAAACCCCCAACAATTTGACAGCACCCTCCTGCTCGGAAGACAAGAGGAGGGAACGATAGTCCGTCACATAAGTCCAAAGGGCTGGGGGCATGGACTTAACCCCATCAGCCACCCAGATCCTGATACAGGACAGTATTTTCGGGGAACGCGGCACTACATTACCCATCAAGGTCCATCTTTCGGGTCCCTCCGACGCCAGCCAGCATCCTGCAGAGATCAAGTGTCTAAAGATAGGGATCAGGACCCCTCTGGAGCCTCCGTCACCTTCGCCACCGAGGCCACTGCCGCCCCTCTCTCCTGGAGACTAATGGATAAGTCCGGACCTGAGGGTTTCGCTGGTCTGCCCACTGTTTGCCACTCCGCGGAACGTCAGCGCCTTCTCGATGGGGAGCATGAGGCCTCCGGCTGGGCCTCAGCACCCTCCAGTCCCAACAGTTCACGAGCCGCCTCCAGGGATCGCACTTGGATCAACTTGCCCTTCCACTTGAAGACCAGTCGGAAAGGATGCCCCCAGGAGTAGGGGATCCCTTGTTCGCATCGGAAGGTGGTGATCGGCCGAAAGACTCTCCGCTTTGCTTTCTTCAGAATCCGTTCCTTCAACTGAAAATCGTGGACACATACCAAGATATCAGGGGGAGGTGCATTGGATCCCCGTGGGAGGCCGACCCTATGGACTCTGTCCATCTGAATCTCGCGGAGGTCTTCCTCCTGCAGGACGTGGCGGAAGAGCCCATCGACATATTCCCGCAAGTCTGTCCCCTCTCCTTTCCACGGGACAGCTCTGATCCTGACCTTGTTGCGCCGAGATCTATTCTCGAGATCCTCCGCATGTGCCTGCAGGTCCAGGTTCTGCTCCGTGAGGCGTAGGACATCCTGCTGAAGCTGATGAATGCCCTCGGCCGTCCCTAGGTCATGCTCCTCTAGAGTTGCGACTCTGTCTCCAATGGCGTCAACTTCCCTCCGCACCTCCCTGAGATCTGAGGCCAGCTGAGTCCGCAACTCCTGGATATCTTCCTTTATGGCTGTGAAGAGCTTTCGCATAAAGGCCTTGGTGGCAGGGGCGTCATTGTCATCAGGACTGTGGTGTTTGTCGGCCACTGGTGCAGGCCGCAGCGGCAAGCTCTTCGGGGCCCCATCACTGTACCCAGAGGCTGCTTCGCGTGGCGGACTCTTCTGTCAGAACACCACAGTCGCAGGGCCAAACTCGGTAGGGGCCCCCTGGTAGCGTTTCTGCGTCGTGTCTTCAGGCCCGCCGGCTCTTTGGCTCCGCAGCTAGGCCGGGGCGTCTCGGCGCAGGCCCGGGCAGGAGGGGCTCAAGTGTGGGCCCTGGGTAGCACGCTGTCCGGGGGACCACCAAGCTTCCACCAACCGTATGGCGCACTGCGGTCGCGGGCCGCGTTCACCGCATGGCCGCTCACCAGCGTCACCTCGCCAGCCCTTTAGGCGCCGGTCGCCCTCTCTGCACGGGTCTCGGGGACAGGCAGGTCTCCTCTTCGGGGCCGAGCCCCGACCCCCAGGTTCACGGGGCTGCGGACTCGCAGTGCGGAGCCCCCGAGCACGTCCCGCTCCCAACGCGGTGATCCGCTTACCCGGCTCCACGGGGTCACCCGATCTCCCCCGGTGTCTGTCTGGGCACCGCCGCTAGCCGCACCACTCGCGGGTGCACTCTCAGGACCCCCGGCAGCGGCCCGCCAGCTGCAGGGCGGCGCCGCGATGTCCGTCAGCTCCTTGCGCGGGCCTTCGTAATTCCGGCCCTCTGCGCCGGGGACTCCAGCAGCCGCTCGCCAGAAGCGAGCTCCGGCCACACAAGACGTGACGCCCCTGGTCGCGCGCCGATGGAAGGCCGCGCCCAGCAAGCCGGTCTCGGAGCCTCCAACCAGCCGCTTGACTCACGGAGAGCTTCTAGGCAGTGTCCGAGTGCCCGGCAGCGGCCGCGGACCTCGTACAGGGTGCTCTGCAGGGCACAAAACAATGCTATAAGAAAAGCGGCGACGGAGGGATCGAGCAAGACGTCTTACTCCGCCGCCATCTTGGCCACGCCCCCATCCTATACTTTTTGGAGTACACAGATCTACTCAAAATTGAAGCAGAAAGGGAAAATCACCTGGAATGGTTCTAATCTTTTCTTTGCTCAAGATTACGCCAAAGCCACTCCAGATCGTCGCACGAAGTTTCTGGAGATGAGACCTGCTCTACGTTTTATTGAATGCTAGTTATGGCTTATTCCACCCATGCCTCTTTAAAGTGACTTACAACAACAGGATGACGAATTATGAGGATCCGATGCTTCTTCAACGGTTTCTAGACTCTTGCAGATCTGAATCTATGGACATCCCTCATGCATAAATATTGACCGTAAATGTTTCTGCTTGATGTTGTGATGTTCTGTCAAAATGATCTGCTCTTTTATTTTCCCTGCTGTTTAATGTATTTCAAGTTCTGTTTTGTTATTATCTAAATTATTAATTAATTTCTCTTTCTGGAATCTTTCTTTTAGGTGCAGGTTTTGTGGTCACTTGATCGCTTTATATGTCCTTCATGTTATACCTGGAAGTCTTTATCCCTTTGCTGCGTTCCGATGGAGTCCTTGGTCCGGTGTGCTACCTTCCTTATGTGGTTCCACCATCCCCAGTCTTATTGTTGTTCTGTGGTATGTCTTTTTGATATCTTTTTTCGTCTTTTATTGTTAGATTTTTATTGTATTCTTGTTTTTTGTTTCTCTTTTCTCAGCTTTTTCCCTTCCTGTCCCTTTCACTTCTCTCTTTCTTTCTTTATTCATCTATACTCTACAGTGCTTCTCTTTTACTTTTTTCTTTCATCTTCTCACTCCTGAATTTTCCATATAAGTTTTTATTCTCTATTCTTTTTTCCTCAAGTAACAGGTTCCTGAATTCTTGTGCTGTTTGCATAACGATTGTTTATGTTTTAATTGATAGATGCTCATTTTACTGCTTTTATAATAATTGTATATGTTTGTTTTTAATGGTTCACATTTAGAGTTGTAACCTGGAATGTTAAAGGAGTTAACAATCCTATAAAAAGACAATGCGTGCTAAATTAAATACTGATATTGCTTTTATCCAAGAAACCTTTTTATCAGAAGCGAAAGCAGCCAAATTGAAAAGAGGTTGGGTTGGGCATGTTATTTCTTCCCCGGCTTTAGGAAAGAAAAATGGCTCTTCTATATTATGCCATAAAAAACATCAGCCTTCAGTAGTACATCATGAGAATGACCCGAATGGTCATTGGGTTATTGTTAAATTACTTATTGATCACATTCCTTTAGTATTGTTCAACGTTTATGCACCAGTTAATATTGATAATAAGTTTTGGAATCAAATTTCTGATAAGCTTCTTATGTTTGATGAGGACTATGTTATTTTTGGAGGTGATTGTAACCAGATTATGTACCCTATTTTAGATCGACACTCCTCTGTGAAATTCTCCAATACCAAGATGCACTCACAATTTACCTCTGCCATACGCCGCAAAGTTTTAATTGACATTTGGAGGCTCTGTAATCCAGATCTACAGGAATATACCTTTTACTCTCCCCCTCATAACTCCCAATCCAGACTAGACTATCTTTTTCTCAGTAAACCCTTGTCTCAACTTGTCTCGCGTGCTGAGATTGGCTCCATCCTAATATCCGATCATGCTCCAGTTTTTGTTGATTTTGATCTGCTACCTTTCTCCCCCCACGCTGGTAGGTGGCGTTTTAATAATACTTTACTTTCAGATCCCAATTTCACAGGCCAATTCACCTCTTTTGCGTCTGAATTCTTTTCTATTAATTCCACCCCAGACTCTTCCCCTGTAATGATTTGGGACTCTTTTAAGGAGGAAGCTAGAGGTTTTATCATAGATTTTGTTTCAAAGAAGAAGAACATTTTTTAAGGCAAAAATGCTCAGCTGTTAGCCAAAATTAAGGAACTTAAATATAGTTATTATCGCTCAAAGTCAGAAACATCCTTAAAAAAGCTTATTGAGGCAAAAATGTATTTTAGTAAATCTTCTACGGTAGCCGCATCCTCTTATCTCTTGAAAAGCAGTGCCCGATATTACGGAGGCCAGAATAAAATGGGTAAACTTCTTGCATAATATTTAAAGATTCGCCGGGAATGGACTAAAATTGAGTCCATTCGCAACAATGTCGGTGATTCGCTTTTTAAAGACAATGATATTTTAAATGAATTTGTCTCTTTCTATAAAAATGTATACACGCCGGAGCAACAACCATCTTCTGTTGATCTCTCCTCTTTCTTTCAATCAATTCATTCTCCTCCTGCTCATGACACTGATTTTGCCTCACTTGAATCGGACATCACCTTATGATAAAGATCAATTCAAAATGGTCAGGCGATTTCAGTAGATGATTCCTAAGTTAAATTTGCCCGGCGTAAAAACGCCTCTAATACCATACGAAGTTATTCAATAAAGAGGCAGGCGCTGGAGACGGGAAGACAGGAAACAAGTTTATTCCGACGGAGTAGAACACATCAGATCAGACAACAAGGTATCGTCTCGAGGTGCTCTCTCAGCCTCTTTGAGACCTGGTCTTTTATACACTGGTTTAAGACATGTGGACGTTCTTTATTACAACAAGGACATTGTGAAGTATGAGAACGACATCCCCGGCACCCCCCAGTTCCGGCCCCTTCCAACACATGACAACAGTAGAGGCCCTTTCCCCTCATATGATTGGGAGGGGGCTATCACGCAGCTGAGTGTTCTGCCGATTCCTTTGGAATGTGTGCGCCTGATCGAATCTCAGGGGGTGGGGAGGTTATGATCAATTGTGGCTCCTTTCAGGAAAAGCGAGTGCATACAGTAGTGGGCAATAAACTATATCCTCGGGCTAGAGGATGACCAGCGGTTCGTACAGGCAGTCGGGCTCAGAGGAAGCGGTAATCAAAGGAGGGGTATTCATGGACGGAAAGGAGGTGTTGGTCAGGCGCGGGGTGTGATTCCCTGAGACAGAGTCATGGGAGGGGAGGGTTCATGACTTGTGCATGTGAGTGCGGGGGCAGCCAGGGTGCGCGGGGAAGGCTTGCGAGGTTCAGGGAAGTGTGCTGACGGGCGATCGTGAACACGGAGACCATGGTACCTAAAATGGCTGTCGTGTATGCTCATACATGAGTCTGCAAGATGGCGTAGATGATGTTCAGTACACGAACTAAAATTCCACAGTCCTCCCTTTAACATGTCTCGCCAGCTTGTCAGTTCGGATCGATCCCCATGAGACCACGCACCTCTATCTCATATAGGGGACTCATGTGCTCAGTTTTAAAGTTCAAAGTCTTTGGGCACATACAGTTGGAAATGAGTGCACATAAAGGTGGTAAACATTGAATACCCAAGCAACACCCACACAGTATCATGATTGGTATCAATAAAAATGTGAACAATCTCCATCCCCAGTTCTTCAAAGTGTCCCAGAACCAGCCTCCAAGCGACCATCCTTCCTGCTCCTGGTGAACCTCCGAGGACAGTCTGTGGAGGTGTTCGATTGCTTTGTAGACTTAAGGTGAGTTATCTGGCACGTAGGTGCAACAGCTGGAGCCGATGATGCGGCATGCACCTCCACGGTCGGCCAGAACCACATCTAGAACAAGGCGGTTCTGAAGAGCCACCAGGCGGACTGCCTGAAGCTCAGCCGTGTTGTTAGCAAGGATGCCAGCGGTGATGTTAATGGTTGTTTCTACTGCCTGAGTCAGGTGTCGGATAGCGCGGCTATTTGCCATTGGTCCCCACAGAGGAACAAGTCCCTTTGCTGCATCCAGGAACTGTGCTCCGGTGGAGTCGGCTTGTTCAACATCTCCTGCGCGCTTTTGCCGGTGGTGGTAGGCTGAAGCCACATACGTGGGAGGAAGAATGAAGGCGATGTAGCACAAACCCCTCCAGCCTTTTGGGAGCCAAGTGTAAGCTTTGGTGCCACAAACAAAGAACATATTCGGAGAAGCAACAAAGGAGGGGGGGTCAGCTGAGACCAATGTTTTGGTGATGCGACAAGAACTGTGACCCACCAGCTGCGTTCCTTGTCCTTCGAGGCATACGAGACCTGTGACATTGATGACAGACAGGGCCACGGTCAGGGTGGCAGCCGTTTGTTTCCGCAGGTGGGAGAAGGTGGGTCTGGCTGGATTGTGGAGCACTTGCATTTCGACCCTTTCTTTGGCAGGGATGTGCGTAAGGAAGGTTGAACCTGAAATTGCAGGACAAACGGGAGCAGACATCTTTCCTGTTTTGTTCAGCCAGAACCCATAGTAGAAGTGTGACACTGTTTGACCAGAAGCGGCGTTGTCCTTGTGGCTTTCCTGCATGAGGATCAACCAGGCGAGGCAGGAGCCGTGAACTGAGAAAGGAGAAGGGATGAAGGGGATGGAGTGTCCGGTAGCATGTGGGAGCAACCCACAGATCCAGCAGTTCGTGGCATTTGCAGCAAGGTTGTGCTGGTGCTACAGTTGTACGAAGGAATTGTTCCAGAACTCCTTACGCCTTTCTCGGAGCTGAGGTGAAAGGGTGATCAGGTGGTGCTCTTTCATGGTGGTTGGCTGGACAGTGGTTGGCAACATCTGGTGAGCGGGTGTGCTTTCCTCCAAGATCCAGAAGGAAGTCATGAGGAGAAGGCAAAAGAGGAAGATAATGAAGAAAGCGATTGTCTTTGATTTGTGCAAATTATCAGTCTTTGGGTTTCTGTAGCGGGTATTTCCTGTTGCTTCCGACGTCTTCCTATCTGGCGCTTCCATCATCTTCATCTTCAAGGTGCTCGGTAGTGGGCAGAACCACAGACTTTGTTTAGCTTCTCTCCGGGTAACCCTTGGTTGCTTTGGGTCACCGTTCTGAGATTTTTAACTTAGTCAGTGGCCTACTTAGCCGAAGCTCCCTCCTTTCGACGCAGGAAATACCCTTCTCGGGAAGGCACAGTGGGATCAGAGTGTTTTGCAAGTTCAAGTGCCTCGGTATCAGGATAGCAGTTCAGTGATGGTCGGTCTTTGTTCAGGAGCTCTTCTTGGGTGCTGACGTTGTCTGTCGTGGCCAGGGTCGAGGAAACCTTTTTGCAGTGGTGTGCGTGCAGCCAGTTCTTCTTCCCCTCCACTCGAAGAGCCGTCCGAGTGGTGATCAGTACTTGCCAGGGGCCCGTCCACCGGGGTTCCAGACTCTTCGCTCGTTGAAAGTTCCGGACTAGGACGTAGTCCCCCGGTTGGATATCGTGACCGGGACCCCTGGAAGCATCGGGGATGGCCTGCTGCACCTGTTGATGAATGACAGACAACGTTTTAGTTAATTTGTATAAATAATCTGACAGCAGGACGTCGGGGACGTCGTGAATGGAGGTCGGTTTGGGGGCAGTCCAGAGGTTCATAGGCCGCCCAAACACAACTTCGTAGGGGGTCAAGTGGTGCTTAGTGGGAGTGGAGCGCATCGATAGTAATGCCAGTGGAAGGGCATCTGGCCACTTAAGTCCTGTGGTGGCCACTATTTTTGACAGTTTCAGTTTCAGTGTAGCGTTGTGTCGTTCAACCAGGCCAGCGGATTGGGGGTGGAAGACTGCATGGAACCTCTGTTTTACCCCCAACCCCTTCAGGATTAGTTGGATAACTTCAGCTATGAAGTGGGGGCCATTGTCGCTCCATAAAATTCGACAAAGGCCGTAGCGAGGGAAAAACTCTTTCAGTAGTACTTTGGCAGTAGTCATGGCAGTGTTATCTCGGGTCGGATAGGCTTCCACCCATTTGCTGAAGGCACATACAATGACTAATACGTACTTCAAGCCTTGGCACCTCTCTAATTGGATGTAATCCATCTGGAGGACCTCAAAGGGGTGGTCGGGGATCCCAAACCCTCCCCGGGGTACCACAGTTCCTTTCTCGGGGTTGTGTTGTAGGCAGATAAGGCACTGCTGGACTAGGCGTTTGGCCGAGTCGGGGATCTTGTTGTTGTGCCAGACTTTGGAAATGAGTTCAATCATGGGGGCAGAGCCTATGTGTGCAGGGGAGTGTGCCATTGTCAGTATGGGGATCAAATATGCATCAGGCAGCAACCATTTGTTCGTGTCCTTTGTCCGCCAGCAGCCTTCATCGTCCCTTAGACCCACCCGTGCCCATTCAGTCAGTTCGAGAGGTGTGCTGGCCGATTGGATGTCCCTGATCGTTTCCCTAGCGTCGGTCCATTTTTCTGCTTGTGACCTGGTCACATACATGCGTGTCGTTGTCCTATTCTCAGCTGTGGTTCGGGCAGTGATGTCGGCTAGTGCATTTCCCTGTCCAACTAAATCTGTCACCTTCTTGTGTGCCTGGCATTTGATCACTGCTAATTGTTTGGGGAGAAGAACTGCTTCAATCAGGGCGGAGACTAAATCTCCGTGAAGGATGGGCGTACCGTGGGACGTCAGGAATCCCCTTTCCCTCCACAGGAGCCCAAAATGATGCACCACCCCGAAGGCGTACTGGCTGTCCGTGTAAATGTTTGCCGTGGTTCCTGCTGCTATGATACATGCTCGTGTGAGGGCAATTAGTTCTGCTGCCTGTGCGGATCGTTGTGTGATGCGGGCTGTTTCAACTACTGTTCGAGCTGTCGTCACCGCATAGGCAGCAGAAGTGGTGCCGTCTGGGAGTTTGATACAAGAGCCATCTACCCATAGTTCTCCATCAGGATCTGTAAAAGCAATGTCTCGGAGGTCAATTCTACTCCTAGTCTGTTCGTCCGTGAGGGTCACACAGTCGTGTATAGGGGGCACATCGGGGTCATTTTCGGGCAGGGGTAACAGTGTAGCAGGATTCAATGTCGTGCATCTCTTCAGGGTGATGTGGGGTGCAAGTAGAGTCAATTCGTACCCTGTCAGTCGTGCACTAGTCAGGTGTTGAGTCTTGGTCTGGTTCAAAAGGGTGTCAACTGCATGGGGCACTAATACCGTGAGAGAGTTCGAAAGCACAATTCCCTCACTCTGGCGGATAGAGACAGCAGCAGCGGCTACTGCTCGAAGGCAGGCAGGTAAGGCTCTGGCGACTGGATCAAGAGTGGCAGAGAAGTAGGCACAAGGGCGTTGTTTGGCGCCGATGGGCTGAGTTAGAACAGACAATGCGCATCCCTCCCTTTCGTGAGTGAAGAGGGAGAAGGGCTTGGAGTAATCTGGTGTTCCTAGAACGGGTGCCGAGCAAAGGGCATCCCGCAACTCCTTAAAGGATGCTTGGCATTCGGGAGTCCAAGGGAGTGGGAACGGAACATCTTTGGCCAACAGGGAAAGTAGGGGTTTTATAATGAGACTGAAATTTGGTAACCATTGTCGGCAGAAAGAAGTAAGGCCCACTAATGAACGGACTTGCTTCTGTGTTTTTGGAATGGGGGTGTCTAGGATGGTTTGGATTCGGTCGGGCGTAAGTTTCCTCCCTTCTTTGGACAGGAGATGGCCTAGGTATGTCACTTGGGGCTGGCAGAACTGCAGTTTCTTTTTGGAGACTTTGTGGCCATTCTCCGCAAGAAAGTGCAAGAGTTGGATAGTGGCTGTGATTGCAAGTGGAGTGGTGTCGGCCGCCAAAAGGATATCATCGACATGTTGGATCAACACTACTCCATCTGGTAGCTGGACGGCGTCCAGCTGTCTTTTGAGGGCCTGGCTGTAAATGCTGGGACTTTCAGTGTAGTCCTGGGGAGCTCTACAAAATCGGTATGAACGTTTTTTTAAAGTGAAGCCGAAGAGATAACGGCTGTCTGGATGGATGGGGATAGAGAAAAATGCATTTTTAAGATCAATAACGGTGAAGGTGGTGGCAGTGGACGGGATGAGAGTCAGAATGGTGGCGATGTCTGAGACTAGGGGGTACTGTGGCACCACCACTTTGTTGACTTCTCGCAGGTCGATGATGAAGCGGTACGCTTTCTCATCTCCCTCACCTTGCTTCTTAACAATGGGTAGGATAGGGCTATTGCAGACATTACTAACCACTTCCTCTACCACTCCTGCATCTACCAAGGACTGAATAATCGCTACCAATGCCTTCTCGCCTTCGGGCGATATCCGGTACTGTGGGAGTTTCGGGAGTATTGCATCTGGTCGAACAGTTATGTGTACAGGATCGATCATCATTCGTCCTACATCCGAGTCGTTTCTGGCCCATAGGTACAGGGGTAGGGTATCGAGCAAGGATAGGTCAGCATCTGTTATGGCGTACATATGTCGTGCGGGGTAGGGTCTGGACATGCTCGGGTTGTCGTACAGGATGACTCGGACTCCATCCGAGGAACACCTAATAGTAGCTCGGAAATGTTTCAGTAAATCAATACCCATAATGGCGTCAGGGGAGTTGGAGGAGAGCAGAAACGTGGTGTCAGTGGGATTGTTTCCTAGGTCAAAGGAGATAGGTACAGACAGGGGATTAGTGGAGGGCGTTCCATCGAAACCTATTGAGGTAATGTGTGAGCCAGACAAGGGTGCCCTTGGAATCAGTCGTTTTGATAATACACTACGTGTCCCTCCAGTGTCTACCAAAAATGGAGACTTTGTACCTAGGACCTTAGCAGTGACGTAAGGACCTTGCTGGTCAACACAGAGCTCGACTGGATCCCTCCCTTGCCCCTGGCAGTCCTATGCAGAGTCGTGAGCATTTTTACAGTCGGACTGTTGGCACTGATTCTGTCGGGGGCGGTCAAATGTGTTTGGTCTGCCAGGTCGGTCATTGGTGGTGTCGTAGGTCTGCCCTCGCCCCTGCCCTCCAGTTTTTGGGCCATTTGTCATGTCCCTTGTCTCTTTATTTTTAATCATTTCCCGAAGGGCCGGGCATTGGGACTTCCAATGTCCAAATTCTTTGCAAAATGCACACTGGTTCTCATCGAGGTCAGTTCGTGGAGCACCGGGTGTGGGGTTGCGGTCTCTAGTGGGCGGATTCCTAGGGGCATTCGACTGGTAGTTCCCCCTATATCGTTCCCTTCCTGTAGTCACTCCCAGTAATTGAGCAATCATCACTCGTTCCTTTAAGTCCTTTTTCTTTCTCTCAGTCGCCCTCTCGTTCTCATTCTTTTGGTGTTCGTAATACTGAGCCATCTGAAGGATAGCTGCAGGTTTGGAGGCTCCCCAACTACTCTCACTCGTCTGTAACTTTTGGGAGACCTCTTGCGATAGCCCTTTTATGTAGTTTTGCACGAATAGGTGTTGTCCGGTTGCGGTGGTCATGTCTTGGCCACTGTAGTCGGAGAAAACCGTCTCAAATCGGGAGAAGTATTCTGATACATCCTCCTGAGGTTTCTGGCGGCAAGCCGTGACTACCGACCAGTCTACCTTCTTTTCTGGGATCAACGTCTTTAGCTTCTGCACTATTTTGTCGGGGAGTTCCAGTATGTCCTTTACGGGTTTCTTTCCGGGCTCTCGCTGCCTATCTAGTTCATCGAGTTGTTTCCAGGTGTGTCCGAATAGGTCTGTGTGGTCGGCTTTCCGGATTTGCTTCCACACATCAGCCGGCAGACACAACCCGAAAAACAAATCAATGTCCGATAGAGTCATTATGGTTGAGCCCAAGGCTGTGCATAGTTCGGTATAAAATGCTGTAGGGTTCTTTCTTAAATCGGGCAGGGTTTGCCTAAAAGTTAAAATATCTTGCCGATCCCATGGTTGGTAAACCCAGTTGTACACAACCCTCCCTTTTGCATCTGCGTGGTTGATATCATCGTTTGTTCCCTGACCTCTTGGGGGAACCCAGTAGGGGGCGGCTTCTCTGATAGGCATCATAGTGTTGGCTGCTTCTAATGAGGGCTCAATTGTCTCAGGGACTGTGATCTTGACCTCTGGTTTCTGTTCCGCAAGGTGGCGGAAGACCTGAAGCGTTTGCATGAAGAGGTCCGTCACATCGCTCTCAGTCCCATCTCCAACATCGACCCTTCTATATAGAGTCGTCAGTTTTGCAGGACCCTTATTCTGGTACCTATCCTCATATGCGTTCAGGGTGTGGTAGCTGAACCGTAAAATGAAATGCCGTCTGTGACTACCGGCATGTGAATTATGCATATTCATCGTATATTCTTCGCTCTCCTTCCGTTCTACCAGGTCTTTGCTATCTGGTCGATTCCATCCCGCTCATTTTTGCTCAACCTATTTGGCCTGGCTGTTAGCTGTTTGCCAGTCTCGAGTTCATCTGGTGTTGTTACCAATGCGGCCGGTGCGAAGGCCGTAAGAGTCGGGGCACTAGCGCTATGGTCACCCTCGCCTACATTTTGAACTGGTGAGTGTTGTGCTAGAGGTTGGCTGGGAGCATAAGGAGGGGGCATGTAGATAATTGGAGGACCGAGCAGTAACTCGTCATTTGCCCGCTTTTTGGAGGGCTTCTCCGGGTAGAGCGTAGGGGTGGTCCTGACAGGGCATTGGCCTGCCAGTCCTGATTCTTGTGTTTGTTTAACTTCCTCTCTTTTTCTTATTTCTTCATCTAGTTCTTTTGCGGCCAGATGGGCTGCTTTTCGTAATTCTTTCACTATTTTTGCTTCTTCTCTTTTCCTTCGCTGTTCTGCTTCTTTGCGCCACATGCCAATACTATCGAGCATAGTGGGCGTTGCCTTATTTATTTTTACAGCTGCTTCTAGTGTTTTTATTTTATTTTCATCAAAAGAACCTATCAGTGGCCACTGACTTTCAGGATCCTTTTTTGTATATTTATGCCATAACTTACTATAAGCTATAGCGACTAGTCCTTGCTTTAGTAAACATGTCCTTATTAGGGGTGCCTTCCAGTGGAGCTGGATGGTTCATCTCTAATAAGCGGTCCGGGTTGACCCAACTACTAACCAATGGGGAGAAGATAGGCATGACGGATTACAATGGGGGGCAAAAGCCTGCACTACCTATATTTTCACTACTTGCAAAGACTGGACAGAATATTCTATTCTACGCTATTTGCAAATAGAGAATACCTCCAGAAAGAACCAATTCCAAACAGTCAATGTTTGGACAAACAATCAATCAATGAGGAATGAAATAGGTACGACGGGTTAAAAGCTTGCGTTACCTACCCTTCACTATCTGCAAAGGGAGAGAGAATATTCCTATTCTTCCCCGTTTGTAGGCAGAGAAGATCCTTAAGAGAACCAACTTCGAACAATTCAATGCTCGATTCAATCAATCAATCAATGGGGAGAAAAATAGGCACGGCAGATTACAATGGGGGACAAAAGTCCGCGTTACCTATCCTTCACTATCTGCAAAGACTAAACAGAGTATGGCGATTCTGTGCTTGTTTGCAAATAGAGAATCTCTCAGAAACAGTCAATAAGTAATACTAGTATTTTCAAACAATCAATCAATCAATTTCACGATTCGTCGTGTGTCACGACCTTACCCGGACCGCATGGACAGTTTCTCGTCTTCCGCTTCCAGCGCCCGATCGTCCTCTACTCTCTGTTGCTATCACGGCACTCCTGGTGGTTCCCAGTCAGGACCGTAGATCACTCGGGAGAGGTCTGCTCGGAATCAGTGAAGTTCAGATGATCGGCTGTCAGACGAGGGTCTATCGGACAGGAGCTCTCCCGATCGTTGCAGTCGTTCACTCTGTCGTCGGGACCTCTCCCACTGGATCCACGTGTCGCTGATGGGCCCCGCGTTTGGGACGCCAATTGATAAAGATCAATTCAAAATGGTCAGGCGATTTCAGTAGATGTTTCCTAAGTTAAATTTGCCCGGCGTAAAAACGCCTCTAATACCATACGAAGTTATTCAATAAAGAGGCAGGCGCTGGAGACGGGAAGACAGGAAACAAGTTTATTCCGACGGAGTAGAACACATCAGATCAGACAACAAGGTATCGTCTCGAGGTGCTCTCTCAGCCTCTTTGAGACCTGGTCTTTTATACACTGGTTTAAGACATGTGGACCTTCTTTATTACAACAAGGACATTGTGAAGTATGAGAACGACATCCACGGCACCCCCCAGTTCCGGCCCCTTCCAACACATGACAACAGTAGAGGCCCTTTCCCCTCATATGATTGGGAGGGGGCTATCACGCAGCTGAGTGTTCTGCCGATTCCTTTGGAATGTGTGCGCCTGATCGAATCTCAGGGGGTGGCGAGGTCATGATCAATAGTGGCTCCTTTCAGGAAAAGCGAGTGCATACAGTAGTGGGCAATAAACTATATCCTCGTGCTAGAGGATGACCAGCGGTTCGTACAGGCAGTCGGGCTCAGAGGAAGGGGTCATCAAAGGAGGGGTATTCATGGACGGAAAGGAGGTGTTGGTCAGGCGCGGGGTGTGATTCCCTGAGACAGAGTCATGGGAGGGGAGGGTTCATGACTTGTGCATGTGAGTGCGGGGGCAGCCAGGGTGCGCGGGGAAGGCTTGCGAGGTTCAGGGAAGTGTGCTGACGGGCGATCGTGAACAGGGAGACCATGGTACCTAAAATGGCTGTCGTGTATGCTCATACATGAGTCTGCAAGATGGCATAGGTGATGTTCAGTACACAAACTAAAATTCCACACTTATCCGAAATTAAACATGCTGTATCAGTTCTGAAAAGGGGAAAAGCACCTGGTCCGGATGGTTTTACCATGAAATTTTATACCCATTTCGCATCTTTTATTACATCCCCATCTCTTACTACTTTATAAATTCTTTATTACAGAAGGTTCTTCCTCAGGTTCTTTTCAAGAAGCCGTAATCTCTTTAATTCCCAAAGAGAATAAAGATCACTCTTTTTGTAAAAATTATCGTCCAATCTCTTTAGTTAATTTAGATTATAAGATTATTGCAAAAATCCTCGCCCTTCGTATTGATCCCATTTTACCCAATATTATTGGCCCGGAACAATCAGGATTTGTCAAAGGTCGCTTATCTTCAGACAATTCCAGAGTTTTCTTTAATATTTTAAGTAAAGCTCCCTCCCTACAATATCCCATTGCTGCGATAGCACTGGATTCTGAGAAAGCATTTGACAGGATTGGATGGGATTTTATGTTTCAAGCACTTAAATAGATTGGGTTCCCTGCTAAATTAATTTCTCTTATTTCACTTTTATATTCTGGCAAAAGGCCTCTATTTTTGTTAATGGGAAATCCTCTGAATATTTTCCTCTTTTCAGAGGGGTACGTCAAGGTTGCCCTTTATCTCCTCTTTTATTTATAATTGCTTTAGAGCCTTTTATAACGAACATTAGATTAGATGACAGAATTACTGGTTTTGAGAGAAAACAAGGACCCCCTGGGTATCAGTTATACATAGACTCCTAGGGCAGGGTAATAACCAGTGTGAGTAAAAAATCCTAGGCCATCCGAGAAATAAGTGACCAGAAAGTCTTAATTATTAATTATTAATTATGTGAAACATTATTTGTATTTGGATGTATAATATTCCTCTCATGATGTTCTTTCAGAGTTTCACCTTTGGCTCCTGAGGAAGGCGTTTTCTCTGCCGAAACGCGCGTCGAGTCCTTAAAATCTATTTTGTAATAATTGCAATTGTCTTTTTTAAATTTTCAATGTATAACTATCTGTGATTCCTTATGGTTTTTAATGTTATTATGATGTATCTTGTTTATATTTTTTGAACTCTGTCCATAAACGTTTTTATATGTCGCCATTATACTGTACCATATAGTTTGACTTATGTGTTTAAGTCTCTATATGATTTTTTATTTATGCCTTATTAAATATATATATTTTTTAATATACACAACAATTTTTCGATTATTCTTCTTCGTCTACTGGTATTAGACTTTCTGGTCACTTATTTCTCGGATGGCCTAGGATTTTTTACTCACACTGAGAATTACTGGTTTTAACATTGATACTGCCCAGGTTAAAATGTCTGTTTACGCTGATGATATCCTACTAGGTTCAAGGTTCAAAAGATACTTTATTCGGTTTAAATCACAAAAACCATAAAAGTGTACAAGTATTAAAAAGGTCCACAAGTCACCAGGCTGCATAATTTGTGATAAAATACGACATAGATGCAAAACAGGGAGTACCTAATACAATATGCAATACATGGTGGCAAGAGTTTAAAAACAACAGCATAAACATTGATCACCTAATTAAAAAATTCATGCAATAGTAAACATTTATGGAGAGTCAACTAGGACCAAGCGATCTTTTTGCCAAGTCTCACTGCCATGGTTAAAAATGTTGCCACATTATAGATTTCCCATATTTCTGTCAAAAGTTGGAGGTACAACAGAGCTGGCTTCACTTGCCTAAAGCCTTTTCCTTTTAACAGTGGTATAATGAATTTTGATCTAATACCCTTAAAGTGATCACAAAAAAACAAAAAGTGAACAGTGTCCATAATTGAACAGCCATCGCATTTGCATAGATCTAAGTCCCTACTCCTGGTCCAGACAGGGCGGCCAGAAATTAGGAGGTGAATTTTGTTCAATCGGAACCTTGTTAACAAGTACCTGGTAGCTGGTAGCAGTGGAGGTTTTCCGTTTGACTACGCTTTAAAGGAGTGACTAATCATGGTCCCCCCATATATTATGAAACAGTGACTCAACTTCCACGCGGCAAGACTTCTCTAATTATTAAGAACTATATTCCAACCTCTGATACGAAATTGGACTACATGTTATGCCTTATGAATATTTCGGTTGACTTGACCAGGACTTTAAGGATCGCTTCCACTTGGATTTTTCCAAGCGGACCTATATTGATTACGTGATTCTAGATTTTATTCATTCCTACACTGTGTGACCGGACTCGTGTTTAAATAACACCCTCTAATAATATCCTTGGCCTTGAAAAAGTCTCATGTTGAGACGAAACACGTGTCGGCGGTGTGAGCTGGAAAAACTTTTAATGTGTATGAAATAAAGATTTTGAAGAATAACATCGTGTCTGGATCCGTATTTTGGCATCTTACTTTTTGAAAATGGACTTTATCCCCACTAAATAATTTAAGCACAATTGTCGAATGAATAATGTGTTCCATTACCCGAAGATCTTGTGAATCATAAGTATTAACGTCTGAAATACGCAATAATTTGTAAGAGTGCTTGATAAACCTGTTTTTTTCTTATGTATTTGATATTAGCATTCTGTGCTAGTTGAACACCCCTGGTGGTGGGTGTATAACAGGTTAAATAGTGCACCTTATAGAACTATACTTGTATAATTGACACTACACGTAAATATGCTTTGGGAGTTGTATTAACTGGATGTGCGGACGTTTTCTCTGTTAGAGAAACACTACCACCCTAAACCTGCTTGCAAACAAGTACCTGTGATTGGCATCATTAACAACTTTGAGGTACAGTTCCGGTTCAGGGCCAGCTGATGGGTCCTGACAGAGGGCTTCAGCAGCTCTCTGTCCTCTCTATCCATTTCTCTATTCAGCAAAAAAGTATTTTTGGCCCATTTCAGATCTCCTTTCACCAGGCTGGAAGGTTTATCAAACAATTCGGGCCGACCCAGCTTTTCACACATTTGTTGCACGTATTTCAACCAGGGGATCTTTTCCCAATGATCTAGCAACAAGCAATCTTTTAGGATTTCATGGTTCACTTCAAGCTCTGGGTTTAGCCAAACTGGTAACCATTTTAGTAGGGGGTCCATGGCAATTTTATCCTCCAAGTAACCCACGCCGCATTCCTGATGAGCTATGAAGCTTGCAGTGGATCTTGGGAGGGAAAGAAGTGTTTTTAAAAAGTTGTCCACTGTAACCTGAAGCGATGTAACTGGCCTAAAGCCCCACAGGTCGGCCCCATACATGGCGATGGCGGTACATTTGGCAGCATATACTTTTAACACTGCTTCGATGGGCTTCACCCCTACTTTACGAGAGAAGTTCAGCACCGCCGAAATCGAGCGTGCCAAGACTATTTTTTTCTCTACCATTTGGGGATGCCACGTAGAGCCTTCGTCAAAAACAACCCCCAGGTAGGGAAATCTAGAAACTCGTGACAGCTTGTGTCTGTTACAAAATAATGACATCACATTTTTTTTGATCCTTACTTTGTGGCCCACTACCATAACATGGGATTTGCCAAAATTAACACTTAAATCAAGGTTATTCATAAAAACATAAAAAGAGTTCAACAGGCATTGGAGTCCTACAGCAGTTCTGGCTAGGAGGGCAGCGTCATCCGCATACAGTAAGGCAGGCAGTAAATATTTCCCAGCCTTCGGAATATCCTTGCAAGCAGCACCCAAAACTTTACCTAGGTCATTGATATATAGTGTAAAGAGCAGGGGAGCGAGGATGCAGCCCTGCCTCACACCATTGATGATGCTAATTTTTTCCGTGCAGTTCCCCTTTCTGTCAAAGCGGACCATTGCTGTAAGATCCCTATGGAGGTCTGCTAGGAAATACACTATGTTAGGGTCTATTCCGATATTAAGGAGCTGGCCCCACAATTTGGATCTGTTGACTCGGTCGAATGCCGAGGACAGATCCATAAAAGCAATAAACAGTGACCCTTGCTTGGCTAAGGTGTACTTTCCGATAAGCAGTTGTAAATTTAGGCTTTGGTCAATAGTACTGCGCCCCTTTCGAAAAAAATACTGTAGAGGGGAAAGTGTATTGGTCTCCTCTAACCAATCTGTCAGTTTACCTAGAACCACTCTCCCTAAAACCTTGACTGCAGAATCGATGAGGGATATAGGTCGGTAATTGCCAGGATCCCCCCGGTCCCCTTTTTTATAAATGGGTACAATAACCGACTGCGTCCATGACTCGGGAATGCCTGCCTTCGAGACTCTATTAAAAACATTGGCTAAAACTTTGGACCAAAATAAAATATCAACTTTAAAAAGATCAGAGGGAACGCCGTCTGGTCCAGGAGCCTTATTTCTGGTCATCAGGCTGATGGCCGCTGCCACCTCCTCCTCATTCACAATTAAGGTATAGGGCGATTGGGGGAATGCAGACAAACCTTCTGCCGCCGTGGTCTCTTTTTCATAAACCGACCTAAAGTGCGAGTGCCATCGATCTTCTTGGATTCCGCAATCCAATTCATTATTACTGGAATCCGAGAAATAAGGTTGGTTGACCACAGCCCAAAACTTGGTGCTGCTTTTTAGGACATCTATTGAGGTCAGATCTGCCCAGGCGTCCTCTCTAATTTCGCGCCGCCTTTTTTCGATTGAGGTCTTGTATTCTTTCCTGAGGGTGGCCACAAGCCGTTTGTCTACTGGGTTTGACTTAAGTGCAACCTTAAGTTTATGGTTGGCCGCTGAGCAGTTTTTGTCAAACCAGCCATCCTTCCCTTGTGATCTACCTTTACCCTGGCGAGTCAGGTTGGAGAAAATGTTGAGGCAAACCTTTTTATACGCCTCCATTACTTCACTGTCTCCAGCCTGATCATCCATACACAGCGTTAGGTCGTCCCTGCTACTGAGACAAAGGTTACAAAAAAATTCTTCTGGAATTAGTTTGCACCATTTGATTCTGCGTGCATGGTCTGTCAACCGCATATCATGTTTCCCTACCGGGTTTGGGCAGCTATCCTTGATAACAAATATGTTCTTTGATTTCAGTACAACAGGATTATGATCGCTAAAGTGTGACCCTAGAACTGAGTAACTGCTGATTTGGACTCCACAGGTGCTACTGAGGAATATATAATCAATCACAGAGCCACTGCCACTGTCATGACCTGTAAACGTGGGAATATCCCCCTCACCCCCAATTGGTAAGACAAACCCATTTTCAGCCAACATTATTTCCAAAAAAATACCCTGCTCTGAATGTTCAAAGTGGGTATTTTCTTCATCCGAGGTACCAAATAACACATTGGGGGGACATTTATCCTGGCAACCGTGAACATTGAAGTCTCCCATCAACAAGATGACACAATCATGCTCTGCCGACTCTTTAAAATCAACCAAAAAAGCACTTAACATCATCAGGTTACTAACTGGGCTGTCCCTGTCAAATGAATTATAAAAGTTTATAACCAAAACATTATGGTAACTCCTATAAGTGATTAGAACAGCAAGGCAATAAGGGCAGCCAGTAGCTATTTGCTTGTATGTCCCAGGGATTCTAGCAGAAATCAGGGTTACCAGTCCCCCTCTGGCTCGCCCCCTCGTTGACTCAACAGCCGGTATAAAAAAAGTAGTAAACCCATCCATTGTCAATAAATTTTGGGTATCCCAAGTCTCCTGCATGACTATTAAATCCATAGATCCTATAAGATCCCGCCAAATCGGATCATCCACTTTGTTTTTGAGACCCGCGATGTTCCATGTTGCCATAGTAATGTCCCGGCCACTTCTGGCCACATCTGTTTTTGTTTGCAATAAAGCCCCGCCTTTCGCACCCTTGCCGTGGGTGGGAATTAAATCTGGCATCTGCCCATCCAGAATGGTATTTTCCTTTTGCAGAAGGGTGGGGAGGTTATTGTTGGACCTCTGTCTATCTGCTGAAACCTGTATTTGTCAGTCCACCCAATCCAAAGCTGATAGACAATCATAACGATTAGCAATTGGGAGGTTGAAATGATTGTCATATCCGTTAGCAGGCTGATGGTAATAGAGTGGGTGACTGTTATGAGGCCCAGCGGCAAACCCCCCTTGAAACGGTCTTCCTCTTCTTCTCCCAGCCAAGTTCCAACCCTCATCCCCACCCTCATCCCAGCCCGGAGGGTGCGCCTCCCACGGGGGGTTAAATCTCTGAGTTGCTTTTCGCTCATGTGGGCCCCTTAGCCAACTCCATCTATTGTCTGACTGGTTCCCAGGTAGGTAGAAATAGGAGAGGGGCCTAGCAGTAACAGTGCTTACGTGATATCTAGAGGATCCTCTACATATATATTCTACCGCATGTGTGTTCTCAAAAGTGACCACCACGCAATCACCTTGTAAGTTTTTTCTGTTCCCTCCCACCCAGGGGGTTCTTTCCACCATTAGAATATTACTTGGCATATTTGGCGGTAAGGGATGATTTTTGGAGAGCCAGTGGCACACTTTATTTTTAAGGGCCTGATGGGATTCTACTTCAGGAGATGGGATTTCAGTGACTCCAGTGAGAATCACTACGTAGGGGCAAGCATCTGGAGGAAGATGAATATTTCTATGGGTCTTTGACTTAACTCTAGGGGTCGGGTCAGGGTTTGGGATCTGCAGAGCGGGATCACTTGGTTTAACTTGGGGGATTGACTTGGATTTAATTTAATTCTCGAGTTGTTTTAACTCGGTGGCCTTGGGTTTAGTGCCTCCCAAATTAGGAGTACTACTAGTGTTATTAAGAACATTGTTGTTAGCCACAGTTACATTTTTACCAGCCGAAGATGACTTATTGGCTGTGTTAGCGGTGTGGGATGTCTTGGTGTTCAAAATAAAACTTGGGGCACTTATATCCTTATGGATGTTCATCAAGATAGTTTCTAAACTGCGTAATCTGGCCTCTATGGGTTCAAGTAGGGATTTTAATATCTTAAAAATGTTGTTATTATTAGCCATGCTTGACCCACTCCCATCCTGGCTATATTCGGCTAAGTTAGTGACTTTTCCACTGAGTTCAAGAATTTCCTCCAGACTTTTATCAACGATAGTGTCGTCTGGAAGGCTTAAAGGCAAACCAATATTTGTCAAGTGCACCCCCCTGGTTTCATTGCCACAAACTGCCGAGTTATTATTCACAGTTAGCGGGTCTGAGATGATGTTATTTCGATTTTGGGCGGTTTGTGCTTTCTTCCCTTTGAGGGTGGTGAGTTTATTTGCCTTTTGTTTGGGGATTGCCCCTTCTATCACTCCCCTTTGATTTGTGACACTTGCCCGGAGTGAATTATCTAGCTCAGTTCTGTCTAAGCTACACTCTGTCAAAAAATTGAGGTTGGGAGTAACTTCTAAGTCCATTTGTGGGCTTAAGATTTCAAGATCACCAGTGTCCCCAGTGTTATGTACAATTGCGAGTGTATTGAGACGGGACTCGGGGTTAGGCGTGCATGCCTGAGCAATAAGGCCTAGAGAAGATCACTTGGCCATAGCTAGATCCTGTGACACCCTCCTGTCCATAAGTACTATCCCCTCATCAATCAATGCATTGGTACGAACAATGAAGTCATCCAGAGTCCCAGTTAACTTTTTCGCTCCTGCAACAGCCATACTTCTGGTTTCCCGACGATTCATGACACTCCCCAGTACTGAGTTCAAGTGACTCTTTATCAAAAACAATTCGATGACAGGCCCATGCAAATAGTGCTTGACAATCAATAACATCTAACGTCCCAGTATCCAATGCTTGGTTGTTTGGCAGACTTACAGTTTCTGTGTCCAATGGTCACTTGGGCTGGAGGTAATCGGGCAGGGATGGTGGCCCAGGCCAGGCTCCTCAGGCCTCTGAGGGCCACAGAGGGCCCGCCCTTTGCCCGGGCTTAGCCCCGCGCTGTGCCCCGCTCGCGTCCCGCTGCTCCTGGTCCCGCTGGCAGACTCGTTCTCTGCCTCCGCAGAGGTAGCGTCTCCTCTGTTCACAGCAAATGTTGGAAAGGGCTCCCAAGGCGCTCCGGGCACGCTGGTGTTTTAAGCGCCTCCGGGCACCTACTTGCGCGTCACTACTGCGCGCCCCCGCAAAGGCTCCTGGGGGTTGGAGTCCCCCCGCTCTGCTTCCGCGTTGGTGGTGAGAGGCGGCGGCAGAGTGGACTCAGCTCCTGCTCCTGGTCCCGCTGGCAGACTCGTTCTCTGCCTCCGCAGAGGTAGCGTCTCCTCTGTTCACAGCAAATGTTGGAAAGGGCTCCCAAGGCGCTCCGGGCACGCTGGTGTTTTAAGCGCCTCCGGGCGCCTACTTGCGCGTCACTACTGCGCGCCCCCGCAAAGGCTCCTGGGGGTTGGAGTCCCCCCGCTCTGCTTCCGCGTTGGTGGTGAGAGGCGGCGGCAGAGTGGACTCAGCTCCTGCTCCTGGTCCCGCTGGCAGACTCGTTCTCTGCCTCCGCAGAGGTAGCGTCTCCTCTGTTCACAGCAAATGTTGGAAAGGGCTCCTACTATATTGTTCGAATCCCTCTACTTCTCTTCCGGCGTTCCTTTCTCAAGTTGATACCTTTTCTAAATTATCCGGATATCGACTTAATTCGGATAAATGTGAAGTTCTCCCTTTAAATGTTCTTTGTTTGAAACAGGATGTTATCTCTACTGGGTTCTCTTGGAAAACCTCTAAAATAAATATTTAGGTTTATGGTTTTCCCCCACTATTCCAGAAACATTAAAGGAAAACTTTGATAATCTTTCCAATACTCTATCTACATCTATTGACCGATGGCATCCACTTTTCCTCTCTTGGTGGGGTCGCCTAGATTCTATTAAAATGATGCTCTGCCCACTTATTCTCTATCTTCTATCTATGATTCCAGTAAAAATCCCTAATTTTTACTTAAAAAAACCTGATTCTATAATAAACAAATTCCTTTGGAAAAATAAATCTCCTCGAATAGCTCTTAGTGCTCTTAAAGCTGACAACATTTCTGGTGGTCTCAAATTTCTTGACTTTAAATCGTATCATTATGCTTTTTCTCGGCGACAGTCCTCTGGATGGCTTTCTCCGGATCATTTTGTTTATCCTCCTCTCTGGTTGAATATTGAAAAACACTTTATAGCCCCTTTCCATTTTAATGAAGCTCTTGCTTTTACTAATCATATCTCTTCTTTCCGTCCCCTCGTGATCTCCGATACACATAAAATTCTGATTCCTCTTCTTCCATCAGCTTATCATTCTTCTATCTCGTTAGATCAACAACCTATCTGGCACAATCACTTATTACGCATCAAGGGCCGTACTATTTATTGGAAAACTTGGAGACTCAAGGGATTACTATGGATTTCACAATTGGTATTTAATAATATTCCTTTATCCTTCTCAGATCTTCAATTAAAATTCTCTTTACCTTCTTCCTGTAAATCTCAGTATGACTCACTCCTCCTTCCTCCTTCACAATATCTTCTTTTCTTACCACCTCACCCTAACGTGCATACCAGATGTTCTAATCACTTTCCTTCATTATCTATTCATTCATCGGCTTCTTCTCTATATAGGAATTTGTTTTGTTTTTCTCCTCTGACAGGGTTAAAGTGAAGTCTGAATTGGCCTGGGAAACAGATCTTTCAGAATGTTGGTCTACCCCCTTTTGGGACAAATTATGGTTAATTATGGTTAAAAATTCATAAAACGTCAAAAGCAGCTAATACTTCTCAGACTCTTTGCTTTATCTACAAACGCCTCCTTTTCACCGCAGTCTGATTGGCCTCATTCTCCACAGACTTTTACGGAGGCGGTGGTGATCCGTCCACCATCCGTGCCCGTTCGCCACCTATTCCCCCCCGCCATATTACAATGGCGGGGGACCGCAGCGGGCGGGAAGACCATCTGCAGCTTTTTCGGCGGAAAAGGTCTAATATGTCTGGCGGTGTCTGATAGACACCGCCAGCCATATTAGGACGTGCTGTGGACGTGCCTGTCATGTTGTGCTTTGAAACGCACAACATGCATTTTTAGCATTGCGGCGGGCGGTGATTTCAGCACCGCCCGCCGCAATGTTAAAAATGCGGGATGCACCCGCCACTGTGGCGGATGCATCCTAATTCGAGGAACGGGACGTCCGCCCCTGTGGCGGATGGTCCCGTCCCCCGACAAAGTCAGTCCGCCATCCTAATTGACCCCTTAGGTTGGTCCAAAATTAATTATTTTCAACACCCAAATCCCTTTTTCCATTTCCAACATCTTTTTAGGCTCCTTATAACCTTCCTGGCCGCATCCAACTCCCAACCCCTCATTAATTGACTTATTACTAGCAATAGCCCTTCATTTAATAACTTCACATTGGAAACAAGCTGATAAAGTTACTTTCAGAGCTTGGTGGAACGCTCTTTGTTTCCATCACAGATTAGACATGAACAATGTCACTCCTATATTTTTGTCCATTAAGAGAGATCTTTTACGGCTCCCTCTTTCCTCCTACTTAACGGATGTAGCTTTATTTTCAACCCCTGATGAAGTCCGGAAACCTCCATAAATCCTCTGTTGTCTTTTTCTCTTTATTTCCAGATATGCTGTTTGTTATTACACCTTTTACCTTTTCAATTTTTGCAATTTTTGAGTTTAAGCCTGAATAGTTTACTCATTAATGTTTCTTGTTGATGTAATAGATTTACAATTCTGGTAATTTTCTTATTCATACTGTTTATTAAGACATTCCCCCTTTCCCTCTCTCTCCCCTCCCTCCCCTCCCCCTTTTTATCAATATTGGATTGTATTTTTGTTTTATAATGTATACAATTATTCTCCCCATGTATGCTAAATTCTTATTTTCAATAAACTTTTAAAAAAAAGATATTAATTACATATGTAATTGGGTTGCTGTACGCCCTGAGTTTTGTTTACTCCTTGCAAGCTGTTCCCTTCATATGGGGAATCAGTGCTCTCCTAAAGTTTGAAAAAACGCACATTCTAATGAAGATATCTTTTGGCTCACTCCGTACTCTCTCACAACACTATCTAGCTCTTTCACACACTAATACATCATTTCTCATATTTCTTCAATTTATGTCATTCGGCACAGTCTCATAACCACTTATTTTATACACATTAGCACCTCTAACACAAACTACTATCCCCTGCTTTTCGTGTCTTTTACCTACACATGCATGGCCTCTTTAAACGTCTTCAACCTTCTCTACCCTTCTTCCATTCTTTCACATACAATACACTATCCATATTACTTTCAATATATTCTATACAATGTTCACCAATATCTATTCACCATACCACATAATTCCAAAAAACAAATACACTGAACACCACACAATTCCACCTCACACAATTCAACAACTAAAAATTCCAATACAAACAACATATTACCACTACAAACAACATACATCCACTCCACTACAAACGAACATATGCAAAAAATATTATCGTTTGAAATACCAATAGCTCTAACTTTCACAAATGCGAGACCTACTGCATTGCAAATGCTTGTTTAACTCACCTTTCACTACTCATTGAGCACTGACCGCACACAACATAGGGCTTGATCAACAAAAAAGATCTCCGATAAAGTGACCCTTCGGGGGACCCGTAGGGCATTGCAGCACCGGTCCGACGAGAAGCATCGCCCAATGATGAAGCATGACATCCTTTGGGGTGTGTGATGGGCATCAACCCAAAGTCTTTACAACTTTTTCCCGCTTTTCTCTAAGAGGACTTCCCTCACTCTCACTTTCTTAGGAACAGTTACTCTACTTTTTCGGGAGCACGAGCCACTGGACCTATATCCAGCTCCCTCTCTCCCCCGCTCTTTCTTTTCAAGTACAAAATTTCAACACCACATAATTCCACTCCACGACATACAAAATCACTCCATATAACTGCACTCCATAACACAATCCCATTACAATACCACATTACTATCCACATAATTACACTGCACACCATGCCACATAATTCCACTACACATAACTCCACTCAACACCACACAATTCCACAACAACAATTCCCAACCCACTTAATTCTAATTCACACCACATACATCCACTCCACAACACATGGCTAAAAAACATTGACAATGCCAATAGTTCTCGAATTGCTTTGCCAATTCTCCTTTTTCTTTATGCTGTTCTCGAATGTTTCACGATTTCCATATTTTACTGTCAAATAAATGGCATTTATATCCTTCTGTGATGTGTCCTGATGCTTCAAGGGGTTCAGATGTGCACTTTCCCCACAATTGGCCCTATGATTTCTCTGTGATACAGATTCATGAACAGTTCATGATATGGTAAAGGAGGAGAATGTTGATTGTTTCAGAAAATCAAATTTGTATTCAGAATTGAACCAGCGCTGTAAAAATATCCGTATTAACGCTTCAAAGCTCCCTCAACACCTTTTTGTAATGAAAATTATTTGAAAACAGCTTTACACGAAACCACAAAAATAATGTGTTCTGAGTAAACTTATATGAATAGCAGCAGCGGGTGCAACTGCTGGGGGAAGCTTGGATTTGGGGACTCTCCAGTGGCCTCCAAAAGATCAGAGCGGGCTGCAGCTGAAGGCCAGTCCCCACCTGAACCAGAGAGAAGGAGGGCATGCAGCAAACATCCCCACTACACCGAGACCACTCTGGGCGCCGTATACGGGCACTCAATGGAGTAATGCAGGAGAGTAAGGTCCACGGGGACTAAACTGTATGGATGCTTGAGGTGTCTCCCGAGAGACCAATGGCGATGCACAAGTACACCTGATAAGCGTGAGGGGGGTGGGTGGCCACATTTCAAGCCACACCTGGGACTGGTCTTCATGATGTGGTAAATAAAAATATTACCCTGGCATAATTTCTAGGCATTAACAATTAGCATGCATCAAATTAGAGGCAGAGAGTCCGTGGTGTCCAAGTTAAAAGGGCTTTATTCCAATAACTCGAGTTAAGGGAGAATCTGTTCCATCACCACTGAGGTTCAGGAAGGGTCTTCTAACATTTAATAACAATGAACAACATATATACATTTTGTCTTGTACATAGGGCGTAGGAAGGAACGCAGAGCAGAGAAAGAAACAGATAAGAGCATGTGGGCATACATGTGGGTGTACACTTTATGAGTCATAGGTAGGTGATAGGTAGGTGTCATAGGTGGGTGGTACACAGAGGAGGAGTTTGCAAGACCAGCTGGAACTTTGCCCTACTTGTGTGCAACTTGGTCATGACGTGCAATTGACGTGTAACTGGGAGGAGAGCTGACTTTCAGTCTAGTAGAGAAGCCTTCAGTGTCAGGGCGACCAGTACGTCTTGTACTATCTGATATCTTGATATCTTGAGTCGGGGACGTATTATCTGAAGTAAAAGTTGCTCGTCACTAGGAATCAGAAAAAGCATATATTTCTTCGTTCATTGCGTGGGGCTGTGAGCTTTCTATGGATGCAAGTACTGTGATTTCATTTAAACGGAGACAGGAAAGCTAGGCCCTATCTTTACAGACGGATTCTGTTTACCTTCCTCACTGGGCAGGAATGTGACTCATAATATCTTGGCAACCCTTGCTGGGTCTTTCTGCTGAGCTAGAAGTATGCGAGGTCAGAGATACGTAACTGCAGCCTTCAGTGTGTCAGGAGTCATGAAAAACCCTTATTTCAGAAAGTGGTTCAGACTGAGCCACAAAAAGGGTTTGTCGTGATTTATTTAAAAGTGCAGAATGCAAATACATGGGCCTTAAATGCTAACTTAATATTTCTTACATGGGAGACTTGATGGCTGGCATCCTTAACGCAGGACGTGATTGCAGAGGCCTTGTGATTCAGGCAACTGAGAGAAATATGCATGGGTGACATGCACATATATGTAACATACATGTAACATAGGGTACACGTAGGGGGCATCTTGGTCAGGCAAAATTTCATTTTCCTCAATGACCCAAAGAGAAAATAATCCTGGGGCCATTGGCCTCACTGGACCACTCTGCAGCACCCAGACGTGGCAGAAGCTGGTACTGTCTGACTGGTCACAATGACGCAACCCATACCATGCCCGGCCGTAACGAAAACAAACCTTGTGGAGAGCTTCCATGCCTTCAAATAATGGCTCAGAGGGGGACTGAAAAGGCATAAATTGAGTAGACTTGTGGAACTAACCATGAACTAACCATAGTGCAAAATTCAACAACTTTGATCTCACACAGATTCAGTGGCCAGAGGCTGCTGTATGTGGAGACTAAAATTGAAGTGATGGAAAATGCACATGCGAGGGATTCCGTTAAAGAAAAAAAATCATGGAGCTGCCAGACACACTTGCTAAAACAAGACCCTTGGAACTGTTCCTGCTGGGAATATCTGAAGGTCGGGATAGTTGGGGGACAGGCAAAAGGAGGTGCGGCTCAACAGGCTTCACCACATGAGCCCTGGAAGATTTCCATCTGCACTGAAACTAAAAAGGTATTGGCTAAATTTCATTGCACAACAAAAGTGAGATCTTATTTAAGGAACCGTTGACCAGGACAGTTCCCAGGCCAGTCTTCAGCAGAAAAGCTACTATATAAAATATAGACACGCTCATCAATTTGTCCTTACTTTTGAGATAGAGGGGAAGCAGTTCCAAGTGATGGACAAGTTAGAAGCAGCTTGATTCCTCAACCTCCTCTCTCTCCTAGCTGCTAGCTCTGCAGGCACAAATGCACCTATATTAACCCTTTCATGGTTATGAGGTATGTATCCAAGAGAAACATTAGATCAATCAGATTATTATTATGCCCACATGTGAGGGGAGGGAAGTGCTGTGAGGGAGATCAGTGACCAAAAAGAAAAATAGAACACAGTATTCATTTGTATACACCAAAGGTCAATGTTCATATATACATTCATGAGGTGGCAACCTTAGTTCGGTGCCACACGAAAAATTGCAGATTGTCAATGTATTTTAACAAAAAACCAAACACTCCTAATTAGCTATGCGAATCCTGATTAACATTAGGAGAAGGTGAACACGTTAGAAGTAGTCAACGTTTCGACCCTAAAGGGGTGTAGGGTAGATCGCCCTTACATGATGGGTCTTCATCAGGACTGGGGGGTAGGTGGGCAAGCCTCCTAGGGTAAAAAGAATCAAAAAAACTAATCAAAAAAAGGATTGTATCCGATAAGAAAGTCATAGCGGGAGCACCCGCTACGCAGATTCATTAAAAAGACCTACAGCATGAGAGGACCGCATCCATGAACATTCCATTATGCGAACAAACATTAACCAGAAGTTAGAAGGCAAAAAGGGGTATTACCTTAGAAGAGGAGCAATTAGCCTGGCTTCGAGTGTTTACAAATCGAGCCTTCTACGTTATATTGGAACTACAAAGAAAACCGTGATAAATTATTTGTTAGAGTGTGCACAGATTTAAGACACACACGAAGCAAGGGGTTGTTCACATTGATATTACCGTATTTGCCTATTATCACTACGAAACCGTTGTACTGTATATAAATTGCTCCTTTAAGTTCGGGACCCCTCTGTCCATAATAATTATATACCCAGGTCCCAGTGACTCTTTTTGGGTTCAACCCTGTTTTTGCAGCATACTTCGAGCAGACGCTGTGTGCGAGGTTCATTTCTCTCTAATACTGAATTTGTAAATATTTTGGCTTTTGTAGCTACCACAGAATGGTAGACAAAGATATTCTCACCTACACTGAGGACTATATACAACAACTTTTACATGACCCTGCGAACAACTTCCTCTCTCCTAATATACCGCCCATTGACTTTACACTCAATGATAAGATCAGCAAATTGGAACGCGTAGAAAAAAAGTTGATTAGAACAAAACTGCATGGACATTTTCTGGCACAGTGCCTACAATCTAACATTATTCCAACTGGACTGCAAGTTAAGGTAGAACCTGCGATTTTTGTGGACATCCCGAAATTTAGGGAAGGGTTTAGCTTTGTCGCCAATAACTGTTCAAGACACTGGATGGTGTTGGGAATCGAGACGGCGGCAGAGCAAGTTCAGATTCTCACCAGACAGATAACTGATTTAAAAGCCGAAATTGCCGGCGATACGACACTTACCAACTCAAAAGAAGCGCTGACGAAATTGGTTGCGACACTTCAGGATTTTGAAACTACCACCATCAAGAAGAAACTAGAGAAGCTTGCACGTGACGTGCGACTTTACGATAAAAAGAAGACGTACCCCTATCTAACAGAAGAATACTATCGGCAAGACTCCCAAGGTCGATTCACCAACCGTGGCCGTGGTGGCTTTAGAGGCAGACGCAACTATACTACATTCTCTGACTCATCCTATAGCTCCGGAGAAGACTCTGAGCAGGCAGGTCCCAGTGGAGCCTACGGATATCAAGACCAGTACGGTCCAGCGTACCCACCAAACCCATTTTTAGGACAGGGTGGATGGAGGCCACCACGAGGCAGAGGCAACAACTGGAACAGAGGCACTGGCAGGGGTCAACAGAACATGGAAGCGGCGTGGGACAGCGGGAGAGGAAGAGGTGTGAAACAAGTTCAGTTCCCCCAGGAGGAACACGGGGAGAGATCAACCCGTCGAAAGAACTACAGGTGGTAAGAACGGTGAGCAACCCGGTGATACATATCTCTTCTTACACATTGAAGGAGGAGGAAGTTAAAATACTCAGTCGCGGTCTATCATTTGTACCCACCGCTCTACCCAATGTATTTACAACGGTAGCTGAATTGCATAACTTTTTCCGAAAAATCTGACTTCGTTACTTTTTCAAAGATAAACCATCACTGACCAATATGTCTACAACTGGCCTCCGAATACCATCAACTTTCGTCCCCCCAACCTATGCGACGACATCAAGGATCCTGGCATATGAGAGCCTAGTTCTACGTGACGTAAAGAAAATCCTAAATGAGAAGAAGTATACGAAATATAACATCAGCAAAGCTGAGAAACTCGCTTTATCCTCTCTCAGGGACAATAAAAATGTCATAGTCAAGCGTGCTGACAAAGGTGGGGCCATCATTGTCCAGGATGTGGACAATTATAAGGAAGAGATCATGAGGCAGCTGAATAATGGGATCAGCTATAAGAAACTACCCAGTGATCCGTCAAAAGAGCTTGCAGCTGAGATCCAGAGAGTCACAAAAGAAGGGCTTGAAGAAGGTTTTTTGTCTGATCAAGAATACCAATATTTGAACCAAAAAAATCCCCGCATCCCAACCATATATACATTGCCCAAAGTACAAAAAAACTTGCAAAAACCGCCCGGACGACCTATTGTGTCCGGTTGCGGCTCAATACTTGAACCTCTTTGCCGGTACATTGATTTTTTTCTGAATCCACTAGCGGAACAAACTGACACATACCTACGAGACACCACGCATACAATCAACATAATGGACGGACGTCCGTTTAACTCTAATGAAGAATTCCTGGCCACCTGTGATATTGTGTCGCTTTACACTAGTATCCCTCAGGAAGAAGCATTGGTGGTGGCGACTTTGGCACTGGATAGATGTGAAGCACCAGTACGTGTCCCTACTGCATTTATCATCCTGCTGCTTAAAATCGCAATGATGCGGAACTTTTTCATATTCCAGGAATGTTTCTACCTACAGACGAAGGGAGTTGCAATGGGGGCGGCCTATGCACCTGATTTGGCGATAATCTTCATGTCCACTTTTGAGAATACTTTCATTCTCAATGATTCTAATCCATTCAGGTCCAACATACAACTATGGATGCGGTACATTGACGATATCCTCCTGATTTGGGCTGGCACTGAAACTGAAATCAAAAATTTCTTCACGTGGCTCAACGGTAAATCCCATGATATTCAATTCACCATTCAATTCGATAAGACAAAAATAGACTTTCTTGACCTCTCCATCATTGCAGAAGATGAAGTCTTACATACAAACCTTTTTAGGAAACCAGCGGAACGGAACTCTTTGCTCCAGTATTCCAGTCATCATCCGAGGGGCCTTAGGGACAACTTACCCTTCGGACAATTTCTTAGGATTCGCCGCAATTGCAGCAAAAAGGAGGATTACATGGAACAGTCAGAAAACCTCATGGATCGCCTGATTGAACGCGGCTACCCGAAGCGTCTGACGAAGAAGGCAAGGAAGAGAGCGAGGTTTAATCCTCGAGATACTCTGCTACAACCAAATGAACGCACCAAAAATGTAGATCAACGCCTAATATGTGTAACCACTTTTTCGACCAAGAGTAATGCAATTAAAAAAGCGGTAAACAAACACTGGACAATAATCTCTGAAGATCTTGGCTCCCATAGTTTACCCTTGCACTCTTTCAAGAAGGCAAAGAACATCCGCGATCATGTGGTATGCTCATACTTGGAAAGTACAGCCATACCAACCATCACCTCACTCTGGAATCTTCCGCCCATTGTGGGCCATTTCAAATGTGGCAATTGTAAGGCATGTCCCTGCACCATTCAAACGAAGGAGTTCCTCTTCAAAAACCACCGCGAAAAATTGAAAACACATACCAACTGTAACACCACTGATGTGGTGTATTGTATCGTCTGTCCATGTGACCTAATCTATGTCGGGCAAACGCAACAACGTGTCAAGATGCGCTTTTTACAACATTGCAGGCGGGTCAGGTGTAAAGTGAGTGGGGCGCCACTAGTTGAACACTGTACAAAAGAGAATCATCTCCCTGAAAGTCTTAAATGGCTTGTACTTGAACAAGTGAAACTTGGCCCTAGAGGTGGAAATATTGCTCCTATCCTCAATGTTAGAGAACTAAAATGGATAGAATTTTTCGATTCTGTACAAAATGGTCTGAATGATTCTGAGAGTAGTTTTGCACAACTGGCGGTCTTATAAATCTCTCTATATCTGAATCAGCTGCCCTGCCTATCTATCTGTCTTATTCGCTACCGTATGGTCTCTATCACTATAACAATGACAAAATAATGAGTCGTGCATTTTTACCACCGTGTTGGGTAGGTACCTGCACTACAGTGTATAATCCATGAAAATGTGCCTCTTGTCTCCTTAATTACCTTTCATATCCCTTGTTTAAATTACATCTGTCTGTGGTCATGGTCTTTACCAACATGCTTGTTAGGTACACCAGCTTTTGATCCGCAATGAATAGTAATGATAACAACAATCAAATTGACTTTAAATTACCTCACATATTCGCGTTTCAAGTATGGTAATATTGTCCCAACTGTTTATTATGAATTATATTGGTCTTTACCAACATGCTTGTTAGGTACACCAGCTTTTGGTATACTGTGTATAGGTATATCAACAACAATCAAAATGACACTAGTCCAAGGGAGTTATACGATTTTATTGGAGGTATTTGCCATAAACCGTTTTTTTAAATTTGTTTTTGGGCCGGACAACACAGAATAATAATAAAGTGCTTTCACGGACTGTTAGACCTGTCAGCCCTAAGGTGGTCTTTCCCTGTGTTTTTTTTTTTGCCCTTGCCTCATTTTTCCCACCATCTTTTTGTTGGCCCTTAGGTCTTCGGGCACCTTTTCATGGCTAATCCATGTTAGGGTGCAGGTGCTCTCTACTTCAAACATGGCTGCCACTGGCCCCTGCTACTGCAGCGTGGTCTTTTTAGTGTAGCACCCTAGTTGCCAGGAGCAGGCTGGATCCCCATACAATGTTGCAATGCCAGCCACCCATCCCCTGTCCATAGGTAGAGTGGGGAAGCTCCTGGAACCTTCCAGAAGAAAGGCGCAGCTGATTTTTGCCGCCTTAGAGAGTGGTCACCTGACCTGGGCATATATAAGCAAGGGAGGGAACTTTTTCTAGTCAGTTGGGGCATCACTGACCTGGGGAACCCACGCAGGAGTTTTAGGCGGGAGGGCCTAGTTGGGAACCTATGCTACTGGGAGTGACAGGATTTAGGTGCTGCCTCTTAAGCTGGGTGAGGAGTCCTAGACTAGCCCCCTGATCTGGCCCAGCGTAGGGAACCCCAGGGTCCATCTGCAGTGACTGAGGAAAATTCATCAAGCCTCTAACTCACCCCCCCCCTTTTCAACTTCAAGAAACAAACATCTAAGGGCGCAGAACCATCCAAGCGCCAAGAAGTCTACTTTTCTGTGACCAGAGACTGCTGGGTGATCGACCAGGTACTGGACTGTGCTGCCCTGCGCACCTCCTGCCTGCAGTGGGCCCTCCTTGCCCCACTTGTCCCCCCCTGACTGAATTGCTCTGCTGTCCCTGCTAGACTGTGTGGAAAACGCTAGATACTGCTCCCCCCTGACCAGCGCTGTACATCATCCTGCCTGCCCCGAGCTAACTGTGCTCCCGTGGTTCAAGCGCTGTGATCCTGAGGCGCTTTTCTCCTCAGAACACATCCTGTCTGCAGTTGCCCCCAAGCGCTCTCCTGAGCCGATTGATTTACTTACCCCGTGTAGCGCTCACCGCCGCAGCCCGGAACTGTGTGACGCTGTCGGAGGCACCTGAGGAGGCCTGGCGTTCATCGCGGCGTTTGCGCCGCCCACGCGACACCCCTGAGGTGCGGCTGTCCTGCTGTCGCGTGGCGACCTGCGCCAGCTTCAATTGCCCCCTCGGCGGCCCCCGTATGTGAGGAGAGGGCCGCCGCGTTGCGTGCATCAGGCCGCGGTAGGCCCGAAGCCAAGCTGTCCCTTGCCACGTGACCGGGGAGCTCTTCTGCCCCGCCCCCGGGCGCCGCGCTGCCATTGGTTTAGGCAGGCGCGCCCTCGAGGCGGGCTATGCGGTTGGCTGGAGCCGCCCCGGCCCCGATCTGGATTGGCCCCGACCGGAGCTCTGCCTGTGGGCCCTGAGGCGGCCCGTAAACATCGTGGAGGGGGCCGTGGAAAGTCGACTTTCCATCCAAGATAGAAAATATATGGGGCTTTATAGGAACTAAATACCGCACTTTTCACTGCTCAGTCCATCGTGTGCAATCCCTATAATTAGCACCCTACTCCGAATTATAATATATATCTTGGGTTGGTGTTGACAAGTAGGTGGATGTAATCCATTTGTCTGTGTATCTGTGTATCCAGGACTGGTGCCTCATAATCACAACACCCGAGGCACTGTATAGTTGTCTATATGATTCCATGTGACATTTAATTTGTGATACATAATTGTGTTATATGTTTGTTGCACTTTATTGAATGTATATATGTATTTTCTAATTACTTTGTGTGTTTTTGATGACATAAGAAAAATATTTCTGAAAAAAACTTTTTTATAAAGTATCAATTTATTCAACTACATGGTTGTTCAACCTAGTAATTTGTTTGACTAGGCGGTGTATTAATTGAAATTCAACCTGCTCTGCCATTTGTTTTTGTTTATCCAATAGTAGCGGTCCAGGCCGGTCAGTGACAGGACCCAAGCCTTTCTTTGTTTTTCCCAGCTTGATAGGTACACGGCAGTGCAGTTAAGGGAGTTTTGTCAGGGGATGGGGGTGCCTGTGGGGACGAGAGCTGTAAAAGAGGAGCTCCGTACCGCCTTGAGGGCATGGGTAAGGGCCCACCCAGAGGAAGAAGAGGATGGGGAACAGGTCACACACGGGAAGGAGGACACTCACGAAGACCCAGGCCTGCTCAACATTGACATGTCAGACAATATATTGCCAGGAAGACGTTCCGGGGCAGGGAGCAGTGTATCTAGGGAGAGTGTGTCACCGCAGGAGTACGAGGACAGGAGGGAGGAGAGGCGATTGAAGTGGGAGCTTGCCAAGTTAGAGCACGAGAGGGAGAGAGAAAGGGAAGATAAGAATCTGGCTTTAGAGAGAGAAAGACTAGCTATAGAAGAAAGGAAGCTGGCGCACGAGCTTCAGCTCAAGGAAATGGAGCTGCAAGCATTGCAGTTGTGTGCGCCAGGAAGTCCTAATGGTGGCAGCGTACCAGGAGCTCATCAGGAGCCCAGATTCTGGTTACCTAAGGAGGTGATAGCGAGCTACGCCAAGGGGGATGACATTGCCAGGTGGTTGGAGGCGTTTGAAGTGGCCTTGACTGCCCATTGGGTGCCTGAGAAACATTGGGGAGGTGGTTTGTACCGGTATATACCTCCTGATGTCAGGGACTCACTCCTGTATTTGGATAAGGCAGACCAGTTTAGGTATTCCCCCATGAAGGAGGCGCTTATCAAACATTTTGGCCTCAACCCTGAAAGGTATCTCCAGAGGTTTCGTGGCAGCCATAAGCTGTCCATGCAGAATTGGGTGGATTTTTTTGAGTATGCCCAAAAGGCTCTGGATGGTTGGGTGCGTGGCAGCGAGGTGCGTGATTTTGAGGGTCTGTATAACATTTTTTTGAGCGAGCACCTCTTGGATAAGTGTTTTCCGGAGTTGCGCCAATATCTGGTGGACCGCAAGCTTACTGATCCCCGTGAGCTTGCGGAGGAGGCGGATACTTGGGTTAGCACCCGGGTGTCACACAAGGGCCCCGGGGGAGATGGCCCGAAAGGTGGACAGGGCACCCCTCAGAAGAAACAGGGTGGAGATAAAAGACCGGAGTTCTCACGAGGCCCACAAACTAGACAGTTTGGGAAAGGAGTAGGTACCCCACCTCAGAACCGTTCCCCAACACCCACTTACCCTGACAAGAGTCAGCAGCCAAAAGTGGTCCGGTGCTATGAGTGCGGAGAGGTCGGACACTATAAGGGAGATGCCCAGTGTCGCAAATGACCCCCAGCCCCCACTGGTGGCAAGAGTCCCGAGGTGGCTAGTGTAGCGCTTGGGTTGGAGCTGCCCTAGATAGGGAAGGGGAGTGGACAGGCCTGACCCTGGTTTCACTTGGGGATAGAGAGATGACGCCCTTACCATTGAATACTGCTAAGTACCAGCAGAGGGTGAAGGTCAATGGGGAGGAGGTGGACGCTCTGAGGGACACAGGAGCCAGCATGACCACCGTAGTGAGGCGGCTGGTGTCCCCTGAGCAGGTTGTTCCTGATGTGTACCATCCGGCCGTGTTGGCTGACGGCAGTATGAGCTACTATCCCGTGGCTCAAGTTCCCTTTGAGTGGGGAGGAGTGTCAGGCCCGTTGAGAGTTGCGATCAGCCCTGCCTTGCCTGTGGACTGTCTGCTCGGTAACGACCTCGAACATACCGCCTGGAAGGAAGTGGAGTTTAAGGCCCAGACTGAGATGCTGAGGTTACCAGGGTGGACTTGCGTAGTCACGCGGTCCATGGCTGCCCGACAAGAAGCTCAACCCGGGTTGGAGCCTGAAACAATGGCCCAACCCAGTGCCGGTCCAGAGGAGAGTGTTGAGGAGGACACACCCCGTGTGATGGATGGGGAGCCTGCGGAGGTAACCCCGGAGTCCGTGGAGGTGGATGTCGTTCCCGTGGGGGACTTGCCGACCCTTGCCGAGTGGCATGTGGAAGGCGGTCCTACCCGGGAGGAATTCTGTCGGGCGCAGAAGGAGTGCCCTACGCTTGAAGGCATGCGGCGACAGGCCGAAGCCCAAGCGGCTAACCGAGAGACTGGCGGTTATCACGTGTATTGGGAGGATGGCCTCCTGTACAGTGAGCCAAGGGTTCCGGTGCATGGATCCTCGAGGGCCTTAGTGGTCCCCCAGTGCTACCGGGCCTTTTTTATGGAACTGGCGCATGAGATACCCTTAGCCGGACACCTGGGCCAGGACAAGACCTTTGCGAGGCTCGTCCCACACTTTTATTAGCCCAGGATGAGAGTTGCCCCTGACACCTATTGCAAGACCTGCAAGACTTGCCAGGCCAGTGGCAAGACGGGGACCAAATTGAAGGCCCCATTGGAACCACTCCCGGTGGTCGGGACCCCTTTCGAGCGGGTCGGTATTGACATCGTTGGGCCGTTGGACCCTCCGACCTCTGCGGGACATCGGTTCATTCTGGTGTTGGTGGACCACGCCACTCGGTACCCGGAGGCCATCCCTCTGAGGACCGTTACTGCACCTGTGGTGGCGCGGGCCCTGATGGGGATATTCACCCGAGTGGGATTCCCCAAGGTCGTGGTGTCGGACAGGGGCACAAATTTCATGTCGTCCTACATGCAGGCCATGTGGAAGGAGTGCGGAGTGACCTATCGGTTCTCCACTCCTTACCACCCCCAGACTAACGGGCTCGTAGAGCGCTTCAACAAGACCTTGAAGGGGATGATCCGGAGCCTGCCAGAAGACTTGAGGCGGAAATGGGACATCCTCCTCCCTTGCTTGCTGTTCTCGTACTGCAAGGTTCCCCAGAAGGGAGTCGGGTTCAGCCCCTTCGAATTGCTCTATGGCCATCCCGTTAGGGGACCCCTCAGCCTGGTCAAAGAGGGGTGGGAGAAGACTTCGAAGAAGCTTCCCCGTGATGTTGTCAGCTACATACTGGCATTCCGCAGCCAGATGGCCAAGCTGTGGAAGGAAGCCTCAGACAACTTAGAGGCTAGCCAAGCCGTCATGAAGGAGTGGTATGACCGCAACGTTCGGACGGTAGAGTTGGAAGCCGGACAGAAGGTGTGGGTCATGGAGCCTGGGGAGCTTAGTGTCCTCCAGGACCGGTGGTCTGGTCCGTTCGAGATTGTGGAGCGTAGAGGCCAGACCACCTACGTCGTGGACTTGAAGACCCCCCGATAGCCCCACCGGGTGCTTCACGTCAACCGCCTGAAGCCTCATCATGAGCGATTGGAGCTGGCTCTCCTCATGGTGACGGATGGGAGCGAGGAGGAGGAGTGAGCCTCTTCCTGACCTTCTAGCGGCTCAGGAGAAGGATGGTTCAGTGGAGGGAGTTGTCCTCTCCCCATCCTTGACCCCAGAACAACAGAGGGACTGCCGCCAGGTTTTGGTGCAGCACGCCTCGTTGTTCTCCCTCACGCCTGGAATTACACATCTGTGTACCCATGATGTGGACACAAGGGACAGTCCGCCAGTGAAAACCAAGTCTTACCGGCTGTCCGATAAAGTAAAGAACAGCATCCAGGGTGAGGTGACCAAGATGCTGGAGCTGGGTGTGATCGAACCCTCCAGCAGCCCGTGGGCTAGTCCGGTCGTGTTGGTGCCGAAAGCGGCTCCACCGGGAACCACACCAGAACTTCGGTTCTGTGTGGACTATCGGGGATTGAATTCTGTCACCAAGACAGATGCTCACCCGATACCACGGGCAGACGAGCTGATTGACCGGCTGGGAGCAGCCAAGTACCTTAGCACCATCGACTTGACATCAGGGTACTGGCAGATTGCCATGGCCGATGGAGCAAAGGAGAAGACAGCGTTCTCCATCCCCGAGGGCCACTTCCAATTTCGAGTGATGCCCTTCGGGCTCAAGAATGCTCCGGCCACCTTCCAGCGGTTGGTGAACCAGGTGTTATTTGACCTGGAGTCCTTCTCAGCGGCGTACCTGGATGACATAGCTGTCTTCAGTAGCACCTGGGAGGACCATCTGCAGCATCTGCAGGAGGTGCTGCGGGCGTTGCAATGCGCTGGCCTCACCATCAAGGCTAGCAAGTGCCAGATTGGACAGGGATCTGTCGTGTACCTGGGACACCTGGTGGGCGGGGGTAAGGTGCAACCCCTCCAGGCCAAAATTGAGACCATCATGGCCTGGGAGCCCCCCAAAACTCAGCCTGAGGTCCAAGCTTTCCTCTGCCTCACTGGCTATTACCGCAGATTCGTCAAGGGATATGGCACCATCGTGGCCCCCTTGACCGAGTTGATGTCCAAAAAGCAGCCACGCAAGGTGATCTGGACGGCTGCTTGCCAGGAGGCATTTGAAACACTGAAGCGCGCGATGTGCACCGCTCCGGTGATGGCCACTCTGGACTTCCAAAAAGAATTCATCGTGTAGACAGATGCCTCAGAGCATGGCGTAGGCGCCGTGCTGTCGCAACTCAACGACCAACCTGCGGCCTTCATCTCTAGAAGACTCCTCCCTCGGGAACAGCGATGGAGTACCATCGAGCGAGAAGCCTTCGCTGTGGTCTGGGCTTTGAAGAAGTTGAGGCCATACCTTTTTGGCTCTCACTTCCTGGTTCAAACCGACCACCGACCCCTTCGCTGGCTCATGCAGATGAGAGGCAAAAATCCCAAGTTGCTAAGGTGGTCCATTTCCCTACAGGGGATGGACTTTAGGGTGGAACATCGGCCCGGAGCTGACCACGCCAATGCTGACGGTCTCTCCCGGTTTTTCCGCCTTAGCGACGAGAACTCCCTAGAGGTTGGGTAGTTCTCCCCTCTTTCGGCTGGGGGGGACGCATGTTAGACCTGTCAGCCCTAGGGTGGTCTTTCCCTGTGTTTTTTTTGCCCGTGCCTCATTTTTCCCACCATCTTTTTGTTGGCCCTTAGGTCTTCGGGCACCTTTTCATGGCTAATCCATGTTAGGGTAAAGGTGCTCTCTACTTCAAACATGGCTGCCACTGGCCCCTGCTACTGCAGCGTGGTCTTTTTAGTGTAGCACCCTAGTTGCCAGGAGCCGGCTGGATCCCCATACAATGTTGCAATGCCAGCCACCCATCCCCTGTCCATAGGTAGAGTGGGGAAGCTCCTGGAACCTTCCAGAAGAAAGGCGGTGCTGATTTTTGCCGCCTTAGAGAGTGGTCACCTGACCTGGGCATATATAAGCAAGGGAGGGAACTTTTTCTAGTCAGTTGTGGCATCACTGACCTGGGGAACCCACGCAGGAGTTTTAGGCGGGAGGGCCTAGTTGGGAACCTATGCTACTGAGAGTGACAGGATTTAGGTGCTGCCTCTTAAGCTGGGTGAGGTGTCCTAGACTAGCCCCATGATCTGCCCCAGCGTAGGGAACCCCAGGGTCCATCTGCAGTGACGGAGGAAAATTCATCAATCCTCTAACTCACCCCCCCCCCTCTTCAACTTCAAGAAACAAACATCTAAGGGCGCAGAACCATCCAAGCGCCAAGAAGTCTACTTTTCTGTGACCAGAGACTGCTGGGGGATCGACCAGGTACTGGACTGTGCTGCCCTGCGCACCCCCCTGCCTGCAGTGGGCCCTCCTTGCCCCACTTGTCCCCCCCTGACTGAATTGCTCTGCTGTCCCTGCTAGATTGTGTGGGAAACGCTAGATTCTGCTACCCCCTGAACCAGCGCTGTACATCATCCTGCCTGCCCCGAGCTAACTGCTCCCGTGGTTCAAGCGCTGTGATCCTGAGGCGCTTTTCTCCTCAGAACTCATCCTGTCTGCAGTTGCCCCCAAGCGCTCTCGTGAGCAGATTGATTTACTCACCCCGTGTAGCGCTGCGGCGCCGGGTTATTACCTCTACGAGGCGCTATTGATATCCCCCCTACTCACTGCCGCAGCCCGGAACTGTGTGACGCCGTCGGAGGCACCTGAGGAGGCCTGGCGTTCATTGCGGCGTTCGCGCCGCCCACGCGACACCCCTGAGGTGCGGCTGTCCTGCTGTCGCGTGGCGACCTGCGCCAGCTTCAATTGCCCCCTCGGCGGCCCCCGTATGTGAGGAGAGGGCCGCGCATCAGGCCGCGGTAGGCCCGAAGACAAGCTGTCCCTTGCCACGTGACCGGGGAGCTCCTCCGCCCCGCCCCCGGGCGCCGCGCTGCCATTGGTCCAAGCAGGCGCGCCCTCGAGGCGGGCTACGCGGTTGGCTGGAGCCGCCCCGGCCCCAATCTGGATTGGCCCCGACCGGAGCTCTGCCTGTGGGCCCTGAGGCGGCCCGTAAACATCGCGGAGGGGGCCGTGGAGCCTAAGTGCCCCCTCCTTTCAGCCCGCACGTCAGTCTCGCCCCGGCGCTGGTGCCCAGAAGCCACACCTGTACCGCGCCGGGCCTTGGGAGGGGCAAACACCCCTCCCCTTTACCGGCGACTAAGCAAGGGCCCCGGAGGGCCGAACAACACAAGGTAACCCTCGGGGAGGAGGGCGGTAGGCCGGAGAAGGCCCCGAGGTCACCCCTCCCCCGGGGAGAACTGAGACTGGGCCTTGTTGGCCCCCCCTCTTTCATGTGCCTTGATAATTGGGAGGTTTGAGGGGAACAGATACTTTCCCTACTGAATTGTTCTACCTGGCAGTTTAGGCCTGGAGCCTGTCAATGGAACTATGGGCTTATACTTAGTGATCAGATCACCCTCCTCTGCGATTGTTGGTGTTTTATGGCCTGTCTTGTTCATGCCTATTAATGGAATGGTGATTTACTTCACTGTACTGAATTTCTTGCAGGGGCGGGCTTCTACAGTTCCTGATGGGGCCGAATTCTGATACTTGTTGATTCATTTCAGTACTATTTTGATGACCTGAGTTCTGGTATTGAACTGTTGATATTTACAAGAGGAAATGTTTATGATTGCTTCCTACAGGTTAACCCATGGTTTATGAAACTACCTTTCAGCCTGCTGAATAGTTTAACGTGACAGGCTGTGTATTTGGAGTTTTCTGCTGTACTGAAAGTACTTAATGAAATGTTTTACCCTTTTATAGGAAATGCATTTTGAAAGGCGTTCATGAAATGTTTTAATGTGGTATTTTAAAGTAATGCTGATGATTTGCTAATGCATTATTTGCTTGATCTAAAGCCTACATAAAAGATCTTGATTTTCAAACACAACTAATGGTGTGGTCTCCATTATTGCGCCCACTTCATGACTCATTGGATGCGTGTGTCGAGTAGCTGCTTTACACGTAAGCCCCTGGCTACCTTCCTGCTCGAGCCAAGCTACCCCACGAAGAACTGGTGGTCCCAGTTCTTACACGGACGAATTGTAGATTTTAGAAATCATGGGTCTGATAAATTACGGTTTTCTTTGTAGATCCAATATAACGTAGGAGGCTCGATTTGTAAACACTCGAAGCTAGGCTAATTGCTCCTCTTCTAAGGTAATACCCCTTTTTGCCTTCTAACTTCTGGTTAATGTTTGTTCGCATAATGGAATGTTCATGGATGCTGTCCTCTCATGCTGTAGGTCTTTTTAATGAATCTGCGTAGCGGGTCCTCCCGCTATGACTTTCTTATGGGATAAGATCAGTTTTTTGATTATTTTTTTTGATTCTTTTTACCCTAGAAGGCTTGCCCACCTACCCCCCAGTCCTGATGAAGACCCATCTCGTAAGGGCGATCTACCCTACACCCCTTTAGGGTCGGAACATTGCCTACTTCTAACGTGTTCACCATCTCCTAATGTTAATCAGGATTCGCATAGCTAATTAGGAGTGTTTGGTTTTTTGTTAAAATACATTGACAAACTGCAATTTTTCGTGTGGCACCGAACTAAGGATACCACCTCATGAATGTATATATGAACATTGACCTTTGGTGTATACAAATGAATACTGTGTTCTATTTTTCTTTTTGGTCACTAATCTCCCTCCCAGCACTTCCCTCCCCTCACATGTGGGCATAAGAATAATCTGGTTGATCTAATGTTTCTCTTGGATACATACCTCATAACCATGAAAGGGTTAATATAGATGCTTTTGTGAATAAAAACATCGTACCTCTTTAATTGTTTTCTTTCTTATCACTACGAAACCTTTGTACTGTATATAAATTGCTCCTTTAAGTCCGGGACCCCTCTGTCCATAATAATTATATACCCAGGTCCCAGTGACTCTTTTTGGGTTCAACCCTGTTTTTTGCAGCACAGCTCTGCAGGCACTGCACGAAGGGCTGACCCGGGCCTGGTGGTCTTGGAGATGTCCTTGAACAAGTGACACCACCTGAAGGGCCGCATATTTTCCAAACATATCTCAGTGGATCAAGGACACCGCTCACATCTTAGACACATTGAGGTCGACAGAGGGGTATCATTTTTCTTTTCCCCCCCCACTTCCCTGGGTTTCTGATTTGCTTTTTAGAAGGGGGATACAGTGTTATTTTGGTAAGACAAACTATGGAAAATGCCAGCAAGATATATGTTGATGCCAGGGTAAGGCGGTCCAACTATACTCTCTTTGACCCAAGTAGCAGGTCCTATGCTGAAGTGATCTTTGGGCTGCGGTGGTGCTTGTTGGAGGGGTGAGGTTTCTTGACCCGATTCCAGGTGACTGTGGTTCACAACCTAGACTCTTGATAACTCTGAGGGAATAGACTTATTTCTGCTTTGTTGTGTATGCTTATTAATACGTTTTTTAGTGGAACTGTAAAGAGGGGACAACCAAAGAGCCTTCAGGGGCCACATGAGCTCTCCTTGCAAACGTAGCTACCCTTTAGAGAGGCCCAATCATCTACATCTTTTCAGAGGGGCCATTTGGAAAAGCCTAAAAAACCGCCAGCCCGACATCCTGTACTTGCAGGAGACTCATTCACTGAAGTAGGACCAGTGCAAAATGGGACACCTGTTATATCCCACTGCGTTTCACTCCTTAGTCACTAATAAAGTAAGGGGAAGGGAGTATTTTAAAAAAGTAATCTTCCACTGAGTTTTGGAGATAAGAACTCTTCTCATGATGCATTTATCTGTCACTTTCTGTTTTTTTTAACGATGGTAGAAATTGGGAGTATATATTGCTCACAGGGGAATTTAATGAGATTTGGAACCCAGAAAGGGACAGAGAGCGGGGAGACCAGGGTACACTGGCGCATTCTCTAAGAAACTTAAAAAGACACTTTGTAAATTGAGGTTGACAGACACATGGGGATGAACTTCACAAAATGGAGAAGTCCTTCAACTGAGCGAATTAGTCCTTTCTGCGTTTAACCCTTAAGAGAATGGGGTTAGGATCACATATTTTGGAATATGTTCCAACAATTTTAACCTAACAGCAAGAGTTGCCCTTTATGGCTGCAGGTCCCTTTGCATTCAGGCTGAAGAGCGGAACCAGAAAAGGATGTCCTGTCTCACTGCTTTTCTTTGCTCGCTTTACAGAACTTCTTGCTTGCCCTATCTGAATACATCGTTAGCAACAACTTTGTCTCCTGAGAATACAAAGTCACTCTGCATACTGATGATGTATGTCTCTTGCTATGATCTCTACGCTCCTAAAATCATCAAACCAGTCTCAGAATATTCAATTAACTACGTAAAATCAGTCCTTAAACCTAACCCTTTTGAGTGCGAGGACCAAGTACAGGCATAGTTCCTCAGGTTTCAATGAGTTCACTTGGCGTCCAAAAGACCTATTCAAAGCAAATTATCGCTCTCTTGTATCCACCATAAAATGACATCTTGAAGCATGGGGTGAACTGATAATTTCATGGATGGCAAGGATCAACGCTGTTGGACTTGGCCCTTTTTGCAGGGTCATCCTAAACTTTTTGCCTTTCTCCTAGCCATTTTTCTGACATGGTGTTAGTGGTTTTAGCACTTTAGTACTACGTCCAGTGTAACATGTGTGTGCTCTCCGTGTTAAATATGGTAAGATTGGTCTACACCTGTTTGGCCTATTTAATTTACTTGTCAGTCCTTTGTAAAGTGATATCTCATATACCCAGGGCTAGTGAATTAAATGATACTGGTGGACTTGCAGCGCTGATTGCGCCACCCACCAAAGTAGCCTTTCAAACCTATCCCAGGCCTCTGCCATTGCAGGCCCTGTGCGTGCAGTGTTACTGCTGTTGTGACGTGGCACCTAAAGTGTGTGCCATGTCTGTGATCCCCCTTTTACTGCATGTCAGTCACCCCTAAGGTAGACCCTAGCTAGCCCTCTGGGCAGGGTGCATTGTAGGTAAAAGATAGGACATGTACCGTAAGTGTGTGACATGTCCTGGTAGTGACAAACAGCCATTTTGGTTTCTCACTACTGTGGAGCTGCCCTCCCATAGGAATGCATTGGGGATTCCCTGATAAGTGTTTCAGTGGTAATTCCTGATATGACAGGCGTAGCGTGGTCAAGTTTGGTATATTTGGAATAGTGATAATAAACGCTGAGCAATGGTGTGCGCAGATTATAACTATTTTAGAAATGCCACTTTTAGAGGTTCCAGAAAAGGGGTTGGTGATGAACAGAGTGTCTGAATTAAGCAGACCACTCTTACCCAGTCCAAAGATCAGGGCTTGATCCATCACCGTTATTTATCTCACTGCCCCATCCCAGCTCAGAACCTGGCTATAGGCAAATTAGTCTGTCCCTGGCCCAGTGCATCATGGGAACAGGGCAGACCAAACTACAAAGCCAATTCTTCACCAGAAAGGAGACAAGCTACCGGGGACCGGTTTCTGGCATTTCAGCCTCTTCGGCCCGGCTTGCTTGAATCCTGATGGAGCAGTGAGAAAGGGACTCATGTCTGAGTATACCCTGCCACACCTATAGTGGCCAAAAACGATACAGAAAAGGGGGTGGTGATGAACAGAGTGTCTGAATTAAGCAGACCACTCTTACCCAGTCCAAAGATCAGGGCTTGATCCATCACCGTTATTAATCTCACTGCCCCATCCCAGCTCAGAACCTGGCTATAGGCAAATTAGTCTGTCCCTGGCCCAGTGCATCATGGGAACAGGGCAGACCAAACTACAAAGCCAATTCTTCACCAGAAAGGAGACAAGCTACCGGGGACCGGTTTCTGGCATTTCAGCCTCTTCGGCCCGGCTTGCTTGAATCCTGATGGAGCAGTGAGAAAGGGACTCATGTCTGAGTATACCCTGCCACACCTATAGTGGCCAAAAACGATACAGAAAAGGGGGTGGTGATGAACAGAGTGTCTGAATTAAGCAGACCACTCTTACCCAGTCCAAAGATCAGGGCTTGATCCATCACCGTTATTTATCTCACTGCCCCATCCCAGCTCAGAACCTGGCTATAGGCAAATTAGTCTGTCCCTGGCCCAGTGCATCATGGGAACAGGGCAGACCAAACTACAAAGCCAATTCTTCACCAGAAAGGAGACAAGCTACCGGGGACTGGTTTCTGGCATTTCAGCCTCTTCGGCCCGGCTTGCTTGAATCCTGATGGAGCAGTGAGAAAGGGACTCATGTCTGAGTATTTAGAGGTTGGCATTTCTGTGTGCTATGTGTCTGCCTGCCTGATGTGAATTGCATGTCTGGCTTTTGAGTGACAGGGGCTGATAATGTGTGTGTGACTCCAGGAGGGGCAGGGTGAGTCAGCACTAGGCTGATAGGGATATCTGCGTTTGGAGTAGTGGGAATAGTAGTCCCTGGTCCCGGAATAGGCCTGTGCCTAGCCTGTAGAATGCTGGCTCCGCCCCCTGTGGCGTGTCTGATGACGATCCCCCTCCTGACAAAGGGGACGAGGAGCCTTGTAAACAAAGAGCTCCAATTCCCCCCGAACCTGTTGCATCTGGTTCCCTTGAAGCTCTATGCTGCAAAGAAGAAATGACATAGAAATATAGGGGCTGTGGCCCCATGTAAAGGTGTGTGCTTCCTGGTGCTGAGGGGCCCTGCTTCTGCTGGGCTCCAGGAGGAACCGCCATGAGGGACTGCCTCCCTGCTGGGGGGCTCTGTGATCTGGCCTGCCTGGGCCCAGCCTTGTGCCCCCAGGACTTTGCTTACTGGAGCCTTTGGCTTCTAGCTCCTCGTGAGCGCTGTACTTTGATTGCCCAAGAGGAGAGGGCAGGAGCTTCGCAGCGCAGAGCTTCATCTCATTTAGGGGATTCCCCCACATTATTGCCCGACAGAGAGGGAGCCCACCCCACTTTATACAGATTTTCAAAGCGGGTGCCCACCACGTGTTTCTGCCGCTTTTGGTGGTGTTTGGCGGGTGCCCACCCCGCTTCTGTGCTTGATTGGGGTAGACGAGTGCCCACCCCGCACTTTAACTTTGTTTTTAAGCGGGTGCCCACCCCGCAATTGCAGAAAGAAAAGGAGCACCGAGAACGGAAGTCAGGCACCCACAACTGACTGTGGGCAGGGCCTGCTCAAAGCATGAGAGCCTGGCGGGCTCCCTTTAGTGCATCTCTCGCCCCAAGATTGGAAGTCCGGCGGAGGTGCCGCTGATTGTTGCATGGGGGCCCTCGTGACCTGGGAAGAGAACCCTGCGTGTTTCCTGACAACCAGCTTCAGCAGAGTGCGGCCCCCTCCCAGTTTTCCAAAGGAGGAATCTGGCCGCAGAAGGACCGAGGTTGAGGATAAGTCTTGCTGCTGAGCCACCAGAAAATCTTACGGAGCACGCGTAGGATGTGGAAGTAGGCGGACAAGACTGCGTTTACCTGTTTCTTTATAGATAACTTGCTGTCCAAGATGATGCTGCGGTTGCAGGCGTGGTCTGTCGGGCATGGGAAGGGCCGAGTTCAGCAGGCCACCAAAGTATCGTTCCATGACGAGGTGTTATTCCCAAAGGATGAGGACTTCCGTCTTGTCCGTGTTGAGCTTGAGATAGTTGTCCTTCATCGATTATGAATGGATTACATTTCCCTCACCTCACGCTAGGTGTCACAATTGCGTAATCCATAAGTCAGATTTGCCAAGCCACACAAGGCCACCTTGTGTGGTCCTGTGTGGCATGGTAAGTTTGGAATAACGCAAGGCAGCGCAAGTTGCTGCCTTACGCTACTCAGCCCTAGGAAGGCGTCCATGAGTGAAGCGTGGTTGTTCCCACGCATCCACCTATGGATTCTTAAGCATTTCCAGATTTACCAATACTGGTAGAACTGGGAATGTGTCAGAATGATATGCCTTCCCCATGCGAGGCCCAATGTGGAGAAATATCTTAATTTCTCCTCATTGTTTTCTCTTTCTAAGTGTGCTGCATTTTGCAGCGCACTTAGGAAGAGGAAAAAGCCTCTGGGGATTGTTTTTGTGCAGAACAGTGCCCCTTCCTGCACAAAAACAATCCTGCCTGCAATGCAGGCACTGTTGCACCATGGTACACGGGTTACTGCGTTGGCACTAGGCATCAGCTTTTGCGCCTGTGCAGGCAGAGAGCAGGAATGTGCCATATATTGATAGATATGGAGCATTCCTGTCCTCTTCCTTTCAAGCAGTGCAGCACATTTTGCAGGACTGCATGAAAAAAAAATGATAAATCAGGACCCGATTTATATGGAGTATGCAGGCCTTTTGTGATTTAACATAGGTCAAGAAGAAACAGATCACCCAATGCCTACTTGAGCACTTCAGTTAATGCTACTTTGAAGGTTTGGGATAGATTTGCTGAGGTACGTGGTCCGATGACGTATCCCTCACCTTGCACCCCCAACCATTTTAATGGTGAATTTACCCCACTCTAGGGAGGCACTTGTTTCAGCAATAGAAGAGTGGGTGATGATGAATGAATTTTGCCACTGACCAAGTTTTCTCACACGAAACCTTTGAGCAGTGCAAGGCTGAGTTTCAACAAACTGAAAAAGAGCGTCTACAATATGCACATATGAGACATTGGGTCACTCGCGCCCAACATGCAGCCACTAGAGTAAACTCCTTTTGAGAAACATTTGCCCAAACTCATAGCAGTTTTTATCCTTTATGGGCAATAAGTCACAGTGGACAAACCACAACATTGGAGACATAATAGGGCGTGGGAAGAAACCTTAGACAAGCACATCTCTTGCAAACTCTGGAAAGGGACAGGCCCTCATCTATAGCCGACAGGGAACATCCAGTATAAATTATAGTATGGGTATTACTATACCCCCTCTGTATTCACTTAATGTTTCCCCAATACAAATCCCAAAAGTTGGAGAGGATGTGATGCCATGGGACCCATGTGATATATTTGGTAGCAATGGAGGAAAATGTTTCCCTTTTGGGAGGAGGGGGGAGTCTACCACCCTCAGGAAAGTGTTGGGACATCAGATCTCAGCTTCCCCGCATGTGGTGCTCATGGGCTTTAAGCCGGACATTCTTGCAGCTATGATCATGGATACCCGCATACGGTTCTTCAGTACATAGGGGCTACAAAACTAACCAGGGCATTTAACTGGAGAAAAACAACACCAACCTCTCCGTGATATCATGAAATATTGACAACCCTAGCAATGAAGGGTTTAAATATTAAAATGAATGGCTCTTACCTTCCTTACTTCATAGTCAAATGGAAGCTAGTGTACGAGGTAATATGTACAGTAATGTTATTAGCAATACTGTCCCTGTGGGTGAGGGGGCGCCTGATCAGCTGCACCAGCAACCGGATCGTTTGGGCAAAGAGACACAGATCCAATATATGTAGATGGTGTGTTGTTTCCCCTTTTCAGGTAAATTGGGGGAGGGAATAGAGTTGGGGTTAGTTTATTTGGATAAAAAGGTATATTTTCCATTACTAAGGCCTCCACTGTGCCCGACCTACACAATTTACATTCCAAGCTATCTGGCCAATTGTCATAAACATTGTCGAACATTGTCAGTAAAGGAAAACATTGGCGAATATTGTCAGTATGGAAAACTTTAATAAATCATTTTGAAATTATCGTGCAGATTTGCAGCACGTAGATATGGGGAGGAGGCAGGCCGGGCCGCGCCTTGTCCGGTAAAATAAACCCGGCCCCAACTGCGTCTTATATTGCGCAGATGACCGATGATGATAACCACGCTTTATATGACGACTCATCTATATTAGATCATTTCACGAAATACTATAGCGAACTGTATGGCACGAAAACCACGACCACGCCACCAGAAATACATCAGTATTTACAAGATATTGCGGTAGCTTGGCTATCCGACATGCACCACAAATTCCTAGGCCGTCATATTACTAAGGACGAAATAGAGGACGCCATAAGCTCCCTCCCAAATAATTAAGCTCCTGGTTTGGATGGACTTCTCGGAGAGTTCTATAAGACATGTAGAGAGATACTCATACCGCAATTCGCCGAAATGTATGAAGAAGCATACGAAGAGGGCCGACTACCCGCTTTGCTAAGAGAAGCACTCTTGATAGCGCTCCCCAGACCAGATAAAGATCATACCAAATGTGACTCATAAAGGCCCCTATCTTTGATCAACATAGATGCAAAGATCTTAGCGAAAAAAGTTGCAACCAGAATACAACTGCTACAGGAAAAGCTGGTGTTGCTGGAACAGGCGGGTTTTGTATCCAACAGATTCACTACTCACAACCTCCACACCATCTTTGCTCTGTATCACCACTTAGACCCTGAGATACTAGCAGCGGCGGCCCTATTAGACGCGGCGAAAGCCTTTGATTTCGTGGAGTGGGTGTATATGATCACAGTTCTTTGTCGTATGGGATTTCCGGTGGGCTTTCTGAAGTGGATAATAACATTATACCACACTCCCAGTGCTAGGGTCAGAATTAACGGACAAACATCTGATCCTATACGTATAAGCAGAGGAACGCGCCATGGTTGCCCACTCTCACCTATCTTGTTCACGTTGATATTAGAACCTTTGGCCTGCAAGATAGACAATTGCACCCAGATGCGGCGCTGCAATTCCACCTCCGACCCCTTCATATTGCCCTTTATGCGGATGACATGGTGCTATTCACCGGGCATCCGGACACATACTTGAATACATTGATAAGGGAATATGTCAGGTTTGAGCAATATTCAGGTTTGCGGATCAACTGGGATAAGTCGGTGGTTATACCGCTTACGCCAGCCACTGCATGCCCGAATCTGGATTATCCTTTGACTTGGAGTGCAGATCCGGTAAAATACCTAGACATTTGGATACATAGAGACCCGGAATTGGTGGTAAGAGAAAATTACGAAAGAGCAATGTCCAAATTGGATGAGCAAATAGATAGATGGATAAGGCTGCCTCTCTCTCTTGCGGACCGTATAGCTTTACAGAAAATGATTGTCCTGCCGAAATTGTTGTATTTGTTTAGTAATATCCCAATCTGGTTAACACAGACACTGTTTGCGAAACTGAGAACGGCAATGTAGAAATTAACATGGGCTGGAATACAGGCGAGGGTACGCTGGGATATACTGACAAAACCATATCATAAAGGCAGCTTTGGGGCACCTGACTTGCAGTTATATTATTATTGCGCTCAGGCGCAACATGCCCATTATTGGCTCCAGCCACACGCTTTTATCCCCCACGTGGCGGTGGAAAGGGACAGTGTAGACCCAACACCCCTGACAGCATACATATCAGATCCTAACTCCTTCACCCACTCTGACAAGATAACGCCTGTCCAATGTCCCTCGTGGGCATGGCACACGCTGGCGTGCAGAGCTGAGAAACTTCCTGTCTATGGGGCAGCACTACCACTCGCGCATCATCCGAAATTGTCAGTTACACAGGAGAAGGGCATGCTCCAACTTTTGCGGGACATGAAATTAACCACCATGGCAGATATATTCCCACATGGCAGCTTTATTGGGAGGGAGGATCCCTCGTTGAGCATACACCAAACACCAATGAAACGGTTTGCCCACATGCAATTGCAGGCAGCGATAAAGGAACTATTTATCACATACCCAGATAAACCACCTAAACTACAAGCTCTGCAGGCTTTATTGACTGCACCAGACCACTGGAAACTGATCACACGATTATATAACACATCGCAACTGGAGCAGTGGGACACGGTGAATAGATCATTACATAAATGGGAACAAACACTAGGGGACAATATTAGTGAACAGGACTGGGACTATAGTTGTATGCAGCTGCACCTCATGACACCGAATTGTAATCTACGCATAGTAAACTTTAAATTCCTACACCAATTTTACTATACACCAACTCAACTACATAAATATGGCCTTCGCTCAACAGACAAGTGCTATAGGTGTGAATCTTTGCACGCAGACTTCCTACACACGGCGTGGGCTTACCCACAAACGCACGGATATTGGGAGAAGGTTACGGGAGCACTCACAATTATGCTATCCGAAGAAATACCGAATGCACCACTGACATGCCTGCTGGGTATATATAAGATAGCACCTGTGAAGCAGAGGACATTTCTGGCGGTTGCATTACTACTTGCAAAACACCGGGTCGCCATGAGGTGGGGCAGTAAACGCCCCCCTAGATTCAAAGACTGGCTCAAAGATATGTCCTACTGTACAGACACCTTAGAGACATATGCGGAAGAATTACGACTTGCGTCCAGACCCAGGGATTATTGGGAAGCTCGACTACACTACTTGCAAACCACACAGACAGAGGAGTAACGGACACATCAAACAAGGCAGAGGTAGAGACAGTGGTGAATTCCCTATGGAATGCAGGGGGGAGTATGGGTTTGATGTGAAGTATTTTGAAACTGTATAAGAATCATGTACGGGAATTGTACAACTTGAACTGTTGAGTTAGCCCGCACGCTACTGAGGACCGAGTGAGGTGGAAGAGGTGTAGATGATGATGATGTAGTAATTCCCCACGACAAAGAGGAACAAACAATGTTAACTTTTATGCTATTGACTATGTGATGTAATAATACGATGACTCAAAATGTGCTAAATTGTGAACAATGCTGACTGAACTCAATAAATAAAATTAAAAAAAAAAAAACCAAAAAAAAAAAACTTTTTTGACCTCCCGTTTAGCTTTGCCCCGCTTCACTCCCAAGTGTGTCCTTTCGAATCTTGACTGAACCAAACTAAACAGAACAACCTAATTTTTTAGCAAACTTTGTACATATTCGTCGAAGTTATTAGCAAATCAAAGAGGCCTTTTCAGTGAAAAGTGCAAAGTAACCATGAAAACAGTCTCATACTTGTGAGTTTGTATTCATTAAAGAAGCAGATAGTAGATGTAGTTTTTGCAGTGGCAGCAGTTGCTCCGAATTTCTTTATTTAATAAATGTCACATAAAAAGGAAAAAAATAAAGTAACTTGAAGATGTACTCTCTTCCGATTTCTCCCCATCCAGGTAACAGATAACGGGAACAAAAACTTGGCAGGACAATCTATTCCTAATGGACGCCATTTTATCTCCTGAAAAACATTAAAGAGAAAATACACTTAAGTTAGAGTTAGAAATGCACTTAGAGAAACACATGTTTGGGCCTTATTTAGAGTTTGGCAGATGGAGTAAAGGCAGCCCAGTTGCAGAGGACTTTATGTTGGCCACCTTCCCTTTAGTCCACCTATCAAACTGACAAGATGCCAGCTGGCCTTGCGGGCAGCTCTATACATTGGCAGAAACTGCCGTCAAACATGTTGCTTAGCCGTAAATGTTTTTCAAAGTTTTTATTTATTTTAAAACTCGAGAGATCAGGCTTTGTTTTAAAAAAAGAAAAAAAGATTGACCTACAAACCATGGGAGCTTTCTACTATGAGGTGGCGGGCATTATTATTTTGCCTGCCTCTCAATGTCAAGTTTTACACATAACGTCATCCTATATAGGGCAGACTGTGTTCAATCAATCAATCAAGGATTTATAAAGCACAGCAAATCACCCGTGAGGGTTTCAAGGCGCTGGAGTTGCTAACTGGAGAAAGCACTCAGAAAATGGGGGGAAAGAAAGGAGAAAGCAGTGAAAGCAAAGGGAAGACAGGAGAAGGAGCGATGCAGCAGCAAAGAGAAACCTGGACATGTGACCTGCTTAATGGGGGTCGCACTGCGGTCTCCATTAAATAGGTCCTGGGCAGATGGAGGGACACTGGGAGCTGGTGAGCTGGGCTAGGTGGGAGGTGGGAAAATGGGTAGCAGGCATAAGTGGCAATGAGGGAAAAAGGGAAAAAACAAGGAAGGGGAAATCATTAAAACATGGGAAAAGCAAGAAGGCACTAAAAAATGGGGGGAAGGAAGGAGAAAGCAGTGGAAAATGGGGGAAAAGGAAGGAGAAAGCTCTCAGAAAATGGGGGAAAGGCAGGAGAAAGCAGTGAAAAAAGAGGGAAAAGCAAGGAGAAAGCAATCAGAAAATGGGGAAAAGGCAAGGGGAAGACAGAAGCAGGAGCGATACAGCAGCACACGGAGTGCTGGGCCTGGACCTGCTCAATGGAGTTGCCCTGCGGCTTCTATTAAGCAAGTCCTCGGAGTTGGGAGGGGTGATTGGAGACGGTGGGCAGGACTAGGCAGGATGTCATGTGGCCCTCACTATATAAAAATAAATTTTACTCTGTCGGAATAAACCCGTCCAACACGAAATTGGATGGGGGTCCAAGAGTTTGGTAGAGAGGCCAAGCTCTAAATCTGGCCCAATATTCTGGCTTGTTTTACCTTCACCGTATTTAAATTATATTGTGCATATGTCCACTCCATTTCCAAACACCATGCTCAACAAAAAGGCAATTTCTAATTCTATAATAATTTACTAACCTTTATTAAACCACTCGAAAGTTGGGATGAGGATCCACACTGATTATTATAGTTTTATTCTGCTATATTTGTATTATTGAACTATCGTGCAACAGAGCAGTACAGTCTAAGCTGTATTAGGTCTGGCTGAAGAGAGATTAATACTCAATGGCAGCCTAATGTCTGTACAACAAAACGTTCTCTGCAAATCAGAAATAGGTGTTCTAAGTTTGTTCATTCTTCTCTTGCAGACACTATGGTTCCTTGTGTTCCCTACAAAGAGCTCCTCCTTTCTTCCACAGAAGCGTCATCTATGGGTACTGCCCGAGGGGTTCAGGCAGTTTGGTAGCTGCTCCTCCTCCGCCTGCTCCAGGCAGAGATGCTCACCTAGAGGCTTCCATTTGCACGAGAAGACACTGTCCGATCAACTGGGTTCTCCTTAACCCTTTTCATGCAGTTGCACAAGACAGCGAAGGGATATGTTTGGAATGAGGAAGAGGACAGATATTTTGTCTAGAGATGGAAGACAAGTTACCATTGTCTCTCCAGTATTGGTACTCACTTAGGGATGTTTCCGCTATTGCAGCTATGTGAGCAGGTGAGAGGTCAGAGCACTGGTGTCGAACAGAGCCTTCTTCACCTCGTTTATACACACTATGCAGCTGTAGGTGCCACACGGTAAAGTGCATGTACTTCAGAGAGAGGGGAATAATCATCGGAAGTCAGGGGATAAGAGAGCAAAGACCCATTGTTGTCGGACATATAGGGAAAGATTTAAAGAAAACAGCAAGTCCGAGAACTGTGTGTTCTTGGTTGAACAGATCACGAGTGGACTGCATCGAAGGAGGCTCCAACAGTTCAAAGTAAATCTTCATGATCGTTAAGCATTTTCTCTCGCCCTCAGCCTCTGTAACAACATCACTGCCTCCCAACATTCTGCGATAACCTATCAAATTTCAACCACAGCAAAATTGCAAACATCTACAGCAACTTTACACACCAACCCAACCCCAGAGAACTCATTGCTATCCTAACCACCAGCACGAAGACAGCCACCTAACCACCACCAGCCAAGACAGCCACCTAATTGAATGAACAACCGTCACCAAAAAGGACACAGGGGCAATCATACAGACCATCTACTCCTGGGCCCCAAGAGACCTGCCCCACCACATCTACAGCCTGGGACCATCACCAATCAGCACCACCCTGACCCACATCATCAACACCTACATCAAGTCTGCCACTTTCCTGGATGAATGGAAACGTGCAAAAGTCAATGCCATCCTCATGAAGCCACAGCAGCCAAAGTTATTGACCAGGCCATCAACAAGCAATTCACAGTCCACCTCAAGCTTCATCATCTTCCTTACAACATTCAATCAGGATTCATAAAGATCCACAGCACTGAAACAGCACTCTTCACGGCCACCAACAACATTTGAACCAACCTGGATTAAGGAGAAACAGCTTCCCTCATCCTGCTCTATCTGCAGCCTTAGATACAATCTCCCACAACACCCTCATCAGAAGGGCATAGAAGGATCCGTTCTCAACTTCGGATCTGTTCCTTCTTCATGGGAGGAACCATTAAGGATCAAGCTGCCACCCTTCAAGAAGGTGATATGCAAAGTCCCCAAGAGATCGTCCTTCAGCCCCACTCTTTTCAAAATATACATGACACTGCTAGCCAACATCATCCGATCACAAGACATCACCGTCATCTCCTACACCAATGACACCCCAGTTATACTCCCCCTGACGGACAAGACAGCCACCACCAAAACCAACTTCATCAACTGCGTAACCATCGTATTAGACTTGATGCAAATTAACTGTTCAGCTATGACAAGACTGGCCACTGTCGGAGCTAAGACTGACACCGATGGCAAGCTTAACATGAAGGCTCAAGTCAACGCAGTGAGCACCTCTTACTTCCACATTCTATGAATGCTGCAAACAATAAGAGTTCCAATATTACTTTTATTTGATTTCGTTAAAAATCATAAACGAGTGGGTAAAGCACTTAGTACAAAAATGTTAAAAAATGGGGGTTAAAAAGGTACAAAAGATTAAAAAGCGATGCTGTCATGTACTGAATCATCATCAATAGATAGTACACAAAGTATACATTTGTAGTCGATGCAATTTTGAGCAGTGCAAGGCGGTACAGTGAGCAAGAAGTCGGGAAATAATATCAGTGCAAATGAGAAAGGTCCAAGCAGTCTTATCTAAACCACTCCACTCCAGTTCATTCATTTATGTTGTTTAATTCTTTGGCTGCCATTTTCCAGAGCGTGATGACTTTACAAGATAGTTCAATTGACCGGCCTCCAAGGCATTGTATGACTCTGCATGTCCGTAGCTGTTTTTTTTCTCAAAAGCTCGCGGAGGACCATTTTCCGAATTTTTAAAAGTGAGGGGCAGATGCATAGGAGATGTAAAAGACTCTCTTCTCCTTTTCCGCACAGCCGGCATTCTTTTGTTAGCCATACATGTTTCCATTTTGAAGTTAAATCCTTCGTGGGGAATGACCCCAGCCGTAACATCGTCAAATAATGCTTTTTATGATGTGAAAAGTGTTCCAACAAATATGGTTGTGGTTTAAGCGTCTGATAAGATTGAATCACTGCCCAAGCGTGATTTTTCTTTGAGAATGCAAGTTTTGTCCATTAACTGCAAGATTTGGTTGGTTGCACGGTTTACTGCATTTTTAAAACCAGAGTAAGAGTTGTTTGTATGCCATGCCTCCTCGAGGTGTAGGTCCTTAAGTGATTCTTTTAGAACCGTGGCGATGGAATTATTTAGCCTCGCTTGCTTTTCGATTTCTACCCAGCAAAAGTGGTCTAATGTGTTATCTTCTGCTTGCCTCATCCGCCAATAGTAATTGACAACCGCCCCTTGTCTGACTGGTTTCTGGTTTTTAAGCCCGTATTCCAGTCGAATCTGGGCCTGAGAGATGTGCTGGGGGGAATGAGAACAAACTCTTGAAAAACCTCGATTGTGCTTGGCTTAGTGCGGCTGCGTCTTTTGTGTACATTATTTCCGACCCCTATGATATTGTAGGTATGAATTTTGCTGCGATTAACTTCAGCAGATGCCCTGTTGAGCAGCCTTTTAATTTCCTATGTAAAGTTTTGAAGGCGTGGAGAAGTTATTTTGCTTTCATTTTTCCTTGGTTCAGCTGTTGTTTAACCCCTTGCCCGCGGCCGGAATTCCGCTCCTGTGTGGCAGATTGCGGGCGTGGTCATGACGGCCCTCAGCCGTCATCAGCATGGAAGGGGTTAAAGTTGAGGTTTTGATCAAGTTGAAACCCTAGGTATTTGTAAGACTCCACCTGGGATATTGGTTTGTCACCTAGGTTCCAGATGAATTTGCCTTTTGCCCCTTTTTTATGTTGTTTTGAGAAGCACAGCACCTTGGTTTTCTTGAGATTTATTATTAATTGGGCTGCGATGGTATAGGCTCCTAGTTGGGTCATTGATCGCTGCAGTCCTATCGGTGTTTGTGATAGAAGGACGATATCGTCTGCATATTGAAGGCTGGTGATTAGTGTTTTGCCCAGTTTTGTGGGGTCAGTTTGAACTTGTTGAAGGTGTTTCTCGAGGTCGGCGGTATAGATGTTGAATAGGCAAGGGGCCAACACACACCCCTGTTTCAGCCCGTTTTTTGTTTGGATCTTACTTGTTATACTGCGCCATTCTCTTTATTTTATTTGGACCCACGTATTTGAGTAAAGGTTGATAATTGCCTCCAGAAGTTTTGTTGGTGCCCCCAAGCTTTGCATTTTGGCCCATAGCTTTGCCTTCTGTACTTTATCGAATGCTGCTCTAAGATCAATGCAGCAGGAGTAGAGGGAACGGGATTTTGCCATGGTTTGATTGACTAGGAGTGTGACCGCGGAGATGTTAGTGAGGCTGCCCATTCCAGCCCGGAAACCAGTTTCCGTATTAGGCATCAAATTTGTGTGACTCACCCATTCTTTTTAATCTGCCAGCAGGTTCGAGGCATAAATCTTGGCTTCAACGTCGATAAGTGCATTCAATCTGTAGTTAGCTGGGTCTGAATGAGAGCCCGATTTATATATGGGATTTAGGATGCTTCCTCTCCAGGATTCCGGAACCGTGTCTGATGATAGTACGTGTGTGAATAGCGGAGTAAGGATATCGGACCAAAATAAAGGGTTGTGCCGGAATAGTGCATTTGGCAATCCATTGGGTCCTGGAGCTCCCTCAGGCTTTAAGTTTTTTATGATTTTAAGGACCTGCTCTTGTGAAATCTGCGGGGGGAGATCTGGCAGTTCTATCTTTGACATGTCATGAGCTATTCCTGCAGTAGAGGTTCCGTGATTTATAGCTTCTAAGGGTGGGGTGTCTTTTGTATGTTTGTTCAATGTGTGCTTTCAGGGTGTCCTCCATTACGTCCGAGTTGAAATTTTGTTTCTTGCCGTTTGATAGCTGGTTAATTATATCCCAAAAGAGCATGGAGTCTCTTTGTTTACTGGCATGGAGGAGTTTTGCCCAGAGATGTTATCTGAAATCTTTTTAGGTCTTTTCTTAATTTTTATATTAGTGAGAGAATGTACGAGTTCGCAATTGCCTTAGATGTTTATTCAGTTGATTTTTTTGTTTCCTTGGACTGTTGGTGAACCACCATGCCCCTGCTGGTCTACCTGCTTTACAGCCGTTTACTTGTTTTGAGAATTCTTTGTTTAGATTTGATCAAAAGATTCCCAGGCCTTTATATGTGATGGTTTGACTTTAAAACTCTCCAAAAGAGCAGTGCAGTGCAGAACAGAGCAGTGCATGTGGCCATGATGTCACCAATGTTTTCCTTTTTCCAAATTAAACGTCTCAGGTTGTAACCTTGCGTTTGTTGGGACATTGCTTTACCTATTATTGAGTTAGCCGTGCTTAAAGAGTAGAGTGAAGGTTTGAGATGGTGGTCGCTTTCTGACCTTTTTTTGATTTCGAAGTTAAAGATGTGTGGGAGAATGTCCAGGTCTGTTATTGTATAGTCAATGATTGAGCATGTTTTCTGCGTAACCCTGGTATATGCTGGGAGGCTCTCTGATGTTACTCGTCCGTTTAACACACCCAATGATAGTTCTTCCAGCAAGGATGCGCATTTATTACCGTGTGTATCACGCTGTTTGCTGGGTAGAATATGGCCTTTTGGACTTTCTTTCCTGACATTTAGTAAAATCATGTTAAAATCTCTTGATAGAATGATATTGGCGTGTGGGTGAGCAAGTTTAAGCGTGTCCAATGTTTCTACTAGGGTATCGATATTTGATCTCTTTTGGTAGGATGATGGATGGATGTAGGCATTCAGTATTAGTAAGCTGAAGAGGTTAGAGGCCGTTAGTTTGATACATAACATCCATGTTGAGTCTAGGTCTACTTCCGAGGCCTGCCATGAGATGTAGGTCGAGACGTAGATTGAAAGGCCTCCTTTAACTCTTCGTATTTCGAGTCTTTCTTGGCCGGATTAAGGTATTCTTTGTATCCTACAATTGGTGAAAAATGTGTCTGCCATGTCTCTTGAAGGAGGAGTAGGTCGTGCTGTTTGAAAAATTCCCATGAAATCCGGATCTTCTAGTTTTGAGCTTAGGCCGTTTACATTCCAGGAACAGATATTACACCCGTTGTCTGTTGTTTTAGCTTTGGTGGAATTTGTTCATGCCATACATTGGCGGGTACCTTCTGTATTCAGTTTCCTTTGCCCGGTATATTTGACTGCTTCGGGGTGGGCGAAGGTTATGGTAATTTCCTCCCCGCTTGGTTTGTGCTCTTTGTTGGGCTATGTTGTTCTGGGCTTTTCGCACCTCTCAACATGCCCTCTGGTGAATTTAGTTGTTGTAACGGAGTTGGGTAGCAGGGGGGAACTAGCTTTTTTATTTCTATACCTCATTTAGGAAATGAAACCTGCTGCTGCCAGATTTGCTCTGGGATGGAATTGTCGTAGAAAGTTACTGTGGTGATTTCTCGACCAGATGAGTTGGGATTTGATCTAAATTCTATACTTTCAAGATTGCCAGTGTCGATATGACGCAGAGAAGGAAGTGCTTTGAGCAGTTTTAATATTACGCTTCTATTGAGGATAGTGTGAGTTCCCCTCGATATGTAGTGAGGGATGAAGTGCAGCTTATTGTTGTAGATGTTAATGATGTCAGAAGAGACCAGCCCGCATTCGATGTATTGGCTCTTTTCGGTTTGTTTTTCCTCCGTGGTTTGTCCCGGGGGATCGGGTGAAAATTCTGAGCGTTACATTTATTATTTTAGAAGTTTGTGTATCGTTGTTCATTGCAGGCGTTGGAGCGCCGCTTTCCGTACAGTTCCTGTATGTTATGTTCAGGGTACTCCCGTCCTTACTGTCTCCCTCACCGGACAAGTTTACATCATTAAACTGGTTTTAACAGGTTCTGTCATGTTGCGTCCCGGAATTGTTTTAAGGATTTGTGTGGCCTGAGATGTTAAGTGCCGTTTCTCTTCCTTTTCAACAGGCTTGAATATACTGTATACGTTTGCTGGCTGCGAATGTTCCATTATAGGTTGGTTGTGGATTTTTGAGGTGGTGGGCTTATTGATAGATGGGGTTGTGTCGACCACAAGGCTTGCTTCTCAATATTTGTAGTTGTTGCGTCGTCTTCACTTTGAGTCACATCTAGCTCCTTCTTGGTGCGGGTTACGTTCGGTACCGGTCTTGTTTTTTCCCTTTCTGACCGTTCTCAGGCGTTTTCTCTCGCTTAGATAGTGGAGCTGTAACATTTGTTTCTTTTGCAAGTTGCTCGTTGCAATGATCTATTAGTGGACTGGTTGAGATGCCTGTGTTGCCCAAAGCTGTTTTTGGTTGTAATGTTTTTGTGCTTTCGGGTGTTGGAGCTATGTTAGGCCCCAATGCTTTTTCATTATGCTCTTTTAGGGGACTAGGATGAACCTGATCCACTTCCTTCTGTGTTTCTTTGGTTTCCTAGTTGGTAAATTAGTCTTGGCTGAGGTGTCCCTGGCGACCCCCAGTAGTTTGGAAGTTAAATTTGGAACTACGGCTAGTTGGTCTATTATTTGGGTGCAGAGGCTCATTAGGTATCTTGTTTTTCGATCTTGCTGCACCCTCTTGATCATCTCATTAAGGTTTTGCAGCTTTTGTTCCACCCCCTGAACCTAAATGGCTAGAATGTTTAAGAGATCCACTTGGGCATCTAACTTGTCTGCCTGGTAAGACATGGCTTTACCAATGGTGTCCAGAGTGTTTAACAGATGCGGCCAGACTGCAGAGGGTGGTGGCTGGCTACCTGTTCCTCTAGTGGTGGATGCTCTGAAGACGTAAAGTCCAGAGGAACTGGAATTTCACATACTTTCTCCCTTTTTTGCGACTGTGGCACTGTGGGAGAATTTTCGAGATTCTTGAAATTAAGAAACGAGTCAGTCAGTCAGTCAGTCGAAACCACTTTATTCGATTAATTAAAATCATAAAAGTATGCTGTACAAATACCAAAACATTAAAAATATCATTTAAAAAGTATGGTGTACGAGATAAAAATACATTTTTTTGGTCAAATAAAACACATATCATCATACCCTTATTAAGGCAATTAATAGAAATACATTGTTAAGAGGATTCAAAATCTAAAATAGCTTTCTGTCCAACTCTCTTGCTTCTAACAGACGCTGCAAGAAAACTTGCAACACAAAACATTGTTAGTGGGGATTCTAACAGTTGTAGAAACAATAAAGCAGGTTTACACTGGTTGAAGTTCATCTTTTTCAGCAATGGAAGAATAAACCTTTTCCTGGCATCTTTATACAATGGGCAAAAAATCATAAAGTGCATAGTGTCTTGTGGGGAAAAATCATCGCATTTACATGGGGCAACATCTTCAGGTCTACTCCACCCCTCCAGATCCCAGAGTACTGTGTATATTTGGTTAAACCGAAATTTCGTCAATAACCATCTATGGAAAAAATTTGTCACGATGGTCAGATAAGGTGACATTGCTATTGACTGGGTGACCAAAACATGGCCCCTAACCAAAGGTTTGCACAGTTCTGCACCTTCCCGTTCTACCTCCCTTAATTTAATAAAGTTAATTTTTACCCACTCAAGGTGTGCCTTACAAAGAGATCCTGGGTTGGAAATGATCTCTGGTCGCCCCATATAAGTTGCTACCTTTTTTATGTACGACAACCAATCGATTTTGTACATATTATCGAGCATAATGCAGTCCTTTAAGATCTTATAGTTTAGGGAGAGGTTCGGGTTTAACCAGGTTTTGATACATAGCAGCATTGGGGCAATTTTAATTTTATCTGCTAGATAACCAATCCCCAATTCTAGGTGTACAGAGTGGGTGGCAGTAGACTGAGGAAGGCCAAGGAGGGACCTTAGAAATTTGTTTCTTCAATTTGGATAGCATCGGGTTTGGTATAACCCCAAATTGAGGCCCCATACCTTGCGATGGAGATAGTCTTGGCTTTGTAGATTGTTAGAATTGCCTCACAAGGTTTCCCCCCCAACCTTTTAGCAAAGCCTAGCACTGCTGCCGAAGAATTTCTCACAGAGTTTACCTTGATTGAGAGTTGGGGGGACCAAGAACCCTTGTCATCAAAAACTACTCCCAAGTAGGTAAATACCTTCACCCTGGTGATTACTTCATTACCACAAAAAAAGGTCTTAACTTTGTTTTTTGAAGGCCCCAGAGACATCACATGCGATTTGCTGTTATTGACTACCAAATCCAGACTTTTCATGAAGGCCCCAAACGAGTCCAGCAATCTTTGTAGGCCCAGTGGGGTTCTAGTCAACAAAACAGCATCATCAGCGTATAGGAGTACCGGAACCGGTGTACCTCCCATACGCGGAATGTCTGGGGTCGCTGGTAATAGGTTTAGCTCCAGTGAATTAACGTATAATGTAAATAACATAGGGGCCAAGATGCATCCCTGACGCACCCCTCTGCCAGACTTAAAGCTGGACATACATTTACCCTCATTTGTCATCCTGATTGAGGCGTTCAAGTCTTTGTGCAGCTTGGCTAAGAAATACACAAGGGACCGATCAAGTCCCAGTTCCAGGAGCATGGTCCACAGCTTTGACTTATTAACAAGATCAAAAGCTGTGGACAAGTCCATAAACCCCAGATAGATAGACCCCTAGCAGCCTTGGTGTACTTAGCTGTTATTAAGTGTATGTTCAAACATTGGTCCTCCGTGCTCCTCCTAGCTCTAAAACCATATTGGGCGTCAGACAGAATGTTATTGTCTGAGGCCCACCCTGTTATCCTTGCTAGGATCACTTTCCCCAGAATTTTAATTGAGGAATCTAGCAAGGATATGGGCCTATAACATCTAGGATCGGCCCTTTGGCCCTTCTTAAAGACTGGGATTATTGTTGATCGGGACCAAGATTTGGGGAAACCAACTCGGGCTGAGGTGTTAAAAACATTTGTCAGGATGTTAGCCCAGTATAGTGGGTTTGCCTTATACATATCTGTGGGAACACCATCTGGCCCTGGAGCTTTTCGTCCTGCGGAATCTTCGATTGCTTTTACAACTTCATCCAGGTGAAACCTTACTGGCAAGACAGGAGGGTCTGAGACTGGGGCCACAAAGATTTCTAACTCTAGATGGCTACCATAAATTTGTTCAAAATGGCTCAACCAGTCCTCCTCTGCAATATTTACTTCTAAAACTTGGTTTTTGCTATTTGAGAACAGGGGCGTGTTAATAATAGACCAAAATTTTGCACTATCTTTTAAGGTTGCTTTGTCCATAAGCTCTGCCCACGCATCATGTTTGATTTTATTTTTTCTTTCCTGTACTACTCTAGAGTACTCACTTCTGAGTTGGGCAACCAGAGCTTTATTCCTTGGTCGCTCCTGGAGAGCTTTTTTCAGGCGGTTATGGGATTTAGTGCATATGTGATCAAACCAGCCCGCAACCTCCTTATTTTTAGCTGGACGATTATTGGGCGTGAGTTCTTTGGCCACTAGGGCGCAGATAGCTTCGTAAGAAGAAATTACTAGCTCCCCGGTTGAGTGGAGATCTCCACAGATGTCTAAGTCCTGAGCGGCCTTAGCAGTAATGATATTAAAGAACTCCTCAGGCACCACCTTACTCCAATTTAACCTCCTCCCCTGATCTGTTACTTTTACTTCGGCCAGCACTGAAGGTGAGGTAGATGTATTAAAAAGCAAAAAAACATTTACCAATTCAATAGCCACAGGGTTATGATCAGTAAAACAAGAAGGTATAGCATTATAAAAAACAACATATTTTAAAAGTCCAGAAGAAAGAAATATGTAGTCAATTATGGTTTCACAATCCCTCCCTGTGAAAGTGGGGACACGAGAACTTTTATCAAAAAACTCTACTTCAAACGAATCATTGTTAGATAAAAGTTTCTCCAGTGCTTCCCCCTTGCTAGAGTGCTCAAAGTGTTGTGGGGATGTGAAGTCTGGCCCATCAATGTTAACCAAAGAACAATTTTGACTACATGAGTGGACGTTAAAATCTCCCAACAAGATAAGTTGGCATAAAGTGGTCTGCTTATCAATATAAGTGTTTAAAAAATCTGATAACCACAACAGGTGTACATTTGGGGAGTCCCCATCCTGGGAATTATAGCAGTTTACTAGAATTATTTTAGTGTTATTGGGAAGTTTACATTCCAGAATTAAAAAGTTATTAGTGGCACATTCTACCCTGCTAACTGTCCCTCTTACATTGACAGAGACCAGTAACACAAGTCCCCCTTTATCTCTCCCCGCCAGCGATTTTACTGCAGGGACAAAGTAAGAAGTGAAGCCATCCAACCAGAAGTCACAGTCTCTATCCCAAGTTTCTTGGAGAGCCACAATGTCATAATGTTTCACTTGGTTTAACCAGTTGATGTCATCTTTCTTTGAACGCAGACCAGCGACATTCCAGCTTACCATCTTAACCGTTGCCCCTTTAGCTTTACACAAATTTACAGGGTTACAATGGGTAGCCGGCGGGGTCAGACCAGAGTGGACCTGTACAAAGGGACGGAGGCTAGATGTGACTCTTCCCCAGTTCCCTTTTTAGCGTCCCGTCAATCGCACAGCTCCAAGGAGGAGAGCACATCAAATCTATTGTGAATAGGAATGTTTGGCCCAAAGTTAAAGTAGTTCTCACCTCCAGGTCCCTGAAACAAAACTGGCGTCTGCGCCATAACGGGAGTACAGGGTCTCCTTCTCATACCAGCACTCAAAAAGTTCTCTCCGCAATGACCCGGAATTCAGTTTGGTGTCTGGGCCATAGCGGGAGTGTAAGGTCTCCTTCTATCACTAGATGACTGCTCCCCAGCTAAATGATTGTAAAAGAACCCTAGAGGACGGACCCATATATTATTGGCGTCATGCGTCAATGAGGCTGCTCTCAACAGGACTGTAGCTGCGTGTTGTGGGTATCTAAAATTAATGATTATGCACTCCCCTTTACAGGTCTTTTTAGAGGACCCGATCCAGTTGGCCCTTCTAGTAGAAATAATATCCGGGGCAAATTTTGTAGGGAAACCACAGTTCCTGCTTAACTATGATACGGTCTTATTTTTAAGTGCCTCGTGCGATTCCTCATGTGTTTGGGCTAATTGCGTTTCTAATGGAGGAACGTTTGTTAAGACAACAACATAGGGGGAACATGCTGGGGGTAGGTTCGTAGACCTAGTTCTCTTAACCCAGTTGTTGATGGGTGGACTAGCAGCCCCTGTTGTTATTCCCCTCGCTCCGCTAATAGGAACTATTGTGGTAGGCATAATGTTTTTTGAAACCTCAGTATCTTGCTGCTGGATTACCACTTTAGCTACCTGCTCAGACCCACCTGTAACCATCATCGCTTCCTTGGGACTCTCAGCCATTGTTAGATGCTTAGAAAGCAACCCACCCAACCTCTTAACTTCAGCAGTAACACAGTCGAGTTTCTGCACTAGGGGTTGGACGAGCTGATCCAATTTAGCTTCGAACATTGCTTCCAAGTAGTGAAGTAATTTAGAGAATTGATCAGGACTTAAAGAGCTGTTAGACGCAGAACTATCTGTCTGTACATTATTTTGCTCATCTGAATTGGTGTGCGTTTGTTGGGGGATATCTACCCTTTTTTTTTAATGTTTCCATCCCCTTTTGGTTTGGTGTTTCCTGCAGTTTCTTACAGGTCTGGCAACGGGCATTGCTTCCTCACTATCTTCGCTTACACTATATCTATCTACATCTGGTGGTTCCACATGAACCTGAGCTGTAACCGTAGTGAGCACTACTGGAACCGGGTCTAGGGTAACAGACTGAGGGGAGCTCTCCACAGTGGTTGGCGACTCTAGTATAGTGTTAGAGAGAGTGTCTCTTCCCAGGGAGGCCCTTCTATCACTATTGATTTTTGTAACCATTTTTACAAGGTAATTATCAATAGGCCCTGACCCCGATACAAATTTCTCTTTAGAACTTGGCATGGTCAGACCTGAGCCTAGACTAATGTACTAGGATAATGGTAATGCCACAAATAAGACCAATACAACCAGTACAATGCAATCAGGGATATAGATCAAATATCCAGAGGGCACTTTACCGTCTTTGAATGTCTTTTAGGGTCCAAAAGAACCGATGCAGAAATGACCAGTGAGTGTGGCCCAGCCCTGCCTCTTCCTGTCTATGACTGTCATAGACTGTCCCGCCCTTGTCCCAGGCTTCTCCCAGGCGCGCCCGCGCGTCCCGCGGGACGAGGAGGCGTGTTCTCCTTTATGCGCCTCCCGGCGCTTCCTGAATGCGAGGGCGGCGGCGTCATTGCCGCGATGAGGCTGCTGGGGGTTGTAGTCACAGCGTCCCCCGGCGGAGCCAAGCCCGGCCAGGAGCACCTACAGCAGGGGACTGACGATGGCGGAGCCAAGCCCGACCAGGAACACCACAGCGGAGCCAAGCCCGGCCGAAAACACACAGCGGAACCCAGCCCGGCCGTGTGCTGCAACTGGTGAGTGATTTACGCCTCCCCAGAAACGAGTCATTGTGTGGCATGGAAAGCAATGATTTTCTACTGCTTTGATGGACAGAATCCGATGAATAATGTGGCGAGGCAAATCGGTATTGCTTGTTGGTATTTGCTTTGACAGAGTCGTCTGCAAGTAGGGCCGGCTGCGGCATGTGTGTATTTCCGAAAGGACTTAGGATGTTTGTGCTTATCTGATGTGTTGTGACGACTTCTTTGTTGCCGTAATTGCCTCAGTGGCTGAGTAACAATTGTTGTTGCCCCTTCGGTTGTAATTTTGAGATGGGGGGGTGGTGGTGTATTTGTGCTTCAATGGAATTGACTCTGTGAGTATGACCACTTTCTAAAAGGGATTTAATTGTTTGAACTTGGGGGCCGTGGGCTTCACTTTTTATTGCGTGATCAAGATCTGGTCCAGTTTCCTAAAGTTCAACTGTTTCATTGTTGTGACTCTTGCTGCTCCTATCCTGTCAGGTATTCATTTTGGCTTCACTTTGAACGTAATTGGTGTTGTTGCTGAGATTGGCGTATTTAGAGCGTTTGAATTGTTTAGGATCGTTGCGGTCCTGGTTATTCTTGACAGTTTTTGTGGCCACTTTTAAGAAGTCGGTGATCAATGCCCGTTTGCTACTGTTTGGGCATGAGAGGTGCCTAGTAGGTGCTGATGGCGTGCCCTTCTTGCCACCTTCATGAGTGACAGGCGGGGCAGACTCTGTGACTTTTTTGCTGATGGTTGACTTTGCACTTGAGAATCCTGAGGTAGCTGCAATACTCCATGATAGGGCTCCGGACCCGTGCTGCTTGTCGCTATTTGTTTGCCTCTGCTCAATTAGGGACGTTCCTCCCTGCGCGGTTCCTGATGGGGTGCTGTTATCCTCCATGAACAACGCCAGGGGGGCATTCCCTTTCTTTTTTGGGATTTTTTAGTATTGGCTGATGATTTTTTCTTTTATCTCCGCCCCCTTCGTTCTTCCAGACCTCATGATGGTTTGTTGCCCACCCACCTGGCAACCTAATGCTGAAGCAAAAAGTTTAGCTGAAGATGTGACTGCAAATTTTGGAGAAGATCGTTTTTTGGCAGATTCTGTTGCAGATTCTGTTGCTAAATAAGTTTTTTCTGTTTGTTTGTTTGTCCTTTTGTTTTGTTTGGATGCTTTGTTTATCTGTAGGAGAGATGAATGGTGGATTATGATGGATTTATAAGATTTTGACAGGCCGTGGGGGCATTTTTGGCGGATTTTGGCAATAAGGGTGCAGGACTGACACCCCCTCCCTCTCGCCCCCCTCCCCCCACCGACTTCTCACAGTCTCACTGTCTTCTCAGTATGTCCCACCCCCCGCTGACTCTGCTGGCTCAGTCTGCAGGCGTACTCCTTCTCGCAGGGGGCGGGCTCCTTGCAGCACACTTGACCCCACAGCAGGTGCTGTCAGATGCAGCTTTCTTGCTTGCTTGCTGTTTGCCACCGGCCGCTTGCAGCCTCGTGCCTGCTTCTCCCCTCTTGTGCAAGGCGGTGGTGCTCAGAGCGTCAGGGCTTTAGAGCGTCAGGGCGCAGAAGACGGAAGACCTCAGTGCAGCCGTACAGCTCGTTGACCCCTATGCTTTGGGGAGTTGAAGGGCGAGTGAATGCTGCAAACAATTTTCAAATGGCTGCCTCAGAACACCAGACGGACAATCATGCAAGCAATTATCACCAGCTGGCAGCACTCTTTATGTTGGAATCTCCAACAACTTCTACACATACTCCAGACGATCCAGAACGCTGCCGCAAAATTCATACTTGAACTACCATGACGCACCCACATCACACCACACCTCGGGAAGCTTCAGTGGCCACATTCACACGTGCAGCTAATTCAAACTTCTCACACACACAACAGACAACACTGGACCAGAATACCTGAACAGCTGCATACACTTTGACCAGACACATACGCTCTGCCTCACTTGCCCGCACTTACAAAAGTAAAACAGGAGGTTGCTCATTTTTTTACATCACACCCAAGGCATGGAACAACCTTTTTCAACACATCAGAGCCTCCTCCTCACTTCTATCACCCTACCATGCAATAAATAATTGGCTTCCATCCATTGGAAAAATGATGTTAAGATATCAATCAGACTTGCATAAAGTATGACAATATCCATATAGATCCTTATTAGTCGAAATTATCCTCAAGACATCCAGCAATGGCCATACAATACCGCAACAAAATGAATGGATGTTCCATATGCTTTTAAGACTAAAATCTAATGAAAATTTAAAATAAGGTTTATATTTTCCACGTTGGTGTCCTATCAAACATTCTCGCTGTGACCACCTCAAGCAAAACTATATCACCTAAGAAAGAAAACTAGATGTTTTTTCTAAATTCCTCATACACTCAATACCTTATCAGAAGTACATTGAGTGCATAGTGGTGCAGTACAGAGTATGATAATTCTGTTGAAAGGCATTATATTAATCCATTAATTATATCAAGCAATTGATAATGAAGAGTCAATCTTCAGTAAAAGTGATCCAATCAATAGCAAGACACAGAATTTTAGGTGGGTGACTGTAAATAACAAGGATATTTTTCACATAGGTGATCTGAGTTGAAATAAATAGACAACAAGAGTGAAGATCAAGTTGCCTATGATGTCTCTTGAAGTCCCTCATTAGCTTCTTAATTCTGGTAGATGAACTGGTCACATCCACTGCTCTTCATCCAACAGGGAATGGGGGATTAGGGTGGGCCTCCTATGTTTACAACAGAGGCTTCAACCAAATTCAATACTGATGGAGGCTGACCCAGATTTGCCTCTATGTCAGCTCCTGCCTCCATTAAAAATGTCACCCAACCATCAGCTGAGTAGAGGTCCCCAACAGTAACAGGTAAGCGGTGTCCTGCACACCCAGTGGGTTTTTGCTCTCACATCTCCCTATTTCCTACTCAGGGCATCCTGAAAGGTGGGCGAGGCATCTCTGGCAAGGGTAGAGTCTACGCTTTCCTGCCATGCCTTTCCAAAAAGGAGTACTTCTCGAGAACCGCATCTGGGCTATAATTCCCGAGCAGAAACACCAGGGATGTTTTTCTCATGACTCTATGCACCCCACCACATTCCCCTGGCACTTTGGCTGAATCCCCCAAGGGGACAAAATGTTAAAAACTATATTTCGGGCGTGGCATCAGCGGCAATGGAGTAGGCTGTGACTCCGATGATCTCCGGTGCCCCGCTGACTGTTTGAGCTATCTTGAGTGGAATTTGGGGGCTGCTCATCATCTCCAGGGCTAGGGGAGACCCCTGGTTGAGTGGGATGCTGCGAGAGCGACGACAGGAATCCCGAGCGCTGCCTGCGGAGCTGTGACGCGACGGCGGGGTCCCGGCGGGCAGTCGCGCCCACCATTTTCATTGAGAGGCCGGCGGTGGACCCTTCCCCTTACGCCTGGACTGCCTTTACAAGATGACTCTCGGCAGCGACCTGGTGGGCCTCACAGAGCGGCCCGGGCGTGAGCTCTGATCTTGTGCTGCAACGCCGAAGCCTGGTGCAGCTGACAGTGGTCCCGGCCGGCGGAGGCCTTGGCGCCCCGTAGCTAGAACGGGCGCCGGACTTGGCGGCGGGCTCCTCCTGTGAGCGACGGGGAGGCCTGAGAGAGCGGAGAACCTTGGCGCCGGCTTGCCTGGAGATCGCGGTGCAGCCGCACACTGTGCCTGGAGACGGGCTCCCCCTGTGACAGGTGGAGGGGCCCGAAGGAGCGGAGACCTTTGGCGCTGGCTTGCCGGAGGGTCGCGGCGCTGCGGAGGCGAGACAGGTACGGAGCGCCATTGCAGCTGCCATTTTGGGTATCCGCCCGCTGTGGCGGACGCGGATAGTGGTGACATCGCCGAGCTGCGGAGCCCTGAGGAGCCGACACAAGGGCGCGAGGGCAGAGGTGAGGTGCGTTCGCTGGGGGCTGCGGCTGAACGTGGAGGGCGCCCCCTCGCCCCTGGTGTCTTTGGCGGACTGAGGCCTGTCACCCTGCGCCCCTCCCCCCTTGTGGACTAGGGCCCGGTCCGAAAGCTGTGCTCGACGGGGGAGAATTGGGGCCCTGCGGCCCTCTGGCGCAGGGGACGCAGAGTGAAACTGTGCCTTTGGCTACCTGCTGGCCGCCCTCCCGTGTGTCCCGGAGGCAGGGGACCGCGGCGGACTGTCTCGGCTGGGGGCACTGAGAAGCGGCCTGTAAGGTGAGGAGCGGTGGGGTGCTGTGAGCCCTCCTTGAGGGAGTTCCCAGTCGGTCCGGGGCCCCCTGGGCCTGTGATGGTCCCTGACTGGCGAGCCATACCCTGAGATCAGTGGCGGCGCACCATCGCGCTCAACTGGGCCTCACCTGGCTACAGCCTGACCTCCCAATTGGTAGTGTGCAATTGGCGGGGGGTGCAGGGGCCCTGCAGACATTTGGAACTGCCGCTGGGCGCTGATTGACGGTGGAAGGAGGTGCTGCCTGCCGTTGGGAGTTGCCCTACACCTTGCAACTTGGAGACCTTGCCCCTGGTGTGGTGGCGTGGGCCCTGGACTGCCTGGGCAGAGGAGCTGGCCGGGGGGACTTCCGACGCCACTAGACCCGGGCCCTTGACGTTGGAGGTGTCCCTCCTCCGGCCTGCTCGAGCGGGCTACGGCGCCTTGTTGAGGTGTTGGGGACGTTGCTTCACCTGGGGCATTGCTTCTTTGAACTGTGTGCGCTCTCGCATCTTGTCTCCCTGCCTGTTGCCTCTCTACCCCCGAGTACGGCGCCTTGATCACCGCTCAACACTGCTGGGCCCTACCTTCTGCTTGCACTGCTCGAGAGCGCCCTCCCCCTGGGTCTGTGGTGGTCGGGGGGCCCTGGCCACTGGTCCCTGAACTGCTGCCGCCTGGGGGACCCGGGGTTTCGCCGCATTGAGAGGGGGGTGAGGGGGCTTGCGGTGACGCAGCCTGGTGTGCACTCTCCTCCCGCTGACTATCCCCTTGAGCCTGCGGGGCTGCACCCTGCTTGTAGTGGCACGCGCTCCTAGCTTTCACCTGCAGGCCTGACGATGACAAGGTCCAAAACAGGACCCGGCGGCGACGCCTAAAGACACGTCGCTGATGGCTATGTGGGGCAAAACTGGAGCGGCGGCGCCGGCCGACGGCCCCCCGTTGACGGCTGCGGACTCGCCGCCGGTGACTCAGGCCTTTATGGCCTCCTTCATGTCTGATCTTAAGACGGAGATAGGTTCCTTACGCACGGAGGTGAAAACATGCGTCAAGGAAATGCGCAAGGAGGTCACTGAGCTGGGCGACAGAGTGGACGGCTTGGAGAAGTTAGTCGACGCGCGCACGGAAGACCAAGAACAGCTGTGGCAGAGGGTGGCGGCCCTGGAAGAACAGAACATTGAACTATAGGTTAAGCAGGAGGACCCTGAGAACAGAAGCCGCCGGAATAACCTCCGAATCCGTGGTGTTCCGCTCGACGAGGAAGGGACGGACATTCTGACCTAGGTGGCACAGCTCTTACATGAGGTATGGGGGGACGAGGACGCCTCCCCCTCGACTTTAGATCGTGCCCATCAGGTGTACGGACTGACGGGTAGGGCGGGCCTCCTCCTGGACATCCTGACGCGGGTGCACTACTTTACGGAGAAGGAAGCCATCTTGAAAGCGGCTCGGGACAAGCCCAACCTCACCTACGGAGGCCACAAAATACAGATTTTTCAGGATCTGGCTCCTAACGCCCTGCGCCGGCGAAGAGCTTTTCGGCCGGTGACGGAGAAGCTGAGGGCTCTCAACATTGCTTACCAGTGGGGCCACCCCTTTGCCCTCATCTTTCGCTGGGAGGACAAACGCAGGGTCATCCGGTCCTACCATGAGGCAGCGCAAATTCTCAAGATGCCGGAATCGCCGGCCCACAGCCCTTCACGATCGCGACAACAGGAGAGAGTCCCCGCTCGCCCGGACTGGACCAAGGAACGGCGATATCGTCGATCCCCTCCGGTGGATGAGAGATCCACGTCGCAGGCCAAGCAGGACATCATAGCGCACATCCGCTCTCTTGAGGGCGACCGAGATGGCCAGTCTTCCCATCCGCCCACCCCGTGACCTGGACCTCGTTGGGACATGTTCTTCCGTGGCTTCTCCTGGCGCTATGGGGCGTTCCCTTGCCTACTACCTTGCGATACTGTCTTGGCATGCTGCCTACACTGACGCCCCTTGCGGTGCCTGGACTCCAGCACTTTGCTACTGTCGCCGGATGGAACACCAATCTCCTTGTAGCGCAGACGATCTGCACCCCCGCGACGTCCTGTCCTGGCCTGCGCTTGGGGATTCCACTGCCACCGACTTCAGCATACGGGCCCCCTCTGGTGCCGCTCACGTGGTAAAGTAAAGTCCACATTTGTAAAGCGCACAATCACCCGTAAGGGTCTCTAGGCGCTGGGGGCCGTCGGGAAGATTAAGCGAGCTATTGCCCAGAGTCACATGGTGCTGGGCTAACCTGCCGCCGGAGCCGGGGATCGAACCATGGTCCCCAGATTCCAGCGTCAGTCGCCCTGGCCGCGGCGCCACACCTCCTCCCGTGGTGGGCCTGGACCTGTAGGGGATCCGCCTGAACTGCAATGTCTGGTACGCCATGAGGGGCTGAGTGATGGCCGTTGATATGCCCGACTACTCCGTCCAGCTGTGAGGTGCCCCTGATTCCGGTTCGAGCAGCGGGGCTACCGGGGTCGAGGTTTCCTATCCTACCCGTGGGTACCCCCTGTACTGCCCCATAGGGAGTGACATTCCTGAGTGCGTCCAAACCCTTGGGTAGAGGATGCCTCGTGACTGGGGTAGTCCGAAATGGCCCTGTTGGCCTTTGTTGCCCTTGGTAAATACGAGGCGTGTTTGGCCTCCTGTTGTTTCCTTTCTCCCTCTCTTTCTCTTCTTCTCTCTTTTGCTTTCCTTCCCTTGGAATGCCTCTCTTTCCCTTTCTTCTGGTTTGGCGGGTGGTGGGACAGGGGTGGGGTGGTGGCTACCACCTGGGTGGGGCGGGCGGGTCCTTTGGCAGGCTCCTATGGTCGCCTTTCCCTGCGCTGGTGGGAGCGGGGAACATGGGCGGATCCTACTCGCTTTTCGCTATGGCTGCGATTGTGCCTAAAACCCTGAAGGTTTTGTCACTCAACGTTAAGGGCCTGAACTCCCCTAATAAGCGCAAGCAGGTTTGGCGCTATCTCCTCCAACAGCAACCCAACATTATTTATCTTCAGGAAACCCACCTACTGCAGGGGGACACACACCGCATGGCCCACCCCAAGTACCCTCTTCAGTTCTGGGCAGCTGCGGACACTAAAACTGCGGGGGTGGCCATACTATGCAGAGCTGGCTTCAGGCGGGGAGACTCCAGACCCTATAAGAGTGGGGATGGGCGCTTCCTCAAGGTCACAGTATATGCGGGACGGCGCAGATTCACTTTGTGTAACGTGTATGCTCCAAACCAGTTGCAGGACCGATATCTTCAGACACTCCTGAGGGAACAGATTCCTTGTGGAGACCCGCATATGCTATTAGGAGGGGACTTCAACCTAGTGTGGGAACCTGACCTGGATCGCTGTGGTGCTGCTTCTAACGCCTCCGGGGTGATGTTCTCTGCGCTGCGCAAGCAGATTGCAGACTTAGGACTACTAGACGTGTGGCGCTATCACAACCCGGATCTTAGAGATTATTCATTCTATTCGCACACCCATAGATGCTCCGAGACACGTTGGGAGCCTCCATCTCGGACATTTCTCTGTCGGATCATGCCCATGTGGAAATGTATCTCCAGGACCCGGCAGCGCGTCCCACGCGTGTCGCTCGTTGGTCTTTCCCACTGAGCGTCCTTCGGGACGCTGACGATGTGGATAGCATTCGGGAGGCCATAGACGCCTATTTTGCCTCCGACACCCCGGAAATGCCTTTCCCGGTGGTATGGGACGCCTTCAAGGCCACGATTCGGGGGCACATCACCTCCCTGGCGATTGCAAAGAGGCGCGCTGGCTGCAAACTGGAGGCTGACTTGGCAGTGGACATTAAGAATGCCGAGGTGCAGGATCGGGAGCGGTCGTCGAGAGATACTAGAAGGAGATTGGCCACTCTCAGAGGGCAACTCAGACTTCTGCGCACCAATAAGGCGGAATGTGCCCTGTTGGCCCTGAAGCAAAGGTACTTTGAGGGTGGTGACAAGGTAGGCCGACTGCTGGCGGGAAGGCTGCGAGCGCGCGCTGCCAAGGCTCACATAACTAGCATCCAAATGCAGGATGAGTCGAAAGTATTTTCGGAGAAATCCAAGCAGGCTGCATTTGTGGACTACTATACCTCTCTGTACGGGAGGGAACCTGTCTCGGTGGATGCGATAGCGGCTGTCCTGGATGACTACGAGGGACCGACGTTATCAGCTGGGAGCACAACGGAGCTGGAAGGCTCCATTACGGAGGACGAGGTCACGGCGGCGATTAAGGACCTCCCTTTGGGGAAAACGCCGGGTCCGGATGGCCTGCCGCTATCTTTCTATCGCACATTTCAGACCCAGCTTCGGCCTTACCTCCTTCGGCAGGTCAACTCTTTCTCTGAAGAGGTGGGCCCATCCCCTGACATGGGCATGGCGGAGATAGCGTTAATACCGAAACCCGGGAAAGACCCCGCACTGTGCGCGTCCTATCGCCCTATCGCCTTGCTTAATACGGATCTCAAAATATACACTAAGCTCCTCGCCCAACGCCTAGACCCGTATATGCAATGGCTTGTGGCCCCCGACCAGGTCGGATTTATCCATGATCGTCAGGGGGCAGAAAATGTTCGCAAACTTGCGCACCTTGTAGGGAAAGTGCGTCATTGGAAAATCCCGGCCTGCCTTCTCTCCCTGGACGCAGAGAAGGCGTTTGACCGGGTGGACTGGGCCTTCCTTAGGGCGGTGCTTAGTAAACTCGGGCTGGGTCCGAAGATGATTGCAAGGATCATGGCTCCGTATATAGGGCCCCAAGCTAGAATTCGGGTCAATGGAGACTTAACGCTGCCGCTAGCGATACATAGGGGCACTAGACAGGGGTTCCCCCCTCTCACCCCTCCTATTCGCCCTTGCAGTGGAACCTCTCGCGGAGCTGATACGGCGCGACTCTGGCATCCACGGGATAGCACATGGTGGGCGGGACAATAAGGTGGCGCTGTTCGCGGATGACCTGATCCTTACTCTCACGCGCCCGCGGGAATCCTTGCCGGCTGTTCACAGGGTGCTTTGCCTCTTCAAGAGAGCATCCGGCCTCAAGATCAACCACGACAAGTCCTGGGCTCTTAATCTTACCATCCCGGCGGAGGACCTCTCCACCCTGAGGGGGATTGTGCCCTACCAGTGGGCTGAGCGCCATATCAAATATCTGGGCCTCACCATGACCCCCTCCCTAGACGACTGGACCTCTGTCAATTGGCGTGCCTGCTGAAAGGAGATCCTGGAGGACCTGCGGCGGTAGAAACCCCTGATGTTGTCCTGGTTAGGCCGCCTCCACGCGGTCAAAATGTCGATCCTCCCCAAAATCCTCTACGTGTTTCAATGCCTCCCCACTCCAATCCCGCTTCACTGCATACGAAGCCTACAGCGCGAGCTCACATCCTTTATCTGGGGTGGTAAGCGTTCACGTATCTCCCACAAAATTCTTATGGCTCCGCGAGACAGGGGAGAACTAGCTTGCCCTAACCTGGTCCACTACTACTGGGCTGCGCACCTCCGATTTGTGATAGAGTGGGGGGTCAGAGAGAGTGAAAAGGGGTGGCTACACATGGACAGGGCGGTGACAGGGCGTACCATTTGGGACCTACCGTGGATCCATCGGGCGGCCCGCTCCAGAAGTGCATACCTTGCAGTGCTCCAGGGGTCTTACTACATTCCAGTCTCCGCCTACTCCCATAGCGGCAAACCCTCACTTCCCGCCGGCTTATCAAACTCGGGCGTTTGAGAACTGCGTGGAGGGGGACTGCAGGGTCCTCTGCGACTTGTTTGACGGGGGCTCATTTAAATCGTTCGACCAATGTCGCGAGGAATTCCTCTTGCAGCCCGCTGCACGGCTGCAATATGCCCAACGAGGACATTGGGCCTCCGAGCTGCCACGCGTGCCTTCACCCCTTTTGAACGCTTGGCGCGCACCCTCGGGGGCTTAAAACGGTTGGTCTCCCAAATCTACCACATTCTACAGCATCCACCACGCATACCCGTCCACCCGTATCAGCGCCAATGGCAGATAGCGGTCAATACGGACATTACGCCCTCGCAGTGGGACGCGGTGTGGAGAGACATCCCCAAGGTATATCGGAGTATCCCGCAGAGGGAGAATGCTTATAAGCTTTTAACTCAATGGTATTACACCCCCCTGCGGCTTCATAAGATGTTCCCCAATGTTTTGCCACTGTGCTGGAGGTGTCGGGCTGCGACGGGGGACTTTGTGCACATATGGTGGGCATGCCCGCTCCTAACTGTCTTCTGGAAGGAGGTCCTTAGCCATATCAAGGGGGTGTTGGGGTTCCCCTTGCCTGAAGCCATAGGTACGATCTTGTTGGGTGTCAGACCGCCAAACCTTAAGGCCCTCACCCGTAGTGACTGGATTGTAACGCTACAAATGCTAGGTGCGGCCAAGCAGCTCATAGCCTTGTATTGGAAGAAGAGTGAAGCACCTCCCATAGCTTCCTGGTTTGTGCGGCTATGGCACGTCTTGGCAATGGAGCTTCTCACGGCACGGCTCCAGTTGCGTCACACTCGCTTTGAGTCAGTTTGAAAGCCCTTGGTGCGCTACCTTTGCTCAATGGAACATGCACGACACATGCCCACTAGGCTCCGGACCCTGCATCTCTTTGAGGATGCTGTCGTCCCTACAGATCCCACTAGGTTGTTCCCATAGACGACCTCCATAACATCTGAGTTCTAGAGGCCGACCCTCGCTGCCTGATGCCACCCCTCACTCACGGACCAACTCATCCAACCTGCTAGCGCGCCATCCCTTCCATCTCTTGTCTCTGGCCTCTTTCTTCTTTTCCTTCCTTTTCTCCCCTTCCTTTGTAGCTCTTCTCCTTTGGGTCGTTCACAAGTGCTGGGTTTGTTGACTGCCCACCTACTCTCCCTGATCTGTCTTTGGGGCTCTGTAAGCGCTGAACAACTTTAACAGCTTATCCTAAGCCACGCGGCCGGCCCCCTTGGGGTTGTAGGCAAGGCGCTGTGTTAAACAGTTTGACTACGCAAAATTCAAGGCCCTATTGCACATTCTTCGCGGCCGGCCTCGAATAGAGGTTGTAGGCTCAACGCTGTGTTACTGTGCCCCTTCCAGGGGTTTTGTTCCAAAATAAAACAGACTTGTAACAAAAAAAAAACTATATTTCCTGCCCAGGGGCAAGAGATTGCACACCTCAGCAGGGTGCAATCGAACCCCTTAGGGGGAAACAGGAGTTACACCGCAAGCGGTACAACGCATGCCGTTGCAACACAAAAGGAGTGCAGCAGTGGGTAGAAGGTGTTGGAAATAACTCCAACACCTTCCCTACTGTTGCACACACTAGAGAAGGAATAGTAAATTAAACTATTCCAACTTCCAGCGCCCCCCGCCCCGACAGAAAGTCGGGGGGGTAATGGCATGCATTGTAACATCACATATCCTCCTCAGGAAACAGACAGAAAATTGGCCAACCATTTTGGTTTAGGACCTGATCTGGGCCTTTGTGCCACATCAAAGTATAAAAAACACAGTGATGGAAGGAATGCTTGAATTAATCTAAGCCACTGGTAATTACTCTGGCCGCTTCTCAATCCATTATTATTTTTCACAGAATGTCACCTCAGTGTGGACGCAGTTATTTACAAATCAGTCTTGATCCTACCATCCGATTCATTGAGGACCTGGCTTGGTATCTGGGGCTGGACGTTCTGAATGGAGTACAGTCAATACTGATTAGCACATAGCTGTGTCCAAACTGAAGTGACATGGTGCAAAATAACAATGGACTGGGATGCAGTCCGAGTAATTAACAGTGGCTTAGATTAATTCAACCATCCCACCCATCACCTTTTTGTATACTTTCGTGTGTCACCCTCAGTGGACCGTGCATGCTCAGACGTGGGTCCCATGTACACCTGTGTTACTGGAACCAAGCTCTACCTGGCTGAAGAGCCCATAATTAGGGCAAAACCAGTCCTGGGGTGCTTGTGTTCTGGTTCTGGAAGGATCTGGCTTGGCAATTTGAGCTGGATTGTTCAGAGTGGAGCAGGGCAAAGATGGATTTGCTGGTAGCTGGGTACAAACTGTGGTGACATGGTGTGCAAAATTACAATGGATTGGGATGAGGCCCGAGTAATTACCAGTGGCTGAAATTAATTCCAACATTCCATCCATCACTTTTTGTATGCTTTTGTGGTGCCACAGCAGGCAAGAATATGGACATTTGGGGCACTATGTAAAAGTGGGGAGTTTCCCCACTGTCATGGATTCCTGTTCAGGGATCAATGTTGGGAGCGTAATCTCTGAGCTGGAATCACACCGCCAGGCCAATGAGAGGAAGGTAATCTGTCCAACAGCAAAGGAGACGAACACTGCCCACAGGGGCCCCATTTTAATTTCTTTGTTTTTTTTACATGGGACAGCGGGTCAGCCTTTCAATATGAAGGACTACATTGTCAGCATCTGCTTCTTGACAACAAAACACATTTTTGCCTTTAGCCAATGTTTTCTTTTATAGATTGAGAACAGACAAGCAGCTTCCCCAACAACCTTTTCTAAACACCATTAATTTGTTTGTGGCGTGGGTGGGCCAAGGGGCATAACTAATTTTGAGCACTTTCTATTTCCAGGAAGGGCTGATGGCCTCAAGGCCCCTGAGAAAGAGAAAATATAATTACATTTTAGTTTGCCTTATTGGGCGTGTGGCAAGATTAAGTTATTCTTTATTTTCTCTGCGCACCAATAATTTTTTTCTTCTTTATTTAGGAAATCGTTTTTGCTGTCTTTGTCACTTTTGGAAGACTGCTGCCCAAGCCCCAACTCAAACAATGTAGCATAGCTATGATGCAGGTTTTAATACTGAAATTCCTGTCCCACCACCTCGAAATAAACAACCTCCTGAAGCACAACCAGGCAGGGTCCACGGCCTATCACAGCACAGAAATGGTCATGCTAGCAGTGCTAGACGATCTTAGGGACCGGGCTGACAAGAAAAGGCTGTGTGCTCTGGTCTTGCTGGATCTGTCCGCGGCATTTGATTCGGTCAACCACAACCTACTTCTGTCGCGGATACACGATCTTGGAGTCGAGGGCACAGCCCTCCAATGGCTTACATCCTTTCTCAGCGGCCGATCACAGAGAGTACAGCTGATGGCCCACACGTCCGATTCGGGCAGTCTTTCCTGTGGAGTCCCGCAGGGATCGGCATTGTCCCCCCTCCTCTTTAACGCCTACCTGCAGCCCTTGATAGCTGCCCTAAACACCATGGATTGTCAGATCTATAATTATGCTGATGACAGTCAACTCATAATCCAGATCGACAACTCCCCAGCCTCTCACGCTAAAACACAAAACACCCTTAAATTTATCACCAACTGGACAAGACCGAGGTCTAGGCCATCACCACCGCTTCTAACCCCTGAAGCAACCTCTTCTGGGCTCAGGAACTGGGCGCCGACCCAATCCGGGCCATGGCCGTTAAGAGCCTGGGCATCAAAGTTGATGCTAATCTGTCCATGACTCAGCAGGTGTCTGCAGTAGCGGGAACTTACGCCGGCCTGATGAGACAGCTCCGTAAGCTCGCCCCCCTCTTGACCTTTTCCACTCTCAGATTGATCGTGTCGGCTATGATAGTCTCTTGTATTGACTACGGAAACGCCTTGTACATAGGCCTCCCTGAGAAATTACTTGCCAGACTTGAGGGCACCATGAACGATGCTGCCAGGCTAATATTCAGACTGCCCAGAGGGGCTCACGCCACCCCCCTCCTCCAAAAACTCCACTGACTCCCAGTAAACCAAGTTCAAGGGCCTCTGCATCGCGCATAAGACCATCTATGGCCAAGCTCCTATGTACGTCAAAGATCGCCTAAAACTTTACACCCCGAATAGGGCGCTCCGGTCCTCAGAGGCCTGCCTACTGGCATGCCCTCGCTCTAGGCTTACCTCCAAAGGGGGCAGAGCCTTTTCCACCGCTATCCCCCCACTGTGGAATAAACTACCAGAGACACTGCGCAAAGAGCGCGTCGTTCTCCCCTTTAGGAAGAAGCTAAAAACGGTCCTTTGTTCAGAAGCTTGGGGATCTCCCCAATGCTAATCTCTTCACATCTGCAGGCCAGGACGTGCCTCTCTCTCTTGATAGCGCTTAGAGACCTGTCGGTGATAATTGCGCTCTACAAATGTAAAATACAAATACAAATACTGAGTCTGCATCTGAACGGAGAGGATCATGGGCTTGAATCAGGAAATAATGTTTCAGTTGTTCAGCTGGATGGCATGACACCTGATGATGACTTGTCTTCCATTGATTCTGAGAACATGTTCATGGCAGCCATGATGACCTTTCACAAGTATCATGAGTGGCAGTGTAGTCCATCAGGAGTGCAGGTAGGCACCGTGCAAAACACAGGGAGGTGTGCTCACTTGGCAGCTTACTAATGGGTTTCAGCCACAAATTCCTCCATTTACTGGAGATGCTGGATAAAAAGTCAGTATTGCATTTTTTTTGCCCATTGACTTTCATATTTTTTGTGGCTGACGTGTTCCTTGAAGAAACTGTGCACCAAACAAATTAGCACAGTTTCCGCTGTAGCATGGAGGCACTTTGAGGTCCCATTCTTGGGCACACCTGTGGATTCCCAATTCATGTGGGAAGTTAAAAGAATGTTTGAGTCTTACTATTCTTATGGGATAGTGTACAAACCAATGGAACAGTTTTAGTGGTCTACTCATATGGTTTGGGCAACACCCAACTTCATACTGGTCATGAACAGAAACAGTTTTTTGAGTTTGCAGGGTGTGCTGCATTTCAGTAATAATGGCAGCAATTGCGACAGGATCATCCAGACCATATTTTTTAAATTGGCATGTCGTACAACATTTGTCTGCCAAGTTTTCAAAAGATTTATACTCCTGGAAAGAATATAGGGGTCCAAACTTGGTTAATCATATACAAAGGGCAGTTGCTCTAACATTTGTCTGCCACGTTTTTACAGATTTATACTCTTGGGAAGAATATAGGGGTCACCCCTAGGTTAATAATATACAAAGGGCAGTTGCTGTTCAGGCAGTACATGCCACGCAAGAGAACTTATTACAGCATCAACTTGTACGAGAGTTCTACTGGTTATTTATAAAAACCTGCGAGTATATACTGGGAAGGCCTCTAGTTCAAAACCTGCAGGTTGCTCTTCTACATTAGAACTTAGTAAAAGGATTGCATTGGAGCTTGTGAAATCACTACTTCATAAAGGGTATAATCTTGATGTTGGCAATATCGGTAGAGGAGTCCTGTGAGACTAACAATGTAGGCATTGCGATTTGTGGTACAATTCGAAGTTGCAGCAAAGGATTCCCTCATGAAGATTGTTTCTAAGAATCTCCAAAAAGGCCAGAGCAGTGTAATGTGTTGCAACAAATTGCTGGCAGTGAAATTTATAGATAGATGGCAAGTCCAGGTGCTCATTACAATTCACGGTGAGAGTACTTATCAGGTCACAGTTTGGGGTCAGTTGCAGGAGTTTACAAACTCAACAGTATACTTTATTATAATAAGTACATGGGTGAAGTGGATAAATTGACCAGCTACTACAATCACACTTTGAGACTCACATATGGTATAAGAAGTTGGCTATCCACCAGAACAAGTTGTCAACATAACAGTGCATATGTTGTCTATTATCAGACTACCACATGATTACTGATGTCCTTCCTTGACTTTGAGTTAGCAATTATTGATAGTCCTACTGCTGTAGAAGCAGTAGCCTCTACGTCTGTTATGGAGGACGTTGTCAGGCTGCAGGATCTGCACTTTGATTACCCCATTCCTGCAACAGAGAAAAAAAATTGCCTGTATCGTCGATGCATAGTTTGCACTCTGCAAGGAAAGAGGGCAGAAACGTATTACTGTCCCTAGTATCCTTCTAAACTAGGCCTGTGTTTTCTACCTTGCTTCACTTTATGCCACACAATAGTAAAGTTCTGGGAAAATGACTGAAGTGGAGCAGTCAGATTAATAGTTAGTATTTAACTTTAAACTGAATACATATCTTCGGTGGCCCATTTACGGGGCTAGCTATGCAGCCTTTCACATTGTTCCATCTAATGTGGAAAATCTTTCTAATAGTTCACACCCAAAGACATACCATTACCCAAAACTGTTTTTCCTACTAAATTAGATTGGATACACTGTATTTTTTACTAATTCCAGTAAATTGATACTCATAAGTCGTACTTGTGGTCTGCTTGCTAACTTAATCCTGCACTAAAATGTGGTGGATCCGCTGTATTATAAGTGCAATATAGTCAATGCACTGCACATGATGGTAAATGGGACATCTGGCAAGTTTTGACAGAGAACTCTGTCCGCCAAACCCTACGGTCCCCTGTCTTTCTCCAAGTGCTTCTTAGAGAAGTTAGGAATATCTGACCCAGCAGCTTTTCTCCAATTTCAATTGTGTTCACATTGTCTGATGTGCAGGTCAATAAATACATCTTCAGACAAGTCTTCCTGAGCCCAATTGTAAAGGTCCACCAGGCAATGCACAATATTCTTCTCGCCATTACCTAAACTACACAGGAAAGAAGAAGTATGTCAGTGATTTGATAGTGCCTGGCCAAGAGCACATCGTAGTCAAATGGTGGCCTTGAAAGCTCTACCTCGCAATAGGGTAGAGGTATCCTACTGTCATGCTGAATACAAAATGACACTGAAATAACAGAGGAAATTCCTATAATCAGATGCATGGGATAATCTTCTTAAAGCCAGCATTCTTAAAAATAGTGACATTTTTGGGGAATTAGTGAATTGGCCTATCTTCTCCCTGGACCTCAGAATAGGGAAGAAGGCCTTCAATAAACTAATCAACTCTACAATAAAACTTTTGTCTCACTCATCGGATGAGAATACTTTACTTCAAAGATGGCATGCCTGGACGGTGATCAGCTCATATGGGACAAGGAAGCCCCAGGAATATTTATCAGCCTATTTCTCATTGACCCTAAAACATCAATTTATGAGACGGAGTCTTGGCATGTGGGAAACAAAAATACCTCATCTCATCATGGAAAGTTCAAAGGGAAAATTGAGACTGTAGATTATGCGGATACAAATATGAATCTATCCAATATATTTTCTGCGTATGCCCAAAGTTATTAAAAGAACGGAAGTCACTATTAAAAGGACTAATGAACAGTATGAAAATACGAACGTTTAGAGAAGCAGTAATCATCTGGCTCGGCGGGTCCTCAATCCCCCTAGTATGCAGGGGGGTAACACTTTTAAATTTGTATTTAAAGGAAATTGGTTGAAACTAAGTGGAGATCGAAATAGACTTTTATTGGATAACCAGAAAAAATTCTGATAAGCAAAATGCCGTCATATATGGTCAGTGATAAGGAGTAGTTTCTGTCCTGTAACTCCAGTTCTGTAGTAGGGGTATCTCTGTTATAGTCATAATCTAGTGAATAGTCCCGCCCATGTGCGTGGACCCCGGAGCAATCAAAAATAATCTCTTAAAGTGTCGAAAAAATGCTGAACTTCACAGACACTTAAGAGATAATTTAAAGACAGATAATGCAGCCTATACAAAAGCTACACTGTCCAGTACTTCAACTAGAAATTCCACCACAAAATCCACAGAACAGCAAAGCCTGTACAGATTTCCCTTGCTTTAATAGCAAACACCCTCTGGAATGATAGAGAGGAGGACCTGGACACACAAGCCCCATAGGCTGCCATTATGTGGCTCAGAACAGGATACTGTGCCTTTAAGAGAACCTTCCAGAACTTCACAGTATCCCAGAATGCCCTGCAGGTCCCATTTACTTTCAGTTCTTTTTGAAGGCGTAACACGCCAGACCTGTAGCATTCTTGACATGAATATCTCTCTCCACCGGGGAGGAGGGTGGGCGCTTATGACTATAACAGAGATACCCCTACTACAGAACTGGAGTTACAGGACAGAAACTACTCCTTCTGTAGTAGGGGATCTCTGTGTATAGTCATAATCTAGTGAATAGAATGGCAAGCCCATCCCCACGCCAAAGCGGCGGTGGAGAAACGAGAAATAACACCACTATTGTGCGAACAGATTTCGCAGCGAAGCCTGCCCAACCTGAGCGTCTGCCCTGGCATCAGTGTCCAGGCAGTAATGCTTAGCAAAGGTATGAACCGACTTCCAAGTGGCCGCCTTGCAGATTTCTGCAATTGGCACATTACGGAGCAAAGCAGTCGTGGCAGCTTTGCCCCTGGTGGAATGAGCCTTAGGTTTACCCCCTAAGGTCTAATTAGCTTTTTAGTAACACAATTGTATGCAGGACACAATCCACCTAGAGATGGACTGCTTAGAGGTAGGAAGACCTGTCCTGACTGATCCATAATTGACAAACAATTGGTCCGACCTACGAATATCTTTGGTTTTATCCAGATAAAATTTCAACACCCTCCGAACATCCAGGGAATGTAAAGACCTTTCCGCTGGAGATGAAGGATTCTGAAAACACGTAGGCAAAGTTATAGTCTGGTTGACATGAAAATCAGAAATAACCTTGGGAAGAAACTTAGGGTGAGTACGCATAACAACCTTAGCAGCATGAAATACAGTATAAGGTTCTTGGCAACACAACGCCTGAATTTCACTCACCCTGCGGGCCGATGTAATGGCCACGAGGAACGCCGCCTTCCAGGACAGGTGCTGCAACGAAGCCTTATGAATAGGTTCAAAAGGCTCCTTCATCAACCTGGACAGCACCACATTCAGTTCCCATGAAGGCGAAGGAAGCCTGACAGGAGGAAACACTTTCTTCAAGCCTTCCAAAAAGTCTTTGATCACAGGGATCTGGAAGAAGGAAGTCTGTGAAGGGCATTTCCTGTAGGCAGTCAATGCAGCCAGATGGACCTTAATGGAATGGACATTAAGGCCAGACTGCGGCAGATGCAGAAGGTATGGAAGGATGACATCTTCCTTACACGTCGTGGGGTCATAGTTCTTGGACTTGCACCAGATACAAAACCTCTTCCACTTGTAAGCATAAGAAGTCCTAGAGGAAGGGCGCTTAGCTTCCTTCAGTATGTCCATGCAATCGTCTGGGAGATTAAGATGGCCATATTGCACTATCTCAGGAGCCATGCCGCCAAACTCAAAGATGAGAGGTTGGGGTGCAACATCAGCCCCCCGAACTTCGTGAGAAGGTCCGGCCTGCACGGCAACTTCATGTGAGGAAGGAGAGACCGGTGAAGAGGGTCCGTGAACCACCACTGCCTGGGCCATTCCGGGGCAATCAGTATCATCCGCGCCCTGGACTGGGACAGCTTGATGAGAACCGTCGGAATCAGGGGAATGGGTGGAAAAGTGTACAGAAAGCTGTTCGACCAGTTGATCCATAACGCATTCCCCAGCGTCCCCGGCTGGTAGTACCTGGAGGCGAAGTCTCGGCATTTGCTGTTTTCGGCGGTGGCGAACAGATCTACATCTGGAGTCCCCATCTTGCGAAGACTTCTCCTAGTACTTCGTCGTTTATGACCCATTCGTGGTTTTCCTGAATCAGTCTGCTCAGTGCGTCTGCCTGAACATTCTGCACACCTGGCAGATGGGTGGCCGTTATCGTCAGTCCTCGGGCCAGAAGCCAGTGCCAGATCGCCTGCGCCTCCTGCGACAGGGTGCGTGATCTCGAGCCCCCCTGCTTGTTGAGGTAATACATCGTTGTCGTATTGTCCGTCTGCACAAGCAAAGAGTTGGTCTGGAAGGACGGGTGAAAGACCTTCAGTGCCAAGTGGACAGCTCTGAGTTCCAGGAAATTGATGTGGTACGTGGACTCCGTCGGGGACCACGTCTCTTGAATCTGTAAGTCTCCGGAGTGCGCTCCCCAGCCCTGGAGAGACGCATCCGTCACGATAGTCTGAGTGGGAATGTCCTTGTGGAAGGGAACCCCCTTGAGGAGATTCTCCGCTGAACACCACCACTTCAGAGACTGAAGAGCATGCAGAGACCGTCGTATCTTGTCGTCCCAAGATCCTCTCCTCTGGTCCCACTGATCCTCCAAGCACTCCTGCAGCGGTCTCATGTGCAGCCGCGCATGTGGCGTCAGGAAGATACAAGAGGCCATCGATCCCAGCAGAGAAGACACCGTCCTCACTGTTGTAGAAGGAGTGGCCAGAAGAGCTCGAGCCTTCCGAAGAAGTGGAGACACGCTTGCTGACCTCGTATCGATGGTGGCCCCCAAGTACTGAATGCACTGGACCGGAGTAGGGACAGACTTGGACATGTTGATGTGCAACCCCAGCTTGTGCAAGAGAACGCATGTCTTCTGGAAGTGCGCTTGAGCTTCCGAGAAGGAGGAGGCCTTGATCAACCAATCGTCCAGGTACGGGTAGACAAACACCTTGTTCTTCCTCAGGTGTGCTGCTACCACCGCCATGCACTTCGAGAAAGTCCTGGGCGCAGACTTTAGCCCGAACGGAAGTACTGTGTACTGATAGTGATTGGTGCTGACTTGAAATCGCAGGAACTTCCTGTGTTTGTGTGCAATGGGCACATGGAAGTACGCATCCTGTAGGTCTATTGCACATAGCCAGTCTCCTTGTTGCAACTGAGGATAAATCTGATGCAACGACAGCATGCGAAATTTTTCTCTGCGAATCCACTTGTTTGCTTGTCGCAAGTCCAGAATGGGCCTGAACTCGTTCTTGTCCTTCTTGCAGACCAGAAAGAACCGGGAGTACAGACCTCTTCCTCTTTGAGACAGAGGTAGTTCTTCTATCGCCCTTTTCCTTAACAGGATATCGGCCTCCGCCTGGAGCTCGCGCAGTTGATACTGCGAGCTGACCGGTGGAATTGATGGAGGCGGGCTGGTGAACCGAAGACTGTATCCATTGCAAACAATATTCAGCACCCACTTGTCCTGAGTAATTTTTCTCCACTCTGCCAGAAAAAGTTGAACGCTTCCCCCCACCGGAGCGGGTAACGGATGAAGGGGAAGTAACCGCTCAGGGTCGAGACCCGGCCGGGCCTTTGTTAGCGGTAGAGGACTGTTGTCCACCTCTACCCTTCTGGAGCTTTTGGAAGGGTCGCCGGAACTGCTGCTGTTGTTGCTGCTGCTGTCCCGAAGACTGTCCTCGTCCTTTTCCCTGTGCACCGAACCGTCTCTGGAACGGGCGGTAGGACTTCTTTTCTTTGGGCTTCTCCAAGCCCACAGCCGTTAGGGTCTCCGCCTCCGCCTTCATGCGGGCCATCTCATCATCGGCGTGTTTTCCGAACAGTGTCTCTCCGGAAAAGGGCAGATTGGCCACCCGCTGCTGGGCCTCCGGCTTGAGTGACGTGAGCCTGAGCCAAGCATGGCGGCGCTGGTTGATCCCGTGACAGTAACCATGGGCAGCCAAGAGCGAGATATCCGCAGCCGCGCTAATGACCTGGTTTGAAACCAGCATCCCTTCCTTAAGTATTTCTAGGAAGTCCTCCTTCTTGTCTCGTGGCAGAAGGTCCGCGAACTGTTCCAGGGAGTCCCACAGGGCACGGCTGTACCGCCCCAGCAAAGACGAATCGTTGGGAGGCTTTCATGGTCGTGGAAGAAGTTCCACAAGCCTTTCGCCCAGCCGAATCAATCCATCGGCTTTCCTTATCAGGCGGCACGGCGGAGGACGGGGAGGTAGAGTGTAATTTCCTGGCCGCCGTCACTATAACTGAGTCGGGCACTGGGTCCATCCGCAGGAAGGCCGGGTCCGAATCCGGTGCTCTGTACTTCTTCAGAAGTTGGGAGGGAGCGGCCTTCACCACCGCAGGCGTAAGAAACAGCTCCTCCGCAGGCTCGACCAGCCCTGGCACCAATGGAAGCAGAGGGCGAGACTGATGCTTCTTGTGAAGTGTCTCGAATATCACGGACGTCGTAGGTGTAGGAGCCGTCACCGTGATGCCCAACTTTGTAGCCCCCCTCAGGACAACCTCCTGGAACGTGCTGATGTCGTCCACCGGAGACACCCTTGTCCCCGGGGAATCCGACAAGGTCGGCGAATAGGAGCGTGTCCTGGAGGAGTCCGTGCGTGACCTGGACCCTCGCCTCCTATGGTGGCGCCTAGATCTAGTGGAGGATCAGCGCCGACTCCTAGATCTTCCTCTCCCTCCGGAGCGCGATCTGGACTTCCTAGGCCTTGGGCGATCCGCCGGTTCCACCGGCGCGGGCGTCTTAGATTTGGCCGGGGCCTGCGGCTTAGGAGTCCCCTTGGGAGGTGTCAGAAACCTGGGTAACGAAATCGACCTCGGAGGCACCGGAGGAGGCTTCTCCACCTGAGGTCGAGGTTCAGGTTGCGGAAGCGGAGGCAAAGGAGGAGGGGTAGGAGCCCTCGAAGGGAGACCCCTCGGCAATGGAGGCAGAGGCGTAACTTGTGAAGGCGTATACACCTCGGAATACACCGAGCCCGGTGATCCACCACCAGCCTGGGACGTCGGGGAGCCTCCCATGGCATCAGGCCTCCTCTCCCGTTTCTTCGACGTCGAAGAACGGTGACCAGATGGCGAGCGTCGGCCCCTCGACGTCGAGCGTCTCTTCCTCGACGTCGACCGACGTCCACGCCTCGACGTCGACTTCGAACGTTTCGACGTCGATCTCTCGTGTCTCGACGACGACCTCTTGCGCCTCGACGGCGACCTCTTCCGCCTCGACGTCGACCTCGACGGCGACCTCGATCGCCTCGATGGCGACCTCTTCCGCCTCGACGGCGACCTCTTCCGCCTCGACGTCGGGCCACTCTTCGACGACGAGGATCCCCTCGACGTCGATGTTCTCCTCCTCTTCGCCGACGGCGAACGGCAGTGTCGCTTCGACGGCGAGCGCCGACGCCGGGCCCTCCGACGTCGATCACTCGACGTCGAGACCGACGAGGATGACGACGAAATCGTCACTGGAGACTTCGACGGCGGTCTGTGCACATCCCTCGACGTCGAGCGTCGACGGCGCTTCGCCCCAGAGCCCTGCGGGGACGGGGAACAGACCGCAGTCATTCCTCTCGACGTCGTGGTCTCTGCAATCGACCCAGACGGAGAGTGGGCACGTTTGCTGGTCTTCCTGCCCCTGGAGAGCCCCCCAGAGGCCTCAGCATGGGTAGAAGGAGCCCCTCCAGACCCACCTTGTGCCTTCAGCCTTCTTTCCTCGAGTCCCTGAAGCCTGATCTTCTTTCTTTCCTTCAGGGTCCTGCCAGAGAAGCCCTGGCAAATCTCACACTCCTCTGGGACATGGGAAGATGGAAGGCAGAGGATACACACCTCATGGGAATCCGATTTGGCCTTCTTCCTGGAGCACTCCGGGCATTTGTCAAATAATGCAGGCATATATATATTTTTTTTTAATCTTTTTATTATTATAACACAAGAGGAGAAATATACATATCAGATGTCATTAAACGAAATACAACACAGCTGTGGACGGGCAAATGAAATGGAGAAATACCGTACAGTCAGAATCGGCAAAGAAATCAATACCAGCGTAAAGCAGTAGCAAGACAATTAGATAGCAATGACCGCAGGCACCCCCCCCACAGCACCCGCCCACCAGGAGTACAGGATATACGAAGCAGACATATGACACCCAGATACGGTTAGGCAAAAATCAGGAGAATACGCCACATCTCTTGTGAAGAAGGGAAAAGGGAAATAGAATGGTCATAGAAAATAACAAAGGAAAATTAAGAAACCCCCCACAACCCCCCACCCTACACCCCTGCAGATGGCTATGACCTAACCCCACTAGCAGCGTGCCTGTCGCCCCCTAAACTACACCCCAAGGAAGGGAAAAAGTTGGAGGAGGAGAATGTTGCAAAGGGATACGAGCTCCCGGACTCCCATCCCCCCGCCAAAAGCAGACACGCCCTACCGTAATGTTAAGCAAATTGTAGCAAATCAAGAGACAGTTCGTAGGGGAGCCGCAAACAGAAAAAAGGGACCATCCCGCCCGACCCCCGGCACCACAGAGGCAGCAAATCCCGTTCCGAGCATATCAGACCAACAATAATCAGACAATCAGAGTCACATCTGGCCCTCGCTCCCACAGATATCATCCAGCAAAGACAAAAGAAACAGTACATCAGAGTCCAATCAAGTTCAGCCCAAACCCTCACGATCCATCACGATGACCCCGTCCAATACAAATAGGCCGCTGCGTTTCTCCACGTGGGCTCTATCCATCCGAACCGCCATCGCGACAAAAATAATAGAAGATAGTAGTTTGGCAAAAACAAGTCGATAGGAGGGAAAACAGGATAGACGGCCACAAAGTCCAAAAGTCAATGCAAGTCCACTGCCCACCAGCGATAAATCAGCAAAGCAATTTTGATCACTCACAGAAAGAGGAAAGGATGTAATCCGAAAGACGTTGGGGAAGTCACAATGGCTTACGAAGATAATCAAATCCATCTCGGGCGGGGTCGACATAGGGCTAAATAAACGTCCAGTTCTTTCGAGCTCGATCGCCGCTATTTTAGGGTCGCAGTGGATTTCCGTGTCGGTATTCCGCACAGGGTCCTCGGTAACAAGCAAGGCGGTCTCCGCGGAAGAAAGATCTCGGCTCTCCAGGAACAAGGGGCCGGACTCCGATGCCGAGCCTATATGGTCAACAGTTGTGATAATCTCCTGAAAGGTGGCGGTGAACCGTGTGTGGAGCTCCAAAATGGCGGCCATTACAGTGCGTAGCGACGGTGTAGTTTCAGCCCGCTCCATCGCCCCTCAATGAGCGACCCGGCGGGTGTCCGAGCCTCGGAGGTCGACTACTCCGGGGCACAGGGCAGAAGCAGCGTAGAAACCACTGTTAACACGTCCAGAGCACGATAGCGTACCGTCGCCGCCCACGAGGAACCGAGCCCAGAAAACCCCGGGAGCTCAACGGGGCCTCCGGGCAACGGAACCCCGAGCAAATAATCGGTACAATAGGCCACCGAAGTTACTGGGTAGAGCTGTCACCAAATCACCATCCAGAACGGGAGATGAAAAACGCCACTTCGGGAGACCGGAACCGCCCTCGGTCTGTGGCCGATGTTGTTCAACTCCAACCCGGCCGGGTTAGAACTCGAGGCCCCGGCTTCAAGTCTGGGGTAGGCCAAAAATGGCACACGACATATCTTTGTCGTCCGAGCAGCTGGAAATGTCGGGATTGCACCTTTCGAGTCAGGCGCAGTTCACCAGCACGGGAGTCCGGCGGGAAATCAGGATGGGAATCAGGATTCATGAGCCTCTTGCGGAGGTCGGCGGAGCCGGGAGCTTATGCGGCCATCTTGGCTACGAGCGTAGCTCCTCCTCCCAATGCAGGCATATTTGACATCAAAAGGGAGCAAAAACCAAGAAGAACAGCACTAAAGCACTTTAGAAGCACTCAAAACGAAATTAATAGTGAAAAATCACCAATAAACCCTTGAAAAGGGAGAGCTCAATGCTCCAGGGTCCTGCTTGCAGGAGCCGGAAAAAAGAACTGAAAGTAAATGGGGCCTGCAGGGCATTCTGGGATACTGTGAAGTTCTGGAAGGTTCTCTTAAAGGCACAGTATCCTGTTCTGAGCCACATAATGGCAGCCTATGGGGCTTGTCTGTCCAGGTCCTCCTCTCTATCATTCCAGAGGGTGTTTGCTGTTAAAGCAAGGGAAATCTGTACAGGCTTTGCTGTTTTGTGGATTTTGTGGTGGAATTTCTAGTTGAAGTACTGGACAGTGTAGCTTTTTTATAGGCTGCATTATCTGTCTTTAAATTCTCTCTTAAGTGTCTGTGCAGTTCTGCATTTTTTCGACACTTTAAGAGATTATTTTTGATTGCTCCGGGGTCCACGCACATGGGCGGGACTATTCACTAGATTATGACTATACACAGAGATCCCCTACTACAGAAAGACATAGGCTTTCCAAATCTCTATTGTTTTTTTTTTTTATTTCAAATCGTTTTTATATTGGAGTAAGAAAACAAAAGCAAAAGACAGTACATTAAATCTTCCATCAAAAGTGAATTGATACAGATGTTGTCAGACCAATACAGAAACTACAAATAATAAAAGAAAGAGAAGAATCACTCTTGCTTGTCACATGGTTATTGATTAAGTTGTTATATGTTGACGTGTGGATGTAATGGGAATAGCTCTAACATACGGACTAGGTACACACCCATATATCTAAGGTATTATTACAAGGTCGCATTGCTTCAAGGCGGTTCAAAATGGAGGGATGAATTGTCTAGTGACTTCCATAACTTCTTATTGGATGGACACCACGTGGAGGACTGTAACGCCTGATTCGTGGCACCTCTTAGGAAAGACAGCCATTCCTGCCAAATCTTGAAATGTACTTCCTTAGCACATTTCCACTTGCATAAAACAACCTTACATGCCAATGTCAGCATTAAATCCAAAAGCTGGCGATCATGCTCATCTGCTAATCGCGGTTCCAGCCCCCCTAGAATGACATATACAAATTCCTTCATTGGCTTTATCTTAAATACATGCTGAATGCATACAAATATTTTCTCCCAGTATTCTCTCAGTAGGGGGCAATTGAATAGCATGTGAGGGAGATCACCAGTCCCTGATTGGCAATTCCAGCACTCCGGAGAGTCACGTAGTTTACATTTAAATAGCTTTTCCGGAGTCCAGAAGGACCTATTTATGAGCATATACTTCGTCTGGAAAAGGATGGGTGATACTTTATGGGCAAGTGCTGACTTATGAATCAATTCCCAATCCAACTCTATTCCTGTGGAGTTAGGTTCCGCTTCCCATTTCGCTTCCACAATTCTGTGAGATTTGCTAGGCATCGGTAGCAACAGTTTATACACCTTGGAAACGAAGTGACCTGTGTGCATAATGTGTGGGAGATGTGTTGTCAGCCACGGAGTGTAGGGTTTGAAGTTACGGCTGGTTAGTGTCGCCTTGACTTTTAGAAAGTTATAGAAGTCTATCGGGGACAGGTCAAACTTCGTCTGTAAGCTCGAGAACGGAATTGGGTCGCTATTTTCGTACAAATCTCCTACGAGATTAATACCTTTCCTGGACCATGACTCCCAGAAGAGTTCTACACCCGCGTGTTTAAGGTAGGGGTTTCTCCACAATGACATACATGATGATTTAGAAAATGTCAATGTGGTTTTATGCGTTTGGTCAAGTCTGAGTAGGGCCCTACGGGTATTTAACATTATATATCTGGAGTGAGGCAGGTGGGACAGATCCATGGTGAGCAAAGACTCAAGAGGGGCATTGCCCACTATTGACCTCTCAATGTCAATCCACACAGGGGTGTAAGTTGGTGATTTTATTAACCATTGAGCACCTTGCTTACAAAGAAAGGCTGTCTGGTAGTTCCTGAACGATGGCAGACCCAGGCCACCTTTATCTTTCGCCAGTTGTAGTTTCTTTAGAGATATCCTGGCTTTCTTGCCTCGCCACAGGAAGTTACCAAACAGCTGGTCTATTTTCAAGACAAAATTATTAGAGAACGTCATGGGGAGCATACTGGCCAGGTAGTTAACTAAGGGTGTCGACATCATTTTGAGAGTTTCTGCCCTGCCCCACCACGAGAGAAATTTTGGGGACCAACTTTCAAGAAGAGTAGATATTTTTTTCAAAGTCGATTCTTCATTTATTTTTAGAGTGGAGACTAAATCCTTATCAAAGTCCAACCCCAGGTACTTAAAGCATTGGGGCTGCCATGTAAGACCAGAATCCCCCAGGATCCTTTTATCTCCTATATTGTTCAGCAGTTTTACCTCCGTTTTGTCTTTATTGAGCTTGTAGCCCGATACCTTCGAATAGTCTGCAATGTCCGACATGAGTGCAGACACTGCCTCATCCGCCCTTTCAGATAGAACGAGCACATCATCTGCATACGCTGTCAACTTGACCGTGCAGTCTCCAAACGGTATACCTGCAATTTTAGGATCTTTCCTTATATGGTGTAAGAACGGTTCGATTGCCAATAAAAATAACGATGGTGATAGAGGGCACCCCTGTCTCGTACCTTGTTTTAAGCAAAAGGAGGACGAAAACGAACCACCCGCCCTGACTCGTGCCGAGGGGCAGCAATAAAGGGACATCACTAGCCGTGTAAATGTTTCCCCCAAGTTAAATTTATTGAGGACTGCTTCAAGAAAGGCCCAATCAACCTTATCGAAGGCCTTTTCGGCATCTAACGTTATTGCCACTGTAGGGGTTTCTAAAAGTTTAGCTTTCTCCAGCACATGCGCCAAAATTCGTGTGTTATCACTGGACAGCCTATGCTTTAGAAAGCCCGCTTGAGATGGATGGACTAGTTGTGGGAGCACCTTTTGTAGACGTGCAGAAAGTATCATTGCTAAGATCTTACAGTCAATATTAATTAGCGAAATTGGCCTGTAGTTTTTTGGGAGCGATGGGTCTTTCCCATCCTTAGGGAGTACTGCTATTGTTGCCTCCGCCAGAGTGCCCTTTACTTCACCAGAGCTATTTATCTCTTGGAATAGGTTTAGCAAGGGCCCGGTTAACATAGTTGAGAATGTTTTATAGAATTTTGCTGTAAAGCCATCCGGGCCTGGCGCCTTCCCTGATTTCAATTTTTTAATCGCACTTTCCACTTCTTCAGCACTGATCTGGCCATTTAGACCAATCTGATCTTCAGCAGTCAACCTTGGAAGATCACACTCATCCAAATAATTCTTAATTTTATCTTCCTCCACCTTTGTATTTTTTGCATACAGATCCTCATAGAACACCCTAAACACCTCAGCTATCTTGTCTGGCTCAGAATGTGAGTTCCCTGAGGCGTCCTTAAGGCTGTTAATACAGTTCTTTTGTACTTTAAATTTCAAATATGAAGCGAGACTCTTCCCCGCCTTATTGGATTCACAAATCTTAAATCTCCTACCTTTGTCTAGCCAAATTCCGGCCCTTTCACTTATTAACTTATTGTATTCATATTTTCTATTTGCCAGAGCATAAAGAGTCATATTGTCTCTTAACCTTAGATGTTTACTTTCAAGATCTCCAATTTCACTTTCAAGGGATTCTAATTTCGCGTTATAATTTTTATTCATGGCAGACCTAATCTTGATACATACTCCCCGTATTGTACTTTTCATAGCGTCCCACCTAATAAGATCAGATGTGTCTCCTTCTTTATTAATTTGCAGGAAAGAGACAATGCCAGCTTGTATAGTAGATCTGTGTTGAGCATCGCTTAATATCTCGTCATTCAGGCGCCAAGACGTCTGGCGAGGAGATGATTTGGCATTTGCAATGGACAGGGAAATACAAGAATGATCCGACATCACACGAGGTTCTATGGTGGTAAACTCTATTCTGGGTACCCCGTTCTGTGTTATGAGGATGTAGTCAATCCTGGAGTATGAGTCATGCGGTGTAGAATAAAAAGTATACTCCCTCCCTGTAGGGTTCTGGAGTCTCCAAGCATCCACTAAATGAAAGCGTTCACACAGATTATTAAAGGCTCTATGAGATCTGTTTGGTTTGAAAGGGCAGTGGGAGTCCCTATCTAGCGTTGCGTCTTTTGGAAGATTAAAGTCACCACCCACTATGTGAACAGCACTATCTGGGATATTTTCCATGTGTTTATTTAAATCTTCCCAAAACTTGAGGTCACTGGTGTTAGGAGCATATACGCTCGTGACATAAAACTCCGTATTATCCTTGCTTAGTTTGGCCGTAACCCACCTCCCGTCTAAGCTAGCCTCATGAGATAAAACCTCCACCTTTGACTTCTTTGCGACAAGAATCAACACCCCATTCTTTTTTTGTATTGATTCTGCACCAACAACCTCACTGTAAAACTTATTCCTCAGGTGGTAAAACAGCTTAGCTTCCAGCTTAGTTTCTTGTAGCAATACAATATCACCTTTCAACCTACGCACATAATCCATGATTTTTTGTCTTTTGATCGGCTGGTTCAAACCTTTAACATTGAGTGACAATATCTTCATTTTGTCCATATTACATACTCCCATCGGAGTATTCACAGCGTTATGCTTGAACAGTTAAAGAATGCTTCATTTGGAGAAATACATGCATCTCACTTGACCAACTACCAACTGTTAATCTTCCATCTCCCGGAGACTTCAAAATGACATATGAGTGAACATAAGGGCTATAACCCACACCACCATCAAGTGCCAGCGCAATAGTGAAAATGCAAGCAAGAAGAAAAAGAAGAAGAAGAAGAATCAAACATAAAAGACATGTAACATATACCCGAACCCCCAATCCCCTCAGCCCTCCACCCTCCCCACCCCACCTGTATGCAGTAGGCATGGCGATTGGAGAGAGAGTACGGTGTAGCCTCCCCGTGCCAAAACATATCCATATTATTGGAGCATACAAGACTATTGCCATTTACTGTAAAACTCGTGAGTTGTTCTAACTATCACAACTATAATAAACCATGTATCTAGTAACCATGCACGTATGAAGGAATTCAAAGACTGCAAGATAAGAGATAAACGAAACAAGGCATTACCTTCATATGAATGAATAACAGAACCCACAGCATTATCAGCTGATAAAGGTATAGAGCTACGTAGTGAGCCATGTGAAAGCGCATTAGACGTATCAAACGAAATTGCTCAAGGTAGAAGAATATAAACATGTAGATATGGAAACATCAGTCAAAGCTTTAAACCTGGGCCCTAACCTGTGCCCTCAAAGTAAATAGAAAAATGTTAACAGTATGGAGACATATATGGAGACATGAACTCCTAATCAAAAGCCTTAAACTTTGGCCTTAATCCTTGCTTCCAAAAGTACTATATTCGTGTGACACAATAGCTGAACATATTCCTTTGTTCTGCTTGACAGCCAGGAATAGAAAACCATTGGAAAATGAGTCTACCAGGATGCCCTTCATTTATAACCTGAGGCTGAAGCCTGGTCAGCGGAGCTTCCAGGATTATTCGTCTCCATGTCCAAGTCTTCAGGGCCATCCAGCATACGTTTCAATTTTTGTGGATCTGAAAAAATGTGTGGAGAGCCCTGAATAATCACTCGATACCTTGCCGGACCAATGAATCCATATTGGAAGCCCCTTTTCTTCAGCTGCGGCCGAAGCGCCAAGAATGCCTTCCTGACGTCCACCGTCTCTTTGCTATAGTCTTGAGATATATAGACCTTAGCAGACTTCCACAAAATGTGATTGTTTTTACGCATGAAGGTAAGTATCTGTTCTACATGCTGGTACCGGAGAGGTTTACAAACAATAGCTCTGGGACCCTTTTCATCTTTAGAGATCCTGGCCGGGACTCTGTGGGCTCTATCAAATTCCAAAGGGTGTAGAAACGTCATGTTTGTAGCTTGGGTAAACCAGGACTCAAGAAACGCCACGCAGCTCCCCATTTGATCCTCTGAACCTTCCGGAATACCAAAAATGCGTAGGTTCCCCCTTCGATTCCGGTCCTCCAATTCAGCGAGTTTCCGTGTTGTTTGGTCCGCTGCTATGCACAAGCGTTTAACTGCGTTGCAGGTCTTAACTTCCATATCCTCGAGTTTGCTAATCCTCGTTTCCGCCTCTAAAAGTTTTGCATTGGTGTCGCGGTTATCTTGCCTGATTGCTGCCACTTCTTCCTTAGTCGCTTTCGCCAGATCCCTGACTTCATCAAGTCTGCTAAGTATTAAATCTATTGGATCCGGGTTATCCTTCCTCCCTTTGCCAGGTGAGGGCAGATCAGACTTAAGTCTCTTGAGGCTTTTTGCTAGCTCTTTGTCTGACATGTTCATTCGTGGTGTAGACTGACTGATCGTGGACAGTGATTCCCCTGATTTGTGCCTGCCCGCTGTGGCGCACCTTCTTATCCAGCCTCCGGAAAATGTCTCTATTTGTTCCTATTTGTACTTCCAGATGACCACCAAGAAAGCCGAGACACCCAGGAGCCGGCAATCAACGCAACTGCCCGTTAATTGATTAGGTCGGTCACTGTGCTGAAGGCACCATTCTTATCTCAGGGTGGAAGCTTGCGTCGCCGTTTTGGAGACCACCACAGCGTTAAATAGGTAATATGAGTGAAGTGAAACTCACACTCATTCGCATTGCAGTGACACAGCGTGTGATAGGCGCAATCTCAAAGCATACATTCAGATTCCTCACTCTTTACAGCCCTTACCAGCTTTTACCAATCCTCGGTTGCCACAACTTTTGCCCAACGTAAGACATCAGCTAATCATTCCTTCACGATGAGCCAGCATCCAGCCATCATAACGTATGAAATCGTGGCAGCCCTGATGTCTTAGCAGTATCAAAGTAATTAGGTTGAATTGGGATCATGGTTAAGCCTCATAAACAAGATCACTATTAATCCTCAGGGGTCAAAAACATCACAGAAAGCACATTTCCGCTTGTCATTAGTTTACCGATTTTAAAGGTCCCAATGATTTCAGTGCTCAATCGTTTTTAATGTTCAGCCGTTTTTTAGCTCCTTTACCCCGGTGGAAACGCTGACAGCATATGGGCAAAATTAATTTGTATACCATGCAGCTCCCAACAAATGCGTTATGCCGCCATTTTGTGAGGGTACGAGCGTTGGCTGTTTTCCGTGCACTTTTTGTTGATGTGCCCGCCAAGCGTTACATTTACTCACGGTTTTTCCTCCCGCTACCTTTTTTGTGCATCTCACAGTCTGGTTTGCCGCCGGAATCCTTAGAAGACTGCTCTCATGTCGAGCTGGATCCTCGATTCCCGTCTGCCGGCGTCCTCGGCGGCTTGCTGGGCGGTCACGTAGTATTCCTCCCGCCGTCCTTTACCAGAGCCCGGCAGCACCCGGAGCGGAGCTGCAATAGCTCAAAACCGGACTTCTACTTCACGTAGCTCGTCGACTGAGCGCTCTATGTGACCCGCTCACATTCCGGCGTCCAATTCTTCTATTATTGTCGGCGCTGGAGAGATTTTGCACGCTCCAGATCTAGGCGATTCTTCGGCACGAGCAGAGAGACTCAGAGAGCCGCCATCTCTCTCGGCGTCCAAACCACGCCCCCCCCAAATCTCTATTGTAAATGAATTTTTAAATATTTGTTACACAAATAGATTGTAGATTAACTGTGTAAAAATTCTACCGACGATTTTATCTTATTTATATAGTAGTACTATTTGAAAATGTCGCTTGGTGTAAGGGTTTTGTTTTTAAAGACCGATCACTTAAATAAATTGAAATGGAAATCTTCTCCCTGGACATATATGGAGCTGAAGAGAAGGATTGTACCAGCGGCAATCTACCATTGTCCCTGGTTGACATAAGAAGCTCCACTAAACGTGAAGAGATTCAGTACAACAACCATCTTGGCAATGAGGGGATGGCATTGCGGTCTGGGAGCAAAAAGCGAGACAGGGAGCAGAGCTGAGCTGTACGAGGGATAGAGCTTGTGAAAAGCGTTTTTAAAGAAGTAAAAAAGGAGTTTGGAAACAATGCCCACTGCGTATGCTGAAAGACAGTTGGGCGGTGTGCTTGAGGAGGGCAAAAAACCGGGAGACGCATCACGTATGCATGCTGTTCACGAATGGGCAGGACAAAAAATGGAGCGATGGTGGTGCCAGCAAATGGCAAGCGTAAGGGTGGACTGCAAGCCCAGATGTAGCTACATCATGTATTGGTTCGAGGCAGTGCATGTGTGCCTTCTGGAGCAGAGATCTAAAAAAAATCCCAGCTCCTGCTCGCTAAAATACTTCTATCATCCTCCACCTTTCCCCCCCTTGCCCACTTTCCCTCTCCCTCTTAAAAACACATTTAAAAAAAACGTTTTCTATAGCTGCTATTTGCGGTCCCTTCATCCATCTCTGACTTTTAAGCCAGTGTCACTGTGCATGCTCGTTTTGGAGTCTATAAAACAAACCTACATTTCCCATAATCAAATTTGCTCTTAGGTTTCAATAATCCCAAACATGAGATTAAATGCCAAACAAGACGCTTGCCAGCTGTTTCGGTTTCAAAGTCTTTCTCTTCCCTCTCTTCCTAGTCCACTCATCACCCCCTCCTTCATTATACACAGCTCTCTTACCTGCTGTTGCAATAGTCTCTGTGGCTCTCACTCCCATCCTGTCCCCGGAAGGATCCTCAGCGCTCCCATATTCTTCCCTCCCTCGTTGAGTCCTGGGGAGAGGAGGGGTCGCAGGGTGGGGGGGAAGGAGGCCCCGGAGAAGGTGAAGAGCAGAGACCGGTCATCCACATTGTACACCGAGAGCCTGCCCGCCTCATAGTCCAGGAAGAGACCCACAGCCCTGGGGGGCACACGGGGGGCCAGGAGGGTGGGGGAGGAGGTGAGAGCTTTATATTTACCATCTCTGAGCCACACTGTCCAGAACCCATCCTCAGGTGTTAGTGTGATCCCCCCATTCCTACTCGCAGCCTCGTCACACACCCCCAGCTCCCAGGCCGTCTTGTCTCCCACCTCCACCTCCCAGTAATGCCTCCCGGAGCTCAGGCTCTCTCTGCCCAGGACAGCAATGTAGTAAGTGTATCTCTGGGGCGTGTCAGGCAGATCCTGTTCTTCGTCTCCGTCTCTCACGCTCCTTCCATCCTCGGACAGGACGAGGCTCCAATGAGCAGTGTCCGGATCTAGGGTCACCGCAGCTGCAAAACGGCAAGAGAGGCAGACAACAGTGCTCAGCAACCAGACAACCACAGCAATAACTACAATTCATCAAATCACACAGCACCCACAAGCAGCCAATCAGAATCCCAACAGCACAAGACTTTAACAGCATTAAATTCACATTTCCAACAGCATTGGCAAAGCCAATAGGTTTCGCCTATGCAAATTCCATTGACTGTCATTTTTTTACATGTTGCATATGCTGTGTAACCAGTTTTAAAGTAACAAACAAAACACTAGGACAATGCCGCCCGCATCATAGAGTTTTAAAAAGAGTTTTAGTTGTTACAAGAGATTACGCTGCAAAACCTAAAACGTAATGTTCCATACTTTTCTATAAAAAACAGGGAGCTACTGAGTGTAACGGTTTTAAAGCATGTTTTGTTTCTGAGTGCCTCTTTGAGAGCTATTAGAAGGTGGTAATCAGAGTAATCGCTCTTTGAACCGGCATGCTATGTGGTGCAGGAGTGCGTGGTTGCGGGAGGGCAGCAGGGTAGGTCTGGCGGGGTGGGTAGTGAAAATATACTGCGGAAAAGCTTCTGGTCCTCCTGGAGCTCTGCTGATCTGGGGGCACTGAGACCAAAATACCAGCCCAATATTACATGACTTTCCAAGATGGAGTAAGCCCCCACCGTTTGGACATATGCCCTCAGTATGATGTGGCCTACATCTGATTTGGTTATGGCGAGCAGTCGAAGTGTGTTAAATACAAAGTATGGGATATGTGATGCTGCATGCAGTGGGGGCGGGGTCAGTGAGCGTAGGGGCGAGGGCAAAGGTCTGGCTAAAAAAAACAAAAAATTCTGTGAGTTTTTGGTCTCTCTCCATCAGATAGCAAAATATAAAATAACGCACCTATTAAATGAAAAATTAAACAAAAGTCACCCGGTGGGGAATGCACAATAGTACATTATGAAACCTCTCTTACTTAATGCACTGGAGAGGTGTGTGTGTAACAAGAAAGCCATAGAATTAAATCTTGGTGACAGAAAGCACTATGAACATGTCAGTCGTTATTTGTAAGCTTGCATTACACACAGTTGAAGATCGATTGCCACAAAATGCGCAAAAAGCTTTAAGCTAAAATGCTGCTCCCATAATATAGAGTTTAGTAATACCCAAACTGCATGTAATGCATTATTTTTTATAGATTATTGTCCCTTCAACACCGCCTGAGGTAGTAAGCGCTATGTAAATACAATTACAATTAAATGCACCACTTCCCAGCTCAGTTGTTAACTTTTTGCACTACCACTCAAAAAGAATAAAGCTTTGTCATCATACAGTTCAATTAAAGTTGGCAAGGGCTTCCAAGCATCCTTTACATTTGCAGATTACCATTTACATTTGCAGATTAACTCGTTGCACACATTTGCATTTCTTTCGGCCAAGCAGGCACCCTGGAGGGAAGGCTTGTTAAACTGTCTGCCTGTCACTCGGTTTCACAACACTGGAGACTCACTGAATGACACTTCAGTTAAAGAATTTAAACTATTAGAAATGGACGGATGTCTTTTTACAACAAGCATTTGCAATGCAATAGGTCTCGCATTTGCCAGAGTTTGAGCTGTTGGCTTTGTAAATGATAATGCCTTTTTATTTATGTTTTGGTTTTTAAAACATAAATAAAAGGCATTGTCATTTAGAATGCCAATAGCTAAACACTCACAAATGCGATACCTGTTGCATTCCAAATTGTGTTTAGAAAACTCATGGAATGCATTTGCAGGGGCTCACTGTGATTGATGGCCGGTATAAGGAGGCGAGATATAGGACGGGCACTTTATAGCTAATGTTGTTACAGATGCATTTGAACAGAATGCTGTCACTTGATGGGAGTTTATTTTTGTATATAAACTAACAGGAATGATTTATGTTTCGGTTTTTAAGTACCAAGGAAAATGCGTCCTAAAAATGCATTCCATGTTGGGAAAAAAAGAAAAGCAAAACAGAAATCTAAACTGTTAGTTTATTTTAAAAACCGTCAGGTGAACGTGCTGTGTTTATAAAGCACATTGAATGCAAGAAATGCATTGTGGGGGCTCACTGTGATTGATGGCCGGTATAACAAGGCCAGGAATGCCTCTTTCGGTGCAGCAGGGTAAAACGACGAAGTTGGAGGAAATAAAAGCAAGCGCCCTGAACCTCCCACCCAATTCTGGAGGGTTGGAATGTAAGATCCCTGCCATATCAGTAGGTGACCCCAGTCAGTTTCTGAAAAAGTAAACATGCAATGCAGGCATTTATTTTTTATTTAATAAAATGACAACAATGTCGTGCACACGTTTAAAGAGGCTCCTACCTGAAGGGTCGAGTGCAGAAGTGGAGGACGTGCTGATAAAAGTGAGTGCAGACGGGGTGGATGTGCCGATGGAATTTAGATAATTAACCGCACTAACGAACTCCCGTAGGGTGAACCCGACATTTAAAAACACGGGCAGAAAGACATAGGCGGAAAAAAACAATTACAAGTGATAAGGAAAGGTTACCTGTGTCAGAGAGAGATTACAGCCACACTGTTTAGTGTCCCATGAAGCCCATCATGCACTGTAAAGGAGGCGGGAGAGCCGCGGAGTAATAAAGGTTCAGCAACTTCTCCTCCACAGGAGGCGATGATAAATCTGTGTGCGTCTTCATGCACAAAACAAAAAGGGTGGAGGGGGCAGGGGAGGAGGGGGCAGGGGAGGAGGGGTCCGGGGAGGAGGGAAGGGCCAGAGGGACTTGATGGGAGTGGTGGGGGGGAGGGGGAGGGTATAGAGAGGGAGAGGAGGAGAGACAGGACAGGGGGAAGCAGCAGAGACACGGCGGGTAAAATAAACAAACACGGCTGGCAGGGGAGGGGGCGGAGAGGGGAGAGGTGCGACACGGCAGTAGGAGGAGGAGGGGGGAGGAGAGTAGGGGAGGCACGGCCTAGCGGCAGGCAGGCAGGGGAGGAGAGGAGGAGGGGGGAGGAGAGTAGGGGAGGCACGGCCTAGCGGCCGTGCAATCAAGTAGTGAGGGGGCGGAGCTGGGGGAGGCTGTGAGAGAGAGTAGGCAAGGCAGGCGGCTGGGGGCATGTGCACGCGCTTTTAAGCTCAATGCACATGCGCATTGAGCTTAAAAGTCACGGGCACTGCAAGGAATCGCCACGATTCCTTGCAAGTTAGATAAAGTCTGGATGAGCCCCTATAGTCTCGCTTGCTCGATGCGCATGCGCATCGACAGGCGAGACCTAAAAAGTAGGGGAACGGTTGTTCATAAATCAAAACAAGCATTGGCATAGTCAATAGGTCTCGCCTTTGGGACCTTATAAGGGTTTAGCCAAATAAATTGTGCTACTTAACTAAATACTTATAAGGTCCCAGAGACCTATTGGCTATGCCAATGCTTGTTTTTGTAGTGAAAGTAAAGCATGAAAAGTGGGTAAGGAAGGAGCTGTGCTCTGTAGATAATTCTCAGGAGAGCATCGCAATTTAAGATTGATATAGATTATTCCCAGAACCCTTTTCTCTGACTAGGGCTGTGCAGATTAACTAACAAGGGCCAATGATTTCAGTCCCAGATGAGCGAGCACCATTTTTAGAGGTATATTTTTATAGCACTAGGAACAGGATGTGTGAAGACAACGAAGACTAATATTTGCATTATGACCTACTAACTGCCAGACCGCTAATTGTGCTGCGTTTCTGTGCAGCAGAGGTGCTATGACGTCTGAGTTGGTTCCCACCTATCTGTCAATGCCACAGTTCATTTCAATATCTTTTTATGCAGGCACCGGGAGTCTGAAACACTGTGCATGGTTTTTTGAAAACGGACAGTGTTTTATGAGTTAGGAGAACGAGGGCAAACACTCTGGTTCATGTTGGCAGGAGGGGGCAGCTGGGTACTGTGATCTGCTTGAGGCACACGAATAGGCAGTGCGAGGAGTTCCTACTGTAGCCACAGTATCTTCAATCAATTACCTTTTATGTTTTCCAAAGCCAAGGTTCACTGGCCTGCTTTATCAGCGATATATTGTATACTTCAGGTGCCTATAGAGTTGTGGTCACACAACTAGTGATTACTTTTAAACTGTGCTGTGGTTAAAAAATATGAACAAAAGTTACTTACCTGTAAACTGTGGTTCTCCAGTATTGGTGTCTTTCATAGATTCACATGCTTGAATATCCCCCGTCGTCGAAGTGGGAGTCCCACGGTACATAAAATAGCAGTCATATATGCATGTATACATGAAAATTATAATAAATAAAAATATACATACATATAATGCAATACATTGTAAATTGTACCATAGAACACAATAGGCCCATTGAAAAGCCCAAGGGAGAACTCACTTTAGTAGCATATTAGTGTCATTATGTGTTGGATCACATTCCAGCCAATCAGGCTGTAGCCTCCTCTAGAACCTTCTCCTCAGAAGCCCAAGTCCTCAGATTTTCGTAGCACAAAGAAGGTAAAAGTGCCTGAGGAGAAGAGAGCCTCTGAGGGGAGGATGGGAGGGTCGCATGTGAATCTATGAAAGACACCAATACTGGAGAACCACAGTTTACAGGTAAGTAACTTTTGTTCTTCTCCAGTATTAGGGGTGTCTTTCATAGATTCACATGCTTGAATAGAGTAGAAAGCAGTAAATCATCACATAAGTCATAAAGGTGATACATCAAGCAAAGAAGGTAAACATATTAGACAATATGCATTAAATACCAAAACATTATTAGTAAAAAACCTTTATGACTGGAGGCGGGTAGCAACAGAGGCTCACCTTTATTGGAAAAGATTCCGCAGCACCGCTTGACCGACTGCCGCATCCGCGGCGTCTGTTGATTGCAGGCAGTAGTGCTTAGTAAAAGTATGGCTGCTCGACCAAGTAGCAGCTCTGCAGATCTGTCGTAAGGGTACCCCCGCAAAAAGGGCAGCCGAAGTAGACACTGCTCTAGTTGAATGAGCACGAACTGGAGCAGGAAGGGGCTTTCCAGCCCGTTGGTTGCAGAAGGATATAGTAGAGGATATCCACCTGGTTATGGTCTGTTTGGTAACAGGTTGTCCTTTGCAAGTTGGACCATATGCCACTACAATTGATCTGACTTTCTGATAGGTGCAGTTCGTTGAATGTAGAATTTGAGACAACGTTTCACATCTAATGAATGCAATGACCGCTCAGCTGGAGTTTGCGGAGCAGGAAAGAAAGTTTTCAGGATTACAGGTTTGTTGAGATGAAAGTCACTGGGAACCTTTGGGATGAATTTAGGATTAGTTCGTAATGTCACAGCCTCGTTGGAGAATTGCAGGAAAGGAGGCTGTATGGTAAACGCCTGGATGTCACTGACACGTCTTGAGGACGTCAAGGCGAGCAAGAGAGCAACTTTCCACGTGAGAAATTTAAGATTTGCAGAGTGAATAGGCTCAAATTGTGGTAGAAGCAGTTGAGACAAGACCAAATTCAAGCGCCAAGCAGGCGGAGGGCGACGGATAGGTGGAAACATCCTAAAAAGGCCCTTGTAAAATTGCTTAATGATCCTTGAACAACATAGAGATGTGGAACCATCATGGCGGAAACGGGAAATCGCCGCCAGGAACACTTTAAGAGTTGAGTGTGACAGTCCTGATTTTGCCAGGGATAAAAAGAAAGGTAAAATCTGTTCAGGTTTTGCAGTCATTGGGTCCAAATCCTTAGTGCGGCACCAGACACAGAAACGCTTCCACTTTAATTGGTACGTTTTTATGGTGGAGGGAGCGCGAGCCCACGCTAACACCTCCCTGCAGTCCATGTCAATATTTAAACGTGCAAATTCATTGTACACAGGTTCCAGGCATGGAGTTGAAGATATGCCGGATCCGGGTGACAGATTAGTCCCTGCTGCATCGTGAGGAGGTGCGGTAGAGGACGAAGCGGTAACGGGTCGGACTGCGAGAAGAGGAGCAGGTCCGTGAACCATGGACGTCTCGGCCATTTGGGTGCGATCAGGATGATGCGACAAGGTTGGAACCTCATCCTGTGCAACAGGCGAGGGAGCAGAGGAAGTGGAGGGAAAGCATAGATGAAGTCGTTCGACCAATTGATTGAAAATGCATTCCCGCTCGACTCTCTGTGGGGATGCCGACTTGCAAAGCGTTGGCATTTCCTGTTGACAGCAGTCACGAAAAGATCCATCTGTGGCCGGCCCCACCGCCGGAAGATGGACTCGACCGTCGGCTGGTTGAGTTCCCACTCGTGATTGTCTGACGATGCTCGGCTGAGTGAATCTGCCAGAACATTGGCCACACCCGGCACGTGAATGGCTGTGAGATGAATATGACGCTGAATTGCCCAATCCCATATTTCTTGTGCCAGTTGTGAAAGTAGAAGAGACCTCGTGCCGCCCTGCTTGTTGAGGTAGTGCATGCTGGTGGTGTTGTCCGTCCTTACCAGCAAAGTGTGTCCCTGCACTAACCTCTGGAAGGATTTTAGGGCTAAGAAAATCGCCAAGAGTTCCAGGCGATTGATGTGCCAAGTTCGTTGGATTGCTGTCCACTTTCCTTTCACAGACATGCCGTCGAGATGCGCTCCCCATCCTTCGAGAGACGCGTCTGTTGTAAGCGTCAGAGTTGGAGGTTCGTCCTGGAAGGAACAGCCCGCAGATATGTTTGGAGGGTGAGCCCACCACTCCAGCGCTTTCTGGATGCGAGGTGTTAAAAGGACCTTGTCCTCGAAGGACCCCGACACCTGTTTCCACTGCTTGTCCAGTTCCTCCTGTAGAGCCCTCATGTGCAATTTGCAATTTGGGATAAGTTGGATGCACGAGGAAGCCATGCCAAGGAATGATTTGAACATTCGGACAGAAACGTACAGTTTTGATTGGAGGAACCGCACCATCTTTACCATGCGGTCCTGTCTTTCCTGGGAAATGAACACCTTTCCCTGCCGAGAATCTAGCAAGGCTCTGAGAAAATCTCTCCTTTGCGATGGATGAAAGTGTGACTTCTGGCAATTGATTGAAAGCCCCAAGGCGTGGAAGAGGGAGACGCAGACCTGAGTGTGCTGCTCCGTCAGGTGAAAAGTTCTTGCCTTGATGAGGCCGTCGTCCAGGTATGGGTAAAATTGGATACCCTGGAGACGCAAGAAGGCATCTACCGGGGCCAAGATCTTGGTAAAGACCCTCGGTGCTGATCGTAGGCTGAATGGTAGGACTTTGAATTGGAAGTGTAGCTGCCCGACTGTGAAGCGTAGATACTTCCTGTGTCTGGGGTGGATTGGCACATGGAAATAAGCGTCCTGAAGGTCGATTGTCGAATAGAACTCGTTTGGATTGAGAAAATTCAGAATTTGGAGCAGAGTTAACATCTGAAAAGTTATTGAAATGATAAATTTGTTTAGGGCTCGTAAATCTAAAATTGGACGCCATTCCCCCGACTTCTTCTTGACTAAGAAAAAGCGGGAATAAAACCCCTTGCCGCGTTGACCTTGCGGCACGACTTCGATGGCTCCTTTTCTGATCATCAATTTCACCTGGGCCAGAAGTTCCTTGAAATGAGGAGGTGGTGGCCCCGAAGGTGGATGAGTGGGTGGAAATTTTGTGAATTCCAGGGTATGTCCTTTGGATATAACGTCTAGGACCCATTGGTCGGAGGTGATTTCGGACCATTTGTAAAAGTACTTCGAGATGCGACCTCCAAGATTTACGGTCGGCAAAAGGAAGAGTCTGAGGCAGTCACTGCTTTTTGTTGTTTGAGCCACCTCTATAAGTGGATTTCCTCTGGTATGGTCTGGAGGTGGACTGACGATTTTGGGATTGATAGGAACCCCTCTGTCGGTTATCGTTGTAGGTGTTGTACGAACGATATTGACTTGATCCACGAAAAGTAGAGGAACCTCCGCCTCTACCCCGTGCACCTCGAAAGGGCCGCTTCTTGTACTGTAGGGTAGCCAAGGACCTTGCAGTGTCGGTGTCCTTTTTGATCGCCTCCAGGGCATCATCCACATGTTTGCCAAAAAATAATTCTCCGTCGTACGGTAAGTCTAGGACTCTTGCTTGTACCTCTGGACGGAAGGTGGTAGATCTTAACCAACCTTGACGCCTCAAGACTGCAGCCCCAGCCAATTGTCGAAATCCCGTTGAGGAAATATCGAGTGCACAATCAATGATTTCGGATGAAATCAACTCCCCCTCTTGTATAATAGCCTGTGCTTCTGCACGGATTGCATCAGGTAGCTGAGGAATCAATGCAGCAACCTCGGACCACATCTGGCGGTCGTAACGGCCCAGAATAGCCAGAGTGTTTGCCGCCCTCACCGTAGTAGCCGCCATGGTTGTGAATTTCTTTCCTATTGAATCCAATTTGCGGCCTTCCTGATCAGGAGGAGACGTGAGTGGCGTAGCAGGATTGCGCGATCTTTTTTGTGCAGCCTGTGTAATTACCGAATCTGCTTTCGGTTGAGACACCAAACAGGCCGGGGAAGACGACGGAGCCTTGTATTTCCTGTCCAATCTGGGTGAAACTGCAGGGACAGAATTTGGACGTTCCATCAATTTAAGGCCCTCTTTCCAAATATAATACACGATAGGTATAGTGTGGGATTGCCTTTGAGATAGGTCCTTAAAGTCATACAAAAAGCATTCACTTTCATGCTGTTGTTGCTCGACCTTGAGATGAAACCGTTTTGTAGCACGGATCATCAAATTGTGGAAATGTGCAATGTCCACCGGGGGCGATTGTAGAGGTGAGGTGGGCGGAGTGGAAGGTGTTTGAGCCCTATAATCGTCCCACTCAGTCATGTCGACGTCATTGTCGTCGTCATCATTATTGTGAGGATCCGGATCCTCGTCGCCAGTGTCAGGACGAGTGCCACCCGGTGAAGCAGGTGAAACCGGTGCCTGAGCAAGTTGAGGTTGAGGTTGCGGAGGAGGCGGCGGTGCTGGAGATGCAGGTGTAGAAGAAGGAAACCTGCGGTTATAATCATCCAGCATGTGCTGTAGGTTCATGACCAAAGATAGAGGTATCTGTGTAGTTGGTTTTGAAGGCATCGGTCCTGACGCGTCAACAGGAAACAATTCAGTCCCATCTTCGACATCGTCCACTCCATCACCCTCATCGCTATATTCCTGGCACTTAATGTGTAAATCCGAAGGACTGGTGGCCTGTTTAAAAAATTCTTCCACCTCTGAATCGTTTCCGGATTCCTCCTCACCAGACTGGAACAATTGGTCTGGGAGATGAGTGCCGCTCCTCACTGGACTCAGTTGGATGAGTGGTACTGTTCGCAAAGAAGAAGCAGTAACCACTGTATAGACGGCAGCCGTTTTTGTTGAAGGTGGACACGACGTCAACGAGCCCGTTGACGTAAGTGTGGCAGTGTCAGAAACAACCTGAGGCGGCTGTGTCGTCACCACAGAGGCAATCGGCGTGGAAATGGAAGGTTTCTTCTTCGTCGACGAGGATTCTTGTCCTTCGACGAAGCCGTCGACGGTGCCGTCGACGAGAGTGGAGCCTTGGTCGTCGACGAGTTTGGAGCCTTGGTCGTCGACGACGGTGTAGACGTCGACGGGATGACAGCCGTCGCCGAGGCCGTCGACGATGGAATTCTGGTCGACGAAGGCGCCGTCGACGAGGTGGCCGTCGACGATGGAATTCTGGTCGACGAAGGCGCCGTCGACGAGGCGGCCGTCGACGGGCCCGTCGACGAGGTGCTGGTAGAAGGCTTGATCTTCGTCGACGGTGTACGCGTCGACGAAGGCAGCGTCGATGACTTCGTCGTCGACGGTCTCTCTTTGACGGTCGTCGACGAGATCTTCACAACCGAAGAGATGGGTCTCACCTTCGTGGTCATCGTCGACGAGGTGGTCGTCGTCGACGTAGCGCTGGTCGACATTGTACATGTCGTCGTCGACGTAGAGATGGCAGACACAGATTTCGTCGACGCTGAAGACGTCGACGATCGCGTCGACGAGCCCGTCGACGAGCCAAAACCAGATTTTTTAATGGCAGGCATGGCTTTGGGCGCAGACGTCAGAGAACCAGGTCCCGTAGACGTGCCCTGAAGCAAATCCTGTGGGGAGACAATCCTAGAGGACTCCAACAATCTACTCTTCTTAAGAAAAGGAGAAGGAACCTCAGTCTCAGACCCACGCTTCTGAGAGGACTTTGAAGCAAAAGATGACAGGCTCTCCACATCAGAAACCACAGACTCTGAAGTCTTCAACTTCTGTAGCCACAGAAGGAGACGGGCCTCTCTATCCCTCAGAGTCTTGGGAGGGAAACTGCGACAGTACTTACAGTTTTTCACCTCGTGGTCTGGGTAGAGACAGTAAATGCATTTACTGTGTGGATCCTCGTGGAAAAGACGTAGTTTACTACAAGAAGGGCAAGCTTTAAACAAAGATTTCTTGTTTGAAGACATTTTCCTGAAGAAAAACAGTTGAAGTTGAAGAAAAACTGAGCAGAGCTCAGGGAGACTCCCTTCACACGACGTGCGGTAGAAAATCTGAGGACGTGGGCTTCTGAGGAGAAGGTTCTAGAGGAGGCTACAGCCTGATTGGCTGGAATGTGATCCAACACATAATGACACTAATATGCTACTAAAGTGAGTTCTCCCTTGGGCTTTTCAATGGGCCTATTGTGTTCTATGGTACTTTTACAATTTACAATGTATTGCATTATATGTATGTATATTTTTATTTATTATAATTTTCATGTATACATGCATATATGACTGCTATTTTATGTACCGTGGGACTCCCACTTCGACGACGGGGGATATTCAAGCATGTGAATCTATGAAAGACACCCCTAATACTGGAGAAATATATTTACCACAAGCGTCTTTTTGCTTAGATTAACTGAAGATCTGTGGTAAGACAGTAAGCTGGCAGAGGGAACATCTGTAGCTTATTTATAATGCTTGTGGTGACTGTGGGAATGCACGGTTTCATATCTCAATGCCAGCCAGTTGTGGGGCCAGTCAGGTGTGTGTGTGTGTGTTTTTGTTCCAACATTCCAGTAAAAACATGTCAGGAACAGCTCAGGCAATGCGTTAAAGCGCAGCTGACGGTTTCTGTTCTGCAGACACCTCGCCAAAGTTGGGGGTCATAGGCTTGATGGAGTTAGTGGGTTTTATCCTCGTTTCTATAACGCGTTGCTTCTTTGGGTGGAGCGCCTCAATGCCTTCTTCGGCTAGGCACCCCTTTCCTGGTGCTCTGGGGTTCCCATCGAAGGCTAGTTCATGGTTGCTTCTTGTTACATCCTTCCTTTATTTCTTGTCTCCCTCATCCCTCTCCTCCTTCTCTATTAGATCATCTGGCCTCTGCCAGCCCTAGCATACACTGTGTTTACTTTCCTTTGACATTCCAGATTCTGCATGATTTGTCTTGTACTGGAATCTTGTCGGTGGCCCAGTTGCATCTGGAGCTGTTGATGGATGAACTTATATTGCTGTGCTGGAAATAAATCATCTTCAGAATTTATTGGATAATTGGACTTTTATTTAACACTTCTGTTTAGCTACTGCCAGGCTTATTTATAATTCTCGGTTTAATATTTTCCTCTTAAAAGGGCTGGGAATGCGAACCACGGCCCTATAAGAGGCGTTCCGGCTCGAGCCTCTGCCCACATGACATAGCGCATTTGTGGAAATGGAATTCCTTTCCGAGCACGAAGCTTAAAAAGCCCTGTGTAGCCGGGGGCCACGCTGCCAGCACAAACACATTACGCCATGTTGGAATCCTGGGCTGGCGCGTACTTGGGTCTGTCAAACCGCCTGTGTATGCTTTGGTGCCAAGAAATCAAGTGGTAAAGCTGGGTTCCTGGTGAATACCATCGTTGTCCATCAATCACTGGGGATCGGGCCCTGGAATAAGGGCACAAGCTCTCGTGGCATTGTTAGCTTGGTGCAGTATATGAATTTATGATTGCGCAGTAGTGCAAATGCAGCAAAACAGTAGCACTGCTAGTGGGGTATAGGCAGAATGGATACTCCATAAGCAATGTATTGTGTTTGGAAACGGAGCAGGTGTGGTCTCCGATATGGAATTGGAGCTTTATTTCACTCTCTTAAATGAAATGTTTGGCTAGCATGGCTTCTGGGTGAAGAGCTTGATCCTTTCTGTGCTCTCGCATAAGCTTTGTGCTTTTTTAATTGTTTCCCAGTGGTAGAGGATTATTTTTGAGATGCTAGCTTGTTACAGAGTTCTTGGTTAACCTAATTGATTTGGGATAGAATAAAAGTGGGCATATAACTGAAACAATTTCAAAATCAAATATGGATATAGGATGTACAAGTAGCGTTGATAAGAGAACTGCAATCACTGGTAGTTCCTGTTGCTTATACACCTTAATGACTGTTTTTGTAGCGGTTCACAGATAGATTATTCTAAAGACTAGTAGCCAGCGGAAGAGTATGGTAACTTTGCTGACTGTGGATCAGACGTCATTTCAAATCATGGCTTCCCTCAATGATCACAGTTGTGAGATATTAGGAAATAATGGATCTTGGCCTCATTTTTCTTACTGATCAAAATCTGGAGTGCCTAGAAACAAACTAAATACTATATAAATATCATAAATGCCAAAAGACCTGATTCGGGTGGGAGGTTCCCGATTTTAAAGTAAAACAAGGAATGCACGTGAGAGAGAGGGGGAGAAGGAGATGAGCCCAGGAGTGGTGCGCGCGCAGTCTGTGCATTTTCAAGCACTGCACTCGTGCTTGTGGCGTGCCCCTGCTCGCTCCCGCAAGGTGGATGCCGCCACAAGCACAAGCGTGTGCTTGAAAATGAGCAGAGCGACGGCTAAAGGCCCTCGTATGCAGCGCATGCGCGCTGCGTAGGCGAGACCTAAAAATATGGGCAGGTCCTGTCCCTTTGATCCCGCCTAATTCGACCTCTGGATATGGCTAAACGTGTCTTCATGGCATGCATTTGTTTACATCATTAGTGAATCATGAATTTGCTTGCTTTCTCTTGTGGTCCATTGGTGTTTTCCCGGCAGTCTAAACAGCAGATATTTGGCAAGGATGATTGCAAAAATAATGACCCTCATGTCTTTGTGCTTAGTTTAATCCAGTGACGTCGTGCAGAGGCATGGCCTGGTCTTTCTAATCACTTTCACACAACAGAGCTAAGGAAAAGAGGGAGCACAATGTCTGCGCTCAACTTTTTTTCCTCTTTGCTAGTGATGGCAAGCAAGTGTTGAAGAAAATAAAAAGATAGTGCAACATATTTTTTCACTTGGACCTCATTCCGTGGAGTGTTATCCAGTGGTTAATTCATAAAAAAAATAACTGCCGGGGCTCTCATCAGGAGGCAACTTGCACCAGCCCATGTCTCCTGTTAGTGCCGCCTAAAGCACAAGTTACTTACCTTCGGTAACGATATATCTGTAAGAAACAGTAGTTAGTGTTAGATTCCTTTCCTTAGAATATCCCCAGGCGTCAGGCTGGAACCGGAAAGTTTTGCGTAGCAGTACCCCTGCGCGTCGGTAGGCGTCGTCTGCGGCTCCGCGTCCGTCGTCCGAGTCGTGCTCGCCGAGATGACGTAGTCAGAGTACTTAGACATTGCCCTCGCGCGCTGACGTCAGTTCTTGTACATAGCTTTCCGCGCCAGGAACACAGAGCCATGCCAGAGACCGACACTGGTGCCATGAAAACTAGGGCCTTCGAAGGGAAATACCTTAACCCTAGATGTCGGTTCACAGAACGGGGAGGATGGGTGGGGAGGTAAGGAATCTAACACTAACTACTATTTCTTACAGATATATCGTTACCGAAGGTAAGTAACTTGTGCATCTGAAAGAAACAGGTTAGTGTTAGATTCCTTACCTTAGAATAGATATCCCAGAAATACCAACACCGGTGGTGGGTCTGCAAACCAAGATCACACCAGAAAGTCCTGGAGAACGGAACGGCCGAAAAAGCTATCTCTCCGGACTTGGCTGTCCAGGCAGTAGTGCTTAGCAAACGTAGCCGCCTGACAGATGTCCTGCAAGGGTACTCCCCGACCCAGGGCAGTAGTAGCCGCCGTGGCTCGAGTGGAATGGGCCCTCCGCCCAACAGGAGTCTCCTTTTTCACCAAGGAGTAGCAAACCTTGATGCACAAAACGACCCACCGAGAGATGGTCCGTTTGTGCACCGCCCGTCCCTTCTTAGTGCCCACGTAACCAACAAAGAGCTGGCTGTTCACCCGGAACTGGTGTGTGTCGTCTAGATAGAAGGAGAGCGCACGTTTTAGATGGAGCCTCTCTTCCTCTTTCGAGGGATGCAGAGGCGGAAAGAAGGTGGACAAGGTGATGGACTGCCCGATATGAAAGGCCGTAACCACCTTGGGCAGGAAAGAAGGACGAGTTCTCAAGACAACCTTGTCCGGATAGACAGAGAGGAAAGGAGGTTTAGAAGATAGAGCCTGGAGCTCACTCACTCTCCTGGCAGAGGTGATGGCAACCAGGAATGCAGTCTTAAGAGTCAGAAGATGAAGAGGGCAATTGTGAAGTGGCTCGAAAGGAGCGCACATCAAAAAAGTTAGAACAAGGTTCAAGTCCCACTGAGGCATCCGGAAAGGAACACGAGGGAACATGTGTGTGATGCCTTTTAAGAATCTATTTACAACAGGGGACTTGAAAAGAGAAGGCTGATCAGGAAGCCTCAAGAAGGCGGAAATGGCAGAGAGGTAGCCTTTGATAGTGCCCAGAGCAGAGCCCTGCTGGGCAAGAGAAAGAAGGAAGAGGAGAACCTCTGAAAGGGGGGCAGAGAGTGGATCCACAGCCTTTGCTGTGCACTATGCCACAAATTTGTTCCACCTGCAGGCGTATACCGATTTTGTGGAGGGACGCCTGGCTGCGAGAATCACATCACAGACTTCAGGAGGCAAATCAAATGGCCTCAACTGTCGTCGCTCAATCGCCCACGCATGTAGGTGGAGACCGGACAGGTTCGGGTGGAGGACCGTCCCCTGCTGCTGCGACAGAAGGTCCTCGCGAAGAGGCAGACAAATCGGGGGATTCACTGAGATGCTGAGTAGCTCGGGATACCAGTAACTTTGTGCCCAGTCCGGAGCCACAAGGATGACTTGGGTCCGGTCGCGCCTGATCTTCTTCAGCACTCTGGGCAGAAGTGGTATAGGCGGAAAGGCGTACAACAGACCGCATCCCCACTCGCGACTAAAAGCGTCTCCGAGCGAGTGCTGCCTTGGAAACTCCAACGCGCAGAACTGATGACATTGCACGTTCTCTTCTGTGGCGAATAGATCTAACCAAGGCTCGCCCCACTGCTGAAAGAGGCTTTGCGCCACGTCCGAGTTCAGACGCCATTCGTGATCCATCAAGCACCGTCGGCTGAGTTCGTCCACCCTGGCGTTCAGAGAACCTGCCAGATGTGGAACCACCAGGGTCACCCCCTGATGTTCCAGCCCCTGCCAGAGGTGCAGAGCCTCCTGGCAGAGGGTCCACAACCCCACCCCGCCCTGTTTGTTGCAGTACCACATGGCGGCGGTGTTGTCTGTGAACACCTGCACTACACTCCCCCGGACAGAGGGGAGGAATGCCTTCAGTGCAAGACGGATCGCCCGCAACTCCAGAAGGTTGATATGGAGCCGGGACTCCGCCGGAGACCAGAGGCCTCTGATCTCGGCTCCCCCATGTGGCCTCCCCAGCCCTGGAGGGACGCATCCGTCACAACTACATGCTCCGGCTGGGGTAGGGAGAGGGATCTTCCGCTGACCCAATCGCTGTCCGTGAGCCACCACTGCAACAGTCTCGCAGTGCCCTCCGAGATCAAGACGTGGTTGGACAGGTGTCCTGATGCTGGGCCCACTGAAACTTCAGGTCCCACTGCAGAGCCAGCATTCGCCACAGGGCGTGATGCACCAGAAGGATGCAGGAGGCCATCAGCCCCAGAAGCCACAGCGTCAACCTGACCGAGACTCGGGATACAGGCTGAAAGATCGGAATCAGAACCTGAATATCCCTAACCCGCTGTTCAGGAGGATAAACCCGAAACTGCGCCGAGTCCAGAACCGTTCCGATGAAGAGGAGCTTCTGAGAGGGACACAGGTGTGACTTCGGCACATTGATGGAGAACCCCAGCAGGTGCAGGAGATCGGCCGTAGTCTGGAGGTGTCTGACGACTGTCTAGGGCAAGCCCGCATTCAACAACCAGTCGTCGAGATAGGGGAAGACTGAAACCCCTAATCTGTGCAGATGAGCTGCGACCACCGCCATCACTTTCGTGAACACCCGAGGGGCGCTGGTAAGGCCGAATGGGAGCACGGTAAACTGAAAGTGCTCGTGGCCTACTGTAAACCGCAGGCAGTGCCAGTGGGCCAGCAGGATGGGGATGTGGAAATAAGCGTCCTGCAAGTCCAACGCAACCATCCAGTCTCCAGGGCAGCCAAAACCTGAGCCGTTGACGTTCCGGAGGTCCAAGATAGGGCATAGGCCCCCTTTGCCCTTCTTGGGAACCAGAAAGTAGTGGGAATAGCAACCACACCCTACTTCTGGCCCAGGAACGCGCTCGATGGCCCCATTAGCCATGAGGGCAGTAACTTCCTCTTGCAGAAGTTGCAAGTGATTCCCCGACACGCGGTGGTACTGTGGTGGCATGGCTGGAGGGGTCGCCTCGAAGGGGAGGGAGTAGCCCCTTCGGACGATTTGTAGCACCCACCTACCTGATGTGATGGTGCACCTGTGGAGGAGGTGATGGCGAACCCTGCCCCCAACTGGCGTCGAATGGGCCTGAAAGCACGGGCCCGAATGCGGTCTGGGAAGTAGAGGCCTGGATAACCAGACTCTCCAGGCTGGGGTGGGTGGACAGGAAGCAGGGGTCGCCTGGGCCCAGGCGGTGGCGTCGGGCCATGTTCCGATCTACAGGAAGGTCTGTAGCGAGCTTGGACCAGGTTAAATGTTAAATGTTAAAAGATTTCTAAAGCGCATGGCTGCCCGTAAGCGTCCCAGCGCTGACAGAAGATGAAGTGAGGAGCGGAGGGAAGTTACGGGAACAGCCAGGTCTTTAGAAGCTTCCGGAAGGGCAAGAGGCTGTGTTGGGCACGGAGGTCCGGGGGGAGGGCGTTCCAAAGTTTGGATGCGTGGTATGCAAAGCGTCGGCCTCCAGAGCGCGCTTTCTTGATCCTGGGTGTCAAGGTTAGGTGGGCATTGGAGGATCGGAGAGTTCTGGCGGTGGTATATGGGACAACGAGGTCCTTTAGGATAGGAGGAGCTTTTCCATGGAGGATTTTATGGGTTAAGCATAGGGCTTTAAACTGCACCCTTTGCAGAACGGGCAACCAATGCAGTGCTCTGATGGATGGTTTAGCCGTGCAACGGTTCTTGGTGTCAGTAAGAATCCGGGCAGCTGCGTTTTGCACAACCTGTAGCCTGGCTATGACATTCTTAGGCGTGCCAAGGTACAGGGCGTTTCCGTAGTCCAGCCTGGACAGGATAAGGCCCTGTATAAGGAGCTTTCTTGACTGGAAAGGGAGCAGGGGGAGGATCTTGCGGGCGGTACGAAGTAGACCAAAGCAGATTCCTGCCGTTTTCCTTGCTTGAGTGTTCAGGGTAAGGTTTTGATTGAGCCAGATCCCCAGGCTTTTGATGTCTGTCTTGGGGGTTGGGGGAGGGCCCATGCAGGTGCCCATCAGAACGTCAGAGAGGGCTTCGTTAAACAGCAGCAGAGGCTCCGATGGGCATGACTGCGGATTGAGCACCTCAGTGAGGACGTTAGTCCTCACGGCCGCAACAGGGAGCTGAAGATCCAAGTCCTTGGCAGCCCTTGTCAACACCACGCAGTAAGCAGCCCCTTCCTCCGTAGCCACGGTAGGAGGGGAGACAAAACCAGTGTCAGGGGACGTGTCCAGACCACTGGCCTCCCCCAGCTCAACTGCCCAGTCCGGAAACGTGTCCTCAGACCCCTCCCAGTCCTCCTCGTCATCCATCTCCTGAAAATCAGGTACAAAAGATGGAGCTGGATCATGGATAGGTTGCTCATCTCTCGGCGCCAAAGCCGGCGTCGGGCGACGCCGATCCGACGCCGGATCCGGATCGGGGCTGGGACCGGGGACGACGTCGTCCGGAGACAGTGTTGTGGGCGACACCCTCGGGGTTGGCGCCAGCGGAGGGATCGTAAGGTCGACCGGCGACGACCCGGATCCTGTCCTAGATCCTTCGGGGTCCTGCGGCGTCGGGACCGGAGTCGATGACGGCGCCGGGGCCGAAGCACCAGACGGCGCAGGGGCCGGAGCCACCGGCCCGCTAGGACTCTCAGACGGACCCGCGGGGCCTGAAGGCGACCCAGCAGGGCCGTTGGAGAAGAGAGGTTCCTCATGGCCATGAGGAAGGCCTGAATCTCCTCTGGCGTCGCGTGCAGCCCAGGGACCGGCAGGTGTGGAGCTGGACGCGTCGCATGCGGCTCCAACGGAGCCGCGTGAGCGGTGTCACCCGAACCCCCGGCCGCGTCGCGCGAGTGTCGGGGGAGTCAGAAAAGCGATGACGCTTCTTCGACTTCTTCTTAGAGTGCCTCGACTTACCTGAGGACTTTGAGCCCGACGAGTGGTGGTGAATCATCGAGCGACCATCACGGCTCCGCGACTGGTCCCTCAACCTCCTCCTCGACCGGGGCCTGGAACGGCGCAGAGCCGACTGCCAGAGCTCGAGTGGCTTGCGGGACCGCTCCCACCTAGCCTTCGAGGTCAAGGCCCGGCAGTCTGGGCACGACTTGTCGTCATGGTCGGGCCGGAGACAGTAAAGGCACCGACGGTGGGGGTCGGTCACCGACATCAGTCGGTGACAGGCATCGCAGGGCTTAAACCCGGGAATCCCTATCGGCACCGGAGTCGAGTCCGACTCGAAAAAGAGATCAAAAGTGATCAAAAAAGTTAGTCAAAAATTGACTAGGAGTACTGCTCTGCCCGGATCTGCGCTTGAAGGCGCGGAAAAAAGAAGAACTGACGTCAGCGCGCGAGGGCGGCGTCTAAGTACTCCGACGACGTCATTTCAGCGAACACGACGCCGACGACGGACGCGGAGCAGCAGACGACACCTACCAACACGCAGGGGTACTGCTCCGCAAAACTTTCTGGATCCAGCCTGACGCCTGGGGATATTCTAAGGTAAGGAATCTAACACTAACCTGTCTCTTTCAGATACAGAACCAACCACTAACCATATTGGGAGAGGGTGTGGCGTAACGGTCAGAGCTGCGACTTCGGATCTGGGGAACCAGGTTTGAGTCTTGGCATTGGCTCATCATCCTGTAATTCTGGGCAAATCACTTACAGGTAGATTCATCATCGGCATGTCACTTACAGGTAGATTCATCATCGGCATGTTTTGCGAGTCTGTAATAGCGATTATTAAGGAATCGCTATTACAGACTCGCAAAACGGGATTCATGTAAAAATCGCAATATTTATTGCGATTCCTACAGCTTCCTTATTTGCGATTAGCTAATTGCTAATCGCAAATAAGGAATAACTCCCCATTCATTCCTATGGGCCTAAAGGCCCATAGGAATGAATGGGAAGACATATCAATGTGCGAATCGCTATTAGCGATTTGCATTTTGAGTTTGCGATTTCAAGGGTGCAGGGGTGTCCAAAGGGGATACCCTGTTGCACCCCTGAAATGATATTGGATGCTGGTGTTACGCACACACATGTCCCAAGGACATGTGTGTGTGTAACATGCAACTCAGAAAAATGCACTTAAGTGCATTTTTCTAGGTTTTCGCTATTTACCACGAGGTTTGACTACGCAGTAAATAGCGGCCCAATATTGCAAAATCGCAATTTTTAAATGTTTCATGAATTGCATTTAAGGAATCTCAAATAGAGATTCCTTAAATGTAATTCCTCGCAGATTTGCGAATTCTATAATAGCGAATTTTGCATTTGGGATGATGAATCCCAAATGCAAAATTTGCGCTCGCAAAGGGCCAGATTCTCAGAATCTGGCCCTTTGCGAGCCGATTTCGGCTTCATGAATCTACCTGTTAATCTCCCCATGCTTACCATAAATTAATGTGTCCTTAACTGGAGCTCATGAAAAACGTCGGTTTTGATAATTAAGTGCCGGTGCTGAGCTCCGGAAACCACAGGCTCAAATTAAGCACGGGTGTTACCGTTTGAGACCTTCAACTTATTTGTGACGATAGGGGACGTGCTTGTGTTGGAGTTGATATAACAAAGGCAGTCTTCCAGCATTCCTGAGCTATGTATTATTTTTCTCTTGACTGTATGCTTACTTGGGAGCAAACATTCCGCAGCATTCAGGCCTACTACATACATGTTTAATTGTAATGGACACGCAAAAAGCTGAGATGCAACATTTTTAACTGAAGTTCTGTTTTCATTTAATTAAAAAAGTCTCTCCATATCAAGAGTTGTATTTATATATATTTGAAATTTCCCCTCAGCTTGGTGGACGAGAGCCAGGATACCTGAAAAGCCTTTGCACATATCCAGCTGGCCTGCTCACCCTGATTATCAACCTCGAGCAGCAACGGAAGAGAGGAGGTGGGGGAAACAGAGAAAGCGCAAAGAAGGGAAAAGCAGTGATGGATCAGGGAGGGGGTGATGGGACAGGGCAAGCATTAGGAGGTGCGAGGGAGCAAGAAGGGACAGAAGGGAGGAGGTAGGGGAAACCTTGAAAGCACACCAAAGGAAAAGCAGTGACAGGATAAGGAGTGATCTGTGAATGGGGCAAGCACCAGGAGGTACAAGGGAGTAAGAAGCAACAGGAGGGAGGAGGTAGTGAAGCAACAAAGAAGTGGAAAACAGTGACAGGGACGGGGAGATCTGTGGACAGGGCAAGCAAAGGGTGCAGCGACTGGATGGAGGTGGCAGGAACAGGGCAAGAAACAAGGGAAGCACGTGGGTTGAGAGGGGTGGGTAGAGACAGCTTGCAAAACGATGCACTCTGATGGAGTGCTACAGTAAAAAAAAAAAATACTCCTGCAGGCACACAAAACAGACAGTAAGCAGTACTTGGTCCAAGTTCCACGACATGGACACACACGATCCCGGGGACAAAGCTAAAGGACGGAAGGAGGACCTACAGCGAGAAGCAGCCGCACAGGGCTCCATCGCGGTCAGCCTTAAACTTTAACTTTGTCGTGGTCTAGCGCGACTAGATGTGCCAATAGGAGCTATAGGTTTCTATGTTATATATAATTCTAAAAATGTATATCTCCATTTGCTACATTGGATTTATTTTTGTTTTGGTGTCATTTTAAAGATAAAGATATTTTCAATTTTTATAAATTGGTGTTGGATTTTTATTATGAGTTGTGTCTTAATTATTTACTAAAATTGTGTTTTTAAATACTTTTCATACCTGTCTCTGAAGTTAAGCCTGCCTGCTGGCAGCCAAGCTACAAAGGGTTGAGCATGTGAATAATTTTTTGAGACCTATTCTGAGCCCTAGACTGTGTTAGTGGCTTTATTGCCAGTGGTAGATGCATATTTACCACTACTAATAATCCACTTTCCAACAGAAAGTCAAAGTTGAGACAAGCCTATTGCTACCATTTTGATTCATGTGACTGGTGCCATATTTTACACCCTACTATAAATATTAATGATATAATATCAGATGAGAGCTTTGCAAGCAGGGCACATGTGATACAGTCAATCAATCAATCAATAGTCCTTTATTCGGTACTTAAAAAATACCATAAAAGTACATATTATACAGTTAAAAATCAATGAAAAACAGTTCGTAACACATGGTTAGAGACAATAAATCAAAAAATTAATTCAGCACGGCCCTCTTGAGTTCCTTAACCTTAAAGCAACCTTAATAAAATTCATGATGCAAAACAGTGTATGAGGATCACTAGCCCTTTGCAAGAATAATAAGGTAACCTTTGCGTGTTTAAACTTTGCCTGTTTTAAAATTCCTACTTCAAAACTACACCTAGGTAAAAACATAAAGTGGGCATAATAATACAAAATGAAGGGTATCCTGCGGAGACCTATTGTCGCAGCCGCAGGAACCCTTCTGCTCAACACTTAAAGTAAAACCTGGTGGATCAGTCAGTAGGTAGTGTAAAAGTTTGAGCCTAAAACAAGTAATTAAAAATCTATCCTGTGCATTATACATAAGAGTGGCAGTGGTGTTCTGTGCAGTGCTCTCAAGATGTTAACCAGGCCCTGATCAACCCCTAATCTGGGCATCAAGGCCCACAGCTTCTCTCTATTGACATGGTCAAAAGCTGCAGTGAGGTCCATAAACCCAAGATATAACGCCTCATTACTAGCTAGAGTGTATTTTGCCACCAATAGATAGAGGTTCAGGCACTGGTCCGTTATTGATCTCCCTGCCCTGAACCCGTACTGAGTATCTGTGATAATTTGATGTTCATCGGCCCAGTCCATGAGGCGGTTGAGAACCAATCGTCCCAACACTTTGGCCGTCACATCGATCAAAGATATGGGGTGGTAGCACTGGTGGTTGTCCCTATTCCCTTTTTTAAAGATGGGAACTATTGTTGCCGATGACCATGAACCTGGAAGGCCGGTTGCAACCGCCGCGTTTATCACCCTTGTAAGAATAGGGGCCCACAGCTCCACCTTGTTTAAATAAAGGTCTGGTGGGATACCATCTGGCCCTGGCACTTTATTTTGCATTAGGCCCTAGATACCCACTACCACTTCCTCCAGAGAGAATTCAATCGTGGCAACCCACTGGAGTTCCTTCCCATCATCCTTGTTGTTCTCCGCAGTATGGTTATATAGACTTTTGAAATGATCATACCATTGTTCTGGGAAAATGGTAGTACCAATTTCTGGGGCATTAGTATCCTGAAAACATGGGTTGTTTATTATTTTCCAGAACGCAGTTGTGTCCCTTCTGTCTGCTGCGGCCCTTAAATCTTCCCAGGCTTGTGATTGGAGGGAATATTTCCTGCATTTAATCGCCTTTTTGTATGTGATCCTACACTGTGCAATGCATAACTTGTACAGTGTAGGTACAGTTTTCAAGCTAGATTTGAGCTCTTTCTGTGCCGTCTGTGCCCGGGAACAATCTTTGTCAAACCATCTGGGGGGGGGGTGTTTACTCTCCCTGGCTTAGTGGTCTTTAGTAGCCCATCTATTAGATGCGCCACTTCCTCAAATGCTTTGACAACGGCAGGTCCCTCCACAGAAGGGTCAAGACATGACCCAATCACTTCATTCCCTTTCTCCATTAGGGATTTGTAAAAAGCGACCCCCATCCACTTTAGTCCATCTAAGTCGTCTCCCCTGATCCGTTACCCTCTCAATTCTGGCTGCCCCTGCACCTCTCCTAGCACTTCTAGGGGACAGACCTTCTATCTCCAGCACTAGGGGGTTGTGATCACTGAATATACTCCATTCAATCTCTGCCCTTCTTATCCAGTCCTTAAATAGACTGGAGACCACTACGTAATCTATGAAAGAGCGACACCCTCTGCCCTTGAATGTTGGATTGGCCTCCCCTCCACTTCCTATAGCCACGAGATCTATAGTGTGTACTAGGGCGTGGTTTTTTAAGACCCTATCCAATTCCATCCCCTCACTGGAGTGCAAAAAGTGCGGGCCTTCCTCCACCGTGCAACGAGACCAGTCCTCATTAACAGGTATCAGGTTGGGGCACAGGTGGCAATTAAAATAACTCGCTAAACCCACTAACGGGGCCACCACTCCCTTCCTCAAGGCTGTCTCCGCACTTAATCGATTATCTAATTCACTTATTATGGATCCCTTCCCCTTGACTGCCACTGCGTTATATCAATTAATCAAAATCACATTTAACCCATTTGTATGAAACCCAAGGGCCTGCATGTTATTTGTGGACCAGTTTAAATTGGTCCATACCCCTTCCAACTGCAAATCTACAAATGTCAAAAGTCCTCCCATAGCTCTTCCCGAGGTAGACTTCTGTGCAGGCACGGAAAAACACTTGTACCCCGCTAAATGAAAGGGGCTACAGTCTATCGCCCAGGTTTCCTGCAAACATATTACCTGGCACCTGAAGATATACTTCCTCCATTCCTGGTTATCAAATTTTGCTAAGAGTCCCGCTATGTTCCATGATACCAGTTTCAGCCCCTTCTACGTTTGTGTCTCTCTTGGGTATAGTGTGGCTAGCTTATTGTCATCTGTCCTTTCCCCTTTTGAGTCCTCATTAGCCCTGGGCAGATTGTGTAAATTCTCTAGTCGCTGAGGGTGCAGGAAATCTGACCCAGCCCCACTACTTCCTCACTCCCTGATAACCTACCCGGTTGTCCAGGGGGATTTCCTACGACAGGGGGGACTGCAACACAATCTGTAAGAGTCCCGTCCGGGCACTCCGCAACATAGCTAATTGGCACAATCAATGCACGGTGGTGAGATAAAGTTACAGTCTGGGAGATATTAGGGGGACAACCCTTTTCCCAAATTCAATTCGTGGGAGGGGTTCTGTTGCTCTTTAGTCAGTCCAGCTCCTCTAGTGACATAAGGGGGTCAAATCTGTTCCTCAGGCTCAATGCTCCCTGATTTCTAAAGGAAGCGTATGGCATTGGGCGGCAGAAACCCTTCCCTCCCAAAGGGCTATCACTTCTGCTTCGGAATACAGGGCCTGAACCAAAACACTGAATTCACCTTGGGTAGAAAAATCTCAGGGGCAAAGATCTGATGTTACTTAATTGGCTAACCGGTCCCCAACTTAATATTTGGTCGACTACGCGGTGGTTCCTAAAATGTACCACCACACAGTCGCCAGAAGCATCCTTTGACCTGTTTCCCAGCCAGCTCACCCTTCGGACAAACAGAATTTCCCCCTGTTCATTCCCTGTTAGCGGTCTATTCTTATTCAGCCAGAACATGGTTTTGTTCTTGAGTTCATCATAGACCTCTGTGCGATCTGGCTACAACTCCGGGACCCCCGTGAGTATAATTACATATGGGGCCGCTTCTGGGGGTAAGTTTATGCAGGGTAGTGGGTTAATGGTCGCCTTAGGTGGTGGCCCTTCTGATTGACACAGTGGTAGAGATTCTGGTGAGGGCTTCTTATGGGCTATGACTTATGGGATACATGTTGGTGGGGCAAGAGTAACATCACCTGAGCTCACAGTATAGCCATTGAGAACACAACTAGTATGTGGCTGGTGGGGGTTTGGGGACAATAGAGGATGCGTGGCAGTGGTGTTTTGCCCTTCTGGTGGGTTACTTGGTTGTACAACTAACGGGATCGTGGTGATAGTCTCAGTGACTTTGGCAGTTGTTAGTGGAGGCGAAGAGTTACCCGCCCCCACCCCCTTTGTTTTAACCAAGGTTACCACTTTGTCTAGCCGAATTAGTTTCATTTGAGTGTTAATGAGCTGCTCAAAATGATTCTGCAAGTCACTAATGATTTGAGATACCCAGTTCGGGGGTACTTGTGGTAGCGGCGCGTACCCCTTAAATTCCCCCGCAGCCACATTGCTGATTTCGGGCAGGGCAGGAATAATTTTCCCCCTCTTCTGCCTAGGTTTCTTAATGCTAATCCTCTTTTTTCTGGCGATGTGTCCCTTCCCCCGCTATTTGTGTCTCTAACTCATCATTGGTAGCCAGCTGGGCGCAAGGAATGTCAATGGGTGGAGAAACTGCTACAACATTTGGGGGGATTACAACCATATCAATCTCAGACTCTGGGGACATGGGTGTAAGGTCAATTTGCGGGGTTAATGAAAGACGCCTCTCAGTGCCCTCAATCTCGTTAGTAATCGCACCAATGGCCTTTCGCAGCATTTTATCAATTGCGGTGGGCTGAGCAGGTTTGGTCGCAGATCGGGTATTAGGTGAGATATTCAAGCTCGGCTTGGATCCCATACTTAATATAATTTTATTATATAAAACAAGACAACATTTTGAAACATGACGTAATCCACTTGTCATGTAAGTCTCAGCTGACGGATTGCTTGGCTTTAGGGGCAGCAAAGACTGTTTGACATTGATAAAGCGCCTTCTGTTAACGTGCAGCACTTTGTATTCAAGTTGGGTCAAGTTACAAATTGTTTGAAATAGGATTATCATTGTGAGCCCTTCAGCGCAATGAAGGAAGTTTTACTTGTGACTGCACTCTACAATCAATGCTTACTTGTTTAAGTAAAACTGCAATTTTATTATGACTAAAACACTTTTTAAATGAAAAATAAGCTGCTTGCAGCAGTTCTTTTCAACTGTCCTTTGAGGCCAAAGGAAACAATTATCACAGAAATAAATTAATATTGATGTGTATGCCAAACTACAGAACATTCAGGGGTAAACCTTTACATGCGAAACCTTTTCATACATGTCCTAAGGTTCATAAGATATATCAATTATACAATTATGTACTTCGATCTGATGTTTTGACATATAAACTAACTCGCACAGGGTTGTGCTTTATATGACTTGACACTGGAGTTTTTGAGTACTTAGCAGTCTCTTATAAATGGGGAGATATGTTTGTTGTCTCTTCGTGTACTTAGTCCAAACCATCCAAAATAGATCCATTAACTTTATATAAGGTATCCCTGGTCCCCGTAATGCAGGCGTAACCTTTTTTTTCCATTCCCGAAAAAATAGCAAACACTGGGGACACACAGAGGACAGAGCTAAGAAAAAAATTATACCAGAAGCAAACAGGCATTGGAAAAGTTAATAGGCCTCACTAAGGGGTCGATTAGGATGGCGGACGGACAAAGTCCGTCTGCCATCCTGTCTGGGGCAGGGACCGTCCGCCACAAGGGCGGAGGTACCGTGCCCTGAATTAGGATGCACAGTGGCGGGTGCATCCCGCATTTTTAACATTGCGGCCGACGGTGCTCAAAGCACCGTCCGCCGCAATGTCAAAAATGCATGTTGTGCGTTTCACCGCACAACATGACAGGCACCACGCAGTGCCTGCCATGTTGTACTGTGAAACACAGGGTGGTACCATAGGTACCCCCCCACACCCCCTTCACCCTGGGGGCCCGCAACGGGCCCCCAAAGCAAAGCCCGTATGCCTTTCCGTGGCGGCATTGCTGCCACGGAAAGGCATCTGCATCCGGCCATCCTAATATGGCTGGCGGTGTCTGATAGACACCGCCACCATATTAGACCTTTTCCGCCGGAAAAGTGGTGGACGGTCTTCCCCTTCGCCGCGGAGGGAAAATAGGTGGCGGTCGGGCAAGGTTGGTGGACAGATCGCCACTGCCTGCATGGCGGTGGCGATCCGTCCGCCATCCTAATTGACCCCTTAATGTGCTAACAAAGTCAAACAACATTCATACCATAATTTGTTTGCATGCTGCACATGCTGTATTTGCATGCAGTAGCACAGTGTTTCTAAGCTTTTGACATGAGTGGACTCCCAGTGAATCATTATTGGAAACCAAGGACCCCCACCCACTAAGTCGTTATTGGAAGCCAGGGTCAGCCGGCCTAAGCAATTTTTGTCATTAGAAACTCCAAACAAAAATACATATATACTCTTAAAAATACAAAAACACCAAACAGATGATCAAATATTCAAATATCTTATTTAATTCAAAAGCAAATATAGAAAAAGTTTACAATTTAGCATTTTTATTTGTATATACGTTGTTGATTTGAATTGATTAATTGTAATATTATTTAATTTTGTAAAGCATTTGCGGACACCTTGAGTAGGCCTCACGGACCCCTAGCTCAGACCACAGGTTAAGAACCACTTCATTAGTAAATTAAAGCCAAACCTGTTGGCTTTGCCAATGCCTGCCATCCAATGCAATACAGTACTAATGGCCCCTCTTGAGTCAGGCCCAGGGTCTTGAAGATTCTTACAAAAAGATACAGTATAGCAAGCCTTTAACAGAAGTTACCAAAAAAAAGTACTGTAGTGGGGAGCCACGGCCACCAGCCAATTGGTCAAGAGAGCCGCTGGTCAAAAAAGTTTGGGAACCACTGATATAACCTATAACTTTTGTAGTATTTCTAGGATGTATATCACTTTCATTTTCAGAAGCATTCTCAATAAGAATGTATAAACTCATTAAAAAGCTAATCAAAACTAAAGAAATAAGGATTATAAAAATATTTTTAAAGTTAGGCATCTTCTTTCTATAAAACACAATTCTCAAATATAAAAGTTAAATCTCTTACAGGGAGAAATAAATTCAAAACAAGTTCTTAAAAATCAAAAACCCTCTCAGTGATTCAAAAAATACAGTTTCATCACTCCTTCAGGAAATTATTCAAGGAAGATCACCATCATTCTCAATTAATTTCTGTTCATGAAGGTTCTTCCAACAGAAATCAATTGTCCCTCAGATTAATGTCTCTTTCTTTTGACCACATTTTTTCAGATATACCCATTCAGGTGCTGTGCGATTCTTGTTTGTCACTCCTCACTCTTACTGATCTTCTGAACTCGGGTTTTTCAGATCTTTCTCATTCAGGTTTGTTGCTCTTTGCAATTCTATGTCAGGACTGGAGGAGAGGATTATGACTTCTTTCTCCACTTTATTTAACAGCAGCGAAGATATCAAAGACTACATTTCCCATGGAACCACGGGAACATCTAGTTCAACAAGAAAAAACAGAAACACCTGGTAACAACCAATGAAATGTCCAGTCTCAATGTCCAATCAGGGCTCTGGAAGCCCCCACATAGTCCCTCAACAGTGTCCTTTCCTCCTCTTTCTTCGCTGCTGCGCAGCAAGATAAGTACCCTTCAGGCTTTTCCTTTGTGTTTTAGCCGTTTAAGGGTGATTGACATGTCTATTTGTAAAACGCTGCTTTCGTTTGATAGTCTGTGACTTTCCGCTGCGATAATTGCTCGTGGCTTCACACTGTGATAATTGCTTGGTTGCATTTGTTAGATAATGTGGCTTCGCGCTGTGTTAAGCGAGTTGTGACAGGATTTTCACTGATGCGTTTCAGGTGCTTCGGTTTCATTAGTGTGTACTTTTCTTTCCTACCTTGTTTTTATTTTCCTTCTCCCGCGGCGATAGAGCTGCGGGGAGAGGAGTTGCCGTGGCTACGGGTTTCCCCCGTACCTACGTGGCTCATACTGGCAGTTGCTCCCTGGTCCTCCCGCCTTTAGAGGGCGCGTGTGTAGAGACAGGCGCGGCGCGACGTTTGATCTCTCTTCAGAGAGGTTCAAGCACCGCTCGCGCGTCAGTTGGAAGCCCCGGCTGAGGGAGAACGCCTGTGAGGTGTATCAGCAGTATTTCAAAAGCATTTTTACAGCGATTCTTGTGCCCCACGCTCTGGGCCTGGATTTCTTTTTTGTGCTACCAGGGCAGAGCCTGTATTTGCAGCAGTAGCTGTCTCACGCCTGTTTGGTCTTGTTTGGCGGTTTTCCGCTACCTAAAGTGTTTGGCTGTCACCCAGCCCTTGCTAAGCCTTTCTGTCTCCAGGCCAGGGGGTGTCCACCCTGTTTAATACTTCACAGCTCCACACTGTGACGTCATGGAGTACTATGACGACTATCAGGAGGAGGAAGACCCGCTCGCTAACATGTCCTGGGGGGACGCCTTTTACGAGGCAGTGGATACCTCCATTTATAGGGCGGTCAACCATGCCATTTCCCCTCTATCAGATAGGCTGACGCGCCAAATTGACCAGGCTTTTGCAAAGCTTTCCCAGCAGATTGCTCCTACCCCCTCCCAGGCTTCTGCGCCAGCGCCCCAGGTCCCTCTTGGCTCCCCTCCACCTAAGCGTTCCCACGAGGCGGGTGTGGATGCTTTTGTCCACCTTAGTCAGACCTTTATGGCCAGTAGGCCAGCTGCCCCCTCCCCCCTCGGTTCCAGGACCGTCTTCCTCTCCCAGTCAGGTTCCCCTCCCTACAGTCCCAGTCCCTCAAGCCGTTCCAGGGACATCCCAAGAGCCTCCTAGCACGGCAGATATGTTGGATCCCAATGATATAGTCCACCCGCGGTCCTCGGAATGGACCCCCGCTGATAAAGTGGCAGCTTATGTGGCCGCCCATATCCGGCGCCCTCTTGAAAAGGAAGCTTGCAACTGTTTGCAGGCGGAATGCCCTCGCCCTTCCCTTGACGGGAAGGTGGCCCTTACACCACAGATTGACCCTAGGATGGGCACCTTTCTTCAAACGTTTATTAGAGACCCCAAAAAAGGCATCGACAGATCCTGCCAGGATAAGCTCCTGGACGCCTTGGGACCAATTACAAAAATCCTAGATATGGCCGAGGAGGCCAAAGTGTCCCGGTCTATCATTTCCCTTGAAACCCTTTCAGGCTGAGCACAATGAGTGGTTAATTTTATGGGCAATGCTAACTGTGCCCTATCTACAGAACGCCGCTGGTCGCTCCTTATCAAAATTGACAAGAAGCTCGGGGACCTGGCGGATTGGGAGGCGGGCACTGTCGCCCAATGAGACCTATTTGGCGAGCCCTTCGTGAAGGAGCTCGGTAAATTCGTGAATACCTTCACTTCACTTGACCGTGCTCAATCCACGATTAAGAAGTTTTTTCCCCGTGTTTTTCACGGGCCGGCCAAGGACGGGGCCGCTCGGCCAGTCGCCAACAGCAACGCCAGACGAACCAGAGAGGCTCCGGAAACTACCAGGATCAATCCAGGTTTGGAGATTTTTACCCCACACGAGGAAAAAGGGGTAAAGGGAGAGGATACCGTGGAGGAGCTGCAGCCTCTAGCCCAGGTGAGAATTCTCCCTTCTTCCCCACAAGACATAGGAGGGCGGTTGGCACAATGTTTTCAAGTGTGGCTTACCATCACGCACGATGCATGGGTTTTGCAGACTGTGAGGGGTTTTCACATAGAGTTCGAGGGAACTCCCGTGCAAGGTTCCTTGCCGCGCCCTATTCAGTTCTCCACTCAAGACGCCTTCCAGGTGGACGAGAAGGTTTCCTCCCTCCTTCAGAAAGGCACCATTGCCTGCACCTCTCGGCATCCCTGGGGTTTCGTGAGCAACTTTCTCCTGGACGACAAGACCGATGGGGGGAAGAGACCAGTGAAAAACCTTTCCGACTTCAATCAATGGCTTGTTTATCGCCATTTCAAGATGGAAGGGATCCATCTTCTCAGGGACGTCCTCAGGCCCTTCGAATGGATGGTCCGCTTGGACCTCAAGGACGCCTACCTGGTGATTCCAATTTTCTCTCCCCGTCGACGCTTCCTTCAGTTTCTCTGGGGTCCACACACTTACGAGTTCACATCTCTCCCTTTCGGCCTCTCGTCGGCTCCTTGGTGCTTCACAAAGGTGCTCAAACCGGCGGTAGAGTTTTTACGGTCCAGGGGTGTCCGAATGATCGTGTACCTCGATGATCTTCTCTTGATGGCGGCTTGTCCGCGCCGCCTGTCGCAGCACCTGCAGATGGCGGTGTCACTCCTTCAGGACCTCGGATTCGTGATCAACGAGAAGAAATGTCTGTTACAGCCGACCCAGAGCATTACATTGTTGGGATTCGTCATAGACTCCACGGTATCTCAACGTGGCGGACTGGTCTTCAGATTCCACATTCAAGCGGGTTTATTTCAAGCCGATCTTGAATATGGCACACTTAGTTGTGGTAATAACAAGAGATAGTAGGCGCGGCGCACAGCAGTGGGTAATGGGGGTTCAATAGAGGCAAAGTGCTAGTTCGTTGAGAAAGGTAAAGGTGCTCCTACAGGTGACGCAACTGTCCAGATGCGTCTGACTGATAGATAAAGTTGAGTGCGCTACTGGGACGTAGGCGCATCCCTGTATGTTGGGCACACTTATGTGGTTCAGCAAAGAAGCGTGGCTGACTCCAAAAATGTTCAATGAAATAGTTCAATAAAGAGATTTCAACGTTAGTTGTGTATTTATTTTCAAAGTTTCTTATAGTTTTGGCGTTACATCACGCAGTTCATTCAATTCAACATAATTCGAAGTACTTAAAGAATGCTCCGATGCATTTCGGACTACGGGAGTCCTTTCTCAAGGAGCGCTGTAGGAGGATACAAAAAATGCGTCTTAGATCAACGATGCATGGTGTAAAAATTAACTAGATGTAGTGAAACAAATAGTGCGAAAAAGAAGAATTTAACCGCATGCATGTAAACCAAACCCGTGTTCAGATAAAGGTGGGAGACGAGGGTAGGGTCATGAATGAGAACTAGCGGTGATCGGTGAAATGGGTGGTAAAAGCGGTGAAAAGGTGGAGTTGACGGTGAAAGGTAAGAAGACAGTTTGAGGCACACGGAGCTTACGTGCGAATGTACACAGTCAGGCTCTCGTAGGCACTGGGAAATGAAACGGTACAAGGCCGTTAGAATGTGAGAACGAAGGCGTTCTTGAATGAGTGAAGATGAAACGGTCAAGAGTACTTACTAGTTTAGGCTAGAAAAGCGGGTGGAGTGTGAGCTGGCTCAGCGGCCATAGTCCAGGAACTCCGCAGAGTGACTGCGGAGTTTTGGAGGGGGTTAGAAGAGAAAGTGGAAACAAACGAAGGACAAGAGAGAAAAGGAAAATAAGGCGGCCATAATTAAGTGGAGTCAAAAGAGAATCGAGTGATGATATATGATGGTTATAGTGAACAGAACAAGGGTACAGAGTATCAATCAAGTACCCCCTGGGTACTATAAGTAACAACTTAATTCAGTCCGGTCATTGAGACCAAAAGGTTTCAAGGATTGAAGTCTATAAATCCAAGATATTTCCCGTTGAAGGAGAATCTTGTTGTTGTCTCTTCCCTCTGTGTGTGAAACCATTTCTAGGACCAGGTATTTCAGTTGAGCCACACTGTGATTGGCTTCATTGAAGTGACTTGCCACGCTGGATTTGGTATTCTTGGTGCGTATATTCGACTTGTGTTCATTCAGACGAATTTTGATTTTTCTACTGGTTTTTCCCACGTAGATTTTTCCGCATGGGCATTTGAGTAAGTAGATGAGGTTTGTGGAATCGCATGTAGCGTCTACGTTCAGTTTGATCTCAAAGCCTTTCATCGGGTGGTTAATGGTGTTGCCTCTGATAATGTTATTGCAATTGTTGCAATGGTAACAAGGACGTGTGCCGGTGTGTTTCGTGGGTGCGGTGCTGGCTTTAGACAAAATCTCCCTGATGTTCATGGGTCTTGTGTAAGCAAAAATGGGAGATTCCTTGAACAGGTCCCCGAAGTCTGGTTCAGATGACAATATTCGCCAATGTTTCAGAATGATCTTCTTGTAGATTTTACTAGAAGTAGAGTATCTTGAAACTAAGGCCATTCTTTGGTTGTCATTCTTCTTTTTGCCTTTTAAGGCTTCCGAACGTGAAATTGCTTGTGCTCTGTTTATTGCCTCATTGATGATTGTCTCTGGGTATCCCCTGTTGAGGAACCTGGTGGCCATGGTTTGTATTTGAGAGTTTCTGGTGTTGGGATCAGACACAATTCGTGTGACTCTTAACATTTGGCTAAATGGCAGATGTCTTTTTAGGGAGTTTTGGTGAAAGCTGCTGTATTGTAACGCATTGTTACGGTCGGTGGTTTTGCGGAAAAGGTCTGTTTCAATGCCATTGGGGGTGACTTTGAGAAGTACATCCAGGAACGTAATTTCTTGGTCAGAGATGTTCCATGTAAATTCGATCCGGTCATCTTTAGTGTTCAAATCTGTGAGTGCCAGTTCTAGATTTTCTCGAGTGTCCTTCCAAATAAAAAAAAAGTCGTCTATATAACGCACACATAATTTCAGGTTGTCAATCCAATTTTTGTTCGTCTGAATATGGTTGTGTTCAAAGTTGCCCATGTAAATGTTTGCGTACGTAGGAGCGGCGCAATTGCTCATGGCCATGCCGGACATCTGTAGGTACCATTGTTGTTCAAAAGAAAAGTAGCTGTGATATAAGGTAAAAATCATAAGTTCCAGAATGAAAGTTTTCAAGGGGTCAGTTATGTCTGATTTGAGTAGTGCCAGTTCCACCGCTTCAATACCGCCATCATGGGGAATGGAAGTATATAAGCTCTTAACGTCGGCTGTACATAGTATCACTTTCTCATCTTGATTGATTTGTATTGATGTCAATTTATTAATGAACTCCGTGGTGTCTTTAATGTAACTTTCAAGGCTTACAACCGTGGGTTGCAGGTACCGATCGATAAATTTACCGATCGGTTCATGAATGGATCCTCAAGAACAAACCAAAAACCAGGAAGAATCGCTAGTGATAAACATCTCGGATATCAGTCTCTCCAGTAATGAAACAAGGATCTTACAAAAGGGTATGACATTCATTCCCACGAGTAACACCAACTTACTTGAGTTAGAAGTCAGCACCTTTAAACTAACTAGGAAACTACGTCTGAAACACTTTTTCGAAAATATCTTGGAACCCCCCAAGGAAAGCAAACCTGATTTGTTATTAGGCTTACGTCCATCCAGCAGCTACATGCCCACAAGCAGTCACAAGAGCATCGACACCTTTGAGACCTTGGTACGACAAGACATTTCAAAAATCAACTTTAAGAAAAAAATACGCAGCAACATCACTAACAAAGACAAGGATACCCTAAGAAACATCGCAAATAACGCTGCCATCAAATGCCTCAAAGCTGATAAGGGAGGAGCTTTAGTTATCCTCAACACCAATCTTTACAACCAGCGAGCCATGGAACATGTCATGGACACCAACACTTACTTGCCACTCAAAGGTAACCCCACCAACGAATATAAAATTGACCTATCAAAAATCATCAATAAAGCGAAAGAGGATGACATCATTGATGACAGAACCAAACGTTACTTAACAGTGGAACATCCTAGAAGTCCCACCATCACCATGCTGCCTAAAATACACAAGAACCTGACAGACCCACCTTTCCGCCCCATCGTTTCCACCAGAGGATCCATTCATGAACCGATCGGTAAATTTATCGATCGGTACCTGCAACCCACGGTTGTAAGCCTTGAAAGTTACATTAAAGACACCACGGAGTTCATTAATAAATTGACATCAATACAAATCAATCAAGATGAGAAAGTGATACCATGTACAGCCGACGTTAAGAGCTTATATACTTCCATTCCCCATGATGGCGGTATTGAAGCGGTGGAACTGGCACTACTCAAATCAGACATAACTGACCCCTTGAAAACTTTCATTCTGGAACTTATGATTTTTACCTTATATCACAGCTACTTTTCTTTTGAACAACAATGGTACCTACAGATGTCCGGCATGGCCATGGGCAATTGCGCCGCTCCTACGTACGCAAACATTTACATGGGCAACTTTGAACACAACCATATTCAGACGAACAAAAATTGGATTGACAACCTGAAATTATATGTGCGTTATATAGACAACTTATTTTTTATTTGGAAGGACACTCGAGAAAATCTAGAACTGGCACTCACAGATTTGAACACTAAAGATGACCGGATTCCAATTTACCTGGAACATCTCTGACCAAGAAATTACGTTCCTGGATGTACTTCTCAAAGTCACCCCCAATGGCATTGAAACAGACCTTTTCCGCAAAACCACCGACCGTAACAATGCGTTACAATACAGCAGCTTTCACCAAAACTCCCTAAAAAGACATCTGCCATTTAGCCAAATGTTAAGAGTCACACGAATTGTGTCTGATCCCAACACCAGAAACTCTCAAATACAAACCATGGCCACCAGGTTCCTTAACAGGGGATACCCAGAGACAATCATCAATGAGGCAATAAACAGAGCACAAGCAATTTCACGTTCGGAAGCCTTAAAAGGCAAAAAGAAGAATGACAACCAAAGAATGGCCTTAGTCTCAAGATACTCTACTTCTAGTAAAATCTACAAGAAGATCATTCTGAAACATTGGCGAATATTGTCATCTGAACCAGACTTCGGGGACCTGTTCAAGGAACCTCCCATTTTTGCTTACACAAGACCCATGAACATCAGGTAGATTTTGTCTAAAGCCAGCACCGCACCCACGAAACACACCGGCACACGTCCTTGTTACCATTGCAACAATTGCAATAACATTATCAGAGGCAACACCATTAACCACCCGATGAAAGGCTTTGAGATCAAACTGAACGTAGACGCTACATGCGGTTCCACAAACCTCATCTACTTACTCAAATGCCCATGCGGAAAAATCTACGTGGGAAAAACCAGTAGAAAAATCAAAATTCGTCTGAATGAACACAAGTCGAATATACGCACCAAGAATACCAAATCCAGCGTGGCAAGTCACTTCAATGAAGCCAATCACAGTGTGGCTCAACTGAAATACCTGGTCCTAGAAATGGTTTCACACACAGAGGGAAGAGACAACAACAAGATTCTCCTTCAACGGGAAATATCTTGGATTTATAGACTTCAATCCTTGAAACCTTTTGGTCTCAATGACCGGACTGAATTAAGTTGTTACTTATAGTACCCAGGGGGTACTTGATTGATACTCTGTACCCTTGTTCTGTTCACTATAACCATCATATATCATCACTTGATTCTCTTTTGACTCCACTTAATTATGCCGCCTTATTTTCCTTTTCTCTCTTGTCCTTCGTTTGTTTCCACTTTCTCTTCTAACCCCCTCCAAAACTCCGCAGTCACTCTGCGGAGTTCCTGGACTATGGCCGCTGAGCCCGCGAACACTCCACCCGCTTTTCTAGCCTAAACTAGTAAGTACTCTTGACCGTTTCATCTTCACTCATTCAAGAACGCCTTCGTTCTCACATTCTAACGGCCTTGTACCGTTTCATTTCCCAGTGCCTACGAGAGCCTGACTGTGTACATTCGCACGTAAGCTCCGTGTGCCTCAAACTGTCTTCTTACCTTTCACCGTCAACTCCACCTTTTCACCGCTTTTACCACCCTTTTCACCGATCACTGCTAGTTCTCATTCATGACCCTACCCTCGTCCCCCACCTTTATCTGAACACGGGTTTGGTTTACATGCATGCGGTTAAATTCTTCTTTTTCGCACTATTTGTTTCACTACATCTAGTTAATTTTTACACCATGCATCGTTGATCTAAGACGCATTTTTTGTATCCTCCCACAGCGCTCCTTGAGAAAGGACTCCCGTAGTCCGAAATGCATCGGAGCATTCTTTAAGTACTTCGAATTATGTTGAATTGAATGAACTGCGTGATGTAACGCCAAAACTATAAGAAACTTTGAAAATAAATACACAACTAACATTGAAATCTCTTTATTGAACTATTTCATTGAACATTTTTGGAGTCAGCCACGCTTCTTTGCTGAACCACATAAGTGTGCCCAACATACAGGGATGCGCCTACTTCCCAGTAGCGCACTCAACTTTATCTATCAGTCAGACGCATCTGGACAGTTGCGTCACCTGTAGGAGCACCTTTACCTTTCTCAACGAACTAGCACTTTGCCTCTATTGAACACCCATTACCCACTGCTGTGCGCCGCGCCTACTATCTCTTGTTATTATCACCACCCACTGCCCAATTGGCTGGCAGCACGCACCCTGATCTTTACTCAAAATACAGTACGACGACATTTCCAAATCCACAGAAGCTCACGCTGAAACATTAGCATTTGACTCTGAAGCAACGGAAAGGATCTATGCATTGATCAACGAGGATTTAACCCAAGCACCTTCTAGCAGAACAAAGGAACAGTGTATCAAGCACCTTCTTTACCTTTCAAAACGCCGTATCAACCAGAAACTTCATGCGAACACTTTGATCAAATACCACAAAGTACTCCGCATCCCCCGTGGCCTACGGATTGCCCTCAAACCCTCTTTATGTAAAAACTCAAAAGTATTTTTAGAGAGATGGTACGCTATTCTCAACAAGTGTAGTCTGGACCTCATATTGTTGATTATAGAGGAATTGTCAGGAATATTATTAGAACTGTCTCAAGAGATTACAACCATTGAAGGTGAACTAAAAGATTTAATAACTCCTGAAGAATTAGCTACAACCATGGAAGACGTCAACAGACAACTGGACAGACACTCCAGAGAAATCAATGAACGGAAGTTACGAAAATTCCGACGGGACACCTTGGACTACAAACTCGGGGAAGTATATACTTGGGCAGACGTCTATGCCCAACGCCGAAGGAACAAACCTTACAATCAGAACACCGACACCTCTTCCTCTGGTAGCGACAACACCAACCGTCCACCGAGACGACACCCAACAGGACCATCTACCTCCACTGATCAACTAGGTCAGACATCTGATCCATCTACCTCCAACTTGGATGCAACTACTATCGTGCCTTTTTTAGAGGTACGCCCAGACAGAACCGACGACCCAGACGGGGTAAAAGGGCAGGACAAAAACAACGAAAACACCCAACAACTTTTCAAGAACAAACCAAAAACCAGGAAGAATCGCTAGTGATAAACATCTCGGATATCAGTCTCTCCAGTAATGAAACAAGGATCTTACAAAAGGGTATGACATTCATTCCCACGAGTAACACCAACTTACTTGAGTTAGAAGTCAGCACCTTTAAACTAACTAGGAAACTACGTCTGAAACACTTTTTCGAAAATATCTTGGAACCCCCCAAGGAAAGCAAACCTGATTTGTTATTAGGCTTACGTCCATCCAGCAGCTACATGCCCACAAGCAGTCACAAGAGCATCGAAACCTTTGAGACCTTGGTACGACAAGACATTTCAAAAATCAACTTTAAGAAAAAAATACGCAGCAACATCACTAACAAAGACAAGGATACCCTAAGAAACATCGCAAATAACGCTGCCATCAAATGCCTCAAAGCTGATAAGGGAGGAGCTTTAGTTATCCTCAACACCGATCTTTACAACCAGCGAGCCATGGAACATGTCATGGACACCAACACTTACTTGCCACTCAAAGGTAACCCCACCAACGAATATAAAATTGACCTATCAAAATTCATCAATAAAGCGAAAGAGGATGACATAATTGATGACAGAACCAAACGTTACTTAACAGTGGAACATCCTAGAAGTCCCACCATCACCATGCTGCCTAAAATACACAAGAACCTGACAGACCCACCTTTCCGCCCCATCGTTTCCACCAGAGGATCCATTCATGAACCGATCGGTAAATTTATCGATCGGTACCTGCAACCCACGGTTGTAAGCCTTGAAAGTTACATTAAAGACACCACGGAGTTCATTAATAAATTGACATCAATACAAATCAATCAAGATGAGAAAGTGATACCATGTACAGCCGACGTTAAGAGCTTATATACTTCCATTCCCCATGATGGCGGTATTGAAGCGGTGGAACTGGCACTACTCAAATCAGACATAACTGACCCCTTGAAAACTTTCATTCTGGAACTTATGATTTTTACCTTATATCACAGCTACTTTTCTTTTGAACAACAATGGTACCTACAGATGTCCGGCATGGCCATGGGCAATTGCGCCGCTCCTACGTACGCAAACATTTACATGGGCAACTTTGAACACAACCATATTCAGACGAACAAAAATTGGATTGACAACCTGAAATTATATGTGCGTTATATAGACGACTTATTTTTTATTTGGAAGGAGACTCGAGAAAATCTAGAACTGGCACTCACAGATTTGAACACCAAAGATGACCGGATCCAATTTACATGGAACATCTCTGACCAAGAAATTACGTTCCTGGATGTACTTCTCAAAGTCACCCCCAATGGCATTGAAACAGACCTTTTCCGCAAAACCACCGACCGTAACAATGCGTTACAATACAGCAGCTTTCACCAAAACTCCCTAAAAAGACATCTGCCATTTAGCCAAATGTTAAGAGTCACACGAATTGTGTCTGATCCCAACACCAGAAACTCTCAAATACAAACCATGGCCACCAGGTTCCTCAACAGGGGATACCCAGAGACAATCATCAATGAGGCAATAAACAGAGCACAAGCAATTTCACGTTCGGAAGCCTTAAAAGGCAAAAAGAAGAATGACAACCAAAGAATGGCCTTAGTCTCAAGATACTCTACTTCTAGTAAAATCTACAAGAAGATCATTTATTTATTTATTTATTTATTTTATGTAGCTTATAAAGCGCACAGCTACCCCCGGAGGGGTGTCCCGGCGCTAGAACCTGAGTCTTAGAGGGGAGAGAAGGAACAGAGAGGGGAAGTGGCGTGATAAATCAGAGTCTAGAGAAGAGCCAGGTTTTGAGTCTGGCCCGGAAGGTAGATTCGGAAGGGCAAAATCTGAGATCGACTGGCAGCGAGTTCCATAGTTTTGCAGCAATGACACTGAATCCTCTGCCACCCATTCTGGATAGTCTAAAACGGGGAGAGATCAGAAGGCATAGGTCATTGGATCTCAGAGATCTGATGGAACGGGATATTGAAACTCGTTTTTTTAGGTAGTTTGGTCCGCGATCATTAATGGCTCGGTGAGTCAGAGTGAGGATCTTAAACTGAATACGGCTGGCCACAGGTAGCCAGTGCAGTTCTCTACGATATGCGGCAACTGACTGACGATAAGAAATATTACCAATCAGCCTCGCCGCCGCGTTCTGGACAATCTGCAGCCGGTCAATCAGGTATTGGGGAGCTCCGGCATAGAGGCTATTAGCATAGTCCAGGTGGGACGTGATGAGGGCATGGGTAACTGTACGGCGGGAATCCAGAGGGAGATAGGGGAGGATTTTCCTAATCATGCGAAGCTTCAGGAAGCAGGCAGAGGTCACTTTTTGAATCTGAGTCTTGCATGAAAGGGAGTCATTGAAATGGAAGCCCAGGTTACGGGCCGAATGGACGGGAGAGGGAGCGGGATCGAGTGCCGTGGGCCACCACCAGGAGGAGGGAATGGAATTTTTCTGGTTAAAAAACAGCACCTCTGTTTTGTCTGCATTGAGTCTTAGATGGTTTTCAGACATCCAATCACTGATGTTGTTAAGGCACCGGCGGAAGTTGGAGAACGCAGAGTCAGAGTGGCCTCTAAAGGAGAACACTAGCTGAGTGTCATCAGCATAAGAGACCACCCTGACTCCGCAGGACTCCACCACGCCGGCCAGTGGGGCAAGATATATGTTAAAAAACAGAGGGCTGAGGGCCGAGCCCTGTGGCACACCGCAAGATAAGGGTTTTTCCTCCGATCTGAAAGGCCGCAACAGCACCCTTTGACTTCTTCCAGAGAGGAAGGACTCGATCCAACTGATGGCAGTGCCGCCAATGCCTATATGCCGTAGACGGTCCAGGAGGATAGGGTGGGACACCGTATCGAATGCCGCGGACAGGTCGAGGAGGACCATTCTGAAACATTGGCGAATATTGTCATCTGAACCAGACTTCGGGGACCTGTTCAAGGAACCTCCCATTTTTGCTTACACAAGACCCATGAACATCAGGGAGATTTTGTCTAAAGCCAGCACCGCACCCACGAAACACACCGGCACACGTCCTTGTTACCATTGCAACAATTGCAATAACATTATCAGAGGCAACACCATTAACCACCCGATGAAAGGCTTTGAGATCAAACTGAACGTAGACGCTACATGCGGTTCCACAAACCTCATCTACTTACTCAAATGCCCATGCGGAAAAATCTACGTGGGAAAAACCAGTAGAAAAATCAAAATTCGTCTGAATGAACACAAGTCGAATATACGCACCAAGAATACCAAATCCAGCGTGGCAAGTCACTTCAATGAAGCCAATCACAGTGTGGCTCAACTGAAATACCTGGTCCTAGAAATGGTTTCACACACAGAGGGAAGAGACAACAACAAGATTCTCCTTCAACGGGAAATATCTTGGATTTATAGACTTCAATCCTTGAAACCTTTTGGTCTCAATGACCGGACTGAATTAAGTTGTTACTTATAGTACCCAGGGGGTACTTGATTGATACTCTGTACCCTTGTTCTGTTCACTATAACCATCATATATCATCACTTGATTCTCTTTTGACTCCACTTAATTATGCCGCCTTATTTTCCTTTTCTCTCTTGTCCTTCGTTTGTTTCCACTTTCTCTTCTAACCCCCTCCAAAACTCCGCAGTCACTCTGCGGAGTTCCTGGACTATGGCCGCTGAGCCCGCGAACACTCCACCCGCTTTTCTAGCCTAAACTAGTAAGTACTCTTGACCGTTTCATCTTCACTCATTCAAGAACGCCTTCGTTCTCACATTCTAACGGCCTTGTACCGTTTCATTTCCCAGTGCCTACGAGAGCCTGACTGTGTACATTCGCACGTAAGCTCCGTGTGCCTCAAACTGTCTTCTTACCTTTCACCGTCAACTCCACCTTTTCACCGCTTTTACCACCCTTTTCACCGATCACCGCTAGTTCTCATTCATGACCCTACCCTCGTCCCCCACCTTTATCTGAACACGGGTTTGGTTTACATGCATGCGGTTAAATTCTTCTTTTTCGCACTATTTGTTTCACTACATCTAGTTAATTTTTACACCATGCATCGTTGATCTAAGACGCATTTTTTGTATCCTCCCACAGCGCTCCTTGAGAAAGGACTCCCGTAGTCCGAAATGCATCGGAGCATTCTTTAAGTACTTCGAATTATGTTGAATTGAATGAACTGCGTGATGTAACGCCAAAACTATAAGAAACTTTGAAAATAAATACACAACTAACATTGAAATCTCTTTATTGAACTATTTCATTGAACATTTTTGGAGTCAGCCACGCTTCTTTGCTGAACCACATAAGTGTGCCCAACATACAGGGATGCGCCTACGTCCCAGTAGCGCACTCAACTTTATCTATCAGTCAGACGCATCTGGACAGTTGCGTCACCTGTAGGAGCACCTTTACCTTTCTCAACGAACTAGCACTTTGCCTCTATTGAACACCCATTACCCACTGCTGTGCGCCGCGCCTACTATCTCTTGTTATTATCACCACCCACTGCCCAATTGGCTGGCAGCACGCACCCTGATCTTTACTCAAAATACAGTACGACGACATTTCCAAATCCACAGAAGCTCACGCTGAAACATTAGCATTTGACTCTGAAGCAACGGAAAGGATCTATGCATTGATCAACGAGGATTTAACCCAAGCACCTTCTAGCAGAACAAAGGAACAGTGTATCAAGCACCTTCTTTACCTTTCAAAACGCCGTATCAACCAGAAACTTCATGCGAACACTTTGATCAAATACCACAAAGTACTCCGCATCCCCCGTGGCCTACGGATTGCCCTCAAACCCTCTTTATGTAAAAACTCAAAAGTATTTTTAGAGAGATGGTACGCTATTCTCAACAAGTGTAGTCTGGACCTCATATTGTTGATTATAGAGGAATTGTCAGGAATATTATTAGAACTGTCTCAAGAGATTACAACCATTGAAGGTGAACTAAAAGATTTAATAACTCCTGAAGAATTAGCTACAACCATGGAAGACGTCAACAGACAACTGGACAGACACTCCAGAGAAATCAATGAACGGAAGTTACGAAAATTCCGACGGGACACCTTGGACTACAAACTCGGGGAAGTATATACTTGGGCAGACGTCTATGCCCAACGCCGAAGGAACAAACCTTAAAATCAGAACACCGACACCTCTTCCTCTGGTAGCGACAACACCAACCGTCCACCGAGACGACACCCAACAGGACCATCTACCTCCACTGATCAACTAGGTCAGACATCTGATCCATCTACCTCCAACTTGGATGCAACTACTATCGTGCCTTTTTTAGAGGTACGCCCAGACAGAACCGACGACCCAGACGGGGTAAAAGGGCAGGACAAAAACAACAAAAACACCCAACAACTTTTCAAGAACAAACCAAAAACCAGGAAGAATCGCTAGTGATAAACATCTCGGATATCAGTCTCTCCAGTAATGAAACAAGGATCTTACAAAAGGGTATGACATTCATTCCCACGAGTAACACCAACTTACTTGAGTTAGAAGTCAGCACCTTTAAACTAACTAGGAAACTACGTCTGAAACACTTTTTCGAAAATATCTTGGAACCCCCCAAGGAAAGCAAACCTGATTTGTTATTAGGCTTACGTCCATCCAGCAGCTACATGCCCACAAGCAGTCACAAGAGCATCGACACCTTTGAGACCTTGGTACGACAAGACATTTCAAAAATCAACTTTAAGAAAAAAATACGCAGCAACATCACTAACAAAGACAAGGATACCCTAAGAAACATCGCAAATAACGCTGCCATCAAATGCCTCAAAGCTGATAAGGGAGGAGCTTTAGTTATCCTCAACACCGATCTTTACAACCAGCGAGCCATGGAACATGTCATGGACACCAACACTTACTTGCCACTCAAAGGTAACCCCACCAACGAATATAAAATTGACCTATCAAAAATCATCAATAAAGCGAAAGAGGATGACATAATTGATGACAGAACCAAACGTTACTTAACAGTGGAACATCCTAGAAGTCCCACCATCACCATGCTGCCTAAAATACAGAAGAACATGACAGACCCACCTATCCGCCCCATCGTTTCCACCAGAGGATCCATTCATGAACCGATCGGTAAATTTATCGATCGGTACCTGCAACCCACGGTTGTAAGCCTTGAAAGTTACATTGAAGACACCACGGAGTTCATTAATAAATTGACATCAATACAAATCAATCAAGATGAGAAAGTGATACCATGTACAGCCGACGTTAAGAGCTTATATACTTCCATTCCCCATGATGGCGGTATTGAAGCGGTGGAACTGGCACTACTCAAATCAGACATAACTGACCCCTTGAAAACTTTCATTCTGGAACTTATGATTTTTACCTTATATCACAGCTACTTTTCTTTTGAACAACAATGGTACCTACAGATGTCCGGCATGGCCATGGGCAATTGCGCCGCTCCTACGTACGCAAACATTTACATGGGCAACTTTGAACACAACCATATTCAGACGAACAAAAATTGGATTGACAACCTGAAATTATATGTGCGTTATATAGACGACTTATTTTTTATTTGGAAGGACACTCGAGAAAATCTAGAACTGGCACTCACAGATTTGAACACTAAAGATGACCGGATCCAATTTACATGGAACATCTCTGACCAAGAAATTACGTTCCTGGATGTACTTCTCAAAGTCACCCCCAATGGCATTGAAACAGACCTTTTCCGCAAAACCACCGACCGTAACAATGCGTTACAATACAGCAGCTTTCACCAAAACTCCCTAAAAAGACATCTGCCATTTAGCCAAATGTTAAGAGTCACACGAATTGTGTCTGATCCCAACACCAGAAACTCTCAAATACAAACCATGGCCACCAGGTTCCTCAACAGGGGATACCCAGAGACAATCATCAATGAGGCAATAAACAGAGCACAAGCAATTTCACGTTCGGAAGCCTTAAAAGGCAAAAAGAAGAATGACAACCAAAGAATGGCCTTAGTCTCAAGATACTCTACTTCTAGTAAAATCTACAAGAAGATCATTCTGAAACATTGGCGAATATTGTCATCTGAACCAGACTTCGGGGACCTGTTCAAGGAACCTCCCATTTTTGCTTACACAAGACCCATGAACATCAGGGAGATTTTGTCTAAAGCCAGCACCGCACCCACGAAACACACCGGCACACGTCCTTGTTACCATTGCAACAATTGCAATAACATTATCAGAGGCAACACCATTAACCACCCGATGAAAGGCTTTGAGATCAAACTGAACGTAGACGCTACATGCGATTCCACAAACCTCATCTACTTACTCAAATGCCCATGCGGAAAAATCTACGTGGGAAAAACCAGTAGAAAAATCAAAATTCGTCTGAATGAACACAAGTCGAATATACGCACCAAGAATACCAAATCCAGCGTGGCAAGTCACTTCAATGAAGCCAATCACAGTGTGGCTCAACTGAAATACCTGGTCCTAGAAATGGTTTCACACACAGAGGGAAGAGACAACAACAAGATTCTCCTTCACCGGGAAATATCTTGGATTTATAGACTTCAATCCTTGAAACCTTTTGGTCTCAATGACCGGACTGAATTAAGTTGTTACTTATAGTACCCAGGGGGTACTTGATTGATACTCTGTACCCTTGTTCTGTTCACTATAACCATCATATATCATCACTTGATTCTCTTTTGACTCCACTTAATTATGGCCGCCTTATTTTCCTTTTCTCTCTTGTCCTTCGTTTGTTTCCACTTTCTCTTCTAACCCCCTCCAAAACTCCGCAGTCACTCTGCGGAGTTCCTGGACTATGGCCGCTGAGCCCGCTCACACTCCACCCGCTTTTCTAGCCTAAACTAGTAAGTACTCTTGACCGTTTCATCTTCACTCATTCAAGAACGCCTTCGTTCTCACATTCTAACGGCCTTGTACCGTTTCATTTCCCAGTGCCTACGAGAGCCTGACTGTGTACATTCGCACGTAAGCTCCGTGTGCCTCAAACTGTCTTCTTACCTTTCACCGTCAACTCCACCTTTTCACCGCTTTTACCACCCTTTTCGCCGATCACCGCTAGTTCTCATTCATGACCCTACCCTCGTCCCCCACCTTTATCTGAACACGGGTTTGGTTTACATGCATGCGGTTAAATTCTTCTTTTTCGCACTTTGTTTCACTACATCTAGTTAATTTTTACACCATGCATCGTTGATCTAAGACGCATTTTTTGTATCCTCCCACAGCGCTCCTTGAGAATGGACTCCCGTAGTCCGAAATGCATCGGAGCATTCTTTAAGTACTTCGAATTATGTTGAATTGAATGAACTGCGTGATGTAACGCCAAAACTATAAGAAACTTTGAAAATAAATACACAACTAACGTTGAAATCTCTTTATTGAACTATTTCATTGAACATTTTTGGAGTCAGCCACGCTTCTTTGCTGAACCACATAAGTGTGCCCAACATACAGGGATGCGCCTACGTCCCAGTAGCGCACTCAACTTTACACTTGGTTGTGGGCAAGCTTTGAACAAGCATAATCCTCGCCTCCAGTCCTGACATAGAATGAAAAATGTCCTAGCTAACGTAACGGAAAGTTTCAATTCTATTAAGGACTCGGAGGCGAGGATTATCCTGCCCTGGCTTCCTGGAGGAGACCCCTCCTCGTATGTCAGTAAGTAAAAGTGATTAATTCTGTTTTAAGTGGTTTTCTGCATTGTGCTGACTTTGATTGCTGTTCCTCTGTGCTTCCTCTGGTAATGTAAGTTTCCTCTTGCCCTCAGGTTCGGATTCCAAGCAAGATGCCTGAAGAGATGAGAGTGACTGTCTACGCGCTCAGAAAGAGGAGGAAAGGACTGTGTTGAGGGACTACTTGGGGGCTTCCAGGGCCCTGATTGGACATTGAGACTGGACATTTAATTGGTTGCTACCAGGTGTTTCTGGTATTTCTTGTTGAACTACATGTTCCCGTGGTTCTATGGGAAATGTAGTCTTTGATATCTTCGCTGCTGTTAAATAAAGTGGAGAAAAAAGGCATAATCCTCGCCTCCAAGACCTTTCTCTCACACCTTCAGACCAATCAGCTTGTGTCAAGCTTTCATCTTCAGCCAGATCAGTCTCATTTTTTCTTTACCGGTCTCATGATTAGCCTTGAACTGCTCTTGAAGTTTCCAGAGTTCACAATTTGGAGGTTTGATTTTTGTGTTGTTCTATTTTTGTTGTAGTTCTTGTATTGCTTGTTCTCCTTATTCTCCCTCCACTGGATCTACATAGCAAACTCAAGTTTGACTGTCTGAATTAGTATTTTGTAGCACCACCTCTTCATGTGCAGTCTTTACTTTATTCATGTGAGAAGCATGCATCCAATGTGGCACACCTACACACTTCACAGCAGTATTCAGCACCAGGATCATGTGGCAAGACTCTATCTATCGAGATATAAGACAGTTCCTCCTGACATGCTTCTTCACCACAACCAAATTGCAGGCTCTACGTCGTGGCAAGGATCCTCATTTGCTGAAAGTGGCGCCAAGTGTACCGATCAACCAAACCATTGAAGTATCCAAAACCAGAGTATTAGTAATATTTCCAAGTGCAGCTGAAGGAATACCAGGAATCCTCGTAGGTCGAGCCACAGAATCTAACAAAGAGACAGGCTATTGGTCTTGTTGGTCATGCTCCTCATTCTTAAAAACAACAAAGAAAGGGCATCTGTAGGAAGGTAGATCCCTGACTATGGTTGCCCCCAACTTTTTGCCTGGTGTTTTGCTGGTTTTCTGACTTAGTTGACCTGAGGCCCTGCTATTCAGGACCTCAGGCCTACTGCTCTCTCTGTAAAATGGATTCCATGTACCCTAGGTACATATCTAATTGGATACTGAGTCACCTTATCAGTCCCTGTACAGTGTACCTTAGGTACCCAGGGCATAGGTGTACCCAGGGCCTACCAGGGGCTGCAGCATGTATTATGCCACCCCTGGCTGGCCATCCAAATCTGACACAACTGGCTGCACGACAGCTGGGGCAAGGTGGTGTACTCACCCTTTGCTATAGATATAGTATACCTATATCTAACCCTAAAATGGACACACAGATCTCCTATCAGTCACTCCTATGGCAGGCCTTAACAATCCTGAAGGCAGAGTGCTTGGAATCGTGTGAGATGGTGCTCTGGCATGAGCTGAGCCTGTCTGCGGCTTTCGGGATCCATCCCTTAGCCGTTTCCATGATATCGCATACCATATACTCTTAAGTGCATTATAATCCTCGCGGTTATATGCCAACTCTGGTATCGCTTTATCAAAACATGTCGAGTAAGGTGTCATACGAATTGGAATACTAACCCCTCGCCAATTCTGGCGACGGGGTTAGCATTCCACCCTTCTAGAGGGACACGACATGTATGTAACCCCTAACCCCGGTTAAAGTCAAACAGAGCCTCAGCTCCACAAAATGGATGCTGCCACCGAGACACAAGTCTGCCCTCCTGCTGCTGGGAGTCCTCCCAGAGCAGGAGATAAGGACAAAGGGTTTCCTGCCAGGGGCGGTGCCAGCACCGTCCCAGACAGGGTTTTGTGTATTGTAGGTAGGCAGGGCTTTAGAGGAAGGTGACTGCACGTGGCACCCCGGTGCTCACTGTGCATAGGCTGGCTGGAACCAGTTCCAGGGTCACTCCAGACCCTGTGCTGGGGAAAAGCCCGCCAAGGAAGTGGGTGTAACCACCCCCCTCCTAGTCCCACCCATAGGGCAGGACTTAGTCGCGTGCCAGCCCCTTTTTACAGGATAAAGGTAGGAACTGGCCCCCTTCCAAATCAGATCATCTTTGAATCCTGAAACTACTTTCCACGAAAGGAACTCAAGACTTCTTCCTAAGATTTCTCCCTTGTGACTAAGGAGTAGTCACCCTGCATCCGCAGGCACCATCTTAAGAACACTGCGGTCTGCTGCAAGTCTCTCCTCCGGATCAAGACTGCCCAGCTCGACGAGAACCGGCTTCCCTGGCACCTCTGACCTCTACCTGCATCATCAGTCACGCTGAGATTCGTGGGTGTGACGAGACCTCGAGGGACCGGCCATCTTCAAGACTGCACGACTTCTTTCCAGCAAGCCCGCCGAGTAATTTCCTGGTGAGTGCTTTGGGGTCCGAGAAGCCCCGACCCTGAGCAGCTCCAGCACCGAAGTGCAGCCTCCCAGCATCTCCACGATCTGCGTGGGGCCCTTCTGCTTTTTGCTGCTCACCGCGTTGTTTGGCTACTAGCCCGCTGGCTTGTGGCCTCCTGGACGACGCCCGACGACATTTCTGCTGCTGGTCTGGTTGCTCCAGGCTGGCCCTTGCTCCCTTCCAAAAGAGGAGCACCCCGGACCCTCCTGGTCCACTCAAGACGCCATTTTGAGTCCACCGCGTGGGCTTGAATTAGCCAAGGCTTGTTGCCCAATCCTGGGTAACTTCGACGCCGACAGCTTCATCCATCGTGGGACAGCTCGCCTCTCCATCCTGGTCGCCGACAACGCCTCCTGGTCCGTGAGATCTGCAGAGCCAGCGTCGCCCACTCACCTAGTCGAGGTGACTTCGCCCGGTGCCATCCTGGTGCCCACTTAATCACTGGCTAGTGATTCAAGAACTTGGTCCCCTCTGCTTTCAGGTTTCTTCTTCCTTGATCCAGGCTTGGATCCATCGAACTTTCCTTCACTGGTCGCCTGCCAGCAACTTCCTTCTTCCAGGCTCCTGGTCCGGCAACGAGATCCCCGACGTCTTTTCAGACCTATGCAGCTGCAGCCCCTGGGCTAGGTAACTTCGGCACTTCGGTGTCCCAGCATAGCCTCACTATCCTAGGGTCAGGATCCACTGTCGTTTTCTTCCTACCAGGTCGGGTTCGCCCGTGAACACTAACTTTGCCTTTACTAGCTTCCATAGACTTTGTCCCGCATCCCGCGTGAGAGTGCACACTCTGCACCCGAGTCCCCTAGGTCTCCTAGAAGTAATCTAACGATTCCCTAGTTAAGTCCTAGCGATTCCAAAGCCTATTAGTATTGTACTTACCTGCTAGTAATTTCGCATTCCACTTTTTAAGTATATGGTTTTTCGTGCCCCTCGGGCATTTGTGTATAACGTGCTAACTTAAGTATTTTCGTAAGAGTTTTGTTGTGTGCCTAGCACCCTGTCCTCATAAAGAGTACAGGGTTGTTGTGATTCTAATAAATACACTGTTTATTTTCATAACACTTGTGTGGTGTCCTTTCACTGGGTGTTCAAGGGGTAATGTGATGGTAAAACAGCTGGCTTAACACGCCCTCTAGAGTCTTAGCCTTAGACTGCTCGTATCCATGCTACTAGGATAGCTGGTCTATAAGGTTGACTTACAACCAATCATCAATAAGGGTTGTTTGGACTGATATATAGTGATCACTAGAATAGTGAGCACTGCACATCAGGCCAACTTCTCACATTGGTGAGCAGCGGTTGGGATTTGAGCTTGCTGTTGTTTTACCACACATGCCCTAAGAATATCTTGTGAAAGATCACATAAGTACTAAAGGTACATATAACTTAGCTTAGAATACTCTGAGTTCTACTGAACCAGCTGTTGTAGCTCCTAGGGCCTAGCACACCCTAAACTACAACTCTAGCAAGGGATCAGTAGGCAAACATATAGTGTAGGTAAGTGCACCACTTACACCTCACTAGAAAAGCATGTCTACCCAGGGAGATTCTACTGAGACTCCCCTGGTCAGTGTTGACCCTCCACAGGTCACTTCAAGATATGCAGCTCTCAGTTTCCAGGAGATGAGACAGATCTGTGTCTCCAGAAAACTGAAGCAGGGGTCTAACCCCACCATTCCCTTTCTGATAGGTCTCTTAGAGACATATGATGCCAGAAAGCTTTCTCAGTTACATGAGAACATGCCAGCCTTAGAGGGAACCTCTGGGGATCCAGACCTCCCCAACACTGCTACTGCAGTTGAGGAGGAGGAGGATCAGGAGGAACTCTCTGGGGATGAGGTAGACAAAGGTCTTGAGGTAGTCAGAAGGCTAACCAGGACCAACTTAGACTTACTTGGGCTAGGATCTGGGGGACCCCCAGTACTAACCCGAAGTGGGCCTAACCTTGGAGTTAGGAGAGATAGATCTCTTTCTAGGGACTCCAATAGATCTCTACACTCTAATGCCTCTTCTCAGGGGAGAAGGAATCCTCCACAGAGGAGATTTACTTCCCCTCAGAGAAAAGAGCATGAAGCTAGAATGAGACAAGCTGAACTGAGGATTGAAAGGGAAGAACTTGCCCTGGCCAAAGAGAAGCTTGCCTTTGCTAGAGAGCAGCAGATGAGTGGGCTAGCTCCCACTGGTGGCAGCAATCTCCCAAGAGATAGAGAGAAGGGTTTAGATACTAAACACCTGACTAAAATAGTGCCCCCCCTTTAAGCAAGGGGATGACATCCAAAAATGGATGGCTGCTCTGGAGAGGGCCTGCACTGTGCAGTGCATTCCCCAGAGTCAGTGGGCAGCTATACTGTGGCTCTCCTTTGATGGTAAAGGTAGAGATAAGCTCCTCACTACTAGAGTTGAGGATGCTAACAATTACCAGGTCCTGAAAAATGCACTGGTTGATGGGTTTGGCTTAACCACTGAGCAGTACAGGTTGCTGTTCAGAGACACCCAGAAAACTCAGTCTCAGGACTGGTCTGACTTTGTTGATTGTGCCACTAAGGCTTTGGAAGGCTGGCTACTGGGTAGCAAGGTTACTGACTTCACAGGATTATATAATCTTATTAAGAGAGAGCAAGTCTTAAATAATTGTCAGAACCAGTTATTACACCAGCACCTGGTAGACTCTGATCTGACCTCTCCACAAGAATTGGGTAAGAGGGCAGACAAATGGGTCAGAACCAGGATTAGGCCCAAGAACCAAGGTGGTGACCAGAAAAAGGAATCAACCAAGCCTCAAGAGAAGGGTGGGAATAAATCTACAGATCAAACCACATCAGGGCCCCAAAAATCCTCTGAGGGGGGAGGGTCCCAAAATCCTTCCAACAACCAGAAGAAACCTTATTGTTATCCCTGTAAACAGGTGGGTCATTTAAAAACTGACAGCAGTTGCCCAAAGAATAACAATAAGGAAAACATACCCCCAAGTAACATTCCCAAGCCTCCTGTTACTACTAGTAGAAATCCCCCAGGTGGTGGGAGTGCCCCCAAGAATTTGGGTGCATTTACTTTGGGAGTTCCTGGGGACTCTGGCCTAACCAGGTCCCCAAACTTAGATACTCTTGTCTGTGAGACTGGCATGGGGTTTGCCAACTTCACAACTTGTCCCAACACTTTGGGCAAGTACAGACAGGAGCCCCTCATCAATGGTATAAAAGTTGAGGCCTATAGAGATACAGGGGCTAGCATCACTATGGTGACTGAGAGTCTAGTCCCCTCAAGGCAACTTTTACCTGGTGCCACATACCAGGTGACCAATATTGATGGAGTACAGAGAGATCATCCCATGGCAGTGGTCAATCTCAGCTGGGGAGGTGTCACTGGCCACAAGAGAGTGGCAGTGTCACCAAACTTGCCTGTAGATTGCCTACTGGGGAATGATTTAGAGCTCTCAGCCTGGGCTGAAGTTGAGCAAGAAACCCATTCTAAAATGGTAAACACCCATGGTAAGGTTAGTGGGGCAGTGATAGCCACAGCCCCAGTCCAAGATGTCCTCCCTGAACAGGTCAGGAGGGTTGTGCCAGTCACAACCCAATCTCAGACAACTTCCTTCCCAGAACAGGTTGTCAAGGCTGTCATGGTAACAGCCCACACCCAAACTGAGCCCCCTCCTGAAAAGGTTGGGAGAGTTGTGATGGCCACAGCTCAAACTCAGACAGATGATAGTGTTGTGAAGCCTGAAACTATGGATCACTCCACTCAGACAGAGAGCATTGAGGAGGAAGAGAAATCTCCCTCCCACCAGACTTTAGGAAAAGATCAGCCTCCCCAGGGAACTGATCTGACCCCTTGTGAAGAAACTGCCACAGAGGTAGTCAGGCCTAGCCTGGCAGAACCCCTGATGTCAGTGGACCCTTCCAAGATGGGACCCAGTCTGGAGCAGGTAACCTGCCCCTCTCTACCCTGCCTCAGTCAGCCCAGGGCTGTAGAGGTCAGGGAGGCCAGTGTTGGACCCCAAAGGGCCCCCTGTCCAAAAGAATTCCCCAATCAGCAGATTAAGGGCACTGAAGCTAGTAATCCTAGCCAAGTGAAAATAACACATACTCCTGAGGGATCCCCCTTAAAATTAGTTAGGGACCTCCCACAGATGGACACTGTTGGGCACAGCCAAACTTGGGACCTGAGGGCCCCAAACCTGACCTGTCCCTCCAGTAAGCCAAACAGAGGGACCCAACCTCCAGCTGTAGGTAGCCAGAGGTTGACCCTGAGAGCCCAAAACAACTCAGTCTTGGAAAGAAAGGCCTCTACGGTGGAAAGTGATTGGAGGAAGCTGAGCCCAAAATTAGTGGAGCCTCACTTCAGTACTCCATTTCAGCACCAGCCTTTTACTTTGCCAAAACACACCACAGGTAGAGATTCCCTATGGTGGAGACCCTCAGACACCCTTAGGGTGAGGGATTGCTTAGTGGACCATGAGATAGGGGGTAACCATGCCAGTGCTGGTCCTTCCTTATATGGCCACTCAGGCAATATAGGCTTACCTGGCAAGGCTAGCCTTATCTCCTTTCGTTTGGGGGGGGGGGTTATGTAGGAAGGTAGATCCCTGACTATGGTTGCCCCCAACTTTTTGCCTGGTGTTTTGCTGGTTTTCTGACTTAGTTGACCTGAGGCCCTGCTATTCAGGACCTCAGGCCTACTGCTCTCTCTGTAAAATGGATTCCATGTACCCTAGGTACATATCTAATTGGATACTGAGTCACCTTATCAGTCCCTGTACAGTGTACCTTAGGTACCCAGGGCATAGGTGTACCCAGGGCCTACCAGGGGCTGCAGCATGTATTATGCCACCCCTGGCTGGCCATCCAAATCTGACACAACTGGCTGCACGACAGCTGGGGCAAGGTGGTGTACTCACCCTTTGCTATAGATATAGTATACCTATATCTAACCCTAAAATGGACACACAGATCTCCTATCAGTCACTCCTATGGCAGGCCTTAACAATCCTGAAGGCAGAGTGCTTGGAATCGTGTGAGATGGTGCTCTGGCATGAGCTGAGCCTGTCTGCGGCTTTCGGGATCCATCCCTTAGCCGTTTCCATGATATCGCATACCATATACTCTTAAGTGCATTATAATCCTCGCGGTTATATGCCAACTCTGGTATCGCTTTATCAAAACATGTCGAGTAAGGTGTCATACGAATTGGAATACTAACCCCTCGCCAATTCTGGCGACGGGGTTAGCATTCCACCCTTCTAGAGGGACACGACATGTATGTAACCCCTAACCCCGGTTAAAGTCAAACAGAGCCTCAGCTCCACAAAATGGATGCTGCCACCGAGACACAAGTCTGCCCTCCTGCTGCTGGGAGTCCTCCCAGAGCAGGAGATAAGGACAAAGGGTTTCCTGCCAGGGGCGGTGCCAGCACCGTCCCAGACATGGTTTTGTGTATTGTAGGTAGGCAGGGCTTTAGAGGAAGGTGACTGCACGTGGCACCCCGGTGCTCACTGTGCATAGGCTGGCTGGAACCAGTTCCAGGGTCACTCCAGACCCTGTGCTGGGGAAAAGCCCGCCAAGGAAGTGGGTGTAACCACCCCCCTCCTAGTCCCACCCATAGGGCAGGACTTAGTCGCGTGCCAGCCCCTTTTTACAGGATAAAGGTAGGAACTGGCCCCCTTCCAAATCAGATCATCTTTGAATCCTGAAACTACTTTCCACGAAAGGAACTCAAGACTTCGTCCTAAGATTTCTCCCTTGTGACTAAGGAGTAGTCACCCTGCATCCGCAGGCACCATCTTAAGAACACTGCGGTCTGCTGCAAGTCTCTCCTCCGGATCAAGACTGCCCAGCTCGACGAGAACCGGCTTCCCTGGCACCTCTGACCTCTACCTGCATCATCAGTCACGCTGAGATTCGTGGGTGTGACGAGACCTCGAGGGACCGGCCATCTTCAAGACTGCACGACTTCTTTCCAGCAAGCCCGCCGAGTAATTTCCTGGTGAGTGCTTTGGGGTCCGAGAAGCCCCGACCCTGAGCAGCTCCAGCACCGAAGTGCAGCCTCCCAGCATCTCCACGATCTGCGTGGGGCCCTTCTGCTTTTTGTTGCTCACCGCGTTGTTTGGCTACTAGCCCGCTGGCTTGTGGCCTCCTGGACGACGCCCGACGACATTTCTGCTGCTGGTCTGGTTGCTCCAGGCTGGCCCTTGCTCCCTTCCAAAAGAGGAGCACCCCGGACCCTCCTGGTCCACTCAAGACGCCATTTTGAGTCCACCGCGTGGGCTTGAATTAGCCAAGGCTTGTTGCCCAATCCTGGGTAACTTCGACGCCGACAGCTTCATCCATCGTGGGACAGCTCGCCTCTCCATCCTGGTCGCCGACAACGCCTCCTGGTCCGTGAGATCTGCAGAGCCAGCGTCGCCCACTCACCTAGTCGAGGTGACTTCGCCCGGTGCCATCCTGGTGCCCACTTAATCACTGGCTAGTGATTCAAGAACTTGGTCCCCTCTGCTTTCAGGTTTCTTCTTCCTTGATCCAGGCTTGGATCCATCGAACTTTCCTTCACTGGTCGCCTGCCAGCAACTTCCTTCTTCCAGGCTCCTGGTCCGGCAACGAGATCCCCGACGTCTTTTCAGACCTATGCAGCTGCAGCCCCTGGGCTAGGTAACTTCGGCACTTCGGTGTCCCAGCATAGCCTCACTATCCTAGGGTCAGGATCCACTGTCGTTTTCTTCCTACCAGGTCGGGTTCGCCCGTGAACACTAACTTTGCCTTTACTAGCTTCCATAGACTTTGTCCCGCATCCCGCGTGAGAGTGCACACTCTGCACCCGAGTCCCCTAGGTCTCCTAGAAGTAATCTAACGATTCCCTAGTTAAGTCCTAGCGATTCCAAAGCCTATTAGTATTGTACTTACCTGCTAGTAATTTCGCATTCCACTTTTTAAGTATATGGTTTTTCGTGCCCCTCGGGCATTTGTGTATAACGTGCTAACTTAAGTATTTTCGTAAGAGTTTTGTTGTGTGCCTAGCACCCTGTCCTCATAAAGAGTACAGGGTTGTTGTGATTCTAATAAATACACTGTTTATTTTCATAACACTTGTGTGGTGTCCTTTCACTGGGTATTCAAGGGGTAATGTGATGGTAAAACAGCTGGCTTAACACGCCCTCTAGAGTCTTAGCCTTAGACTGCTCGTATCCATGCTACTAGGATAGCTGGTCTATAAGGTTGACTTACAACCAATCATCAATAAGGGTTGTTTGGACTGATATATAGTGATCACTAGAATAGTGAGCACTGCACATCAGGCCAACTTCTCACAGCATCTGACTATTTCCATGTCAATGCACATACCTTTGCTAGACTTGCTTTCAGTGTATTATTGGCCCTTTCTACAACTCATGATATTTCTATGTGATATCTGCAATGAAATATATGTTTCACCTTCAGTGCCATGCAAAGAATTCTCAGGACCTCATTCTTAAAATGCGTGAACCTATCTTATTCTAAAGAAGTTGGCAACCCAATCCTAGGTATCACCTTTTTCAACAAAAGCTTGGCCACAATGACAGCATCACACTTCCTGGCTGGGCTGGCTTGAACTCACCTGCCAAACAAACAAGTACTAAGATATACTTTAGTCCATTGCATGGTGTCATCTCAACAACAAGAACAATTGTTACTTACCTGTAAACAGGTGGTTCTCCAATATTGGTGTCTTTCATAGATTCACATGCTTGAATATTCCCCGTCGTCAAAGTGGGAGCCCCACAGTAAATAACATAGCAATAAGAAACCAAAAAAAAAATATATATAATAACATATAATAGAGGTTTCGAAACAAGAAATACTTAAAAAGTATCAGGATTAGCATTAACACATAGGAATACATTGGAAAAAAGGAAACACCTTTATAACATATCCATGTCATTATGTTAGTCCAAACTATAGCCAATCAGGCGCAAGCAACTCTCTAGAACCTTCTCCTCAGAGGCTCAGGCTCTCAGATTTTCGTAGCACAGGAGTGACAAAAGAGTCTATTAGGAGAAGCGAGCCTCTGAGGGGAGGTGGGTTGGTCGCATGTGAATCTATGAAAGACACCAATACTGGAGAACCACCTGTTTATAGGTAAGTAACAATTGTTCTTCTCCAGTATTAGGGTGTCTTTCATAGATTCACATGCTTGAATAGAATAGTGAGCAGTAGTAGTCGGCTTTAGGCTCGGAACAGCCATGCAAGCATGAAAAGACTCAAAGAGACATAATGTAGTCATGCAAGTATGCAAGTAATAACAATAGCCATAGAAAATTATACAGGCGGAGGGAAGACAGAGGCTCACCTTAATGAAAGAGATTGCGAAGCACCACTTGTCCATCTGCTGTATCTGCTTCACTGATCGCATCCAGGCAGTAATGCCTCGTGAAAGTGTGCTTGTTGGACCATGTGGCTGCTCGGAAAATTTGATGGAGCGGTACGCCGGCAAACAGGGCAGTAGAGGATGACACCGCCCTGGTGGAATGAGCTCTCACTGAAGCTTGAAGAGGTTTGCAGGCTTTCTGATGGCAGAAGGAAATTGCTGAAGAAATCCAACGTGCATTAGTTGGCTTGGTAACAGGACGCCTTTTGCGCATGCGTCCGTAGGCAATGATCAGTTGATCAGACCTGCAAAAGGGTGCCGTCCTGCTGATGTAAAATTTAAGGTATCTTTTAATGCCCAGTGAATGTAAGCATTGCTCTGCCGGAGATTGAGGATTGTCAAAGAAGGTCTTTAAGAAAACAGGTTCATTAATGTGAAAGTCAGTGGGTACTTTAGGCACGAACTGGTGCGAAGGACAACACAGTCCGATTTGAATTGAAGGAAAGGAGGTTTAATGGTGAATGCGTGAATGTCACTCACGCGTCGTGAGGAGGTCAGAGCAAGAAGATGGGCTACCTTCCAGGTCAGAAATTTTAAATCCGCTTTGTGGATAGGTTCGAATGGCGCTTTCATCAATTGCGCCAACACAATATTGAGATGCCAGGTGGGAGGAGGACGCCTAATGGGCGGGAACTTTCTGAATAGTCCTTTGAAAAATTGGAGAGTGAATCTGGAGGAGCAGAGGGAGGAGAGGCATCCTGCCGGAAACGAGAGATTGCCGCCAAGAAAACTCGTAAAGTGGAATGGGAAAGTCCTGATTGAGCCAGATGTAAGAAGAAAGGCAGCAGTTGATCCGGAGTGGAATGAACGGGACGGACATTGGCATCTGCACACCCGTGACAGAATCTCTTCCACTTTAGCTTGTATGTTTTAACTGTAGACGGAGCTCTCGCATTGGCAAGAATGTCTCTGCATTCTGGTGAAATATTCAAGTGGGCAAATTCAAAGTGCTCAGGTTCCAGGCCGATAATTTGAGAGAGGAGGGATTCGGATGACAAATCTGACCCTTCGATCCGCTCGAGGATGAAGGAGGATGGGCTCGCATTGAGAGAGGAGCAGCAGCTCCGAGAACCACGCTTGTCGAGGCCATCTGGGGGCAATCAGGAGAATGTGGCACAGCTGTCTCCGCATTTTCCACAACACTCGAGGCACCAGCGGAATCGGAGGAAAAGCGTAGGCGAATAGATCGCACCAGTGCATCAAAAGGGCATTCCCGCACGATCCACGGTGGGGATGCCAACTTGAGTAAGATGGGCATTTCCGGTTCTCCGGGGTCGCAAAGAGATCTAAGGACGGACGACCCCAAATCCGAAAGACTGAGTCGAGAGTTGGCTGATGTAACGCCAGAATGTTGGAGATGCCTGGTAGATGAACTGCCGTCAGGGTAATGTGGTGACGAAGTGCCCAATCCCAGATCTCCTGAGCCAGCCGAGACAGGAGATGAGATTTCGGGCCTCCCTGCTTGTTGACATAGTGCATACTGGTGGTATTGTCTGTTTGGATAAGCACCGATTCTCCCTGGATTAGAAGATGGAATGATTTGAGTGCCAGAAAGATGGTCATCAATTCCAGCCTGTTGATGTGCCAAGAGCGTTGAGACAGAGTCCACTTGCTGTTTATGGACAGTCTCTAAAGGTGCGCGCCCCACCCGTCCAAGGAAGCGTCCGTTGTCAGAACGAGTTCTGGGGCAGTGGTGAGGAAAGAAGTCCCCGCAGCAATGTTGGACGGTTGCGCCCACCACTTGAGAGCCGCCTTCATGCAAGCGGTTACACGGATCCAGTCGTTGAAAGAGCCGGTAACCTGACACCACTGTCCGTCCAATTCTTCCTGGACAGGGTGTCTCTTCAGCCTACAATATGGGATCAGAGAGATGCAGGATGACGCCATCCCCAGAAATGACTTCAATATCCGGACTGAAATGGACTGTTTTGAACGAAGAATAGCCACCAGGCGGAGAATTTTCGGCTGACGCTCCTGAGAAACGAATGCCATCGCTAGTGACGTATCAAGAGTGGCGCCTACAAAGTTTCTGTTGGAAGCTGGGTCTACCTGAGACTTCTCGGCATTGATGGAAAGACTGAGGGAGCGAAAGACGTCCTGACAGAGTTGAGTGTCCCGAACCAGCTGTTTGCAGGATTGCGATTTGATGAGGCAATCGTCCAGGTAAGGACAAATTTGAACGTCCCGCAGGCGTAGGTAAGCCACCACTGGAGCCAAAACTTTTGTGAAGACACGAGCACTCTGAACTGAAAGTGTCTCCGTCCCACCCGGAAGCGCAAGTACTTCCGATGCTGGGGAAGGATTGACACATGAAAGTAGGCGTCCTGGAGGTCGATGGTGTTCATGAAGTCGTCCTTGGAGAGAAGACGCAATATCTCCACGAGTGTTAGCATGCGGAAGGATTGAGACTTCAGATATTTGTTCAGTGCTCGTAAATCCAAGATTGGATGCCAGTCGCCTGTCTTCTTGAGGATAAGGAAAAAACGGGAATAGAAGCCCATCCCTTCCTGAAACTTGGGAACCACTTCAATGGCACCTTTTTGTATCATAATGCGAATTTGTTGGAACAGTTCATTGAGGTGTGCTGAGGTGGACCAGTTGGAGGGGTGTGAGGTGGAAATTTGACGAACTCCAGGGCATGGCCCTTTGATACAATTTCCAGTAACCAATGGTCTGAGGTGATTGAGGACCATTGCGAATAGAACAGGGAGATTCGACCTCCAACTTTGGGCGGGAAAGGCAAGTCATTGTCTTTTGGAAGCAGATCCTCTATAGGAAGATTTCCCTCGATAGGATTTAGAATATTGCTGATGGGAGGACTGCTGTGATTGGGAGGAGTATCGCTGATTTCCTTGGTTGTAAGAGCGGTATTGAGTGGATCCTCCACGAAAAGTAGAAGAGGTGCCGCGTCCCCGTGCACCACGAAAAGGCTGTTTGCGGAACTGCAAAGTGCCTAAGGAACGAGCAGTGTCGGTGTCCTTTTTGATCGTCTGCAGGGCCTTGTCGACGTGCGCACCAAAGAGGGATTCACCGCCATACGGCATATCCAAAATTTTCGCCTGAACCTCCTGGCAAAAGGCGAGTAGACCGAAGCCAACCTTGGCGTCGCAACCCAGCTGCCCCTGCGAGCTGATGGAATCCAGTGCAAGCGATGTCCACAGAGCAGTCAATGATTTCCTCCGACGCTCTCTCCCCTTCTTGAAGGATCTTCTGTTTTGGAAGCTTCAGGGATAAGGGCCACAAATACAGACATGTCAGACCACATCTGACGGTCGTAGCGGCCCAGTATGGCCAGGGAATTGGCTGCTCGCACTGTAGTAGTAGCCATCGTTGAAAACTTGCGCCCGATGGCATCAAGGCGACGACCCTCTCTATCCGAAGGAGCCGTAATTGGAAAAGATGGGATCCTGGAACGACGCTGGGCAGTTTGGGTGACCACTGAATCAGGTTTAGGCTGAGCAACCAGGCACGCCGGGGAACCATGGGGCGCCTTGTACTTTTTCTCGAGGCGAGGTAGTTGTGCTGGGATGGAATTTGGCGTTTGCATCAACTTAACCCCCTCATTCCAGATAAAGTCGATAATGGGGACTGTATGGACCTGTTTGAATGGTTGACTTTTCAAATCATACAGGAAGCAGTCTTCATCCCGTTGACTCTAGGCAACTGAAAGCGTTGAGCCGCTCTATCCATAAGCTGGTGGAAGCTTGCAATGTCCACAGGAGGAGAATCCCACGGCATCACAGGAGGTGGGGACGGAGTCTGGATCTGGCACTCGTCCCAATCGGCCATATGACCACCGTCATCGTCCTGAACCTCACCATCCTCTCGTTCTGGGCGGGCATCATTATCATCATACACTGTAGTGTGTATCCGGACAGACGTTTGAACCAGAGCAGACTGTGCTGCTGATTGTGGCAGCGGAGCAGCCACAGGAGCCACAGCAGGTGCATGCTCTGTAGGCGCCGGTGAACCCTGGTGAGATGGCGGGAAACGCCTGTTGTAATCGTCCAACATAAGCTGGAGATTGGAGATGAGAGACAGAGGCAGTGCTGCTGTAGGAACTTGAATCAAACGTTCCTCTTCTTGAAAATACGAATCCTCCTGGTCATCCCCATAGTCTTGGCATTTAATAACCAATTCAGAGGGGGCTTAGTGCTGCTCGGAAAGTATCATCCACATCTTCCTCAGAACCAGAGTCCTGCTCCGAACCTGTGGCAAATAAGGGTGATGGCGGCTGCGTTTCACTTGGAACGGGTAGCGGGTCCAAAGGTACCTGGGGACGCTGGTGGAGAGGGTCAACGGTGGAAGGACCAGACCCGGATGAAACAGGCGGCATCAGTGGTAGAGATGCAAAGGAAGAAGATTTCGTCATCGATGAGATCGTCGTTGATGTAAACGACGGCGATGGTATAGGTGTCGACGAAGCTGCCGTCGACGGAGCCGCCACCGACGGAGCCGCCGTCGACGAGGTTGTCGTCGATGGAGCCACCGTCGACGAGGTCGTCGTCAATGATGCTGACGTCGACGGGGCACTCGTCGACGGAACAGATGATGAAGTACCTTTAACAACTCTCGTCGGCGAAGATCTTGCCGTCGAAGAACTCTTTTTCGACGACGAGGCGATAGGTATCGTCGACGAAACAGTCTTGAAGCTGAGGCATACCTTCGTCGACATGGATGACGTCGACGCAGCCGTCGTCGACGAGCCAGAAGCAGAAGTCATCGTCACTGTTGCCGTCGATTTTGCATGTTTTTTACGGAAACATGCTGTGAAGAAGCCGTAGACGCCTGAGTCAGATCTTGTGGGCGTAGGCGTAGCAGTAGAAGGTGGAGACACAGCAGGAGCCAGAGAAAGTTGCTTTTTCTTCTGCTTTCTTCTTCTGCTATGCTTTGAGGCGGCTTTTGAAGCTCCTGCGTCAGAAAGAGCTGAATCCTTGTCTTTAAACCTTTGCAACCAAAGGAGGAGACGACCTTCCCTATCTTTAAGGGTCTTAGTTGAAAAGGTCCTACAGATCTTACATTTGCCCACTTCATGGTCGGGATAAAGACAGTAAATACACTTCTTGTGGGGGTCCTCAGAGTAGAGCAGCAATTTCCCAGTAGAAGAACAAGGTCTAAATAAAGACTTCTTACTTGAAGACATGGTTGAATCACTGGAAAACCATAAGAAGCAGAAGAAAACTGAGCAGAGATCAGGGAGACTCCCTTCACACGACGTGCGGTAGAAAATCTGAGGGCCTGAGCATCTGAGGAGAAGGTTCTAGAGAGGTGCTTGTGTCTGATTGGCCATAGTTTGGTCTAACATAATGACATGGATATGTTATAAATGTGTTTTCTTTTTTCCTGTGCATTCCTATGTGTTAATGCTAATCCTGATACTTTTAATGTATTTCTTGTTTCGAAACCTCTATTATATGTTATTATATATACATATTTTGGGTTTCTTATTGCTATGTTATTTACCGTGGGGCTCCCACTTGGACGACGGGGAATATTCAAGCATGTGAATCTATGAAAGACACCCTAATACTGGAGAACTATCTGTAATATTGTGAAAGATCCTTCTGATATGACAACTTTTATCTTCCTACCTATATTCATCTCCAGGCAGGTAATGCATCATTGACAAATTAGCTACAATAACGCTAAAGATTGACCAATATTTCTTAAACAGTGATGACATACTGTCATGTCTCACATGTGTAGGTCCATGAAGATACCTTGCCATATGTTACAACATAGAATCAGGCAAAACACATTTTTGTCCGTGGGTGTCCAGATTTCATTTGAATCTTTTTAACAGCCTGCTTTTTCCAACCTTTTTTTTTATACCCTGGCACCTCGTTCTGCAGTTCCCTTCAACTGTCCGAGTGACTGAGTTGGCACAGACAAGAAAAGATAGACATTTTGTTATACATTCTGATGTTATGTTTGCTTCCAATGTCCCAGAATGAGGAGCACAGTACTTTGCAACTTTGTCTGCGAAGTTATTGCCACTGAAACCGTCATGTCCAAACTTGTGTGTTGCAAATTTGATAACAACAAAATTTTTCTTTGGGAACGTCAAATGTTCCAATAAATCCAGAATTCGTAGCCCAACATGGTTGAATGTACAAGAGGATGTCAAAAAACGTGTTGTTGACCACAATTGTCCAAAATCATGGAGACCTCCAAAATCTACTGGCTACCTTTACAGATTGTAACACTCATCTCATTGGCTATAAGGCAAGCTGTTGTAATTGCAAATAATTCTACTGTTTGTGCTGAAGTTAAATTACATAAGCAAGTATGATGCTTCCACAATATATGTTAATTATGCAGCCTGCATATGCTACTCAAAGAGTTCCATAATGGTCCTTCAGACAAGACCATCCTAAAATAAAATCAGCCAATTCAAGTGGTACATCTTGAATATCTGGTCTTGGTTTGGTGCATAATTCTCTCACATCAATACAATCATGGTCACATTCATCCTTTTCATTATCAGCTTCCTCCTCAAGCAATGGCATAAGTGTCGCAAGAGTCAAGTTATTGTAGCGCTTAAAATTTATTCTGCTTCCAGTATGGACTTTTCATATTTAGTTAAACAACTGATGCAGAGTATGGGTACGTGTCAGCAATGTCTCACAGGAATGGGGAACCAGCAGAACATGTGTGTGTCCCATCACAATCGTCTCACTTTGCACAATTCCCAAGAAAGTAGCTGCAACGCTCTTCATACAGCCCAGGAAAGGGGTGTCCCCCTTCATCCAGTTCAGTAGATAAGCATACAATGGACCTCTTTGCTCCATGCTGCCAAGAGAAGACTGAAAGTGTGCATTCTTCTCTTTCATGAAATAAGAAATACAACTATTTCTCGTAATCTGGTATTCCTAGCGCAGGGTCGCTACCCATTCTGTGGCTGGGTTCCAGGAAGGCTTGTTCTATGGTAAAGGGTCCATCACTTCACTGTGAGCCAACCTCTATAAAGGCTATGCAATCAATTAATAGTTTGGAATCACCTGACAACAGTAGCTAACCATCCCTAGAAACATCCTCACTTCTCTTTGTGTTGTTGATGGATTCATTTAAAGAACTGGCAAAATTAGTTCTATGGACAGCTTCCTTATTCCCTTCTAAATCTGGTGTCCCAAATAAATCACTTCTTCCTGACAATACTGTAATTTGGCAGGGGACACTTTATATCCATTTTCGGCTAAGTGGTTTAGAAAACCGATTGTGTCAAGTAAACAACTCTCTCATATTTTAGCTGTGACCTATAGGTCGCCTACAGATTTAAATAGCACTGAGCCACAGGGGTGATTTAGAGCTTCTTAGGGCTTGGGAGAAGATTGAAGAACTTTCTGTTAACCTACACCAAACCAAAACTCTATGGAATCTGAACGCAAACAGGTTTTGACTAACCTCATGAAGAGGAAGTGAGAACAATTCCTGACACTAATCAATCACTGTAAACTACAAGACTTTAGCTGGAATCTGAAACAATATCACTGCAGGATTCGGTAGGATGAGACAAGTTAAATTTGTGCCGGTCCTGTACTACCCCCCATTTTCTGCTACGTTTCTTTACTCCCATCCTCAGAGAGTTACATGGGCTCCCTAACACTTCTCTTATAATGCTCTGCTTAATTATTTTATCAATAACTGGTGCAATTCCGTTCTCTGCTTCACAAGTAAGCTTTACCGAGGAGTACAGTGATACACTGCATTCAGTTTCACAATAGTCTGCACTGGCTGTGCACTTTTAATCAATCCAAACTCTTTTCCAAACCTCCTTGTTCACAGTACACATTTGAGTGGTATTTTGAAATCAATTTGGATTAACCCACAAACCTTTTTCGAATGGCCAGTATTTCCACAGATGGCCTCAGGCCATTTAACATCTGTATATTATTAAAATTCTAATTAGACATGTTGTTCACAAACCCTCTTACCACCTCACATAAGCTGCATATCATTGAATTGTGCATTAATATGCACACCAGGACCAATACTAGATCTAGGCATCTGAAAATCACATTGAACACACTTCTGGAAAAGCTTGGTTTGATCAATCATCACTTTTTTCTTTGTCCTTTTCATCTAAGAATTTCAACAATATTACAATACTTCAAATACGCCAGATTCTCATCCACACATTTGGCCTGCCAACACATTATACCCTGCTGAATATGCAAACTGATCTCTGGATGGAATCCCTAAACAAAGCAGAAATGAATCCTGAAACGCCCTCTTTCCTGGTATCTTTTACTCCCTATTCCGTCTGTAAATGGGCATCAATCTCAAATAATATGTATGCACCGATTCACGTCGATCTTGGGTTGTTGTCATGATTATTGACCACTTTACTTGCTTATAGGGAACCCTGGTCTTCAAATGATCTATAACGTGTTTAGACTTCTCCATAACATCTGGATAAAGCTTATTGAGAAGGGCTTCTTTCTGTGGTTCTTCTGTTGGCCACTTGTTAGACCTGTCTCTCTTAGGGTGGTATTCCCCCAGAACGTGTGCCTGTTTACCTACTCTTTTTGCAGATTCTCTTTGTTGGCGTTAGAACTCTAAGGGCCAGATGTATGACCCTTCCAATTTGCGAATCACAAATTGCATAGTTTTTCGACTTGCAAAATGGAATTTACAAGTGTCTCATACACTGCTTGCCTGCCTCATTAATATTCATGAGGCAGGTGCAATTTGCGATCACATTGGAAATGGCTAGCAGTCGCAGGGATGGCGGCCTGCTGGGGTCAGCCAACCACCATGTCTGTGACTGCTTGTTAAACAATACCCCTTGAGGCACTGTCTTATGCTATACAATAAAAAAAGAGAAAAAATGAAACGTTACGATTTCATTTTTTTTTAGTAGGCAGTGTTCCGTGGGACCACTGCCTTCTCTTAAAAAATATTTTCACTGCCAGTCAAAAAGGTGAAGGAAAGGGAAAGGGGTCCACCTGGGACCCCATCCCATTTGCGAGTGGCTTACCACCCATTTGCAATGGGTGGTAAACTGCAAGTGTTTTGTGGCTGCAAAACAATTGTACATAGAAGTGTGACTCGCTATTTGGAAGGGACGCCCTTGGCACGACCCTTCCAAATAACGAGTCACAAACCCTATTTTGTGAATCGGTGATGGTTACTGAGTCGCAACATAGGGTTTGTAAATAGAGCAGGCCTATTTTGCGGTCGCAAACGGGCCGATTGCCCTTTGCGACTGCAAAAAAAGGTCGTACATCTGGACCAGAGCTCTTTACCACTGTTGATAAATTACATGTGCTTCTCCCCTAAACATGGTAACATTGGTGTGTACCCAATTGGTATATGTAATTTACTTATATGTTCCTTCTAAAGGAGTAAACCATATACCCAGTGCCTACAAAATAAATGCTTCTAGTGGGCCTGTAGAACTCATTGTGCCACCCACACAAGTAGCCCTTAAACCATGTCTCAGGACTGCCTCTACAGAGCCTGTGCCAAGCCTTAAACTTTACTTTTTATTACACGTAAGTCACCCCTTAGGTAAGCCCCTGTTAGCCCACAGGACAGGAAACTGTGTAAGTAAAAGGTAGGGCATGTACCTTAACATTTTGCATGTCTGGATAGTGAAAAACTCCCCAACCAGTTTTTCCCTATTGTAAGGGCTGCTCCTCTTATAGGTTAACATTGAGAATTCCTTAATACACTTTTAAGCTGTAATTCCTGATTAGAAAGAAGTAGCTCTGTTATGTTTCATATCTTTGTTTTTTTGTCCTCGTATGCCTTCTTATTCCTACTGAAACCTCTGTTCTCCCTTCTTATTATGTAGAAAAGAAACCAGCCCTGGTTGAAGGTAAGACAGATAACAGTTTTCCGGGCAAAGAAAGGAGGGGAAGAGATTGACTGTCAAGGCTATAATCATCGGACAGTAAGATAGTAATAACATCGGCCTATACCTACACCTACACTTCCAGGTCCAGACAAGCCCCAGAACCACGCTTCGCAGCACCCTTGCCTAAAGACCCCCCCCGGCTCCCGCACCCTATTCGCCACAACCATCACAGACTTCATCGAACCCCAAGCCATCGCTTCCATGCACTACATACTCATCGAAGACCTCAACTTCTACCTCGACAACCCCAGCGACCACAATGCCACCTCCTTCCTGGGCAACCTCGCCAACACTGGACTAAGACAACTCGTCACCACGCCTACCCACAAAGCAGGACACACCCTTGACCCCATCTTCGCTGGAGGAAACAACATCCAGTTCAGTCACACCACCCAACCCCCTGGACAGATCATCACTACGGGCTCTTCCTCGTCAACAAACCCAAGCCTCCCAAACCTGCCCCACGCCCTCCGCGAAGGAACTGGAGCAAAGCCACAGAGGATCAGCTCAACTCCACCTTCAACCACGACACCCCCACCACCTCGACCGACGTAAACATCGCAGCCAAGGAACTGCACAACCGGATCCTCAACGGTGCAGACAAACTTGCACCCCTACGCTGGTCCGACAGACAGCGCCCCAGGAAGGCCATCTGGTTCACGACTGACCTCCCAGGGAAACCACGCACATCACACCATCCCAGGACCTCTTTCGACAAGCTTGGATCATACTTCCATCTGAAAATCAAAAGCCTCTACAACAACTTCAACGACCAGACACCGGACTCCGCAGCCACCCCCTCCAACGGCAACACCAGCCACCCCACTATCTCCACCTGAACACTGGCCACGACCCAAGAGACCGCCTCAACCATGAAAGGGATCCACTCGGGGGCCCCTACAGACCCCTGCCCATCACACATCTACCACAGAGCCACCACCGCCATTGTGCCAGAACTACGACACACCATCAACACCACCTTCAAGACGGCACTTTCCCTGATAATTGGAAACAGGCTGAAGTCAGACCCCCTCCTCAAGAAGCCCTCAGCAGATCCCACGACCTCAAGAACTACCGGCCCATCTCACTCCGCCCTTTCGCGGCAAAAGTCATAGAGAAGACCTTCAACGCACAACTAACAAGGATGATCAAAGACAACTCTGTCCTCGACCCCTCCCAATACAGATTCCGCAGCAATCACATCACCAAGACCGCCTTACTCGCCGCTACAGACGACATCCGCTCCCTCCTCGAACAAGGACATACCACGGCCCTGATCCTGCTTGACCTCTCAGCAGCATTCAACACCGTCTCCCACCGCACACTCGCCGCCAGACTCCACGACGCAGGTATCCAAGGAAACACCTTCGACTGGTTCCACTCGATCCTCACCGGCAAACCCATAGAAATCAACTGCGGAGTATCCCAGGGATCATCGCTCAGCCCAACCCTCTTCAACATCTACATGGCCCCCTTCGCCGCCATCGTCAGACAGCACGGGCCTCAGCATAGTATCCTACGCAGATGACACCCAGCTCATCCTCTCCCTCACCAAAGACCCCCCCACCACCAGCCTCAACTTCCAGGAAAGAATCCAGGACGTCGCATCCTGGATGAGAAATAGCTGCTTCAAGCTCAACTCGGAGAAGACAAAATCCTCATCCTCTGAAGATCCCCGTCAGCTTGGAAGAACACCTGGTGGCCCACCTCCCTCGGCAGCCTTACGACCTCCACGGACCACCATCGGAACCTCGACATCATACTCGACTCCTCCCTCACCATGAACAGACAGGTCACCTCCAGCTGTTTCAACACCCTCTGCAAGACTTTCAAATGGACCCCCCCTCGAATCAAGGAAGACCCTCACCCACACAATCATAACCAGCAGTCCGAACTACGGAAGCACCCTCTACGCTGGGATCAACAAGTCTCTACTCCGCAAGCTCCAGACAATACAGGACACCGCAGCCAGACTCGTCCTCTGCATCCCACAACACGAACATATCACCCAACACCTACGCGACCTCCACTGGTTCCCGGTCGAGAAATGAGTTAATTTCAAGATACTCACCTACAAATGCCTTCACAACACCTGACCCCAACACCTCAACGAGAAAATCTCCTTCCACGCACCCAAAAGAAACCTCCGATCCACCAACCTCGCCCTCGCCAAAACCCCGCGTATCCATAGAGCCAGAACAAGAGGAAGAGATTTCTCCTACATTTTGAACAAGACCTAGAAATGAGCTCCCGCTCGACATCAGACGCACCCCGTCCCTGAGCATCTTCAGAAAGATGCTTAAAACCTGACTTTTCGGCTGAACAGAGGTGCTCCACCTCAGCCCCCCTCCCTCCAGCGCCTTGAGACCCTTACGGGTGACTAGTGTGCTAACAATCCCCTGATTGATTGAATGATTGATGCCTGTTCTAGGTAAATGCCTGCCCTTTCGTTTGTAACCAACACTTCAGGGGGACCATGGCTTATTCACCTTATTTATTGCCATGCAGTTTTTCTCTATCTCATAAATATATAGAACTGAATCAAGCCATTCTGCTTTGGAGGGAACAGTCGGAAAAACCCCATTTTTTACAAATAAACCTCCTTCCCAATAGTATTAGAAAAGATAACAGCTGGCTGTCAGAATTTGGCTAAGCTCCAGTCTCAGGTATTAATTCGAAAATAATAAGTTCAAGGATTACCTCAAGTTGGATGTGCAAAAGGTCTGACACAAACTTGCACACATCCTTCCAAAACCGGTGAAAAGGGGGACAGCTCAGAAACATGTAAATCAGCAGCATCAATAAGTACACACTTCTTACAACTGGCTCCTGTCGAGCCTATTACTTTCGTGAGGCTCCTAGGGACCAGAAAGCTCTATGGAGGGAGAACAAATGATTTTGTCTTAAATACAGTGCCTTAATCACCCTATATAATAACTGAAAGGATACTTGCCACAGAAGTTCCACATTTGCAGGTTGAATTACTACACCCAGAGCTGTATTGATGTGTTGTCACCTACGCCTTGAATATCCATGATCATCTTATAGCAAGTTGGGACCACCTTCTTTTGATAGTTATTAGTAATTAGGTGTGCTTCCAATTCATTGGTCCCCCGATTATTTTTCCTTCACCGACTGTGCCCAACTTTGTAGCTGTATAAATTTGAACTTGGATACCCACATCATAGTCAACTGTTGAGACTGGAACCAGGAACACAACTGCCCTTCTTGAAAAAGCTGATCCCATTCAGTAATTCCGGCCTCTCTAAGATGGACCGACAGTCTGTTTTCCAGGAATTCAGGTGACCCCAAGGAGTTCCACAATGGGGCGTACTTGCTATAATAAGGGAGCTTTGTTGTGTGTCAAATCTGTACACACAATTGAGCAGCTGCTAGTAGCACCTTTAATTTGATTTTCTTAAAGAATTTCTGGTGTCCAAATTTAAACATAAACCATGCCAACCTTTTCCCACCTCCTCAAGCAGGGCCTACCATAACCTTGTACTACCTGCCCCACCTTTATCTGACAAGAGAAATGTAAAAGTTTTTAATTGAAGAACCCAGGAATATAATTGAAAGTCTGGGAGTGCGATACCCCCTTTGTCGTACTTTTTCTACAGCTTTCTTCTTGCGATTCTTCTCCCCTTTGCAGCCCAGATGAAGGAATCTACCCTACTGAGAAGCTATTTAAAACATGGATTCTTAAAATGAAGAGGTATCATGTTAAAAAGAAATGTACATTTTAGAAGGATTGACATTTTAAGTAAGTTGGCTCTCCCAAATATTGTTAGAGTAAGATGTGACCAGGCAGTTATCAGCCTATTGGTTTCAGCCATCGCTTTCCTGAAGTGTAATTCTGCCAGTTTATCTAATGAGTGGGTCACCTTTATTCCCAGATCATTTATCTCATCTTTTATCAGAACATGACTCTCTTCCATGTTCCAGACCATTACCTCTGTTTTACTCGGGTTTGCCTCGTAACCTGCAGCCATCCCAAATTCTATTATCAGATGTTCAACACTCGCTACTGTTGACAATAGGTTTTGTGTATAGACCATGATATCCTCTGCATTAAGAGATAATTTTTTCCGCCAAACGTCACAATCAAAGAGGGTAATTTGTTGCTCCAGCCTAATTTTTTCTGCAAACAGTTCAATATATAATTTAAAGAACAGCGGGGGAAAGGGGCAACCCTGACTGGGGGTAAAATTACCGTTTTCCAAGATCCTTGCAGCAGGGATCCTATATATCCCCTGTATGGCCCTGCAAAATCTTTTACCCAAATTATAATGATTTAACATAAAGTACAAGAATTGCCAATTCACCCCGTCAAAAGCTTTGGTTGCATGATAATAGCTTTTATGCTGCACTGCCAAATCTATTGTGCCAATGAGATCATGACTTAAACACAGTGAGCAGGAAGTTAGTAGCAGAAGACCAGAAGAGGTTCATGAAACGTAGATACATGCATCATTTATTTAATATCTTAGGAATGGTAATGATCATTTCTCTTTACTGGTAAAGTTGGATTTAACATTACCATTTTAAAAATGCTACTTTTAGAAAGTGGACGTTTCTCTGCACTTAGATCTGTGTGTGCCTGTAGCCTGTCTGGAGAAGGTGACAGTCTCAATTTGTGCAATCCCGCTAGACAGCAACAAACACAAGAAAAGTAGGTGTGTCTCACTGCCTATCTGCATTCTGATGGCACATCCTGGGCAGGATGGGAGGGAGGACCTGACACATCGGAAAGGAAAGTGTCTAGTCCCCACACAAAGGGCTGATTACCCCCTGTTATAGGGGCTGGAAATCGAAGGACCTCTGTGCATTTCAAAGACCCTTCTTTGAAGTCACTCCCACATCAAAGGCTCAGGTGGGTATAAGTACTGGTTCTCTGCCTCCCTCAAATCAGACACTTCTGGACTTGTAAATAACCTCTGTCAGAAGAAAAGCTGTACTGCATCAAGGACTGATAGTCTGTGTGGTACTGCTAATCTGGAAGATCTGCTTGTCTACAGTGCTGCCCTGCTGCCTGCTGCTAGCTGACCCTGCTAAGGGAGAGCTGGACTCATGCTTCCAACTAAAGTGATCTCCAAGGGCTTGTTGGCTTGCCTCCTATTGCTTGAGCCACAGGGCTATCAAAGTCGCTACCCCTGCTTCACTAGACGTGTACCCAGATACTTGCACCAGCAAAACCGACGCATCTCCTGCATTCCCGAAGCAGCACTCAACGCATTAATCCTGTTGCAGGAGTGGAACCGGGGCATCACATTTGGGGCCAGAGCAGCATCACCAGAACTGCTGCATCGACTGATGCATCGCCACAGCCACAGAAGGAAGAACAATGCATCCCTTTGACAAGTGTGAAGAAATCAGGTACATTGGCATCGACGCAGCATTGAGTTAACTGCATTGCCGCCAGCACTAAAAGACTGTTGACGCAACCCTTCGACAAGGATGGACAAACCTGCCGTATCGGCTTTAGAACCAGCTTTCATGCTTGTTTCCAGAAACCAACGCACCGCCATCAACGCTTGTGTAACACTGATGCTCTTCATTTGTGGGAGTGTCATAGACCATCCCACCTTTCATGCTTTTGATAAGGATTATGGTGTTTTTGCTCACACCTGGGCTCACACACTGGGTCCTGTAGCCGGCCAACACTACCTGTCCAGCGCCACCCCTTTTAACTCGTAAAGCGCTATTTTCTTCTGCATTTATCCTTAAAAAATTGATATCTCAGCTTCTACTTATTGGATTTTGTTGTTGTGGTCTTATTTTGTTCAGAATACATTCTATTTTTCTATTTTCTATTTTCTTTTTGTGGTGTTTTCATTGTGTTCCTGTGTGTTGTGTTGCTCAAATACTTCACTGTGAGAGGGACGGGTAAAAGAAAAAGCGGGGAGGCCGAATTCGTGGATCTATGGTGATAGGATTTATTCATGAATAACACAACTGTAGTCAGTTCACTGATTGGACACTGAAGACTCTTTCCGTGAAGGGTTTTGCAGGACTTGTAGGGCTGTTCCTCACTGGCTGGTAGTCTTGATGTGGATTCGCACCCCGGCAGCCTCAGAAAAGACACAGACAGAAATGGCGGTAAGTTATCTGGCCTCACTTCCTACGAAATGAGAACCCTTCACTGAGGTAAGACACACCCTTCGTGTTTTCTGAGGTCTGGCCGGTAACAGCCTGACTGTTAAGAACTTAGGGGACGCAGATAGGGTTTCAAAAGATTGGGGAAAATAAACGGATGAATAGGCTTAAGGAAGATTCAGGATGCACATGCAGACTATTTTACGAAGAAGGACTGGTGAGGGATCACTACGAGGGTCAAGTGCTCACGCACGAACGAGTGCTGGTGGTATATGTACAAGTGATACTGTCGTGGGGATGACCCGTACATTTACACAGAGTTAAGTTGGCATAGGCTTATTAGAAGTTTAAATGCCATTTTTACTTTCCTGCTCTGCTTTGCACAGGACACATTCTTGCGCTAGTGTTTAGAGAACACTGACTATTTTGCTTCACATGAGAATAACTTGTTTTGCTGCACTTCTAGGCTGCTTTGATAGTTTAGTCTGAATAGTGTGAGCCGAGACCGTCAAGGTTATCTTAGACACTGAGGTTGTTGTTCTAACTGATCAGCGCACATTTTAGCCATAACACATATGCAGCTGTGGCCACCTCTTATTTTGGCACGTTTAATAATGCACCGCGTAGGCATGATCACACACACTTAGAGAACATTCGTATGCTGAGAGCTTGTGGAGAATCTGATGTGATCCACTTCTGCTAACTACCAGAGGTATGGGGCCGCCTATGAGACCTTCCATTAGTTATAATAATAACCTACTAGCAAGGGAGGGTGAAATCTAGGTATATGAAAAAGCCTATTTCCAGTTAGCATTATAACATGCTTTCTCCCTTTGTATTCTATGGAATAGTAACTATGCTGACACCATTGCTTCTTATAATATGTTTGCTTGTATTAGCTAAGGTACTGCGCCTGAGATCACGGCGTTAGAAATAAATATTTCAAACTAGCTCGTGTCTCTATTTACTCCCTGTTCTGGACTGGTATGAGAGAGTAATGAAAGAGTGTTCTTGTTTTCCACAACACCTGAGTTGCATGCTCTTGGTTGACTAATCATTGGGGTTTTTGCTATGGGACGAAGAGCCAATGAGTCACTGATGCTAGTCTGGTAGGGGATTTTGGGTACTAAAGTGAGTTTTGGCACACCCTAATTCACAGAGGTCCGAAGTCTCTGCGAACAGTTCTATGTAGGAACAGCATCCCTGCTACATGGCGCCCAACGTGGTTGTCCTTATTTACGAGTCACTTGAGTAGTGCTCATATCAGTCCTTAAGCCCCTCACTATTGACTCCGGTTAACAGTGGTGACGGATAAACCTACCTATAGTTACATAGGTCTTTTCAAGCTTGAATCTATCAAAACGGTTTCCTTTTGAATTACTACCCAGTTGTGCTACAAAGTTTTGTCTTGTACCACTTTCTTTCTGTGCCGCTATAGGTGATGTAGATATACCGCAGCATAGTCGCATTGCGGTACGCAATCAATTGCAGACTTATAACGTCCACTTGGAGGGCATGGCAGTTATTATGGTTGTGAGTGAGGAAGTAGCTTTCCCCTTTGAAATCTTTTACTCGTGGGTGACTTTTCCGGCAGTGAACGCGAATTCTGGTGTGTTTCACACTTATACTCACACAGCTGTGCCTGCGGATTATGTTCTGTGTTGGACGCAGGAAGTTCCTATTAATGCTAGGCAGCATCGAGTTTGGTTTAATGGCGCCCTTCCCCACTCTTTATTGGCCACTAGATTAGGTCCTTTGTCCATTCCAGGCGCTACCTGGCCTGTTTTGGCTGGATTTACACCGCATCCTCAAGCGGGAGCGGTTCCGGTAGCTGATTTAAGGTGCCTACATACGGCCGCAATTGCAGTCATTAAGGTCTTAGTACAATATATTAGCCGCAATCTCCTGGGCGGGGCATCTGTTGTTGCAGCGCTACCAGCCGGACCTGGCGGAATGAAGCTTAGTCCTGTGATGGTTAATGCAGTAATGGGCAAGCGTCCCCAAGATAAGGATGAAATGCCTTTTTGGCTTGCCGGGAAATTTGACCAACTGGAAGCAGTCTTTCCAACTTCGAATCCTGTAGAAAAACACAGGATTCTTACAATTAGTTTGCCCAAGGACTTGGTGCCTGAAGCCGGTGACTGCGAGTCATGTGGTATGATCTTTGCGGCAGTGTACACGAGATGCTTCGGCACTCCGTCAATGACTGTCCTGCCGACGGTCATTAAGCGTGTTCAGGATGAACACGGACCTGAGGCTGCGGTTGAATTGGGGATGAGGCTCTGCGGCACGTTTGATGTAGTTTCCGATCTAGTCCTTGCTAATGTCAAGGGAGATGCGGTAAGCTTTCAAGTGTCTAATGCTTTGCAGGCTGTTCCTGATGCCGACAAACCCCAGCAGTTACCGAGAATTATTATGGCGGCTTATGAGACCGTAGGCCGTAATAGTTTGGGTGTCAAGCCATTCTCTACTAAGGAGAAGAAACACACACAGGCTCCCAAATCTGATAATACAGATCAGCCAAAATCTCAGAAGCAAAATTGGGGTAAGAACAAAAAACAGGGGAAACAACAACAGAAACAGGAGTCACGTCCGGCATCACCTGTGCCTGCGTCTACTGAACGCGTATATGATTTGCGTGACCGCTCTACGATTAAGTCACCTGATCGTTTTCAGGTTTCTGATCAACGTTCTCCTCGTTCTTTACAGGACTCATCGGCATCATCGACCAGTGGTGTAGGAGACGGCAGACGTCGGGGTGGCCAGCAGAGTCGCGACCAGCCCCGCCCGGAAGACGGAAAAGGCAAGCAGGACAATTCTACACCGAAAAGACCCCAGTTTCAGAAAAAGAAAGTTGCCGCTTTAACAGTGAGATATGCCACAGATAGTGAGAACGCAGCTTCGGAATCTGACATGGGCCCTGACGCTGTTGGACAGCGCGGCGGAGATTATCATAATTCGCGAGACCCTGCGAGACCCTGATCAGTTTGTTGTTGTTGAGACAGCTGAAACTAGAATAGCTTTCCCTGACAGGCTTTTTGAGATTAAACTTTTAATTGAAGGGGACATACAACGTACCATAAAAGGGGTATTTTGGGAAAATCTTATGACTACCTATGATATTTTGTTAGCGGAGGATAACTGGCCCCCACCTTTTGTTCTCGCTGCTCTGAGAGGGGAGGAGGTGATTCTCCCGAGTTTTGCGAACACTGTGTCGAAGGAGCATGCGCTGAATTTTGCAGAAGAGTGGGCTAAGGCGCTAGCGCCGGCTTTGTATCGTACTCACTGTGGTTGGGATAAATTCTCCCCACGCCACGAGATTCCCTTATGGTCTATGCCACAGCCTCAACCACAATATCCCATACGACGTGAAGCAAAGGCTTCCGTTGCAGAAATCCTTGAACAATTGGACTATCAGGGAGTGATTGAAATGTGTGTGTCTCCGATGAATAACCCACTTTTTACTGTGACCAAGCCTGACGGTTCGTACCATTTGGTATTGGATTACCGGCATTTAAACTCGCATTGCCGTACCTGTGCAGTACTGAATACTCACGGCTCTGCCTTAGTGGATGGTCTTGTGCGAAAACGGTTTAAAACCACACTCGCCATATCCAATGGTTTTTTTGCCCACAACTTGTCTGATTTAAGTTCCCAATGGACAAGTTTTACTAGTGGTGGCATACAGCCAAAATTTAAACACCTAGCTACGGGCTATAAAAACAGCCCAGGTGTGTTTGATGCCCGTATAGTGTCTCTTTTAGAGAGAATTGATCCAGATGCGTGTTCATATGTGGATGATATTTATCTCACAGACGACGAATTATGGCAACATCTGAGCCGTGTAGACCACATAATTTGTTGTTTTGCGGAATTTGGCTACAAATTCAACTTTGCAAAGTCTCACATTGCAGAGTACACTGTTGTTCCTGGGCTATTAGTTCAATAATGAAGGCAGAGGCTTGGCTCCTCACTTCTTGGAGAAATGCGCACAATTGCGTGCTCCGACAACTCTGAAGAAATTACAATCTTTGCTGGGATTTTTGAATTTCGGGCGTACTTACATTCCCGATTATGCCCAGCGTATCAAGCCACTTTATGCTTTGATACAACCAAATGTTACCAAATCTTGCTGGCTGCCTGAACATTCAGGCTGATCTTCTAGAATCTAAATTCTTATTGACTCGTGATAACCACACCAACCTGGTGATCAGAATCGTCCCTGGGGCGCTGGGTTTCACGTTCCTTACTTTTAACGAAGGAGACACAGTACCTATTGCTTACAAGTCACACTTGTACACTTCGGTTGAAATGCGGTTTTCCACTGTGGAAAAAGTTTTGACAGCAGTGCAAATGGCGATTCTGAAGGAACGCAGCGCACTGTCGCAGGGAAAACACGTTGATTGTTAACCCGTATCCTGCCTTGGAAGCAGTGACGAAAGCCAGTGTACTGAATTCTAAAGCTTTGCACCCACGGTGGATTCAATGGGCCACGTCTCTGTCTTCAGGTGTCACGTTTATTTTTGATGCCTCCTTGCAGTCTCAGGAGTACTCACAGTACGAATTCGTTCATTCTGCTCCTTTGACTATGCACCCGTTGGAGGATTTCCATTGTATCATTTACACTGACGGTTCCGAGTAAGTTGCGCATGGGTCTAAGCATGCATATGTCTCGGCCTGCGCTATTGTGGTGGGTACTATGGTGAATGGAGAGTTCAAGTCCGATGTCGTGCATACACAGACATTAGGGGACTGTACCGCCCAATTGGCAGAGCTCCATGCTCTTTTGCTTGCATTGGAGTACGCAGATCCTGGTGTGACTACTCTTATTGTAAGTGACTCCTATTACTGTGTCCAGTCTTACAATGACAATCTGTTCTTTTGGACTCAAAATGAATATCGAGACTCCAAAGGTAGCACAATAAAACATAAAATGATCTGGGTCAGAGTGGCAGAACTTAAAGCGCGATTGCTACTGTGTATGTAATTCATACTCTTGGTCATTAGCGTTTGGGAGTACACGCTGTTGGCAATAGTGTGGCCGATGAGGCCGCAAAATCAGCAGTATCAACATGTTTAGTTGCAGCAATGACACGTTCCAAGAGTAAGATTGATGATGACATCTTGGCAGCTATTGCCGCTACTATGAAGGGAAGCAAAATTCCTGCCAGATTTCCTTCAAAGTACAATTATCACTTAAGTCCTGATACCGTCCTTATGTGAAAATACCCGACGTCGGTGACAGATTGATTCCCAATGCGGACCGCAGGCCCTCACTGATTACAGCTGCCCATGAAGGTGTTGCGTCCGCGCATGCTGGCGTTTCGGCTACTGTAACTCAGCTACAACTACGTGTCTGGTGGCGGGGACAGTACAAACAGACGCGTGATTATGCTCTTCAATGTGACATTTGTCAGCAAATCAAGCCTTCGACAGCTCCGTGTCCGCCCCAGACACAGTTGTACATTTCTAATAAACCACTTGGGTGTTTTTATTTGGATCACTGCGGTCCTTTTTCCTCTGATACTGCGTATAAGTACATCTTAGTTGCAGTTGATTCTTGCACACGCTTTGTGTGGGTGTGGCCACACCGCAGCGCTGATTCACGAACTGTCATAAGAGACTTGCGTGTCTTTGTGGGAATTTTTGCCTGTGGCACCTTCCATTCGGATCAGGGTCCGGCGTTCGCCTCTAAGGCGTACAAGGATGCCATGAGTTCATTGGGGGTCCAAGTCAAATTTTCGTCTCTATACCGACCTGAGTGTAATAGTGTTGTGGAGCGAATTAACCGTGATTTAAAACAGTCATTGACAGCCCGAGTTATAAGCACTGGCAGGAACTGGCTAGCCCATCTCAATAGCGTACAACGTGCACTTAATAATCTCCCTAGAAGGTCTCTGGGAGGGCGGACCCCATACGAAATACTCTTTGGTATCAAAATGTTCGTCCTGGACCTTGAAGGTCGTGACCGAGTGGCGCTCTCTGCTCCCTTTGGAGTAGATGAGCACTGTCATGTTTAACAGGATCTACAAAAGATGAGAGATGGTCTTGCAAAGGAACACTTGCCCACCACATCTGATGCTGCGGTGCAGATCCCGGTAGTTGGCTGGCTTCGCCGAGTCAGAGAACTGGTCCGAGAGAAGATCGAGAACAAGAAAGAATTTGGCCCCTCGTATCGAGCTCCAGTTCCTGTACTTGGCGTGCAGGGCACAAGAACAGTCATTTTACCTCCACTTCCAGGTCGTAAAGAAAAAAGGTACATCTCCATTGACAATGTCAAACTACACAGAGTGGCTGATTCTTCTTAGTATGGTACCTGCGGTCTCATGTCCGGTACTGCAGAGGAAGTCTCTTTTGGTTCCGGCTCCTAGGAATAGGCCTGATGTTGCTTTCGAGATGCCTACAATTTCGAGTCCTTTATTAACTGGTATTCCTGATTCTGTTCTTAATGAAACTGAATATACGTACCCCACTGACTTATCGATGCCTGATTTGCAAACCCAAATGGCCAATGAGTCCAGATTTTCATTTGACACAAACTCTTCAACATCGAAGTCCCCTTCGAAGATTTATGATTTTGCACATTGGTTTAAAAAACATTTTTTGATTGCCCCTTGGCTGGTCCTTTTTTCAATATTTTTTATTCATGTCAATTGGATTTGTGGTGTATTTTTTCCGCCTTGTGAATGTCCACTACGTTGAGGAAAGAACTGTGATTCGTCCTATTAATGGATCTTTGGCACCCCACTCTTCATCCCTACCTCGAGACCTTGGGTCCCGACCCCTACGCACAATTGCAACAAGGATTTACCAACAATATAACTTCAACTGTTATATACATTGAAAGACAATGCTTAAATTAAGTTTAACATTTATTTCGACACCATAAATGTTCATTCATTTAAATTCATTTAGTAAGTCATGAAACATAAATTTAGTAAGATACATTTCAAAATTTCATTTGTACATGCAAAAATATCATTTCTACATATTCTTCTGTGCTTTCTTGGAGATGCTCTATGCATTTCGGGTCACTCCGGACCCTTCATCAGGAGCAAGTGCCATTTGATCGATCCTAATTAATACTCTCGTGGATCGAAGGACTTCAAATATCTAGTGCCTGCCGCAGAACATCTCATGGAAACTTTCTTCTCTACGCCCAGGAACGGGACTACAGTCGGAAACCCGAATCTTCCTTCTGTTGACACCGCAACTCCGCTTTCTCAAACCTCCGTTTGATCCGTTCGATCAAATGGCACTTGCTCCTGATGAAGGGTCCGGAGTGACCCGAAATGCATAGAGCATCTCCAAGAAAGCACAGAAGAATATGTAGAAATGATATTTTTGCATGTACAAATGAAATTTTGAAATGTATCTTACTAAATTTATGTTTCATGACTTACTAAATGAATTTAAATGAATGAACATTTATGGTGTCGAAATAAATGTTAAACTTAATTTAAGCATTGTCTTTCAATGTATATAACAGTTGAAGTTATATTGTTGGTAAATCCTTGTTGCAATTGTGCGTAGGGGTCGGGACCCAAGGTCTCGAGGTAGGGAGGTTCAGTTTTCGACACGGAAAGGACAAACGTGTCACCCCAGCAGCACGCTAGATAAAGAGTCTAAATAGAGTGAAAATATAGTTGAAAGTGTATAGTAATTCAGAAGGGAGTGCATCTCTATATTTCAATAAACCCCACTCTTCATCCCACATCCACCGGTTCCGGAGAGACTTGGCTTTTGTGAATATTACTGCTTGGCCCGTTTTGGATGGGATTGTTTGGGACACAGTTAAATTTCAGAATCACAGTCCTACAGAAGTTATTAATGTACCAAATGTACTGAGGGTTTCCATGGGGGATGTAATAAAGCAAAATATTCGTTCTGATGATTGGGATGTTCAAGCCATAGAGGCTTTGTTTTCAGATTTGAAATACTATGCTGCCTTTGATGCTGAGGATTTATATTTGAATTCTGCTAATTATGGGAATTTGTACTGTTATCAGCACTTTGGAAATCACTACTTGCATAAGGCGAATACAAGACGAAATATAGTTAATTATACCCAATGGGAACATTGTCCCGCTCCTATAGAAGGGAGCTCTAAAGCTCTTTTGAAGAGATTCACATATTTGACTGATTTCGATCAGTCAAATCAAAATGCATTTTATTTTAAATTGAAGGAAAATTCCTCTTCCAAAGTTAGACTTACCCACACTAAATTGTTATATTCCAAGTCCTTCCTTGACCAATTGGCGGTTGAGTGCTATGAACTGTGGAAAGATACTAATGATCTTAAATCTGTTTGGGGTTCTAAAAGTTGGCAAGTACAAGGCACTGAGGCTTTGCACCGTGCATGTCTCATCCCTAACCATATGTTGTTTTTGAATTCAAGTATTTCACAAACAACTTGATTTGGATTGGCTACACTTAAAAAATTGAATGCGCCCTCGTTTCCTGACTTAGAGGAATATCCCGGTTGGAATAATGATACTTAATTTGTCCATCCGAGAATTACAGACAATGTTACTTAATGCTTCATTTAACATTTCCGAATTAGATCCCAAAGGTTGGTTGTTTTGGCACAAAAGTGCTGATTCATGTCAACATTGTTTTCTAGGTTTGTCTCCTGGCTATACACAGATTAGAGCGGATCCGAGGTTTCTGAGTGACCATTCTGTAACAACTTACTCAGTGGGTAAGCTGTGCCAGAATTGGCTCAAACACTCCACTTTAACATCTGTGAAGTTGCATTTGTCGAAACTGACAGATGATGTTGATCTGAATGACTTTGTTAAGGGTCCTGCAACTGGTAGAACAAAAAGATGGATTTATGCTGCTTACAATGAGTTTTGGAAAATGTCTCAGATTGAGGCTGCTTCGAGATTGAGGGCTATAGATCAAGCAAATTTAGAAAAAGTGCTTGCAGTTGTAGATAATAGCATCAACACACTTTCTTCCCGCATTTACACTTTAGATAATATAGTTTCATCTGTGGTTGATATTGTGCAAGAAGATTTGTCTGTTTTATTTCATGGTCAAAATCAACTGCGTTCCATCATGCAGTTTGCGTAGAGTTTGCAAACGTTAAAGGCAGAACGCGTACCTAGAAACTACATGAACGCATCTTCGATATTTGCTCCTTTTAATTTGACTGAAAAGCCACAGTTTATGTCAATGAAAGATGCAACGTTTTCTATGTTACATATTGAAAAATTAGAACCGTTACCTTTTTCTGTTGCTGAATATAATTCTGCTGTGTGGCTTATCCACTGATTAATCACGCTCCCGTTTCCTCTTTTCAAATTTGAAAGTTGCATGAAGTATTATGCCATAGGTTGTTATGAACCTTTAGGCAGTGCTTATCTGCATGAAGTGTGATCTCTGCCATTTACATACAGATGCCTGAGGGAAGTTGGAATGTATTTACAGCTGCGCATGATTTCGTGACACGCAGTTACATTGAAGTTAACCCGAGTTGTCCTCTGATGGTACTAGAGGCTCTGGTACTTGAAGAACACGTATGTTCATTCCCTCTATTAAATTAGACGGCTGAAATGTTTTCAGACGAGAACAATGATTTCCTATTGGAGGCTGTTGCAACGTATTGCGCATACACGCTGTTGGAATGAGACAATGTTGCTTTTCACTTTTTTCCCGACTGACGTCAGGAGTTCAACGGCAAATTTTTTCTTCTCACTTCTTCCTTTTGATTTTGATTAAATTATGAATGATTAATTTGGATTTTTGTATTTTTCCAAATTCGGAGTTTATTCCCGTTTTCTCTATTGTGGCAAATTTTAACTTTACTCTGACTCTAGAACTTGGACTCTGCGTTCCTGATTTGACCCCATTACTTCCACGTGCTCCGATCAAGGGAGGGTGTCGTGGGGATGACCCGTACATTTACACAGTGTTAAGTTGGCATGGGCTTATTAGAAGTGTAAACGCCATTTTTACTTTCCTGCTCTGCTTTGTACACGACACGCTCTTGCGCTAGTGTTTAGAGAACACGGAGTATTTCGCTTCACATGAGAATAACTTGTTTTGCTGCACTTCTAGGCTGCTTCGATAGTTTAGTCTGTACAGTGTGAGCCGAGACCGTCAAGGTTATCTTAGACACTGAGGTTGTTGTTCTAACTGATCAGCGCACGTTTTAGCCATAACACATATGCAGCTGTGGCCACCTCTGATTTTGGCGCGTTTAATATGCACCGCGTAGGCATGATCACACACACTTGGAGAACATTCATATGCTGAGAGCTTGTGGAGAATCTAATGTGATCCACTTCTGCTAACTACCAGAGGTATGGGGCCGCCTATGTAAGCCTATGAGACCTTCTATTAGTTATAATAATAACCTACTAGCAAGGGAGGGTGAAATCTAGATATATGTAAAGCCTATTTCCGGTTAGCATTATAACATGCTTTCTCCCTTTGTATTCTTTGGAATAGTAACTTTGCTGACAACATTGCTTCTTAGAATATGTTTGCTTGTATTAGCTAAGGTACTGCGCCTGAGATCACGGAGCCAGAAATAAATATTTAAAACTAGCTCGTGTCTCCATTTACTCCCTGTTCTGGACTGGTATGAGAGAGTAATGAAAGAGTGTTCTTGTTTTCCACAACACCTGAGGTATCCTAAGTCGCATGTTCTGGGTTGACTAATCATTGGGGTTTTTGCTATAGGACGAAGAGCCAATGAGTCACTGATGCTAGTCTGGTAGGGGATTTTGGGTACTAAGGAGAGTTTTGGCACACCCTAATTCACCGAGGTCCAAAGTCTCTGCGCACAGTTCTGTGTAGGAACAGAATCCCTGCTAAAATACATATTAGAACATTGGAATGTTGGGAGCTCCATTGAAAACAATGGAGCGCTCCGGGCTTATAATGGCTGGTATAAGCCTGGAGCTCCAACATTCCAATGTTTCTTTGTTCACAGCTCTGGCTGTGAACAAAGGCTTCAGGGAACCTGAGGGGATTCCAATCCCCTCACGCTCCCAAAAGGCTTTGTTTTTTCACTAGAGGACAGAATGTTCTAATAACTTTATAGCCCTTCGTAGATGGGCTATACCGCTATTAAAGTCCCTCTCCCTTGTTAAAGGCCCTCGCCTTTGGCTCGGGGCCTTTAACGCTGGAGAGGACCTTTAATAGCCGGTATAGCCCTCTACGGCGGGCTATAAGGCTATAATAGGGCAGTGGAGTGTCAAAAAGGGGTGTGCATGCAAACTGTAAGTACAGTGCCCCGTTAACCTGTTACCCTACTACCCCCTCCCTTACTGTTTCCCTCCCCTCTCGAGTCATGCACCGCATCAGCCGCAACTCTGCTGAGCGGCTCGTCAGCGTCCACCGGGGACGTCCACCACTCTTCGGTACAGAACTCCGCTTCCTCCTCAGGCTCGTGAAAAGCATTGGGACTGGTCTTCTCACTCGCCTTTCCAAGGTGTCCGCTGTTCTTCACGTTACTCTCGTCCTCCGGCAGGCTCATCTCCTTGCTGCTCCGCGCTCTTCCTCCTTCCTCATTCCGGTTCAACAACAACCTTGAAATGTTCTCCCGGGATCCTTTTGTACTCCCCTAATCCCACCTTCCTGTTGTCCCATTGGTTCCCGCATTCCTCAGACGGGACTCCACCCTGTGTGCAAGAGGCAGTGGAAGAGATTAACTCTTTCTCTCCCTGCCTTCGAGGAACGGGCCTGTTCAGCTTCAGGAATGACGGTAGGAGGGGCATGGTGTTTACGGAGACCACCTCCTCACATTCACACATTGCCTTTTTAGATTAGCCTGACTGCTCTGTGCCACGACAGCAGAGGGTGAGTACATGTACTCTCTTATTGTGTATCTTAGATACCCTGATAAGAATTGTTGTTTTTGATTGTACAGGCTGCATACTCTGACACCCAGAAACTCAATTTCTAACATTGGTGATCAGCGGTGAGTATAGACTTGTGTTTGTGCAATACCATCCAGTAACACATTGTTCACTACAACTCTGTACTAAGACCAATTCAAACCCTTTTGATTCTCCCTAATTGGCCTTTTGATTTCTTTTGCTAAAACTGGTCTCTCTCGGGAGAAACAGCACCTGCAGAATTTACTCTAAGCTGAGCCAGTTACAGTTCTTCACTGTGGCCCAGCTTAAAGATGTTTGCAAGGGGTTCCAAATATCTGTGAAAGGTTTCACCCGGAATGTGGAGCTGCAAAAAGCACTGAGAGCATGGGCAGTGGCCCTTAATATGGGGGCTGGAACCCCAAAGGAGGAGGAACAGACAACTGAGAAGTAAGATGTTGAGCTGATCCTAGACACTGAGGTGGCTCTAGGATTGGCTCTAGATGGGCCAACAACTTGCTGGAAGCATTGTCTTATCGAGGAGCTGTCAGACAGGAGGGAGGAGAGAAAGCTCAAGCTGGAGGTAGGTAAAATACAGCAGGAGCAGGAACTTGCCAAACTTGAGAAAGAGCCGGCCCTAGCTGAGAGAAAACAAGCTTTCAAAGAAAAGAGGCTGGCCATGGAAGAGAGGAAAATGGTTCATGAGCTGACATAAGAGCCCTACAAGTGGGGTCCAGCAGCAGTAATGGCGGCAGCATAGCTGCAGTGTCTACTACTTAAGTCCGAGTCTGGATACCCAAGGATTTAGTTTCCAGTTATGTGGTGAGGGGTGACATAGCGCCACTTCATAGGCTGCAAACCACTTGTCTGAGAGTGTGTTAGGTCTCAGAGGAGTCCTGGGGTGGTAGTTTATGGAGGTATATGCCAACAGTGGGGAGGAACACACTCCTTACACTAGAGGTGGGAGACCAGACATGCTACATTGCAATGAAGGCTATCTTGGTCAGTAAGTTTGGACTGACCCCTGAAAAGTATAAGCAACGGTTCAGGGGCAGCCACAAGATCTCATCACAGACATGGGTGGATTTCTTAGATATGCTAGCAAGACACTGAAGGGCTAGGTGACAGGATGCATCTATATCTATTACCCTTCATTACCCAGCGCAGTTTTTTAACACTGGCGTACAGCATAAAGAGATCCACATTATAGAATGGTTAAAGAGACCGCGTTAGGGTAGTTCAGGTCACCTGCAGTTTGTGCCTGGTCGCACTTATCAATCAACGTGGGGATCCCGTAGTGCTTGCCCACTCCTCATCTTCTATCCCCTTCTATCATATCCCTGATTAAATGCCAAGGGGTGAGTCTCCAACCCTATCCAATACACTTTGTTTGATTCCCCCTCTCTCAATATGCAGTGTCATACTGGCCTGATACTATTACTTTCAAAGATAAGGCTGTGGTGAATCTTCTAAATTAGTGGCTCACAGGAGAACTCCAGAGAATTCACAGAGACCTCAAAGTCTAATAACGTCTGACAAGTCTAATAACAAGTCTAATAATGACTGGTATAACTCGCCCATTGGGAAGAAGACCTGCCAAGCGCAACTTGTGCTAACACCCTTCCCTCCCAAAACAACTTCTATTGATAAGGTGCTGCAAAGAGCGATAGGGGTGGTGGCTACGGGGATAGAACTCACTGTGAGATAGCTGACAATGACTACATTCTCTTGTTGGTATGTCTGATCCGCATATCTGCGTACCCAGTCCAGACAGACCCACAGAGGAAGAGGACCTAAGGAACAGCTCACACATTACAGGCTCCCAAGGAAATCACATCAGTCCCCTTATAGAGAGCCCCTGTAGATGTGCTGTACCTGTGCACAATAGATTTGAGACCTTAAATTGGGTGGATTGATTCCCTGACCCTGCAGAGTCCATGGCCCCCAAGAACTTTAAGCAAGGGCCTTATCAGATTAGGTTGTTGGGATTGCCGGGCTCTCCAAGCAGGGAGTGTTTACAAAGTGGGGCTGACCTCACAGCATTAAAGTAGGATGCATCGTGGGTAGAGCAGGGCCTGACGGAAGTTCCACCTTATCCACTGAGCTACTGTGTCCTGGGAATGAAGGTCTTCGTAACACGAACAAGGGAGCAAGGGGGAGGAGGATGGTCGTAGGGGTGACCGTCCTGCTTCCCACAGACGCGGTCGCTCCCCACGCTGCTCCCCGCCCTGCCTGCCTTGCAGCCTGGTATCGTAGCGCATCACTGAGGCTATTGCTGGATTAATTTGCCCATTTGGATTGCTGGATTAATTTGCTCATTTACATAGTAGCGCAAGACTGCCTTGATTGCTTATTCATTTTAATCATTGTGAAATCGTAGCGCAAGACTGCCTAATTGCTTATTCATTTTAATCATTGTGAAATCGTAGCGCAAGACTGCCTGATTGCTTATTCATTTTAATCATTGTGAAATCGTAGCGCTAGACTGCCTTGATTGCTTAATCATTTTATTCATTCAGACATCGTAGCGCTAGACTGCCTTGATTGCTTAATCATTTCATTCATTCAGACATCGTAGCGCTAGATTGCCAAAGTGCGCTGTGAGTACAGTTTCATTTGTGCTGCGCTGCCTGTAGATTTCGAGGTGTGCCTGATTGTACCGGTTCCACCGCCATTTGCATCACATTAGCTCCCTGTTTCGTTTTAGGCTGCCTGCCATTTTGTTGTTGTTGTTTTGCCTCCCTGCCCGGGTCTCCACCCCGCTCCCGCCCCCCAGCTGATCCTCCCTCCCACTGATACTGTTAGGCCCGCTCTCACGTGATAGCGTTGTGACCGTCCTGCTTCCCACAGACGCGGTCGCTCCCCACGCTGCTCCCCACCCTGCCTGCCTTGCAGCCTGGTATCGTAGCGCATCACTGAGGCTATTGCTGGATTAATTTGCCCATTTGGATTGCTGGATTAATTTGCTCATTTACATAGTAGCGCAAGACTGCCTTGATTGCTTATTCATTTTAATCATTGTGAAATCGTAGCGCAAGACTGCCTAATTGCTTATTCATTTTAATCATTGTGAAATCGTAGCGCAAGACTGCCTGATTGCTTATTCATTTTAATCATTGTGAAATCGTAGCGCTAGACTGCCTTGATTGCTTAATCATTTTATTCATTCAGACATCGTAGCGCTAGACTGACTTGATTGCTTAATCATTTCATTCATTCAGACATCGTAGCGCTAGATTGCCAAAGTGCGCTGTGAGTACAGTTTCATTTGTGCTGCGCTGCCTGTAGATTTCGAGGTGTGCCTGATTGTACCGGTTCCACCGCCATTTGCATCACATTAGCTCCCTGTTTCGTTTTAGACTGCCTGCCATTTTGTTGTTGTTGTTTTGCCTCCCTGCCCGGGTCTCCACCCCGCTCCCGCCCCCCAGCTGATCCTCCCTCGCCCCTCCCCACTCCACTTCTACATATGACAGATGCCTTTGCGCGCAGCGTTCACGCGCAGCGGTTGCGCCCCATGCGCGCCGAAGGTGCGCCAAAGGTAAGCCCGTCTACGCCCGTCCGCGCCCAGCGCCCGACCCCCTGGTCCCCGCAAAACCCACTCCGCCCGCATAACGTACGCCGCCAATACCCTCTTTGCCCTCAACCCCGGACGCACACCACAATGCTGTGAAGCTACCCCAGGACACACCCATGGACCATTCGCCTGCCACACCTGCAAGTTCACCTGCATCAGGACACACACCAAATCCACTTCCTCCAAACACAGCTCCAACTCCAACCACCTAAAGTGCATCCTGCTGAACACCCGCTCGGCCCACAGACACGCCACTGAACTCTGGGATCTACTCGACACTACATCGCCGGACGTCGCCTTCCTTACTGAAACATGGATGAACGCCTCTTCAGCACCCGACATAGCCATAGCCATTCCGGACGGCTACAAGATCATCCGAAAAGACCGCCCCATCCAAACAGGAGGAGGTATCGCCATCGTCCATAAGAATACCATCCGAATCATGACCAGCTCCGACGACAACCTTGCGGCCACGGAACACCTTCACTTCCAGATCCACACCGACCCCAGGACCACACTTAGAGGCACCCTCATCTACAGACCACCAGGAACCCGCACACAATTCAACGAAGTCATCACTGACTTCATCAGCCCACATGCCCTCACATCCGAGAACTACATCCTACTGGGAGACCTCAACTTCCACTTGGAAAAGAAAAACGACAGCAACACCACCACCCTTCTGGACAACCTGGCCAATCTCGGACTCAAACAACTTGTTGACACCCCCACCCACCTAGCCGGACACATGCTCGACCCTATCTTCACCTCCAGCAAACACATCTCCTTCGATCACACCACAGCTCTCCATTGGACAGACCACAGCTGCGTCCACTTCAGCTACAAAAAGACCACGACTCACAACCCCCCACAACCTATTCCTCGAAGAAACTGGAACAAAATCACCACCGACCAACTCTTCACATCGCTTAACCAAAACCCTCCTACCATATCATCAGACCCAAACCAAGCTGCCACCAAACTCACACAATAGATCACCCACAGCGCTGACGAATTAGCACCCTTGAAAAACCACCAGATCAAACATGGTAGCAAAAATGCCCCCTGGTTCAACGGTGACCGTAAGAAATCCAAAAAGTTATGTCGTACCCTCGAGAAAACCTGGAGAAAAAACCCAACCACTGACAACCTGACCACCTTCAAGGACGCCACCCGCAAACACCACCAATTGATCCGATCCTCCAAGAAATCAACATTTAAGGATCGACTCGACAAAAACGCCCACAACAGCAAGGAACTATTCAACATCGTCAAAGAATTTACCAACCCCATCGCCGGCACCAACGACATCACTCCCTCCCAAGACCTCTGCGACTCTTTATCCTCTTTCTTCCACAACAAAATCGCCGACATACATAACAGCTTTGAAAACCAGGCCGAAGAACAGACCACTCCACCCACCTCCGAACCAAAACAGCACTCTCACAACCTCTACGCCTGGAACCCAATCACTTCTGAAGACACCATCCGCCTGATGAACTCCATCCACTTAGGTTCACCAACCGACCCATGTCCCCACCACATTTTCAACAAAGCAGACTCCATCATCGCACCCCATCTCCGCGATGTCATCAACTGCTCCTTCAACTCCGATACCATCCCGGAAAGCTGGAAACATGCCGAACTCAGCACCCTCCTGAAGAAACCCACAGCAGACCCCTCTGAACTTAAGAACTACCGCCCCATCTCACTCCTCCCTTTCCCGGCCAAAGTCATTGAGAAAGCCGTCAATAGTCAGCTCGCCGCCTTGCTCGAATCCAACAAATCGCTCGACCCTTCACAATCCGGCTTCCGAGCCAAACACAGCACAGAAACCGCCCTCATCGCAGCTACAGACGACATCCGAGCACTACTGGACAACGGAGAAACGGTTGCCCTCATCTTACTTGACCTCTCCGCAGCCTTCGACACAGTTTGTCATAGCACCCTCATACAACGCCTCAGCAACGTCGGAATACAAGGAAAAGCTCTGGACTGGATCATCTCGTTCCTCGCCGGAGGAACTCAGAGAGTCCGCCTCCCCCCATTCAAATCAGAGGCCACCGAAGTCATCTGCGGTGTACAACAAGGATCATCGCTCAGTCCCACCCTCTTCAACGTTTACACGAGTCCCCTCGCATCCATCGCGCGACAACACAACCTCAACATCATCTCCTACACAGACGACACCCAGCTGATCCTCTCCCTCACCAAAGACCCAAACACCGCCAAAACCAATCTACACGAAGGAATGAAAGAAGTAGCCGATTGGATGAAAAACAGCCGTTTAAAACTAAACTCAGACAAAACGGAAGTCCTCATCTTAGGATCATCCCCCTCTGCGTGGGACGACTCATGGTGGCCACCGGCCCTGGATACAGCACCCACACCTACAGATCACGCACGTAACCTGGGCTTCATCCTAGACTCCTCCCTCTCGATGACCAGACAAGTTAACACCGTCTCATCTTCATGCTTCAACATCCTACGCATGCTCAAAAAAATATTCCGTTGGATCCCCACCGAAACAAGAAAGACAGTCACTCACGCACTAGTCACTAGTCGACTGGATTATGGAAATACCCTTTACGCCGGAACCACAGCCAAACTACAGGAAAAACTCCAATGCATCCAAAACGCCTCAGCCAGACTCATACTGGACATCCCCCGTCATGATCACATTTCCGGTCACCTGAAAGACCACTGGCTTCCCGTAAACAAGAGAATCACATTCCGTCTCCTCACCCACGCACACAAAGCCCTCTACGACCTAGGACCAGAATGCCTCAACACACGACTATCCTTCTACACACCCACCCGCCAACTACGATCATCCAATCAAGCCCTCGCCGCAATTCCACGCATCCATAGATCCACCATGGGAGGAAGATCCTTCTCCTACCTAGCGGCCAAGACTTGGAATTCTCTCCCCACTCACCTCCGTCTTACACAGAACCACCTCTCATTCATAAAGCAGCGAAAAACCTGGCTGTTCGATAAGTAATGCACCGATCATTCCCTCAAGCGCCTTGAGACCCTCTGGGTGAGTAGTGCGCTATACAAATTCCTGAACTTGAACTTGAACAGGGGTGGGGGCAGAACAGGGGCTTTCAGATATGAGCTATGCTACTAGTATTGAGAATGAGAGATGTCTACCCAGGGTGGATAAGCGAGAGTCAAAAGCGGGTGGGGCTCTTCCAGTTAACAAAACTTTGTCAAATACCGAGAAAGTGGTATACTGAAATGTAGCCGACCTTGGGAATAAGCTAGAATGCAGCGACTAATGCGGCATTTGTAGACAAATTTGATTTAGCATTATTTCAGGAAACCTGGGTGTTAGAAATGGAGTAACCAATTCTACAGGGGTAGCATGGTGCAGAGCAGGCAGGCCAAACTCCTGAGGACATGTGTGAAGCATCCACGCAGTACACACAGACGACACACAAGGCACACCACAAAAAGAGACACAATACCAGTTTTGGTGATAAAGAATAACTTTTGTATTGGGTCAAATATGCAGTAGTAAACACAGTAGTCACAATACTGCGCCAACTGGCGCCAGGGCAATATATACAATGGGATTATTTACAGGGTAACTGAAAAAGGTAAGTCCATCAGTTTCCAGGCTGTAGGAAAAAATAACATAAAGCAACATCATATGGCATAGAACATCAGTAGACATAAATCCTGAGGCCTTAGACGGAAATGATATCAAGTCCCAAGAGCATCAGGCCTAACCTAGAGCAGCCTACTAGACCTTGCAAAAGCATAAGTAGCCTTAACTGTGAGCATCACCCTTAGGAAAGACACATTAGGTACATCAGTGTAGGGCACCATCCCAATAAGCATACATCGCATTAGGCATGACATTCACTGTAGGCACAACCAGGCTCAGGTGGGGGGCACAGACCATGAATCTCAATCACTCTGGGCCTACACAGGTGAGCCTAGGTCTAATATGGACAGAATCGTCGCAGCATAGAGCTTAAACATAAGTACCAGGGGCATATACCTCCCTATACCTCATGGGTGTAAGGCCGATGAACATGGAGGCATGCAGACATTAGGCCTAACTCGGGGGCATAAAGCATTAAGACACATGGTGAAGGGCCTAACACAGGGCCTAGGAGCCTTCTATAGCATGAGCACATTCAACATGGGGCATTAACCTGGGACAACAAGACATTAGGCCTGAACTCCTCCCATCAGGGGAAGCACCAACACCTTTGCATACATTTAGCAGGTCCTCCCTAGGCATCACACATCCAGTTATAAAGCAGCTCTTAAGCCCAGTTCAGCAGGCCTGTAATAACTGTTCCCTCTCACTCTATGCCCCAGTTACAAAGCAGCTCTTAAGCCCAGTTCAGCAGGCCCGTAATAACTGTTCCCTCTCACTCTAGACCTCTTAAGACTCAACACGGTGTGCCCCCAATCGCTGCCACTGCCCCCTGTCCAGCGGGGCAGTGGTGTCCCGTAAAATCAATTCAGGGCCTGGGGGAGCCCCCTCAACAAAACACTGGTCCCAAGGGCGGGCACCGACCCTGTGCCCCCCAACTGCACACGGCCCAAGCCCCACTCACCGGCAGACCTCAGGGCCTCGTCACAGTCCCAGGCTCTCCTCGCCAGTCTCCTCGGGGCATGTGGGGCTCTCCTCTCCGCACGAGAGCCCCGCCCACACCAGCACTCCTCCGGTCTTCACCCGGGCCTTGGCGGCGTGGTGTAGGAGCTCACGCTGGCCAGGCGGGCTCCTCGAGCCGTGTTCCCGGCCTGTGGCTGATCGGGGGCTCACGCTCTCCTCCGAGCCCCCTCACTGATGCTCCGGCTGATCCTGACTCTTCCGGGGCTTCTCCCGGGAGGTGTGGCGCCGGCCCCCAATCACAGCTCAGCCGGCTAGGGGGTGCGGCGGAGGAGGCCAATTGCAGAGCAGCAAGGGCGGGGGCACGGCCTATGATGCGGCCGGTGCCCCCGCCACGTGGGGAAGGTGTTCTATGGCTTCCCAGGCCCGGCGCGGCCTCTCCAAGGCCGCAGCGGTCCTCTCCTTGCTCTGGGGGCCGCAGCGGGGAACCAGGCACCGGCAGCACTTCTCCGCTGAGGCGCCGGGCCGCGGCGGTGTTTTCGGGCTCCAGGTGCAACCGGCCGCAGCGCCACTCGGCAGACTTCCCCCCACGTGGCGTCCGGGCCGCGGCGGTGATTTACGGGCCCCAGAGTACTTCCAGTCAGCTCAGGACAGCGCAGGTAACCCCGGGCCGCGGCGGTGATCGTCAGCAGCGCGTTCAGGCTAGCGCTTTCAAGGGCACAGTTCTAGCGCCACCGTTCTGGGCAGGATAGCGCCTAGAGATCACGGCGCTTTGCAGGTAGAGCTCAGCATTGCCTTGGGGCATCCAACAGCAGCAGCCTTCAAAAGTTCAGCGCTTGGAGATTACAGCGCCCACAGCACAGCGCTTGGAAATGCTAGCACTTAGGAAACAATAGTCCTTCCCTTTACACACAGCGCTTTGGAGGCAGCAGTTCTGGACCAATTAGCGCGTAGGAAGCACAGCGCTTCGGGGCTCAGCACTTCAGGTGGGCAGACATGTCTTCCAGGCACAGATCAGGCAGCAACTCTTTCCCGTCCTGGGCAAGCAGCTTCTAGCCCTCAGCTCCTCCTACAGGCGCTTTTAGGTGTAGCTCTCACGTGGCGCAAGGGCCTACCAGCCTCAGGGACCTAGGATGGCGCTCCTTCTTCAGGGGCCAGGTAGCAGAGCAGCAGGCACTACTGGGCAAGGTCAGCAGTCAGTGGGTACTCATCAGGACAGGGCGGTAGGCTTTCACCATCCTCCACTGTAGCTTGGCACTCCTTCTGTACAGCAGCCTGTACTCCTGCAGTGGGGCTTCCACTAGCCCTGTGGACAGCAGAGGGGTTTTAGTTGGATGCAGGGTCCAGCACACAGGCCCAAGTGGCGGTACCCCCTTGCAGCAGGTCCCCTCACGTTCATGTCCCTGCTCTGTCTGAGCACATGGTGGCACAGCCCCCCTATTTCTGTGACCCTCACTCCACCTACCAGGCAGTGCCAGAAACTTCTAGAAACCTCTGGGGAAGGAGTAGAGCACCCTGGGTGCCAGGCTTTCCCTCCAAACGCTGGGATGGTTGGGTACCGAACTAGACTGCTAACCCACCACAGTCAGGTGGCACCACACACAGCCATGGCATCCATTTTAAATGCAGCATGTTACCAGGGTACATTTCTACAATGGGGGTTAACAAGTGCGCACACCAATGCAGTACATTTACTAGGGCATCTCACACCACACATGGCCTATACAACTTTCTACCATGGGGGAGACATCCTAAAATAGGGGGGTGAAAGGTGAAACATTTTTGGAAAATGGGCCAAGTCCAACACAACTCCCCCCAGTCAAAAGCCAGGGTAGACCAATCATTGCCTTGATGGGCTTCCCTGCTTGGGGCGAGAAAAGGTGGACGCAGGCACGCAACTACAGGAGCACCTGCAGTTTCTTCGCCATCTGGAAAACGATGGTTCCCTCTCTCACCCTCCCTTCACCAACCAAACCACCCCACTGAAGCTCTCCAGCGGGATGTGGCCAGGACCGGCCACTAGGCCATCCAGATGTCTCGGGCCCTTGCTTTCTCACAGAGTGGGGGGCTTTAGCCCCAGGCCCATAGTACCCTTTTACCACTCTCCTCCTACCAAACTGCCACTGGTCTTCCCACCTGGGGTCCGCACCCTCAGGCTGACCAGCCACCAGGGGCGAGGCTCTCCTCCCCCTACCTCTCCTTCTGGGGTTTCGCCCTCTCCTCCTACGCGGGGCACCCTCAGAACACCACTCTCTCCCCAGTCCAGGGCCTTGACCCTGCAACTGATTCCCCAACCTAGAGTCTAAACCCTTAGGTTGAACTGGTGACAGGGGCATGTCCTTCCTCCCCCTGCACCCCCTCCCGGAGTTCCGCACCCTCCTAACTGGAGTAGTACCCCTGGAAGTCAATTCTGGGGGGACACTGATTACAGATGTCCCAATCGCTAGGTCAGGCAACCCCAGAACCTGGCATCCCAGCCCAGAATCTAAACCCTTAACCCCTTCAGTGCTAATGACAAGGGTAACTCGTCATGGAGTTTCCATTGATTTCAATGGAAAGTCAATGGAAGAGCATCAGGTGCCTTAGCAGCCAAGTGGTTAAGCTGACCCGGTGCAAGGGGTGAGTCCTCCCCCCCGCCTGCATCCCCTCCCAGAGTTCCGCACCCTCCTACCGGGAAAGTACCCCTGGAAGTCAATCCCGGGGGGACACTGATGACAAGTGCCCCTCCCTTCAGGTCAGGCACCCCCTGAACCTGGCAACCCAGTCCAGGATCTAAACCCTGCGATTGGGCAGACCCCAGAACCTCCAAAGCTCCGATTACAGATGCTCCGGGTCCTCCTGACACGAGGGGATCCCTTTCACTGGATGGCACATCAGGACAGCCTAGGTTCCCAACCTGGGGTTCCCTTCTGAAACTCTCCAGACTGTGGTTGGGGCACCTCGGGAGACCTCCCCGTCTCACTTCTTCCTGTAGATAGGATGTGAGGCCCTATAACCCTCTCGCTTCCCTGGGACCTAGCTGGGCTATTCCTCACCTCTCCCGCCTAGCTGGGTCGGAAGATTCCTGCACCACTCCTTTCATGATCACTCCCCAATGTCCTCTCAGACTCTCTGGCACTTACCCAAAGGTCTGCCTCCCGTGCAAGTTCCCTGGGGTCTGAGAACCCACACTGCACCAGATGGTGAGGCAGCCTTGGGAAACAATTCCTTAGCATGTGCTCCCTGATAACTACATGGCACAGCCCTTCCCAATCCTCCAATGCGCTACTCACCACCCAATCCTCCAATGCAGTCCAACACACCTCTGCAAACTCCCCCCAGGACTGGTGGGACAGTTTTCCCCTGCCCCTGAACTCCAACTCGTCCCCCTCTTCCTAGGAATCAGGCACCGTCTCCTGGGCTCTGGGAGTGGGACTCCCTGCACTGGAACCACTCTCGCTGCCACCACTGGATCTCACCCTCACTGGTGAATCCAGACTACAAAAAACACTCTCAGGGGACAACCGACCCACCTGAGCTAGTCTCTCCCTTGCAAAGGCCCTGTGCGCCTCCGCCATCCTTTCTTGTGCTAGGGCCTTCACAGTCTCTAGGCTCTTCTCTTCCACTCTCAGCTGCGCTAACTCCTTGGCATGCTCCAACCTGAGCTTCTCCAGCACCAGCTCATGCTCCCTTTCTTCCCTCCTATCTACCCACTCTTCTGGGAACAGGGAAAGGGATGGGGGCAGTGCCCCCGGGACTGGACTCAGCTCGGAACTCCCTATCTATGGTGTCCTCCTTCGCTACTGGAGTCTCCGCCCTATAAACTTCTTCCTCCTCCTCCTCAGAGTCACCACCCTCCAGGGTTATGGACTGGGACCCCTTTTCACTTTAAATATGCTGAGGGGTAATCGGACAGATCCCCACAGGGCTCTAAGGGTTCCCCCCTCTTGAGGGCGTCATAGAGAAACAGCTTCCTGTGAATGTCGCCTACTGGGGGTATCCCTCTCTCTTTGCAGAAGTACAACACTTCCTGCTTGGTGTACTCCATGAGGTAATCCTCATCATAGACCAACCCCATCCTGGCAAGGTACACAATTCAAAAAACACTTTTAGGAGGAAACAGTAATCAGAAAAAACACAATAATCCCCACAAAAACTGTGATTACTTTCCACTGCTCTATTTGCAGTGGGTATACAACCTTTACAACGAAACTTTTACAACGAACTACCATTACAACGCAACTTTTACAACGCAAACTATTACAACGCATTGCTCTGGGGGGCGCTCTAGGATAGGGAATAGGTTAATTTACTATCCAATAGCCTTCCCTACTATCCACGGGGACTGGAGTTGGAATAGTAAATTAAACTATTCACTATCCAGCGCCCAAAAGCATTATGCGTTGTAATGGTATGCGTTGTAAAACGTACGATGTAAAGGTAGGCGTTGTAAAAGTATGTGTTGTAACATCATACATCCTTTGCAGTGTAAACCGTTGCCGCTGCGGTACTGCGCAAACACAAGCCCTATCCCACCGCTGCCACCAATGTTAAAAAATGGGGTAACCAATTCTACGGGGGTAGCATGGTGCAGAGCGGGCAGGCCAAACTCCTGAGGACATGGGTGAAGCATCCACGCAGTACACACAGAGGACACACAAGGCACACCACAAAAAGAGACACAATACCAGTTTTGGTGATAAAGAAGAACTTTTGTATTGGGTCAAATATGCAGTAGTAAACACAGTAGTCACAATACTGCGCCAACTGGCACCAGGGCAATATGTACAATGGGATTATTTACAGGGTAACTGAAAAAGGTAAGTCCATCAGTTTCTAGGCTGTAGGAGCTCACGCTGGCCAGGCGGGCTCTCCGAGTCGTGTTCCCGGCCTGTGGCTGATCGGGGGGCTCGCGCTCTCCTCCGAGCCCCCTCGCCGATGCTCCGGCTGATCCTGACTCTTCCGGGGCTTCTCCCGGCGTCTGGTCTAATCCAGGAAGGCCCCTGGGAGGTGTCGCGCCGGCCACCAATCACAGCGCGGCTGGCTAGGGGGTGTGGCCGAGGAGGCCAATTGCAGAGCAGCAAGGGCGGAGGCGCAGCCGAAGACGCGGCCGGCGCCCCGACACGTGGGAAAGGTGTTCTTTGGCTTCCCAGGCCCGGCGCGAGCCTCTCCGATGCCGCGGCGGCCCCCTGCTTGCTCTGGGGGGCGCAGCGGGGAACCAGGCACCGGCAGCACTTCTGGGCTGAGGTGCTGGGCCGCGGTGGTGTTTTCTGGCCCCAGGCGCTACCGGCCGCAGCGCCACTCGAAAGACTTTTCCCCCACGTGGCGCCCAGGCCGCGGCAGTGATTTACGGGCCCCAGAGTACTTCCAGTCAGCGCAGGATAGCGCAGGTAACCCCGGGCAGCGGCGGTGATCGATCGGCAACAGCGCGTTCAGGCCAGCGCTTTCAAGGGCACAGTTCTAGCGCCACTGTTCTGGGCAGGATAGCGCCTAGAGATCACGGCGCTTTGGAGGTAGAGCCCAGCATGGCCTTGGGGCATCCAACAGCCTTCAGCAATTCAGTGCTTGGAGATTACAGCACCCGCAGCACAGCGCTTGGAAATGCTAGCGCTTAGGAGACAACAGTCCTTCCCTTTACACACAGCGCTTTGGAGGCAGCAGTTCTGGACCAAGTTGTGCATAGGAAGCACAGTGCTTCGGGGCTCAGCACTTCAGGTGGGCAGACAGGTCTTCCAGGCACAGATCAGGCAGCAACTCTTTCCCGTCTTGGGCAAGCAGCGTCTAGCCTTCAGCTCCTCCTCCAGGCGCTTTTAGGTGTACCGCTTGCGTGGCGCAAGGTCTCACCAGCCTCAGGGTCCTAGGATGGCGCTCCTTCTACAGGGGCCAGGTAGCAGAGCAGCAGGCACTACTGGGCAACGTCAGCAGTCAGTGGGTACTCATCAGGACAGGGCGGTAGGCTTTCACCATCCTCCACTGTAGCATGGCACTCCTCCTGTACAGCAGCCTGTACTCCTGAAGTGGGTCTTCCACTAGCCCTGTGGACAGCAAAGGGGTTTTAGTTGGGTGTAGGGTCCAGCACACAGGCCTAAGTGGTGGTACCCCATGGCAGCAGGTCCCCTCACGTTAATGTCCCTACTCTGTCTGAGCACATGGTGTCACAGACCCCCCCTGTTTATGCGCTCCTCACCCCACCTACTAGGCAGTGCCAGAAGCTTCTAGAAGCCTCTGGGGAACTGGTTCTAACTGGCTCAGGGGGAGGAGGAGAGCACCCTGGGTGCCAGGCTTTCCCTCCAAACGCTGGGATGGCTGGGTACCTAACAACTAGACTGCTAACCCACCACAGTCAGGTGGTACCACACACAGCCATGGCATCCATTTTAAATGCAGCATGTTACCAGGGTACATTTCTACAATGGGGGTTACCAGCTGCGCACACCAATGCAGTACATTTACTAGGGCATCTCACACCACACATGGCCTATACAACTTTCGACCATGGGGGAGACATCCTAAAATAGGGGGGTGAAAGGCGAAAAATGTTGGGAAAATGTGCCAAGTCCAACACTGGGCCATGGAGGAGCTAAGGCGAATTGGTAATGCAGCATTTTTCAAACCTGCTGTGACTGCAGGGAGCGGTAGACCCTCGGCGGGGGGCTTACAATCTGGATTGCCAGCTATTTAGGTTGGTGGGCAAGGGAATTTGAGACAGGGTCCCCTGACCTTCTGTGTGTGTTGCAGGAATGTACCTATGCTAGAACTCTAGTACTCGTTTACTTATACCCAAGAACAGTCAATAGGGGACAAGAATCCCCAGCAGTGGAGCAATTATCTATCCTCCTGTCTTCCCTTCCAAGGCATGACCTCAAGATCATAGGGGATGACTTTAATTGCCAATTTGAGCCACTGGGCATAGTACAGAGTGAGGCCTTAGAGGAAGATAGGCAGTGGGCTATACCTGCCTCCCTAAAAAAGTGGTCTTTTATAGCTTTACAGATCTACGCTCTTACACTAAACCAATCAATTTGGGTTTGCAATTGGCGAACAACGTCAGACAAACATGGCCACTCTACGTTTAATCAGACTGCGTCCGAGTCCATTATTGATTATGTCCTTGTGGATTCAAATATGTAGGCTTTGATTCTAGATGTTGCCTTTAGGCCCATAGGAATGAATGGGGAGTCATTCCTTATTTGCGATTAGCAATTTGCTAATCACAAATAAGGAAGCTGTAGAAATCGCAAATAATATTGCGTTTTCTACATGATTCCTCTACATGATTCCCGTTTTGCGAGTCCTTAATAGCGATTCCTTAATAATCTCTATTAAGGACTCGCAAATCGGGACATTGATGAATCTGGGGGTAAGTCTCCTTCTGCAATCAGGAAGGGAGAAACACTCTAGAGACAAACATAGTGACGAAGACTGGAATGATCATTTTTGATCACTTTATGATGTCCCGGATCCCCCTGAGGTAGTGGTGGCGGAAAAAGTAGACCATCAAACATATGACCTGAACCAGGTTGGTATAAAGGCTTATGAGGAATTCCCCATAGTTTCTCTTGCTGTATTGGGTGGTATGCCCATCCCTGAGACCTGAGCCGGGGCTGAAATAATCCCTGTGTATAAGAAAGATTCTGCCCTTTTACCGGGAAATTATAGGCCTTTTAGCCTCATACATGTGATGCAGAAGATTTTCTCAAGGGCCATCCTGGAACGGCTACAAGAGTGGATGGATGTCCGCGATGCTCTTTGCACTTGACAAGCAGATTTTAGAAACCGAACATACACCAATGATCAGGTATTCTGCCTCCAACTCCTCTACTGCAAAATTGTGGTGCTGGAATGTGGCAGTTTGCATCTGATATTCGTAGGCCTAAAATCTGCCTTTGACCTAGATCCAAACTCTGGGCTGTTCTAACTATAATGGGGGGTTCCCACCTACGTCTGTAATATCCTTAGGAGGCTACATGGAAAGAACTTTGGACAGGTTCGAAGTGAGAAACTAGGGGAGCTTTCTGAACCATTTCCAGTAACTAGGGGCATACAACAGGGCTGAGTGTTGGCACCAACCCTATTTTGTTGGTACATCAATGAGTTGGTGGATACCCTAAATGGGGTCGGCGATAATGACGCTCCTAAGATTTGTTCCACCAAAATTCCAGCCCTGATGTTTGCTGATAATACCCTCCTATCAAAATCTCCCATGGGGATCCAAAGGATACTCGATGGGTTTAACTCTTTTTGCTTCCAGCGGGGTCTTGATGTGAATGTTGCCAAGCCGAAATGTATGGTTTTTAATTCTGTGCATTCCACCAGAACCAAACCTGTGCTGAACGGAATCCCACTGGAGAGGGATGCCATTTTTTAGTATTTGGGGATCACTCTCAATGAGATAACGATTGGGCCTTTCACATAGGGAAACCGAGATTAAAGCTAGCACAGAGTACAGGTGGTCTGGCTCAGGTCCACGGGTCTTCATTCTCTAAGCCCCTTAGCCCCCTGATGGAAATATACAAAACCCAATCTCTGGGAGAAATTACTTATGGGGCAGAACTATGGGGCCATAAGTCTGTTAAAGGCATTGTATTGGCAGAAAATAAATTAATAAGGAACTTAGTGTCTCTTCTCCCTAGCACTCCTCCCTGATGTCGCTCCAACTTGATCAAGGGTTGCCCCCCATTTCGGAGACTATTGCTTTAAGACCTCTCCTCTTTTGGAGGAGAGTTTGTTCAACCCCAGAGCTGACTCCATATAGATAAGCATTAGAAAAACTTCTGGGGATACCAGGGGCCAAAAGCCTACCTTGGGTTTCTCTTCTCAGGGATACTCTGACTAGAATAGGACTGGCTTCTCTATGGAAAGACCCTCTAACAACTGCCCTGGATATTTCCAAGAAGAAACGTGTGGATTGCTACAGGGAATCCAGACTTTCCTATCTTATGAAGGGTTCAACAGAGGGCATTTTAACTAGGAATTTCCTACAGATTAAAGACACCTATAGATAAAAGATTTTCCTGGATGAGATCCAGCCAGCACTATACAGGAAGTTGTATTTGCAGTTCAGGCATCGCTCGCTCCCCTACGCACATTTACTAGTGCCTGGTAGAGGGAAATAGATCAGAATTGTCCCTCCTGTAGTACAGCAGAAGAAACCGAAGCACACATGCTCTTCTTTTGTCCGGCATACAAAAGAGTAAGACAAAAGTGGATAGTGCAGATTTGTAGGAACCTAGGGATTCCTAACCACCTAGAGGCCCTTAGAAAACTGAAATACGATCTCCACCACACAATAGTATTCGCAGTATCCAGATATCTTTTTTCCATATTGTGTGTTAGGGAAAGGTTCCTCGGATAAGGGATGGATATCTCACGTTGATCAGAATAGAGGGCTTCTTTGGTGATAAAGTCTAGGCCTATGCTGATGTGGCACTTGATTTTTATACTAAGTGCATGGGGTCTAGGAAGTAACCAATCTCATTTTAAGCTCTTCTTTTTTAACTAATTAGCTCCTTAATCCAATCTGGACTTTAATGTGTACATATTCGACTTATGTGCTTTTAATGCTTTGATGAATTTTAAGGCTTTTTAAACACGAAATAGACACTAAAGGTATGACGGAATGTAAATTTACACACCTTTTGGGTGACGTAGCGGACCCTTTCGGAGCATTTTCATAACGTTTCTCTCATCGAGCTTTTTGTCTCCTGGTCTTGGTTTTATTAAGGGGCAGCATTTGCCAATTGTTGCCCTATGACTGGATTTCATTTCTTTTTTACTGTGCATTGGTATTTGGATGCAGTCTGTCTTTAGGCATTTAAGCATGTTTAATGCTTTTCTACACTGTGCACTTTTATGGTCCACTGAACCGAAATAAAGTTAATATGATGATGATGATGATGAAAAGTTAAACCCAACTGTGACACATAGCTGGTTGGATACGGGTATCAGGTTCATCCCACTGGAAAGTTTACACTTTGACTAAGAGTCTATTTTAGAGTTTGGTGGAGAGAGTACTATGTTGCAATGGAGTACCTTTTGTGACAATCTGAAGGTTCACCTGCCTCATTTAAAGCCGGACGGACCTTCACTATGTCAGTGGCGGGGACAGCTCTGTCCCCGCCGCTGATAAAAATCTTCATGATCCCAACGGATTAAGGGCTGTCGGAGCTGTTGCCAACTGTCACCTGCCCGATTTAAAGTGGATGGACACATGGTATGTATTCACTGTCCATCACTGACAAATAAAACTTGGTGGTAATGGGCAATGAAAGCTGTTAAATTAGCCCTATGCCATGGGAGACGACTTATGTTGCGGGGTGGCGGGGATTTTGTTTTAATTTGCAAAACAAAATTCCTGATCCTGATTTTGTTAATGAAAGAAAACAAGTTACTTACATGTAACTTCAGTTCCCCAGTATTGGTAACTTTCATAGATTCCCATGCTTTTGTACCATTCCCCGTCATAGTAATGGGAGTCTCGGTAACAAAAATAACATAGCAGTAGGTACAAAAGAGAAAGAAACAGGCCTAGGCCTCATTCCCTTTTGTAGCATATCCGCCTCTTTTTGTAAAAGAGACCAAACCTAGGCATCAGCCAATCAGAAGAGCCTCACCCCATTGAACCCTCCTGAAGGAACATCAAAGCCTCAGATTTTCGTAGCCGTTGTGTAAAAGTCACCATGTCTGCTGAAGGCTGAGCTTTCCCCGGGGAGGTGGGTGGGCGCATGGGAATCTATGAAAGTTACCAATATTTGGGAACTAAAGTTACAGGTAAGTAACTTGTTTTCTTGCCCCAGTATTGGAACTTTCAGATTCCCATGCTTTTGTATCAGAGTAGCAAGCAGTTAGCACTAAAAAACACATTTTGTGTCATAACATACCTTGCAATAGCCAACATGACATAAGGATACAAAATATGCAACATAACGGAAGGTGGGATAGAAAGGAAAGCACACCAATTAGTGGAAGAGGTTCCTCAGGACTGCTTGGCCCACAGCCGTATCTTCCTGTTGTAAGGGTTCTAAGCAGTAATGCTTGGTAAAGGTGTGGACGCTGCTCCAGGTAGCAGCTCTGCAAATGTCTGCACACCTGCGAAGAGGGCTGTTGAAGAAGCCACTGATCTTGTGGAATGTGCTCGAACCATGCCAGTCAGTGGTTTGCCTACTGCAGTATGACAATGTAGAATGGCACTGGTAATCCATCTTGCAATCCCCTGCTTTAACAGAGGAAGACCCTTGTTTGGACCACCAAAAGCAACAAGATTTCCGGAATCCTTTGGTACGATCCAAATAGAATTTCAAACATCGCTGTACATCCAGAGAATGTAGCGACCTCTGCGCTGGCGTAGCCGGGTGAGGGAAGAAAGCCTTAAGAATAACCGGCTCATTCAAGTGGAAGTCCGAGGGTACCTTGGGTATGAACCTTGGGTTAGTTCTCAAGATAATTGTGTTCCTTTTGAATTGCAGAAAAGGCTCTTGGATTGTGAGAGCGACGTCTTGCTGATGTGAGGGCAAGAAGGAGAGCCAATTTCCATGAAAGGAACTTGATGTCTGATCGATGAATTGGTTCAAATGGATTTTTCATGAGTTGACTGAGGACTAGATTCAGGTGCCAAGTAGGAGGTGGAGGCCTCACTGGTGGATAGACTCGGAACAAGCCTTTTAGAAATTGCTTCACAATCCTGGTAGACCACAACGAATGTCCAGATTCTGACCGTCTGTACCTTGAAATTGCCGCCAAATGAACTTTTATCGACGAATGGGCCATCCCCGACTTAGCCAAGGACAAGAGATAAGGCAGAAGCTGATGAGGTTTTGAAGAAAAGGAGTCAATCTTCTCTCTCCTGCACCAAATGCAAAATCTCTTCCATTTGAGGCGGTAAGTCTTGTTCGTGGAATGAGCTCTCGCCTGGGAGAAGACTTCTTTAATTTCGTTCGAGATGGGAAGATTCATAAATTCTCGCTGCTCAGGAGCCATGCTGTCAGGTGTAATGACTGCGGATCTGGGTGCCAAATCTGTCCTTTGGACATTGTGAGAAGGTCTGGAATAGTCCTCAAGGGGAGCGGAGGAGCTATCGACAACAGATGGAGCTTCGTGTACCATAACTGTCTCGGCCAAGCAGGGGATATCCAGATCATCCTGCATGGTTCCACTTTGATCTTCTTGATCAATCTCGGGATCAGTGGGATGGGGTAAAGGCGTAGACAAATGTCCTTGACCAGGCTATCGAAAGCGCATTTCCCAATGATCCTTGGTGGTGAAGCCTGCTTGCACAAGACCGGCATTTCTTGTTGGTCGGCGTGGCAAAGAGATCTATTGCTGGTCTGCCCCACTGGTAAAAGACCTATTCTAGCACTCGCTGGTTCAGCTCCCACTCGTGACTGACCGAGGATAACCTGCTCAGTCTGTCGGCATTCTCGTTTAGAATTCCTGGCAAGTGTTCTGCCTGCAGCGACATTCCGTGAAGGATCGCCCATTCCCAGAGCTCTTGAGCTTCCTGTGACAACGGGAGAGACCTGGTTCCTCCCTCCTTGTTCACGTAATGCATGGCTGTGGTGTTGTCTGTCCTGATGAGCACTTGCAAACCTTTTAGGCGAGGGAGAAAGGCTTGTAGAGCCAGTTTTATTGCTCTTAGCTCCAAGAGATTGATGTGGAGCCGACGATCATGAGGAGACCAATGGCCACTGACATGCAGGTCTTGCATCACCGCTCCCCAGCCATCCAACGACGCAACCATTGTCACTACTTGAGGAGACGGATCGCTTACGAAGGATAGAACTTGGGACAGGTTTCTCTGGTCTGTCCACCACAGGGCCGCTCTTTTCATTGACGGAGTGACTGTCACTTTGTCGTTGAATGATTCATGAATTTGTGTCCATTGGATGTCCAATTGCTCCTGAAGAGGACGCATTCGCAGTCTGCAGCGAAGAATCAGAGGTATGCATGACGAAATTACCCCCAGCAGAGATTTGTAGCGGCGTACTGAAATACACCTTTTTTGTAAGTCCAGAGACATGGACTGCAGTTTTTCCTGCCTTTCTAGAGTTGGAAAAGCCTTTGAGAGTTTTGAGTTCAGGATGGCTCCCAGGAAACGTGCTTCCCTGGATGGGACCAGAGATGATTAGTCCTTGTTTAACGTGAGTCCTAGGTTTTGAAACAGGTTTGTACATGCCTGAACCGCGTCTCGCGCAGCTCCCCTGGACGGGGCCTTCAGAAACCAGTCGTCCAGGTAAGGGAAGACTTGAAAATGATTCCTTCGCAGAAAAGCCGCTACTGGCGCCAGCACCTTCGTGAAAATCCTCGGGGTTGAGCGAAGACCAAAGGGTAAAACCCAGAATTGAAAATGGCTCTTGGCTACTGTAAAGCGTAGGAACCTTCTGTGCGCTGGGTGAATTGGTACATGCAAGTACGCATCTTCAAGATCGAGCGAGGCCATGAAATACCCGGATTGATCATGCCGCAGGATGTCTTGAATAGAGACCATCCGGAAAGACAGGGAGATGAGATAGGTGTTGAGCTCCCTGAGATCTAAAATGGGGCGCCATTTCTCTAGCGTCTTCCTTACCAGGAAGAACCTGGAATAGAATCCCCGTCCCTTTTGGTTGGAAGGAACTGGCTCTATTGCCCCCTTCAGGAGTATTTGATGAGCTTCGAGCCGCAGGAGACGCAGATGTTTCAATGGAATGGCTGCAGGGGGCTTGGATGGTGGGATTTGAGTAAATTCTAAGGTATGGCCCTTTCGAATGATGTTGAGCACCCAACGGTCCGATGGTATCCTGGACCAATTCTGAAGGTTTTGGGATGCCCTGCCTCCAACTGTTGACTTTTTGGAGGAGGGCACAGTAGGAAGAGCCAGGAGGCCGCTATTGATGTTTGGACGTATCACGTCCCTGGCGAGCCTGCTTCCCTCTGTTGTTAGGCCTGGAGTGATTGGAGGATTGCCCTGCCTCTGTTGATAAGGCTGGCGGTATTGTTGCGAACCTGAGCCGTAGGGTGACTATCTCTGTTGTTGGTAAGATCCTCTGTAGTTTGTACTCTTTCCTCTGGACCCTCTAAAAGGAGTCTTGCGGTACTGTAGCGTACCCAAAGATTTGGCGGTCTCAGTGTCCTTTTTGATGTCTTGGAGAGTGTCGTCAATCAATTTCCCGAAAAGTGCCTCTCCATCAAAAGGAAGATCCAGGATCTTATTTTGGATCTCGGGTCGAAACCAGGTCGCCTTCAGCCACCCCTGGCGACGAAGGACCGCAGCCCCCGCCAGAGACCGCCAGAGACCGAAACGCCGTCGTGGCAATGTCCATGGCACAGTCAATGATCTCCATTGATGTAGCCTCCCCTTCCTGTAAGACTTTCTTTGCTTCTACTTTTGATTCCGGAGGAAGCTGATCCAGGAACGGTGCGACATCACACCATAGTTGGCGGTCATATCTGCCAAATATTGCCAGGGCATTAGCTGCCCGCACTAGAAGACTCACCATTGAAGAGAATCTCTTCCCGGCATTCTCCAATCTCCTTCCTTCCTGGAGGAGATGTTAAAGGAGCAGAGGGGCTGCAGGATTTTCTCTGTGCCGCTTGAGAAATTACCGAGTCCGGTTTTGGGTGGCCCGTCAAGGCAGCTGGACCATCGTCAGGCGCTTTGTACTTTTTATCTAGACGCTGTAGTACAGGGACCACCGTCGCTGGATTCTTCATTGCCTTAAGGCCTTCCTCCCACAGATGCTGCACTATTGGTATGGACCTTGTCGACTTCCTATAAGGCTCCTTGAAATCATACAAGAAACATTCCGAGGCCACCGCAGGCATTGCCAACTTTAATCTGCCAGTCGCTCTTTCCATCAGCAGATGGAATCCGCCTATATCTACTGGAGGGGAATCCACCGGATCCGGACATGGAGAAGGAGGATCCGGAATGATGTAGTCATCCCATTCAGAAGCTTGATCAGCCCCATGGTCTGAATTATGATCCTCATCCGAGGAATAATCATGGGTGTCTGCTGGCCTGGAAGGCTTTTGTGGAATTGGTGCCTGTGGTTGAGGACACACCTGAGTTGGTACCTCAGGAACAGCTGTTGAGGTAGGTGCCGGGACAGGAACGGCTTGCACAACTGGAGCCGGAGCAGGCTTTGCAGCTCTAGATTTGTAATCCTGTAGCATCTTGTGTAGATTTTGCAGGAAAGAAGATGGAACCGAAACCATGTCCCGATATGAATATTGTTGTGGTTGGGCAGAATGATGATGATGATAATCACCTTCTTGGTCATACCCTCCTTCTGACTCCGTCTCCTGGCATTTGACCAGAAGTTGAGAAGGACTGTCAGCGTAGTCATATGAGTCCTGATCTTCCTCCTCTGACTCATCCTCATCAAACAGTAGTGCTGGTGGCAAGGGCGTTACACTCCTCAGAGAAGTCATGTCCGGTGTAATTCTGGTCATTGAGATAGTGATTCTCTTCTCCAAAGCCAAAATGGAACTGAGAATGCAGCCGTCGTCGGCTTCGGCGACGGAATATGCATCGTCGACACTGAAACACTCGACAAGATAGGCGTCGTCGTTGCTGCCGTCGATGAGACTGTCGACATCCCCGCCGTCGATGTTGTCACTGTTGCCGTTGTCATCGCCATCGTCGACGCTGTAGTCGTCGGCATCTTCGTCGACGACTCCCTCGTCGACGCTGTCATAGCCGTCGTCGGCGATTCCTTCCCCGTCGATGATTCTGTCGTCGTCGGTTGTCCCGTCGACGAGCCCGTCGACAGAACCAGTTTCAGCTTAGGCTTCTTTTTCTTCATCGACAAAGCCTCCGTCGACGACTTGGAACTTCTGTCAGACTTTCCAGAAGATAGGGAAGAGGGTTCCTTGAAGGCTGGATCAGTCTTCGAATCCTTAGAAGGCGTAGATGGTCCTACCCTCTCCTTTTCACCATGGTGAGGAGATTCGCCTGGACCTTGGCTCTCAGACTCTCTGGGGGTCTTTTTTGAGGCCTTAGAAGATGCTCCACAGAAGGAGAAGGGGAACAACCCCTACCCCTTTTGACTGACCTTCTTGATGAAGACGCAGATGCAGAGTCCTCACTGTCGCTGGAGACAGTATCCTTCCTGAACTTCAACTTCTGGAGCCATGTCAGAAGCCTACCCTCACGGTCCCGGAGGGTCTTGGTTGAAAAGGTGCGGCAGATCTTACAGTCCCCAGCCTTGTGATCATGATAGAGACAATAGATGCAGTCTTTATGCTTATCCTCAATGAATAGACCTTTCTTACCACAGGTGGAACATGGCTTGAAAAGGGCCTTCTTTTTCTCCTTGTCAGACATCCTTGAAGGATCAGCTTAAGAGAACCTGAAGAAAAAACCTTGAAGAAAAACTTCTGAAGAGTAGATGTTGAGCAGAGCTCAAAGGAGACTCCCTAGCACAACGTGCGGTAGAAAATCTGAGGTTCCTTCAGGAGGGTTCTATGGGGTGAGGCTCTTCTGATTGGCTGATGCCTAGGTTTGGTCTCTTTTACAAAAAGAGGCGGATATGCTACAAAAGGGAATGAGGCCTAGACCTGTTTCTTTCTCTTTTGTACCTACTGCTATGTTATTTTTGTTACAGAGACTCCCATTCCGACAACGGGGAATGATACAAAAGCATGGGAATCTATGAAAGTTCCAATACTGGGGCAAATAAAAAAACATTGAAAGTTTGCCATACAGCTCCATCATGTTGACAAAGCTGTCTGTAACACTTCCAATGCATTGGCAGGAACTGCCATGACAGCGGTTCCGGTCAGTGCAAGAGATGTCTGCTGAGCCTTTGTACATCTCTAAATTTAACTGACTGGTACTCCGGCCCTGACGGAGTAAAAGCCCATCGACAAACTTCAAATGACGCCCATAGTTGTTTTTCTGGAGAAAACAAATTTCAACGAGGTGGTTGGAGGGCTGGATTGCCAGCTTGATTCAAAGGAGGGCTTGTCGACGGCGGATGCCTGAAGCACAGGGCCTTGATGGAAGCCTCGTGTGGAAGTTCGATGCTCTCTGTGTCAGCAGCGGGAAACCTTAGAGTGGGAGAAATCCGAAGTTGAGGCCGGTGTAGGCATCGTTTTAGTTGGGCTGCTGCTCATCATCGGTCCCAGTGAAGTCCTCTATGTTTGGACTTTGAACATTTCTAGAAGTCAGGATCCTTTTAATCCGGTGAATCAGCAAGTTCATTTCAACCAGTAGTTTGATTTCACGACTGCAGCTTGGTGGCAGTTACCTCTCTTTCTTTTTGCAGAATGTTTGAAAAAAGTTTTCAAGTGTATAGTCTTGCAGTTTTTGAGGGGACAAGAGTAAACTCCAACAGCAGGACCTTTAATGCACCACTTGTGGGTTAGGACACAAACTCTACAGAAGCCAACAGCAGCGTCCTGGGCAAATCCAGTTGAAACTGGTCAGCTGGGCTAATCAGAATCTTGGGCTTCTTGCACTTTTTGTGTTCCTGGAGGTCATTAGGAGCCTAGTCAACTACCCCTTGGAGTCCACTCTTCTTTCCTTGGAACAAGTGAGATCAAGGCCTGCCAATTGTACACCTTTTTAGGGGTCAGAGCACAGACACTCACCGATGAACATCAATGCTCCAGTGTGCAGATTCCTTACACCAGCAATAAAATCCAGCAAAAGGTGTGTGTGTGTGGTAGTGGTGGGGGTTCACGCAAAAAGGCACTTCCTCATAAAACACAATACGTAAACCAAAACAATTCTCTTGTCTGCCTACCAGAATAAGGGGATAAAAAAATCTAAATTTTCACCACAAAATGGGAATGTAACCTTTTACAGTACTAATAATAATGATATTTTTAATAATAATAATGAGATTTATAAAGTGCATAGCTACTTCAGCTGACGTGTCCCAGTGCTGAGTCCTATAATCCAGAGCACAAATACGAGGAACCTAATCTAAATTAACCTGAAAAAACATGTTTTTAAATTCTTGGGAAAAGCTATTTCAGATTGTTCTTGCCTGATCCAAAGAAGTAGGGAGCTCCACATCTTGGCTGCCAAATAGTTGAAGGAATGCCCTCCAAGACGAGCTCTCTTGATTCTAGGGATGCATACAAGACCGGCGTTCGCTGATCTCGGATTTCTTTTAGGAAGTTACGGTGTGTGGAGGGTGAAGATATTTAGGGCCTTTATGGTTGAGAATCTTGTGCAATAGCACATGGCTTCGAAAGACACCCAATACCTTAACGGAAGTCAGTGCCACATTGCTAGAGCTGGGGCCGATGGCGAGCGTCTAGGTAGATTTGATAGCAGCCGAGCTGCCATATTCTGCACCTGCTGTAGTCTTCCTAATCTACATCCAATCACACTAAGATAGATTCTCGACCAGCTGTAACTCACCTTTCAATCAGTGGATCAATTATTGCTCACAAAAGAAATGAACACTATATAAATAGTTCATATACAGCTAGACTATTAAGGATTTCATATGACTTCAAGCTATAGAACTTTGAACTATAACCTGATGCCACACGTCTTTTCATGAGAAAACCTTAATTTTTATCTTGAAGTCTTGGCTTTTGATAAATCCGCTAGCTTTATAGAAGATTCCAAATACTTTTGCACATGAAATCTTGATACTTTTTATCAACAGCACACTTTAAACAGCTTCAGCAGTTCGCGCAAGGCATTAAAATGAAATACACATTTTGTCTTTAACACATGCACAACACACAACACCACTGGCATAATACCACTATAATTTGCACTCTGTAGAATAAATAACATTCCAAACCATAAACCGCAAGACAAGGCGAGTACACCATCACAATTCACATAACAATCCACATTGCCCATGCAATGAAACTCACTTCACAAAATGCCCAAGTCAGGAAGTAGATAAGCATGTGATAGTGAGTCGTGCTCCACCGCATCTCCCGGTGCCCACCCAGAACAAATAGTTATTCTGCCTCATTGGAGGGTAGTCCAGTGACAACAAAGACCCCACAGATAGTGGAATGATTGTTCCCACCCTGACCGACTGACTGTAGGCACCCCAGAGCCTGTCAGAGGGAATTCGAGCTGTGCCGATCACTGAGACAGCCTGAAGCAAGATGGCGGCTGGGGTAAGTGAGCAGTCGGCACGATCTGTGTGGCACCGCAGGATACCAAAATACGACTGCCCTAATGCCTGACTGGAGTGAACATGGGGCACAAGCTGCAGGGAGCTCACAGCAGAACACCAAAGACAGGACGGGCCTCCCCTATCCAGCGAGGCCGGAGAGGTGGACCTAGGCTACAACTACAACCTTGGAGGACAGACATGGCTGGGTTTGCAACGCGCCTGCCCAACTAAACGGCTACGAGACTGTCCAGGAAGTGTACTCACCTTGACGAAAGTTTGACTACAGGGGGTCACTCCCAACACCTTGCTAATTCCAGCGATTCATTTGGTGAAACTCGATTACAAAGTGTGCGTGAAATAGGGAACCACATGTTGGAAGGAATGCATTCCAAAGATACCCAAGGCAGGATCAGAGGGAACTACAGTTTGGGATCTGGAGGGTCCTGATGAATGCTGGAGTGACCCGACTTTGTGGGCACGATTTAAACAGCAGAAACATGTCGACACCTTGGCTTTAAGGAGGGGTAATGGAATATTATTCTTCTCTTGTCACCACCATCCTTCACATTTTTAAGCCTAGCTGAATGGCCCAGGAATAAAGGTTCGAGTGCGTAGACATCTGAGCTAGTTTTAACTTTCACTAGCTGCACTTTTCCTCTGTGATCCCAAATTTTCATTGTTTGTATTGTTTTACCCTCCCCTTTGCTACACCCCAGGCGTTGGTCTGCACAGGGGTGTTAGTAAGCAAGCCCAAAGAGGAAGCATGTCACAATTTTGTGAGTGAGGGCAGTTTTTTCTCACTGAACACGTGCCACCTTTTAATATCCACTTTCCTACTACATTGTGTGTGTTGCACTCATAAATTGGGGAGGTCGGAGTAGGGATGTCACCTCTCCCCCCTTCAGGTTGTGTTAAATTACAACAACAAAAATTCTAGATGTGCGCAAGTTATAGCTCTATAACGTTAAGTGAATGGTGGTGCTATCCAACTTGAAAAGTAGGTTTATGCAATCAGAAATCAATAAATTACGAAGGAAAGGGGGACGTCAACGGGTTGGCATGACATACTATGCATATATGCGAGGGGTCTTAGTTTGTACAGCACCTGGTGTCCCATTCCAGATTCACCACACAGTAATTGACCTGCAGGGGAGGTACACAACCATTAGATGAAATGGAACTGACAGTGATGAGTATTTAAGCGACCAAGGTTAATCAAATTCAATTCCTACACTCTCTGAGAACTAGACTTGAAGACCACCCAGTCTGTGATTGCCTACTGGGAAGGGACTATAACATGGTGGTCAACATACACAGATAAATAGATCAGTGCCTACCCTACAGCTGGACCCCTGCAGGACATCCACTAGGCAGTTTGCCACCTGGTTTACACATTGCCAATTGGCTGAGATATGGGAGGAACAACATCCAGGACAGGCTAATTTGTTGTACTACTCTCATCTACACAAGGTACACACTCCACTTAACATGTTTCTCAGTAATCATGTTGCAGGGCTGGAGATAATAGGCACAGACTACCTAAGCAAGACATTCTCCGATCACAACCACTGTGGATAAAGGTGGAGGCAGGGAACCTGTGGCCCCCTGTGCCAATCTGGCGGCAGCAGGCAGACGCAGTCCTGGACATACCCTTTAGATTCACAAGAGGGGCAAGCATAACACAGTACTCCCGGGAAGAAGGCATGGGCAGTAGTACCTCTTCCGACTGGGAGCCCTCTTAGGTAGTCCTATGCCGGGTGTAGTTGAAGACTGCCTAGGAGACAAGGAGGGTTCTGACTAAAACGAGAACAAACATGGAACTGTTGTGTGCTTCCTGCATGGCCCATTGTAGTTTTCCCTCTGTTAGCCTAACTCTACACGTTGAAGGTCTCGTTTTATTTTGCACATGTTACTTTATAAACATGCTTGATTTTGTGCAACTTTGTATTTTCACACAGAAACCTGCATATGTTTTTGCATTCTGTTCTTTGCCTGAGATTTAGTCTGAACACCATAGACAAGGTCAAACAATAATGTCCCTTGTTATTATTTCTGGCCAGGCACTAGCACCTAGCCATAACACAAGAATGGAGCTGTTGTTTATATGCACACATGTGCTATCATAAAGATGAGCACATGAGCCAAAAACACGCACATGGAACAAGAGGTCCGAGATGAGAGCACTGCGTCTTATGAGATGTAGAGCGTCCAACTGTGTATGCTAAGGTACGGGGTCTGCCAGTAATCCCAGAGATCTTTCATTATAATCATTTAGCTTTAGTAGCAGGGGAGGGGGTTTAGGTCACTCCGTCCAAACAAATGAGGTTGTTTTTGATGGTATACGGATTATTAATCATGCTAACAGTCTTTGTAATATGCATTAGTTTTCTATTTGTGGCATGTATACTGCATTTTCGAGCACAATAATTTAAATGAATATTCTGAACCTCCTTCATGTCTCCTGGTTATCTTATTGTGGAAAAGTATGAGTGGTTAGGAGGGCAAGTGAATCACTAAAGCTAGTCGGACTCAGAATCATAAATACTGAGTTGGTATGTTGACTCAGTCCCTACATACTGATGTTCTATGTTTCCAGGTATAGTTCTGTTCCAGAGCAGAATCCCTGCAACAGAACAGGAGATACATACATTAGAAATGTGTAGAATCAAAGACCCAGAAAAAAAGAGGCAACATATTGATAAGGGTCTCCAATGTCGGTCCTGGAGGGCCGGATCCATGCCAGATTTTTAGCATATCCACGTTTAGATAAATGTAGTTATCTACAAAATATGGCATGAATACGGACCTCCAGGACTGACATTGGCGAACTCTGGGATAAAGAATACAATTATCTGATGCTATGACTTAAGCATCTCAACCTTTGGGAATATGCTGCCAGACAGCACTGGGGCATATATGGTATGAGAGGAAGAGGACCAAAAACCAATTTGAGCACTATGCTTGCCTGGAGGTCACATTGTCCACACACAGTTGGGTATTGATGGAGCAAGGACTCGTATAAAAGAGACTTGCTCGGACGCAATCCTCTCATATAAACTCGTAAAGAAGTATTAACAATGTATTTTGATACTAATATGCACCACATTTCTAGATAAAGGAAGCTTGCCTATGTGTTTTACTAACCAGTAACCTGAGTGGGATTAAAGATGGCTGCTAACGCGGGAAAACGTATTGCGCATGCGTCAACTGCAACTACGCCGAATGACATCTTTACGCTTGGGAGTGAAATTTCTGCTTCTGCGCAATAGCATCTAAAATAGCCGCTTAGAAACTCATGTGCTAAGCATCTGCTTAGCTGAAACTAAAATGAGTTGTATACTAAATGCAAATGCATGAAGAGTCTTTATAAGTAAATGGGATTAGAGTAGAGACAGGTGGTATACAGTGAAATCGTTTAATTTTTAAATTAATACTTTTTCTTTTGACCGCTCTATTAGTTTGTATTTGGGCCTCTGAGCGATGCTAACGTCTAACACCCACGTAGTTCCTCAAGCATGCGAAAAGATGACAACTCAGAAACAGTGAGGTCAGGTCTTGAAACCCGTCCAAGCACGTTCTCCGTACATGTCCTGGAAACCAGCTGAACATCCTGAAGATTCAATAGACAACTGTAAAATGTATACATAAAGTTTGCAAATATGGGTGGGAAATAAAGTTTGGGAGAACAAATTGATGGGTGGGAACTTAAAACAATGTACTAAAGAAAATGTATTAAAACTTAGCATGGTGTGATGATCATCCCCTCAGCTCGTCCAATCAGAAAAAGGAGTTTCATAAAGTTGAAATATTTAGGGGTGGTGCATGTCATTAAGGAAGTATAATTGGGGTAGTTAGTTAGATTAGTTACTGCAGTCGCAGCCAGAAGGCTGAGAGACCAAGATGCAGTCTGAATGCTGCTTGAATACCCGAAGAAGCAGACATCTAATTCTAATTTGCTTTGAAATTCTAAGAAGATCGCGGAAGAATCGAGGAGGTAATAGAATTAGAAGAAGATTGCAGAAGAATCGAGGAGAAAGTTGGTATCAGGGAGGGGTGAGACGCAGGCGTCAAATCCAGTAGCGGTCATCTATCCTGTCCTTAACTCCTTGTCATCTGAACCTTCAAAGGAGCCCATTAGCTCTTGGTCAGAGGGGTCTGATTTTCACACCATCCTAGGTAAATATATCTCTGTGTTTGTGTCAATGTACTTCTCTCTCTCTCCAACCTCTTTTTCCTGAGGAACTTGTTGTTGTGAAATCTCATTTAATAGAATACTAAAATTGAAAATAATGATCTTACTTCCTCGGATATTATGGAGTTATCACTGTAATATGTTTTGCTCATATGAATAATTAGATAAACATTTTAAACTTTCCAGAGTCTGTTATTATTTAACAAATAATAGGGTAAATGAACTTAGGTCATATCATCAATCACTACTCAACTAAAATAGATCCATTGATTAAAGAGTGGGCTTCAGATCAGTAATAGATTAGCAAATTGATAAGCAAATGAATCTACAATTTTAAGCCCTTATAAAAATTGACCCCCAGCGGTGTTGACTAGCCTATATGAGTGAGCGTGTTTATGGGCTAAGATGAATATAAAGTAATAGATTTTCGCAGGTTGGTAGCCCGCTGGATCAGTTAGCTAGTAGCAGAGTTATGTTTTTTATTGATTAGTTTGGTGATTATTGGTTATTGATTTATGTTTTAACAAACCCGTTTGTATATTGTTTCATGTTGTATGGAAATTCCCGGGAAGTGTATAGCGGTTGGGGAATGGAAGCCACACTGCAGTGAGGTTACTCGTCTGTTTGAAATAGTAATTAAGTCTTGTAAATAAGTGAGAGCGATTGTTAGCAAAGAGTTCGCTAGTGAAACTTTGGAGTTATATCACCTAGAAAGGGTAACACTAAAGGGGTAGCAGGTTCTTCTGAGCTTGGGTGAAGAGTAAGTGGAAGGTTTTACTCGCAGTGTATGAAGAGTAAGCGGAGGGTTCTACTCGTAGCAATAGAAATCAACCATTCTTTAGTTTAATGAAACAGACAAACTAGCAAATGTTTTTATGTTGTTATTAATGGAAATTTTGGTGATGGGTTAAAAGAAAATAAGTTTTTCAATTACCTTGTGAAGGGAGGGTCAGCTGCTGAAGTTGCACTGACGTCACAAAGTGCAGTGCTGGGATTGGTTGAGACAGCGGGTGTGTGACAAGACAGGGTATTGTAAAGGAGGGTTTAATTGTCGCACTGGGATTGGTCAAAACAGGGTGTGTGTGATTTGTGGAGGTTTTGTAAAGGAGGGGTCAGTAGAGAGAAGTGATACTGACGTCACAATAGAGCTGCGCTAGTATTGGCTAAGCAAATTTTGTGAAATTGAGCTTGATTGGGTAAGAGAATAAAAGCCGCAACAGTATTGGAGAAACCTGAGGGTAAACAAATGGACTAATTGGTTAGCAAAATAGAAGCAGTAACAATACTAGACAGTGGAGGTTGTATGTGGAAATACGATCCAAAATTAATAGGGAATCACCCAGATAAAATATATTTATGATTTGCAAGAGAAGAATATATAAGAGGATCTTCTCCTGAGATGTACAGAGAGAAAAGAAAAATGTCACTTATGCAGAGAATATAAAATTATTTCAAGAAAGATAAACCCATTACGTCTAGAAAGGGAATTCTTATCCCACCACCTAAAACTCCTGCCTCATTTATGATGATGGAAAGAGGTTACCATACCTGTGAGTGGTTAGAAAATTGGATTGAGTATACAAAAAAAGACGGAATACTAGCTTTCCCAGAAAATGGTACGTTCAATGGGAGAATTCTTCAGAATTTGAGGACGAGGATGAATGAATTAGAACCAAGACCCAGACAAACACAGTTTGAAGCTTTAGAAGACTGGGAAACAGAGGCATTTGAACGAGACAGATCTAGAAGTACCAGGAGTTATAGAGGATTTTACCCTAAACGAATGCGTGAGTCACATGAAGATCAGATGAAACAATGGAGACAATCAATGGTTACAGAAGGACTATATCCCGTATTAATGTTAGAGGAACAGTTGGGAGGAAAGTGTACAGGAAAAACTAAGCATTTAACAGACAGGTTGTGGGGAATCAGAAGAAGAGTTTATGGAAGATATTCTAACAAAGAATCCTCCGACCATACTAGGAAGGACCTAGTAGAACCACTCTAAGTGCCCCTACTCTAGAAACAACATTAGTGCCTACAGTTATGCATGACTCGTTAAATGGAAGGACACTCCAGGAAAAAGAAAGAGAAGCAATAAACAAAAATAGAGAAGAATTAATACAGAAAATAACACAATCGAGTGCACACCCTGAAGCTTTGACTATACCAGTGACTATAGGTCCCGTTGTCCCGTCATATGGGGATAAGAGAAGTTGTCGAAGAACCCGGACGCTGATAGTGAAGACGATACCGATCTGGGAGCGCCGGAAACAGAGTAGGCCCTTAACAGCACGTAGTTGTCATCATAAGGCCACAGTAGATATATATACGATAAGTGAGCCTGGAGTGGCAACCTTTGCATCAAGTCTGCATTGTTTGGTTACTGGAGACCACCAACTAAGCACTGCTAATGTTTATTGATAGTACAGCGTAACATTGGACGTGACGTGCCTGGAGGGAGGGTGGAGGAGGGAATTAGGTTTAGTTTAGATTTGTTAGGGCTAGTGATGCAGAGCTATTTTACGGGCACTATTAAGTACTAGAGGTTACTCCCTTGACCCATGTCTATTTTATCTCAGGGACAAGGAAGGATTTAATGTTTTTTCCCTGATTGTCTGGTCAATTATTCTGCAATATTGGAATTGAAAGTATCATGGATGTACGCTAAAGATCTTATATTTCTATGATTGTAAGCCACACCAGAGGGTGGGAGACTAGGCTTAAGATTTACAAATTGTCAATGTCTTGATTTATAAACCTAATAGAGTTTGTTTTAAAAAGTATTTTTTTTTAAATAAGGGAAGATTTCCAAAACCATCAATTATGGCCACTCCTATAATAGTACCTAGAAAGGAGAACATAATATTTGTAGATCAAGCCAGTGAATGTGAATCAGTAATATCGCTAATGGATTTGCTGATAAGAGAACAAATAAATGAAACTCTGAGAAGATTTGTTCCCAGTTGTTCAAAAGAAATACGATTAGAAACATCAACAGGAACTAATAGTGCCACAATAATGTCGCCAGAAGAATTAGAAAGGTGGGCCCCGGGAATAGACAAACCGAATCAACAACCGAGATTTTAGACATTTTTAAATTAAAAGTAGAATTGGAAGAAATGATAGCCGGAAATGTTGGAATAGACAGGCTAAATATGTATAGTGAAGAAGAATTGTTGTTCATATGCAGGAGCAGAACTAGAACCGTAAAAATATTTCATGAAAAATTGACAGAGCTTGCTACTGAGATGGGAATTGAAATTGGGAGATTAAAGATATTGCAGAAACCATACAGAGCAGAATTTATTGACAAAGGTTTGGAAAATATGAACCTATCTGGAAGAAAATTACAGATTAAAGAATTAATGACAATATTAAAGAAATGGGGAGATTTAGACAGGTGTAAAACAAGGTGGACAAGGAAAAAGGAGGAAGCACACACAAATAGAACCACATCCGAATATTCACTAAGGGGATCTAAAAAGTCAGAAAGATTATACCCAATGAGAGAGGCAGCAGGAGGAGGATATGTTCATGTTCCATGGACCCGACAAGATATTTTGCCATTTACTAATGATTTCCCGAAATTACGAGAGAAGCCAGTTGAATGGTATAGACAGGTTGAAAGGTTTGTGAAAGTGTCTAAAGTTTTGTTGAAGGATTTAGATGGTCTATTTGACATAGTAGTGCCTGCAGATTTATGGACTGAATATAAAATTACAGTTGATTGGCCTAGTGATGAGTACCCAAGAGATGAGAAAATAGAAGCACCCTCAAAGGAGGTAATGAAGAAATATCACCAGGTAATCACTTTCTTGCAAGGGAAAATTCCTCCAAAAGAAACAGATTGGATAAAAATAGACAGAACAACTCAAGAAATAAATGAGACTTGTGCATGCTTATTATGAACGCCTGCTACAGATGTCCAAGCAGTGTAGTGGATTTGATAATATCGGAGATAGAGGTATGGGACTTTTGTGTATCGGTTTGTATCTGGACTGAGACCTGAGATTTGTCAGATGATTCAAAAACATATGTTGTGTTGGCAAGGAAAGCCAATAGATGAGGTAGTGAAATATGCAAAATACTGCGGAAATGAAATCAAAAATAGACGCAAAAAGTTAGAAGAAACGGTAATGTGGGCACAAGTAAAATTGGCAGAACAGCAAGAGCTTAAATTAAATAGTCAGCATAACGATCAAACAAGAGGACATGGACAAAATGAAAATAGTGGGGGAAAACCGAAAGGGAAAATGAGTAGAGAGGAAGCAAAGAAGAAATTTCCTTGTCATGGGTGGGGAAAATTTGGGCATTAGAAAAACGAGTGTAAAATTATTCAAAATAATAATGGCCCAAATCAAAATTTAAATCCACAGACGCAGAATGAGGGGATAATGAGTCAACCGCAACCGGTTGTTAATCCACAGAGTCAGTTACCACCTGCCCCATGCCAAATTTTAGCAAAGTACAGTGCGGACGCCAGATTTCCAGGAGAAAGTGGTAAGATAAATTCTGTAACTTCTTTAGCAGAACAGTTGTTCTTTTGAAGATGATCAATGACGGTGCCTGAGGGGGGAGGAAGAAGAGTGCGTACTTGGTGCATCCTTACCAGTAGATCAATCAGGTCAATATATTTATGGAAAGGTAGAAGGAAAAGACATTACATTTTTGTTGGATACTGGTGGCTACCCGTTCTACTTTGTGAGAACAGCAGACATCCCAAACCTACCCCTCTCGGGCGAAGCCATCCAAGTAGTGGGTGTTTCAAATGGACAGATCAGAACTCCAATCACAGAACCCATGGAGGTATGCATTGGCAATTTTAGGGATATGCACAAATTTGTAGTGTGCGATTCTAGTCCTGTAAGCTTGTTAGGAAGAGACTTACTGTGCAAAATTAACTGCACAATTTATTGTACACCAGATGGTGTTGCAATTCATACCCCTGATGAAGATGGTATTTACAAAATATTGCTAGAAAAACAAGGTACAGAAGTAGATGAGATGTATTCAATGATGACAAAAGATGACTTACCTGTTGAATTGAAATTAACAGTAAATCCGGAAGTGTGGGATTTCACTGGAAAAGAAGTAGTGTTAATGGCAGATGTAGATCTAGTGAAAGTGACTGTGAAAGAAGGTGCCGTTTATCCAAATGAGCCCTAAAATTAAAGCAGTTGTCATAGCAGAAATAAAACGAATGATTGAACAAGGCATTTTAAAAGAAATAATGAGTAGTCCTTGTAATGCACCTAGCATAAATCTAACAGGAAATATCCAATAGTGCAGGATTTGCATAAAATAAATAAAATTATAGTGTCTTGCTGTCCTGTAGTGCCAAACCCAGCAGTAATCCTGTATCAAATAACATGGAATGCAGGATAGTTTACTGTAATTGATTTATATCATGCATTTTTCTCCATCGCATTACACCCAGACAGCCAGTGTCTTTTTACATTCAAATTTGAAAATCGTATCTGTGTGTGGAATTGGGTTCCTCAAGGGTACACAGGAAGCCCTTCAATTTTTAATCAGATTCTGAAAAAGTGTTTAGAAACACTGGTAAGGCCCAAAAATTCAGTCCCAGTCCAATACACTGACGACTTGCTTGTCTCATCAAAGTTACTAGATGATTGTGTCTTTGACTCCATTGCCCTTTTAAATCATATGGCTGATGGAGGACACAAGGCGTCACTAGAAAAACTAAAATTTTGCCAAACTAGAGTTAAATATTTGGGACATCAATTAGAAAGAAGAGTGACACCTGAAAGAATAAAAATAATAAAACAAATGCAGTTACCGCAAACCCAGAGAAAAATTAGAATGTTTCTTGGTGTGGTAGGGTATTGTAGACAATGGATTGTAGGTTTTTCTTTACTGGCCAAACCACTAATACAAATGACAAGAAAGCGAGCAAAGGACCCAATAGTCTGGGATGATGAAAGCAGGGAGGCTTTTGTGAGATTACGAAATTGTTTATTTGAAGCTCCTGCTCTAGGTATGTCAGACTATACAAAATAATTCACATTATTTTATTGTGAATGAGAAAATTGTGCTTTATCAGTATTAACTCAGTGACACGGTTTGATGCGACGTCCAGTAGCATATTTTTCTGCTACTTTGGACCCTGTAGCCTCAGCATTACCTGGTTTTTTAAAAGCAGTGGCTGCAACTTGCACAAGTCTTTAACAAAGTGAGTCCATTGTAATGAGACATCCCATAAAGGTTTAGGTTTATGTCCCTCATTCAGTGGAAATTCTTTTAACTAGAAGAAGAACTCAGTACCTTACTCCAAGTCGAATGACTAAATATGAAATACTATGATCAGGTGTACTATCTTAAACCAGTTGCCTGATGTACATGGAGAAGAAATGAGGGATGACGTTGAGCATGATTGTCTAGACGTTACTGAATATTGTATCAAACCTCACCCAGACATACAGGAAGAGCCTTTGAAAGAATGTGAAAACGAGCTTTTTGTAGATGGCTCGTGCATGAGGCAAAAGGAAGGAGGGTTAAGTGCTACTTATGCTGTCTGTACATTGGCTGGAATAGTCGAAGCATCCTATTTACCTGGAGTAAAGTCTGCACAAATAGCCACATTAATAGCTTTAATTAAAGCATGCAAAATTGGGAAAGATTGGAGAGTAACCATTTACACTGACTGTAGCCAACTCTGGATGCAGAGGGATTTCATGACTTCTTCAGGCCCCTATTAAAAATGGAATATTTGTGAAAGAGCTTTTAGAAGCAATACTATTGCCAAAAGAAGTGGCAGTGGTCAAGTGTGCTGCACATCCGTCTGGAGATCACTATGTGTCTGCTGGTAATCGATATGCTGACCAAATTGCCCAGTACTGTGCCAAAACAAAAATGGCAGTAAACAAGAAAATTGAAACAAGTGGAATCAGATGCCAACTTATGCTAATCTCAGCACTAGAGACATGGGATGAAGTAAGACATTTACAGGAAGAGGTGGAAGTAAATTAAAAGGAAAGTTGGATTAAAACAGGATGTCAAAGGACAGCAGAAGATGGTGTCTGGATTTCTCCAGATTGTAGACCGGTCATGCCAGACTGCATGCTCTCACAAATGGGCAGGATGTACCATGGAGATACACACATAGGTAGAGATGCCATGATCAGACTCTTTAGACAAAATTGGTATAATACGAAGTTTAGAACTGTCGCAGAGAGTCTTTGCCAGAGATGTTTAATTTGTCAACAGAATAACCCAGGTAGGAAAACAGTGGTCAGGTGGGGGAAAATTGGAAAGGCAGAGGACCATTTGTGAGGCTGCAGATTGATTTTATTCAGTTACCACCATGTAAAGGATTGAAGTATATTCTTTTAATAGTATATTTGTTATCACAATGGGTGGAGGCATATCCTACTAGAAGAAATGACAGCATAACAGTTGCCAAATTACTGTTAAGGGAACTGATAACACGTTTTGGTTTTCCAGTAACTGTGGAATCTGATAGAGAATCTCTCTTTAATTATGAAATTATTTGATTAATCTGTGAAGCATTTAAAATTGAACAAAAATTGCACTGTGATTACCGTCCAGAGGCTTCTGGGGTGGTAGAACAATTGAATGGCACAATAAAATCAAGATCGGCAAAGGTGTGCGCATCTACATCACTGTGTTGGCCAGATGCATTACCGCTTGTTCTGATGGGACTCAGAAACAATACTGACAGAAACACAGGGTTGAGTCCCCATGAAATACTCAATGAGATTAACCTATATACCAGGACACAAACTGTTAAGTATAACTGGTGATTTGGTATTAGACTATTGTAAAAGATTGGCTGACCTAGAGTGTTCTGTCTCTCATCAGGTTGGAGAAGAAACAGTTGCCAGGCAGCCGGATCAAGCACATGATCTCAATCCCGGAGACTGGGTGGTGGTGAAGAATCACACCCGAGAGACGTGCCTAGCACCCAGGTGGGATACACCGAGACAGGTCATACTGGTTACAACAACAACAGTGAAATGTGCTGGTTTGCCTAACTGGATACACGCTAGTCATACCATGAGATTACCAGCTCCTGATGAGGGAAATCCTCAACTGATACCAGCAGTTGATGGTGCTCAAGGTTGTGCAGCTGAAGAGTCTAGAATAACAGAGCAGCTGATCAAGAACAACCAAGCACTAGTCAGGAAGATTGGATACATGCCTGATGTAAATATCAAAACAAGAAATAGAATAAAATTAGAAAAGCAAGAACCTACAGAGGACCAGACAGGTGTAGTAGAACAAGCTCAGGAAATAGAAATTGAAGTTGTTGGAGATCCTGAGCAGGAACAGATAAGGAAAGAAAAATATACTCAGACAGAAGTGAAACAAAATATTCACAAATCTGAGGAGGGACAGAACAAGTTCAGGAAGAAGAAGAACAAGCTAAAGTAAAACCTGAACAGGATCAGATAGAAGAAGCAGAACATGTTCAGGCAAATGATGTCGCGATAATAAGTCCTGAACAAGGACAGTTAGAGAGGGATTCGGAAGACAAAGAAAATCAAATTGTGCCACAACTTAACAAAAATAAAAGAACTCTTGAGAGAGAAGAGGAAAGTGAAAGTGCAGTGCACTGTAAAACGGTGAGAAAAGGTGATAATTGGCCTAGTTGTGTCAAAAGACTAAAATATCACTTAAAGACAATAAATGAAGAACCTAAAAACGTGAATGAAGTCACTAGTCAGTCGGGACAATTAATTGAAAAACCCAGGTGAAGAAGTTAAAGACTAAAAATACTGAACACTAAATTCAAAGGACCGAATGGACCTGTGTGTTTATTGAAGAGCTTGAGAATTTAGATTTAAATGAAGAAAGTGACGAAAAAATAATTGCAGAACAGATTGACGAATTAAAAATTACGAAAAAAAGTGAAAGAAAGAAGAGAAATCTTCTTAAAATGCTTAAAGAAGTGCTGTAGAATATGCATATGTAGCATTTTTTTAGTGATTGTAGTATGGTTAATTTTGACTATAGCAATACCATATTTGATGAGCGTAGAAAAGAAAAATAGTACAGACACAAAAGGAAAGTTAAGAAAAATAGTACAGACACAAAAGGAAAGTTAGCTAACTTAAAGGGAGATAGAGTAGACTTAGAAGCATCAGATGAGTCAGAAATACATCACACAGTAACCAATAATAACACAGATTTAAATGTTTTCACCAAGTTATTGTTTCAATTTGTAGACACTATGGAAATTAGTGATTGTTATGTATGTATGAAATTACCAGCTTCAGTACCAGAAGGTGTCACTTATTACCATTTACTGCTAACATATGGCTTTTCATTTAGTGTATTAACAAGTCTGTTTTATAAAACAGGAAATTTGCAATATTATTATTCAAATTTAGATCTGATATTTTCAAATGTTCCAGTTCGGAAGAATATGAATCTAGTACTTAGTAGCCTAGCAGCGCAGTTTATGGGTGAATTTTTCTTAACACCAAAGGCAGAGGCTCACAAGCATAATTTAACATGCTCACTAAAAGAAGAAGAAAATATATTTTTGAATTTAGTAGAAGAAAGCAGACAGTATTTTCAGAAGCCAGTGAACAGAAAAGTAATATTCCACTATGGGCTGAGAAGGAAAGAATTTATACACTTGGCAAGACTCATGCTCCGATGTCTCTAGATTTCGAAAAGAAAGGGAAGATCTGTCTCCATAGATTAAAGACTGACTGTATTAACGCATTTATTGGTTCCAGTGAATGTGAACACAATTGTTGGGTTATTGGAGGATGGGGACTAAAAGGGGGAACTGATCCAGTATTTCCTGTAATTTATTATATATGTGGGAATAAGGCTTATTTTAAGCTACCTGCAAGATGGAATGGGAGTTGCTATTTTGGAATAGTATTCTCTAAAGTCTATAATGTGAGAAGAATCACTGGAAGCAATGAAAACAATAAAGAACTAATCCGTAATAAGAGAGCTCGTTTTTCAGAAATAGAAGGTGACATATTTAGTGAATTGATACCTTCAGTGGGAGTAATTTTGAATTCACGAAGAAATTGTCAACTATCCACAGTTTTGCAAAATCTACTTGCCCTTGATATATTATTGGCAAAAGAGGGGGGAGTCGGTAAAATGCTGAAAGTGCAACACTGTTGCACTTATATTCCAGATGAAAGTGTGGAAATTGGATGGTACATTAAAAATATTACTAAATTGGAAGAAGATTCAAAACCACTGGAAGTTTATGATTTATGGAAGAGCTTACCAAATAGCCTAACATCAATAGGGTCATGGTTTGCTAACCTAGATAAAGGACTTGGAGCTCAAATAATACTACCCATACTTGGAATAAAAATGATAGTTTTAGTAATAATGATATGGTGAAAATGTTATAAAAGGAGAGGAAGGTATGAAGTAAATAAACAGGGAAAGAAGAGAAAATACGAAAAAATTAAGATTGAAGAATTGAAAGGAGAATTATACAAGAAGATGAAAAACATGAAAGATAAAGATTAAGTGGAAATTGAAAAAACAGAGAAGGGAATTGAGATATGCTAAAGTTAGCATCTGGTTGGGTATAAGTAGTTTATGATGGCATAAATGCCATCAGAGAGGGGATTGATGGAGCAAGGACTCGTATAAAAAAGACTTGCGCAGACGCAATTCTCTCATATAAACTTGTAACGAAGTATTAACAGTGTATTTTGATACTAATATGCACCACATTTCATATATTTCTCGATAAAGGAAGCTTGCCTTTGTGTATTACTAACCAGTAACCTGAGTGTGATTAAAGATGCTGCTAACGCGGGAAACCGTATTGCGCATGCGTCAACTGCATCTAGGCAAAATGACGTTTTTATGCTTGGAGGGAAATTTCTGCTTCTGCGCAATAGCATCTAAAATGACTGCTTGGAAACTCACGTGCTAGGCATCTGCTTTGCTAAAACTAATATGAGTTGTATACTAAATGCTAATGCATGAAAAATCTTTATAAGTAAATGGGATTAGAGTAGAGATAGGTGGTATACAGTGAAATCATATTATTTTGAAAGTAAAACTTTGCAAACAGATGCCGCCGCTGCTCGCTCCCGCAAGGCAAACGCTCTGCATGCACGAGTACTCATTGGAAACACAGCAAAACATGCACGACAAAGTACAGAGCGATTCCAAGAGGTCTCTCCTAAGCAGCGTTTGGGCGCTGCGTAGGCAAGACCTAAGAAATGGGTGGGTTATGAGGGAAGAGTCTTGCTCAGGGATACCCGAAGGGGGATCGGCTTGGTTGAGAGAGCCATGGCCTGGGAGACACTGGGGGATACCATGAAAGATCCAGAACCAGAATCGTGAGAATCCACGCCACTGAAGCGACCCTGGAGGTGGGGCTTCTGGAGGAGACCTGGGAGAGTTTGAGGGTAGCCAATAGACTAAATTGGTAAGTTAGAAGAGATCATGATTAGGATAAAATCCAGGATGAGAGTGGGAATAATCCTGTTCACAGCTCTAAGGCACATTGCAGCAATCTGCAGAAGGGGAGGGAGGAGTTTGCAAAAGGGATGTTCTGAACGAATAATGTTGATGCATGCTGTTGTACGCAATGTAATTTGTCTTTACCCATTAACATGTCAAGAGTCTCCAGACTGATAAATACATTGAGTGGTTATTAAATGCAATACAATCTTTTTTTTAAATGACCAGAATGGGTTTATCCCCAACCAGAGTACCTAAATGAACCTGAGACAGCACTTCATGGTTATGGAAAAAGCTCTTGCTGCAGCCCCAAGGTCGTTGATCGCTTCCCTAGATACATAAAAGGAATTCAACATACTGGGGTGGCCTTATATATTGCAGTACCGGACAAACTGAACTTCGGGGGAGAGATCTTGTGGTGGATAGACCTACTTTACAAACGCCAAGCAGTAAGGGAATACACTTTTTCGAACCCTGGGAAATACAGAGAGGTATCCAGCAGAGATGCTCATTTACCCCTATTTTGTTTGCACTGGCCATTGAACTTTTTGAGTGTAAAATGAGGAAGAAAGTTCAAGAATGTGGCATCAAGCTAGCCAGGTGAACCCATATGGTCTCATTATACACAGATGACACACTGCTATATTTGCAGGACCGCAATCCAGCCAACAAGAAGTCATATGTGTCTGGAGGAGTTTGGCCGATTCTCTGGGCTCCGGGGCATTGGGGAAAGTAGTGTTTGTTCCTGATCTCCCTCGGGAGGGTACAAACTGACCCAGGAGGGAGAAGCTCCTGGCTGGGTTGGGAGCCTGATACTTTTCACTACCTTGGTGTACAGATTTACCACACCAAAGAACGTTTGATCGCTGGTAACATAGTGAACGCAATCTCCAGAATTAGACCCACCTTGCCTTTCATGTCCAAATTCCCTCTTTCACCTAGAGGGTGGGTATCATTTGCCAAGATTATAATACTAACATGCCTGATCTATTTGTAGTGTTACCTGCTATGCTAAAAAAATAATTATTCAAAGAACTTATGGGCCACCTGGTTGATTTGAAATGGGCTAACAAAAGGTAACGTTTAGCATATGGCAGGATGATGCGCTCCCTGAGCGAAGGTGGAAAGGGCGTACCTAACTTTGAAGCATATTATAATGCATCCCAATAGATATGGCCCATCCGGAAGGAAGCCACTGGCTGTGAGGCATTATATATAGCTGTGATCCAGTGTCAACGACAAATTAAAGAAGGCTTTATTGGACAATGGGATCCATCGAGAAGGTGGAATGCAGAGCCAGGCTGCAATGGGAGAGGGTTTGTGAAAGTTTCCAACCCATTGGACCAGTGAACCCAGCTCCCGGAGCTATTCCTGGAGGATCAAGATTGTGCCCAAAGGGCACCAAATGAATAATCTCAAGTATGATCCCGGCTTAGTAGGGTCTCGGCCCGACTTGTAAGAGCTAAAAGGAACCTGAACCACGTTTTGCTTCTACTTAAAAATAGTCCAAATCTGACTTTAGGAACAGAGACCCGCCCAAAGTTGTGATCATTATAGAGAAGAGCTAGATAGGAGGCAGCCAAGTCTGAGACAGACTTGTACCGGTGAACAGTTCTTTCAGCCTCCAGAAACAATAATGCCAGAGAGTTTTGGTGGCTGGTAAATTATGCCACAGGTCCACGGTTGCCCCCCTCAACTTTGCACATCACGGAAGCCTCCTTGTCTGCTTATCTTGAGGAAATGTATGGGGGTCCACTATCCCCTTCACAGGGGAACCAAGTAACCGAGCATTCAAATCTGAAGGTAGACTGTTCAGTAAGTTTCATCTCTACAGGAGAATTGGAGAAAATAATCACCACTAGTCGCTATGATGGCCCCCCAGGTTCTAATGACTTACTGCAAGCAATCTTTAAACAGAACGCTCATATGGCCACTTCATACAATCATGTTCTTATTAACCAGGTCATCCCAGTCAGTTGGTGGGGTAGAAACTGGCCCACAATCAACAAAGCAGCAGGCAAGCCCGTCTGTGCCAAGGATGCGCTCAGCGCCAGACAATATGCCGGTTTTTATAGGCATCAGAGGCTAACTATAGGACACTGCCCGGGCCGCTATACCAGTGAGGAACTTCACTCTATTGGTGAGTTAGGCAGGGGTAAGGGAGCTCTTGTCTTTGCTCAGTCAGCCCTCCCGCTGTCTGATTTTCTTGGCACCAGACTATTGTCGTGTGGACTATTGAATGTCAGGTCTCTACCTAAGCACCATACGGAAATTCAGCTGCTGCTGGAACATCATGAACTTGAGATCTTGTTCATGACTGAGACCTGGACCTCTCCCGACTGTGAGGTTGATCCAGGCTGGGCTTGCCCTCCTGGCTATAACATTCGCCACAAACTCCGCCCGCATGGAAGACGTGGAGGAGTGGGGGTGATTATTAAAGAGAGTTTGAATCTGACCATTTTTGATGTGGATGTGATCGCAGGATTTGAATTACTTGGCGTCACCATTAAAAATAATGACGTTCAAGCTCTAACTGGGATCATTTGTTATCGCCCTCCTGGGGTGTTCAGTGTTCTGCAGCAACAACTTTTGATGGAGATGCTGACAGATATGGCGGTCAGTCACCGCGACTAGTTATCTTAGGGGACTTTAACCTCTGGTTTAATGGGTCACTTGACTACGCCTACTCTAATGTCCTTCAGTCCTGCGAGGGCCTGGGTCTTTTTCAGCAAGTGCCCAAGTCCACTCATACAGGTGGGCACATGTTGGATTTAATTATCTCAGAGGATAATCATCTTTTGATCGGGGAAATTTTGCCAATGGAATGGTCTGACCATTCGTTGATTACGTTTTTTGTTAACGATGCTTCCTATTATGGTCGGGGCACAAATGTGGCCCTTGATTACGTGAGCAGGAACTGGAAGTCCCTCGTGCGAGTGAAGGGTGTTGCCCCTATGTTTAGGGTAGATGACCGTTTTTCTCCATCTCGGCCTGTTGCCGAGAACAATGCTTCTTTTTGTAGTGAGATTAAATCTATTCTGGATGTAGCAGCCCCCCTAAAAAATCATCGTGGTAGGGGTAGACCTTCGACTGCGTGGTTCAATGAAAACTTAAAAAGTATGAAATTGGACTGTAAGCATGCCGAAAGGAGATGGAGACGTAGATATCTTTATATCGATAAGACTACGTGGAAATTAAAGATTTCGAGGTACAAGAAAGCGATAAACATGGCTAGGCGGATCACTATTCTTCCCTGATACTTACGGCGCCTAATAGCTCGAGGAGTATCTTTAACATCCTAAATAGCTTGACCAGCCCGGAGTGTGTGAAGAATGTGATACCTCCCTCCCAAGAGCTCTGTGAAGACCTAGCAAGGTTCTTCAAAGAAAAAATGAATACCATTATCAACAATTTAGGAGGGGGCCAGCATCCCTCGGGGACAGTAGACTTGGAGATGGGTAGTGGCGATAACGCCGTCTGTGTAGATGGCGAGGTCCCTCACTGCCTTTCTGAGTTTGTGCCCCTAGGACTAGCTGACTTTGAGAGGGTGGCCGGTGGTGTCCACTCAGGTTCTCCATTGGATCCTCTGCCCTTTAAAATTTTGAGTGAATTTAAGGCAGAGCTATTCCCCACTCTTCGACGGATCTGTAATCAGTCATTGTTCAGTGGGATGGTCCCAGTACAGTGGAAACAAGCAGTGGTGACACCCCTGTTAAAGAAGCCCTCGCTTGATCCGGAATGCCTTAAGAACTTTAGGCCCATCTCCCTCTTGCCTTTCCCAGCCAAAGTCGTGGAAAGAGTGGTGAGTAGCACTCTCTCCAAGTATTTGGAGCAACACGACTTGCTAGAGGAGGTGCAGTTTGGGTTTCGACCAACTCATGGAACTGAAACTGCTCTGGTGACCGTGATGGACGAACTTCGGACGCGGGCAGACAGGGGACAGTCAGCAGTGTTGGTACTGCTTGACCTGTCTGCCGCGTTTGACACGGTCAACCACGGGATCTTGCTGAAGAGATTGAGGGAGGTTGGGGTGAGGGGAACTGCCATGAGGTGGCTGGGGTCATTCCTAGGGGGTAGACAGCAAGCGGTATCCCTCCCCCCATTTCTATCTACCTATGCACATATCTCACATGGCGTTCCACAGGGCTCGGCTATTAGCCCTATTCTATTTAACATCTACATGAAACCTCTGATTGCTGTTATCAAAAAGCATAACATTAACATCTTTAATTATGCAGATGACACGCAGTTGATTTTCTCCCTTGAGGGAGATCAATCAATATCAACAGAAGTGTTTCATGACTGCCTGCGTGATACGACCTCTTGGCTGAAGGAGAACTCGCTGCAATTTAATGCAGATAAGACAGAGGTGCTCTACTGTCCGAGGGACAGAATTCCCTCTGCCTTAGCTTGTGCCCTACCTTGTAACTTTTGGCCAGCAAACACCACGACCATGGTTCAACTGGTAAAGATGGGGCGTAATCTTGGCATCTTGTTCGATTCTAAACTTACTCTTGAATCACAGGTCAGGAAAACGGTGACTTGCTGCTTGGCCATTATTAGGTCCCTGCGGAAGATCCTCCATCTGCTTCCATCTTACGCTCGGGCTTTGATAGTCCATAGCACCATTCTTAGCAGGCTCGATTATTGTAACGCCCTGTTTCTTGAGTCACCTAAGTTTCTGCTTGAAAGGCTGCAAAGGATCCAGTCGACAGCTGCCAAACTGGCCTTGGGGTGGCCTAGAAGATCTGCCTCCTCAGTGGCGATGGCGGAACTACACTGGCTTCCTCTTGCACAGAGAGTTCAGTTTAAGTCTCTATGTATAGTGCTTAAAGCTTTACACAGGGTGGGTCCTGTGTCTATGCAGCGTAAGTTCAAGTGGTATGTGCCTGCGAGATGTCTCCGCTCCTCTGCGGCTAGACTGGTGGTAATGCCAAGAGTTAAGGAAGTCAGGTCAGGTGGGCGAACCTTTGGGTACGCTGCTGCTAAGCTTTGGAACCAACTCCCCTTGGAATTAAGACACCTTAGTGACTTGTGTTCCTTTAGAAGAAGGCTTAAAACTTGGCTGTTTCCTAAAACTTAGTCGGTCGTCCAGTCCCCTGTTTTTCATTTTCATGTTCCTCCTTGTGTTGACTCAGCAGCGCCAGGATGCATTTTTGGTGGTAGTGTGCTTTAGAAGTTAAATAAATAAATAAGGTGGTACTGATTTTGGTGATTAGGTGTGTTACATTTGATAACAAATGAAGGCTAACAGTACAAATATAAGTAAATAATGAATGTTATTGCATGATGTTTTAACTTGTGACTTTTGACTAAATATTATTTTTTTAATTAACTGAATATCGATTTTTTATGGGTAGCTGGGATCCGAAGGTCACTAGGGATAACAGGACTGCTGCTAGGCATCCGTAAAGATGTGCACGGACACCTAAGAGCAGTTTAAGTGGCTTAACATCGCTGGCAAAACTGTACGGTGAAGAAACACAGAGGAAAATTTAACTTGCCCAATATAATAATCCTGGGTGCCTACCAGAGTCTTGCTAAATGTTGGAGTGGCTCTTCCGAAGGCCTTAGTGGGAGGCAGGGATATCTAAGGTGGGGAAACTATACTGAGGTTGCAGGATGACAGAGTTTGTGACTTTAAAGGTGAAGAATGGGCTCGCTGTATGCCAGTTCATAGCACATGAGGAGTTGATGAAAGCGGCTCTGCACACAAGGAATGATGTAGCTATTGAGACGGACTGGTCGGTAGTACTAGATCAACTACTAAAAATGGGCGGCTACAGACATGCAGCGACTATATCGTACAGTAATCTGGCACCAATATTCTACATGGATATCTCTCAGGTTAAGATCGAATGAGAACAAGAACTTGGCAGGGAAATGGCAGAGATGGAATGGACAAATGCCCCCAACTACCCCAACATAGTCATCAGAAATCAAATGTTTAGGTTCAAATAGATAAACCGTCTGCATCAAAGGTATCCCTCAACAAATTGAGTAGCCCACAAATTCCCGAGAACAGAAGACCTCTACCCTACGTGTAGACAGTCCCAGGCGAACTTGTATCACATGGTCTGGACCTGTGAGCAGACTCATGCATACTGGGAGACAGTGATCCGGATGATGGGAAAAATAGTGGGCAAAACAGTGGCAGTAGAACGTGTTATCTGCCATAATAAAACTCATCACCACAACCAAACAGATGTTGTTTTATGGATCAAGAATAGTAGCAGAGAGGTGACTGACGCTGAGAGAGAACAGGCATGTCAAAGAGGACCCGCACAGTCAGAAACGCCCCGCTCTCAGAGCTGGAGTTGTCCACTCTCTCCGCATACAGTTCAATTCTGCGACTGTGGCTCTTTGGAAGCCTGCAGAAGCTCCTGAGGATTGCTCATGCCCTGCTAGACTACCCGCAAGGTTACCTCTCCCTCCTGACCTGTGCCTTGGCATCCCACATGTGCCCTCTACCGGATTAGAGTCCTGCTGCGCTCCCATGAGTGGAACCTTGCAGTGAATTTAGCAGGGGGGATGTGGTTGCAAGTGGTGGGAGAGGACGCCTCAAGGACAGGGGAGGTTGAGGCAATGGTTGGGGGGATTATGTTTTTACATTTTTAAGTGAGGAGGCAGCCCCTAGTACGCCTGCGGCTCCCAGGGACAGGTGAGATTGAGTTACAGCAGCTTCCTCCAGACTAGATTGGCTGTGAATTGGACAGTAGTGGTCCAGTAGTCGTTCAGTACAAGCGAGCCCCCTCAGTGGGGAACCATGCCAGGAATGGCTACCAAAAGCAAACGCTATGGGTAGAGCACGAAAGAGCCTCAACATCGCTAAGTTTACAACAGTCCCTCACGCAACTGCAACATAATGCCACAACAGCCACATGGAATCATATAATCGTTACACAGTATATCCTGCACTTTGTTACACCAATGTCACCCACAAACTAAAAAGCTGGATCTATCAGGCACAAGAGATGACTCCGTTCGATCTGGGAGACTAAGGTCCGTTCGATTTGTAGCAAAGACAAGAAAACGAAAAATTAGATTCTGTGGACTCCTGAGCGTCCTCCTAACGCCCACTGTGTTCAACTTAAAAAAAAAAAAAAAAAAAAAGGAAGGGCACATAGATGAATAATAGGGCAGTAGGGCATAGTAAGTTTAGATGTCTTAAAATCTGCTGCTACTGGCGATGGCCCCAAATGGGAACAAAGGGAGGAATGGGATCAACCGGATCACTGAATTATACGAAACAACCAGTGTCCAACAATCAGCAAAGGGTGCAGCTCAATATGTCCCGTACTAATATACCATTACACAGAACATTCGCTTTGACCATGCTCAACCCAGCTCAGACATAGAGCAAATAATGGCTAGCTGAACATCAAGTCCGCCCCCTTCTCTCAGCCTCCATTCTGAACTGCCAAGATTCAAGCATGACATCCCAGGGGCTCAACGTTCAAGCAAAAATCCAAGAGTACCAAAAGGGCCCACAATAGTGAGGAGAGGACCTTTCCCAAACTTGCAACCCATGGAGCCTCTACCCCAACTAGGCGGGCCACCTGGGAACTGCAGTCGAAAGGCCTCAGGCAAGCAAAGGACAATTGTAAACTCTTACTACTCTGAACTACATATCCACCCACCAGTTCCCAACAATTGGGGCCAAAACTGGGCTCCCTTAACACGCTGATGTCCGGCGCCCACGAAGGCTTAAAAACTCCTGCGAAAGAGATAAAATATGATCCAGAGTGTTGGGCCGTCCTATTGGACACATTACAAGCAACTAAACTTGACCTACAGGTTAAATACCATCGCCGTATTTATCTCGGTAATTGACACCAAACTGGGGACCTTAAACAATCTGATCTCTGGAGTACCAAGAGACCCTGAAACTAAATCAATCACATGCTACTGTCCCATGATACTGGAAAATCTAAGGTCATTGCCTCAGATTTTAAGCAGCTTGATTGGAAGATGAAGAAAAGCACAAGACAATCACAGTCACCAAACTGCGACAAGGAAAGAATCAGCACAAAGGCTAACACAGCCCCCTCAAAATGTCAGAAGGAGCAAGATGCCCCCGGATATAACCATGAGCCTAAGAAAAAAACAACTTATGCAGAATTAACTTCAAAAGGTGTCAGCAAAACATCCAACCCTAAAACTAGAGCAAGGTTCTCTAACGTTTTCTGTAGTGAGAGATACTTCAGATCAGTGAAAAACATTGTGAGCTACTGCAAGCCAAGCCACTCGCCCAATGTAATCAGACAACCCCACACCCAGTTTAATGGAATAGAGCCCAAGACTAAGGTCTGAACAAAATACTTTGACTAGGGGCACTATGACAGGACTGCCATGTGTGTCATCGAGAGCGTGGTCTTTGAGGGATGTATGAACATGTGTGCGCATGAATGGGATTTATGTGTATGGGTGAATGAGAGTCTGTGTTGTATTAACTAGTGGCACAGGACAAAGATTTTGCCATGTGTGGCATTGTTGCATGCATAACAGAAACATACAACCATTTTTTTAAATAGGAGAAAAGTAAAATGCAGAAAAATGCTCAGCAAAAATTTTCATAATATGGAACATTTTTCTGCACTTCAAATTTCTCCCACTTTAAAAAGCTATATTTGTGTAAATGCGACACTTTGAAATGGGAGAAAATTAAACTGTAGAGTTAACTTTATGTTTAAATGGATTCCATACAACTCGTCATTTAAATTTTCTCCCATTTCAACGTGTTGCCTTTACAAACAGCAGGAATCTTGCACCCAGTGGCCTGTAGACATGTTGCTATATTTATAACAGGACAATACAACTAGTTGTTTAAATAGGAGGAATTTAAAGTGAAGAAACATGCTCCTTAAAATATTAAGACGTAATTGGCTTACATGAAAGTGGAGAAAAACATTGACAATGTTTCATAGAAATATTTTTAGCCACTTTAAAATTGTCCCATTTAAATGACACTATTTTACAGTTAAGAATATGGCAGAGTGTCTACTGGTCACTCGGAGCAAAATGCTTGCTGTCTATAAATTCAACACTTTGAAATGGGATACATTTATTTTTGTGTTGTCATTTTTATTGGTTACCAAAACACAGAGTGCGCTGTGGTTGGAAGAGATGTTCTATGGGTTGGTATGGGGGCGTGTCAGGTGCAATCGGAGGGAAGGGGTGGGTGGGTCCTGGTGGGTGGGGGGAGGGGCAGACCATTACGTGGGGTCCCCAATGTGTGGGAGCGGCTGCCTTGCTGGGTAGGGGAGGGGTGTACATGCATACATGTCTGGTGTGGAGAAGGGGGAGGGAGAGGGGGTGGAAGGGAAAGAACAACACTGGAGGTGGTTGGGTGACTGGGGAGAGGGGTTGGAGGGGAGGGGGTAAAAAGAGGACAGGAGGTGAAGGTAGAAGTGGGTGTGGAGGGGGAGAAAGGGAAGGGTGGGGGGTTGGTAGCTGGGAGCTTCTGAAAGAGGTAGGAAGGTAGGCAGAGGAGGTTTAGCTAGTCAGTGTTTGCTGCAAACAGGGCATTCAGGCCGATGGCCGCTGAGGAGGGCGCTAGTGAGTGGCCTCCTGCAGGATGCTCCCAAGGTGTCTCCTACATAGGACCAGAAGGACCGGATAGAGGGGCAGTTGCAGAGAATGTGACCTGGTCGACCCGGTCGCTCCTCCTGCCGCGTGGCCACCCCGAGTGTGCCCGCTCTCCTCCCGCTGCTGCCGCCACTGCCGAGCTCAAGACTGCCCCTGTCTTGGTTGGCCCCGGTTCCCTGACTGTCCCTGTGCCTGCTTGCCGTTTTTTTCATATTGGTAACTGTACTTTCTTTGCTGCCGTTCTCGTTTGTGCCCTTTAGTTGTCCCTCTGTCCCTCGTTGTTGCCTGCCCCACTCCGCTCCCTGCCGCTGCTCCCCCGCGGCCCCACCCCCGCTCCCTCCGGCATCCCCGCCCCACTCGCCACCCCGCTCCCGCCTCTCAGCTGCTCCTCCCTCCCACTTAGGTACTTAAGGAGTGGCTCACGGGGCCAGGAGCTGTGACCTGACCTGACCTGGTCGGCCCGGTCGCTCCTCCTGCCGCGTGACCACCCCGAGTGTGCCCGCTCTCCTCCCGCTGCTGCCGCCGCTGCCGAGCTCAAGACTGCCCCTGTCTTGGTTGGCCCCGGTTCCCTGACTGTCCCTGTGCCTGCTTGCCATTTTTTTCGTATTGGTAACTGTACTTTCTTTGCTGCCGTTCTCTTTCTCGTGTGTGCCCTTTAGTTGTCCCTCTGTCCCTCGTTGTTGCCTACCCCACCACGCTCCCTGCCGCTGCTCCCCCGCGGCCCCACCCCGCTCCCTCCGGCATCCCCGCACGCTCCCCCCCACTCGCCACCCCGCTCCCGCCTCCCAGCTGCTCCTCCCTCCCACTTAGGTACTTAAGGAGTGGCTCACGGGGCCAGGAGCTGTGACCTGACCTGACCGGCCCGGTCGCTCCTCCTGCCGCGTGGCCACCCCGAGTGTGCCCGCTCTCCTCCCGCTGCTGCCGCCGCTTCCGAGCTCAAGACTGCCCCTGTCTTGGTTGGCCCCGGTTCCCTGACTGTCCCTGTGCCTGCTTGCCGTTTTTTTCGTATTGGTAACTGTACTTTCTTTGCTGCCGTTCTCGTTCTCGTGTGTGCCCTTTAGTTGTCCCTCTGTCCCTCGTTGTTGCTTGCCCCACCCCGCTCCCTGCCGCTGCTCCCCCGCGGCCCCACCCCCGCTCCCTCCGGCATCCCCGCACGCTCCCCCCCACTCGCCACCCCGCTCCCGCCTCCCAGCTGCTCCTCCCTCCCACTTAGGTACTTAAGGAGTGGCTCACGGGGCCAGGAGCTGTGACCTGACCTGACCTGGTCGGCCCGGTCGCTCCTCCTGCCGCGTGGCCACCCCGATAGTGCCTGCTCTCCTCCCGTTGCTGCCGCCGCTGCCGAGCTCAAGACTGCCCCTGTCTTGGTTGGCCCCGGTTCCCTGACCGTCCCTGTGCCTGCTTCCCGTTTTTTTCGTATTGGTAACTGTACTTTCTTTGCTGCCGTTCTCGTTCTCGTGTGTGCCCTTTAGTTGTCTCTCTGTCCCTCGTTGTTGCCTGCCCCACCCCGCTCCCTGCCGCTGCTCCCCCGCGGCCCCACCCCCGCTCCCTCCGGCATCCCCGCACGCTCCCCCCACTCGCCACCCCGCTCCTGCCTCCCAGCTGCTCCTCCCTCGCTCCGCCCCCCCCCACTACGCCATTTATGGCGGAGTCCACGCGCACGGGCAGCGTCCGCGCGCAGCGGGCGCGCCAAAGGTAAGCCCGTATGCGCCTGGACCGCGCCCAGCGCCAGACCCCCTGGCCCCCGAAGAGGCCAGCCCACCCGCCGGACCTACAACCACGCCATCCTCAACGCTCTCAACACCGGCCGGACCCCCGGCTGCCACCGAGCCACCCCAGGACGCACCCACGGACCCTTCACCTGCCAATCCTGCAAGTTCTCCTGCTCCCGGACCTGCACCGCACCCGCCAAGACGAGCACCAGCAGCAACCACCTGAAATGCATCCTGCTGAACACCCGCTCCGTCCACAGACACGCCGTAGAACTCTGGAACCTCCTTGACACCACAGCTCCAGACGTCGCCTTCCTCACGGAAACCTGGACGAACGCCTCCTCAGCACCAGACATCGCCATCGCTATCCCGGACGGATACAAGATCACCCGGAGGGACCGCGCCAACCAGACGGGAGGAGGCATCGCCATCGTCCACAAGAACACCATCCGCCTCACGACCAACTCCGACGACACCCTCACAGCCGCCGAACACCTGCACTTCCAGATCCACACCGAGCCCAAGACAACCCTCAGAGGCACCCTCATCTACAGACCCCCGGGACCACGCTCACAATTCAGCGAAGACATCGCCGACTTCAGCAGCCCACACGCCTTCCCCTCCGCTGACTACATCCTCCTCGGGGACCTCAACTTCCACCTGGAGAACAACAACGACCGCAACACCACTACCCTGCTGGACAACCTTGCCAACCTCGGACTCAAGCAACTGGTGACCACCCCCACCCACTATGCCGGCCACACGCTAGACCCCGTCTTCTCCTCCAGCAAGGACATCTCCTTCAGCCACGCCACCGGACTCCACGGACAGACCACAGCTGCGTCCACTTCAGCTTCAGAAGGACCACGCTCCACCACCAACAGGTCCCCCGCAGAAGCTGGAACAAGATCACAGCCGACCAGCTCGCCGCATTCCTGAGCCAGAACCCTCCCGCCAGCTCAGCGAACCCCAACCAAACCGCCAAAAACCTCACGAGGTGGATCAGCAACTGCGCAGACGACCTCGCTCCACTGAAGACCCCTCCCAGCAGACCCGGCAGCAAGAAAGCATCCTGGTTCACCGACGAACTCAAGAGCTCCAAGAAGAACTGCCGAGCCCTCGAGAAAGCCTGGCGCAGAGACCCAACACCAGACAACATGACCACCCTCAAGCTCGCCACTCGAGAACACCACCAACTGATCCACGCCACCAAGAAAACCGCATTCAAGGAACGACAACAACGCCCACAACAGCAAGGAACTCTTCAACATCGTTAAAGAGCTCTCCAACCCCAGCGCCGGAAACAATGACATCACCCCATCGCAAGACCTCTGCAACTCGCTCGCCTCGTTCTTCCACAGCAAGATCGCAGACATACACAACAGCTTCAGCACACAGCCGACGCACCCTATGACCGCACCAACGCCCCCCACCACCACCCTCCGCGCCTGGACCCCGATCAACACCGAAGACACCATCCGTACGATGAACTCCATCCACTCCGGATCACCAACCGACCCCTGCCCTCACCACGTCTTCAACAAAGCCGCCTCCGTCATCGCACCCCATCTACAGGATATCATCAACGACTCCTTCGACACTGCAACCTTCCCAGAGAGCTGGAAGCACGCCGAACTCAGCGCCCTACTGAAGAAACCATCAGCAGACCCCACCGACCTCAAAAACTACCGCCCCATCTCGCTCCTCCCGTTTCCTGCCAAAGTCATCGAGAAGACCGTCAACAGACAGCTGGCCGCCTTCCTCGAGACAAATGGATCCCTCGACCACTCGCAGTCCGGCTTCCGGGCCCACCACAGTACCGATACCGCCCTCATCGCAGCCACCGACGACATCCGAACCCTGCTCGACAACGGGGAAACAGCGGCCCTCATCCTCCTGGACCTCTCCGCGGCGTTCGACACGGTCTGCCACCGCACCCTAGTACAGCGCCTCAGCAACATCGGAATCCAGGAGAAGGCACTGGAAAGGATCACCTCATTCCTCACCGGAAGGACACAGAGAGTCCGCCTCCCCCCGTTAAGATCAGAAGCCACCGAAGTCATTTGCGGCGTACCACAAGGATCATCACTCAGCCCCACGCTGTTCAACATCTACATGAGCCCCATCGCGGCCATCGCACGCCAACACAACCTCAACATCATCTCCTACGCCGACGACACCCAGCTGATCCTCTCCCTCACCAACGACCCCGCCACCGCCAGAACCTACCTACACGAAGGGATGAAAGACGTAGCCGAGTGGATGACGAACAGCCGCCTGAAACTGAACTCAGATAAGACGGAAGTCCTCATCCTGGGATCGTCGCCCTCCGCCTGGGACGACTCCTGGTGGCCCCTTGCCCTGGGCAGTGCACCCAAACCAACAGACCACGCACGCAACCTGGGCTTCATCCTGGACTCCTCCCTCTCCATGACCAGACAAGTCAACGCCGTCTCCTCGCCACCGAAACCAGGAAGACGGTCACCCAGGCCCTCGTCACCAGCCGGCTGGACTACGGCAACTCCCTCTACGCCGGAACCACTGCAAAACTCCAGAAAAGACTCCAGCGCATTCAGAACGCCTCAGCACGACTCATCCTGGACATCCCCCGGCACAGCCACATCTCGGCACACCTGAGGAACCTGCACTGGCTCCCCGTCAGCAAGAGAATCACGTTCCGACTCCTCACCCACGCACACAAAGCTCTCCACAACCAAGGCCCAAGATACCTCAACGACCGCCTGAACTTCTACACTCCCACCCGCCAGCTTCGATCGACCAGCCACGCCCTCACCGCAGTCCCCCGCATCCGAAGAGCCACAACGGGAGGAAGATCCTTCTCCTACCTGGCCGCCAAGACGTGGATCTCCCTCCCCACCCACCTCCGCCTGACCCAGGACCACCTCGCCTTCAGGAAGCAACTCAAGACCTGGCTGTTCAAGCAGTAGCGGACCCCCCTACCCCAAGCGCCTTGAGACCCTCCGGGTGAGTAGCGCGCTATACAAATGCTTTGATTGATTGATTGATTGATCTCCAACACCTTGAGTGGGGCAGGAGGCCGGCCCTTTGTGGAGTGGAGCCTCCATAACCTAAGCCCAATCCTCCTCCTCGACTGTGATCGGTAGGCAGTCCTGCCACTTAGCACGGAGGCCACGTAACAGGGGTTTGGAGAAGTGGCGGCTCGTGAGCGTGCTGTAGTGTCCCAAACATCACTTCCATGCACTGACCCCAAATGGACAGATATTCCACTATCGGCGAGAGCCCAAGGGCGAGGACGGAGACAGCACTGCAGGCAGTGCTGCAACTGCAGGTACTGCCAGGCCTGCCGCGTGTGTAACCCAAATTCCTCCTGCAGGTGGTCGAAAGGTTTCAAATCACCATCCAGTAACACCTGATCCAGGGTCCTAATGCCTGCTTCTATCCACCGTGGCCAGCGGAGTGTCTGACCCTTTATGCGGATGCTGTCATTGCCTCACAACGTCCCCTTAATGTGTAGTGTGTGGTCCACATCTAATAGGCGGTGGGCACGGCGACAGGCTTTATGCGTGGCCTGTATGCGGATGCGGAGGAGGTAATTGAGTGGTGTGTTCTCTGTAATGGGGACTAAAACCGTGACCGCAAACGAGGAGCGAGCGTTCCTCTGTAACCCACGGCAGAGGATCCGGGGTGCCGGGGAGCAGGTAAGCAAACTGGGAAAGATGGAGGGCTAAAGAATAATGCTCCACAGACGGGAGGCCCAGGCCACTACAGGAGCGACAAGCCATAAGTTTGGACAAGGCCAAGCGGGGGCGATTGGAGCCCCACACAAAGGCCCGTATCTGGGAGTCATTGAGCGGAGAGTGGCTAGAGGCACTATAACGGGTAGCATTCCCAGCGCATAAGTAAAGCGTGGCAGTGTGACCATCCTTACAGCTGTACTCTGCCCCACATGGAAAATCCCAGTCTGTTTTCATCGGCGCGATCAGGGCTGTCGGGTCGTCCATGACCATCCCTTCCAGACCTCTGTTGACCAGGATCCCCAGGTATATGAGCAGTGAGGGTTTCCATTGGAAGGGGTAACCATGGATTGCCATCTTCAGGATGCCTAAGGAGAGCGGGAGTTATTTACAACAAGGGGTGGTGAGGGACAGAGTCTCTGAATTAAGCAGAATACTCTCACCCAGTCAAGAGATCAGGGCTAGATCCAACACCGTTTTTTAGCTCATTGCACCATCCCAGTTTCAGAACCTGGCTGTATGCAAATTAGTCTGTTCCTGTCCCAGTGCATGATGGGAACAGGGCAAACCAAACTACAAAAGCCAATTCTTACACTGGGAAGGAAACAAGCTTCCGGGGTGTAATGCCAGAAACCGGTCCCCGGAAGCTTGTTTCCTTTCCAGTAAAGAATTGGCTTGGTAGTTTGGTCTGCCCTGTTCCCATGATGCACTGGGCCAGGGTCAGACTAATTTGCATATAGCCAGGTTCTGAACTGGGATGGTGCAGTGAGCTAAAAAACGGTGATGGATCAAGCCCTGATCTTTTGACTGGGTAGGAGTGTTCTGCTTAATTCAGATACTCTGTCCATCAGCACCCCCTTTTTGAATCGTTTTGGCCACCACAAGTGTGGAAGGGTATGCTCAGATGTGAGTCCCTTGCTCACTGCACCATCAGGATTCAAGCAAGCCGGGCTGAAGACGGCTGTAATGCCAGAAACCGGTCCCCGGAAGCTTGTTTCCTTTCCAGTAAAGAATTGGCTTGGTAGTTTGGTCTGCCCTGTTCCCATGATGCACTGGGCCAGGGTCAGACTAATTTGCATATAGCCAGGTTCTGAACTGGGATGGTGCAGTGAGCTAAAAAACGGTGATGGATCAAGCCCTGATCTTTTGACTGGGTAGGAGTGTTCTGCCTAATTCAGATACTCTGTCCATCACCACCCCCTTTTTGAATCGTTTTGGCCACCACAAGTGTGGAAGGGTATGCTCAGATGTGAGTCCCTTGCTCACTGCACCATCAGGATTCAAGCAAGCCGGGCTGAAGACGGCTGCAATGCCAGAAACCGGTCCCCGGAAGCTTGTTTCCTTTCCAGTAAAGAATTGGCTTGGTAGTTTGGTCTGCCCTGTTCCCATGATGCACTGGGCCAGGGTCAGACTAATTTGCATATAGCCAGGTTCTGAACTGGGATGGTGCAGTGAGCTAAAAAACGGTGATGGATCAAGCCCTGATCTTTTGACTGGGTAGGAGTGTTCTGCTTAATTCAGATACTCTGTCCATCACCACCCCCTTTTTGAATCGTTAAGGAGAGCGGGAGGGCCTCACTTTTATTTCAGTTCACCTTGCTTCCGGACAGGGTCGAAAAGTCGTCGACAACTTCCAGTAATGCCTGCAAGCAGTGCTGGAGATCCGTGAGGGTAAGCAGAATGTCGTCAGCATTTAGGTACACTTTGGAAAGCCCACCTGCAATGGGTACGCCCACTATGAGCGGCAAGTGGCGGATGACAGAGGCCAGGGGCTCCATTAAAATGGGATACACTTAAAATAAAGAATTAACTTAATCATTAAGGTAACCCTTCATTTTAATTTTCTCTCATTGAAAACACCTGGTCTAGAGTCACAGACCCAAGGACAATGCCGCTTGCAGCCGGGGAACTCACAGACACCCGCCTCAAATCATCTATTTCCTATACACAGGAAGAAGCACAAGAGCATGCTCTCAGAGGACTAGGGATGTCATTACCAGTGGCCCCGCAGCAAGAGAATTTGCACGAAGTTCTCCAACAGCTCATCTAGGGGTTATAATGCAAAGGAATTAAGGCGCAATAGCTCCAACTGACACCCAGGCTTAGGCTCTCCAATCGTCGGTGGTGACAGCATAATAAGAGGTGCATAACAAAACTGAAAAGATTGTGAGGCCAATCTGGCAGATTACAAAGAGAAAGCATAAAAAGCTCAGCAAAAGAAGGAAACGTGATTCTAGATCATTTGCGCAGGCAGAGAAGGAACCCGGAATAAAATTATTTCCAATCTTCATTCAAACCCTGGCTTGTACGGATGGGTCAGGCACATCAGGGTAAACTCCCCTGCATTAAACCAGGATGAAGGGACTGCAGTGGGAGGGAGGAGATCAAGGTATACGAAAACATTTTGTGGGGCGTGGCTTGGACGGTCATCATGGCATCTAGTGGAGCTCTGAACTGAACCCTACCGATCCGCCAATAATCTGCAACAGTACCTACCATTGATCTCCCCTCCGCCGTCGTATCGACCCTTTGTACAGCGGTTGCACCATCCCTACCCCCTGGAATCCCGGAGACCCCCTACTGATGTTTGCCAGAATGATAGGACCTGCTGCGCCACCAGAGAGTTTGGGGTAAGGGCCTGCCTTTCGCAGCATTGTCTGCGAAACCCACCTCCTTGGGCCTACCAGTTACAAGCAGACACCAACGTGAGCCTCCACGCTTCCGGCATAGGTGGATGATACTGGCGGATCGGCGGACTGGCATGGGGATCCCGGAGGCTGACGGAGGTATGGGGAGGGCCTGACATTCAGCAAGGCCTCCTGTCGCCCTTCCCCTCTGTGCCGGGGCACGCCGCGAAGGGTGGCGGCGATCCTGCACAGCTTATCCATGGACTGTCTCTCCCCTGGGGCTGGTGACACGGCTCCTGTGCTGCTGCGGCTCCCGGAACCTGGACTCGACCTGGCTTCATACGAGGTATTGCGACCACTGCCTCACTACACGTCTGGGCCCCCTCCCCTGGAGATGGACGGCTGTCCTGAGACACATTGGGGCAGATTTACAAGGAAAGTGACCCAGTGCGTGCTGCAAGCCATTTGGCTGTGCCGCAGTGAGTCACTTTCAAAGCACAGGGATGTGACATATTTACAACAATATGTCACATCTCTGCTTCCCCCTACGCTGGTGCACGAACCGTTGCCAAGCACCGACGCAGGCAACCTTGTACCTTGGTGCAAGGATGCCTGCATCACGGGGAGGATTGTTTATGTGCAGGAAGGGTTCCCTTCCTGCTTATAAACAATCAGAAATGGTGTTTTACAACTTCTATGTGTGCTGGTTTAGCACAAATAGAACTTGCAAAACGTCACTGTGTTAAAGATTGTTTATGTGCAGGAAGGGAACCCTCCCTGCACATACACAATCACCAGAGGTGATATCCTCATATTATGTGTTCTTCAGAATGCAGCACACATAGAAAGAGGAAAACAACTAGGGGAAATTAATACATTTCTCCTCGTTGCGCCTCCATGCGCCTCCCCTGAGGAGGCGAAGCATTCAGATGAATTTCCAGATTTATGATTTCTCGTAAATCTGGAAATGTGTCAGGTTCCATGGGTGTTCCACAGCAACTCCCATGGAACGTCCCTTTCACGCAAATTGCTGTGTGTAAAGGGGCCGTATTTACAAGGACAGAAAAAGCCAAGCAGGGTGGCTTTTCCTGTCCTTGTAAACATGGGGCAGAAAAATATGCTGCCCATGCCGCACTGGTGGCGCAAGGGCCATGTAAAGCTGCTCCTGTGTATCTCACAGCGCACCACGAGGGAGGGCTGGGAGGCACTCCTCTTCCCTGTAGTGACTGAAGTCTGTGGCCCGTTGTGGGCTTTGTTCCTTGCCGTTGGCCCTCTGCAAAGTTCTGCCTCACATCGTGCCGGGTGCTGAGTGGCAGTGATTTGACCCAATTTGATTTTTTCAGCCTCCTAATGTAGGATGTGGACTATCTGATGAAGGCACTCCTGATTATTCCTATGGGGTGCTCAAATGGTCCATCCCCCGGCATATGCCCCTTCCAGCTCCCGTTGCCTGGGGGTCCTTCGTACCTCATTCAGTTTCCAGATCTCTAGCCTTTGTGGTGCTAATCTTCAGTGCAGTTCCCAGTCTGGGAGCAGCTATATTGGGGCCCTGGGAGGTAGTAGCAACTCAACTGCCTTTTTATTGCCGCACTCCTGTTCTTACCCTAACGATGTTTTAGCTGTACTGGTCCCACTTACTTCTTCCCGGATAATTGTTCCATTCTGAGTTGAGCTGCACTGTTGCGCCATCATTGTCTCCTAGGTTCTGGGGTCTTGCTCTGGGACGGCTACCCCTGGTTTGCCGGCAGGTGCTCTGTGGAGATGCTTGACCCATAATCATCTTTAGCATCATGTACAGCGGGGAGAGGGGGCTTTCAACCTGTGAACCTTGCTGCTGCGTTTGTGGTAAGTGGGCCAATCCCTCTTCAGTGTGGAGCCTAGGCAATCAGGCTGCGATGGGCAACGATAGACCTACACGATCTGCTACATCACAGACTCACATGGTCCAATACACTACTGGTCCTGCCAATGCACCAACGGGCCAGTCCAAGGGAGAAAAATCTGTTTTTCCACCCAATGACCTCACTGCTATTCTTCATGCTATCCAGACTTCTCAGGCCGCAGTGGAGATGAAAACTAGAGAGGTGCGAATGGATGTGGCATTACTGTGCCAGGATCTTCGGAAAGCCACGGCGCGCATTACAGAAGCTGAATCGCGAATCTCCACAGTTGCAGATGACATCTCCACTCTCAAAGTCCAGGTGTCGACCTTGCTCTCTCAGAAGGTGGAGCTCCATAGGCGCACTGAGGATGTAGAAAAATGCTGTCAGCAGAACAATGTGCGCCTAATTGGAGTTCCGGAGGGAATGGAGGGCAATGCACCTCAAATGGTAGCCGACTTGTCCTCCTGGTTCACCACAGTAAGGTCACACCAAGAGCTTCCCCCAGACCGATTATCACTTGTATCCTAAACTATAGGGAAAGGGATGTCATCCATAGAGAGGCTCGAATACAATCGGCTCTCCAATGTGGTGACGTCAAAGTTCTCATTTTTCCAGACTACATACGCCGGCGTTCCTACACAGAGGTGAAGTAGAAACTCTGGGCCACGGGACTTCAATACAGTTTATTTCCTGCTAGACTCTGTCATTCAAGCTAATAAGTCCCACTTCTTCGATGATCCTGAGTCGGCTTGGCAGGGGATTACTGAGGAACCCTTGCTTGGTGGATCAACTGCCTCCTTGTCGCACCGACTGGACTTTGCTGCCTTGCGGGATCCGCACTGCTGCCTAATCCTGAAGTTGGCGCACTTGCTTCCAGAGGCGAAGGAGAACAGCCTGCTCTGAGTCACCTCGGCGAACCCCACGGACGCAGCCATCACCACCATCTTTCTTGTCTTGTGTCCCACTTTTGAGGGAGATGAGGGGAGACCTGAGGTCTATGGGCCTCCGAACTTGCCATAACCTGAACCAGCAGCCTCCCATTCAGAAGCTGATCACTCTCGCAGTCCTGCAATTTGACAGGTGTTGAGTCCCAATGACTAAGTGGCTTCACTGTTGTTTGTTTATTAGCTGTGTTCCTCGCTCGGCGGCCGATCTGTTCGTCTGTCTAGCCTTATTGATGCTTCCACTGGACAGAATGGCAGCTATTGTCTTATCCTTTCTGAGGATGGGGTTCTCTCCTTTGATGATTCCAACACGATGTGTATATTGTTTTCCTTAATGTTTTTTTTTCCTAGGGTGACAGATACTTCTGGGGTGGAAGTCTTCAACGCCACAAGGCCTACTACCTCTCACTTTCTCCGACCCTTTCGCCCCTCTCAAAAAGCTACACCTACACTATGGAGCTCACAGGCCTGCACACCTTCTCCATTAAATACCCCCCTAACCTTACAAAAAAAGCGGCCAAAGGCTTCAAACATAGGCTATTAAAATCTCACCCATAAATTCCAATCTCTGACCCTTACTTCTCATACAACAAAGGGCATATAACGAATGACATCATCTTCTATACCAAAAGAAGTGGCCAATGGCGGAAAACATTTCTTGCCCTATTCTCAATTGCATCCACTAAGAAAACAGCACATGGTCTTACATTGTCCATCATTTCCTACCCGTTCTACAAAGCGGCAGCTATAATTACTATATATCATAATGGGATCATCCTCATGCAAGCATCAGACAATAACCTAAATCTACTGGATAACCAGTAGCAGCTCCTGGAGGGAGTGCTGCGGGGCAGGGCGGGTGGTAGTAAATTCCGGCATGCGGCCGAACAGAGGTAAGTAAAGAAATAAATTAATAAAACGAATTACATTGCACGTGCTGCATCGCCATGTAATTATTGCCGGAGTTTACTACCCCACTACCTGACCCTCCCCCGCCCCACGGCACTCCCTCCAGGAGCGGCTACTGTGGATAACATCTTTCCACGCATCAAAGAGAAGGCTGTAAAACCCCATCCCACCTCCCCAACAAACCACTCTCCCAGCTCTTTGCCCGACTCCCTACCTGACTCCCCATCAAGATTCTTTCCCTCGGTATCCCAGTGTGCATATACACCCACCCCATACCCAATCGACACCCCATTGAATGACATGCACCTCCCCAAGTCCTACTCCTCCCCCAGCTCCACCATAACTTCTACTATGCCTATCACTCCTCACACTCGTATCTCCTCGCCTCCAGTCTTCCCACAGCCCCTACCACTAATCCCGTCTCCACAACCACACCCTCTCACCCTTTATATAACACACCCCTCCCCACTTCCCTCTCCATCCCCAGCAACTCAATTACAAATTCTGCTTCAATCTTCCCTACACCCTTACATCCGATCTGCCCGCGTTTCCACCCTCTCCCTCCCCCCTCACGATGAATCTCACCATCCCTCAACCTATAGCACACATCATTACCCCCTCAAGTCCTTTCTCTACTCCCCCCCTTTCCACTGATTGCCACACTGATAAACTGCCATACAACGGACCAGATCACTTCTCACCCCAGGCCCCCACACAAGTAACAACCCTTCCTCACCTAACTACAGTCCAGGCTATGAATATGATAACTCCAACACCTGACCCTAGAGTAGATGAGAGATTACTACCTCTACAACAAGTCAAAGAAGACATCCAAACTCTTCATGACCTGATCTTGCAACAACCCAAGCCACAAGCGAAACTCTCCCATCAGCCACGCGCTAGCTCCCAGATACAGACGCTCCCTGTTGTATAGCATTTTAGGACCCGAGTGTAATTTTCCCGATTTATGCCCTTATATAGTTACAATTCTCATTGCCCTAATATAGACATAGAAATCATAACCATATTTAGACATAGTCTATGCAGTCCAAATACAGGCATGGCTACTTCCACCAGTTCCAAAAAGCCACAACGATTTCTTGGAAAATCGGCTTAAGCTGCTAGGGAACCTCCCCTTGCTTGAATATTGATTTGTCTACAAACTCATTCAGTTTTCAAAGGAATACCATTCCCTAGGGCTTCTATGATGACGTTATTATGTCCGACTTTACGTCAAACCAGGCACATTCAAGGTATAAATATGCCTTCACTTGCTCTTGGCAAATACACGGTGGTTCGGAGCAGTTCGACTATCTACTTGCCCGACGGAACTCGCTAAAGCAAGTACCGAAGGACGTCGACCCTCCAGCTGACGCACTGACGGAGAGGCTGCCTTTCTCTCGCTGAGAATCCAGCTCCAGTGTTTCCAGGCTCCCCTTGTGGGGTGTTGGGAAATCGAGTCTCGAGACAGAGATACCAGAGCTCCTTCATTCTGAAACCAAGGTACCGAGCTGATTAGACCCTAAGAGAAATCTTGGATAGATTCTTGGCAAAAGAATACTAAACCTATACCACAATTACTTCTTCCGTCGTACTAGACTTAGGTTAGGTACATTGGGGTAGGCGCATTTTAGAAGCACCAGTTGAGTACTTTTAGCCATTGTTATTTATGTATGTATTTTATGGCTTAGAAACCATACCATGCTTTTACAGTATTATTTTATAATACTATTCTTGCTGTACGCATTATACTTTACAGCCAGTATTACGATTGTAGCAGTTCATTTCTTCTGCATGAGAAAGAAGACTGTTCAATAAATACTTTTATTGAAAACCCAGTCTCTCTATTTCTCTGCACCTCTGATGAAATGAAGCATGCACGATTGACTGAGTGAAATACTTATCTATTGTTTCCACGACTTTGAAGATACGTTTTTATTCTTGGGGAAACAAAGTTGTCATGTGTATGCGGTTGTCAGAAATTAATCCCTTCTTGTTCATTCGAGAAAGTTTCAAGTGACCTCTGTGCTAGCTGGCACTCACAATTAAGTCTAATATATTTGATAGAGACCTAGTCGATCTAAGTCCTACGTCAATTCTATAGGATATATTATTCCAATGCGCAGACCCTATTGGGAATATAGGAACTACACTACATCCCTAGATAGAAAACAGTACCTTACCCCAATGCCTCATCCCGTCCGATCAGAAGAAAAAACCCTTTATCATTGAAAGATCTAACTTCCCTACTCCACTCTTACGAGCTCCAAACTTCACCCCATAATTTTACGTACACGAACAACACACAGAAATTGTCCTTTATCTAATCCATCCCTTCCAACGCCGCTAGAGCTACAAGACACATCCTCAGAGATATTGTTGAAAACAACCTCAAAAGAGTACCCATCTTACATGAACCCAACTCTACTCCTACCAGGACCTGGCTAAAATGTATCCTACTAAACTGTACGGCGGCCGCACAACATGCCACCGATATTGCCGAACTCTACTAGCTAATGAACCTGACCTCATAATTTTAACGGAAACATGACTAAATTAATCATCTATGCCCATCCTAGACATACTAGTTCCCCCAAACTATCACATCACAGGACTAGATAGAATTGATAGGCCTGCAAACATCGGAACAACCTCTCTGTGAACCGCTCCAACTCCCCGGTTCTCTCTTCCTGTGAATACCTATGTCTAGACATCACTAACAATTGCAAGCCAATATACTCACTACATTAATTTTACCATCCACCAGGAAACAACCTTATCTTCATTGAACACATAATGGATATCTTAGCCACAAATGTCAGACAACAGAACATTCAGATATTCCTGGGGGAATTCAACCTCCACTGGAATGACCTTGACGACCCTGAGGTCAATAGCCTCAAATCTTTCCTGTCCGACCTTAACTTGTCCCAAATTTGTGACAGCCCCACCCATGAAAAAGGCTCAACCCTCGATCTAGTAATTTCCAAAGCGGATTCCACCCAGCCGGAATTGATCCTCCCCTGTGACTAGTCTGACTATCACATCATCACTTTCCATATCAATGAAACTTTAACTACTCTCTGTCCAACCCACGAGAACGAAAATCTGGAAGAGGAAAACGTCAATCCTGTCTCACTCGCAACTTTTAGTCCTATCTTCATGCCCCCACCTGATGGATTAAATGATGTACATGATATGACTAATCATTACTTCCACTTTATGAACATGGTATTAGACAATCTAGCTCCCCTACAATTGAAAAGAGTCGCCACAAAATACTCAAACCCCTGGTATAATGGTAGGCTAAATGAAGACAGAAGATCACAAAGAGCAATTGAAAGACAATGGAGAGCAGCACCATCCTCTAATCACCTCGAATTACTAAGATGCACGAGAATCTCCTATTACAGAAAAGTGAGACGATCAAAAGCTTACTTCATCAGTAAACAATTAGACCAAGCCAAGAATCGTCCCAAAAGATTATTCGAAATCATGAAAATCTCAATCTAAGGGGGTCTCCCACTCTTCCCAAGTTAATCAGTAACACTCCCCAATTGCGAGGAATTTGCTTCCTTTTTCACAACGAAGACAGAAAGCATAAAGACAGACCAACTTAGCAACCTATTATCCCATACAGACCCACACATTATCTCCTTACTGACCCCGCTAAGTTGTTCTGCAAAGCTCAACCTCAAACACAACGCATCCTAGGCCTCCTTCAACCTCTACAGTGAAGAAACTACCCTAAAAACGCTCACGGCCTCGAATCCCTCCAATCACTTTCCAGACCCTCTCCCAGCAACCTACTTAAAAGACTTAATTCCAATGTTAGTGCCTCTATGGACTAGGATTATAAACACCTCTCTTCAGCAAGGAACCACCCCAGACAACCTCAAAGCTGGTCAGGTATCCCCCATCTTAATGAAACCATCAGCGGACCCATCAGACCTGAATAACTATCGCCCAATATCAAACATCCCTACCCTGGCAAAACTATTAGAAAAATGTGTTCACACGCAGCTTAGCAACCACATAGACCACTTCAACCTGCTCAATCAAGTCCAATCAGGTTTTCGAACAGGGTACAGTAGTGAATCAGCAAAACACACAAGATGATGGATGGAATGTTGCACAATGGCAAAACATTCACCCCCAGTCACAGATCTAGTTTTAATCCATCGTTATTTTGCTCACCAAGCCACCCCAGTTCAGACATGGCCATATGCAAATCAGTCTTGACCCTGTGCCTCATGGGAACAGTCCAGCCCGAATTGCCAAGCCATGTCTTCCCTGGACCGGAATCAAGCATCCTAGGACCGGTTTCTGGCTATCAGCCTTCTTCAGCCAGGATAGCTTGACTCCAGTGGCGTAGTGAGCAAGGGACCCACGTCTGGGCATACCCTTCCCACATAGGGTGAACAGCAAAACACACAAGATGATGGACGGAATGTTGCACAATGGCAAAATATTCACCCCCAGTCACAGATCTGAGTTTAATCCATCATTATTTTGCTCACCAAGCCACCCCAGTTCAGACATGGCCATATGCAAATCAGTCTTGATCCTGTGTCTCATGGGAACAGTCCAGCCCGAACTGCCAAGCCATGCCTTACCTGGACCCGAATCAAGCATCCTAGGACCAGTTTCTGGCTATGGGGGAGGGGGCAAAAAGTCCACCAGGCACCAGGGATATGTTTATGGGCATGCCATTGAGTAGCCCCATAGGCAAGGGCTGCTCCCCCTTTTTTAGGCACACATTTTGGAAGGAGGGAGTCCAGGGATGTTTGGCTTGCGTGGATCCCACATTGTTTTCCTACCCAGAATCCCCTGCACACCTCAAATTTTACTAAAAAAAATAAATAAATTTTCCTCACATTTCTGTGTGGGATCACTGCGCCAGCACACATTTCCTACCACCCAGCATTCCCCTCTGTCCCCCAACAAAAATGATACCTCACTTGTGTGGGTGTCCAATGCAGGGCCAGCCTAAAATGTATATATAAACAAATATAGCGCTTAGAGTTCACTGTGCTATCCACTTATTTTCTACGTTTTGGGTCCCTGTCAATCGCAGGCTCTTGACCCACCCACAGAAGTGAGGTATCATTTTACTCGGGAGATTTAGGGGAACACTGGGTCGCAGGAAATGTGTTTTGAGGGTTACAGAGGATTCTGGGTAAGAAAACGTTGGGGGATCCACGCAAGCCACACATCCCGGGACTCCCCCGGGTGTCTAATTTTCAGAAATTTGTGGGTTTGGTAGGTTTCCCTAGATGGCCGGTAAGCCCAACTAAAAACACAGGTGACTCCCTTTCAAAACCAGGTAGTTTATGCAATCGATAATTTCGAAGTCTCCACAGTACTTTTTTGGGTAATTTCCGATCGCGGGCACTAAGCCTACCCACACCAGTGAGGTACCATTTTTATAGGGAGACCTGGGGGAACGTTGTGTGATGGGAAATTAGTGGCCGTCCGGTGATCCCACAACTTTCACAGACAGAAAAGTGAGGAAAATGTGATTTTTTAAGCTAAATTTGAGGTTTGCAGGGGGTTCTGGGTAGGAAAATGATGGGAGATCCATGCAAGCCGCACCTCCCTCGACTCCCCTAGGTGTCTAGTTTTCAGAAAAGTCTGGGATTGGTAGGTTTCCCTAGATGGCAGCTGAGCCTGGGACCAAAAACGCAGGTTACACCCTCGCAAAACCATGCAGTTTTGCAATCGATAATTTTGAAGTCTCCACAGTATGCTTTGGGTCATTTCAGGTCATGGGCACTAGGTCTACCTGCGCAAGTGAGGTACCATTTTTATCAGGAGACTTGGGGGAATGCTGGCTGGAAGTTTGTGGCTCCCCCCAGATTCTAGAACTTTCCATCACAGAAGAGTGAGGAAAATGTTTTTCTTTGTTTTACAAAGTTTGAGGTTTGCAAGGGATTCTGGGTAACAGAACCTGTTGGGAGCCACAAAATTCACCCTATGCTGGATTCCCCTGGGTGTCCGGTTTTCAAAAATGTTTAGGTTTGCTAGGTTTCCGTAGGTGTCTGCAGAGCGAGGGTCCGAAATCCACAGCTCGGCACATTGTGAAAAAAGGGTCAGTTTTCAATGGGAAAATGTGATGTGCCGAAGTTACGTTTTGGGCAGTTTACGGGCACTAGGCCTACCCACACAAGTGAGGTATCATTTTTATCGGTAACGGGAGACTTGGGGGAATGCTAGGTGGGTGGAAGTTTGTGGTTCTCCGCAGATTCCAGAACTTTGAATCACAAAAATGTGAGGAAAATGTGTTTCATTTGACAAAGTTTTCGGTTTAAAGAAAATTCTGGGTAACAGAACCTGTTGAGAGCCATATGTCACCCAAACCTGGATTCCCCTGGGTGTCTACTTTTCAAAAATGTACAGGTTTGCTAGGTTTCCCTAGGTCCCGGCAGAGCGAGGGCCCGAAATCCACAGCTAGGCACATTGCGGAAAAGGGTCAGTTTTCACTGGAAAAATGTGTTGTGCCCAAGTTGCATTTCGGGCTGTTTCCCATCAAAGCCACTAGGCCTACCCACACAAGTGAGGTTCCATTTTCATCGGAAGACTTGGGAAAACACAGAACAGTAGCACAAGTGTTATTATCAATTGACTTTCTATGCTTTTCTGCCTTCCAAATGTAAAACAATGCGTAAAAAAGAAGTCATTTTGAAAAATGTCCTGTAATTCACATGCTAGTGTGGGTACCGACATATTGAGAGATGTGCAAATAACTGCTGCTTCTAAACTCTGTATTTTGTTCCCATTTAAAAAAAATACATAGGTGTCCTCGATACCTATTTTCACTCTTTACATTTTACAAAATGAATTGCTATATCCCCCATACACAATGAGAAACCACTGCAAGGCGCAACTGAGTTATTGGCTCTCGGTACCTTGGGTTTTTGGTGAACCTACAAGTCCTATACATCATCAGAAGGGTCTAGCAGACGTCACGGTATATTGCTTTCAAACATCTGTGAGACTTAAAGAAGTTAAAGGTGACTGTTTTTTTCAACATAATTGCAATATTTTTTATTTCAACTGTTTTTATAGGAACACTTTGAAGGATCTACACAAAGGATCCCTTGCAGAATTCAGAATTTTTTCTACTTTTCAGAAATGTATAGCTTTCCGGGAACCATTATTGGTTTCACACCCATTTCTACCACTAACTGGAAGGAGGTTGAAAGCACAAATAGGAAAAGTAGGCTACGTCCCAGTAAAATGCCAAAACTGTGAGGAAAATGTTGGTTTTCTGACAAAAGTCAGCCTGTCCCTGCAAAGCTGGGAAGATGGTGATTTCAGCACCACAAACCCTTTGTTAATACCATTTGCAGGGAAAAACTGAGACGCTTTCTTCTACAGCACTTTGTCCACATTTTTTCCCCCCAAAAACAAAATGTTGCTGTATTTTGGCTAGTTTCTGGGTCCCCTCCACGGTAATCCACAAACCCTGGGTATCTTTAAAATCCTCAGGATGTTGGAAGAAAAGGATGCAAATTTGGCGTGGATACCTTATGTAGACAAAAAAAAGTTACAGGGGCCGAAGCGTGAACAACCCCAAATAGTCAAAAAAGGTTTAGCACAAGGGGGGAAAGGCCTAGCACCGAAAGGGCTATGCAAGTCCTAGCCACGCGGATCCACCTAGATCAGTGTGGCTTTATGCTGGCCCATGGCACAAGGCCTTGCCTGCCTCAGCTTCACATGGCCCTGGCTCACTGTCATCTCTTACCAAAGGATCTGGCTTGATATGGTGGACTAGGGCTACCTTCGGTTAGTGCTCTGACAGCCAGCCAGAGAACCTCGATTTTGTGGCATGGTCCATGCTCTATATTCCAATCCTACCACAGGGGTCAAGAATAATGGGGTCCTCTACGCACCCTTCCACATGTAAATGTAAATGTGTGTATACTTGTAAAGCGCACTGCCGCCCCATCTCGGGGCATCCTGGCGCTGTATACCGCTGTGGAACCCTTCCTGGCTTTCCCTGTGAGTTGCCCCTCCAGGGCACCCCCAAGGTGAAGCCAGGCATCCCAGCGCTGTTGGGGCCATTGTGGAGATTAAGCAAGCTATTGCCCAGAGTTGCAGAGTGGGACCCATGATTAGAGTAGGCGCCGAGGCGAGAATTATCGAGTCCGCGGACATTGAGCCGAAGACCCTGCCGCGTCAGGAATTGAACCCTGGTCCCGGGCCTGACCTCTGCTTCAGGGTCTGCCGCTTCTAACCAGTGAGCCACACTTCTCCACATAGAGCGGGGGACTAGACAAAGCTGTTCCCTGCACTTGCAATTGAGCTTTTGGCCCGGCTTATTCGTGTGGATGCCCAGTTCCGAAGATTAGTTTGGACTGCTACCCAGGAGGATCACATAGCTCTATATGTGGATGACATCCTTTTATATCTGGCAGACCCCGCTACGAACAGACCCCGGTGTCTACAACTGTTGTGATGTTTCGAGTCAGCCTTAGCATGAATCTCTCTAAATCTGTGTTGGTTCCCTTGACCCTATCTAGAGAATGTTTTGACTGGCAGACTAATATTCCTCTTCGTCGACTCAGCTTCAAATATTTAGGCATCTGGGCCACTTTAAATCCAGACCTCATCGGGGCCCTTACCCTCCAGCTTTTGGTTGCGAGGGCCAAGTCTGACCTGATTCAATGGCAAACACTTCCCCTGAATGTTTTGGGGCGCATACCCAATATAAAATGATGATTCTTACCCACATACCAAGGACGGGCTTTGGAACTCTTGATGGGACGGCCACAACATTTCTGCGGCAAGGGGATCAACCCAGTCTTCCTTTCGCACATTGTCAACGGGTTCCCTACAATGGTTATATGGGAATGACTTATTTGTATCTTTATTATGTGGCTTCCAACCTTCTTGTTATTCACGATGGGTTTAATGGGGGATGGTCTGACCCTACCGATAGATTAGAATTATCCCTGCTGGGCTCGCAGGACCTGCTTTATGGCTCTCCACACCCTTCCACCAGGTCTCCAGTAACTAGCCTGGGGAGCTGCACTTAGACATGAACAATGGGAGGGCAAACGTACGCAACATACACCTCTCTGGCATGGCACATGGATGAGGGAGGTGGCAAAACATCATGGCTTTAGAGCTTGGGATCTCATTGGCATCACTCAATTGGGAGAAGTGTGGTCCGAGATGCACATAAGTTCCTTTTAAGAACTTCAGGCCACATATACCTTGGAAAACACTCAATTGTACAAATATCTTCAACTCTGACATGCACTTCATGCCCAGGCATTGAACTCCTTTCCTGAATTTAATCTTCTTGAGGCCAATCTACTAATGGGTAACCCAGGCTGTGGCTGAATTTCCAAAATCTATTGCCCCCTAATAATCAACTCCCCAGGCACGCTGCAGCATCTGTTATGTTATGTTATGTTATAACGTTTTATTGAGCGCGAACAGCTGCCCCAGCAACGAGGCGTCCCGGCGCTAAACTATAACAAAACCTGAGGGGGGAGAGAGAAAGGAAGGGCAGTAAGAGGTTAGGATGGGGAGAATAGGAATGTTTTAATCGCTTTGCGGAAGGCCAGCAGATTAGTTATGGAGCGAATGTGAAGTGGAAGGGAATTCCAGAGCCTTGCCCCCAGGACTCTGAAAGAGCGACCGCCCATTCTGCTTAGCCTTATACGTGGGGTAACATTAGAATCTTAGATTCTAATGGGAGGGCTGGTTGGTTTCTATTGAAGACTAGGATTGGCATGATGCCCTGATGGCTCCAAAGCAGCTCACTATTTCCACCCATGGTTGGTTCAGACATATTCCTTTTGCTATGCTTACCACTCTCTGAAACGAAATGTACCGAGCATGCCTCTGCTCTCGGTCATCCTGCCCCCGCGGTGGTACGGATCTGGTGTATTTTTACCACATGGACTGGTAATGCTCAGTGATTGCCAACTCCTGGACCAAGGTGACAGGGAATTTATCGGACGACCTGGGGTGGGATGGCCCCCTTTACCCTCTGATGTTATTGTTGGGTGTGCTTGTGGGCTCTGGAGGATCTCCTTGTTGCCAAGCGTGATAATGCAGCTTTATGGTTGTCACCTGCTCTTCCCACCCTGACAGGCTGGCGGCGAAAAGTGGACTGGTGTGATTAACAGAAGCTTGTGGTCTATGAGGCAAGGGGCTGTCCCCACAAACATGGACAGGTGGCTGTATCAATCCGTTTGAAATTGTTAGTGGGGAGTCATTTAAATGGTGCTTTCTTAAAATATGCGGTATGACTTGAGACGCTGATTTGTATAAATGCCAACTCTTCTCCTGTATTGCGCTTAAGGTGTGTCAATTGTTTTATCTATGCCACTCACGGTGGTTTAAAACAATAAAAATGTGATTATGAACAAAAAAAACATTCTGTGGCCCACAATAGCCCATCGACGTCAAACAACTGCTCACTTCATCACATTTGCCAAACTTGACCCCAAGGGCAGAGTCACTATGCAAACATAGCTCAAAAGAAATCAAAGACACACAAATGGATCCTACCCAGGCACATAATAACTAGGGGTTGGCGGAGTTCGCAGAGTCCCGCTACGCGGAATTCCGCGGAGTAGCAAAAAAACTCTGCCGCACCACAGAGGTCCACGTTTGGGAAGAGTTTGGCAGCGTCTGCTCGTATTGCATTGGGAACGCACAGTGTATCCACGTGTTCCAAAATCGCTTGGGAACGGCGCTATGCGATCTTGAAGTGTGATTGCGTTCTAAATCAGGCATGAACAGCACCAAGAGTTCCACATGGGCGCAGCCATAATGTTTTTCTGCTCTCTGTTATGGTGCTGGACCTCATTTTTAATCTGTTCATTTTTTTCATCCTCCTCCTTTATTACTTTTCTACCCCTAATTTTAAATTTTTACAATAGTGTGTGTATTTGTGTATTTTAAGTTTTTGCGTGTTTGTGACTTTTTTACTTCGTTTATTTCCCCCTACTTCTTTCCTTATCTCTTGCTTTACTTTCCCTTCCTTTTCTGTCTTAGTTTATTTGATTTCTCCACCAAGCACCATGGGAGAGGGGCGGCTCCCATGCGGGCGGTGCCGGCACCCAGGTGTCCAGTGCTTGGCGAACTTTGAAGAGGAGGAGGTGGCTGCACTTGGTTTTTTTTTGTATAGCACCAACTCCACTCTATATTAGCAGGAGGGGGAAGGTCCCATAGGAGCTACTCCCTGCGGGAGCTTCGGGGGCGCTGGGGTGCAGTGCGCCGGTGCATGCGTCTCCACAGCGAGGTGTCGCGCACCGCACAGTAAATGAGGCACAGCTGAGATGACTTTCTCGACAGGGAGCAGGACCTGCTCGACCTGCTAGGCGTCGAGATTCTGGGGTTCTGAGTATTATTTGTTGTGTATGTGCTCTACAATGCTAAAAGTAAGTTATGAGTTTAGTAGAGTTTACACTAGTATATTATTTTTATTGTGTGATCCAATTTTTAGTTTCTGCTAGACAGTTGTTGCTACCTAATCACATTCATCAGGTGCTCGCTTTGGCCGATTAGTAAAGAAGCCATTACAGATAGTTTTTTCTGTCACTATATTGAATCACTGAGTAGCGCATTCTCTCTGTGACTTTGTTTATGTAGCTCCTACAGTTCAAGGTTATTTACTTAATTGAATTCATAGCGATGATGTGAAGTATGCATCTATAAATTGTAAATAAAGGAGAGTGAGTTGGTTTATCAAGGGTGTTGAGAAATGGGAAAAGAATAAAATCAAAGATCATCACCTGCAATAAGTCGTTTTTGTTAAGGAGATTTGGAATATGGATTTAACGACAGTCGATAGAGTCGAAAGAAACTAGTAGTACTGTATGTGATCTGTTTTAGCGACTGCGTTTGCTTTTCATAAAATATTTGGTTGAGATTACCAGAATTGCTAATCTATTTTTATTTATATTCTTCATTTCTTTCATCAGCACCCAAAGGGAAGAAGAGGGACGATTCTGAGGGTTCAGGGCAAGCTGGTCAGCCGGCACCGACCACCAGCAACTGCCAAGGGCTCTGCAGATCTCAGTGAGTCCTTTTATGATTGTTGTGGAATCTTAGGGTAGAACAGACTGTAGAATCTTGGAGTATATTTTGTCTATTGGAATGTTGGTTCTATCGTGAAGATTCAGATAGAACACAGCTTTCCAAACTTTTTATGTTGGGGGACACACTTTTTGAAGATGCATCATTTTGGGACACAGTAAGGCAGTGTAGCGAGCGAATGTAGCGTTGCAAGCCCAAACTACCTAAGGGTGGTTCGGGGGGGAGGTCTCACTCACTCTGTCTGTCTCCCTCTCTCTCTCTCTGTAACTGTCTCCCTCCCTCTCTCTCCCCGTCTCCCTCCCTCTCTCTCCCTCCCTCTTCCTCTGTCTCCCCACCTCTCTCTCCCTCTGTCTCCCTCCCTGTCTCTGTCTGTCTGTCTCCCTCTGTCTGTCTGTCTCCCTCTGCCTGTCTGTCTCCCTCTGTCTCTCTGTCTAACTCGCTTCCTCTGTCTCCCTCCCTCTGTCTCTCTCGCTTCCTCTGTCTCCCTCCCTCTGTCTGTTGCCCTCTGTCTCCCTCCCTCTGTCTCCCTCCCTCTCTCTCCCTGCCTCCCTCCCTCTCTCTCCCTATGTCTCCCTCCCTCTCTCTCCCTGTCTGTCTCTGTCTCTCTGTCTCCCACTGTCTGTCTGTCTCCCTCTGTCTCTGTCTGTCTCTCTACTTACCTCCCTCCCTCTGTCTCCCTCCCCGTCTGTATGTCACTCTCTGTCTCCCTCCTTCTGTCTCCCACCCTCTGTCTCCCTCTCCTTCCCTCTGCCTCCCCCTCTGTCTGTCTCCCTCTCCTTCCATCTGCCTCCCCCTCTCCTTCCCTCTGCCTACTACCTCCCTCTGTCTGTCTCCCTCTCTCTGCCTCCCTCCTCTCCTTCCCTCTGCCTCCCCCCTCTGTCTGTCTCCCTCTCCTTCCCTCTGCCTCCCCCCTCTGTCTGTCTCCCTGCCTCTGCTTCCCTCTGCCTCCCCCTCTGTCTGTCTTCCTCTCCTTCCCTCTGCCTCCCCCTTCCTTCCCTCTGCCTCCCTCCATCTGCCTCCCTCCTCTCCTTCCCTCTGCCTCCCTCCGTCTTTCTCCCTCTCCTTCCCTCTGCCTTCCCCCTCCCCTTCCCTCTGCCTCCCTCCCTCTCTCTGTCTCCCTCTCCTTCCCTCTGCCTCCCTCCCTCTTTCTGTCTCCCTCTCCTTCCCTCTGCCTCCCTCCCTCTGTCTCCCTCTCCTTCCCTCTGCCTCCCTCCCTCTCCTTCCCTCTGTCTCCCTCTCTGTCTCCCTCCCTTTGTCACCCTCTCGCTGTCTCCCTCTCTCTCACTCCCTCTGTCTCCCTCTGCTTCTCTGTCTGTCCCTGTCTCCCTCCCTCTGTCTCCCTCTCCGTCTCTGTCTGTCTCTGCCTCTGTCTGACTGCCCCTGTCTCTGCCTCTATTTGTCTCTGTCTGCATCTCTGTCTGTCTGTGTCTCCCTCCCTCTCTCGGTCTCCCTCCGTCTCTCGCAGTCTCCCTCCCTATCTATCTCTCTCCCTTTCTCTACCTCTCTCTCCCTCCCTCTGTCTCACTCACTCTGTCTGTCTCCCTCTCTCTCTTTCTCCCTCTGTCTCTCTTTGTCTCCCTCCATCTGTCTCATGTCTGTCTCCCTCCTTCTGTCTCCCTCTGTCTGTCTCCCTCCCTCTGTCTATCTCCCTCTCTCTCTATCTCCCATCCTCTGTCTCCCTCCCTATGTCTGTCTCCCTCTCTGTATCCTTCCCTCTGTCTCAATCCCTCTGTATCTGTATAGCACAGTACTATGTCGGGACACACAGTTTGGAAAGCTCTGAGATAGAAGTTTCAAGTAAGCTAGTATTTTAAATTTAGAAAATCACCATGTATATTTGTTCAGAAGCCTTTCCTTTTCCTGCGTATGCCTCTCTCTATCACAGTTCAGTTCACAAGACAGGGGCCATGGTCATCATGGACCCCTCCTAGTGTAGCGTGCTGCAGAGTGCAGACACGTTCATTTATTGTTACAGTACACTACTAGTTTCCAATGCCAGTGCAGCAAGGCTGGAAAAAAAAGTATGAGGTCTTTCTCACCTTGCATTTGATACTCAATGCGATAGGTCTTTCATTGGGCGTTATTCCATTGCTGACTTGTCTAAGTTCCGGAACCAACCAATCAAATGCCCAGAGTGATATTTGGAAGATATGTTCTAATTGAGCTGTAGTGCTGCATTGCTGATGTCTGTCTCTGTCTCTCTGTCTCCCTCTGTCTGTCTCCCACTGTCTGTCTGTCTCCCTCTGTCTCTGTCTGTCTTTCTACTTACCTCCCTCCCTCTGTCTCCCTCCCCGTCTGTATGTCACTCTCTGTCTCCCTCCTTCTGTCTCCCACCCTCTGTCTCCCTCTCCTTCCCTCTGCCTCCCCCTCTGTCTGTCTCCCTCTCCTTCCATCTGCCTCCCCCTCTCCTTCCCTCTGCCTACTACCTCCCTCTGTCTGTCTCCCTCTCTCTGTCTCCCTCCTCTCCTTCCCTCTGCCTCCCCCCTCTGTCTGTCTCCCTCTCCTTCCCTCTGCCTCCCCCTGTCTGTCTCCCTGCCTCTGCTTCCCTCTGCCTCCCCCTCTGTCTGTCTTCCTCTCCTTCCCTCTGCCTCCCCCTTCCTTCCCTCTGCCTCCCCCCTCTCCTTCCCTCTGCCTCCCTCCGTCTTTCTCCCTCTCCTTCCCTCTGCCTTCCCCCTCCCCTTCCCTCTGCCTCCCTCCCTCTCTCTGTCTCCCTCTCCTTCCCTCTGCCTCCCTCCCTCTTTCTGTCTCCCTCTCCTTCCCTCTGCCTCCCTCCCTCTGTCTCCCTCTCCTTCCCTCTGCCTCCCTCCCTCTCCTTCCCTCTGTCTCCCTCTCTTTGTCTCCCTCTCTGTCTCCCTCTCTGTCTCCCTCCCTTTGTCACCCTCTCGCTGTCTCCCTCTCTCTCACTCCCTCTGTCTCCCTCTGCTTCTCTGTCTGTCCCTGTCTCCCTCCCTCTGTCTCCCTCTCCGTCTCTGTCTGTCTCTGCCTCTGTCTGACTGCCCCTGTCTCTGCCTCTATTTGTCTCTGTCTGCATCTCTGTCTGTCTGTGTCTCCCTCCCTCTCTCGGTCTCCCTCCGTCTCTCGCAGTCTCCCTCCCTCTCTATCTCTCTCCCTTTCTCTACCTCTCTCTCTCTCCCTCCCTCTGTCTCACTCACTCTGTCTGTCTCCCTCTCTCTCTTTCTCCCTCTGTCTCCCTCCCTCTGTCTCCCTTTGTCTCCCTCCGTCTGTCTCATGTCTGTCTCCCTCCTTTTGTCTCCCTCTGTCTGTCTCCCTCCCTGTCTATCTCCCTCTCTCTCTATCTCCCATCCTCTGTCTCCCTCCCTATGTCTGTCTCCCTCTCTGTATCCTTCCCTCTGTCTCAATCCCTCTGTATCTGTATAGCACAGTACTATGTCGGGACACACAGTTTGGAAAGCTCTGAGATAGAAGTTTCAAGTAAGCTAGTATTTTAAATTTAGAAAATCACCATGTATATTTGTTCAGAAGCCTTTCCTTTTCCTGCGTATGCCTCTCTCTATCACAGTTCAGTTCACAAGACAGGGGCCATGGTCATCATGGACCCCTCCTAGTGTAGCGTGCTGCAGAGTGCAGACACGTTCATTTATTGTTACAGTACACTACTAGTTTCCAATGCCAGTGCAGCAAGGCTGGAAAAAAAAGTATGAGGTCTTTCTCACCTTGCATTTGATACTCAATGCGATAGATCTTTCATTGGGCGTTATTCCATTGCTGACTTGTCTAAGTTCCGGAACCAACCAATCAAATGCCCAGAGTGATATTTGGAAGATATGTTCTAATTGAGCTGTAGTGCTGCATTGCTGATGTATCATTCGGTTGCACATCTGGGATCTAAAGAAAACTATGTGTAATGTTTTATATTCTAGCCACACAGAACATCAGTGATGCCGGCTCCAGTGCTGCCGCTGGAGGAGACGGCGACTGCTCAGTTCTTGCAGAGGGAGAAGTGGCAGCAGGGATGGGCACTGGTAAGTCACATATTTCTTGCAATTACTATGCTCATTAGCTATTGCCATGGCGTTGCTCATTGTCCTCATAAAAAATGACTGTGAGGTGAAACCCCTGCCCCCCCCACCTTTACCAGCCACATCGGTGGTTGTGTTATTAAGGAGGACTCTTCTATCTGCAAATGCAGCAAAATCTCACATAATGCGCTTTGATGGCTTGAGGTAGAGATGAAAGAACAGAAAGCAATTTAAAAGAAAGAAAATGGTATACAAGTGAAAGGGTGGGTGTGCCATTCTTGGCATGTGCCACATTTAATTGTGATACCCATGTGAAGTGATTCCAGAACATACATCATGGTTTCTCATAACAGTTCACACTTGTTCAGATTTTTTCTTGTGAATTTAACCGCGAGTGAATAAGCCAAAGTTGATGAATTGATGATCAGTGCAGTGGCCCCTCTATTATATAGAAAAAAGCTCTACTCTACCTGTCTAATCCCTCTACCCTACCCCCTGCAGTAGAGAAAATCAAGTTCCCTTTCCTTGGTTCTTACCCAGCACATGAATTTGTTGGAAAACGTGGTGGCAGGCGCGGTGACAGGGTAAAGTGGGAGAAAGTGCATGATTTGATATAAAGTTTGACATATGGGATAAACAGTGATGAATGTGCCAAATAAAATCTATATAAACAGTTCCTTTACCTGTAGTGTAGTCCATTACATTCATTTTCCTCAACGTCTACTTACGGCAGACAGGATAATATATTAATAATACCCTCATTTCATATGTCAGGTGTGTGACTGACATAGTATCTTATTTATTTTTCATCTTTGGAGACAGGGTAGAAAGAGAAATGCATTTGGCGAAGAGCAGGGCCATTCGAATTAGATAATTGTCAACTACAGCTGAAGTCAGTAGCAAACTATCAGAGGCGCTGGCTAGCATTGAGCATGGCTTCATTATTTTTCCAATACATCAATAAGAAAGGATCTCTTGGAAGGATCATCAATCAAACAATCAAACCATTCACACTCCAATATCTCATGAAGCAAAAAAGAATATCTCAAAGTCAGCCTTGAAGAAACCCAAAAGGCAATTAAATAAAATGTGTTTAATAAAGCATCCACATTTAAAAAACAATTGTACAGTTTATAAAATTCATATGGTGAAAAAACTCCAAGTGATATCATCAGAAGTATTCAACATAAATGTTATTCGAACATCACAAATAAGAGAGACACAACATTCAAGATGTACAAATTTGTCATTAAAACCTTGGTAATTTAAAGGAATCAATAAGAGAAGATGGCAAAATATCAGATTATTCAATGTGCCTCAAATATAACAACAAGCATTGTCATAGCCAATAGGTCTCACCTTTGGAACCTTATGTGTTTAGCCAGAACTTTTGGCTATGTTGTAGAGCATTGTGGCTGCTGTGCATTATGTTGAAAACTTATAATAAAAAGTGTTAAGCATTTTTGTTACCTTTATACAAACAAAGGCAACATTATATGCAACTGAAAAACCTGATTAAAAAAACATTTTAACAAAAATTGTCTTCTACTTTTTGTGTGCTTGATCTGCTGGCAACTACTTCTTGCTGTTCTCATGCTTGTTTTTTATAATTTTTTTTACTATGGGGGAGCCGTAAATAAATAACGGGGGAGTGGATGTTTGAAAACAGTAATTTAATTAGAACAGGAGCAGCGGACAGACAGTAGGGGAGAATCAACAGATGCCAGATTCCAAGGGCAGACTGACGTGATGCTTAGATGGTGCGCTGATGCAACATGGTGGTGGTAAATGATGTTTGGTGCTCAGATGGTGACACTATATGGTGTGGATTGGAGGTACGTTGTGGATTGTGGAGTTTGGGTGTTGAAATATGTTGTTTGGTGTGTAATTATGCGGTGTGTATTGGAAATGTGTGGAGTTGAATTGTGTGGCCTGTAACTGTGGGGTTCTGTGAAATTTTGCTTAGTGAAATTGTGTCATGGTGTGGAGTGCATTTTACATTAAGTGCAGTGTAATTGTGTAGCATATAATTATGTGGCACTGAGTGATATTGTGTGGAGTGCATGTTGCATTCAGTAGAGTGTAATTATGGGGCACTGAGTGGTATTTGGAGTGTATGTTGCATTGAGTACAGTGTAATTATGTAGCATATAATTATGTGGCACTGAGTGGTATTATGTGGAGTGTATGTTGCATTCAGTAGAGTGTAATTATGTGGCGTGTAATATGTGGCACTGAGTGGTACTTGGAGTGTCTGTTGCATTGTGTGCAGTGTAATTATGTAGCATATAAGTATGTGGCACTGTGTGGTAATATGTGGAGTGTATTTATGTTGCATTGAGTAGAGTGTAAGTATGAGGTGTGTAATTATATGGCACTGAGTGGTATTATGTGGAGTGTATTTACGTTGCATTGAGAAGAGTGTAATTAGGTGGCGTGTAATTATGTGGCACTGAGTGGTAATATGGGGAGTGTATGTTGTATTAAGTAGAGTGTCATTATGTGGCACTGAGTGGTATTATTTGGAGAGTATGGTGCATGGAGTGTAATTATGTAGTATATAATTTTGTGGCACTGTGGTTTTATGTGGAGTGTATTTATGTTGCATTGAGTAGAGTGTAATTATGTGGCGTGTAATTATGTGGCACTGAGTGGTATTTGGAGTGTATGTTGCATTGAGTGCAGTGTCATTATGTAGCATATAATTATATGGCACTGAGTGGAATTGTTTGGAGTGTATGTTGCATTGAGTACAGTGCAATTATGTAGCATATAATTATATGGCACTGAGTGGTATTGTTTGGAGTGTATGTTGCATTGAGTGCAGTGTAATTATGTAGCATATAATTATGTGGCACTGAGTGGTATAGTGTGGAGTGTGTGTTGCATTCAGTAAAGTGTAATTATGTGGTGTGTAATTATGTGGCACTGAGTGGTATTTGGAGTGTATGTTGCATTGAGTGCAGTGTAATTATGTTGCATATAACTGTGGCACTGAGTGGCATTTGGAGTGTATGTTGCATTGAGTGCAGTGTAATTATGTGGCGTGTAATTATGTGCCACTGAGTGCTATAATTCGGAGTGTAAATTGCATGGAGTGCAGTGTAATTATGTAGCATATAATTATGTGGCACTATGTGGTATTATGTGGAGTGCATTTATGTTGCATTGAGTACAGTGTAAGTATGTGGCGTGTACTTATATGGCACTGATTAGGTTAGAGTAATTATAGAGCGCATGGCTGCCTCGGCAAAAAAGGCGTCCCAGCCCTAAAGCAGAACAGAGCGGAGAACTTAAGCAGGGATTAGATCTGAGAGAAGAGCCAGGTTTTCACGTGTCGTTCAACGGTCTTATGATCTGATTCAGCGCAAATGTGAAGAGGAAGGGAGTTTCAGAGGGAGCCAGTCGTCTAAAAGAGCGGCCGCCAGATCTTGCTTTATGTATACGAGGAGTGCGTGAAAGACACTGATTTGCTGAGCGCAGCGCGCGAGATGGAGTGTACAGGGTGCACAGATCATTAAGAATGTCTGGGGCTATTCCTGTCAGTATCTTGTGCGTGGTACAGAGCGTCTTAAAACGAACCCGCTGCTCAATGGGCAGCCAGTAAAAACGGTAGAGGAGGTTGGAGGCGTTTCCACTGTTTATTTGTTTGAATTGCTAATTGTTGTTGGTATTTGTATTTTTGTCCCCCTCTGTTCCTGTCTGCCTGGTTTTCCCTGGTTGCCCCCGTCTCATCCCTCCCCGCTTCCCGCCACCGCCGCTAACCCCGCCCCTTTTTTCATTCTGTACCCTCCCCGCTCCCGCCTCCCAGCTGCTCCGCCCTCCCTCGCACTTGGCCATATATGGCGACCGTGCGACGCAGGTGAGTGTGACCTAGTCTAGGACACCCCCGCGCCGCACGCCACCAGCTGCTGCGAGTGCCTCCCCGCCTGCCTGCCTCTCTGCTCCGGCTGCCGCCGCGTGACCACGCCCCCTGCCATGGAGCGGCGTGGTCTGTGCTCGCTTTCCTGCCTGTTCCACTGTTTATTTGTTTGAATTGCTAATTGTTGTTGGTATTTGTATTTTTGTCCCCCTCTGTTCCTGTCTGCCTGGTTTTCCCTGGTTGCCCCCGTCTCATCCCTCCCCGCTCCCCGCCACTGCCGCTAACCCCGCCCCTTTTTTCATTCTGTACCCTCCCCGCTCCCGCCTCCCAGCTGCTCCGCCCTCCCTCGCACTTCGCCATATATGGCGACCGTGCGAACGCACAGCGGTCACGCGCAGCGGGCACGCCGATTGTGCGCCGAAGGCGCGCCAAAGGTAAGCCCGTCTGCGCCCGTCCGCGCCTGGACCGCGCCCAGCGCCGGAACCCCTGGCCCTCGCAGACCCCAGCCCACCCGCCGGACGTACGACGCCGCCACCCTCAATGCACTCAACGCCGGCCGAACGCCTGGATGCTACCGAGCCACCCCGAGACGCACCCACGGACCCTTCAGCTGCCGCTCCTGCAAGTTCACCTGCATCCCGACCTGCACCACTCCAGCAGTGCCCAAGACCTCGACGAGCAACAACAGCAGCCACCTGAAGTGCATCCTGCTCAACACCCGCTCTGTCCACAGACACGCCGTCGAGCTCTGGAACCTGCTCGACACCACAGACCCAGACGTCGCCTTCCTCACGGAAACCTGGATGAACGCCTCCTCAGCGCCCGACATCGCCATAGCCATCCCGGACGGCTACAAGATCATCCGGAGAGACCGCGTCAACCAGACAGGAGGAGGCATCGCCATCATTCACAGGAACACCATCCGCATCACGACCAACACCGACGACACCATCGCACCCGCCGAACTTCCAGATCCACGTCAACCACCCTCAGAGGCACCCTCATCTACAGACCCCCGGGACCACGCACACAATTCAGCGAGGACATCGCCGACTTCATCAGCCCACTCGCCCTCCCCTCAGCCGACTACATCCTCCTCGGGGACCTCAACTTCCACCTGGAGAACAACGACGACCGCAACACCACCAACCTGCTGGAAAACCTCGCAAACCTGGGACTCAAGCAGATGGTGACCACCCCCACCCACCTCGCCGGACACACACTCGACGCCGTCTTCTCATCCAGCAAAGACATCGCCTTCAGTCACGCCACAGGACTCCACTGGACGGACCACAGCTGCGTCCACTTCACCTTCAGAAGAACGACGACCCACCACCACCAGCAACAGGTTGCCCGAAGAAGCTGGAACAAGATCACAGCCGACCAGCTCGCCGCTTCCCTGAGTCAGCACCCTCCCGCCAGCTCAGCGAACCCCAGCCAGGCCGCCGACAACCTCACGAAGTGGATCAGCAACTGCGCGGACGAACTCGCCCCTTTGAGGACCCCGCCCAGCAGACCCGGCAGCAAGAAAACCCCATGGTTCACCGACGAACTCAAGAGCTCCAAGAAGAACTGCCGAGCCCTCGAGAAAGTCTGGAGAAGGGAACCAACACCGGACAACATGACCACCCTCAAGCTGGCCACCCGGAAGCACCACCAACTGATCCGCGCCACCAAGAGAACTGCATTCAAGGACCGGCTGGACAACAACGCACACAACTGCAAGGAACTCTTCAACATCGTGAAAGAGCTCTCCAACCCCAACGCCGGAAACAACGACATCACCCCATCGCAAGACCTCTGCAACTCCCTCGCCTCCTACTTCCACAACAAGATCACGGACATACACAACAGCTTCAGCATTCAACCACCGCACACAACGACCGCAGCAACGCCACCCACCACCACCCTCCGTGCCTGGACGCCGATCAGCACCGATGACACCGTCCGCACGATGAACTCCATCCACTCCGGATCTCCGACCGACCCCTGCCCTCACCACGTCTTCAACAAGGCCGACGCTGTCATCGCACCCCACCTGCGGGACATCATCAACACCTCCTTCGACACCGCCACCTTCCCGGAGGGCTGGAAGCACGCCGAACTCAGCGCTCTTCTAAAGAAACCAACAGCGGACCCCACCGAACTCAAGAATTACCGCCCCATCTCGCTCCTCCCGTTTCCAGCCAAAGTCATCGAGAAGACCGTCAACAAACAGCTGGCCGCCTTCCTCGAGACAAATGGATCCCTCGACCCCTCACAGTCTGGCTTCCGAGCCAACCACAGCACCGAGACCGCCCTCATCGCTGCCACCGATGACATCCGAGCCCTGATGGACAACGGAGAAACAGCGGCCCTCATCCTCCTAGACCTCTCCGCGGCATTCAACACTGTCTGCCACCGCACCCTAGTGCAGCGCCTCAGCAACGTCGGAATTCAGGAGAAGGCACTGGAATGGATCGTCTCCTTCCTCGACGGAAGAACACAGAGAGTCCGCCTACCACCGTACAAGTCAGAGGCCACCGAAGTCATCTGCGGCGTCCCTCAAGGATCCTCGCTGAGCCCCACCCTCTTCAACGTCTACATGAGCCCCCTCGCGCCCATCGCACGCCAACACAACCTGAACATCATCTCCTACGCCGATGACACCCAGCTGATCCTCTCCCTGACCAACGACCCCGCCGCGGCCAGAGCCAACCTTCACGAAGGGATGAAAGATGTAGCCGAGTGGATGACGACCAGCCGCCTGAAACTGAACTCAGACAAGACGGAAGTCCTCATCCTGGGCTCCTCGCCCTCCGCCTGGGACGACTCCTGGTGGCCCCCCGCCCTGGGTACCGCACCCACACCGACAGACCACGCACGCAACCTGGGCTTCATCCTGGACTCCTCCCTCTCCATGACCAGACAAGTCAACGCCGTCTCCTCGTCATGCTTCAACATCCTGCGCATGCTACGGAAGATCTTCCGGTGGATCCCCACCGAGACCAGGAAGACGGTCACCCAGGCCCTCGTCACCAGCCGACTGGACTACGGCAACGCCCTCTACGCCGGAACCACCGCCAAGCTCCAGAAGAGACTCCAGCGGATCCAGAACGCCTCAGCCAGACTCATCCTCGACATCCCCCGACGCAGCCACATCTCCGGACATCTGAGAGACCTGCACTGGCTCCCCGTCAACAAGAGAATCACCTTCCGTCTCCTCACCCACGCACACAAAGCCCTGCACGATCAAGGCCCGAGCTACCTCAACAACCGCATCAACTTCTACGCTCCCAAACGCCACCTCCGATCAGCCAGTCACGCCCTCGCCGCCGTCCCCCGCATCCGAAGAGCGACAACAGGAGGAAGGTCCTTCTCCTACCTGGCCGCCAAGACCTGGAACTCCCTCCCGACCGACCTGCGCCTGACCCAAGACCACCTCTCCTTCAGGAAGAAGCTCAAGACCTGGCTGTTCGAGCAGTAGCAGCACCTCCCCCCCCCAAGCGCCTTGAGACCCTCCGGGTGAGTAGTGCGCTCTATAAATGTCCGTGATTGATTGATTGATTGATTGAGGCGTGGCTAAATTTCGGCAGGGCAAAGATGGCGCGTGCTGCCACATTCTGGATCTGCTGCAATCTCTTAATCACAGATTTATTGGATCCGAGAAGAAGCACATTGCAGTAGTCCAGGCGAGCCAGGATAGAAGCTTGAACAATCAACTGGCGTGTCTGGGCATCAAAAAGTTCCAGAATTGATCTCAGGCCACGAAGTATCCCAAAACATTTCCCAGCTGCTGTTTTAGGATGTATTTCGAAATTCAGATCTTTATCCAATATAAAGCCCAAGTTTTTTACCGTGGGTTTGGGGTCAGGAGGGTTGCCCAGTGCCGAAGGCCACCATTCATTTGTCCAGAGATTGGAATCTTTGTCCACCAGGAGGATTTCTGATTTGGTGGAGTGCAATTGTAAACAATTGTTTGTCATTCATTCCGCTATGGTGGAGATATCCTCTTTGAATTTTTGTTTGTCTTGAGTGGGATTATTAGATAAGGTGATCACCAGTTGGGTGTCGTTGGCGTATGACAACGGGGAAATTCCTCTAACCTTAGCCATCCTGCCCAGGGGGCTCATATAAATGTTAAAGAGCGTAGGGCTCAGTGCGGAGCCCTGAGGAACCCCACAACGAAGCGGGTGGACCTAAGAGGCAAAAGGGAGAGCGGTCACTTGGAGCGTCCGCTAGGACAAGAAGGAGGAGAACCAAGCTAGAGCAGTATTTCCAATTCCTATCTCCTCCAGCCGGTGGAGCAGGATTTCATGTGAGACTGTATCAAATGCCACGCTTAGATCCAGCAGAACCAAAGCTGACGTGCTGCCGGCATCCAGCACGGATTTGAGATGTTCAGCCACCGCTAACAGGGCAGACTCGGTGCTATACCAAGGTCGGAAACCATTCTGTGAGCTGTGAAGAATGTTATTGATTTCTAAGAATTGCGATAGGGTGGAGTTCACATGGGCTTCCAGGATTTAAGACAGAAACGGGAGTAGTGAGATTGGGCGGTAGTTATCTGATTTGGAGCAATCAAGAGTAGATTTTTCAAGCAGGGGTACTACTTTAGCATACTTCCATGACTTGGGCACTATCGCGGTGGAGAGGGATAGCTTAAGTAATTCCAGACATGCAAGTGGGAGATCAGATTGAATTTTCCTGAAAGCTTCTGGTTTTAGGGATCGTCAGGGGATCTAGAATACATTTTGGCCACTAATCTCTCTAGTTCCTTAAAAGGCATGGGGGGGATTGATGCCAGGAGGGTAGATTCGGGACCGAGGTTCACATCCCTACTGCAGGCACTGGGGGAAGTGTTATTTGCAAGCTTTAGATATATGTCTTTGACTTTCTTCAAAAAGAAGGTTGCCAGCTCCTCACAGTGTAGGATAGAGGAGATAGTATTGCCAGATTCTGCTGGTGGAGTAGTCGGGTCCTTTAATAACGAGAATATCGTTTTACTGTGATTAGTAGTAGTGGAGATCAGATTGGAATAGTGTGCTGCTCTAGTTTTGCACACCAGCCTATGGAATGTATTAATGGCTGTTCTGTATAATATTTTAGCCTGGAGGTCATATGATTTTCTCCAGGATCTTTCCAGAGTTTTGCATTTCTTTTTGGTCAGCGTAAGTTCTTCATTAAACCACGCATTGGCTCGAGTGCTTTTGGGATGAGTAAGTTTAATGGGGATGCACGTTTCTAGGGCTTGGATAATCCATTTTTTAAAGAGCGCATCAGCCTCTTCCACATTGTTTGATTGTAGCAGAGGTTTTGCGCTTAGAGCTGTGCGTAGGTCTGCTTGATCAAGTTTATGCCATGGCAGTTTAAGTAATCGCTACTGGTTGGGCAGAGATTTAGCGCCACCTATCATTAGCCGCATCGGGACGAGGAAATGATCTGTCCAGATCATAGGGAGCGGAGGTAATACTTCCAATGTCTCTAAATTCGAGAATACCAGGTCTAGGAGATGTCCTGCTCTATGTGTCGCACCAGGGGCCAATTGAGTCAGCTGACAAGCTGCCAAGTCCCCAATGAAACTGAGAATCTCCGGAGAGTCCTGCAGTTCTAAGTGAAGATTTAGATTGCCTATGATATTAAAATTGGCGGTATGTAGGGCAAGAGCTGTCACCATAATTGTCAGGGCTTCTCTGAAGCATTTAGATGAGCCGGGCGGACGATAAATAAGAAGGCCGGAAAAGGTGAAGTTAGCACCTAGTGCGATTTTAAAGAAAGCGCTCTCGCAATCTGGAAGGTCAATATGGCACTGAGTGGTATTATGTGGAGTGTATTTATGTTGCATTGAGTACAGTGTTATTATGTGGTGTGTAATTATGTGGCACTGAGTGGTATTTGGAGTGTATGTTGCATTGAGTGCAGTGTAATTATGTAGCATATAATTATATGGCACTGTGTGGTATTGTTTGGAGTGTATGCTGCAGTGAGTAAAGTGTAATTATATAGCATATCATTATGTGGCACTGAGTGGTATTGTGTGGACAGAAGGTTGCATTCAGTAGAGTGTAATTATGTGGCAGTGAGTGGTATTTGGAGTGTATGTTGCATTGAGTGCAGTGTAATTATGTAGCATATAATTATGTGGCACTGAGTGGTATTATGGGGAGGTTATGTTGTATTCAGTAGAGTGTAATTGTGTGGCGTGTAATTATGTGGCACTGAGTGGTATTTGGAGTGTATGTTGCATTGAGTGCAGTTTAATCATGTGGCGTGTAATTATGTGGCACAGAGTGGAATTTGGAGTGTATGTTGCATTGAGTGCAGTGTAATTATGTGGCGTGTAACTATGTGGCACTGAGTGGTATTTGGAGTGTCACTGAGTGGTATTTGGAGTGTATGTATGCATGTGCCTAATAGATTTGGGGATGGGGAGGGCTGCAAGATTAGTAGGGTGCAGACATTGTTACCACCGACTTCTATGAACCTCTCTGGCTAAAGTGGAGGGTAGGGATTTTTTTTGGGTTAGCATTCCCTGTAGCCTAGCTTTCCTGATAGCCACTTCTGGGTTCTGTGGGGAGACAACCGTAAATCGGGGTCAGGATATGGAAATATCCCGTGTGGATATTGCATCTCCTGCAGGGAGATGAACCTTAGGTAGAGAATTGCACTTCTGGGAGAAGCGGAGTAAGGCAGAGAGAAGAGGTGCATCTCAAGAAGGACTATGTCTTAGCTGAAGAATTGCATCTCAGAAGAGCTGAAACCAGAGGTAAGAACTGTAGTTCAAGGGGCGGGAGTACATTTGTTTAAGTGAGAAAAAGGAATCTCAGGGAGAAGAACTGCACACAATCGAGACGACTCGCTTCTCGGGTGAGAATTGCATTTCAGGGAGCAGAGTGATCACCCGAAAAGAAAATCTGCATCTCAAGGAGAAGAACAGTATCTCAGGTGGAGAACTGCATCTCAAAGAGAAGAGCTGTAGTCCAGAGAAAAGAGTTGTGTCTCTGGGTGAACAAATGCGTCTCAGGGAGAAAAGCTGTAACCTAGACAGAAGACCTGCACTTCAAGCACTGCATCACCTTGAAATGAACAATGTCTCAGCGAAGATTGCTTCTGCAGTGGAGGTTTCATCTGCTAAAACTGCACCTAAAATAGACAGAATTGCATCCCAGTTAATGTTACGAAGCCCAAACCCCGAGCCCTCTTCCATGCCTCAGCCATTCCTGCATCACTCCTGCAAGTGTCATGTAAGAGCTCTGTCATTGTACTGACTCTGTGTGCAACAGCAAAAAACACTGCTCAGTTGATGGTTGCCGGTAAAAGTGCTGTTGGGTGGCACACTCCTTACGTGCTTGTGGATGGCACACTCCTGAACAGGAAACTATGGCAGTGAGTATGCCAGTACCCAGCCAAAGGAAGGGCGCGTGTCCCTGTCGGGATAACCTGGCAATAAATCAGTGCCCTTTTGCAAGTCCCAGATCAGAACCAGAGCTCTGGAGAAACTGCTTTCCATCTCACTGAGAACCCTGCCCTTCACCTACAGCCGTGAGGGACTCGGTGGTGGGGGTGCGGGGTGAGCTGGTTCTAGACAAGCCATGGCCAACCTTTGAGCCGGTGAAGCCCACTGGCACTCTTCTAGGGGGACGGCACTTTTTTTCTGCTTCAAGCTTTACCGAGAGCAAGAGATGGAAAACAAACAAAGCAGAGAGACGGAGGAAGAAAAAGACGGGAAACCGCCACCAGGGTAGGAACCAGGATCATGCAAGAGTGAGATAAGGGGGGACGGAGGTTATCTGGTAGTGGATTTAGGACCTCGCTGCCTCATTATTGAGCGTGACATATAAGACTGCGGGCCGCCTAATAATGAGCATTGTTTGAGCAGTGGAACTCTTTCTTTTGCAAATTAGGCACTGGGCCTCACCACTGCAGTGCCATGTGCCTGAACCTTTTGGATGAGGGGGTGGTTATGCGCACACCTTGTGGATTGCCCTTTGTAGTTTCGCTGCTCTAGAGACGTGGGCAATACTGTCAGTGAAAGGTGGGCTAGGTGGAGGGAAGGTGTGGGCAGCCTTGCACACATGGCCTATCACGTCAGACGATATCGAGCAGAAGGTGGCGGGAGTGGCTCGGCTAGAGAGGGAAGGGGTTGACATACATGCGCCATTGACATAATATGCTCCAGGTACCTGAGTGATACTGAGACGCGGTGGGTGGGGTATATTCTGGAGCAGAGAAGCACACACCCTTGCCTTCCGATGCATGCCTTGCTCAAGGGAAGTGATGTCACAGGATAGCGGACAGGGGAGTCCCCGGTGGCCCAGGTTGGGGAGGGTGGGTTTATGGAGGAGACATTCATGAGAATCCATTGCTAGAACATACTTAGAAATAAAAAACTAATAGTTGCAAACATTTGGAAAGTCAGTTATTTAGGTACCACATATCGCAGACGATGGGTTGAAACAACGGGGAAGCCGATTCTGTATATTTCAAATAGACATCAGCCATCAAGCTGTTATAGTTTCATATAGAAATGAATGTGAGCAGGGGGGTGATGTGTGTGTGTGTGTGTATGTATGTATGTATGTATGTATGTATGTATGTATGTATGTATGTATGTATGTATGTATGTATGTATGTATGTATGTATGTATGTATGTATATATATATATATATATATATATATATATATATATATATATATATATATATATATATATATATATATATATATATATATATATATATATATATATATATATATATATATATATATATATATATATATATATATATATATATATATATATGGTCAACTCCAAAAACGTCATGTGCTTGAGGACGCCACTCCACGGGAACTTAGCTTGCAAAGCCTTTATTTTTCACTGCCAACCGCTTCAATTGAAAAAATTATCGGGTCCCTGACGCGTTTCGAGGCAACATGCCTCTTCTTCATAGGGAAAGTAATCAGTGCGCGGTTGCGCCCTACACCCATTTTATCCACTTTGCTCCGCATGCCACTCACATTTTCAGTCTTTGTTTTTGCTGCATGCTGGGGGTTGTAGTGCGTTCCCTCCTTTGGGGTTTTTATAAGCCCCCAGTGGCTGCCGAGCACTGATGTGTTTATTTACTTTTCTTCAAACCCATTCATAACCCTCCAGTGGGTTTCAGTTGAAAACGCTGACAGCATTTTTAGAAGTCCCCGTGCTGCATAACAAGCCGCCGAAGTTCCAGCTCTCAGGCCCGCCTCTTCTGTCCGCGGGTGGTGCATCACTCCACGGCCTGACTGCCGCGTTTATTTAGTCAACTCCAAAAACGCCATGTGCTTGAGGACGCCACTCCACGGGAACTTAGCTTGCAAAGCATTTATTTTTCACTGCCAACCGCTTCAATTGAAAAAATTATCGGGTCCCTAATGCGTTTCGAGGCAGCATGCCTCTTCTTCATAGGGAAAGTAATCAGTGCGCGGTTGCGCACTACACCCATTTTATCCACTTTGCTCCGCATGCCACTCACATTTTCAGTCTTTGTTTTTGCTGCATGCTGGGGGTTGTAGTGCGTTCCCTCCTTTGGGGTTTTTATAAGCCTCCAGTGGCTGCCGAGCACTGAAGTGTTTATTTACTTTTCTTCAAACCCATTCATAACCCTCCAGTGGGTTTCAGTTGAAAACGCCGGCTTGTTATGCAGCACGGGGACTTCTAAAAATGTTGTCAGCGTTTTCAACTGAAACCCACTGGAGGGTTATGAATGGGTTTGAAGAAAAGTAAATAAATACATCAGTGCTCGGCAGCCACTGGAGGCTTATAAAACCCCCAAAGGAGGGAACGCACTACAACCCCCAGCATGCAGCAAAAACAAAGACTGAAAATGTGAGTGGCATGCGGAGCAAAGTGGATAAAATGGGTGTAGTGCGCAACCGCGCACTGATTACTTTCCCTATGAAGAAGAGGCATGTTGCCTCGAAACGCGTCAGGGACCCGATAATTTTTTCAATTGAAGCGGTTGGCAGTGAAAAATAAAGGCTTTGCAAGCTAAGTTCCCGTGGAGTGGCGTCCTCAAGCACATGGCGTTTTTGGAGTTGACTAAATAAACGCGGCAGTCAGGCCGTGGAGTGATGCACCACCCGCGGACAGAAGAGGCGGGCCTGCGAGCTGGAACTTCGCCGGCTTGTTATGCAGCACGGGGACTTCTAAAAATGCTGTCAGCGTTTTCAACTGAAACCCACTGGAGGGTTATGAATGGGTTTGAAGAAAAGTAAATAAATACATCAGTGCTCGGCAGCCACTGGAGGCTTATAAAAACCCCAAAGGAGGGAACGCACTACAACCCCCAGCATGCAGAGCAAAGTGGATAAAATGGGTGTAGTGCGCAACCGCGCACTGATTACTTTCCCTATGAAGAAGAGGCATGTTGCCTCGAAACGCGTCAGGGACCCGATAATTTTTTCAATTGAAGCGGTTGGCAGTGAAAAATAAAGGCTTTGCAAGCTAAGTTCCCGTGGAGTGGCGTCCTCAAGCACATGGCGTTTTTGGAGTTGACTAAATAAAAGCGGCAGTCAGGCCGTGGAGTGATGCACCACCCGCGGACAGAAGAGGCGGGCCTGCGAGCTGGAACTTCGTCGGCTTGTTATGCAGCACGGGGACTTCTAAAAATGCTGTCAGCGTTTTCAACTGAAACCCACTGGAGGGTTATGAATGGGTTTGAAGAAAAGTAAATAAATACATCAGTGCTCGGCAGCCACTGGAGGCTTATAAAAACCCCAAAGGAGGGAACGCACTACAACTCCCAGCATGCAGCAAAAACAAAGACTGAAAATGTGAGTGGCATGCGGAGCAAAATGGATAAAATGGGTGTAGTGCGCAACCGCGCACTGATTACTTTCCCTATGAAGAAGAGGCATGTTGCCTCGAAACGCGTCAGGGACCCGATAATTTTTTCAATTGAAGCGGTTGGCAGTGAAAAATAAAGGCTTTGCAAGCTAAGTTCCCGTGGAGTGGCGTCCTCAAGCACATGGCGTTTTTGGAGTTGACTAAATAAACGCGGCAGTCAGGCCGTGGAGTGATGCAACACCCGCGGACAGAAGAGGCGGGCCTGCGAGCTGGAACTTTGCCGGCTTGTTATGCAGCACGGGGACTGCTGTCAGCGTTTTCAACTGAAACCCACTGGAGGGTTATGAATGGGTTTGAAGAAAAGTAAATAAATACATCAGTGCTCGGCAGCCACTGGAGGCTTATAAAAACCCCAAAGGAGCGAACGCACTACAACCCCCAGCATGCAGCAAAAAAAAAGACTGAAAATGTGAGTGGCATGCGGAGCAAAGTGGATAAAATAGGTGTAGTGCGCAACCGCGCACTGATTACTTTCCCTATGAAGAAGAGGCATGTTGCCTCGAAACGCGTCAGGGACCCGATAATTTTTTCAATTGAAGCGGTTGGCAGTGAAAAATAAAGGCTTTGCAAGCTAAGTTCCCGTGGAGTGGTGACCTCAAGCACATGGCGTTTTTGGAGTTGGATATATATATATATATATTTCTCAATCCTCAATCTCGCTCCAACAGAACAAGAGTGAGCCGCACTCATTATGGTAAGTGAAAGCTTTATTTTCATCAGCGTGTTCCTAATATATTTCGGTCTCCCAGACCTTCATCAGAGGACAGCCGCAGCATCACAGGACCCCAAAGCACAACCACATTACGATGTCAGCGTTATCAGAGTTTTAATGCCCCCTGGTGGATTCGGGCATACTGGTAATTGAGGTGCGTTAGGGTTACTATGTTCTTACCCTTCTGTGGGCGATGTTTGCGCTTTCACTCCACCACAATCAGACAGCCTTTCATGTTGCTGGGGAGTGAGAGAGAGAGAGAGTGTGTGTGTGTGTGTGAGTGTGTGTGTGTGTGTGTATATATATATATATATATATATATATAATGCATTATGGGGCTTTGACATGTCTGAAGAGTGAAATGGAGTGAAGTGGGCGGACGTGCACGCGCTGCATTGGGCCCTGTCCATTCGGTGGTAATATCTTCAGGCGGGTGAGATGGGGGGGGAGGTGTGGGCATGCGTGCACAGTGCCTCCCCCGGTCACGGTGCACTTCCTCGAGTGGGAGGAAATACATGCACATGATTCAGATTGCTGTCTCCAGGCACCAAAAGGGGACTGGCAGACTTGCGCCGTGCTCTCTTTAGTGCCACGAGCTTCCCATAGGCAGGTGCGAAGCCTTAAAATGCCAGATAATAAAATGTGAAATGAAAAAACAAACATCATGTTGTTCTTTCTACCCCTAAAAATGTGAATATTTTCTCAGCTCCAAGCCTTTGTATGCCTTTCACGCACCGTCGGATTACTGGGGCTCCTTCAGAGGTAGGCACGCCCTGTATACTTTTTACACCCCTATTAAAATCCAAGCCTTTTGCAGCCGGCTCATTTGGCACTCGCAGTCCCAGTCCGGGCACCTCCTTTGATCTTCTCACATTTGTGTGCCACACTTTACTGGATGTTGGACATGCAAACAGACGGCATGAAACATAAATAAAAAGAAAGGGGCGCTTGGGTCCTAGCGGTCATTCAGTCTGGAGCATGTCTTGTGCCCCGGAGGAGGGGACAGAATGAAAGGGAAGCGCCCCCTGACAGCAGGCTGCAGCTGTCACCCTATGCGCTTCCGTAGGACGGGGACGCACGGGATGGGCATACAGCCCCACCTCCTATGAGAAGCATAACATGTGCTGGGGGTGTAGAGCCAGCTCGAGTCCACATGCCTTTCTTTTAGGTTTACCCACACACAAGAAACAAGCGCTCGCGCCGCAGCAGGAGGGAGGAGGGCGCGATTCACTCGCGGAAGCGATAATTGCTACCATATGGTGGCACTCACTCCCGCTAGTGAATCTCCAGACGTGCATGCATTGCCATTGAAGGCAAAGGAACGCGTGCACGTGCTTGGCTGAAAAGCCAAAGCGATAGGAATAGGTCATTGTGCCTCTGCAGCACATGCGTGCTGCTAGGCAAGACCAAACAAAAAAGGGCAAAGCGCGTTTCGGTGGGAAAACAAAATGGGACCACCTTCATCAGGACAACGATACAAATGATCTCTCTCACTGACTATGCAGTGTTCATCTTGATTCTATGGATTTTACAACAGGGGTGCATAGCCCAATACGCTGTCACAAGGTTGGTAAGAAGCATATGAGGCTCTTATTTAGTTGATGGTTCCCATAGGTATCGGAGGTTAAGCTTTGCTACAAGTCAGTGAGATACTCGTGATATATTCTGGACACCTTTCTTTCCTCCTCTCCCTATGCAGGACCCCTATATGTCTGTACTCCAAGAAGTTATTACTGATGTCTATCTCTCTCCTCAAAGGAATAAGTAGAATTATTATATATGTTATCATAATCAACACATCAAATAAATTCCAATGGCCCTTGCTACCAGCAAAGTACTAGTACTGTGCCATGCTGTTATTTAAAACAATTGTTTGCAAAGAGCATAATTTACAATTTGTCTTTTTTGTTTTTCTCAATATAGCTGCTCCTGCTAGTCCAGCCAGACCACCCGACAGGCAGGAGAGAGTGTCCCATTCACGGCGGCAGGGGCTGGAGCGTATCCAGCTTGAATACCGGTGGCTGGTGGTCCTGGAAGAGAGGGAGATCAATGTTCAGCTTCTGGGCCCCAGTGCAGCTGGTCCCCCCTCAGCCTCGCCGGCACCGCTGCCAGCCAATTCCAGCCACCCTCATCAGAATGGCAACAGGCCATTGCTGCGCCGCATCCTGCTGCGGCTGGACACTATCAAGGTCCGGCTCACCTCAATGGAGCAGAGCATGGATTAGCTCCGGGACCAACATCCATAATGCCCTCTTCTAACCCTTTTTAAATATTTTATTTTGGTGGGCAGGATTTGTTGTTTGTTGGGGCTTGGTGGAGAGGGTGGGAAGGTAGTTGGGCGTGGGACTCTAGAGACTTTGATGAACATTTTGAGCTTTGGAGCTAGGGTCAGTTTTGTTTGGGAGAGGGGTGGGCATGTTGTTTGGGTAGAGAGGGTGGGTTGCTCTGTAAATAAAGGGGGAAAATATTTTTTATAATCAAAATCTTTGCTTGAAGTAGTATAATTTAAATTTTACTTTGCACTGCTGCCTTCAAGTAGTATTTCATAGCCTATTTATGTGCTTGTAACTTAGGACTGGAGATATCGTAGCACTTATTTATAAAGTCTAAGCTTATACTTCTCTATCTTGACCATTATGTGGACTGCTGTCATGATGAGATGACCTAGGCTATATTGCGTTGAGGGTCTGAACTATCTAGATAAAAAGCAGTAGCAGTTAATTTATTTCCTACTAAGTTAAATTACAGCCTTACTAGTTGTCTTACCTGAATATATTTGCAGCAATAACAGGGGAGGCATTACACCTTTACAAGCGAATAAATGGAAGTAGAAAGACTGTGTAAGTAGGTTATGTATATTTATCAAAGATTTACAAACAATTGACACCACCTGATAAGAGTACGCGATGATGATGACACAATAAGAATGCCTGATTGTGCTAAAATAGAAAAAAATAGCAATACTAGTAAGTGTTTGCTAATGTAGAGCTAGCAGTATTTGTGAAATCTACAAGTTGTCAAAAATGGACTCAAAGTCTGGAGTCAACAGGTTAGGCGTTTACGGTTAGTGACGATGATGCTGACTACTGAAGTTCTTCATTCTATATCTAAAAATGGAAATACCTTCCCATTCATTCCTATGGGCTAGAAAGCCCATAGGAATGAATGGGAAGACATTCTCAATTTGCGATTCTCAATTAGAGAATCGCAAATTGAGAATGCAATTTCAAGGTTGCAAGGGTGTCAATAGGGCACCCTTTTGCACCCCTGAAATTAACATGTGTGCACATGTGGCGCACATACATGCGCTAAGGGCATGTATGTGTGCCACATGGCACTTTGAAAAATGCAAAAAAGTGCATTTTTCACAGAAATCGCAAATTACCACCAACTTGAAGTTGGTGGTAATTTGCGATTCCTTAAGCATAAATTCGCACAACTTGGGTGCTACCTACATTGCATTTAAGGGAATCGCAATTTGGCATTCCTTAAATGCATTCGCAAAATAAGGAATCGCAAATTTTGTGATTCCTTATTTTGCATGTGGGTGTTTGTGTGCTACATAGCACACTGCCCAAATTGCGATCGTAAATGCAGAAATTCTGTGAATTTCTGCATTTCCGATCGCAATTGGGCTACCTACATATGGCCCAAAGACCTGTGTGAATGATTTTTGAATGAACAGACTATTAGTCGTGTGTGCGGACCAAAATATTCTTGTATTTGTCTGTTGTGGAAGGCTTTTCACAACAAAGGGAACCAAAAGGGTCTGGTTTTCTTTGGCCAACTCACCGAATGTGACTACATTTCCCATTAGCTAAATAAGTGCAGTTCTATATCCTAGATCCTTTTTGTATAAATCAAAAACGAAAATTAACAGGGCTAAACATTTTCACAACACACATCCTCCAAATGCATTACCCCGCCTAAACACTGTTTGCGTGGAAAAAACAAGATTTTTTGTGGTTTTTCAAGTTTTGTATTTTAATCCAATGCCATCCATGGCCCAAATGATGTTTCAATTCTACAGATACCACAGAAACAGTTGTTTCATGCACCTGTGAATAGTACAGGACCTACTGTCTGGAAGGCTCATTGGTGAACTAGGACACATATAGCCTGATTCATCAAGCGAAATGCGCTCGCAAAAGGGTCAGATTCTGAGAATCTGGCCCTTTGCGAGTGCAATTTTTGCATTTGGGATTCATCATCCCAAATGCAAAAATCGCTATTTAAGAATTCGCACATTTGCGAAGAATTGTATTTAAGCAATCTCTATTTGAGATTCCTTAAATGCAATTCATGAAGCATTTTAAAATTGCGAAAATGCAATTTTGTGCCGCTATTTACCGAGAGGTCAGACCTCTCGGTAAATAGCAAAAACTTAGAAAAATTCTCTTAAAAGCATTTTTCTAAGTTGCATTTTGCACACACACATGTCCTTTGGACATGTGTGTGCGCAACACCTGTTTCAATTTGCATTTAAGGGGTGCTACAGGGTGTCCTTTGGACACCCCTGGCACCCTTTAAATCGCTATCTTATTTGCGAATAGCTAATTGCTAATCGCAAATAAGGAATACTCCCCATTCATTCCTATGGGCCTTTTGGCCCATAGGAATGAATGGGGAGTTATTCCTTATTTGCGATTAGCAATTTGCTACTCGCAAATAAGGAATGTGTAGGAATCGCTATTTATTTAGCAATTCCTACATGAATACCGTTTTGCGAGTCCTTAATAGCGATTCGCTATGAATCGCTATTAGGGGCGCGCAAAACGGCCCGTTGATGAATAAGGCTGATAGTGAATTAGTTAAACTTATTAAAAAACACGGAGAAGAAAAAAGAAAATGTACTGAACTAAGCAACATTTTTCCTATACAAAAGAAGATACATTTCATACACAAAAACACTAGGCCCCTACTAAAACTGCAGGCCACCCACCACAATAAATTTAAAAATCGAATACTAGTACAAATAAATTCAGGTGCATGCCCCCAGTCAAACAAACAACACCCTTATACACCAGTTTTTCAATGTACTTGTGATGTCTCAAAAACAAAGTCCTTAAATCCAATAGTATATATGCAGCAGACAAGGAGAAGGATCCTTCCAGCTCAAATCCCAATGAAAAGCAACCAGGAGAGGGACAAAGCACTGGGAGGAGCCTGCTGGACAGGAACAGAAAGTTGGGAGTCCCTGGGGCACTTCCTTATGATTCGAAAAAAAAGTTTTCAAAAATGGCTTCTTGCACAAAAAAACCCAACTCCAACTGCCAGTTTGAGATGGAAATCAGCTCCAGATGCCTCTCAGCTGCATTCTCAAGCAGAAAGGCTGGTCAACCACTCCATTTGTGATCGGCTCTAAGAATGCTAGATTGGTGCCGTCACAGCCGGAAGTCGTGAGAGTGACTGCAAAGTCTTGCAGGATATCTCCAGCGGTGTGAGAAGTCTTGCGTGCAATCGTAAGTGACCTATGAATCTTGGCACTCTGCTCGAAAAGTAGGAAAGGCCACCCTAACACTGTCCCAACAGCCAAAAAACTATGGGGCTGATTACGATGGCAGACAAACTTAATTCTGTCTGTTATCGTTCCAGGAATTGGGACAGGCCGCCAATATGGCGGTGGTCCCGCACATGTAATTACAATACAACCGCCACTGTGGCGGTCGCATTGGGCATGTTTACCATTGCGGCGGGTGCTGCTGGCTGCAGCACCCGCCACCATGATAAAAATGCATGCTGTGCATTTCCCTGCACTACGTGACAGGCACCATGTGGTTCCTGCCACCTAGTGTAGGGAACTGTAGGGTGCAAGATAGGTGCCCCTCAAGTGTACAAGTAACATGCCCCTGCAACAGGGGAGCCTGCAACGGGGCCCCCAAAGTACATCCCCACCAGCCTTTGAATGGCGGTTGAACCACCATACACAAGCTGGCTGGGATGCAGCATCCAAATCTGGCGGGCGGTGCCTGCTAGGCATGCCACCATTTTGTGGATGCTGGGTGGGTCTGACAGGCAATCGTAGCGATTGTCTGTAGCAGACCTGTGGCAGACAGGCTTTCCTTCCACCAGCACACCGCCGGTCATCCTTATCTGGCGGGCAGAGAATGGCTGCACGATGGCGGTAAACCTGCCCCGGCAGGCTGCCGGTGGCGGGTTCACCGCCATCATGATGACCCCCTATGTTTGTTCCTAAATACACATCCAAGGGGCCACACAATGTACTAAATCGCGGCAATTTGATAAAACTATTCAAGAACGACGAGAACCCAGAAATCCTAAACATCCTATCGGTAGCATTCTTAAAGCCCACATGAGCCCAAGCGACAGAACCTCCTTGACATCTTTTGCAACACCCGAAGTCGCCCTAAAACGTGCTTGGCGAAAAAGCGAAATTCTGGGACTGGAGAATCTGCATCTGCTCATGGAACATATCAGGCATACACTGATACAGAAGTTGTTCTGTATTTGAGGAAATTCCAAATTATTTTCTTACAGGATACTTGGGCGGAGTACTCGGTGGCCCTGTTCGGGTACCTGGAATACAACAAGACTGCACTAGGATAAAGTCCTAAAGGCAGAATAGTTAACTTATTCTGAGAAACGGCTCCTGTTTGTGAAAATTGAAAACTGGATACAAGGGGCAAAGCAACCACTCATGTTCATCAACGTATACAATAATACTGTATTCAGGAAAAAGATAGCAGCATTGACGAAACTGGAAACAATTCTCAACTATTTGGATCCCTGTTGACAACCTCAGGACTGAGAATATTGAACAGAAAATGTACAGGGTACAAGCCCCGACCTGGATGCACTTCTTGCAAAAGACCACCACCGTAATAGATTACTCAGTTGCCTCTCTTTGAATAAATCAGAAATGTTAGCATGGAAGAGAGTGATCATAACACACAAATAGTTATCTTGAACCTCAAGCCACACTTGCACTCAACAACCAACATCTTCACCTCGGACGTATATACAGAAAATCTGAAGAGGTTAAGATGGCATGTAAGATTCCAGGATGATTTTCTACTAAACGTCACAAACCTGCTGAACAATTATCAACTCACTCCGTACATTGCAATCGCCAACTAGGAACAATACTGTCCGGCATTGCTGTCTAAATACAGCAAGGAGAAGACACACCTTGTAACTGTTAAACAGATACATTAATTATGGATGACAAAACAGCTCATCTCATAAGGCACAACAAGAAAGGGTGAGGAAACTATGCAGAGAATACAAGAGGGCAGTATGGACGACCAAGAAAGAATACACTGACAAGTTCTAGGCAAAGATGCTCCACACCTGTAAAACCAGAAAAACCGAAGCCTTTTGAAAAATAGTCAGATAATTTGACAAGGTAACCAGATGTCTACAATGCACACATAGCCAATGAGTCCTGGCTGCAGTACATGAGGAAGCATGATTCCATTTTGTGTAAGCTTCCAAATCTTTAGCCTGCTGCCAAAAAAAAACACTAACAGCGCCAATAAAGTTATCAGGGCTAAGTGGAAGTAAAGATCAGGATGAAGAAGAAACTAGCAGAACTTGTATCTCCAACAACACAAATCAACTGACGGAGCCATTAAATCTTTCGGATCCAAAGGACAACAAAGAGCAGCCAAGTAAATGAGCCTTGGCAAACAGGCAGGGAACGAGATCGGCTCCTGCCAAGTCCCAGACGATGATAAACAATGGATACCAGGGGATAGCAGACCAAAATATTTACCCCACAGGAATCATCAAATGGAAAAGCAGAGCAGATGGGCTTTGGGCCCTAATGGCTTACCCTCAGCTCTCTTTAAAAGCAAAACAGAGTTCTAGGAAAAAAATATGACTTCCTGTATGGTGCAGTGAGACTGAAACGGGCTATCCTAGACTCCTATTCATCAAATCTTTGAAGGAGGAGATAGGAGCAACCCAGCCAACTACTGACTGAAAACTTTCCTTGATAATAAATCATAGTACTTTGCATGCCTAGTAATACAGGACCTTCTAGCATGGGTAGATAACATGGAACTCATTCTATTGAACCAAGCAGGATTTCATGCCAGGTATGTCACACTTTCAAACCTGGCCAACTTGGCAATTCACAGATAAAACACCCTCATCGCAAAATCTTTTCTCTAAGCGTGGTTCATTAATTTGAAGGCTGCATTTGATAGGGTCCCTCAAGACCTACTCTGGCAGAAAATGATATGTGCTGAAATTCCATCGAAAATATTGAGAGCTACCCAACCTCTGTACTCCAAAACGTGGCTCTGCATGAAGATATGCAACAGCACCAAGCAAATTTGCACCACAGTATGGTTGAAGCAGGGATGCGTTCTTGTCCTCTGCTGTTCAATATCTACATCTTAAGGCTGTGCAGAGGGTAGGCACATTAAATGCTCAATCACCAAAACTCGGTGGTCACCTCCTTACTCACATTCTATATGCAGATGACCTGCTCTTATTGAGTACGACCCTTGTGGGGCTACAGCAACATTTAGACTCTCTTCAGTTTTATGTAGCTGAACAAAATTCAAATCAATCACAAGAAAAACAAAGTTGTGAGGTTTAGTATGGAATTAAGAACAACCGGCTCACCGAACATCAATAGATTCCAGCTTACCTACGATTCATAAAATAAAACAACTGGGATGGTATTCAAATTCAGGGGTACCTTTCCCTTTCATATTGAGGCAATGAAATCCAAAACTGTACCACTGACATCAGGTTTCCATACTCTCTCAAGATCTCTGCACAGCCCATTCTAGGTCCTTTACAGAATGCCATGGCAGCAGAATTTCTACTGACTATTACGTATTGCTGCAAAATCATACCGAGCAAGGTGGCCAGGTTGCTAGATCTACTGATGGCTAAACCCTACCGGTTTGTACATATGCCCTGGAGCTACACTTCACAGGCACAACTGCGCCTGGAGCTTGGGTTGATAAAACAAACATGGGCCACAAACTGCTCTTTTCCTAGGATGTGTGACAAATTCAGAGTGGCTGAAGAAAACGTACAAGCTGCATGCACCTGGCAAGAAATATATAATTAGAACTTAAAATCTATACTTAGATGCTTCCTACAAGTAGCACTGCAGTTGCTAAAAAACATTATTCTATAGAACATTCAGGTGTCAACCAGGGAATTTACAGAACAACTCAACAGCATGACCAAATTCCTCTCCCTGCATAAATTAATTTATTTATTAAGCATGAACAAATGAAAGGAGGCGTCTTGGCACTAGTTGACCAAAGGAAGGTGGATATTGTTCTCCTTTTCTGATTAAAAGGACACCAGAAGGTGGCTATTAATCTACTTTTTCTAATTAAAAAGCCAGGTTTTTAAGGACTTCCTGAAATTAGCAAGAGATGGGGCTTTTTTTTTAAACTTATTTTTATTAAAACTACTTCCACTTTGACAAATACATGAAACATACACATACAGGTGGAGTCCATATAGACAGAGTACAGTTTGTGATATCCAAAGAGCATATTTTGGTATCACCATCACGTTAGTGTACTATTTATCCATTATAACAGTGTAAATGCAGTTTATATTTTTTGTTCATAAGCCTTAGACAACATAACAAATAAACAACACACTAATCATCCCAACTAGGGAGTAAGTACCTGTCCCCCCACCACAGGAAATAAAGGGGGCTGTGCACATGAAGGGTCATATAGGCCATAGAGAGAGCCTTAAAGGCAAAACATAGCCTGGCTTGTAGCCAGTGCTGTTTCTTGATAGCCTCGTTTGCTGACTGGAACTTAGGAATCTTTAACAAAAAGTATGCCACAGCATTTTGCAGCGTTTGAAGTTTCTTCAGTGAGGTATTTGAGGGATTAGAGTAGAGACCGTTACAATAGTCGAGACTCACCAGTACCAGAGAGATGACAACTTTTTTTAGAAGCTCATAAGGTAGATATTTATCAATCTTTTTTTCCAGTCTTAGGGAGTAGAGAGATGTCGACGTGACCTTATTAACTTGCTCTTTGAGATTCAGTTTGCAATCTATCGGAACCCCGAGGTTCTTGACAGTTGGTAGGGAGTGGGTCAATTTGGGAATGTCACCATGATGGTGACCATAAAGATGGATGGACCATAAAGATGGCGTCGCTCTTTTATTTAGAGATTTTCTCACTTGTAAGCAAGAGACCGACATACAAGTGGAAAACTGTGAAACTATGGCATTTTCAGTATCCTTAAACACTAATGTGTTATTCGGAGGAGTACTAATCTACAATCCTCCTGGCTGCACACTAAATTTCAGTACACAACTACTGGAGCAAATTATGCCAGTCTGCTTGAAGAACAAAAATATCCTCCTCCTTGGAGATTTTAACATACATTTTGATAAATGCAATAACCCCCTAACAAAACAATTAGTGGAGGATATGGAAATCCTGCAGATATCCCAAAGAGTTAACCAACCTACACACACGGCAGGTCATATATTGGACTTGGTATTTTCTAACATGGAATCGATTGACATTGACTCTGTAACACCTCTGCTATGGACAGATCACTATATGATCACTTTCCGTATCAATCTACCTACTATACACACGAGAACACTGGGTCTAAGTGTAGCAAGCACAAGGAGCTGGAAAAATTTCTCAACAGACAAATTCAAACAACATTTTTCACACCCGAGTTTAGCAGCTACTGATATTCATGAAGAAATAGATTTACTTCACACAAATATTAAGACTGCACTTGAGTTCTGTTCCACCCTCCGAGTTCATCACAAACCCAGAACTACAAAATCGGAAAGGTGGTACGGACCAGAATTGAAACTTTTAAAGAGAAAATGTACATCTCTGGAACATAAATGGAGAATAGGCAAGTCAGACGACACCAGAAACATTTATAAACAAGCACTCGTACTCTACAATAAAGCAATTAAGAAGGCAAAAAAGGAGTATTTTACACGTAGAATCACTGAGAATAAAAATTCCTCAAAGGAACTTTTTAGAATTGTTGGGGAATTATGTAACCCAACAAATCTTTCAGTAAAACTTACTCCATCACAAGAGAACTGCAATAAACTAAATGATTTTTTCTGTGAGAAAATTGATATCATCTATGCCTCTTTTCCTAATTGTAGGCTAGAAACCATCGAGCGCAGTGTACCAACCACAACTCAAGTTATCTGTTCAAGTTTTGGCCCTTTTTCAGAAGCCGAGGTAGGCAGAGTCATGCTCGAAGTTAAGTCAGGATCCCCACTAGATCCATGTCCGCACCACATTTTTTCTCAGCTAACCCCTATAATTTGCCCTGCTGTAACGAAAGCACTTAATCTTTCCTTATGCTCCGCTACATTTCCAAGATCTTGGAAGCAGGCCCTAGTCACCCCACTAGTAAAAAAGGCAGGATTAGATGTAAACAACCCTGCCAACTATCGACCAATATCCCAGTTACCTTACCTCTCAAAAGTGCTGGAGAAACTGGTCAATAGACGGCTATCCACTTATTTGGAAGCCAATGAACTGTTGGATGTCTCTCAGACAGGTTTCAGGGCGAACAACAGAACTGAAACAACACTTTTGGCGGTGACGTATACTATCAGGGCCCAGGTGAATCATGGTAAGACAGTCGTCCTGATACTCTTGGATTTATCAGCGGCTTTTGATACCGTACCACACGACCAACTACTGAAAGCCCTGGAAGCGAAAGGTATTCGAGACAAGGCATTGGGATGGCTACAATCCTTTTTGGCGGATCGAACACAATCAGTGTGTCTGGGTGATTTTATTTCCCCCCCGCGAAACATTAAATATGGGGTTCCTCAGGGTTCTTCATTAAGCCCAACCTTGTTTAATGTATTTGTTTCCTCATTGGCAGCCATTGGAAGAAAGTGGGGTGTTGAAATGTGTTCTTATGCTGACGACACCCAGCTGATGGTCACCATTGATGAGAAAGATGATCCTAAAACTCGACTACTAAACTGCCTGACTGAACTGGCCAATTGGATGCAAGAGCACTGTCTGAGATTAAATGCAGACAAGTCAGAAATCCTCCTGTTTGGCAAAAATCCCCAGCTCTGGGACAACAGCTGGTGGCCAAGTAACCTGGGCTTGCCCCCAAATCCCACCATAAAAGCGAAAAACTTGGGTGTGGTATTGGACAGTGCTCTGTCCATGAAATCACATGTCTCCACTGTCTGTGGCAGAGGCTTTGCATTATTGAAAATGCTCAGACGAGTCTTCCCCTGGATTCCGACTGAGTGTAGGAAGACCCTGATCCAGTCGCTGCTGATAAGCAGACTGGACTACGGCAACTCTCTGTTTGTTGGAATGGCAGACTATCTCTTCTCCAAACTGCAGATAGTGCAAAATGCCGCGGCAAAGGCTGTATGCAATAGGAAGAGATATGATTCGGCAAAAAGTTGCCTGCGAGAGCTACATTGGCTCCCAATGCGACAAAGAGCCAACTTCAAACTACTGTGTATCACACACAAGGTACTTTACAATACAGGCCCTACTATTCTACACAATAAAATCAAATTCCATAGACCATCAAGGAACCTTCGTTCCAGAACTTTAGGAAGAGCAAACACTACCCGCGTGAAGACTGTTAGGATGGGAGAGCGGGCTTTCTCTCATCTAGCTGCAACCAAATGGAATGAACTACCTTCCAGTCTCAGACTGACAGACTGTCTCCTATCATTTAGGAAACAATTAAAGACACTACTCTTCCCTAAACTAGAGTAATTAGTAATCAGTGCGGTTATCGTACCTCTCAGCACCAAACCTCAGCGCCGTGATATCCTACCCAGGATGATTGTTAGCGCTTTATAAATAAATAAATAAAATAAATAAATAAAATTTCTAAATAATATCACCTCGGTTTTAGATTAAGTTTCAAACTGTTTGCGTCCATCCATTTGCTAACCTCATTCATGCAGTTTCCGAAGGCGTCACCAGAGTTGGTCTCGTTCTTAGGGAGTGACACCACAATTTGGGTGTTGTCTGCAGAGGATGCTAGGGATAGGCCAAAGGATTATATGAGCATGGCTAGTGGGGTTTCATAAAGGTTAAACATTGTGGGGCTCAATGATGAGCCTGTGGGACTCCACATGGCAAAGAGTACGTTCTTGACTTAAACTCTCCCATTGCCACCAATTGTTGTCTGCTGATGGGAAAAGATTATAGCAGAGCTCTCGATCCCCAGCCCCCGCATGTGGTCAATCAGCATAGCATGATTGAGCCGCAGACAAATCCAGTAGAACAAGGGCAGAGTTTCCTTCCCTGTCCAAGGTTGCTCCTGGCGAAAAGGACCCACTCTTGGCAAATCATATATATTTTTTAGAAACATAATTTTGGGTGTTTTACAAGATAACAACAGTAAGTGTCTCTGTGACAGCGCCCTTCCCAGTTCAGGCATTGAGTTCAATTAAACAAGTTACTTACCTTCGGTAATGATATATCCATAAGAGATATATATTAATTATAGATTCCTAACATTAAAATTACCCCCAGGCGTCAGACTGGATCCGGAGACATTTTTTCGTAGAAGTACCACTGCGCGTCGATAGGTGGCATTGGTCGACTCTGCGTTCGTCATCGTGGTCGCCAGGATGACATTGCGGTGTCTACTTACACGCCGCCCTCGTGTGCGGACATCAGTTTTTTACACGACATTCCACGCCAGAAGCGCAGAGCCATGCAAGACACTGACCACTCGTGCACAAAACTAGGGACCTGAAAGGAAATCCTTAACCCTAGAAGACAGTTCGCAAAACGGGGAGGATGGGTGGGGCGGTAAGGAATCTATAACTAATATATGTCACTTATAGATATATTTTGTTACTGAAGGTAAGTAACTAGTTCATCTGACAGAGACTATTAGTTATAGTTTCCTTACCTTAGATTAGATACTACAGCAAAACCAACCCTGGAGGTGGGTCTGCGAACACACCAGGAAGTCCTGGAGAACAGAACGGCCAAAGAAGCTGTCTATCCGGACTTGAGAATCCAGCCAATAGTGTTTGGTGAACGTGTGCAGTGATGCCCACATTGCTGCCTGGCAGATATCATGAAGGGGAACTCCACATCCCAAAGCAGTAGTGGTTGCCAACGCAATTGTGGAATGGGCACGCCGTCCTACTGGAGGCTCCTTCTTTGCCAAAGAGTGGCAAATTTTGATACAAAGGACAACCCACCTAAAGATAGTCCGTTTTTGCACAGACCGGCCTTTTCTGGCACCCACATAGCCAACAAAGAGTTGGTCATCCACCCAGAATTGTTTTGTGCAATCCAGATAGAAAGATTCAGACGGTGGAGCCTCTCTTCCTCTTTTGAAGGATGTGAAGGTGGAAAGAAGGTGGGCAAAGTGATGGTTTGACCAATGTGGAAAAAAGTAACCACTTTAAGAAGAAAAGAAGGCCTTGTTCGTAGGACAACCTTGTCCAGATGAACAGCAAGAAAAGGAGGCTTAGAAGACAGAGCCTGAAGCACACTCACACTGCGAGCAGAGGTGATGGCTACCAGAAAGACAGTTTTTAAAGGCAGAAGTCTGAGAGGACAGTTATGTAGCAGCGTGAAAGTGAAAGGAGCGCAAATTAGGGATGTAAGAACCAAGTTCAAGTCCCACTGAGGCATTACGAAAGGAATAGGAGGAAAGAGGTGAGTAATGCCCTTAAGAAATCTATCTACAATAGGGGACTTGAAAAGAGAAGGATGATCAGGCAGCCGAAGAAAGGCTGAGAGATAGCCCTTAAGTGTGCCCAGAGCAGAGCCCTGCTGGGCCAAAGAAAGGAGGAACGAAAGAGGGGCAGAGAGGGGATCCATAGCCTTTCCTGTGTACCATGCCACAAATGTGTTCTATCTACAGGCGTATACCGTCTTAGAGGAGGGACGCCTGGCTGCCAAAATAACATTACAGACTTTGGGAGGAAGGTCACAGGCTGTCAACTGTCGCCGCTCAATCTCCACGCAAGGAGGTGGAGGTTGGACAGGTTCGGGTGGGGACCGTCCCTTGCTGCTGCAACAGAAGATCCTCCCGAAAGGGCAGTCGGATCGGAGGATCAATGGCCAGATGTAACAGCTCGTGATACCAGACTCTACGTGCCCAATCCGGAGCCACAAGAATGACTTAGGCCCGGTTGCGCTTGATCTTCTTCAGCACTCTGGGCAGAAGTGGTATAGGCGGAAAGGCATATAGAGGACCGCAACTCCACTTGCGACAAAAAGCATAGCCGAGCGAGTGCTGTCTTGGAAACTTTAACGCGCAGAACTGCTGACATTGCACGTTCTCCTCTGTGGCGAATAGATCTAACCAAGACTCTTGCACCACCTCCGAGTGAAGACATCATTTGTGATCCATCATGCACCTGCGGCTGAGTTCGTCCGCCCTCGCATTCAGTGCCCTGATGTTCCAGCCATGTCCAGAGGCGAAGAGCCTCTTGACATAGGGTCCATGACCCCACCCGCCCATTTAGTTGCAGTACCACATGGCGGTGGTGGTGTCTGTGAACACCTGCACTACTCCTCCCCGGACAGAGGGAAGGAATGCTTTGAGAGCAAAACGAATCACCCAGAGCTCCAGAAGGTTGATGTGGAGCTCGGACTCCGCCGGAGACCAGAGACCTCTGATCTCCACCTCTCCTATGCTGCCGCCCCATCCAAGAAGTAAAGCATCTGTCACCACTGTGAAGTCTGGTTGGGGAAGCGAGAGGGATCTGCTGCTGACCCAATCCTGGTTCGTTAGCCACTACTGCAATTGGCATGCAATGCCCTCCAAGATCTGGATGCAATCGGACAGATTCCCCATATGTTGTGCCCACTGGAACTTCAGGTCCCACTGCAGAGCCCGCATATGCCACCTGGCATGATCTACCAGCAAAATGCAGGCGGCCTTGAGGCCCAGCAGCCGCAGGGTCATTCTGACCGGCACCCGGGATAGAGGCTGAAAGATCGGAATCATAGCCCAAATATCCCAGACTCGCTGCTCTGGAGGGTAAGCCCGAAACTGAGTCGTGCACAGAACCGCTCTGATGAAAAGGAGCTCAGGTGTGACTTCGGCACGTTGATAGAGAACCCCAGCGAATGCAAGAGGTCCGTTGTAGTCTGGAGGTGGGAGACAACAGTCTGGGGCGAGCCCACCTTCAACAGCCAGTCGTCGAGATAGGGGAAGACAGGAACCCCTGATCTGCACAGATGAGCTGCGACCACCACCATCACTTTTGTGAAAATCCGATGGGCGCTGGTAAGGCCAAAAGGGAGCATGGTAAACTGAAAATGTTTATGGATCACCATAAACCATAGGTAACGCCTGTGGGCTGGCAGGTCGGGAATGTGGAAATAGGCGTCCTGCAAGTCCAACGCTCCAATCCAGTTTCCAGGGTCAAGAGCAGACAGAACCTGAGCCAAAGTCAACATCTTAAAGTGGTTGACGTCCCTGTGGTTTACAATAGGACACAGGCCTTTGTCCTTCTTGGGTACCAGAAAGTAGTGGGAATAGCAACCACGATCTACTTCTGGCCCAGGGATGCGCTCAATGGCTCCCTTGGCCAAGAGAGCCGCAACTTCCTGGCGGAGAAGGGCCAAGTGATACTCTAACATTCATACAAGGGGTACGAGAGGCAACATATATAGACAGTAATTTACAAAGTCTCTGGTTGAAAAGAATGAGTCTGTGTCGTGGCTTTTGTGTGTCTTTATTGCCGTAATGCTGGATTTTCATAAATGCACAGCCAACGCGTTTCGCCCAAACATGGGCTTCTTCAGGGCTGTAATAACATACAATGTACACACATTTAGGATTTCGCATGTCAATACATTATTGTGTGCACATACGGGTGACAGTTAATCTCAAGTGCTCCTGGTAGGAGAGCATGGAAAATGAGGAAACAGGGGCCGGAAGTCTGTCAAAACAAGGGGGGGTAAGAGTGTCTAACCAAAAGTGACCGGTGACAACTAAAGGTGTGTCGCCACCGGTGTGTGCCATCACATTGAAGGGAAGGGAAAATAGAACCATGTGGCTATGATGGCCAGTATAGTACAGAGCCATTAATTATACCCAAAAGTAAGACATGTGTCAAATTACTCGGCCTACCTAAGTGAGAGTGGAAGAAGGGAGGGTGACAGAAGTGGGACATAAATTGTTAGAGTGCTAAGAAATACATCACTGCAACCATAGTAAAGTGAAGGAACGACGCAAACACTCGAAGGAATGTGCCTGTAGTGTGTCAGAATGCGCTTACCGATTGAAAGGTGTTGTGGTCCTGCCAAAGTAAATTAATGGTGTCTGTAAACATTAAGGTCCGTGTTTTAGACGTAGGATCTCGCCAAGGTAAGGAGATCCCCAAAATACTGGTCCGTGTCAGGACGTGGATTGAGGTGTGTAACCTAAACAAGGGAGGGTAATAGTTTAGGAAGAGTACGGAAGAAGGTACTGCTGGTTCAATGCGTACGGTGCGGTGATGTGAGCTGTGTGTAGACCAACCTCAAGGCTATAGGCGCATCTCGTAATCCTTGTTCAGGTAAAGCTGTTCTCTGCAGAGAGGGTCCGTGTCAGAGACAGGGGGTAGCTGTGGGAAAAGGGGGGTAAGAGTAGAGTAAGTGTAAGCCACGTAGATCAGGCGTTTATGCATGAAAGGCCTGTTGGGCAGAGCGAGTCTCCAAAGGCGCTGTTTAAAAACTGCGCAATGGAGTGTAACTCGGGACAAGTACCTGTGTGTGTAAAGTGATTAGTGTAACTGGGGCAAAGGCTCACAGTAGTCAAATCGTTACCATTTGTCGTGAAAAGCGGTAGGAGACAGCAACTCTACAACACAGGTGGCATAAATAGATGTACTTCTTCAGATGGTATGGAATAAACGACAGAAAGGTTGAGAGCAAGGGCCAAAAGTGTAAAGGGCATCTGCAAGGCCAGAGTACATGCTGGAGCTAATGTGCACTTGTATTGGGCCAGTAAAAACTGCGCTGATATACGTATAAATGTAGTGATGGTTGTTAGAAAGTCCAGAGCCACCCTAATGTGAGAGATGGGCTAAGGCATCAAGGTGAAAGAAGGCTGCGGTGCCCATGTCCATGCGCGTTAGTGAGTGCTAAGCTAGCCCCTTCCAATAGCACATTGATTAAGACAGAATATCGTCCGTTGAGGCCACAACCATATGCTAGGACAGTGGCAGCCGCTATACGTAAAGGTGCCTATATCGCGGTATAGGCAGGGTGATAAACACTCGTGCAAAACAGACCGTGTGCCTGAAAGTTGAGCATCCGGTCCAATGTATACTGCTAGATCAGCTAAGGGTGCCCAATATGCCCCATCACTCCGCGCTAATCCCATCTCTTGTATTAACACTTACTTCTGTGAAAGAGTGAAGCGCTGTCCGTGTTCGGATGGCGTCGGGTCCCCTCAGTGGCAAAAGTGAGAGAGTCATGTCTCAACAGTGAATAAAGCAACTCCCCCATATAGTACTTCCGGTGTGACACGGAGAGTACTTCCGGGTGTGGTGGGCTGCATGAACACGTCTGGTCTGCTAACCAGGGCGGCCATATTGCTAGTATGCAAACTAGACGAACAGTAAGATGAGCCAAAGTTTGGTCAAATCCATGTGTGATGGATAATGATATCCAGAACCGATTGGCGGTGAGAGTAATGGGAAGGCAAACCGCCAAGATAGTTTAAAAAAATTGGTTAAGAAAAAGATCGTTAGGGAGAGCAAGAACACCGTGTAGGTATAAATGGAAAAAGCATGCACAGTAGTGAGATAACGTGAATCAGTGACTTGGGCGTTACTGTAGGGATGGTAAGGAAAGTAAATAAGGGTATTTATAGGTAGGCAGAAGTCAATAAAGCATAAGCTGTTTCAAATAGCTTGGATAATACAGGCAGAGCATGTAAACATTGCTGAAACCAAGAAGGACAATACGTTTGCTGCATGGTACATAAGGTGACACAGGTAAAGGAGGCCAGATTATGCCACAGTAAACGGTAGTGAAAAACAAACGGCGGTGTGAGTACAGATCACAGTGCCATAAGAAACGGTAATGTAGAACAATAATGTAAAATCGCTGATGGTGTGAGTACAGATCATAGTAAACACGATGGTGATCAGTGCCATTGCAATTCAGTGTGTCTGAACAGTATTACACAATAATCAATGTAACTAAATTAAGGTTCTGGACATGCTGTAATATGCGTGTTAGATCCGATGGCCTAGAGTAAAGAAACAAAGTGTATTACATTTAGCAGTATTGTAAGACAGTTGCTGGTACGGGAATAAATGGAATAAAAGTGTTGTAGATCTGTAACAAAAGGATGTAGAGAAGCAGAATAATCCCTAGTGTGAGACGCGAAAACCAGGTAAAATTATGTCACGTACAAGATGGGTGCAGTGGGATGTTGTGCTAGTTTCTGACAGTGGTTCACAAACACAGAAAGCCTAGTGCTAACATTCTCATAGACTTGGCTAACGTGTACGTTGTGTGTGAGGGCACTGGCGAATAGTCATGGTAAACAAAAACACAGGCAAGAAGAGATCTGATTGTACCTCAGTCAGGTGCCTATGAGCATAAGGCACTTATACATGGAACCAAGATGATGTGCCATCATGATGAGGTTATAGGAAGTAGTGCATCTCATTGTCACTATTAAGACATGCAATGGTATTGAGGTGGCATAGATGGATGGAAAGGCACGAAGGGGAGGGAGTAGCCCCTTCGGACTATCTGTAAAACCCACCAGTCCGACGTGATGTTTTGCCAGTGGGGGAGTGATGGCGAATCCTGCCGCCCACTGGCAACTGGTGGCCCTGGAGGGTCGGACTAGGAAGGTTTGGAGGCTGCTGCAGAGGGGGCACTGTTGGACTGGACCGCCCGCTGGCTCCCTGACCCACGCCGCTGGGTCCCACGTCCCCGGCTGCGCAGAGGCTGAACAGTTTGCGCAGGCCTGTGGCCCTGGGCATAACATGGTGGGGCAATGCTTCAGCAGGCACAAAAGGGGCAAAAGCAGACTGCGCAGGCCGGTTGGTAGCGAGGCCTAAGGATATGGCCACAGCCCTAGAATCCTTAAAGCGCTCGAGGGCGCTGTCTGCTTTGTTGCCAAACAGGCGACGGCTATAAAAGGGCCTGTCCAAAAGAGTAGATTGGACATCCAGGCGTAGAGTCTCAAGGCTACCGACGTGGAAATCGCCCTGCCTAGCAATCGGTGGTGTCCAGCCCACACTGAATGGCGACCCTGGCTGCATCTCTACCCTCTGCAACGGCATGGGAGAGAGTGGCTCGGGCCTCCTCCGGGCACTGTGGCAGCACCTGCACAACAGAGTTCAACACACAGTGGGTGTATCGGACCAACATACATGCAGTGAGTGTTCACCGAACGCAGTCCCAAGCTGGCGGAAAAAACCATCTTCTTCCCAAGATGGCCCAGCTTTTTGGATCTGGTGGGGCAGTAGGGAATGCGCGCTTGGATGTAGAGGCTTGGACCACCAAGCTCTCAGAGGTAGGGTGCTAAAGAGAGGAAAATGGGATCGCCCGGGGCCGGGCAGTGGTGTCGGGCAATCATCCTATCCACAGGAGCCACCGTGCTGGGGTTGGACCAGGTTCCCAGAAGGATGTCCGTGAGGTCATTGCCGGTTGAAGAACCTCAGTCAGGAGGTTAGTTCTGACTGCCACCTTAGGAAGCTCGCGGTTTGAGGCCTCAGCCGCCCTACGCAACACCACTGCGTAAGATGCACCCTCCTCCGTAAGCACGGTGGGAGGAGAAAGCCTACCAGGGTCTAGTGAGGTGTCTAGAGCACTGGCCTCACCCAACTCCTCTCTCCAGTCTTGTTCGTCCAACTGGTCTTCAAGAGGGTCCACAGACCCCGCCCAGTTCGCCTCATCCTCACCTGGTTGCCACACAGGGCAATAGGGAACTCCAGGATAGAACGGGGGCACAAAAGTACTCATCGGCATCGGAGCGAGGTCGGTCCAGCTCCGTGTCCATGTTGAGGTGGAGGCTGGGGTCGACGCCGGCTGTCGACACAACTGGCGCCAGAGGCGGCGGAGGTGTCGACTTTGGATTCGGCGCCGGAAGAGGTGTTGTAAAGTCAAACGGCGCCGATCCAGATCTGATCCTTGGGGCCCCCGGCTCGCTGGGGCCGGAGCCGCAGGGTTCAAAGGCCTAGAGCCCCCAACTGTGTCTGTGGAGCATGAAGGCGCACCGGCGGAGTCGGTCTACCCAAAGATGGAGTGGAGGGCTTTGTAAGAGCTACGAAGGTGAGCAGAGGTCGCTCCAGCTCGCAGAAAGGGTGAGGATCTCGGAGCTGACCCAGCTGGCTCCGCAGGCGGAGCCGCAGACCGAGCACCATCTGCCTCTGGACGGGGAGAACGCAAAGGGCGGCGATACTTCTTCGCCTTCTTTTTGTGCTTCGACTTACCCGAAGGGTTTTTGAATAATGGGAATAATGCAGTCACTGAAAGACTCTGTAGAGTTGGGTTTCAGAAATATAGCCTATGTGGATGATGGCAAGAAGTGGAAAGCTGTGCTGTGAGCAGTGGACTGTTCTGAAAGTGAGAGTGTGTACAGGGAGGAGCACTGTTGTTAACTGAATGCTTCAGAGAGAAGGGAACATGGGTGGGACAATGGGTAGACTGTTGTGCAGCACATTGGGTGCAGTGCAGAGAGTTGATTAGTGAGTAGAGTGGAGGAATGTGCAGACACTGAGATCTATTTAGAGAGTAGGGCCTGTTTAGAGAGTTGAGGGATGAGTAGCATTTAAGATTCTGTATACATGTAGGCTGGGAATTGACCTAAGTGGAGGATTGTGGTTGTGATGCAGGTAAAGGGGTGTACAGAGTAGGGCTGTGAAGCAAACTGATTGACAGACTGAAGGGTAAGAGAGTGTGCACTGAACGGAAGGATGTGCATAGAGTGGCAAGTGGGACTAAATATAGAGGTTCACAGCTCTTCCGGGAGTGTAGAGCTCCCTTGACACAGTGGCCCCATTGCATTGAAAACCCACCTATCCCCAAAGCAGGTATAAAAAACCTGGGGGTTTGGATGGAGAACTCAATCAGGATGGATTGCCAATCCAGGAAACTGTCAGGAATATGTTTTTCTCTGCTTAAAATACTAAGTAAGATTATTGAGGTTATCCCGGAACATCTGAAAAAAAATGGTCATCTAGTCTCTTACAATCTCGCGCTTGGACTATGGCAACTCACTTTACGCGGGCGCGCCCAAATGTGTGACAAAGACACTACAGGTAGTACAAAATGCGGCAGCAAGACTCCTTCTAAAAATCCCCAAACGCACTTCCAACTAAAGAAGCACTGAAACAGCTACACTGGCTCCCTATTGAAACTAGAATAACGTTTAAGTCCCTATCCTGGCATATAGGGCTGTTAACAAAAAATGCCCAATAAAACTGAGACAAATGATGTCCAGGTATATCCCGACCAGGCATGTAAGATCAGCCCAGCAACAGCTTCTTAGGATAACAAGAGCCAAAAGAGCAAGGTGGGAGGGGGGCAGATCATTTGCCCACCTGGTACCAAAGATGTGGAATGCCCTCCCATATCAAATAAGAATCCTACCAAACAAAACCATTTTCGGGAAGCATCTTAGAACTTTGCTGTTCCTCTCGTAGATGCCTTATGGATAGAGCTTGTAAACAGTACTCTTTAGAGCTGGGAAGCCTTCGGGCAGTCACGCGCTCTACAAATTCTTAAACATAAACATGTTAATAAGTGTGGCTGTGCAGCGTGAAGTACTTCTCAGTGGCTGTGCAGACTTGATCACTGTGTATACCACGTCCAGTAATTGGTGGTCATGCTGGGAGTAAAGAAACGAGAGGTATTCTGAAAGTGTTACGCTGCAAAAAGTGGAAAGATATGCAGAGTGAGACGTGTAAAGTACTGTGTGTCCAAAGAATGTTGAATTGTGCAGAATGCTGGGCAGGGGTCAGAGCTGCATGCACAGGGATAGCTGTGCTATGCATGGAAGCCTGAGTAAGATGGGGGCTGTGCCTGTGAAGTGAAGAAAGGTTCAGAGAGTAAAGGCCTCTCCTGGATTGGGCAGTGCTAAACAGTGACTGGATCTACAGGTCTCTGAAGTACTATGATCGATAGGATGGCTGTGCTGATCAGTGAATGGCTGTGCAGGCAGCGAAGTACTGGGATTGCAAAGTAGCTCTAGAAGGAGTGTAGTGAAGAGATGACAAGTTGTGCAGATAGAGGATCTCTAGAGTGTGTAGTATGTGGAGCGCTCTACAGAGAAAGGGAGTTGTATCTAATAAATAGAGCCCTGAAAGTGCTAATGTAAGTATTTGCCACCTTTTAGTGCTGAGTGGCGTCTTAAATAACTGAGAAGCTGGAGCAGCACTAAGGGCCAGCTGTACGACCATTCCGTTTTGCGAGTGGCAAATTGTGATTTTTTGTGACTCGCAAAACGGAATCTACTAATGTGTCTTAGACACATTTAACGATTCCCAATGGGGTTGCAAATTACCTGCTTCATCAATATTCATGAGGCAGGTCGCAATTTGCGACCCATTGGCCCCTCCAGGTAGGTCGCTCCCCCGCTGCACAGCTCCGCCTGTGTGCCCCTGCCGCTGCTGAGGTCTTGCTGGTAAGTGTGTTTCTTCCGTTTTGGTGCCCCGTTTTTATTGCCTTCTGTGCCACTGTTTTCTCCCTCCTTGTGCCCCGTTTTTTTTGCCTTCTGTGCCACTGTTTTTCCCCCTATTGTGCCCCGTTTTTTGTCTTCTGTGCCAGTTTTGCCCCCTCTTGTGCCCCGTTTTTTGCCTTCTGTGACAGTGTTTTGCCCCTCCATGTGCCCCGTTTTTACCTTCTGTGCCACTGTTTTGCCCCCTCCTGTGCCCCGTTTTTTTTACTTCTGTGCCACTGTTTTTCCCCCTCTTGTGCCCCGTGTTTTGCCTTCTGTGCCACTGTTTTGCCCCCTCTTGTGCCCCGTTTTTGCCTTCTGTGCCACTCGTTTCCCCAGCCGCTTGTCCCCTGAGGCCCCACCCCCTTGACTGCCCACTTCCCAATCGCTGCTCCTGCCTACCACCTCCCAGCTGCTCCTCCCTCCCACCTCCCCATATAGGCCGACTGCTGCGCGGTGAGGAGAGCGACCCTTGACCCCTCCAGGTAGGTCGCTCCCCCTCTGCACAGCTCCGCCTGTGTGCCCCTGCCGCTGCTGAGGTCTCTCTGGTAAGTGTGTTTCTTCCGTTTTGGTGCCCCGTTTTTATTGCCTTCTGTGCCACTGTTTTCCTTCTTCTTGTGACCCGTTTTTATGCCTTCTGTGCCGCTGTTTAACCCCTTGCTGTGCCCCGTGTTTTGACTTCTGTGCCACTGTTTTCCCCGTTTGTGTCCCGTTTTTTGCCTTCTGTGCCACTGTTTCCCCCCTCCTTGTGCCCCGTTTTTTGCCTTCTGTACCACTGTTTTCCCCCTCCTATGCCCCAGTTTTGCCTTCTGTGCCACTCGTCTCCCCCGCCGCTGTGTCCCCTGCGGCCCCGCCCCTCTGACTGACCACTGCCCATTCGCTTCTCCCACTTCCCAGCTGCTCCTCCCGCCCACCTCCCCATATATGCCGGACCCTGCGCGGCCGCGCAGCGGGCTTGCTGATGGCACGCCTAAGGCAAGCCCGTCTGCGCCCGTCCGCGCCTGGACCGCACCCAGCACCAGGAACCCTGGACCCTGCACACACCACGACACCCACCTCCGCTACGACTTCAGTACTCTCCACGCACTCAACGCCGGACTGCTGCCTGGCCGCCCCCAAACGCACCCAAGAACCCTTCTCCTGCCGGAACTGCAGCTTCACCAGCATTCGGCCCGCCAACCCACCCAACATGGAAACCAACTTCCTCAGATGTATCCTGCTCAACACCCGCTCTGCCCGCAAACACGCCGTTGAACTCTGGGATCTACTCAACACCAACGCCCCCAGACGCCGCCTTCCTGACTGAGACCTGACTGACCCCCTCCTCAGCACCTGACATTGCCATAGCCACCCCAGAAGGCTACAAGATCACCCGCAAGGACCGCACCAACGGAATCGGAGGAGGAATTGCCATCGTCCACAGAAATAATCTCAAAATCTCAACACACGCCAAAGACACCCGCAGCACTGCCCAACACCTGCACTTCCCAACACTACCCTCAGAGGCACCCTCATCTACAGACCCCCAGGACCCCGACCGCAGTTCTGCGACCCCATCACCGACCTCGTCAGCACACACACCCTCGCCTCCACGGACTACATCCTCCTCGGGGACCTGAACTTCCACCTCGAGAACAACAACGATGCCAACTCCTCCACCCTGATCGACAACCTCGGACTCAGACAACTCCTCACAGCACCCACACACTCCGCTGGCCACACACTTGACCCCATCTTCTCAGCGAGCAGCCACGTCTTCTTCGACCGCACCACCGAACTCCACTAGACCGACCACCGCTGCATCCACTTCGCCTTCCGGAAACCCACCATCGCACCCAGCAGATGCCTCGCCGCTGCTGGGGCAAGATCACCAAGGACCAGCTAACCGCCGCCCTCGCCCAGAACCCACCCGCAGACCCAACCGACCCAGACGCTGCAGCCCACAGCCTCAGACAATGGATCAACGACTGCGCCAACACCCTCGCCCCGCTCAAGAAACCCCCGAACACCCAAACCAGCAAGAGAGCCAGCTGGTTCACCGAAGACCTCCAGGTCTCCAAGCGAACCTGCCGAAAACTAGAAAAAAACTGGACCCGCAAAAGAACACCGGAAAGCTACACAGCCCACAGGAATGCCACCCGCCGACACCACCAACTCATCAGATCTGCCAAAAGGACCGCCTTCAGAGACCGCCTAGACAACAACGCACACAACAGCAAAGAGCTCTTCAGCATCGTGAAGGAACTCTCCAACCCCAGCTCCAACACCAACGACATCCCACCGTCACAAGACCTATGTGACTCGCTGGCCAACTTCTTCCATCGCAAGATCACAGACATCCACAACACCTTCGACGCCGTCACCACCCCGGCAACAACCCACACCCCCGCTCCCACGACCACTACCCGCACCAACCGCCTGCGTGCCTTGACCAACATAAACGACAACGACACCATCAAGATCATGAACACCGTCCACTCCGGATCCCCGGAAGACCCCTGCCCACACCACATCTACAACAAAGCCAGCAGCCCGATTGCACCCCACCTCCGGAAAACCAACAACACCTCCTTCGAGACAGCGACCTTCCCGGAGAGCTGGAAGCACGCAGAGATCAACGCCCTACTAAAGAAACCCAAGGCGGACCCCAAGGACCTCAAGAACTTCCGACCCATCTCCCTGCTCCCGTTCCTGGCGAAGGTCATCGAAAAGGCTGTCAACATACAACTGACCAGCTTCCTCGAAGAGAACAACATCCTGGACCCATCCCAGTCAGGGTTCCGCAGCAACCACAGCACCGAAACTGCTCTCATCGCCACCACCGACGACATCAGGAACATGCTCTACAATGGAGAAACCGTGGCCCTCATCCTCCTGTACCTGTCAGCCGCTTTCGACACAGTCGGCCACCGCACACTAAGAGCACGCCTCCACAATGCCGGAATCCAAGAGAAGGCCCTGGACTGGACCACCTCCTTCCTCTCTGTCCATTGTAGATGTGGTGAGGGCAGAGATCTGAGGGGGCTCCGGAGTGGATGCTCTTCATGAGCCTGGAGTGTTGTCAGAGGTTAGGGTAGTCCAGTTGGTCAAGGTCTGCTGGGCGCTGTATTCATTGGGTGCCGTGGTTGCAGGGGGTGGGGGTTTGGGTCTTGGGTTGCAAAGCTGTCGTAGATCTCCTTGATCTTGCGGTGGAAGAAGGTAGCAAGGTTGTCACAGAGGTCTTGGGACGGGGGGGATGTCTGTTTTCTTTGTGCTGGGTTTGGCGAATTCTTGGACTACGGTGTTCTTTACTGTTGTGTGCGTTGTCATTGATGCGTTCCTCAATGGCTGCCTTCTTTGTTTTTCTGATGAGGCAGTGGTGTGCATTGATGGTGGATTTGAAGGCTGCATGGTCTGCCGTGATTCTGCTGCTCCTCCATCTTTTCTCGAGCCATCTGCCGATGCGCCTGGACTCTTGGAGGGCGAAGGAGAACAAGCTGGCATTCTTGGTGAGCTGTTTGCCTACGTGTTTCTTGAGCAGGGCCAGTGTGTGGGTGCAGTCTGAAATCCAGCAGTATAGGTTGCGTGCTGCGGTGTTGGCATCCGTGGATGTCTGTGGTGGGGTCTTGCTGAGGGAGGTAGTGAGCTGGTCTTCAGTGACCTTGTTCCAGCTTCTGCAAGGGTCACAGTAGGCATGGTGGTGTACGGTAGGTTTGGTGAAGGAGAAGTGGAAGTGGAAGCAGTGATGGTCAGTTCAGTGTGGCTCGGAGGTGTGGTTGATGGATATGTTGTTGCTTGCGGAGAAGATGGGGTTGAGCGTTTGCCCTGCTGAGTGAGTTGGCATTATGACCAGATGTTCGAGTCAGACGGTGACGAGGTTCTCCAGTAGGGATGAGGTGTTGTGATCTTCGACGTTGTCTAGTTGGAAGTTGAGGTTGTCGAGGAGGATGTAGTCCGTTGAGGCAAGAGCGTGGTGAGCAATGAATTCATTTATGGCGTCGCTGAATGGGGGTGCGGGGTCCAGTAGGTCTGTAGACGAGGGTGCCATGTAGGGTGGCGTTCAGGTTGGTCTGGATCTGGAAGTGGAGGTGGAGGTGCTCCATGTCAAGTGAGTGGTCGTCAGGGCTGGTTGTGAGGCAGAGGGTGTCTTTGTGCACGATGGCGCTGCCCCTCCCGGTCGGTTCGCAGGGTCCTTGTGGATGATTATGTAGCCGTCGGGGATGGCAGCTGCGATATCCGGGCTGAGCTGGAGTTCATCCAGGTTTCTGGGAAGAAGGCGGGGGAGGTGGAGTCAAGCAGGTCCCAGATCTCCATGGAGTATCTTTTGAGGGAGTGTGTGTTGAGTACGATACATCTGAGGTGGTCGGGTCCCGTTTTTTTGTGTCGTGCAGACAGTAGGTCTGGTGTGCGGAGGCCGGAGAAGGTGTAGGTGTTGCAGGTGAACGGGCCTTGGGTGTTCTTTGGTGATGCAAGGGGCAGGTGGAGTGGCATTCGATATTAAGGACGTGGAGGGTGTTGGTGTCGTAGCAGTGGATGGCCTGAGGACAAGGGTCTGTGGCGCTGGGTGCGGTCTAGGCATAGATGGGTGCAGATGGACTTGCCTTTGGCACCCAAGCGGCTGCCATCAAGTAGCATGAGGGGGAGGGCTAGACAGCTGGGAAGGCGGGAAGCAGGAAAGTAGCGCTGGAGGGGGGGCAGGCCGCAGGATGCTAGCAGCAGCAGGAATACAGCGAGGAAAAAGCGCAAATGTGAAAAAGTGCAGAAAGTGAAATACAGTACCCAGAAAAGTGCAGAAAGTGACAGAAAAGCAGAAAAGATGGAAGGAGGAAAATAGAGATCAGAGGAGAAAAGGCAGAAAGCAGAGAGACAGAGGGTGGAGCAGCAACAGAGCAGAGATGCTCCCCACTGGACCACCAGAGATGAGGCACAGGCGGGTGCCTGTGGGTGGATGAAGGCCTCGAACTTGGGACCTGGAAAGGTCAGGGGGCAACCGCTACCAGACAGAGCTGTGTGGCGAGGGTAACTACCTTCTTAAAAGGTCATCACATTACAGTAACAGTACACTTCACTAGAACAAAATGCCACAAGCGCATATGCTTAAACATACTTGTTACACATTACCACCTCCAGATACCCGCTTTCATAAGACAGTGGAAATAATTGTTGGCACCAAGCATTGCCTTAACTTACCTCCATAGACTTTCAATCAACTAATCAGAAGATTTGCAGATCGCTTCTTGTCACCCGTGAGGGCATCCAGGCACTGGCAGGGTCCAGTTAACTAGCTGAGTAGCCAGGACTTTAGGGACCTTTGGAACTCTGGAAAAGATGGGGAGGTCCTGAGCTGAAAGGGTAGTTTGTTCCATGTCATAGCTACTTGGTAGGTTGAGGAGCGACCTCTACATTTGCTACCTCGAATGCAGGGGTGAGGGTCGGAGAAAGGGAAGCAGGGGTGTCTGATGGGCTGATAGAAGTTTAGGCTGTGGTTCAAGGAGGTAGGCCGGCAGTTCTGTAGGGCTTTGTGTGTGTGTTCAGGAGCCTGAACAGGTATTGTTTCTGTACAGGGAGCCAGTGTGTGTTCCTCTACAGAGATCCAGGACGAGTCTGGCTGCGGTGTTCTGTATGTTCTGTAGTCAGTTAGAGAAGGTGAGCTGTGATCCCTGCGTAGAGCCTGCTGCCATAGTTTAGTCGGCTGGAGGTGACAGCCTAGGTGATGGTGCATACTGAGTTTGGGGTAGCCATTTGAATATCTTACAAAGCATGCAGTGGATGAAGAAGCAGTAGGAGGAGACGGAGTTGACCTAAGTCAGCATGGTTATCTTGTTGTCCAGAACAATGCATTCCTAAATTGGTTAGTTGGGGAAGGAGTAGGTCTGAGTTCTGAGGGCCCCCAGGAATTTTCCCATGGGGAGCTTTTGTTTCCGAAGATCAGCACTTCTGTCTTTGTCTGTCTGTGTTGAGCTTCAGGCAGTTGACCTTCATCCAGCTGGCAACCTCTGTCATGTACTTGTGGAAGTTGGTCAAGGTGGTGTCTTCGGAGAGTGAGGATAAGTTGTGTGTTGTTGGTGTAGGATATGATGATGAGTCTGTGGGTTTTGACGATGCTGGCCAGCTGTGTCATATGAGTGTTTAGGAGGGTGGTGCTGAGTGAGGATACTTGGGGCTACTCCACATATTATTTCCGTGGGTTTGGAGGGGGAAGGCGGACCTTCTGTGTTCTTCTGCTGGGAAAGAGGCGATCCATCTGAGAGTGGTTCCTTGTATGCCTATGTTGGGCAGCCTTGATCTTAGTGTATGGTAGGAGACCATATCAAAGGCTTCTGAGAGGTCTAAGAGGATCAGAGCCACAGTCCCTCCTAATTCGAGGAGGGCTCGGATGTCATCTGTAGCCACTATGGGGGTTAATTCATTGCTATAGAATCCGGAATGGGAGGAGTTGAGTAGGAGGTTCCTTTCCAGATGTGAGGGTAGTTGTTGGTTGATGGCTTTTTCTAAAACTTTGGTTAGGAACGGAAGCAGGGAGATCAGTCGGTAGTGATTGAGTTTGCTGGGGTCTGCTGATGGCTTCATTAGTAGGGCAATGACTTCTGTGTATTTCCAGCCCTATAGGAAGATGGCAATTGAAGTGTTGAACAAGGTGCAGAGTATGAGGATGATTCTGGCTTCGTCTAGGTTGAAGATGTTGTGAGGGCATGGGTCGGTTGGGGCACCTGAGTGGATCGAGTTCTTGATGGAGGGGGAGTCCTGTAGGATGAGCTAGCTACATTCGGTTAGTGGACTGTCTGTGGTGGTAGCGGGGTCGTTGTGTTGCTTGAAAAGCCTAGGGTTGGAGTTTGTAGTGTCTGCAGATTTTGGTGATCTTGCTGTGTAAGAAGTTTGCCACAGATTTCCTGTTAAGGGGTATTGTTGTTTGTTGCAGCTGAGGGATTTGATAATTCTTTGATGAGGTTGAAGAGTACTTTGCTGTTAATGGAGCTTGATTTGATACATGAGGCTAAGGCCTTTTTCTTCAATTCACTCAACTGTCTGTGATCGAGGTTGAGGGCTGTCTTGAAGGTGGTCTGGCCGGTTGTGTCCTTGCTGGTGCGCCATTTCCTTTCCAGTTGTTTACAGTATCGATTAGTGGCTCTGAGGTCTTTAGTTTACCAGTTAGCCTGCTTGGTGGACCTTACGTAGGTGTTGTTGCTGATGGAAGTGACGCTGTCGGCGCAGTTGGTGATTCAATTGTTAACGCTTCTGACGCTCTGATCTAGGTTATTGGAAGAGATGGAGTGGATGGTGTTGGGGGTTTCGATCCATGTGTCTTTTACGACTTTGCTCCAACTGCGATGGGGGAAATTGGGCATACTGGGGACAGAGGTCTGTGAGCTGGTGATGTTGAAGTGCACGATGGAGTGGTCGGTCCAGGTGAGTTCAGTGGTATGGCTCTATCTGATGTGGTCGCTGTAGATGAAGATGGGGTCTAGTGTGCGGCCTGCGGTGTGCATGGGGTCGTGGGCGAGTCTGATGTTGCTCATGCTGTCGAGGAGATTGGTAGTGTGAAGTCATTGTGGTCATCAAGATGGAAGGTGAGGTCACAGATGAAAATATGGTTGTTGGGGTCTATGGCAAGGGGGGCGATGAAGTTGCAGAAGGCTGGACTTGGTCCTGGAGGACAGTAGCAAGGGTGCCCCTGATTGTGGTTTTGCTGTCAGTTTGAAGCAAAAAGCTGAGGTGCTATATGGCTGGGGTGGGATGTTGTCATTTGTGGTGGTGCACTGGATAAATGGATTCCTTGTGTATGATGGTGATCCATCCGCCAGGCTAGTTAAAGCATGGGTGATCTTGTATCCTTTGAGTGGTGCAGTGGTAATGTCTGGCGCGGAAAAGGGGTTGAGCCATGTCTCAGTGAGAAAAAGGGTGTGGTGGTGGAGATACATTAAGCATGTGTTGAGAAGGGCGCATGTGAGTTGGTGTTTTTGTTCAAGTGGCGTCTGTGGTGTGTTTGGTGTGGGGCAGGTCGGTGGGCTAGTGTGTGTGCTGTGGCAGGTGAGTGCAGGTGAAAGGTCCTAAGATGGAGCGTGGATCTTCGGGATGGTAGTGTAGAGCTCCGCAATCGTGTATCAATCAATCAGTATTTGGATAACTGCAGTGTCACCCCTAGTGTATCCGGCCGCTGACGATGCCACGTCTCTGTTGAAGATCCAGTTGCTTTCTGAATTTGCCAGGTAGAATGATGTTCGGAGGATATGGGGCAGGTTGTTCCAGGTTTTGGCCACATATAGGAGGAGGAGCTTCTTCCCTTGCGGCAGCAATGGTGTGTGCGAGGGCAAGTGAAGCACAGCGCAGGTGACTTGCGGGCAGGTGGAAGTTTAGTCGTTGGTTGATGTAGGAAGGAGCTAGGTTGTGTAGAGCCGTGTATGCATGCGTGACAATCTTGAACTGGCATCTCTTCTGCATGGGAAGTCAGTGAAGGTCTCTGAGGTGATTGGTGATGTGGCTCTGTTTGGGGGAGGTCAAGGATAAGTGTGGCTGCAGTGTTCTGTATGGGTGGAGTCCCTACAGGAGTCTGTTGGAAATTCCAGCTTAGAGAGCGTTACCATAGTCAAGACGGATGGTGACGAGGGTCTGTGTGACTGTCTTTCTGGTGTTGATAGGGATCCATCTGAAGAGTCTGTGGAGCATGCACAGGCTGTGGAAGCATGAGGAGGCAACTGTGTTTACTTGACGTTTCATGGTTAGTTGGTAGTCTAGGATGATGCGGCTACAAGTTGTGGTCTCATGCTGGTGTGTCTTTTCTGAAGATCAGTACTTTTGTTTTGTTGGAGTTATGTTTGAAGCAGGGGTGTGGGAGGGCCAGGGGTTGTGGCGCTGGGTGCAGTCCAGGCATGGATTGGCACAGACTGCCTCGCCTTTGGCACGCACGCTGTGTGGTCTCGCTTTAGCCTGCATTAAGAGGGTTCTGAGTTGGGCGAGGCTTCTGTTGGCGGTAAGAATAGTAGGCAGGAAAACCTGGACAGCTGCGGTGTCACTTGGTCAAACTGCGGCAACTGGATCAGGCTGGAACAAGAAGGAACTGGGGACACAGGAAGTGGCAAGCTAAGGGCCAGATGTAGGTAATTCTATTTTACCGACTCATAAATACCAAATTTTACAGATTCGGTATTTATGAATCGGTAAAATAGAAGGTGGGAGATGTAGGTAAAATCGGTATTTGAAATACCGATTCTGTAAAAATCGGTATTTACCGATTCTGTAATTACAGAATCGGTATTTCCCATTGATTCCTATGGGCTTTGAAGCCCATAGGAATCAATGGGAAATACCGATTCGGTAATTACCGAATCTGTAAATACCGATTTTTGCAAGGGTGCAGGGGGTGTCACTTTGACACCCTCTAGCACCCCCAATACTGTCATGTGTGCCATGTGACAGACAGACATGCCCTCAGGGCATGTCTGTCTGCCACATGGCACAGGTGTGCATGCACACATTTGCATGCACACCTGGATTCGGTATTTTACCACCCAATTGGATTGGGTGGTAAAATACCGAATCTGTAATGGCTTTGGGACTCTGAAGAGTCCCACCTACATATGATAGATTCCAAATCTGTAAAAATACTGATTCGGTATTTTACCGATTCGGTAAATTTACCGAATCGGTAAATGTAGCCCCCTACATACCGAAAACCCATTTACCGGTCGGTAAATGGCTCCTACATCAGGCCCTAGATGCCTACTCAAAAAAATAACACTAGCCAAAATGTCTGGAGGTCCAGCCCAGGGGTTCTACATGTAGGGTATATAGAGGGTAAGGCTCAGTTTAGATGGCTACTGAATAGCTGTGTTTCTCCAGGAATTTCATGTGCCAGTCACCACTGCAGATCCCAGCATCCGTGCAGACCCCAGCAGTGGTATATATCCCAGCAGCACTACAGATTCCAGCAACTCTACTGCCAAAGCAGAGTGAATATGCTACTTACCAGTATGCATCTGTTCTTGGCATGTAGGGCTGCTGACATTCATATCTATATCATAGATCGCCGCCTAGTGTTGTGTCCGGATGATTGCACATTGTTGTCCTGGAAGAGTCTTCGAAGTATCACGAGATAGCTGGCTCCTCCCCTGGACTACAGTGCGCATGGGCATCGACTCCATCCCCAGATTGTTTTTAGCCATTGTGGCGAAGATGGAGTGTAACAGTGTGAGCGATGACCATGCTAAGAGTAAGTTTGAAATCTGCAGCCGCTACAGGCGCCGGGGAGGAGGGCGGGCGATATGAATGTCAGCAGCCCTACATGCCAAGAACAGATGCATACTGGTAAGTAGCATATTCAGTTCGAGGCATGTGGGCTGCTGAATTCATATCTATAGCATAGAATATATAGCAGTCCCTCCCCTAACGACGGCTGCCTGTGCCAGCTGCAGACGTTTGAAAAAGTGTCTTAAGAACAGCCTGCCCTACAGCTGCTTGCTGCTTGGAGTGCACATCTACACAGTAGTGTTTAGTAAATGTGTGTGGTGTAGACCATGTGGCTGCTCTACAAATGTCTTCCAAAGGGATATTACCAAGGAAAGCCATGGAGGCCCCCAACTTGCGGGTGGAGTTGGCTCTGGGGGGGACCGTTAAAGTGCGCTTAGCCTTGTGATAGCAAATTTTAATACACTTAACGATCCACCTGGCTATACCTGCTTTGGAAATGGGGTTGCCTTTGTGCGGGGCCGAAAAGGCAACAAAGAGTTGTTGTGTCTTCCTAAAATCCTTGGTCCTATCGATGTAGTACATCAAAGCTCGTTTGACGTCAAGAGTGTGGAGCATACTTTCGGCTACTGTCTCTGGGTTTTGAAAGAACGCGGGCAGTTCAATGGTCTGGTTGACATGGAACTGTGAAACCACCTTAGGAAGAAATTTAGGGTTAGTGCGTAGCACCACTCTGTTTCAGTGAATTTGTATGAATGGCTCTTGGACAGTGAGCGCCTGGAGCTCACTAACACGTCGCAGAGACGTAATGGCTATCAGAAAAGCCACTTTCCACGTTAAAAACTGAACCTGGCATGAATGCAGAGGCTCAAAAGGTGGGCCCATCAGCCTGGTGAGGACCACATTAAGGTTCCATACAGGAGCTGGCGGGTTCCTGGGAGGGATGACCCGTTTCAGTCCTTCTAGGAAGGCTTTAATGGCAGGCACTCTGAAAACGGAGAGATGCTGCCTGTTTTGGAGATAAGCTGCTATGGCGGATAAGTGTATCCGAATGGAAGCATATGCCAGCTTGCATTTGTAAAGATGTAACAAATAACAGATGAGGTTGTGAGTGGATGCATCTAGCGGGTTGATGTTGTGTTCTGTACAGTAAATGACAAACCACTTCCATTTTGCTGCATAGCAAGCTCTGGTGGTGAGCTTTCTTGCCTCCCGTATGATATCCATGCAGTCGCGAGGCAAGTTAAGGTAGCCAAATTCTAAGACTTCAGGAGCCAGATCGCCAGGTTGAGCTGTTGTGGGTCTGGGTGCTGAATTTCGGCATGGCTCTGCGTCAAAAGTCTGGGCGTGAGGTGCAGCCTTTGATGCGGTACCACGGAGAGTTCTAGAAACGTGGTGTACCATGGTTGGTATGCCCACGTTGGAGCAACCAGGATGAGTGTCATCGAGTGTTGCTTTAGCTTTCGTGCCACCAGCGGTATGAGAGGTGCTGGGGGAAAAGCGTACGCAAATCTGCCTGACCAGTTCATCCATATCGCATTGCCCTGCGACTGTGGGTGAGGGAACCTGGCGGCAAAGTGTTGTCATTTTGCGTTTTCCCTTGTGGCGAACAGGTCTATCTGTGGATGACCCCACTGTTGGAAGTACGGGTGGAGTACTGATGGATGTAACTCCCACACATGCATTTGGTGGCTGTACCTGCAGAGCAGATCCGCCATCTGATTGTCCTTGCCGGGGAGGTGTTCCGCCATGAGGAAGATGTTTCTCTGAATGGCCCACTTCCACAGGCTCTGAGCCAGATGAGACAACTGTGGAGAGTGTGTACCTCCCTGCTTCTGAATGTAGTACATGGCTGTCATGTTGTCCGTCCGGATCAACACGACTTTGTTGCACAGATGTACTTTGAATGCCTTCATTGCCATGAAGATTGCCATCAGCTCTAGGTGGTTGATGTGCAGCTGCTTGTGCTGCGCAGTCCATAGTCCCTGCACTGTGTAGTGGAGTACATGAGCTCCCCAACCTTGGAGAGAAGCGTCCGTTGTTAGAATGATCTGTGGAACAGGCTGCCGGAACGGTCGGCCCTTGCAAAGGTTGTGTGGATTCCACCAATGCAGAGAGTTGTATGCCCGACCGGTTACCAACACTAGGTCCTTTAACTGTCCGTGAGCCTGATTCCACTGACGTGCCAAGCACTCTTGAAGCGGACGCATATGTAGCCTCGCGTGCGGGACTATGAAGATGCAGGAGGCCATCATGCCTATCAACTGCATGAACACTCTTGCTGGAAGTGAGTGTCGCGGTCTGAACTTCTGGATGAGCGACTGAATGCTGTTGATCCTCACAGGATTCGGCTGAGCCGTGGCCGCCAGAGTATCTATCGTCGCGCCCAGATACTGCCGCACATGGGCTGGCTGAAGGTGTGATTTGGGATAATTCAGTGAGAATCCCAGACTGTGAAGAAGGTGAATGGTGTGGGACATGTTGGCGGCGCACAGCTGGGCCGACTTTGCTTGGACAAGCCAGTCGTCCAGATAAGGGTAAACGTGAACGTTCTGCCTTCTGAGGTGCGCAGCCACTGTCGCCAGGCATTTTGTGAACACCCTGGGCGCCGTGGTCACTCCGAAAGGTAGGACCTTGAACTGATAATGCCGACCCTGAATGGTGAATCTGAGGTATTTTCTGTGTGATGGATGTAGAGGAATGTGAAAGTATGCATCCTTGAGATCCAAGGTTGCGAGAAAGTCTCCCTGGTTGAGCAACGGAAGAACCTGCTGCAGCGTCAGCATGTGAAAGTGTTCTGAGAGAATATATTGGTTTAGGGGTCTGAGGTCCAGAATGGGTCTGAGGGACCCGTCCTTTTTCGGGATTAAGAAGTACAGGGAGTACACTCCTGTACCTTCTTCTTCCACCGGCACGAGCTCGATTGCCCCTTTTTGCAGCATGACAAGTACCTCCTGCTGCAATAAGTGCAAATGCCCTGTGGACATAGGACGGTGTTTTGGTGGCATGTTGGGTGGAGTGGATGTTAACTCCAGACAATAACCGAACTGTATAAGTTTTCTGACCCACCTGTCTGTGGTGATGGATTTCCAGACTGGCAGGAAATGCTGGAGTCTCCCCCCGACAGGTGTTGTGTGGTCGGGGGGCAGTGGCAGGGCGTCACTGTTTGGTGGTGGCAGAGGAACGGGAGTTGTTATTTCCACGGCCTCTGCCCTTGGCACTGTTGCCCCGATAGCCGCTTCTACTCTGCTTGGTGTAAGAGGACTGCGCTCACCCTTTAGTGTATTGCGTTTGCTGGGACATCTGGCCTCTGGAAACACCTCTATTGCCTGAGCGACGAAAAGTATTGGCCCGAAACTGTTGGGACTGGAGAGCTCCCATGGACTTTGCAGTCTCGGTATCCTTCTTTATTTTTTCCAGTGTGGTATCCACCTCAGGACCAAACAACCTATCAGGGTTGACCGGCTGATTGAGGATGGTGGTTTGTATCTCCGGCTTGAAACCGGAGATTCTGAGCCATGCCTGACGTCTCAACATCACACTGGTGTTAATGGCCCTGGCCGCGGTGTCCGCCACGTCCAGCGTACATTTAATAGAAGCGTTGGAGATGAGATTCCCTTCCTGAATGAGCATTTCCGCCGCCTCTTTATACTGATCGGGTAGATGTTGTAACAGTGTCTCTAGTGTGTCATAGTGCGCCCTGTCATATCTGGCCAAGAGTGCCTGAGTGTTTGAGATACGCCAGATATTGGCTGCTTGAGCCGCCACCCTCTTTCCTGATGCCTCCAGCACTTTAGATTCCTTGTCTGGGGGAGGAGCATCACCAGTGGTTTGCGAATTCGCCCTCTTCCGGGCATTAGAAACGACCAGTGAGTCCAATGGCAACTGGCCCTTGATGTAGGTAGGGTCTCCAGGTGCCGGCTTATATTTTTTTTCAATTCTATGGTTGACCACCCTGGCACGTGTGGGTTCCTTAAAGATGTCTGCAGCATGTTTGAGAACCCCTTTCAACATTGGGAGAGTTTTGACAGTCTTTTCTGCTGTGGAAAAGGTATCAAAAAGGAAGTCCACGTCAACAGGGTCAGCGTGCAGCTGGACGTCGTGGTTTTTAGCCGCCCTTTCAATGAGAGCATTAAATGCTGCAGAATCCTCAGTAGGAGATGTTTTAACAGTGTTCACTTGAGTGTCCGGGGCAGATTGCGGATCCCCTGGGTCCCCTGCATCTGCCCAAGAGTCCTGGTGATCCTCAGGATCAGTGTTGGCAGGAAAGTTATACTCTTCGTCATCACCTTCCCCAGCCTCCACATCTGAATAAGTGGGTGAGGGTGTGGCAACTCTAGGAGTCTGTTGAGCAAGTGGCTCAACCAGAACCGGGGAATCCGTAGAAGGCTTCTTGCGCTTCAACGGAATAGTGTAGGACTCCAAAGGCTGCGTTGCCGTGATTTTTCTCTTGTAGAGGGTAAGTTTACCGGTGTCGACATCGATAAAGTGTTCCGACTGCTCCTCCATCAAGGGTTGTCGATGCTTCAAGCTCTCAAGCTGCGGAGAAGGCTTCGGCCCTTCAGACCCTTGCACGGGTGCGTTGGCGACCGACCTTGGTGCGAAGGCCTTCGGTGCCCCCTTCGGCGGCAACGTAAACAGGAGTGGCGTCGAAGACTTTGGCGTTTTGGCAGCCGGCTTCGGGGTGGAAGCATCCTTCGGATCGACCGCGGAAGCCTTGTTCCTGATGCGTTGCAGTGAGTCCGACACCTGCTTCGTAAAGGAAGCGGACGGTTTCGTCGACCCGACAGACGTCCTCGGTCCACCAGCGTGTGAAGACTCGAGCGTCGATGTCTTGGTTTTCTCCGGCCGAGGCACAGGAGCAGCTTTCTTAGGTGCGCCGTGTCCTCCTTCCGCGCTGACGGCCTTTGGCGCCGACGACTTCGGGTCGGCGGCCTTGACTCCCGGGGTTGGGGCCCCAGTCTTCGGCTCGACGCCCTTGTTTGATTTTGGATCGACGCCCTTGACCGACTTTGGCTCGACGCCTTTGGTCGACTTCACCGGGTCGACAGGCTTTTTCGGCTGCGGCCGCCCCGAAATATCGGAAGACGAGGAGGCGGCCAAAGGGACAGACGTCTTCAGTTTCGTTGGCGTTTCCATCACTTTCGGTTTCGGCGACACCGAGGGTTTTACTTTCGGTTTCGTTTTGACGACCGGCGGCTCCACAGAAGTGTCCGTAGCCGGGCCCGCAGACGAGGCCGTGGATTTGGGTGCAAGGTCTTGGGTAAGGCCGTGTGGCGATCCCGCGACCTGAGCCTTAGTGATTGTTTGAACGGGGCATAGCTCTTCGCCTGAGCTATCTTCCATGGCCCTATAGGCCTCATTGTCGTCTCCTACCTCGTCGACGACTTCTTCTGCAGCCAGCGCCTCGACATCCGCGTCGTAGTCGTAGTCGATCTCCTCCGCAGGATGTGAAATTTGCAGATGAACTTCTTGTTCGTCGGCGTCTTCTCTCTCGAAGATGTCCACCGGTGCCGGGGCCGACTGCTGGGCCTCCAGTCGCGCCACGCGCCGAAGCCGAATCGTCTTCTTCGATCGAAACCGGGAACAAGCCATACAGTTGGCTTTATCGTGGTCCGGCGACAGGCACTTGTTGCACACTGGGTGGACGTCGATGTGGGGATACTTCGATCCACACACGGGACATTTCTTGAACGGGCTCCGTTCCATGATGTGTCGTTGAAAGTCTTGCTGCGTCGACTGGGCCTCAAGCACCAAAGAGTCACGCGACTCCTCGGGACGTCCGACTCGGGGACTGAGCCGGAACAGAGTTGGGCACCGAGCGCAAAAACAATACCGACGGTATAGGAAAAGGCCTTCAGGCCTTAAGAAAGTCTATATCGATTCCGAACTGGAGATAACGAATACACATCCGAACCCAATGGCGGAAAAAAACAATCTGGGGATGGAGTCGATGCCCATGCGCACTGTAGTCCAGGGGAGGAGCCACCTATCTCGTGATACTTCGAAGACTCTTCCAGGACAACAATGTGCAATCATCCGGACCCAACACTAGGCGGCGATCTATGCTATAGATATGAATTCAGCAGCCCACATGCCTCGAACCTAAAGACCCTAGTAGTGGAGCAGACGGCCACAGTGATGCAAAGTCCATCAGCAGTGCAGATCCTGACGGTCCTGCAGACCCCAGTAGTGGTGTAGACCACAGCAGCACTACAAATCGCAGAAGTGCTACAGACCCTAGACGTCATGCAGCACCCTGCAAAGAAACAAGCATCAGCAGTGCCAAGGACCCTAGCATCGGGGCAGAACCCAGCAAAGCTGCAGACTCCAGTAGTTGTGCAGATGTCAGCAGTAGTACAGATAATTTGTTCTCTCCTGACGGGCTGCTCTAGGTTGTTTTGCATCCTATTGCCAAAGCATGAACGATACAAGAACAGGAAAAAAGAGCACATGTATCTTACAGCAGAGACCCCGTGACATGCACCATATTGTTAATATAGGAATGCTATCAAAAGATTGTGCACAGGGAGGGTACAGATCATTGGAAATAGTTACAATAAAATGAAGAAATGAAAAAGAAGTAAGAAGCAAGGAATGAAAAAAAGGGGACATCTTTAGTTACCTGCAAAGCTGCGGGCCCATCTCCACTCTAGACAAAAACATAAAAAAGACAAACTGTGAGAAATAGCAAATATACAAGTTTAGATCTTGAATTAGAAATTGCAATAAAAAAGGTATATTTTAACCATCAAAAAGGGCAATTACCCTTACCCCTATACCATACTTCAGCCCCAATAGTTCATCATCTCTTAATCAAATCCTAATTCAAATTAATCCATAAAGATAACCTAATCTAAAGTATGCTTGTTCTTCATTCGAATGTTACCTGTATTAGAAGGTGTGCAATTCTGCTTTTATGTCAACTGCTGATAAAATATGGACGCTTCCAGTGTAAAACAGAGATGCCCCAATGTAGGCTGACCTACATCTTATCTTCATATTAAATGCCATGGTTACACGCAAAAAAACTCTATTTTTACTCAAAATAATTACCAGAGAGATTCATTGGGAGAGACCGCTATAGAAACCAGGAGCATGGGGGCAGGGGTAGCAGGGCCAAGATATAGGCCGCTCTCTAAAGAGTCTACGCATGGTAGTCCCCATTATCCGGGATCAAGCCTAGTTAACAGCAAATATAAAATGACTCTCCCTGCACCATCTGCCTGTGCAGACAGCCGGGAGTAGATTTTTTTTTTAACTTTACTTAGCATTTTAGTTACAGATACAGTAGAGCACTGGGATCGGAAAAGAACAATTTGATAAGCACAAGTAGGACAAATATATATTTCCCTAGACACTTTCAACAACTTTGTGGTGTGTACATGCCGCCCCAAAACAAGTTCCTCAAATCCCCCATACGTTAAAACGTAAGCCATTACGATCACATATTGAACAAAAGCGAGATAACCACACAAGGGCTGAACATATCGTAGTAGCAATAACAGAATTAACACACCACCTGAGAGGCGGGACGTGTCCTACACAGTGTGACAATCTAGCCAGCTCCGACAGCAACTATTCCATTATTTGCTTGTGTGGAGGGGTCAGTTGCTGGACTTGCAGATACGCCCTGAAGGGACCCCAAATATCTTTGGGCCTGGAGGCGGGGGGAGTGTTGTTGCATACATGTCACTGTTCGTAGAGCAAGATGCCATACTCCTTAGCCATCCTTTCACCGAGGGTGTCGTCTTGCCACCCCAGTGGATCGCCACCTCTCTTTTGGCCAGGAGCAAACTAATAGCGATAAATCTGCGTGTAACCTGTGGGAACTGTGTAACGTATCCCAGCAACGCAATCTCAGGCAACGGGGTCATGGGGACCTTGACCATATCACTCACTATCCCATGAATGTCCACACAATATGCTTGTAAGTTCGGACAAGTCCAAGCCAGGTGGGCGAAATCGGCATGCGAGGTGTGGCACCTGGTGCAGCGATGTGTCCTAGTAGGGTCTATTCTATGGAGTCTGGCCGGGGTAATGTACATCCTATGCAGGAACTTAAAGTGGAGCAATTTGTGTCTGCTGTTGAGGGAGATCTTGCTGGTGACCGCACAGCAGGGGTCCCATTGTTCGTCTGAAATCGAACCGCCCAAATCCTCCTCCCAAGCTTTGCGTATTTTATCCTCATTGACCTGCATGGCAGCAACGCATGACTTATAGAGATGGGATACAATGTGTACCCCTCTGTCGCTGCCAATCACCTTAGTAAGCGGGGGGAAGGAAGGGGGCTCTAAAGGAAAATCTGGGAAGGTAGCCCGAAGGGCAGAGCGAATTCGCAAAAGGACAAATCTGTCCATGAAGTGGCGTATGGGAAGAGAGCCTCGTCACCCGGGTCGAAAGCATGTCCATTTGGGAATCGGTCGCCCATCCTCAGAATGCCAAATTTGAGGCATGTCTTCTGTACCAACTTTTCGCTAGTTATGGGGATCATTTTAGGGTTTGGGAGATCTGAGGAGTAGAGCCGGGGAGTGTGCGTGACACGTTGCAATTGGTCCCAAGCCCAACTTGTGGTCGAGGCAGGTTGGGTATCCTTGGGGTCTCTGGGGACACCCTTCGGTAAAATTGCCACAAGTGTGTCTGGTAGGACTAAGTCAGATTCCGGTCGGAGGTAAGGGATTCTGGCGTCAGGGTGATACCATGCCTGTGCAAAACTGCATTGCGCAGCTAAGTAATACAATCTAAAATCAGGTACCCCGAACCCACCTCTGTCGCAGGGGAGAGTCATCACCCTCCAGCTTACTCTAAGGTGTCCACCCCCCCATACCAGTCTTATCAAATGGGACTGCAGTGTTAAAAAGAATTTCTTCGTGAGTGGGATAGGGATGTTTTGAAATAAATATAAAAATGTAGGCAGCACGATCATTTTAATTAGCGAGACTCGACATGCCATGGACAGAGGAAGTTGAAGCCATTTCTCGATCTGTGTCTCCAATTTAGGTACAGCCGTCCCGTAATTACGACGGATGATCTGTTCAGTACTAAGGTGTATATGAATGCCTAAATACTTGAACGAGTCGGTATTCCACTCCAGAGGGAACTCCAGGTCCCATCTGACCATGCTGGCCGTAAGCGGGAAAATTACAGATTTGTGCCAGTTGATTCCCAATCTAGAATACACACCAAAACGCAATATCTCCCGAATGAGGGGGTCTAGGTTAATCTGGGGATTGCGAACATACAAAACCGTGTCATCTGCATACAATGAGACTAACAGCGGGCCTGTACGAAACTGCAACCCTCTGTGTGAGTGTTTTTCCCCCTGGATGTCTAACGGGTCAGTGAGGTGTTGGCCCAACGAGGACCTCAGCTCGTGGATGCAGAGTTTGCTGTAAGGGGGTCTGACCATTTGAGCCAGTAGTCGGCCCGGTCTCTCACCCTCGCCGTATATTCTAGCATTGTGGCATTTCCCCATGTGAAGTATCTCCCTCTCCGCATTGTCCCTGAAATCTGCTAGGAGTGACAGCCTACGCTCGTCTATGCCAGGCCCAGGAGTCTGGAGCTGCGTGGCATCTAGTGATCCCAACTCCTGCTCTATCCGGGCTAATGTGGTGCGTGAATCTCATAAAAATTCAGCATTTTTGGATATGCACACTCCTCTCATGTAGCCTTTAAAACCCTCCCACAGCTATGCCGCAGTGTCTACTGAGCCAGTGTTAAGGTCGAAGTAGTCTTCTATTGCCTTCCGCAGCTCCTCCAGAAATACGTCATCCTCAAGCGTGCGGCTGGGGAAGCTCCACTGCCTTTCAAAACCCTCAGGGCTTGGTATCCTCAAAGTTAACAATACTGGGGAGTGGTCTGAGAATGTTTGTGGGAGCTTGGCACCAGTTGACTAAGTCTGGGAAAACCAGCCAATAGTCCAGTCTAGTCCACGTATTATGACAGCTGATGTAGTGTGTGAAGTCAGTGTGTAGTGGATTTAGCTTCGTACCAATGTCAGTGCGAGGAGCTTGCTTTGTTCTTCACGAACAAAGTGCAGAAAATTTATGCCACTTTTCCTCAACTCCCCTCTATTCCGAGTCCTGTTACAGTTAAGGAAGGGACCTCTATTCTGACCATGATACCCGAGATCTCATGCGAAGAACTGGGGAAACTTTGTAAAAGGGTCAAATCGGGCTCCCCATCTGATCCTATGAAGCCGGCTCAATTCTTAGAATCTATGGAGCTCATCCAGAAACCACTAGGTCAGATTCTTAATCTATCCTTTACCATGGCCACTGTTCCCCTGGCCTGGAAACTAGCCCAGGTTTCCCCTATTATGAAAAAACCCACTCTTGATCCCTCCTTGCCTGAGAGTTTCAGGCCAATTTCCTTGCTTCCATGGGTCTCTAAATTGGCTGAGTCACATGTGAATGAGGTTCTATCTCGACATATGACCCTTAATAACATCTTGGATCCTTCGCAAAATGGTTTCAGATCGGGTCATAGTACCGAGTCTGCCTTGTTAGCCTCCACTGAGTTTCTAAGAACTACTCTTGACGCCGGTCAGAGTGCAGCGCTCATATTATTAGATCTTAGCGCTGCCTTTGATACGGTTCCCATGACATCTTGTTGTACCGTCTGGAGACTATCGGGATTACAGGCCAAGCTCTGGAATGGTTCCGTGCTTTCTTAGCGGATAGATCTTTTCAGGTGTCGGCACCGCCTTTTCTATCGCAATCTCATCCCGTCCGTCAAGGGGTTCCGCAGGGCTCTGCGTTGAGCCCGACGCTGTTTAACCTTTACGTACAACCGCTGGCAGCGGTAGCAAGAGAGAGGGGCCTAACGTTGGTATCATATGCCGACGATACTCAGCTGGTTGTCACCTTGGCTGGAGGCCCCTCTGCTGCTGCCGCAAGGTTCAGTGACGGTATGACTGCAGTTGCTCAGTGGTTGGCCGACAATTGTCTACAATTGAACACCACAAAAACTGAAGTGATGCTGGTAGGGAAGGACACCTCTCTCTGGAATGAACACTGGTGGCCGGCCTCCTTAGGTACTATACCTATTGCCAAGCCAGTGGTCAAGAACTTGGGAATTTGGCTGGATGCGGACCTCAATTTTCAGTACCACACGAAGAAGGTGGCAGCGACTTGTGTGGGTCTGTTGAGAGGTCTCCGCCCCATTCTGAGGTTCTTTAACGCACCTGTTCGGCAGCTTATTGTCCAGGCTACTATTTTATCTCGCTTGGACTATGCTAGTGCTTTACTTCTTGGCGCTAACAAAGCTGAGATAGTTCGACTTCAGCGAGTCCAGAACTCGGCGGCACGCGCTCTTGTAGGACTCCCACGCAGGTGCTCTGTTAGAGCCACTATCAGTGCCCTACACTGGTTACCGATTCAATTAAGAATTCAGTTTAAGACGCTATGCCTAGCGTTTAAGATTCTTAAAGGTATTAGCCCGGATCTACTCTGCCCTCTTTTAACTCCCTATACCCCTCAACGGAACTTGCGTTCTCTAGGCCAACATTTGGTGACGATACCCAAATTCAGACTCTGTCGTGTTGGTGGCCGCTCTTTTCGACTACTTGCGCCTAAATTGTGGAACTCTTTGCCTGTATCTATTCGCTGCATTGATGAACTTCTAACATTTCGGAAAGCCGTTAAGACATTTCTTTTTCCTCTGAACTAGGTTCTTTTTCTTTTCAGCCTTCTTTGATTCTTGTACAATTGAAACAGCCAGCGCCGGGACGCCCCTTAACTGGGACAGCTGCGCGCTTTACCAATTTTTTAACATAACATACCATAACATAACCAGGGAGAAATGTTCGCAAAGCAATCTCATTGCCTTTCTCGCTCTTGGATTAGGATCTGGAGCGCTAGATGTGGCATCACACAATAAGTCCTGGACAATGTGAACCGGGCCTAGCTGTGCCAGTTTGGAGATCAGGGAGTAATAAAAATCTGGGGAATCAACATAAGGGACCATATATACAGACTAAGGCTATCTTGCGACCCGACAGAGAGCCCAGCACAATGACATATCTACCTGTGCTGTCATGTAAGACAGAATTCAAATGGAATGGCAGCCGCTTGTGGATGAGTATAGCTGTGCCCCTTGCGTAGTTGCTGTAGTTTGCAAAATATCTGTGTGTACCCCAGCTTACGGTAAATCAGGGGACAGGTGAGTTTCTTGTAAGAAAGCCACGTCCACCCTATGATTCAGCAGATACTGTGTTACCTGTCTTTTTCCTAGTGTTATTCAGGCCGCGTACATTCCAGGTAGCTAAAACAACTTCGGAGGGGCCAGCATTATGTCCTATCTGTGTCATGGGGGAAATGTGAGTGAGTAGTGAAAGAAAGGAGACCTTGCGTACTTATCACAATCGGAAATCTGTGCATGCAAACAAGTCCCAGTGCAACAAAACATTGTCCCAGCCATACCCTCCTCCCCACCCAACCAGAGGGGCAAAACCATTATGACCGAATAACAGTGCAAAAACGAAATTTCCATTGTAGTACTGAAAAGTAAACATTGGTAATACTTGCGTAAGTCACACAACAATCTTTAGGTGAAGACCATGTGGGATGGTGGCATCGCCCCCAACAACGGAGTGGCAGCGTACATATAAAATTTGAAAATGATAGCACGAAGTCCCTGCAAAGATGAAGACATCACATGTAACAACACCAGGAAACCAGTTCAGCCATGCCCAGCTCCCGAAAAAAGTTCCAAGCTGGCCTCCGAGCCAATCTGTGAAGGGGGCAATCTGTCCTCCTGGGGGGGGGGCTTGTTATTTAGTTTGTGCTTATGACAGAACTCCTGCACCTCCGTGGGGTTACCAACACACGTGATCGTCCATTCACTTCAATGCGCAACCGAGCAGGATACAGCATACCATATTTCAGTCCTAGGTTCCTAAGCGTCGCCTTGACTCCGGAGAACTTTCGTCTTGCTTCTTGCACCATGATGGTGAAGTCTGGGTAGAAGGATAGTTTGGAGCCCTGCCACAATGTCTCGCCCTGTTCCCTTGCCAGCCGGAGAGCAGTGTCACGGTCTCTAAAGTTCATGACCCTTGCTATTATGGGTCTAGGCGGGCACCCTGGGTTGGGTCGTGGTCCCAAAGATCTGGGCACGTTCGATCACAAAGCCAGATTTAAAGGCCTCTCTCCCAAACAGGTCTATCAGGATAGTTTCCACCAACGGGTCCATGCGACCAGTGGCTGTAGACTCCGGGACCCCTAGGATGCGCACGCTGCTGCGACGGCTGTGCGCCTCCAAGTCCTCATTCTTGACCGCCACTTCTTTAAGGATACATTCCGTTCGATCGAGCCTTTTCAAGGATTGCGGTACAAAAGGGGGTGGTGATGGACAGAGCATCCGAATCAATCAAACACTCACACCCAGTCAAAAGATCTGGGTTTAATCCATCACCGTTCTTTAGCCCACTCTGCCACCCCAGTTCAGACATGGCTATATGCAAATCAGTCTGACCCTGTGCCTCATGGGAACAGTACAGCCCGAACTGCCAAGCCATGTCTTCCCTGGACCGGAAACAAGCTTCCGAGGACCGGTTTCTGGCATTTCAGCCGTCTTCAGCCCGGCTTGCTTGAATCCAGTGGCAAAGTGAGCAAAAAAAACAATGGATTTAGGCCCAGATCTCTGTACTGGGGTGAATGTATGACATTGTTCTGCATTCTGTCCATCACCTGTTATTTTTGCATTTTCAAGGATTGCGCCGCTCTGTCCTCCAAGTCAGAAGTGCGAGATTCCACCACATCAAGCCTCCGGTCATGAACTTGTATCTTCGAACCCAGCTCCGCCATATGTTTGTCCAGGGTATCGAACCGTACATCCAAAGCTTGGAATCCAGCCCTCGTTTCCTGCAGCAACGAACCCAGCTGAGTAGCGTCCCCTTCTGGAGTGGCAACTTTCTGACCACCTTCAGCCATGATGTCAATGGGGTCTTGGGTCGTGTCGGAGACCTTTTCGAAGGGGAGAAGGTGTTGCTTAGGATCCTTGCGGCCCATTCCGCAGATCCCTCCACCGGGTGCCAAACGGGTCCAATATCAGAGCTTATTCCGATCGAGGCCGCAGTGGGGTCATACAAGCAGAGAGAAACGGAGTAGGAACTGGCGTTGACAGAGATCACGGATGGGGCATGAGTGCATTGGCGTGGCAGTCGCCGAGATCCCGGACAGCGCCCGGATGCACACCTCTGCGCAGTGTTAAAGGCAGCGGTGCCACTGATGGGTGGCCTTCCAGTGACCGAGTCACAGTGATCTGAGAACGTGTATCAGGCAGGTGTATCAGTCCCGATGGTGAGTGGGAAAAGGGAGGCTTCACGTCCACAGCACTCCTACGGGATAAGGGTAGCTGTAGTCGGCCAGATCCAGTTTGCCCTTCAAAGTACTGGCATGCAATTAAGTGGGCAAGTAATTGTGCAGCTCGGCAGGGTAGATCATGGCAGTATCTGTAGGGAGCGGTAAATGTGTGGGCCCAGGTTGGGGAAGCCCGTGGGCCTCGAATTCTGTGATGCGGCGCTCAAACTGGTGTAGACATTGAGGCCGTGCAGCAATAGAGGAGGGGGGAGCCGCGCGGGTCGCGGCCGAGCAGGAGCATGCTCCGGAGTGAGAGGGGGGCCCACCAGGCGCTGGAGTGGGATCCCGCCCGGCACAGCCGCAGCGGATGAGCAGGTCCTATCCCTACTCTCCACCGCGGCCCCCCACAGTGTACGCTCAGCGCTCAAGAGGCCTGGAGGCCAAACGGACCTCCCGCTACACACAAGCGCCGAGCAAAAGAACGTCGGCTCACTCTCTGCCCTGGCGCGCAGCCCACGGACTCATCGCACCCCGTCAGCGATTCCAAGCTCCCGGCTGCATCTTCCGACGCCGCTCAGTCCGTCGGGCCGCCATCTTGAAGTCCGCCCGCTCTGAACAGCAACGCCTCAATTCGCCGCAAATCGTCCTCAATTCATGTCAGCTGGGGGTCTAATGAAATCCAGACCCGTTCCGATGCATATTAATGTCGTTCCCCGGGAAAAAGAGGCCGCTGGAAGTAGGGAAATCGGATGTGTGTCACGTCGTTCTGTGGAGGCTCAGAGCCGAGCGACCATCTCGGTCTCCAGCTTGGCCACGCCCCCGACTGCCGGGAGTAGATTGCACCGACTCTGGGGAAGATTGGAGGATCGTGGAGGGAGCGGAGCTGTGGGTCCTACTGCGTCCTATACACTTGCCGTGGGCTGAGGGCAAAGTGTGCAGTGGTAATGTCTAGAGATGGGGCTGCACGCTGCTGCCTCATAGTTCGCTGCTGATCCCTACCTGCATGCTGGGGCAGCCCGCCGCCCTACCAGAGTCGATTGGAAGTGGAGAACCCCCTCTGTGGAGCTGTGCGATACTGTGGTTTCTGGTGGCTGCCTGGCGGGCCCTGGTAGTGCTACTCCCCGCCATCCCTTAGGCACCGCATAAACAGGTGAGCAGAGGGGGGAAATTGCTGAATGGCTGTGCAGCTGATTCCCCCTGGGGAGGGGTGACTAAACAGAGCCCAAGTACCGGATCGGGCCTAGGCTCACCCAAGCCCTGAACACTCTGAAGCCAGGGCTGCCCGCGAGCTTTGTACTGACAGATGGGGCTGTGACACAGGAGCAGGACACGCAGCCCAAAGGATACTTCTCGGCAGCGAGGTGCATTGCACTGCAGTTGGGTTCGGGGTTGATGTCGGTCCCAGGCCTCACTGCTGCTGTTACACAGGGCCTGACTTCGATCAAATGCTTGGGAAAGGCGAGGCGCACTCCCCTGCTGTACCTGCTGACACCACTGCGTTTGCACCCTGACGACAGACCTGGTCGATTTCCGGGGATCGGATGGGAACCAGCATCACACTGCCAGGTGGGGCTCTGCTGGAAAAGGCAGGAACCTTTGACCGGCTCAGGCCTAGTTTCCTGCTGATGGTTGCACATTCACGCCAGTCTACACATCTGCTCCTTAATAGTAAACAGAATCAGACATAGTCGGCACTGTCGATGACCCTAATGTAAGACATTCAGATGATGTATTGTCTCCACTGCTAATCAATCATTGGATACCATTGTGGTTAAGCTGTGGCCTTTTCCTGACGAAGGCACTCCCCAGTGGCGAAACACGCGTAGAATACAACTGTCAAATGAATTTGTGCCATAATGTTTGGTCTAACTCCGTGTGAAATGAAATACATTTGAGAAAAATTATTAACAATTGTATGTATCAAGAAGCACTGTATCAATCTATTACTGGTGTTACTATTTGTGACAATGTTTTTAATTGAGTCATTTTGTGGTATGGTGTGTATGATGATACGATTGAGGTAGTATGAATGGGCTAGGTTATTGAATTAAATATTATTAATAAAAGCATGTTTTGTACTTTTGGATAAAAATTGTATCTAAATTGGTTCTTTCTTTTGCTAATTACTATTCATGTAAGATGGTTATTTTGTTTTGTTGCCTTAAGTCTTTACATTGAATATTAAGGTACTGCCATGGAAGGTGCGTGGTTTCCACACCCCTGAACTTCGCTACGCTACCTACTCTATGTGAATCAGCACTCCATACAAATCGCGCTGCTGCAAGAGTCCCATTTGGCAAGCCCAGAGGCGGCCAAACTCCAGCGTCGAAGAAGTGGGCAGGTTTTTGCCACAGATTTCTCCTCATATACCAGTGGTAGGTTGGTCTGGGTCACACAAGCGATGCTCTCTATAACAATTGTACTGGTAAAAGACCCTGAGGGCAGGTGTACCCTAGTTTCAGGTAGATTGGATGGCCAGCTTATATTGCTTGGTAGCCTCTAAGCCCCAAATACAGATCAAACAACATACTTACATGCTGTTTCTGGGATTCTCTCAGAATAAAATGGGATACTGTTGGGTTCTTGTTCCCGCTCTGTGAGCGCAATGTAGAATGCTCTTCATTATGTGAGAGCACAGTAGAATGTTGGTATTCAAACAGGGAGTGGCAGTTGTGTGACCCTTCTTCCCTGCCAGTCGATTCCTAAAAAGCTCCATAAATATGCAGTTACGTATTTTACATACTACAACTCAAAGACCTCTTTGCATTGGCGACGACCGACTGGCAGGGCTCCCACACTGTTCCTTGGCGTATTCGCCTTGAAGAGCAGTAAGGGCTATCCACGGCAAATCCCTGAAAGGCACCGAAGCTGACTGCATCGCTTGTAGTGATTTTCCCTTATTCGCCGGAGTCATTGACTCGAGGATTTCTTCACTGTGCCATCCGCTTTCGGAACAAGGTGCGGTTTCTCATATTTGTACAGCGCTGCTGGCATCCAGAGCTGTTCCTGACGTAGTGAGGCTGGAACGTCATTATGACTCTGCCTGACCTCTATCTTTGCCTGACTCCTGCGTCTGACCTGTGTTTGCCTGTACCTCTACGTTCGCCTTACTCCTGCGTCTGCCTCAACGTTTGCCTGACTCATGTGTTCGCCTCATCCTCAGTGCAACTTCGTTGTTAGCTGCCGGAGCCCCCTCAGTGTTCCAGCTGTGCATTAATTTCCAGACCTTTGCGTATGTTTCACGCATGGTCAACTCTGCCTTTCTGTGACTCGCACACCACTTATTAAATAAAAGCCATTGCTTAGCTGCGTGTTACATTTCAGTGACACGCACACCTTTAATAAGGCAAAACAATCAATCTCAGCGTTTTGCTTTTCGTTGAAACACACACCAGTAACTTACATGTTTTCCCTTAGCGTGTTTGCTCTTTGGTGACACGCACATCTACAACCAACTAAGTAGTTCACTCGGTATAGCGTATGCCGCTTTTCGGAGATACGCACTCCTACAAGTAGATCGTTACAGATAAAAATATATATATATTTTTTTAAACTTTAACGAAACAAAGAACTAAGAAATAAGAAAAACATTGTTTCATCCAGCGGTGATCTTAACCTTAGATTCTAGACATCAGTATTATCACTTCTTTATGACATTCTTAATATAATATTGCTCACAACAATTTAGTAACAGCATAAATAAGTAAGAAATATACATAACAATGTTGCAAAGCATTATACAACCACCTTCATTTTGTCCTAGCACAACGAAGGCCAGTATAGACTGGGAACTAAGGAAAGAAAGTTTTGAAGCATACATGGCAGCTTGGCGCCGGGAAACCCTTTTTGGGTAGCTGTTGCGCCTTACAAGTTTATAAAATAAAATAAAATTAATTGATGGTGAAGATTTCACCTATACAAAGAAATATGCATTATTACGCCATTGTCTAGGCTCAAAAGGCAGAAAAATACTAAAGTACTTACCATAGCAATCCATATTAGGGGAAGGCGAGGTGGTGTATGAATATATGTCTGAAAGAGAATACTGGACTGAGGTTCAAACCTCACAAGAATGTTGTCTTTGAACGACACAAGTTTCACAAGCGCCATCTACTGCATGGCAAACCAATTGAAACATATGTAGGGGTGTTGAGGTCCTTAGGCTCTTCTTGTGAATATAAGGAATTTGAAGAACTGATTCGTGATCAAACAGTTGAACACACCAACAACAACAAAATTCAAAAGGTTCTGCTTACCACGCCTGATCTCACATTACACAAAGCAGTTGAATTTGCACCTGGTATAGAAAGCACTGCTTCTTTGATGTCTCAAATGTCTTTAACAAGTGAAACTTCTAAAAGCGTACCATCGATTGTGTGTTTTTGTGATAAAAAGAAAGATGATTAAAAAGAAAAGCAAATTACTTTGTTATAGGTGTGGAAAAGGCAACCATTTAGGAAACTCTGTGTCATGTCCTGCTCAGGATAAAATTTGTTCTGGTTGCAAAAAAGGGACATTTTGTGCAGGTATGCAGATCCAAATCCAAGGCAAAGGTATCAAATCCTAAAACGGATAGCGCAGTATTTGAACAAAATTCTAATTACAATTCTTCTGATTCGAGTGATAAAAGTGTGTTACTATGCATAATTGACGCTCAAATGGAGTCACATGTGAACCTCGATATTGATTTTATGCACATGGAAATGGGTGCCATCCAAAGACCATATTGTCTCATAACTGTTGGTAACACAGAAATCAATATGATGGCTGATTCAGGGTCACCATTTACACTAATCGGTACTGAAGATAGGAAAACATTAACAGTGTGACTTTAGCGGAGTCTTATATGAAATCCATAGCTTACAGTGGAAAACCTATTGAGGTTTTAGGTGAATTTAATACAAAACTTTCTTTCAAAGGTAATGTACCCTTGGTGGTTGTATATGTAGCCAAGCATGGGTCATTGTTAGGATGGCTAGAGCAACGGAACTTAGGCATAATATTAGACCCTAATAGCTCGGAACAAGTAATGCTAAGAAAGGAATACACTTGTGTTCATGAAATAAAATCTGCCATATGGGAAACACAATTTCCTAAGGTATTTAGTGATACTCTTGGGAAGTTGGAGGGTTTCAAGCATAAAATTCTGCTTAAAGTAGGAGTCATTCCTGTGGTTCACAAGGTGAGGAAAGTCCCTGTGGCTATCAGGACAGAACGGTTATCTACGGTTGTCCTTGCAAGGAAACCTAATGGGAGTTTGAGAATGTGTGTCGACCTTAGGAATCTCAACTCTAAAATATGGGTGGATCGTCATCCCTTACCTAACATTACGGAGATGTCATCGTTGGTCAAAGGGGCAAATTGGTTCTCTATTCTTGATATGACTTCTGCGTATCATCAGATACTTTTGGATGAGGATTCACGACACTTAACATCTTTATCACCCCGGAAGGTGCTTTACGCTTCAAAGGAATGCCATTCAGGTTGGCTTCAGATTCTACTGTTTTTCAGCGTCTCATTGAATTTTTATTCAAGGATGCTGAAGGGATTCTGTGTTTCCAAGATGATGTATTAGTTTTTGGAGACACTAAGAATAACCACGATAGGCGTTTAGCTCATGTTCTAGATGTATTAGAGAAAAAAGGTGTCACACTCAGAGCAGACAAATGCAAGTTTGCTATTCCTGAAGTAACTTATTTAGATCACAAACTATCTGCAGTCGTTGTTGAGCCTGAGGATAGTTTAGTAAAAGCGGTTGTGGAAGCACCTGTGCCTCAATGCAAGGATCAATTAAGATCTTTCATGGGTTTGATGGAATTTTACTCTATATGTATACCCAGTTGTGCTCAAAGGACACATGCTATGCGCCCATTGTTAAGAAAGAATGAGAAGTTTGTGTGGAGTGATTCGTGTGATCGAGAGTTTGCAGATATAAAACAAGAAATTGGCAATGCTATTCCTCTCAAACCTTTCAACACAAAGGATACTAGCATAATAATTACTAATGCTAGTCAATACGGATTATGTGCCGTGTTACTGCAGAAAAGAAATGTAAGACAGGATGTAGTATAATTTGCCAGTCGTTGTCTTAAAGGTGCTGAGTCATCATACTCTGTGGTGGAGCGTGAAGCATTGGCATGTTGGTGGGGAGTAAATCCCAATTCGATCTGCAAAAATAAACCTTTTCCGAGGCTTAAATGTTCCTTTTAACACATTTGGGCCCAATTCATAAAGGGCCTCAGTGCTTGTGGCTTGTAACTGCAGTACGGAGGTCCTGCCATGAGTGCGCCCCCGCATCACAAGTGCTGGGCCTCCAACACAAGCGCAGAGACCCTTTGGGAATTTGGGCCATATAATTCACCTCTAAGGTTTTACATGTCCTGGAAGTGAAAAACTCCTAAATAATGTTTTCACTAATGCAAAGCATACCTCTCCCACTGGATAAAATAGGGTTACTTTATTACATTCAAGTCAAGTCAAATTTTACTTTATTCGATTTAGCATAGTAAATCATACAATCATAAAATCATAATACCTACACAATTTGTTTAAAACCAGCAAATTTTGTCTGGAAGAATGGAACACCCTGCTAAGTACCTATATACATAAAAAAACAGTATGATTATCTAAAAATTGAAGGTACAGTAAAGCAGGCTTGATTAAAATTCAGTAGCAGCAAGAAGGGACGGATATACTTGTAACATAAATGTGCAAATTGCTGGTTCCGATGGATTGTGCCAACCAAACGTTAACTGAGGGAGCAGGTTTAAACGAAAATAAGTTAAAAGTTGTATATGCAAAACAGGCATGCCCAGTGTCAAATACAATTCTGTTTTGCTTAGGGTTTTAACCATAGCATAATATCTGCCAGACTTTTTAGACAAAGAATGAACAACCCTTTTCTCGTGCACAGAAGTCCGAAATGCATCCTCAATCCACAAGACATCTGCTTTAGAAATTAATTCTGCGCTCAGAAACAGTTCGGATCTGCCAAGATCTCCCAAAAGGCCTTTGACATATTACAACAAAGGTATATGATAGCAACAGTTAAGCACTAGACAGTCTTTCAGAATCTCTCAATTAAAAATAAAGTCATTTTTTAGACAAAGAGGGAACCACAATAGTACGGGGCAGATATGAATACAATCAGAGATAAACCCTGCACCCAGCTCTTCGTGCTCAATCTCTGCGGGAACTCTCTTGGAAAGCCTCAAGACTCTCCTTAAAAATTAATTTTCGGCTACTTGGATGGCAAGACCTATAGCCCAAGAACTCACAGCCAAATGACACAGTCGAGACACATTTGGCGTTATAAAGATCTACTATAGATTTAACATCGGGACGGCCAAGCCACCTCCAGAATGCGTCAATGCTATGGGTTACCCTATTAAAAGATTGCACGTGAGCGCTAAACAGAGGTTCTTAAATCAGTTTGCGATCTAACCTTATGTCGAAGTTGCAGAATTTAGCAGTATCACTAATAGGCTGCCAATTAATTAAAAGGGGGTCTGGTTTTCATAATCATCATCAAAAAATCTTTATTTCGACTAGATTGCCATAAAAGATAACACACAGTGGTGATACAAGTAAAACAAGCAATTGCATCCCGAAGAATTAATCAACAGAGCTAAAATAAATTCTTTGAAGCATTAAAAGCAGTAGAAAATAGTTAGAAATTGATGATGTTTGAAATTGTGCAGCTAGCCTGCGTTCAAAACAACACACAACTATATATATATATATTTTTTTAAGGGAAATTTGTAGAGCGCATGGTTACGCAAAAAGCGTGTCCGCGCGCTAACTGAAGCACTCAGGAGAAGCAGAAGGGGAGGGATCCCGGCTATTTTGAAAAGAGGTGTGTTTTCAATTTCCTCCGAAAACTACATTCAGAAGGATCCAGACGTAGATTAAGAGGTAGAGCATTCCAGCTCTTAGCCCCCAGGTAGCGAAAGGATCTTCCTCCCATGCGAGCTCTTTTCACCCTCTGGACCTTAAGTAGGCCTCCCTGCGAGGAGCGCAGAGCGCGAGATGGAACATACCTGGTGACTAGGCTCTGGAGTGGTGCTGGTGCCTTATTAGCAAGGATACGGTGGCAGGTGCAGAGGGCTTTGAATTCAACTCTGCTCCTTATTGGTAACCAATGGAGGGACTGAAGGGCAGCTTTGGAGTCCGATCTTTTAGGTAGTTTTAGTATGAGGTGAGCTGCAGCATTCTGTAGCACCTGTAGTCGATTTATTGCCTTGCAGGTAGCTCCCAGATAGAGTAGGTTGCCAAAGTCCAGGCGTGAAGTGACCAGGGCGTGCACCAGCGTTCTACGGGCGGCCGTAGGAAGGAGAGCTAGGACTTTCCGCAGGTTTTTTAAAACGCTGAAGCAAATGCCCGTCACCCTATCTATCTGGGGTCCGAAAGACAGGTCAGCATCAAGCCAGACCCCAAGATTTCTAACTTCTTGCCGGGGTGTTGGGGCCTCACCTAGGCATGATGGCCACCATGCCGACGACCAGACAGAAGGATACCCTCCCACCACGAGCACCTCGGTCTTGTTGCCATTTAATTTCAGTCAATTTGTGGACATCCAGGTTGCAAGATCTTGCATGCAGGCCCTGAAACTGTCCATGGCAAGGCTGGGTGCACGCGAGAGGGAGACAACCAGCTGCGTGTCGTCGGCATAGGATACAATTTGCAATCCGTGTCCCGCAGCAATCGGAGCCACTGGGGAGACATAAATATTGAAAAGGGTTGGGCTCAGGGACGATCCCTGAGGAATGCCCTGACCCAATCCCATGTCTCTAGAATAGTGGTCTCCTTGACGGATCTGGAAACTTCTCCCAGTCAGGAAGGATTGGATCCATTGGAGTGCGGCTCCAGATATACCTCCCTTATTCAGACACTGTAGCAAGGTGGAGTGCGCTACAGTGTCGAATGCCGCACTCAGGTCCAGTAGGATAAGGGCCATAGTATGTCCATCGTCCTCCCCCTGCCGTAGGGACTCCACAGCCATCAGAAGTGCCGATTCCGTTGAGTGGCGGGGGCGGAAGCCGAATTGGGTGTCGTGCATTAGGGCGGCTTTGTCCACGAAATCCATAAGTTGGAGATTAACCGTTTTTTCGGCCACCTTGGCCAGGTAGGGTAGGAGAGAGATAGGCCGTAGGTTATCTAGTTTATCAAAACTAATATTGGGTTTCTTCCTGAGAGGAAGGACTACCGCTTTTTTCCATTCTTTGGGCACTGTCTTTGTGTTGAAAGACACGTCCAGTAGATGCCTAATATAGGGCTCCAGAACCCCTAGGCTATCCACTAGACGTTTAGGTGTAGTAGGGTCCCGTGGAGAGCCCGACTTCACAGATCTGCAGATTTTAAGGAGATCTTCAGGGGGCGGGGTGACAAAATTCGTCAGTGTTAATATGTCTCCCCATTTCCTTGGGCTTTCCTCAAACTCTATCCCATTCATGGGTTGAGTTGGGAAGGCCGAGTACATTTTGGATATTTTTTCGGCAAAGAAATCTGCGATTCTGTCGCAAGATTCGGTGAACAGTCATATGGGGCAGTGGCTGATTTTCCACTTGAGAGAGTTTTGTAAAGTAGGAACAGCTCCTTCGTTGAGTTACCAGCTTCGCTGATCCTGGTCGCATAATATGTGGCTTTCGACTTTCTAATTAAGCCATGGTAAAGTCGTCTCTCTGACAAGTAGGCATCTCTAGTATCTTTTGAGAGAGCCCTTCGCCATTGCCTTTCGGTTCTCTTCAATGCGATTTTTGCGTCTCGCAATTTATTACTGAACCAAGGTGCAGTTTTATTAACGCGGCCACTAGATTTAGCTTTTGACAGAGGGGCTGTGAGATCGAGTGCATCATTGATGCGCTTACAGAGATAGAAGTTGGCCGTGTCTGCATCATCCCCCCCGGGGTCCCCTCCTTTAGTCAGTGCCTGACAAAACTTAGACTGGGAGAAGGTAGCCCATTTTCGCCTGAGATGGATACCGTGCAATAGGTTGCAGAGATCTACCTTCAGGAATTCGGATGGTAAAAGGTACCAGATAGTGATCAGACCAGGGGATGGGAATGGGAGTCGTTGCTTCTACTTCCTCCCAGTTAACGAATATAGGGTCTAGCAGATTACCTAACTGATGGGTGGGGCCGCTTACGATTTGATTCAGTTGTAGGGCTCCTAATACTTGACAAAAATTCATGCTAGCGCTGTCAGAGGGGTCATTAAGATGTAGATTAAGGTCACCGAGTACCATAAATTTGTCTTTGCATAACGAGATCTCTATAATGCTTTCAACCAGACTCTCCTCAAACCTGGCCGAGGGGCCAGGAGGTCTGTAGATCAACACGCCTTTCAGTGTGTAGTTGTTATTCACCTTAATCGTGAAACTCCCTGCCTCACTGTCCAGGATGGGCGAGTGTTCTAGTTGGCATCGTAAACTTTCCTGGGCAACAATTGCAATACCCCCTCCTCTACCTGTTGGTCTATCCTGTCTATATATTATATAACCCTCTGGAAGTGCCTCTAGGGCGTCAGGCGTGGAATCGTCATCTAGCCAAGTTTCGGTTAGAAATACCAATTCCCACTGTGTTTCGGTGAGTAGATCATATAGATCTAACTTGTGTTTACGTAGCGAGCGGACATTTATCAGTCCGCATCGTATGGTGTATTCCGAGATGACCATATTCCTACCGGGATCATAGGAGAAGTGACAGTGTTCGCAGCCTATGTTTTCCTCTACTCGTAGATTGTGCTTACACGACTCGCCAGTGCCATGGCGGAAGGCTAGCAGTTCTTGCTTACTCCACCGTATATAGTTCTCCCGAGGGACATGGGGTATGGCCCTGGACCGTGTACGATCGCGGACGAGCGCAGACGGGCTTGCCTTAGGCGCTCCCGCTGCGCTCGTCCGCTGCGCTTGCGTGACAGACACATTTATAGTAAAAGGGGTGGGCGTGGCCTCAAGAGTGGGCGTGTCCCAGCGTTCGAGCCGCGATGGCGGCAGTGCAATCCTTCCCTGACACAGCGCTAAGATCCGCTGTAGCAGGGTAACTGGTGGGCGAAATTCAGGCAAAGTGCTCAGGGTAAGTGGACAGTGAATTTAAAATACAATTATAACACAGTTTCAGGTTTTTGAAAAAGCGAGCAAAACCTCCGGCTTTCCGCCTCAGAGGTCAACAGTTAAGTCCAATGAGAGATAAAAGAAGTTAAAAAAGACAGTAGTTACATGGTGATATTAGTAAAATTGTACAGTTAATCTACAACCCTGGGTAGCAAGCGTCTTCTCTTGTGCCAGAAGGTTTCCAGGTATTTTGCTACCGCAAACACTATCATACTAGAAAGGTCAGATTTAAAGACCCTGTATGCCTGCAGGCAATGAGTAAAGCCTAGATTTCTGCAGGCAGGGACGATCCACTTCCTTCTCGCCTGCCCATAAGTTTGAAAAAAAACAGTATGTGCATCTCGGTTTCCTGATGATGATTGCACCCGGGGCAGTGACTCAGGGAGGGGTCAGTCCACTTGCTAGTAAAGGCTCGGATTAGCAGACTTCCGTACCTCCACTGCAAGTACAACTTCCTAGTATTAGATGGGAATATAACATCTAGGATTCCCTCCAACTTGTAAATGTCCTTGATCCTTAGAAAGGAGTCTGTCAAGGTACCCGACTGTGTGCCCTGTCTCTGCGCCACAATTTTGCTTTCTCGGTAAAGTGAGAGTAGCTGTTTCCTTGAAATAGTAGCGCAGGCAATTGCAGGGATAGTCCATAAATCGGGTAATCCGAGACGCATGAACTCATTTTTTATGTGTTGGAACCAGGGGATGTTCCCTACAATCGGGTAATTTACGATTTCCTGGAGCTCAGTCCTATAACTTGCCAACTCTGGAGTGGTCCAGACTCTGCGCCAGAAGGTTAGGGGCCTAACTCCCAGATCTTCATCAAGAGGCCTTAGTCCCAAGTCTAGCCTCATTGGCAAAAGAGGGGGACTAGGGGGGAGAGATAAAAGCTGCCTAATAAATTTGTTCTCCGTTACCACTAGCTCGCGGTTACACGTATGGCCCCAAAGTTCACTGCCATACATGACCGCTCCCCTAGCCTGCACTCTGTATATTTCTAGCGGGGGACCAATAGCCTTGATGGTAGATTTGTTTTTATTTACAAGGGCGATTACACCTCCCACCATTTGGGCCAATTTGAGTTGGGATTTAGTTTGATGATGGCGCCAAGACATGTGCTCATTTAGAGTCACCCCTAGATATTCAGTATAAGTACGGACTCTCTCCAGCCTGTTACCACCAATAGAAGGGTTGGGGCGAGTTTTTGAGGGAGGATTGAAAATCATGTATTTGGTCTTGAGGTCGTTAATCTCAAGGCCATGGGTTCCACAAAATTCCTCAAAACCCTTGAGAATTCGTTGAATCCCCATAGGTGTCTTAGACAGAAGCAGGGTGTCGTCAGCGAACATAATCGCCGGCACCCTGCTTCCGGCCAGTCTGGGGGCGTCGCCGTCCTCTACCCTATTTAAATGAGAGATTACCCCGTTGACATAAAGGCTGAACAGGGTCGGTGCAAGCACACAACCCTGTCTTACCCCCCTGTCAACGGGGAATCTGTGGGATAGAGAACCGTCCCGGCCACATCTAACCTGCCCATAATTGTTTGTGTGCAGGCGGATAATCATGTATAGGAGGTATCGGGGTACCCCCCAAATTGGACAAAACAGACCAAAGTTTTCTACGGGGTACTAGATCAAATGCCGCCCGTAAATCTACGAAAACGGTATAGAGGCTGCCACCCTCCAATTTTACCGTTTTCCAGTATAAAAGAGCCAAGCGAAAAATTTGGTCTATAGTGGAGACTTTCTTTCTGAACCCCGCTTGGAAAGGGCTCAGGACCGAGTATTCGAGCATCCACTCCAGTAAACGGTCCAGGATGAGCCTTGCGAAGATCTTTTGGGGGACATCTATGAGGCTAATAGGCCTGTAGTTGGCTGGGAGCAGAGGAGAGCCCTTCTTGAAGATCGGTACAATCTCTACTCCCAGCCAAGTACTGGCCACCTCCATCCCACCCAATATTGAATTAAAAAGGACCTGTAAATATGGTGCCCATACAGCTGGTTCGTGCTTGAACAGGTCTCCAGGGAGTCTGTCCAAGCCCAGAGCCTTCTCTGCTCTTAACTTATAGATTGCAGCACCAACCTTCCCAACGATGAATTCCTCCTGGACCAATTCGGAACTAGGACCCCTCAACAGGTTGCATATATCCTCTGAGCAATCTGTGTTGACCAGGGAATATAAATTACGAAAATGAGCCTTCCACACACTAGGAGCAATATTGGCTCCAACTGCTGGTGTTGGGTCCACTGAGCCACTTTTGCCAATCTGCCAGAATTTCCGACTGTCTCTAGAGTTAAGAGCACCTACCATTTCGAGCCAATTTTCATTGTCCCACTCAGTCTTGGCAATCTGAATTTGATATCTATATTCTAGCCTTTTTGCCCTAACCAAGACGGTGCTGGCCCTTAGCTTGATAGCCTCAAGGAGTTCGGCTTTGGCCTTCCTACAGAATGTATTATACCATGAGGCTTTCGTTGGTTTACTAAGCTTTTTCGATACTCGGGGATTTAGCACCTCTGCTATTGCGTTGGTGAGCTCAGAATGAAGATCACCAAGTGCATTATGTTTCTCCAGAGACGGGCTTAATAGAATGAGCTTTTCTACACTTTGGAAGACCGGTACGATTAAGGCATAAAGCCGAGAGATAGATTCCGGGTTCCCTATGACTTTTGCACATCTTATTCTTCGTCTATCACTAGATAGAATCGCACTATGGTCCGAGGGAATTTTAAGCGACTGATTCTCACTGATGTAGCCAGGCACCTGAAAATCCAGAATCAGTGGATTGTGATCGCTTTCATCCCGTGGGGTTACCTGGAAACTCCTCACCATAGCCCAGTTGCGAGTTTCCACAAAAATTTTATCTATACGTGACTCAGACCCTAGTTTGTTATAAGTGGGTCTAGGGGGGATATCCCCGGGGATCCGCCCGTTACAGGCCCTTATAGAGTTATTAAGAGACAGGGCCATAATTTGGGTTGCAAGCGGAGTCCAGGACTTGACAGGTAAACCCCCGGCAGGTGGTATATCCCCTTGATCATCCTCCTCCAGTGTGGTACCTTGCAGGAAGGCTGGCAGAGGCTCAAATTGGCAGTTAAAATCACCCCCTACCATATATGGGGTGCCTTGGGGGATAGTATCCAGGAAGTGAGATAGCTCCTCAATTGTACCTGAAACACTGGTCATGCCCATGGGTCTAGAATATACGTTAACTACTATAAGTTTAGCCGCATTGGGCCACTCCAGTGCCACACTTTGGATATCCGGGGAATTTGTCTCCAATTTTGGTGCTGTACATCCCAGATGTGACCCCACCCAGATGAGAAGTCCACCTGACGGGCGTCCATTCCCACCCCTTTTTGCCTCAATAAAAAATGAGGCAAAGCCAGTACGATGATGGGCTTCCCTGTTCTGGTTTTCACATTTTCTGTCCCAAGCACTATTGTATATGTCTTTTTCAAATTAGTTTTCAGTCCCAAATTAGCCAGAAAATCCATAAAACAATCTATCAAAAGCTGCAAATCATTGGCTGTATGCGCTATGAGAAATGTATTGTTCGTGTACAGTAAGGAGGGGACCAGCCTTTTCCCAACCCTTGGAACGTCCTTACAATGGATCATTAAAAACTGCTCCAACTGGTTAAGATATGAAATAAAAAGTAATGGGGCTAAAATACAGCCCTGGCGGACACCTCTCCCCAGCAGAAAGCGCCTAGTGCATTCGCCATTGGGGCCAAACCTCATGAGGCTTCCAATCCGGCATGCAACTCGAACAGAAATGTTACAAGGGTATTATCTACCCCTTTGTCCCTCAGCACAGTCCATACCTTAAATCTATTTACTGTGTCAATGGCTGTGCTGAGGCACATGAAGGCCAGGTGAATCAACTCTTTCCTCACTATTGTGTACTTAGCAATCGAAAGGTAAAGGTTAAGGCTCTGATCAATTGTCCCACTGCCCGGCCTAATGCCATTTTGAATGACAGATAAAATCTTTCTATTTTCTACCCAGTCCATCAGTTGGTTCAGCAGCACCCTACCAATAACCTTCACTTCAACATCAATTAGAGAAATGGCCCAGTAACAGACTGGATCAGCACAGTTTCCGTTTTTGAAAACCAGTACGATTATCGATTTTTGCCAAGAGGAGGGGATATGCCCAAATGATACTACATTTAGATGTTGTGTGACTAGGGGAGCCCATAGATCCACACAAGGCTTAAAATGGTCACGGGGTACTGCATCCAGGCCAGGAGCTTTATTGGACGACAGAGCCGTTATGGCTTCTGCAACTTCAGCAACGTCAAACAGTACCTCACCTCGGGGGGCGTGGCCAACAGCATGCCGAGCTAGACGTGTAGCTCGTGAGCTCCCGGCCGGCCGATATCAAATCCGACACAAAACTCATCCACGAAGCACTAAATCACAAAGAAAGTGTGGAGGTATACCTGGAGGCTGTCTAGTGAGGTAGACGGCGGCCCCGACGACCTTGGGGCCGGAGAAACGGGGGTTTAGCCGGCGGCGGTGGAGAACCCCGAGGAGGCAAAATGGCGGTCACGCTTTGAAAAGGGTGTCCGAGGAGCGATGTCCGGCGGGTTGCAGCACTGACCCTTGCACCTGGCCAGGAACCAGTCGGCGACACAGTGAGATCGGCGAACCGTGGGACGGCTCAGAGGATCGGAGACCCGCGGTCGGGTGCGGCGCCGGAGCCCGGTGACAACTGCACCAACAGGGCGGACAAGCCAGGCACCCAGCTCCGGCAACCCCGAAGATACTAGCGGTGCTCGGCGGGGGTCACGGAGTCAGACTGCAGCAGGAGAAGTGAGTGGGGGCCCACCGGGGGTAAATTACGCTCGACGGTGCGAGACCCAAGACACGCTGACCCCTGCAGCAGACACCGGCATCGGGGACACCTTCACCAAGATGGCGGCGGGACCCAGACGGGAAACAACAGGCTGTGAGACTCTGCGGTGAGCCAGTGAAAGGTGATGAGACTCCGCGACGGGGGGAGAGGTCGGCGCTAGCCCCCATCGTTAGCAGATCCATACAGCAATCCCGACGGCAGGTGTGGGGCAATCCCACCGATCTCACCCGCCGCACCACTATAGCGGTAGCGGGGCTCCGCAGCTGAGGGGGCGCGCATCGAGGAAGGGCTGGCCAGCTGGCCCATAACCCACCCCAGGGAGCAGTAACCTGCCGAGGCCGGAGCGGAGGCGACGCACCGCCGGCCCATGCCCCATTGACCATCACAACGGCCGCCGGCCGGGCGGAACACGGCGAAACATTGAGGCAGTGACTTGGCGACATCCACATACGTGTCTGCTGCGGTGGAGGAGCGGACAGTCCCTACTAAAGGGGAGAGACAGTGGGGGAACCCCGCGGCTGAAGGAGGAAGGTGCGGCACGCATACAAGCTGCGGGAGGCACCCGGGTGAGTCCCAGACACGGCAATGTAAGTGGGCATAGACGCCCCCACCCCCTAGCGGCACAGGAGGCAGGAACCGAGGCAATAACGGGTGGGCTCACATACAGGCAACTGCCACTGTGGTGGAGTGAATGACCAGGTAGCGGAATATCAACGACGGGGGAGAGTGGATGGACATCATACGAGGAAACAGAGCCCGCATGAACTAGGTCACTGAAATAAAACGCACGTGGTGCTCCCCCCGGACACATACCGCACATAGCGAGCGGCGGTAGTAATCCATCGTCATCCGGAGACACGTGGTGGGGGAGTCCGGCCAGATTCGATGTTGCACACCAGTGGCAGACGGAGCTGAGGCACTACGGCGCCAGCCCCCCGCATCACACACCGCAATATTGAGAGAGGAGGATGGGGTGAATGCTGGAGCTGGAACCTGGTGGACATACCCAGTGACCGGTGAGACCGGGCAGAGGTCCTCCACGACTGCTCTGTCAGGGAGGGACCCGCACGGCCAAGGTCGGACATAGACACACGTCGACCATCATGGGGAAAAAGGACCCGCCGCCCAAACCGCTGCAAAAAGGCCCCATGGACAATTTTGCAGCACCACGACAGGCCAGGGGGAACCAGGACACGTCGGCGGATGGCCACATAGACACGGGGGCACTGCTCGCAGCAATACAGGCTTCAAGAACAGATATTCAAGAATCACGGGCGGCACTGGAAGTGAAAATCGGAGAGGTGGGATCTGAGGTCACACTCCTGCGCCAGGATTTCAGGAACCTCTCAGCCAGAGTAACAGAGACAGAATCGCGAATTGGGGAGGCAGAGGACTCGATTACAACGATTCGGAAAGACATGGCAGAACTCCAAGCGTCACACAGGCAGCTGCTGTAGAAGGTCGATGATGCCGAAAATAGGGTGCGTCGCAACAACCTGCGCTTCGTAGGTTTCCGGGAAGGAATTGAAGGGAATAACATGGCGGCGTTCCTGCACACGTGGCACAAAGAGACTTTCCCGGAGGCACACTTCTCAGCATGCTTTGTAATAGAAAGAGCTCACCGAGCACTGCTGGCGAAACCCCCGGAGGGTGCGAGACCTAGGCCTGTGATAGCACGTTTCCTCAACTTCGCTGATAGGGACTTGATTCTACGCGAAGCACGGAAACTCGGAGTCATAAGGCTAGAGAACACACACATCATGATCTTCCCAGACTATAGCCAGGAGGTGCAGAAGCAGAGACGGTCCTTCGATTCAGTGAAAACCAAGCTCAGATCTATGAACATTACCTACATGCTGCTCTTCCTGGCGAAACTTAAAGTTATATACAAGGAGAAGGCTATTTTCTTCAACCACCCGGACGAGGCATGGCAATGGCTCGAAGAGAGACCGATACTCAACGGCAGGGAAGCTGCGAGGCGAGAGGAAACGGACAGAACTGTACGAGAAAAGACACAATGGAGTCTCCCGAAACCACAAAGGCAAAAAGCTAGGAGGATGCGCTCTCATGCCTCAGGAACCCCCTATCGAGCGAGCACAGCGACGGGAAGTAGGAGGGGGAGGTCGGAGTCGCCAGGAGCCTCCGGTACGGCGGACCCGCTACTACAGGGTGCACACAAACAGGCCTGCTCGGATGGGGATGGTGTGGATGAGGCCGAATCTAGAGACTCGGAAGCGGAGGTCGATGTAAGAGACACGCATCAGAGCTCCGTCCACCCATTAGTGACTGTGATACGAGACATGGAACAGGACAACTCTGACAAATATAGTGGGTCAGAAACCGCTACACAAGACTCCCACTCTTGAATGCTGCTGGAGTGGGCTAGATCAGACGTCGGCCGGAGCACACGATAGCACACAAGTTGTCACTACCCCCTGTTTTTTGTTTTCCTTTACCACTGTCTTCCTATTCTTTTTTGGGGAAGTTGTTCTCAGTTTAAAATTTTCTTCAAGTTTCAATATAACTAAATAGTGGGCGGGTGTGGGCGGGCGACAGACCGACTCCTACTGAAAGCTCGGTCCTCAGAGGGGATGAGTCTGGATGGGGAAGGAGGTGGGGAGGGGGGGGATCGCGGGGGGGGGGAGCAGTTACACAAGTTGGGGTTGGGGGGGGGAGGCAGGGGGGAAGACAGCCACAATCAGAGGGATTGCAGTACAGCCGCTGGCGTCCAGCACAGACTCGAACAGAACATGAACACCGCACCACACCGTGGCAGGTACACTGACGACACCGCTACAAGACGGCAGGGGGGTATCGATCCTCACATGGAATGTGAATGGCCTGGGCTCGAGGATAAAGAGGGGACTAGTAAATGAATATATTAAGAGAGTGGCGCCGGACTTTGCCCTCCTGCAGGAGACACACCTCCGGGGCGAAAAATGTAACTTCATAGCTAGAGGGAGGTATGCGGTCCTAGCCCACGCGGGGTACACCCAAGGCTCAAGAGGAGCTGCTATACTGGTAAACAAAGCATTCCCATTCAAAACAACACGTACTTGGAGCGACCCACAAGGGACATATGCAGGAGTACAGGGACTATGGAGGGGGCAAAGATACACAGTACTCTCAGTTTACGCCCCACCGAAACTACAGGCACGCACATATACGGCGATAGCTACGATCCTCATGAACACTGCAGACACACTACAAATAGTGGGAGGCGACTTTAATGATGTTATGTCGGAAGAGCTAGACCGCACAGGGCCAACACGTAGGGGAGGGGCGGAGACGACACTATCACAACACGTGGCCAACCTGGGTCTCACAGACGTATGGAGATGGCGACACCCCACGCATAAGGATTACTCCTTTTACTCTGGGGCACATAGAGTGTTCTCGAGACTGGACTATATTTTCATGGCCAGGCAATATCTCACCACTGGGGACGAGGCGGAGTATAAGGCACGGGGGATCTCGGACCACTCTCCGTTATACGCTAAGGTGGGGGCAGACAGGGGTAGGACAGGCTCAGAATGGCGACTGGCAGCCTGGGATCTCCAGAAGCCAGAAATGATAAGAGGACTCAGGGCGGACGTTAAAGTATACGTAGCAGAAAACGAAGGCACGGTTGCATCTGGAGTGACCTTTTGGGAGGCCATGAAAGCGGTTCTGAGAGACAGGGCACAGAGTAGGCTGCGGGAGGACCGTAGGAAACAGCAGGCAGTGATAGTGGGACTGGAAGCCGAAATACTACATTTAGAGGGAGAATACCAGACACACAAGGAAGACGGTACTCTACGGCTTTTGCTAGACAAGCAACGGGAATATAGGGAAATAGCCTTGAACGAGGCGCGGACGCAATCGCTAGCCACCCTGCATCGGCTCTATGACGTGGGCGACAAATCAGGCAAGCTCCTAGCGTGGCTGAGTAGGAAGGAGAGGGCAGCCAGATGGGTGGAACAGATTAGGCGGACAGATGACGTCATGGTGTGCACCGAACAAGAGATAGCCGAGACCTTTGCGGCACACTATGAAGGATTTTATGCTGCGAGAGACCTCGGGACGGTTGAGGATGCACTGCACTATATGGAGGGAGTAGATCTGCCGGCTCTAGCCACTGAATCCTGTTCGGCTCTGGAGACAGATATCTCGCTAGACGAGATCTCCGAGGCCATCATTAAGCTCAAAACGGGGAAAACGCCGGGACCCAATGGATTCCCCGCGGAATTTTTTAAACGTACAGCAGATTTGTTGACGCGCAACCTGAAAGCCCTCTACACTGAATCATATCAGGAGGGACGACTCCCACCCGACCTCGCTTTGGCCACCATTGTACCGATTCACAAACAGGGCAAACCCACTGACGACTGTGCTTCGTATCGCCCCATTTCACTCCTTAACATTGAGGTGAAGATCTTGGCTACAATATTGGCGACGCGCCTGAGGTCGGTGATCCCAGATCTCATCCACACAGACCAGTCAGGTTTCCTGCCAGACAGAGCAACTAAACGAAATTTGAGACGCACACACAATTGGTTGCAGGAAGTCAGAGACAGAAAGGAACCCCACTGGTTTCTATCCTTAGACGCAGAAAAAGTGTTCGACGCTGTACATTGGCCATTCCTTTTGGCAACACTGCAACGGTTCGGCCTTGGCCCAAAATTTCAGGGGTGGATAGAGTTAATGTATACAGCTCCGACAGCACGTGTTCGAGACAATGGCAGACTGTCCAGAGAATTTCAGGTGTCCAGAGGCACGAGACAGGGATGCCCATTGTCCCCCTTACTATTCACGCTCACAATCGAGGTCCTGGCCGCCAAGATTAGACAAAACCCCGAAATCCACGGCTTCTTTGGGGAAACATCTGGGGAAACACAGGAGAAAATATCGTTGTATGCAGACGACGTGCTGCTATACATAACAGAACCAGAGGTTTCGGTCCCGGAGTTATTCAGGGAACTAGAGGGCTTTGGCGCAAGAGCGGGTCATTCTATCAATTGGAACAAATCTATACTCTATGACCCACAAGGAGCGGATAGGTGGGGGACCCTACCTGACCAACTGCTCACCACCACTGAGGGGTTTCAATACCTGGGGGTGTATGTTACATTAGACAAGGCGCTCTCGTTCCACAGAAATGTAGAGCGGGTCATGATTGAGGCGGTGGAGGACATGAATAGATGGAGACAACTGCCGCTCACCCTGTTAGGAAGGGCCGCAATGTACAAAATGATTACCCTCCCCAAGTTCCTCTATGCCCTCCAAAACGAATACTACCCGCTCCCGGCCGCCACGCTACCCAAAGTCCACGCAGACCTACGTTCCTTTCTGTGGCTGGGGAAACAACCACGTATTGCACTTCAGACGCTCCAGCGGCACCAGTACAGTGGGGGGATTTCCCTGCCTAATCTAGAAGCGTACTACTGGGCGGAGCACCTGACGCCAATAAACGAGTGGATCCATGCCCCGGCCGACCACCCGACTTACGCACTGGAACGGCAGAAGCTGTCACCCCACAGCGTATACCACTATCTTTACGGGGGTAAGATACGGAGATCGCTTCTACCGGCAACATTGCTCACACTACGGGCGTGGACGCGAGCGACAAAACGTATGGGGTGGGATAAGAGACCGACTAGACAGACGCCGCTATGGCAATGCCATTGGCTGACTGAACTTAAAAAGCTGAAAGGTTTCCAGAGATGGGATGACATAGGTATTTCACATATTGGCGATGTCATACATAGGGGGGAATTGAAGTCGTTCGACAGGCTACAAATGGAATACGGACTACACCACTCGCAACTTTTCAAACATACACAATTGGCTCATGCATGGAGGGCCCAAAACATCACACCCACGGATTTGCCAGAATACGCTCCACTGGAAGGTAGGCTCCTGCAGGAACAGATAACACATCAGGCGGTCTCGCTCACATACAAGACACTCACTAACAATATGCTGGGGGACTTAACGAAACTTAGAAGAGTATGGGAGGCGGAGGTAGGCGAGATGGAGGACTTGGATTGGGAGATGGTCTTGATGCACTCTCACGAGGTAGCGATTAAGTCACGGTTGAGGCTCATTCAGCTGAACGTGCTACACAGGACATACTTTGATAGAGTACGTCTCCTCAAAACAGGGAAAATAACAGACCCCCGGTGTCTCAGATGTCAACAACACCCAGGTGACTTTTATCACACAATATGGGCATGCGGTAAAATACGCATATACTGGACACACATTTTCACGGAGCTGGGGGTAGTCCTGGGGATAGAAATAGAGCGCGACCCGAAACTGGCATTGTTGGGCATGACTAACGAAATAGACTTACCACGCAACCAACTTATATTTTTAGTACTGGCGCTAGTGGTGGCCAAGAGGGACATCGCAAAACATTGGGGGGCCACGGAGACACCAGACATAGAGGAATGGAGAAGGGGCCTGGATCTCTACATGGCGGCAGAAAGGGTGACATATAAGGCGAGGGGGTGCCCAAAAAAGTTTCAGAGGGTCTGGGCGAAATGGAGACAATACCATGGTTTAGAGGGAGGGCAGTGAGGTGTGCTAGGTCGGCCATGGAGGGCCTACAACAGGAGTGGGATCTACCTCACAACTGCGAAGACATGAGTGGGGAGGTATGCAACATCGAGGAGAAATTTTAAAAGCAAAGACCGAAAAGGTGCTGTTCTGGGGGGAAGTGCGGGGATGGGGGGAGGTGGTAGAGGTTGAAACTGTGGTCATAGGGAAGTTGAACCGAAGATTATGCGGCAAAAGGAAATGATGTGGCAACGAGCTTGTAGGGGTTGTTATTCAGTCACAACGACCATAGTTGAGGGAGGGGGGGGAGGTCATTGTATGATAAAATGCAGGGTACCGACTCGACATAGATGACACGCACTGATGCTGACTATATAATGTCCGATTGACTGATTACAGCTGCGCCGCCCAGCCTCCGGGATGTGGGCTGATGGGCCGTGTCTATAACTATATCCTAGATCAGCTCACAATTGATGGTTTGGAAATGCAGCCCACGGGCTGAGGATATACGTGTGTGTACCTGCAACAAAAATAAAGTTTTATAAAAAACAGTACCTCACCTCCACTGGAAAAGGAAGGTTTAGTGATAGAGAGGGGATGGCCTGCTGTAGAGTAAATAGCTTCAAAGTGGGTGACCCAATACATTGAGGGAATAGTATGAACCACATCTGGTGCCACTACCTCACTTAGAAGGAGCTGGTTCACTATTTACCAGAAATCAGGGCTAACTCACAGGCAGTCAATTGCTGATCCCATGCCTGCTGTTTACATGCCTTTTTACGCCTCGAAAAAGCCTCCTAATAATGGCTTCTTACCTCCACTACATCACCCTTATCTCTTGGTTTATGATGAAGGGCCTGCACCAGGTCTTAGTGGGCATTTGAACTATCTTCATCAAATGAATTAGGGGCCTGATCTCTCCGTCTTTCTTATTTTCCTCATAAGGGCAACCGGACTTCTTTACAGATAATTGAGAAGGAATCAAGAATTTCTAGGTCAAGGGAGTCAATAACAGAATGGAGACCTCTTACTTTAAACACCTGTAGGGCCCACCTTTGTTTCAGCACCACCAGCTTTTTCATGGAAGAAAGACCTCCATGAAACTGCTGGCAGTCCTGAAACTTTTAATATGCATGGCAGTGCAGCAGCTGCATCACCTACATCTTACAATGGCCCTAACCACCGCACCAACGCCAGGGAACTGCTGTTCCAAGGCAGAGCCTGCAGTCCAATTACAGTCCGACACCCAAGTTGTAACAGGGCGGCCGGAGCGGCGGTGGCTGGACCACCACCCCTGCGTCACCACAGATCTTGCGGTCCTTGGACCGCCAGACTCATAATTATGCCCTAAGAGTATCCCCCGAATGGGTGTGAGAAAATGAACCTACTCATACTCCTCATGAATTTCTTGCTTCTTCTTACCAGGAGCACAAATAAAACAGGGGTGTATTTTAAAATCCCCTACCAACAGAATCTAAGAAGGGGAGAAGAAAGAAATAAAAAAGTAATCCAAAAATCTTTTTAGATCGGTCTCCAGTAGATCACCTGAAGAGGGAGAATTATAAATGTTAATTATTAAGACACTAGTGTTGAGAGAAAATGTTAGGAAAACAGCCAGGATGTTTGCAGAGTGAGAGGGAACTAATGAATAAGTTACTTACCTTTGGTGACGTCTTATCTGTAGAGACAAGATCTAGTCGCAGATTCCTTAACTTAGAATGATCCCCAGGTGCCGGACTGGATCCAGAAATGTTTCTACAGCAGTACCTCTGCGCGTTGGCAGAGGACATCTAGTGACCCCGTAACGACGTCATCCACCGGATGTGACATCGGTAGAGTTCATATAAGCCCCCCCCCTTTTTTTTTTAAGAGAGAATCAGTTCACAGAGCACGGAGGGTGGGTGGGTCAGCAAGGAATCTGTGGCTATATCTTGTCTCTACCAGATAAGCCATTACCGAAGGTTTAAGTCAATTATGCAGCTGATAGAGACATCTAGCAGCAGATTCCTTATCTTAGAATGAGATACCCAAGCAATACCTTCCCCAGAGGAAGGTCTGAGAACCAGATCGTAGGAAAGATCCCCGAATACACTAACCTGTCTGACATAAGAAGGAAAAGAGAGACCAGCTGCCAAGAAGGTAATAAGAAAGAGAGAAGATATCTCACCAGAAACATTGAGGAGAAACCCATACAGGACTGAACCTGCAACTTGTGCAAAAACATAGGAAGAAGAATAAAGATGAGTCAGAAAGAACAGTCCAGAGAAACACAATACTACATTGTTTCTTTAAAGTCAACAGGGCCAAGAAAATAGAACGGAAGGTCAAGGACAGTAGATAAAACTACTGAGTCAAAGATCCTAGCCATAGAAGCAAGCAATGCAGAGAGCACCAACTAATAGTATAAAAATTATTGTGGGCAAAACAACAAGTAAGGCCACCAACCACACGTGGTCAGAGGAAACACTCAGAGAGGGAAAGGAGCTCTTTGGGACTGTTCAACGTAAAATCCTTGGGGGGAGCGGTTGAAAGGCAGGAAGAGAGAGACCAAAGCAACAAGATGCGGAGGCCTTCCCAGGGTACGAGGAAGAGCGCAGTAACGTAAGCAGAAACACTCCTCTGTAAGAGAGGCAGGAGAAGATTGCTCACTATAGGATACAGAGCAAAGGAAGGTATAAAGGATATGGGGAAATAAAAAACTAAAAGTATATATATATATATATATATATATATATATATATATATATATATATATATTCACTGAAAAAAACAGGCCTTATATAGTTAGGAATTAGCATTTAAAAAAACCTTGCAAATTCACTGAACAAACCATAGGTTTCAGGCCTTATATAGTTAGGAATTGGCATTTAAAAAACCTTGCAAATTCACTGAAAAAACCATAGGTTTCAGGCCTTATATAGTTAGGAATTAGCATTTAAAAAACCTTTGAAATTCACTGAAAAAAACATAGGTTTCAGGAGTTATATAGTTAGGAATTAGCTTTTACAAAACCTTTGAAATTCACTCAAAAAACTATAAGTTTTAGTGGTGTTATAGTTAGCTGGACATTTTACTCATACAAAACCATTGAAATTGCTCCTATATAGTTAGTTGTACTAACTATATTTCGCGCACCCGCAATCCACTGCTAATGATGTCACATATTAGATCATTCATGACATGGTCAGTAACATCACTGATGACATCTCAAATGACATCACAGATTTAGGTATTAAATCTGGTTGCACCCCCAGCCTGTGCTAAAATAGAGGGGTGCATCTAGGGATTAAAATAATTCCACCTGTGTGGGCCCTTGCGTGCAACCAGATTTAATACCTAAGCCACAGGTTCTGTGAGACAGGCAGGCAGTTGTTCCACCTTCAATTCCGCCTGTCCACTGGTGTTTCAGTTTATAGGACTGGCTTGTTTTTTATATGTTGAATGCTTTCCAATTTTAATTCATTTGATATGTATGTATTGTATTCTAAGTTGCATTTTTGGTGTCATGTAATTCTTTGATGATTTAATATTCATGTCTGTAATGTTTGGACCTATTGTGCACACAAATGTTTGTTTTTGTATTTGACTTGGCTGTTTTACGACAGTGTTTTCTTTTTGGACGACATGTTTTCTTGAATTTTGCAATTTGAATGTAAAACTAATTAAATATTCTGCTAAATAACTAGCCTGGCCACGCAGTACTTATGGGCTGTGGGTTTTAATTAGTATTCAAAAGCTTCCTGGCAAGCCACTTTGTTCTGTTTCTCCAAGTATTGAGGTCCAGGCTGGCCAGTTGTTAGGACCCCAACCTTCTTGTGTTCACGTTGTTAGAACCAAGGCACAAGAAAGCAGTGAAACAAAGGTGTGAAACTCGCAAAGGGGCCAGAGTAGAAGCACCCTGACCGCCTAGGCCTGCTCAGGGGGTCCCACAAGAACCCCCAAGGCAAAACAATATATATATATTTTTTTTAAAAAGTCGCGGGGTACCTCCAATTTATATAAAAATGCTACATTTTAAAAAAAACTCTCTTTCTTTTTTTCTCCAGGGTACGCGTACCGGTATGTGTACCGATACGTGTACCAGGGCGCGCATCCCCTCAAAAAAAAAAAAAAAAAAATGAGTGTGAGTGTGTGTGGTGAGTGTGTGTGGGGGGTGGGTGTGGGGTGGGTGTGTGTGTGGGGGGTATGTGTGTGGGGTGTGTGTGTGTAGGATATGTGGGTGTGTGTGTGGGGTGTGTGTGGGGTGTGTGTGTGGGTGTGTGTGTGGGGGGGGTGTGTGTAGGTGTGTGTGTGAGGAGTGTGTGTGTGGGTGTGTGTGTGTGTGTGTGAGGTGTGTGTGTGGTGTGTGTATGTGTGTGTGTGGGGGAGTGTCAGAGGTGTGTGTGTGGGGGGGGGTTAGGTGTGTGTGGGGGATGTGTGGGGTGTGTCTGTGAGGTGTGTGTGTGGGGGGGGAGTGAGGTGTGTGTGGGTGGGGGTGTGTGGGGTGTGTGGGTGTAGGTGGGGGTGTGGGTGTGTAAGGTGTGTGTGTGGGTGTGGGTGTGTGGTGTGTTTGGGTGGGGGTGGAGGTGTGGGTGTGTGAGGTATGTGTGGGGGGTGTGTGTGGGGGGTGTGGGGTGTGTGTGTGGGGGGGTATGTGTGTGGGGTGTGTGTGTGTATGAGTAAAATGTTCAGCTAACTATAACTGGGGTCAAACCTATGGTTTTTTCAGTGAATTTAATAGGTTTTTAAAATGCTAATTCCTAACTATAACTGGTGTGAAACCTATGGTTTTTTCAGTGAATTTCATAGGGTTTTTAAATGCTAATTCCTAACTATAACTGGTGTGAAACCTATGTTTTTTTCAGTGAATTTCAAAGGTTTTTTAAATGCTAATTCCTAACTTTAACTGGTTTGTAACCTATGTTTTTTTCAGTGAATATATATATATATAAAATTTATATGGCAAAATGAAACCCCTCATTTTGTTCCTTTTCAAATTAAATGTATTAAGTGTTACCACTTTATTACAATCAAGACGACTTCAGGTGTGCCATACTTTTGTCATAAGTAAGACTGTTAGCGTTCTAGTTGTTCTTTAGAACACTCTGGGACATTCTGTCATTGGGCTATAGTTGGGCTACATCTGGCTGATATTTGGGCTACATTTGGGCTCTTTTGTCTCTGGTGGTCATCTTGGGAGACTGCATATCAGAATTTTTTTAATGAAATATAAGAGGATTTGAGAAGTCACTCGAAATGTGCCCTAATTTTTCTTTCTTCAGCACTAATCATATTTTCTATGGCAAAATGAAACCCCTCATTTTGTTCCTTTTCAAATTAAATGTATTAAGTGTTACCACTTTATTACAATCAAGATGACTTCAGGTGTGCCATACTTTTGTCATAAGTAAGACTGTTAGCGCTCTAGTTGTTCTTTAGAACACTCTGGGACATTCTGTCATTGGGCTATAGTTGGGCTACATCTGGCCGATATTTGGGCTACATTTGTTTTTTTTGTCTCTGGTGGCCATCTTTGGGCTACATTGGGCTACATTTGGGCTCTAACATATATATAGCCCAATGTAGCCCAATATATATTTTTTCAAAGTTAATTTTCGTAAAAACCACTGGAGCATATATCTTGAGACATAGCAAAGGCACATCGGGGTACCAATCCCTACAATTTTGCCAAGTTTGGTGGAAATCCATTCAGCCGTTCGGGCTAAAAGTGAGTCCAACCACCCTATGGAAATTAACATGGGGAAAACACGTTTTGGGAACCCCCTTTTATCTCGGCCCCCGCTTGACGAATCCCCCCGAAACTTTCAGGGAAGGAGCGGAGCGCAGCGAGGCAAAGTTAAGGAAAATTACAGGCAGATCCCTCAACCGGCGCCAAAGTTATTCCCAATAGAATGTTGCGATATCCCTATGGAAAACTATCCTAACTATATATACCTACTGGCGAAATGTGCCCTAATTTTTCTTTCTTCAGCACTAATCATAATTTCTATGGCAAAATGAACCCCCTCATTTTGTTCCTTTGCAAATTAAATGTTTTAAGTGTTAACACTTTATTCCAATCAAGATGACTTCAGGTGTGCCATACTTTTGTCATAAGTAAGACTGTTAGCACTCTAGTTGTTCTTTAGAACACTCTGGGACATTCTGTCATTGGGCTATAGTTGGGCTACATCTGGCTGATATTTGGGCTACATTTGTTTTTTTTGTCTCTGGTGGCCATCTTTGGGCTACATTGGGCTACATTTGGGCTCTAACATATATATAGCCCAATGTAGCCCAATATATATTTTTTCAAAGTTAATTTTCGTAAAAACCACTGGAGCATATATCTTGAGACATAGCAAAGGCACATCGGGGTACCAGTCCCTACAATTTTGCCAAGTTTGGTGGAAATCCATTCAGCCGTTCGGGCTAAAAGTGAGTCCAACCGCCCTATGGAAATTAACATGGGGAAAACACGTTTTGGGACCCCCCTTTTATCTCGGCCCCCGCTTGACGAATCCCCCCGAAACTTTCAGGGGCGGAGCGCAGCGAGGCAAAGTTAAGGAAAATTACAGGCAGATTCCTCAACCGGCGCCAAAGTTATTCCCAATAGAATGTTGCAATTTCCCTATGGAAAACAATCCTAACTATATATACCTACTGGCGACCGCCAGTAGGTAATATATATATATATATATATATCCAAAAGAAAGTTGCCTTCCGAGTGAGAGGCCCACACAGCAAAGTTGATTGTGTTCAATTTAATGAAGGTTTGCACATGAAAAAGGCATGGTGCCTTGCAGTAGTCTTCGTCCTTCCCCGACGCGTTTCATGCCCTGACAGCACTTCCTCATGGGGCTCTGGACTTCAAACAAGAACACGGCAGTTTCTTGGCGGCATTACCAAACAATTTATTTCCCACCCATATGGGCGTGGCCACCCGCGTGGCCTGTTGGTTCTTGTAGTGCCGTCACTTTTACTTCAGTGAGTTGACGTGCCTTGCATGAAATAATGTCAAACAAATGCTACCCCAGTGGGTTCTGCAGAAAGCATTTCTGCCGTTTTCTGTGCCTCAATGCGCCTTCAAAGACACTTTTCTGTCCCAATGCCGAGCGCCATTTGACATCTCAGCGGGGCTACACCTCCGGCGCAGCAGGGCTCTTCTCGCGGCCAAGGCGATGCCGCTTAACATCCAAAAGAAAGTTGCCTTCCGAGTGAGAGGCCCACACAGCAAAGTTGATTGTGTTCAATTTAATGAAGGTTTGCACATGAAAAAGGCATGGTGCCTTGCAGTAGTATTCGTCCTTCCCCGACGCGTTTCATGCCCTGACAGCACTTTCTCATGGGGCTCTGGACTTCAAACAAGAACACGGCAGTTTCTTGGCGGCATTACCAAACAATTTATTCCCCACCCATATGGGCGTGGCCACCCGCGTGGCCTGTTGGTTCTTGTAGTGCCGTCACTTTTACTTCAGTGAGTTGACATGCCTTGCATGAAATAATGTCAAACAAATGCTACCCCAGTGGGTTCTGCAGAAAGCATTTCTGCCGTTTTCTGTGCCTCAATGCGCCTTCAAAGACACTTCTCTGTCCCAATGCCGAGCGCCATTTGACATCTCAGCGGGGCTACACCTCCGGCGCAGCAGGGCTCTTCTCGCGGCCAAGGCGATGCCGCTTAACATCCAAAAGAAAGTTGCCTTCCGAGTGAGAGGCCCACACAGCAAAGTTGATTGTGTTCAATTTAATGAAGGTTTGCACATGAAAAAGGCATGGTGCCTTGCAGTAGTCTTTGTCCTTCCCCGACGCGTTTCATGCCCTGACAGCACTTCCTCATGGGGCTCTGGACTTCAAACAAGAACACGGCAGTTTCTTGGCGGCATTACCAAACAATTTATTCCCCACCCATATGGGCGTGGCCACCCACGTGGCCTGTTGGTTCTTGTAGTGCCGTCACTTTTACTTCAGTGAGTTGACGTGCCTTGCATGAAATAATGTCAAACAAATGCTACCCCAGTGGGTTCTGCAGAAAGCATTTCTGTCGTTTTCTGTGCCTCAATGCGCCTTCAAAGACACTTTTCTGTCCCAATGCCGAGCGCCATTTGACATCTCAGCGGGGCTACACCTCCGGCGCAGCAGGGCTCTTCTCGCGGCCAAGGCGATGCCGCTTAACATCCAAAAGAAAGTTGCCTTCCGAGTGAGAGGCCCACACAGCAAAGTTGATTGTGTTCAATTTAATGAAGGTTTGCACATGAAAAAGGCATGGTGCCTTGCAGTAGTCTTCGTACTACGGCGACGCGTTTCATGCCCTGACAGCACTTCCTCATGGGGCTCTGGACTTCAAACAAGAACACGGCAGTTTCTTGGCGGCATTACCAAACAATTTATTCCCCACCCATATGGGCGTGGCCACCCGCGTGGCCTGTTGGTTCTTGTAGTGCCGTCACTTTTACTTCAGTGAGTTGACGTGCCTTGCATGAAATAATGTAAAACAAATGCTACCCCAGTGGGTTCTGCAGAAAGCATTTCTGCCGTTTTCTGTGCCTCAATGCGCCTTCAAAGACACTTTTCTGTCCCAATGCCGAGCGCCATTTGACATCTCAGCGGGGCTACACCTCCGGCGCAGCAGGGCTCTTCTCGCGGCCAAGGCGATGCCGCTTAACATCCAAAAGAAAGTTGCCTTCCGAGTGAGAGGCCCACACAGCAAAGTTGATTGTGTTCAATTTAATGAAGGTTTGCACATGAAAAAGGCATGGTGCCTTGCAGTAGTCTTAGTCCTTCCCCGACGCGTTTCATGCCCTGACAGCACTTCCTCATGGGGTTCTGGACTTCAAACAAGAACACGGCAGTTTCTTGGCGGCATTACCAAACAATTTATTCCCCACCCATATGGGCGTGGCCACCCGCGTGGCCTGTTGGTTCTTGTAGTGCCGTCACTTTTACTTCAGTGAGTTGACGTGTCTTGCATGAAATAATGTCAAACAAATGCTACCCCAGTGGGTTCTGCAGAAAGCATTTCTGCCGTTTTCTGTGCCTCAATGCGCCTTCAAAGACACTTTTCTGTCCCAATGCCGAGCGCCATTTGACATCTCAGCGGGGCTACACCTCCGGCGCAGCAGGGCTCTTCTCGCGGCCAAGGCGATGCCGCTTAACATCCAAAAGAAAGTTGCCTTCCGAGTGAGAGGCCCACACAGCAAAGTTGATTGTGTTCAATTTAATGAAGGTTTGCACATGAAAAAGGCATGGTGCCTTGCAGTAGTCTTAGTCCTTCCCCGTCGCGTTTCATGCCCTGACAGCACTTCCTCATGGGGCTCTGGACTTCAAACAAGAACACGGCAGTTTCTTGGCGGCATTACCAAACAATTTATTCCCCACCCATATGGGCGTGGCCACCCGCGTGGCCTGTTGGTTCTTGTAGTGCCGTCACTTTTACTTCAGTGAGTTGACGTGCCTTGCATGAAATAATGTCAAACAAATGCTACCCCAGTGGGTTCTGCAGAAAGCATTTCTGCCGTTTTCTGTGCCTCAATGCGCCTTCAAAGACACTTTTCTGTCCCAATGCCGAGCGCCATTTGACATCTCAGCGGGGCTACACCTCCGGCGCAGCAGGGCTCTTCTCGCGGCCAAGGCGATGCCGCTTAACATCCAAAAGAAAGTTGCCTTCCGAGTGAGAGGCCCACACAGCAAAGTTGATTGTGTTCAATTTAATGAAGGTTTGCACATGAAAAAGGCATGGTGCCTTGCAGTAGTCTTCGTCCTTCCCCGACGCGTTTCATGCCCTGACAGCACTTCCTCATGGGGCTCTGGACTTCAAACAAGAACACGGCAGTTTCTTGGCGGCATTACCAAACAATTTATTCCCCACCCATATGGGCGTGGCCACCCGCGTGGCCTGTTGGTTCTTGTAGTGCCGTCACTTTTACTTCAGTGAGTTGATGTGCCTTGCATGAAATAATGTCAAACAAATGCTACCCCAGTGGGTTCTGCAGAAAGCATTTCTGCCGTTTTCTGTGCCTCAATGCGCCTTCAAAGACACTTTTCTGTCCCAATGCCGAACGCCATTTGACATCCCAGCGGGGCTACACCTCCGGCGCAGCAGGGCTCTTCTCGCGGCCAAGGCGATGCCGCTTAACATCCAAAAGAAAGTTGCCTTCCGAGTGAGAGGCCCACACAGCAAACTTGATTGTGTTCAATTTAATGAAGGTTTGCACATGAAAAAGGCATGGTGCCTTGCAGTAGTCTTCGTCCTTCCCAGACGCGTTTCATGCCCTGACAGCACTTCCTCATGGGGCTCTGGACTTCAAACAAGAACACGGCAGTTTCTTGGCGGCATTACCAAACAATTTATTCCCCACCCATATGGGCGTGGCCACCCGCGTGGCCTGTTGGTTCTTGTAGTGCCGTCACTTTTACTTCAGTGAGTTGACGTGCCTTGCATGAAATAATGTCAAACAAATGCTACCCCAGTGGGTTCGGCAGAAAGCATTTCTGCCGTTTTCTGTGCCTCAATGCGCCTTCAAAGACACTTTTCTGTCCCAATGCCGAGCGCCATTTGACATCTCAGCGGGGCTACACCTCCGGCGCAGCAGGGCTCTTCTCGCGGCCAAGGCGATGCCGCTTAACATCCAAAAGAAAGTTGCCTTCCGAGTGAGAGGCCCACACAGCAAAGTTGATTGTGTTCAATTTAATGAGGGTTTGCACATGAAAAAGGCATGGTGCCTTGCAGTAGTCTTCGTCCTTCCCCGACGCGTTTCATGCCCTGACAGCACTTCCTCATGGGGCTCTGGACTTCAAACAAGAACACGGCAGTTTCTTGGCGGCATTACCAAACAATTTATTCCCCACCCATATGGGCGTGGCCACCCGCGTGGCCTGTTGGTTCTTGTAGTGCCGTCACTTTTACTTCAGTGAGTTGACGTGCCTTGCATGAAATAATGTCAAACAAATGCTACCCCAGTGGGTTCTGCAGAAAGCATTTCTGCCGTTTTCTGTGCCTCAATGCGCCTTCAAAGACACTTTTCTGTCCCAATGCCGAGCGCCATTTGACATCTCAGTGGGGCTACACCTCCGGCGCAGCAGTGCTCTTCTCGCGGCCAAGGCGATGCCGCTTAACATCCAAAAGAAAGTTGCCTTCCGAGTGAGAGGCCCACACAGCAAAGTTGATTGTGTTCAATTTAATGAAGGTTTGCACATGAAAAAGGCATGGTGCCTTGCAGTAGTCTTCGTCCTTCCCCGACTCGTTTCATGCCCTGACAGCACTTCCTCATGGGGCTCTGGACTTCAAACAAGAACACGGCAGTTTCTTGGCGGCATTACCAAACAATTTATTCCCCACCCATATGGGCGTGGCCACCCGCGTGGCCTGTTGGTTCTTGTAGTGCCGTCACTTTTACTTCAGTGAGGTGACGTGCCTTGCATGAAATAATGTCAAACAAATGCTACCCCAGTGGGTTCTGCAGAAAGCATTTCTGCCGTTTTCTGTGCCTCAATGCGCCTTCAAAGACACTTTTCTGTCCCAATGCCGAGCGCCATTTGACATCTCAGCGGGGCAACGACTCCGGAGCAGCAGGGCTCTTCTCGCGGCCAAGGCGATGCTGCTTAACATCCAAAAGAAAGTTGCCTTCCGAGTGAGAGGCCCACATAGCAAAGTTGATTGTGTTCAATTTAATGAAGGTTTGCACATGAAAAAGGCATGGTGCCTTGCAGTAGTCTTCGTCCTTCCCTGACGCGTTTCATGCCCTGACAGCACTTCCTCATGGGGCTCTGGACTTCAAACAAGAACACGGCAGTTTCTTGGTGGCATTACCAAACAATTTATTCCCCACCCATATGGGCGTAGCCACCCGCGTGGCCTGTTGGTTCTTGTAGTGCCGTCACTTTTACTTCAGTGAGTTGACGTGCCTTGCATGAAATAATGTCAAACAAATGCTACCCCAGTGGGTTCTGCAGAAAGCATTTCTGTCGTTTTCTGTGCCTCAATGCGCCTTCAAAGACACTTTTCTGTCCCAATGCCGAGCGCCATTTGACATCTCAGCGGGGCTACACCTCCGGCGCAGCAGGGCTCTTCTCGCGGCCAAGGCGATGCCGCTTAACATCCAAAAGAAAGTTGCCTTCCGAGTGAGAGGCCCACACAGCAAAGTTGATTGTGTTCAATTTAATGAAGGTTTGCACATGAAAAAGGCATGGTGCCTTGCAGTAGTCTTCGTACTACGGCGACGCGTTTCATGCCCTGACAGCACTTCCTCATGGGGCTCTGGACTTCAAACAAGAACACGGCAGTTTCTTGGCGGCATTACCAAACAATTTATTCCCCACCCATATGGGCGTGGCCACCCGCGTGGCCTGTTGGTTCTTGTAGTGCCGTCACTTTTACTTCAGTGAGTTGACGTGCCTTGCATGAAATAATGTAAAACAAATGCTACCCCAGTGGGTTCTGCAGAAAGCATTTCTGCCGTTTTCTGTGCCTCAATGCGCCTTCAAAGACACTTTTCTGTCCCAATGCCGAGCGCCATTTGACATCTCAGCGGGGCTACACCTCCGGCGCAGCAGGGCTCTTCTCGCGGCCAAGGCGATGCCGCTTAACATCCAAAAGAAAGTTGCCTTCCGAGTGAGAGGCCCACACAGCAAAGTTGATTGTGTTCAATTTAATGAAGGTTTGCACATGAAAAAGGCATGGTGCCTTGCAGTAGTCTTAGTCCTTCCCCGACGCGTTTCATGCCCTGACAGCACTTCCTCATGGGGCTCTGGACTTCAAACAAGAACACGGCAGTTTCTTGGCGGCATTACCAAACAATTTATTCCCCACCCATATGGGCGTGGCCACCCGCGTGGCCTGTTGGTTCTTGTAGTGCCGTCACTTTTACTTCAGTGAGTTGACGTGTCTTGCATGAAATAATGTCAAACAAATGCTACCCCAGTGGGTTCTGCAGAAAGCATTTCTGCCGTTTTCTGTGCCTCAATGCGCCTTCAAAGACACTTTTCTGTCCCAATGCCGAGCGCCATTTGACATCTCAGCGGGGCTACACCTCCGACGCAGCAGGGCTCTTCTCGCGGCCAAGGCGATGCCGCTTAACATCCAAAAGAAAGTTGCCTTCCGAGTGAGAGGCCCACACAGCAAAGTTGATTGTGTTCAATTTAATGAAGGTTTGCACATGAAAAAGGCATGGTGCCTTGCAGTAGTCTTAGTCCTTCCCCGACGCGTTTCATGCCCTGACAGCACTTCCTCATGGGGCTCTGGACTTCAAACAAGAACACGGCAGTTTCTTGGCGGCATTACCAAACAATTTATTCCCCACCCATATGGGCGTGGCCACCCGCGTGGCCTGTTGGTTCTTGTAGTGCCGTCACTTTTACTTCAGTGAGTTGACGTGCCTTGCATGAAATAATGTCAAACAAATGCTACCCCAGTGGGTTCTGCAGAAAGCATTTCTGCCGTTTTCTGTGCCTCAATGCGCCTTCAAAGACACTTTTCTGTCCCAATGCCGAGCGCCATTTGACATCTCAGCGGGGCTACACCTCCGGCGCAGCAGGGCTCTTCTCGCGGCCAAGGCGATGCCGCTTAACATCCAAAAGAAAGTTGCCTTCCGAGTGAGAGGCCCACACAGCAAAGTTGATTGTGTTCAATTTAATGAAGGTTTGCACATGAAAAAGGCATGGTGCCTTGCAGTAGTCTTCGTCCTTCCCCGACGCGTTTCATGCCCTGACAGCACTTCCTCATGGGGCTCTGGACTTCAAACAAGAACACGGCAGTTTCTTGGCGGCATTACCAAACAATTTATTCCCCACCCATATGGGCGTGGCCACCCGCGTGGCCTGTTGGTTCTTGTAGTGCCGTCACTTTTACTTCAGTGAGTTGATGTGCCTTGCATGAAATAATGTCAAACAAATGCTACCCCAGTGGGTTCTGCAGAAAGCATTTCTGCCGTTTTCTGTGCCTCAATGCGCCTTCAAAGACACTTTTCTGTCCCAATGCCGAGCGCCATTTGACATCTCAGCGGGGCTACACCTCCGGCGCAGCAGGGCTCTTCTCGCGGCCAAGGCGATGCCGCTTAACATCCAAAAGAAAGTTGCCTTCCGAGTGAGAGGCCCACACAGCAAACTTGATTGTGTTCAATTTAATGAAGGTTTGCACATGAAAAAGGCATGGTGCCTTGCAGTAGTCTTCGTCCTTCCTAGACGCGTTTCATGCCCTGACAGCACTTCCTCATGGGGCTCTGGACTTCAAACAAGAACACGGCAGTTTCTTGGCGGCATTACCAAACAATTTATTCCCCACCCATATGGGCGTGGCCACCCGCGTGGCCTGTTGGTTCTTGTAGCGCCGTCACTTTTACTTCAGTGAGTTGACGTGCCTTGCATGAAATAATGTCAAACAAATGCTACCCCAGTGGGTTCTGCAGAAAGCATTTCTGCCGTTTTCTGTGCCTCAATGCGCCTTCAAAGACACTTTTCTGTCCCAATGCCGAGCGCCATTTGACATCTCAGCGGGGCTACACCTCCGGCGCAGCAGGGCTCTTCTCGCGGCCAAGGCGATGCCGCTTAACATCCAAAAGAAAGTTGCCTTCCGAGTGAGAGGCCCACACAGCAAAGTTGATTGTGTTCAATTTAATGAGGGTTTGCACATGAAAAAGGCATGGTGCCTTGCAGTAGTCTTCGTCCTTCCCCGACGCGTTTCATGCCCTGACAGCACTTCCTCATGGGGCTCTGGACTTCAAACAAGAACACGGCAGTTTCTTGGCGGCATTACCAAACAATTTATTCCCCACCCATATGGGCGTGGCCACCCGTGTGGCCTGTTGGTTCTTGTAGTGCCGTCACTTTTACTTCAGTGAGTTGACGTGCCTTGCATGAAATAATGTCAAACAAATGCTACCCCAGTGGGTTCTGCAGAAAGCATTTCTGCCGTTTTCTGTGCCTCAATGCGCCTTCAAAGACACTTTTCTGTCCCAATGCCGAGCGCCATTTGACATCTCAGTGGGGCTACACCTCCGGCGCAGCAGTGCTCTTCTCGCGGCCAAGGCGATGCCGCTTAACATCCAAAAGAAAGTTGCCTTCCGAGTGAGAGGCCCACACAGCAAAGTTGATTGTGTTCAATTTAATGAAGGTTTGCACATGAAAAAGGCATGGTGCCTTGCAGTAGTCTTCGTCCTTCCCCGACGCGTTTCATGCCCTGACAGCACTTCCTCATGGGGCTCTGGACTTCAAACAAGAACACGGCAGTTTCTTGGCGGCATTACCAAACAATTTATTCCCCACCCATATGGGCGTGGCCACCCGCGTGGCCTGTTGGTTCTTGTAGTGCAGTCACTTTTACTTCAGTGAGGTGACGTGCCTTGCATGAAATAATGTCAAACAAATGCTACCCCAGTGGGTTCTGCAGAAAGCATTTCTGCCGTTTTCTGTGCCTCAATGCGCCTTCAAAGACACTTTTCTGTCCCAATGCCGAGCGCCATTTGACATCTCAGCGGGGCTACACCTCCGGCGCAGCAGGGCTCTTCTCGCGGCCAAGGCGATGCCGCTTAACATCCAAAAGAAAGTTGCCTTCCGAGTGAGAGGCCCACACAGCAAAGTTGATTGTGTTCAATTTAATGAAGGTTTGCACATGAAAAAGGCATGGTGCCTTGCAGTAGTCTTCGTACTACGGCGACGCGTTTCATGCCCTGACAGCACTTCCTCATGGGGCTCTGGACTTCAAACAAGAACACAGCAGTTTCTTGGTGGCATTACCAAACAATTTATTCCCCACCCATATGGGCGTAGCCACCCGCGTGGCCTGTTGGTTCTTGTAGTGCCGTCACTTTCACTACAGTGAGTTGACGTGCCTTGCATGAAATAATGTCAAACAAATGCTACCCCAGTGGGTTCTGCAGAAAGCATTTCTGCCGTTTTCTGTGCCTCAATGCGCCTTCAAAGACACTTTTCTGTCCCAATGCCGAGCGCCATTTGACATCTCAGCGGGGCTACACCTCCGGCGCAGTAGGGCTCTTCTCGCGGCCAAGGCGATGCCGCTTAACATCCAAAAGAAAGTTGCCTTCCGAGTGAGAGGCCCACACAGCAAAGTTGATTGTGTTCAATTTAATGAAGGTTTGCACATGAAAAAGGCATGGTGCCTTGCAGTAGTCTTCGTCCTTCCCCGACGCGTTTCATGCCCTGACAGCACTTCCTCATGGGGCTCTGTATATATATATATATATATATATGATACGACTTTGTTTAAACAACCTCCGCAGTCTAGAGATATATTCTAGACAAAAATCTTCAAAAAATCTTCAAGATCACACTGTTACTTTTGTTAAGATTGCCACTTACAATAATGTCGAACTAATCTGAGAGACAAGACTTATTGAGATACGATCTTGTCATTTACCATCATACTATCGTTAAAATAACTAACAGAATGAACTGAAGGAGTAGCTGGTAGTATGCACAAGGTTATCAACTTTTGCCCAAATATGTGCTATGTTATTCTCTGTTTAAATACTCGTTTAGAGCCGAGCCATATTAAGTAAGTGTGCACATCGTGACAGCGGTTGGTATGTAGCACGCGCTGGTTTATGGTCATTTATTTACTTTGCGCGATGCAGCCCTCTGGCAGTGCACTTTTTTCGGCGCCGAGCAACACAGAGTAGATGTGTACATAGTAACAGTCGTTATAGCTGCTACGTTGCTTAGCAGCCACACTAACAACACGATTGTCCAATGAGTGATTGAAATCTTTCAGCACGTGACGGGTAAACCGCCTATCAGGATTGAGTGTTAACCTAAACACAATCATCGGTGAACATCAGTTATGATTGGACGACTAAATCAAGTGACCGAGGCCGTCCAATCCATTCACTTGTTAAAAACACTCTCTCGCGTTGGCTCCAGCACCTCCCCAATCGGCTCAGATGGAGGTGTAGGAGTACCGACGGAGAGGTAAGCCGAACGCGAATTTCCAACCTTTCTCCCCTTTTTTTAAATCTTTGTTCATCTAGCCTAATTACGCTGGCGAGTTGTCTCTTGAGCACAGGCTCCGAGCTTGTTTCTTCAGAAACGAGATTCATTACGCTGGCTTATGTTTCTCAAAAGCGAACCGCGTCTTTTAACATTCAGGACGCTGAGACCCTCATTATTTCTTTCAAAATTGCCACGCATAACATCTGTGTTAGTAGAACGGCGAAACCCGGGTGTAGTCAGATCGCCATCTTGATAAAAATCCCAGAGTAAACATGACTATGCTGCAATGAAAACCTCATGGTTTACCCCATGGCTCCATGACGTATCACTTGTAATTAGGTACACTTTAGATGTACCGAGGAGGGTCTTCTCTCCTTCCACCTGGGCTACCTCATAATACCAATGGACCCATATCATTTGATATACCAGGGACTCCCTTAGATACCTGCTATGTGTTTTGTTTTCAGTGAGACAAAGAGGCAATTACATACAAACGTGTTTGTTTTTTGCTTCCTTGATTAGAGCGGTGCTTCCCTCGTGTCCTGAGCCGTTGCCAGGCGGGGTGGAGTCATTTACTCCAACTATTATGGTAAGATGGAGTAATTCAACAACATATTTGTATGTCCATATGTGCAATAACAATGAGAATCAATGTGTGAACAAATTAACAACACTTGATTTATAGCTCAATGTGTAACATAACATGATGCTCTGTCTATATGTATGTGGTCATTTTACATGTATTAGTCTGTGTCTTTCTCTTCTTTACCTTATAGTGACGAATATACCGACTGCAAACAAAGGAATACACCGGATGTATGACGTTACAACGCATACTTTTACCACGCCTACCATTACCACGCATTTTTTACAACGCAGGATCCATGACAACGCATACCATTACCACGCATGTATTTACAACGCATATACCTTTACAACGCATACAATTACAACGTAAGTATTGGTAAGTATATAATATTTTTTAATATTTAATTTAAATAAAATAATATAATGTAATTTAATTTAATTTATTTTAATTTAATTTAATTTAATTTAATTTAATGTAATTTAATTAATTTAATCAATTTAATTTAATGTAATTTAAATTTAATTATATTTAATTTTTACACTGTACCCTTTTACCCAAAAACCCAAAACTGACCCTGAACCCAAAAAATACCCCTTTTACCCAAAAACCCAAAACTGACCCTGAACCCTAAAAATACCCCTTTACCCAAAAACCCAAAACTGACCCTGAACCCTAAAAATACCCTTTTACCCAAAAACCCAAAACTGACCCTGAACCCTAAAAATACCCCTTTACCCAAAAACCCAAAACTGACCCTGAACCCTAAAAATACCCCTTTACCCAAAAACCCAAAAACTGACCCTGAACCCTAAAAATACCCCTTTACCCAAAAACCCAAAACTGACCCTGAACCCTAAAAATACCCCTTTACCCAAAAACTAAAAACTGACCCTGAACCCTAAAAATACCCCTTTACCCAAAAACTGAAAACTGACCCTAAACCCTAAAAATACCCCTTTACCCAAAAACTGAAAACTGACCCTAAACCCTAAAAATACCCCTTTACCCAAAAACTGACCCTAAACCCTAAAAATACCCCTTTACCCAAAAACTGAAAACTGACCCTGAACCCTATAAATACCCCTTTACCCAAAAACTGAAAACTGACCCTAAACCCTAAAAATACCCCTTTACCCAAAAACTGAAAACTGACCCTGAACCCTAAAAATACCCCTTTACCCAAAAACCCAAAACTGACCCTGAACTCTAAAAATACCCCTTTACCCAAAAACCCAAAACTGACCCTGAACCCAAAAAATACCCCTTTACAAAAAAAACCAAATAATATTTTTAATAAAATAATATACTTACCAATACTTACGTTGTAATGGTATGCGTTGTAAAAGTGCCTGCGTTGTAAATACATGCGTGGTAATGGTATGCGTTGTAATGGATCCTGCGTTGTAAAAAATGCGTGGTAATGGTAGGTCGTGGTAAAAGTTGCGTTGTAAAGGTTGTATACCGAATACACCTCAAAAATCAGGTGACCTTTTTTCATGTTGCAGGAAATGCATATATTCAGTTACTAAAATAAGCTTTTTATCCACCACTTCACTATTTGCAGTAGCATTCTAACATTTACCGGTCCTGATGAAAGCAATGGACTCGAGAGTCCCTAGTATATTGCTGAAACATGTTGACCATTTTGATACCAGAGTAGATATTTGTTAAATCTACCTATGCTGCTTTTATAATATTGGCGGAGCGAGCATAGAACCTAATAAAGTTTCCTTATTTCTGCTCACTCACCCAATTTTATATATTTTCACTCACCCTTTTTCACACACCACTTTTCACAGCACTGCAAATCAGTCACCCACCTAACAAATTGATGGGTAGTTTGTGACACTCTACCACTATTTGGCCGCCACCTGACTCTTGGGAGGTTATACCAACTGACCCCCCCTTTTTGAGCCAGTGGTGTACCAATCTTTGTGGCCAACAGGAATGCCAAATGATGAAGGGCGGTTCCGTGTGGTGACTGATGGATATCCTGTAAGTGATCACTGGTATCCAGCAATTTTCTCTATCACGGTTAGATGAGTTGACACTGTTCTGTTAGTTTAATGAACCACACATAGACTGGATAGACCCTCTGACACTCTTTTGTTTTTCTACATTCAGTTAGGGAATGTGTCTTGGTCTTTAAAATCCCTTAGGCCCTCCTCCTACCTTATTGTGTTTTTATATATATATATATATATATATATATACACACACACACACATACATACATACACATATATATCAAACACGGTCCTGGCTTCCCACAGACCACTGCTGCTTCCAGACAGGTACGGACCACTCCACGCCAATCAAAATTTCAAAGTGCTTTTACTCGAGCAAAATTTCACAAATAAAACACAAGGTCAAGGCAATTGCCGTCCATGATGCGTTTCGATCGCTACATTGCGGTCTTCGTCACATGATGCTCTGCGTTTGTTAACTCCTTATATAATCATATGCTAATCACTTGTGCACGAATGGGTAAACAACATAGAGAACAAACTATCGAAAATCAGTAATGCAGTAACGTATAAACAAAGTTAAAATATTTCCACAAATGGTGAAATAGCCCAAGACTGGCCAATTGAATTACCTAAAATCACATTATTGAGTTGGCTTTTGCGATGTTCAATTAAGTTGCTGTCTAATACAATGCGTATTCCATACAAACAACAGTAACCACTCCAACAGTCCATGAAGTACTGGCTTTAGTGCAATACTGTCAGCTAATGCTGCCAAAATTACATTCTAATCAGCTATTTCAGCAGGCCACTTGCCAGTGGATGGTATTCGAACTCTGACAGGGTATTAGATTGTCAGCCGCTCTAGAACTCAGATATTTCACTTTGTGGGACGTAAATAAGGTTCCACGGCTTCTTAAACCTTGGCATTCTAATAAATACCTGTCAAGGAAACAACTATCGGCAAAGTTAGCCATCTTGGTGTGTTTAATTTTATGCCGAAAAGTCTCTGATATTCGAGCACTGGAAATAACAGGTAGATTATTTACCCTGGTAGGGGTAGCTTTTCATATTACTCGACAAGCAGAGAGTAATTTAAAGATTGTGTCATAGCTAGAATTTCCCAATGTACCTATGTTATGGGTTGTTAAAACAACAAAGGTGAATGAAGCTGTGACAGAAGACCTACGTCCTCATGGAAAAAGGCAACTGTTGATTGCTCTCACTAAACCTCAGAAGGCGGTTTCTTCCCCTGCGATTGTCAGATGAGCAATGCAAGAGCCAGGTACTGATATCTCCCAATTTAAGGCTCACTCGGAAACAGGAGCCATGGCGTCTAAATCTTTTTCTTTGGGAGGAAGACTGGAGGATATCCTCAATTTAGCAGACTGGTCATCAGACTCCATGTTTAAAAGGTTTTACTTTAAACCATTCTCAAATCTGGCAACTCTAGTGGTGGAAAAGCTTTTAACTAGCCTAATCCTCGCCTTTGCGTCCTAAGGTAGAATGAAACATTTCCTAGCTATGCTAACGTAAAGTTTCAATTCTATTAAGGACACAGAGGCGAGGATTTGTCCACCCAGTGTTTCTAAGATGAGTAATAGACCCACCCGGCAGAATATGCGAATTTCAGTATGCTTGGGTCCTGACATGATATGTAGGATTACTGACAGAATATCAACGACAGGAATATCGAGGTACACAAATAACGTGTACAGAATATCGATGTCAAAAATATCGACATCCTATCTCTTCAAAGGCAAGGACAAAAATTTTGAAACCAAAATATTGTTGTTCAAAATATCGTTTTTTTTAATGTCTTAAAAATAATATAAAATAAATTAAATAATAAATATAATTAATAATGTAATTAGAATGATAAAATATTTTACAATAATTTTTAATAATGTTGTAAAAAAACAATTAAGCATACACATATACAAATTATTATATAAATATTTACTTAATAAAAATGTTAGAAACATAATAAAAATTATAACTACATATACAAATATATAAGTATACTTACACCTGTAACATAAGTATAACAATAATATATATATATATATATATATATATATATATATATATATATATATATATATATATACATATATTACCTACTGGCGATAGCCAGTAGGTATATATAGTTAGGATTGTTTTCCATAGGAAATCCGCAACATTCTATTGGGAATAACGTTGGCGCCTGTTGAGAGATCTGCCTGTAATTTTCCTTAAAATGGTCTCGCTGCGCTCCGCTCCTTCCCTGAAAGTTTTGGGGGGATTCGTGAAGTGAGGGCTGAGAAAAAAGGGGGGTCCCAAAACGTGTTTTCCCCATGTTAATTTCCATAGGACGGTCTAACAAGTCTACAGCCCGAACCGCTGAACGGAATTACGCCAAACTTGGCAAAATTGTAGGGACTGGTACGCAGATGTGCCTTTGCTATGTTTGGTGAAAATTGCTCCAGTGGTTTTTTAGAAAATGAACTTCAAAAACACATATATATCTATAGCAGCTCACCCTAAGCTTACTCCTAAGCTTACCCGTACGCGTACCGTCCGCGTCCGTACGCAGACAGTACGCGTACGTGCGCGTACCCCTACGTGCACGAGCTGCATGCTGATTGGCTGCCACTGTCTGTCAACATTCTAAAACAGAAATTGTGGGCAGCCATCTTGTGCCCCGGTAGAGTGAGGTACAGGAAAGCAGAAAAACAATTGTGTAGAACTCAAAAAGGGGGCAGGGTAGAAGCACCCTGACCCCCTGACTTTTTAAAAAGTCGTGGGACCCCCTGAGCAGGCCTAGGGGCTCAGGGTGCTTCTACTCTGGCCCCTTTGCGAGTTTCACACCTTTGTTTCACTGCTTTCTTGTGCCTTGGTTCTAACAAGGCACAAGATGGCTGCCAACACTTCCTGGTTTTAACTTCATATATCTACTGAATCAACTATTCACACATCTTTGGACAGTCACACACCCCCCACCGAACCACACACACTTTCACACTCCCATACAAATACTCAGTTAACTAATCAATAACTAATATAGACTTTCACATAGCTAGTAACCAACTGTAGAATCAGTTTACACAACAACTGACAAAGTGATACAGATATTCACACAGTTTAGTCACTATCCACTATATTTCGTGAGACATTATAAATTGGTCAAGTAAACAGTCAATTACACTGCTACTAAATCCTCCATCCAAATATTTATTTATATATATCCACTCATTCTTCAATGCAAATTGCTATATATATATATAATGCATATTTAAATAACGAACCAAACCACATTCACTGGATGATGCCATCAGTGATGTCATCAGTGATGTCATTTGAGATGTCATCAGTGATGTCACTGACCAGGTCATGAATGATCTAATATGTGACATCATTAGCAGTGGATTGCGGGTGCGCAAAATATAGTTAGTACAACTAAGTATATAGGAGCAATTTCAATGGTTTTGTATGAGTGAAATGTCCAGCTAACTATAACACCCATTAAACCTATAGTTTTTTGAGTGAATATATATGTATATATGTATATATATATATATATATTTATACATATATATATATATATAATAAATCACGGAAAGGCTCCTTCTACGAGAGATACACCGGACCGGCCGCTACGTTGACACTAAAGGAGGAAACACGACCGGCTGCACCTGGAGTTACATACGGCGAGTCAACCCCCTGATAAGCCCTTTCGCGCTCGGATCCGTCCCTTGTGAGGTGGAGACTGGGAACGCACTTTGTGCTCACCTCTGTTTCTTCCTCCGGGGTTAACGGTTTGGGTGCGGTGTGAGACTTACGTGTGGGGACGACTGTGCACCAAGCGGAGAAATCGTTGTGCACGTATTCCACTGGTGGATCTCCTCGTTGGCTGTCTTTACCCGCGCTAAACCGGCAACATATCTTGATTGTGAAGAAGTTGACCGGCGTGCAGCATGTGTGGTTGACAGCCGTCATTATTTATTTGTTGGATCGTGCGTATGCATCAATAACTGTGTCAACCAGAATCGACATAGTGTGGATTCGATTAGGCAAGGGGAACTCCCTATTTCTAGAGAGGGGACTGCGAGTTACCAACAACACTCAGTTCAACACAATATTTATGACTATTCAAACACAGGTTTTTTGGATTTAACCTAAGATTAACATGGAAGAAGAAGCAGAGAGAAGGGCGGCTGCCCTGGCTCTCTTTAGTAGAAAACCCAACAATTCTAACAACATGAACAGAACAAAGAACCAAGATTCAAAAAAACAAAGCTTGGAAGAAAAGATTAAAAAATTAGAAAAACTTAAACGTACGGAACTATCAAAATGGTGGGAGGCAATCTCGCTTCAAAACTACGTGGACCAGGCTATGGCACCCTGGGGACTCAGGATATTTATTACTCCCACATACGAAGCACCAAATCCTATAATGCTGAAGGAATGGTCTGATCATTCGGCTGCCAGTTCGCGCAAAATGATGGAAATTCTATTCAAATTTGCCTGGTCTGATAGAGAAGATTTATTGAAACAGATCCAGGATATTGTAGAGGAATTAGCGCAATTAATGGATAAAGATGCATTGAAGAAAATGCAAGACAACATGAAGGAACGTCTAAACAAATATGAGGAAGAAATTAAAGTCAGAAAACAAAGGAAAATGAACTGAGACTATGCTGATTATGAATGTGGAAGGATTCTCACTTTCAGTAGGAAGTATGATCATTTGTATAGAAGTCAGTCTCAGTATTCCAACATCAACATTACCAGCAGTGAGGAGCCAAGATGGCGATCGGGAAGGACATGTAGTCTCCCGGCTCCGCGAACCTCCGAGTCCCGCACGACTATCCTGTTCATCATCCTGCAATTGCGTCTCAACTTGGTGTTTGGGAATGAGCGCTGACACGGATAGCGCGTTCCCGTGCTCCCTGCCGGCCCCCTAGTCGGAGAAATTCGTGTCGAATGTCGGCGGCTTGAAAGGCTCTGTGACCAGGACATCCGCTGCGCAACATGGCCGGACGCTGGGACAGCAGCGGCCATCTCTACTGACATGGCGTCGTTCTGGTGGAGCCCAATGCCTATCTGTCCGATCCTTACCGCGGATGCCCTAATCGCCAAGTAACGCGGCTTTGGAACACCCCCCCGGCGGTGACCTGGTGGTACCTTTGTTTGTATGTGGAATTCGGATTGTGGATGCCCCGTCGCGGTTCAAAATTCGGCCCGGTTTTCCCGGGCTGCTCCCGAATTTTCGGCTGGCGTTGATTCAGAGCGACGATGTACAAAGCGTGAGACCGCTCCTTTGGTGATTTGCCTTCACTGTCCCCACGATTCGGATAGTGGTCCCACCGAACTGGACTCGCCTATGCCTGATCTCCAGTCCCCATTTGCGATGGAAACTCAGAAGGGCCACCGAGAAGTGATGGAGGCTGCCTTTCTGACTATCGAGGTACAGCAAGATGGGGAATGCAAACAGCCAAATGGCGCTGCAGTGCGGGGGAGAGGGCCTGCGTTATCTTGTGGAGACATCCTTGTTGCGCTTGGTGCCCTTCGATCTGCCTGGGACTATGGCGCCCGTGAGCTGGGGAGGAAGCTGGATGGTATCGCGTTCATACTGGGGCACTCCCGATCAGGCGCCCGCCTGGTGCATGATGATCCACCCCAGCCTGTTTCCGATGGGGGTGCTGTTGTCGCCCTGGTGTGCAGGGGGGCAGGGATGACATTGGACGATGTTGTGCATTGTCGACGACTATCCGGGGGTTTGGACTATTCTGATGGTTCCCTTTCACGGCAGATGATGGCGGCTCCGTACTCCGTACCGCTACTGCTGTCTTCTGCTTTGCCACGGCAGCGGCTGGATTCTGTACCTGCTTCTTCCACCCTAGTCTTTACATCCCTGGTGTGGAGTACGTGTTCTGAGACTACTTCGGGGAAGATGGCCGTCTTTGTGGATGACTCTGTTGGTGGCCAGCGGCGTCCATTTTGTGCGCTCATGTTGCTCTCTGGCCTTGCCTGGATTCTTTGTTTCCATATGTCGGTGGATGATGGCATTATTCGACTAACTTGCCTCCGGGGACTTTCACGAACTGGCCAAGGATAAGTTGTATTCTTAAATGTTGACATTTAGGTGGCTGGCGGGGGTGGGGGGCGTACGCTCTTCTGATACATTTATTTGTGCAGTATGTTGCTAATTCTCCCCAGTACTTGTTGATCTGCTTGATTAATGTGGTGCATTGTGTATCTTGGGGAGGAGTGTATGTGGCGGGACGGGTTGACCGGGAGCCCGTATGGATGGCCCTCCTCCAGTTTTCTATATAAAACCTTTCTCTTTCTCTTTTCTTCGACTAAATTTCGGGTACTCTCATGGGCGACAGGCACACTGCTTGGGGGGGGGGGGGTAGGCCGTGGCCTCCGCAGGGGTGCAGGGTGGGGGGTTAGGGGAGGGATTTTTTCCCTGTTTTGTTTTTTTTCAGTTCCCATGGGCCTCTATTTGTTTCTTCCTTTCTTCTTTTCTTTCTCTTTCTTTCTCTTTTCCCCCCCCTTTTTTTTGGGTCAGTATGACGGTTAGACATTATACATTTCGCGCTTTGATGGCTGTTTTTTTTCTTTTTTTCTCCTCCCTTTGTAATTATTACTAAGGTGGCCTCACGTCCATGGGGTGGGCGATGACTAGCTCGAAAATGACTACGTGCTCTTTCATCCTGCTGAGTATACTGCAGCTCTGCTAACTTGTTAACGATTACCCGTTCTGTTGATTAATGGTTCCGTGCATTGCCCACCCTATGTCCTTGGTTGATTGTACCGCATCTGATCCTTTTATTTTCATAATATAAAAATAACCTTATCTAATCCTGTAACTCATTGGTCACGTCGAATTGAAGTCCCATTTTGGAATATTGTCATAACTCGTGCTGGAGGGACTGCTGGGTTACTTTATTGCCAACGATTGTGCTTTAAAAATCGCTTTCGAGGCCGGCCAGGTGGTTGTAGGCCAGTATATGTATGCTATTGATGCACAATAAAGGTTTTAAAAAAAATAAAAAAATAAAAAAAAACATTACCAGCAGTAATCATAATGAAAGTAATATCTTGAGTGAAACTGAGTCCGATATCACAGAAGGAAGTGTATCAGGAGATGAAACCACCTCGAGGAAACAAGTCAATTTTTTTAGACGAGTTCAGGGTGATGCAGCAAGATCGTCAGAATGCAAGGGAACATGCGTCACCAACTCCGAGGGGAAGAGGACGCGGACGAGGCAAGACAAGGGGAAACGCCGCAACCGCAAAAAACGACTCAAACAACGCTGGGAATACCGACAAAACAAAGGGCGCCATGGGAAGTTGAACAACGCGCTCAAACAAGACATACTAATGGATGCTACAACGGTAAATAAAACAATCGTGAATTTATCCCAAAAACATCTAACTGACTATGAAAAAAGAACTCTGTGTTTGGGGTTGTCTTTTTGTCCTTCTACACATTTTAATTATACTGACACAAGTATTGACACCTTTAAGTTTGTGCGCAAACTTAAATTAAGGAAATGGCATAAACTCAAAAGACTGGGGCAGCATGCTAGAACTGTGTCGAATGTTGATACTGACGCTAATAATTTGAATTTTGAGATTGGTGATGTAGACGCTTTGGTTACTCTAGCGGAGTTGGATAACTTTGAGGAAACCCTTGATACACACACTAGCGCGACACAATTAATAGATGAGATGCGATTAGAACAGAGCGCACCAGCTAAAACAGATTTCAAAGTCAAATCTACCTTTATGCCTATACTTCCTCATGATAGTGTAGACACCTTTCATGAATGTGTGATCAAGGGGCTCACTGATCTTAGACATAAATGTGGGAGAAATAATGAGAGGAATTATAACAATCTGTCCTCAAACCAACGCAAATTCCTGAAAACACTCCATGATGATACCACTATAGTAATCCGCCCTGCGGATAAGGGAGGTAACATTGTGATTTTAGAAAGGGATGACTACATTAGTGAGGCAATGCGACAATTGAGCGATAACAACTTTTACATACCTGTGACCACTCTGATTTACAACCAAAGCATTACTTCTATTTGGGATAAACTTGTGAACTGGAAAGACAAAGGTCTACTTACGTGGGAGGAATATTGTTATCTAAAAAGAGACTATCCCAAACTCCCAATCTTGTATCTGTTACCAAAGATTCACAAGCATGATACCAAACCTCCTGGACGCCCTATCGTGTCCTCCATAGGAAGTGTTGGGGAACATATTTCCAAGTATGTTGACTTTTTTTCTCAGGGAATATGTCTGCCAGTTACCCAGTTACATCAGGGACACAAAAGATTTTTTGTGTCGTATTGAGAATCTCGTTTGGTGCCCTAATTATCTGTTTATAGTTTTGGATGTTCATTCCCTGTACACCATTATTGATCACCAACAGGGCATAGAGGCATGTGAACATTTTTTGTCCAACCGAGCGCTTAGGTACAGGGAACACACCAAAATGGTTGTGGAGATGATACTATTTTGCTTGCAAAATAACATTTTCTCTTTCAATGGCGCCCTCTACAGGCAGATCAAGGGTACTGCGATGGGGTCGTGCTTTGCACAGAGTTTTGCGAACCTCTTTATGGGGTTCTGGGAACAGGAGATTTTTGCAAGCACGACCCTGTCCGGAGATCTGACAAAAATCGTCACGTGGCTACGCTACATTGACGATTTGTTTATTGTTTGGAGCGGCACCAGGGGAAAAGCTGAAGCCTTCATTGAGAAATTGAATAACAACAGCTACAATATCCTCCTAACTGGCAACATCAGTAGTACCACAACTGAATATCTTGATGTAAAATTGGAGATTGTGAATGATACTATTGCCACCTCTCTATTTCGGAAAGCCATCGCAGGTAACAGTATCCTGCATGCCCTCAGTAGCCACCCTGAATCACTAAAATGGAGTATTCCATATGGTGAGCTGCTGAGGGCAAAGAGGAACTGTAACTCGAGTGTCACATTTGAGGAGGAGACAGTCAATATTGTAGAAAGATTTTCGAAACGGGGGTACCCACAATGGGTTTTGAGCAAAGCACTCAAACGGGTGGCAGACGTTGATAGGAGTGATACCCTTGGTGACAAACTTGATGTTGTTTCGTCTAACGAAACGGATGTCACACGTATGATCCTCACTTTCAATTCTGATTCGCAAAAAGTAAAGAGGATCATCACCAAAAACTGGGATATTCTGAAAACTGATGGTATACTGTGGAATTCGATACCTGAGAGACCCAATATCACGTACAGACGCAGCAGGAATATACATGATCTTGTTGTGAGAAATGATGTGACAAGTTTTTCACCCAGTACACAACATGGTTTGGTTGGTTTTTATCCGTGTGGCCATTGCAAGGCCTGTAAAAACAGCACATTTAAAAACACGGTCACTTACAATGCTGTAACCAAAAAATTGACACAATTTCTCACTTGTGGGACGACATTTGTCATTTATGTAATTATGTGTACATGCGGGCTGTGGTACATTGGCAGCACTACCTTTGCTGCCAAGAAACGAGTCTTGGAACATCTACGAGCCATAACCAATCATGATCCTAAATACCCAGTGGCTAGACTCTTTGAACAGCAGCATTTTTCCAATATCTCATAGTGTAGCTACATGATTTTGGAACATATTCCCAAGCAACCGAGAGGAGGGCATAGGATTTTGGCTCTCAGAAAGAAAGAATCACGATACATAATTGATTTCCAAAGTAAGACCCCGGGTGGTCTTAACATGGATGAGGAATTGGCAGTACACCTGAAAGACTGATAGTATGTACATGAGGTTCTGTGCTTTAATGTTATCTAACTTTGGGTTTTCGTAGTATGTTATGAATGTATCTATTGATTATGTACACTGACTGCTTGTCTCAAAAGCAGATTAGAAATGTTCTTGTTATTTTTTATTTTTGCTATTCTCATCTTATTCTTTCTTCTTTCTCTACAGGAGGAAAGGAAGGGGCCCACTCACGAACATTCACCTTCACGGGCGCACCTAACCTTTGCACCCCTTAGCAGAGACCACGTATGTTATTCACTTTTATCACTCGTGAACATTCCAGATTTGGCAACCAGAAATCGTTTTGTGACTTTGTCCCTTGAGATTTGGCACTTGCCAGTACATACTTGACTTTTGATGATAAGTCATGGAAATGAAGATGGTGACCACCACTTTTTGTTAGAGAGATTTACACAGTTAAATTGCATATGATTATGGTTCATTATTCTCATTACACAGGGGCACTTGCCATTGAAACTATGAGATACGATTGCATTTATCATGGCGGCAAAATTCTCTCTAAGATGTTACTTTTGGTCATGCAAGAGACAATACTTTATAGATATATTTAAAACTTTGTATATTTAGTCTGACATTATCATAACAGTTTGTTTGTGAGCATGAGTTTTATACATTTGACTATTCCAAGATGGCCACCGCTCATTTTTACTTTACTTTCTTTTGGTCCTTCTTCTATGTTCACCATTAACTTTATCACTGTGGTTTGGTCTCTGATTTTCTACACGTGAACAAGCTGCAAGACGAAACGCGTTGTGTGGAATAAACCTGTGTTCCAGTATTTTGTGTTGTTGGATTCTTTTCCTGAGAGCGTACTAATGAGGTTTTGAAAAAGGATTTTGATATATATATATATATATATATATATTTACACAAGCAGCCTGTCCCGACGTTGTCCGGGTATGGATTGCTGCCGGCCTGTAGTATATTGTTTTGTAGGATTTCGTTTTGATAGCATTTCTTATCTGTGACAGACCTGTGAAACGCTCCAATTCACAGTGCACTGCTGATGCACTTAAGAGTGCACGTTCAGTAGTGTGTGAACTCGAGTTTCCCTACTTTATTTTTCCTTGCAATATTATATAGCGCGAACTCGACAACATGGCATGAGCACAATTTACATTACAGAAGAACACATTCATTTGTGGTAGGCACGGGGAGACAAAGCGATTTGCCTGGAATCACAGGATTTTGAGCTGATGCCGAGATTCGAACGTAGCTCCCCAGCTCTAAAGTTCGCAATTCTAGAACTTGTGGCGGGAGGTGTGTCTAAAAGTGTATGTCGGTGCTTGCCATCAATGAGAGAGACCTGTGGATTTTTCAAATGGGTGGTGAAAAAATATGAATATGTTGCTGGAGATGTGGGCCGCAGTGCCACCAATGTACTTACCGGGGGAGGGTAAACACCCATTATTCCGCAACTTTCTTACCGCATACCATCACTCCGCATACTTTCATTACGAAAGTACCATGACTCCGCAATGCCATTATAACGAATGGCATTACATTTTATATGCTTTTACCATGCATATATTTACAACGAAATTCGTTGTAAATGCATGAATGGTAAAAGCATGTTTTTTTTTAATGCTTGGATAAGGTAAGTATGGGTATAGGGGTATATGTTTTGGAGTACTGAGGTATATGTTTTGGGGTGTTTGGGTATTTTAAGGGTTCAGATATAGTTATGGGGTACATGGGTAGTTTTAGGGTTTAGGGATAGGTATGGTATCCTCTTTGGCCTGTCTGGAAGAAAGAGTAGCGACCTCAGTGCAATCTTGCAATTAGATAGCTGACTACTTTCATAATAAGGTACAGGATATCTATGCTGCCTTTCCCAACGCGGCCAGAGCGGCCAGAGCCTGCTCCGGTGACCAAACTCTGCTGGATGAGGGACTTTCAGCCACAGATAAGCTGCGTGCTTTTTTAGCCCCTGACATGGACGAGCTAAAAAAGGTGGCTGGAAGTGTAAAATCAGGCTCTCCCAGGGATCCGGCCCCAGCCAAAATTTTGAGAGGCAATATGGAGACATTAGCGCCGTATGTCAGGCATCTCCTGACACTGTCGTTTGACTCTGGTAGGGTGCCAACGGCGTGGAAACAGGCGGTGGTACTCCCACTTAAGAAGAAACCACAGATTAGCTTCGCTCAAATGAGCAACCTACGGCCTATTTCACTTCTTCCATATATCGCCAAAATAGCGGAAAAATTGGCTAACCAACAACTCATGGCTTACATTGAAACCCAACAACTCTATCATCCCACTGAGGCTGGCTTCCGTGCTCTCCATTCCACGGAGTCTGCTCTACTCTACTCCACGGAGATGCTACGGAAGCATGTGAATGAGGGTCAAACTGCGGCACTGATTCTTTTAGATCTCAGTGCCGCGTTTGACACTGTGGCTCATCACACTCTGCTTCAGCGCCTGAGAGAGGGAGGAGTCATTGGCAAAGCATGGCAATGGCTGAAGTCCTTTCTCCTCGGTCGCAGTTTCTGTGTGGAGCAGGGGCCCCATAGGTCCAGAGCTATCGCCCTGAACCAGGGAGTTCCCCAAGGCTCTAGCCTCAGTCCCACTTTATTCAACCTCTATGTTGCCCCAGTGGCATCAATCGCGGAGAAACATGGGGTTGCTGTGGTGACCTACGCGGACGATACTCAGCTGGTTGTAGCTCTTTCACAGCCAGCTGAACAGGCAGCCAGTCAGTTTACATCTTGCCTCCAGGACCTGGCCAACTGGATGTCAAACAACTGTCTCAGATTAAACGGAGAGAAGACGGAGGTGCTTATCGTAGGCAAGTCTCCGTCTGTTTGGACATCCGCTTGGTGGCCCCAGACTTTGGGCCCCTTACCCCAACGTAAAGATTAGGTCAATAACTTGGGTATCTGGATGGACTCAAAACTATCTTTCGAGTATCATACTAGACGTGTAGCCGGGACTTGCTTTGGCATTCTCCGTTGTTTGAGAAAGACGCTCGATCTGCTCCCAGTGTCAGCAAGGAGGGCCCTGGTCCATGCCCTGGTTACTTTTAGGCTGGACTATGGGAATGCCTTATATTTGGGAGCTAACGTGAGATGCCTCCAACGATTGCAATGTATCCAAAATGCTGCTGCACGCCTAGTACTGACGCTGCCAAAAAGATCTCCCCCCAAAAAGGCCTTGGGGACGCTTCATTGGCTACCAATTAAAGAGCGTGTCCAGATCTTGTGTATAGGCCATCGGATCGCTCACGGTAAGGGCCCTAGCTTCCTGCGGAAACTGCTCACACTGTATAAACCCACTAGGCTCCTCCGATCGGAGGGCACTGGGTTAATGTGTATCCTGAAGACCAACAGGCCAGGATGGGCGGCAGATCCTTCCGCCTTCTGGCGGCCCGGAGTTGGAACACTCTCCCTCTCAGACTCCGGATGGAGCCGTCTGAAAAAGTTTTCCGTAAAGAACTCAAAACACACTTGTTCCCTAAATATTAAATTGTATTTTCCTCGTGAGCTGTACTAGGGATCATTCTGGCCACTGAATAGCGCGGGGACACACTGGCTAGTGTAACCAGGCGCTCTATAAACTCAGTATAAATAAATAAATATAAATGGGTTTTGGGGTACGGGGGTATTTTTAGGGTTCAGGGCTAGGTTTGGGTTTTGGGGTATAGGGGTATTTTTAGGGTTCAGGGGTAGGTTTGGGTTTTGGGGTACAGGGATATTTTAAGGGTTCAGGGCTAAGTTTGTGTTTTGGGGTACAGGGGTATTTTTAGGTTTCTGGCCTAGGTTTGGTTTTTGGGGTACAGGGGTATTTTAGGGTTCAGGGGTGGGTTTGGATTTTGGGGTACAGGGGTATTTTTAGGGTGCAGGGCTAGGTTTGGGTTTTGGGGTACAGGGGTATTTTTAGGGTTCAGGGGTACGTTTGGGTTTTGGGGTATAGGGGTATGTTAAGGGTTCAGGGCTAGGTTTGGGTTTTGGGGTACAGGGGTATTTTTAGGGTTCAGGGGTACGTTTGGGTTTTGGGGTATAGGGGTATTTTAATGGTTCAGGGCTAGGTTTGGGTTTTGGGGTACAGGGGTATTTTAGGGTTCAGGGGTAGGTTTGGGTTTTGGGGTACAGTGGTATTATTAGGGTTCGGGACTAGGTTTGGGTTTTGGGGTACAGGGGTATTTTAAGGGTTATGGGGTAGGTTTGGGTTTTGAGGTACAGGGGTATTTATAGGGTTCAGGGCTAGGTTTAGGGCTAGGTGACCGTCCTGACTCGTGCAGAAGCGGTCGCTCCTCCCTGGTCTCCTGGGTATCGTAGCGCTTTACTCCCCACTGCTGCCAAAAACGATTCTGTGCTTTGCTCGCACTGCCTTGTAATTATGTGTGCCTGCTCAGTATCTGTAGCGCTTTATTTAGTCCCTGCGGCCAAGAAGTAATTGCATTGCTTACATATTAACTGTGCCTGTGTTTTATCGTAGCGCTCCACTGCTCGCATTACCCGCATTGCTCGCTAATTTTAATTAGTGCCTGATTGTGCCCATAGCAATATTTGACATCGTCCCCCAATCTCGTCCTGTTTGGCTTTTGTTGTTGCTGCCATTTTGTTGTTGCGCCTCCAGCCCGTCTCTCCACCCCGCTCCCGCCTCCCAGCTGCCCCTCCCTCGCTCCGCCCCGCTCCACTATCCACTCATGTCAGACGCACTTGCGCGCAGCGTTCACGCGCAGCGGAAGCGCCCCATGCGCGCCGAAGGTGCGCCAAAGGTAAGCCCGTCTGCGCCCGTCCGCGCCTGGACCGCGCCCAGCGCCAGATCCCCTGGCCTCCGCAAAATCCCCTCCACCCGCATAACGTACGATTCCGCTACCCTCTCAGCACTTAACCCCGGCCGACTCCCAAACTGCTACCATGCCGCCCCAGGACACACCCATGGACCCTTCACCTGCCACTCCTGCAAGTTCGACTGCATCAGGACCCACACCAAATCCACAAACTCCAAACAGAGCTCCGACACTAACCACCTGAAGTGCATCCTGCTCAACACCCGCTCGATCCACAGACACGCCATTGAACTGTGGAACCTACTCGACACCACATCGCCGGACGTCACCTTTCTTACAGAAACCTGGATGAACGCCTCATCAACGCCCGACATCGCCATAGCCATCCCGGACGGCTACAAAATTATCCGAAAAGACCGCATCAACCAAACAGGAGGAGGCATCGCCATCGTCCATAAGAACACCATCCGCATCTCGACCAGTTCCGACGACAACCTCGCAGCCGCCGAACACCTTCACTTCCAGATCCACACCGACCCACACTCAGAGGCACCCTCATCTACAGACCACCAGGACCCCGCACACAATTCAGCGAAGACATCACTGACTTCATCAGCCCACACGCCCTCCCCTCCGAGGACTACATCCTCCTTGGGGACCTCAACTTCCACCTGGAAAAGAACAACGACAGCAACACCACCACCCTTCTGTACAACCACGCCAATCTCGGACTCAAACAACTTGTTGACACCCCCACCCACTATTCCGGCCACACGCTCGACCCTATCTTCACCTCCAGCAAGCACATCTCCTTCAATCACACCACAGCTCTCCATTGGACGGACCACAGCTGCGTCCACTTCAACTACAAAAAGACCACGACCCACAACCAGCCACAACCAATTCCCCGCAGAAACTGGAACAAAATTACCACCGACCAGCTCTTCACATCGCTTCACCAAAACCCTCCTGCCAAATCATCGAACCCAAACCAAGCTGCCACCAACCTCACACAATGGATCACCCACAGCGCTGACGAATTAGCACCCTTGAAAAACCATCAAATCAAGCAAGGTAGCAAAAAAGCCCCCTGGTTCAATGATGACCTTAAGAAATCCAAGAAGACCTGTCGCACCCTCGAGAAAGCCTGGCGTAAAAACCCAACCACTGACAACCTGGCCACCTTCAAGAACGCCACCTGCAAACACCACCAACTGATCCGAACCACCAAGAAATCAGCATTCAAGGATCGGCTCGACAAAAACACCCACAACAGCAAGGAACTATTCAACATCGTCAAAGAGTTTACCAACCCCACCGCCGGCACCAACGACATCACTCCCTCCCAAGATCTCTGCGACTCTCTAGCCTCGTTCTTCCACAACAAAATAACTGACATACATAACAGCTTTGGAGACCAGTCCGGAGACCAGTCCACCCCACCCACCTCCGCCCAGAACCCCCCTCCAACAACCTCTGCGCCTGGAACCCAATCACCACTGAAGACACCATCCGCCTGATGAACTCCATCCACTCAGGGTCGCCAACCGACCCATGTCCTCACCACATTTTTAACAAAGCAGACTCCATCATCGCACCCCATCTCCGAGACGTCATCAACTGCTCCCTCAACTCCGCTACCTTCCCGGAAAGCTGGAAACACGCCGAACTCAGCGCCCTCCTGAAGAAACCCACAGCAGACCCCACTGAACTTAAGAACTACCGCCCCATTTCGCTCCTCCCATTACCTGCCAAAGTCATTGAGAAAGCCGTCAACAGTCAGCTAGCCGCCTTCCTCGAATCCAACAAATCCCTTGACCCTTCACAGTCCGGCTTCCAAGCCAAACACAGCACCGAGACCGCCCTCATCGCAGCAACAGACGACATTCGAATTATACTGGACAACGGAGAAACAGCTGCCCTCATCCTACTTGACCTCTCCGCAGCCTTCGACACAGTCTGTCATAGCACCCTTATACAACGCCTCAGCAACGTCGGAATACAAGGAAAAGCTTTGGACTGGATCATCTCGTTCCTCGCCGGAAGAACCCAGAGAGTCCGCCTCCCCCCTTTTAGATCAGAGGCCACCGAAGTCATCTGCGGCGTACCACAAGGATCATCACTCAGTCCCACCCTCTTCAACGTGTACATGAGTCCCCTCGCATCCATCGCGCGCCAACACAACCTCAACATCATCTCCTACGCAGACGACACCCAGCTATTCCTCTCCCTCACCAAAGACCCAAACACCGCCAAAACCAACCTACAAGAAGGGATGAAAGAAGTAGCCGAATGGATGAAGAACAGCCGGTTAAAACTGAACTCAGACAAAACGGAAGTCCTCATCTTAGGTTCATCCCCCTCCGCCTGGGACGACTCATGGTGGCCACCGGCCCTAGGAAACGCACCCATACCAACGGACCACGCACGCAACCTGGGCTTCATCCTGGAATCCTCCCTCTCGATGACCAGACAAGTCAACGCCGTCTCATCATCATGCTTCAACATCCTACGTATGCTCAAAAAAATCTTCCGTTGGATCCCCACCGAAACAAGAAAGACAGTCACCCATGCACTGATCACAAGCCGACTGGACTACGGAAACACCCTTTACGCCGGAACCACAGCCAAACTACAGAAAACAACTCCAACGCATCCAAAACGCCTCAGCCAGACTCATCCTAGATATCCCCCGCCAAGCTCACATTTCTGGTCACCTGAAAGAACTCCACTGGCTCCCCGTCAACAAGAGAATAACGTTCCGTCTCCTCACCCACGCACACAAAGCCCTCTACGACCTAGGACCCGTATACCTCAACACACGCCTGTCCTTTTACACCCCCACCCGCCAACTACGTTTGTCCAATCAAGCCCTCGCCGCAATTCCACGCATCCAAAGATCCACCATGGGAGGGAAGATCCTTCTCCTATCTAGCGGCCAAGACCTGGAATTCTCTCCCCACCCACCTACGCCTTACCAGACCCTCGAGGATATCGCGATTTCGCGATTTGCCGCGAAATTGGCACTTTTTAAAAAATGCCGCGATTTTTACAAAAATGCCCGCGAAATCGGCATTTTTGTAGAAATCGCGGCATTTTTCGCTATATCCTGGGGGGTCTGCTTTATCCAAAGACATGCACCGGTTGCCCCACACCAGTAGATGATCTACAGACACTGGGGTCAGAGGGTTAAAGCAGCTCGGCTGCAGCTGGCAGTGTGAAGGTCTAGGCTCTTTGTCATTCAGAGCTGCCCGGGACTGCGCTCGTTCGCACCTCTTCCTGGCCCACAAGAATGACAATGGGAGCCCTCACCTTGCACATCAACGGGAGGGGGGATGGGTTGTTGTCACAGAGGATGGAGCAGGAATCGGACAGAGCAGTTCTCCTTCGAGTGTAATGTGAAAGGGTTTGCAGTGACAGGAATAGGAACTTCGAGTCTTAGGCCTGTGAGAAGGCTCATTTACTGACCTGGCAAATTGTTTTTAAACACAGTCAGCAAGTCAATTTGGGAAAGAAACGGAGAACAATTTAAATTGAAAACAAAAGACACGCTACCTTAAATCTGTTAATATATATTTTTTTTAACTCGAATCTTGCATTGCTGAGAGATTATCTGCAGCATGCACACCCGGAACTGTCTATGTGCTTGCACTTCTACTCTAATGTGAATTGTATTAGCAAAATATCTGACCTTGCTTTAAAGATGTTGCACTAAGTGCTCCATCCATGTACGATTTTTAGCATTGGATCGTAGCAAGCTTCTCCTTAAAGCTGAAGTTTAGTGCAAAAACGCTGGGCTCTCTATGAGCATACTATGAAATCATGGTTTTATTCTATAGATTAAAGAATTAGCAGAGTATCAATTTTCCGATTTAAAAAAAGGACTACAGGCCATAGAAGGCAAACAAGCAATGGCACCTTTCAGTACTCCAGGATATGGGGTGAATGGATGAATGAAAGATTTAATAAATGGATAATGAGAGAGGATGGATGGATTGATGAGAGGGGAAGGATGGAGAGAAAATTTAAATAGCTGGATGTATGGGTGGAAGGGTAGCTGGATGATGGATGAGGGGAAAGATGGATGAGGGTGAAGGATGGATAATGGATGAAAGGAAGGATGGATGAGGGGAAGGATGGATGGATAAAGGGAAGGATGGATGAGAGGAAGGATGGATGGATGAGGGGATGGATAGAGGGGAAGGATGGATGGATGGATGGGTGGGTGAAAGGATGGATGGATGATGAGGGGAAGGATGGATGATGAGGGGAAGGATGGATGGATGGATGATGATGAGGGGATGGATGGATGGATGTTTGATGAGGGGGTGGGTGAAAGGATGGATGATGAGGGGAAGGGTGGATGGATGGATGGATGATGAGGGAATGGATGGATGATGAGGGGGTGGGTGAAAGGATGGATGGATGATGAGGGGAAGGATGGATGGATGATGAGGGGAAGGATGGATGGATGAAGAGTGGGTGGGTAGATGGATGGATGGATGATGAGGGCAAAGGATGGATGGATGATGAGGGAAAAGGATGGATGGGTGATGAGGGGAAGGATGGATGATGAGGGGAAGGACAGATGGATGGATGGATGGATGATGGGTGGGTGAAAGGATGGATGGAAGGAAGGATGGCTAAGTGAAAGGGTCGATGGAGAGAGAAAGGGAGGATGGATGGATGACTAAAATAGTGGATGGGTGGAAGGATTAGTAAGTGAAAGGATGGCTGGATTGGTGAAAGGGTAAATGGCTGAATGGATGAGTGAATGGATGGATGGGATGAAGAGTGGATGGATAAGTGTACAGATGGATAGGGTGAAAGGGTGGATGGATAATGGAGACGAGTGAAAGGATGGATGAGGGGATGGATGAAGGGATGGATGAGTGAAATGATAGATGGAAGGATACATGATGGATAGGTTTGCAAACGGTTGAATATGTTTGGAAATGGCTGGGCTTACTTATATACTATTGCGCGACCTCTGATGTGTCTGTAAAACGTACCTATTGTCCTGAAGTTTTGTCCTGAATTTTGAGCTCCTGTCCTGAATTTGTGTCCTGAATTTTGACCCTTTGTCCTGAATTTTTACACTCACCGTCCTGAATTTGCACCAATGCCAGTTGGTCACCCTATTCGCTGGCTTGGAGACTGAGCGCCGTGCAGAGATGTTTGTCCCTCAAGATAAACAGACAGAACCACTCAGCCGAGAGAGCTGAGGCGCACACGGGACGGGGTATCTGCAGAGGCGCGCTGGACAAGGGATGAAGTCTGAGGGTTGAGCTCACCTATTGCAGACCATTCCCCCCTGGGAGTGAGCCATGGGAAAAATCCTAGAGGCGAGAAATTTAACACGGGCGTCAAGTGGCCCCATGTCATGGGTGTCAACTTCAACCAGTCCCCGCTTTTAAAGCGGAGACGATTTGCAGGCTGACATTTTGCAACGAAACTACAAGTACCAACATGCAGTTCGCTACTGTGTAGCAAGTGACCACTTGGCGGTTTTGACTGCTCTTTCTCTAGTGGTTAGGTCTGTCGAACGGGCATCCGGTGGGATATCAGGTTGTGTTCAAAATACACTGTACTATTTAACGTGCTTACTAATAAAAGGGGCGATAGGTATAGCCATCATTAGTGCAGCAGGTACAGTGGCACCAAGCTCAAAAAAGCAGCGCAAGGGGCTTGTAAATCTGCCCCAAAATGTCTACATTGTAAAGAAACCAAATATACATAGCTTCATGTTGTTAAATAACTAAAAAAACAAAGATATCTGTGTTTGTTGTAGGAAAAATGGCCACATAAAATGCCGCAAAATTGCCGCTAAATTTCCATATTTGTGCCGCTAAATTTCCATTTTTGTGCCGCTAAATTTGCTATTCCATGCCGCTATATCCTGGGGGGTCTGTATGTATGATCTGATGTTATTAGCAGGGGCGTAGCTACGATTGGTGCAGCAGGTGCAGTGGCACTGGGCCCAGAGCCATGGGGGGCCCATTGAAACCTGTATTTTAGTTGCCCAACAACAGTCAAAGTGGTTCTTTTCTTTTCTTGCACCAGGGCTCATGGCATCATTTCAATGGTACTGGCTATTTACACTCTCCAATCTGCAGCCTGCTCTTTCCAAACAGATGCATAAACCCGAGCTACATATCACTGCTAGCACTGAGAGAGGGTTGCATTTTTAGCAAGAAAGTGGATTTGCGCAGCACCTCGCACAGATAAGACGTGCAAAAACAAGATAAACTGCATGATCTTAAAGTGTAGGTCAGCAGTCAAGCATGCGATGAAATAGCAAAAACTATACTATTACATGAAATTGAAATTTGTTTTCTGACTGAATGCTGGCTTAAAGGCCACTCATCCCCCATTATTGATCTCATCACCACCAGGATTCACAATCATTTGTCATTACTGTAAGGGCTGCATTGGTGGAGGACTCACTATTATTCACAAAACAGGGGTGGCTTCTCCGCGGAAAACAACCTTTACAACGCAACTTGTACAACGCACTACCATTACAACGATACTTTTACAACGCAACATCCATTACATCGCATGCCATTACAATGCATGACACTACAACGCATACCTCTACAACGCATGTCATTACAACGCATACCATTACAACGCATTATATTACAAAGCATAGTACCCTTACACTATCCAACACTTCACTGTTGCACCCCCTGGAGTTAGAATAGTAATTTTTACCTCTACACTATCCAACACTTACCCTACTGTTGCACCGCCCTGGACTTAGAACAGTAATTTTTACCCCTACACTATCCAACACTTACCCTACTGTTGCACCCCCCTGGAGTTAGAATAGTAATTTTTACCCCTACACTATCCAATACTTACCATACATGCAATGTAATGTTATGCGTTGTAATGGTATGCGTTGTAAAGGTAGTATGCGTTGTGATGGAATGCATTGTAAAGGTAGTTTTTAAAAATTCGTTGTAATGGCATGCATTGTAATCAGACCCTCCAGGATATCGCGATTTCGCGATTTGCCGCGAAATCGGCACTTTTTAAAAAATGCCGCGATTTTTACAAAAATGCCCGCGAAATCGGCATTTTTGTAGAAATCGCGGCATTTTTTGCTATATCCTGGGGGGTCTGCTTTATCCAAAGACATGCACCGGTTGCCCCACACCTGTAGATGATCTACAGACACTGGGGTCAGAGGGTTAAAGCAGCTCGGCTGCAGCTGGCAGTGTGAAGGTCTAGGCTCTTTGTCATTCAGAGCTGCCCGGGACTGCGCTCGTTCGCACCTCTTCCTGGCCCACAAGAATGACAATGGGAGCCCTCACCTTGCACATCAACAGGAGGGGGGGATGGGTTGTTGTCACAGAGGATGGAGCAGGAATCGGACAGAGCAGTTCTCCTTCGAGTGTAATGTGAAAGGGTTTGCAGTGACAGGAATAGGAACTTCGAGTCTTAGGCCTGTGAGAAGGCTCATTTACTGACCTGGCAAATTGTTTTTACACACAGTCAGCAAGTCAATTTGGGAAAGAAACGGAGAACAATTTAAATTGAAAACAAAAGACACGCTACCTTAAATCTGTTAATATATTTTTTTTTTAACTCGAATCTTGCATTGCTGAGAGATTATCTGCAGCATGCACACCCGGAACTGTCTATGTGCTTGCACTTCTACTCTAATGTGAATTGTATTAGCAAAATATCTGACCTTGCTTTAAAGATGTTGCACTAAGTGCTCCATCCATGTACGATTTTTAGCATTGGATCGTAGCAAGCTTCTCCTTAAAGCTGAAGTTTAGTGCAAAAACGCTGGGCTCTCTATGAGCATACTATGAAATCATGGTTTTATTCTATAGATTAAAGAATTAGCAGAGTATCAATTTTCCGATTTAAAAAAAGGACTACAGGCCATAGAAGGCAAACAAGCAATGGCACCTTTCAGTACTCCAGGATATGGGGTGAATGGATGAATGAAAGATTTAATAAATGGATAATGAGAGAGGATGGATGGATTGATGAGAGGGGAAGGATGGAGAGAAAATTTAAATAGCTGGATGTATGGGTGGAAGGGTAGCTGGATGATGGATGAGGGGAAAGATGGATGAGGGGAAGGATGGATGATGGATGAAAGGAAGGATGGATGAGGGGAAGGATGGATGGATAAAGGGAAGGTTGGATGAGAGGAAGGATGGATGGATGAGGGGGTGGATAGAGGGGAAGGATGGATGGATGGATGGGTGGGTGAAAGGATGGATGGATGATGAGGGGAAGGATGGATGATGAGGGGAAGGATGGATGGATGGATGGATGATGAGGGGATGGATGGATGGATGTTTGATGAGGGGGTGGGTGAAAGGATGGATGATGAGGGGAAGGGTGGATGGATGGATGATGAGGGAATGGATGGATGATGAGGGGGTGGGTGAAAGGATGGATGGATGATGAGGGGAAGGATGGATGATGAGGGGAAGGATGGATGGATGAAGAGTGGGTGGGTAGATAGATGGATGGATGATGAGGGCAAAGGATGGATGGATGATGAGGGCAAAGGATGGATGGATGATGAGGGAAAAGGATGGATGGGTGATGAGGGGAAGGATGGATGATGAGGGGAAGGACAGATGGATGGATGGATGGATGGATGATGGGTGGGTGAAAGGATGGATGGAAGGAAGGATGGCTAAGTGAAAGGGTCGATGGAGAGAGAAAGGGAGGATGGATGGATGACTAAAATAGTGGATGGGTGGAAGGATTAGTAAGTGAAAGGATGGCTGGATTGGTGAAAGGGTAAATGGCTGAATGGATGAGTGAATGGATGGATGGGATGAAGAGTGGATGGATAAGTGTACAGATGGATAGGGTGAAAGGGTGGATGGATAATGGAGACGAGTGAAAGGATGGATGAAGGGATGGATGAGTGAAATGATAGATGGAAGGATACATGATGGATAGGTTTGCAAACGGTTGAATATGTTTGGAAATGGCTGGGCTTACTTATATACTACTGCGCGACCTCTGATGTGTCTGTAAAACGTACCTATTGTCCTGAAGTTTTGTCCTGAATTTTGAGCTCCTGTCCTGAATTTGTGTCCTGAATTTTGACCCTTTGTCCTGAATTTTTACACTCACCGTCCTGAATTTGCACCAATGCCAGTTGGTCACCCTATTCGCTGGCTTGGAGACTGAGCGCCGTGCAGAGATGTTTGTCCCTCAAGATAAACAGACAGAACCACTCAGCCGAGAGAGCTGAGGAGCACACGGGACGGGGTATCTGCAGAGGCGCGCTGGACAAGGGATGAAGTCTGAGGGTTGAGCTCACCTATTGCAGACCATTTCCCCCTGGGAGTGAGCCATGGGAAAAATCCTAGAGGCGAGAAATTTAACAGGGGCGTCAAGTGGCCCCATGTCATGGGTGTCAACTTCAACCAGTCCCCGCTCTTAAAGCGGAGACGATTTGCAGGCTGACATTTTGCAATGAAACTACAAGTACCAACATGCAGTTCGCTACTGTGTAGCAAGTGACCACTTGGCGGTTTTGACTGCTCTTTCTCTAGTGGTTAGGTCTGTCGAACGGGCATCCGGTGGGATATCAGGTTGTGTTCAAAATACACTGTACTATTTAACGTGCTTACTAATAAAAGGGGCGATAGGTATAGCCATCATTAGTGCAGCAGGTACAGTGGCACCAAGCTCAAAAAAGCAGCGCAAGGGGCTTGTAAATCTGCCCCAAAGTGTCTACATTGTAAAGAAACCAAATATACATAGCTTCATGTTGTTAAATAACTAAAGAAACTAAGATATCTGTGTTTGTTGTAGGAAAAATGGCCACATAAAATGCCGCAAAATTGCCGCTAAATTTCCATATTTGTGCCGCTAAATTTCCATTTTTGTGCCGCTAAATTTGCTATTCCATGCCGCTATATCCTGGGGGGTCTGCCTTACACAGAACCACCTCTCCTTCAGAAAACAACTAAAAACTTGGATATTCGATAAGTAAAGTACCCCCCCCTCCCCCTCCCTCAAGCGCCTTGAGACCCTCTGGGTGAGTGGTGCGCTATACAAATTTTATACTTGAACTTGAACTTAGGTTTGGGTTTTGGGGTACAGGGGTATTTTTAGGGATAGGTTTGGGTCTTGGGGTACAGGGTATATTTATAGGGTTAAGATGGGTTAGTGTTTAATGGTGTTGGGGTATTTTAAGGAGTAAGGGTGGGTTATGATTATGGGGTGCAGGGGTATTTAAAGGGAGCAGGGTGGGATTAGCACACGATATGAGACATGGCATGAAGGGCGGAGCGTACCACACGCCCCCAGCGTTTGTCACGCCCCAGCACACGCCCACAAGGGACTACTTTGCTGGCACAGTTTTTTTACCTTTTAAATGTATATGGTGGGCGTCTGCATAGCCTATGTCCTTCTGCTGCAACTGCCCTTTCCAACACTGCATTGGGTGTTGTGATTGGTGCTGTGGTTCCTGAGATTACCCGCCTCAAAGGTTTGGGCTCTCTCTTTATTATATTAGTATGGATATGGATATATATATATATATATATATATATATATATATATATATATATATATATGAAATTAAAATATTAAAATAATTATTTTATTCTAAAACAACATATTATACTACATTAACTAAAGCAGTTGGGAAAATGTTGGATAGCGTAGAGGATAAAATTACTATTCCGACTCCAGGGAATGCAAAAGTAGGGAAAGTGTTGGATAGCGGAGGGGATCAAAATACTATTCCCACTTCAGCGAGTGCAACAGTAGGAAAATTGTTGGATAGCAGAGGGGAATAATTTACTATTCCCACTCAAAGGAGTGCAACAGTGGGGAAAGTGTTGGATAGCGTAGGGCAGTGGTTCCCAAACTTTTGACTCCTGAGGACCCCCACTGAATCACTACTGGAAGCCAGAGACCCCCAAGCAATTTGGACAGTTTAAATTTCTTTTTAAAAACGCCTTTTGAGGCAGAGGCAATTTCAAGAGGGAGACAGCCTGAATTGGGTCTATTGGCATGGACATGTATGCATACAGCAGTGTATTATTTAATGGTACCCAAGGGCTTGTGGAAAGTGAGCAATCAGTCAGCAGCACGAAAATCCTACTGCTGATCCTGGCTGCATCTATTTTTACCTGCCTGCCAAGTAACTGTAACCTATACACATGTGCCTTTCAACGTTGTATTGCTTTTATTGTATTGCCTGTATTTTCATTGTTGTGTCTGTGACTGCTGTTGTCTGTCTTCCCCGCTGCCTGCACGTGGTCCGTGCCCCTTTTTCTTCCCTCTGTTCCCCTCGCTGTCCCCGTGCCCTCTCTGCCCGGTCTTTCCTTCTGTACCCCTCGCTGCCCCGTGTCTTTACCTGGTTTTCCCTTCTGTTCCCCTCGCTGCCACCGTGCCTCTCTGCCTGTTCTGCCTTCTGTTCTTAGCTGCCCCTATATTTCTGTATTCTGTATTTTGCCTCTGTGTCATTCGTTTTTTGTGCCTTTCTGCCCTCTGTTCCACTCGTTTTCCCTCCCTTCTGCCCTCTATTCCACTCGTTTTCTTGTGCCCTTCTGCCCTCTGCTCCACTTGTTTTTTGTGCTTTTCTGCCCTCTGTGCCACTCGTTTCTCCCTCGTTTTTGTACCTTTCTGCCCTCTGTTCCACTCGTTTTTCCCTCGTTTTGTGTGCCCTTCTGCCCTCTGTTCCACTTGTTTTTTGTGCCCTTCTGCCCTCTGTTCCACTCGTTTGTTGTGCCTTTCTGCCCTCTGTTCCACTAGTTTTTCCCTCGTTTTTTGTGTCCTTCTGCCCTCTGTTCCACTCATTTTTTGTGCCTTTTTGCCCTCTGTTCCACTAGTTTTTTGTGCCTTTCTGCCCTCTGTTCCACTTGTTTTCCCCTTGTTTTTGTGCCCTTCTGCCCTCTGTTCCACTTGTTTTTTGTGCCTTTCTGCCCTCTGTTCCACTCGTTTTTTTGTGCCCTTCTGCCCTCTGTTCCACTCGTTTTTTGTGCCTTTCTGCCCTCTGTTCCACTTGTTTTTCCCTCGTTGTGTGTGCCCTTCTTCCCTCCATTCCACTCGTTTTTGTGCCTTTCTGCCCTCTGTTCCTCTTAGTTTTCCCCTCATTTTCTGTGTCCTTCTGCCCTCTGTTCCACTCGTTTTTTGTGCCTTTCTGCCCTCTGTTCCACTCGTTTTTCCCTCATTTTTTTTTGCCCGTCTGCCCTCTATTCCACTCGTTTTTCGTGCCCTTCTGCCCTCTGTTCCACTCGTTTTTTGTGCCTTTCTGCCCTCTGTTCCACTTGTTTTCCCCTTGTTTTTGTGCCCTTCTGCCCTCTGTTCCACTTGTTTTTTGTGCCTTTCTGCCCTCTGTTCCACTCGTTTTTTTGTGCCCTTCTGCCCTCTGTTCCACTCGTTTTTTGTGCCTTTCTGCCCTCTGTTCCACTTCGTTTTACACTCGTTTTTTGTGCCCTTCTGTGCCACTCGTTTTTTCCTTGTTTTTGTGCCCCTTTTGCCTTCTGTTCCGCTCGTTTCCCCAGCCGCTGTGCCCCCTGCGGCCCGCCCCCCTGACTGCCCACTGCCCATTCGCTTCCCCCGCCTCCCGATTGTATTGGTGTGGTCTCACCACCCCTGCGCCAACATTTACAGCTCTTGTGTGCTGTGAGGCACTCGAGTCCTGCGGACTCCTTGGGAATGTCTCAAGGACCCCTGGGGGTCCGCGGACCACAGTTTGGGAAACTCCAGGAAGTGCAACAGTAGGGAAAGTGTTGGATAGCGGAGGGGAATAATCTACTATTCCCACTCCAACTAGTGCAACAGTAGGGAAAGTGTTGGATAACGGAGGGGAATAATTTAATATTCCCACTCCAGGGAGTGCAACAGTACAGAAGGTGTTGGATAGCGGAGGGAATAAAATTACTATTCCCACTCCAGAGAGTGCAACAGTAGGGAAAGTGTTGGATAGCGGAGGGTAATAATTTACTATTACCACTCCAGTAAGTGCAACAGTAGTGAAAGTGTTAGATAGCGGAGGGTAATAATTTACTATTCCCACACCAGCAAGTGCAACAGTAGGGAAAGTGTTGGATAGCAGAGAGGATACAATTACTATTTCCACTCCAACAAATGCATAAACAGGGAAAGTGTTGGATAGTGCAGTGGAATAATTTACTATTCCCACTCTAGCAAAATAATAAACATTAATTAACAAATATTTAAATAATTTACCTCCCACCAAATCCCCCTTTAAATGACACCACCAATATTGTAAAACATTACACAATTAACATTATTGCATAATAAATTAATTAAATAATAACAATGAACAATCAAATAAAAAAACAACCAGTAATAAATTAATTCACACTATTAAGACTGTAAAATAGCAATAACTAAATATTATATAAAAAATATTACAAAAACAATAAATTGTAATTACTTCCCACACTACTCCCCTATAAATCCACAATACACTCCCAAAAAAACCACAATTTACATTTTTACCAATTAATTATTAATAACCAATTAATAATTAATAATAAATTATTTAACACAATTCATATAAAATATTAAATCCAAATATTAAATAAAACCATTAACATATTTACCAATGAATAATTAATATCCAATGAATAACTAAATAATAACAAATTAATTAACACAATTAACAATATAAATTATTAAATACAAAAATATGAATTAATTCAAATTATTAATTAATTATTGTAATTAATTTACTTCCCACCCATTTCCCTTATAAACCCACAACCCGCTACAGAACCAAATTGCAATATTTCCACTACGGAACTAAAATACGCAAAAAGTAATTAGCATAAAATTCATTATTTCTAAAAATTTCAAACATACAATACAAAAATAAGCTACGCTTATACAAAATAATTAAATCCCATACTTTTAACACATATACTAAAATTAAGACCACTAAAATAAATTTCGATATTATTAACAACAATATTTTTACTAACTTCGATATTAAGTAAAACAACATTTCTTACCTGCATGCCGATATTCTGGTCGACAAATTCTTGCAGGTCAATATTGTGCCACATTGATATTTAAACTTCGATATTCTGGTATGTCGATATTTAAACATCGATATTATGTCTGCATACTGATATGTAAAGTATATATTTTATGGTTTAGGACGGTTTACAGGGTTGAACATGTTAAATTGTTATGTTTTCTCTCTGCTAACTGAAAGTGGGTTTCAAAGGATGAGATAACCGACATTTTGAATTACGTTTTGTTCTCAAGAGCAGAACCCAATAAACAGGAATGGATTTCAGAAGAGACAGCTGTGTTCGCAGAAAGAACGAGGAGGACAGAGAGTCTGCAATGATCGTTATAAGGAAGCGCAGCTCCTTGATTGGATTAACTGTTTTTCTTTTTTCCCAAGCATAGTTTATGGTTAAAATCTAAAAATGTGAAAGGCTGCTTGTTAATTAATGTAAAGAAAATAAAGACTAATCTTTGCCTCCATGTCCTTAACAGAATTGAAACTTTCTGTTATGAAAGCTAGGAAAATTTTCATTACTTGCTCACCCTGAGGTTGTGAAAGCAAAACTCTTTCAGGCCCTAACTGAATATTTTAAGTATTGAAAGACAAGATAAGAAATTTGATACCACATTGGCAGCTAATCGCGTACTCAATTTTGGAGACAGAAAACCATGTATAACATCCACCATTCCCTGGGAATCTTTTCCCTTCATTTCTGGGGACATTTGTGGTTCTTTTTTTGCCCTGGTCCACAATAGTTGAGATGGTAGCACTGACATGGAAATCAAAGGTAGCAATGGTGTGGGGGCGAATCCTCTAAAATACAGCAAAGTTGGATTTGACTAAAGTTTTTCCCTTCTGTAATGAAAACTAGGTTTCCCTGAACTCTACATGATGTTGTAATAGCGAGGGTGGGAATGGGAAATCAGCCAATTTTCCATGAATGTGTCATGTCCACCCTCCTATAACTCACGCCCTGGGAATATTTAAGGAATATCTGAGAAATCTAGTCTAATGTTACTATTATTTTTGAGAACTCAAGTCATTTATCACTTGGTATGTGTTGAATCATGCGTATATTCAATGACATTCATGACAAATAAATATGTTTTACAGTAAGATGCTGAAACAGGATGTTAAATCAGTCACTTAGCAGAACACTATAACATTAAACATAAATATATATGAATATATATATATATATTTTTTTTTAATTTTCAAAAATCTTTATTGGGAAAAAATGCACAGCACATTCACAGAGTTCCACGTTAGCAAAGGATTCAGCCCAAGAACACAATGCAGCACAGCAGAAATGGTTGCAACCTTGTGACACTTAGAGACGATGTCATGGAAAGTTGTCATAAAACCACTAGAGAGTTGAAAGCCTACGGCAGAGAGATGCACCATGAGTGAAGGAGAGAGGCAGTGGGGATGAAGGAGGGCGTTAGCAAAGGGAAAGCAGCTCATGGACTTACACCGGCAGCCGCCGCAGGCGGGGTGCTGGCAGGGAGCGCGGGAGAAGTCGCAGGATTGCTGGGAATCATGGCTTGAAAGGTAGGTGACAAGTGGGCCCCATAAATCAAGTGGGCGAGACTTGTCTGGTAAAAGGTACCAGAACTCAGACAGGAGGGTTTGGCGGCGGGATGCATCCTCGAGCCAGAGTGCAACCTTGGGTGCAGGCCTCCGACCCCAGCACATGGAGACCCTACACCGCGCGAGGACCAGCAGCACAGAGGCATCCGGGCAAAATTTAATGAAGCCTAAGAGACAGAGCACGGGGTCAGGTTGAAGGGGTGACGAGGTAATTTCTGAGATAATAGCGCAAACCTCACACCAATATGCCGAGACCCGGGGCACAGCCAGGCGAGATTAGAGAAATCAGCCACGTGCGCGGAGCAGCGCAAGCATCTGTCATTTGCCACAAGACCTAACCAATGAAGGTGGGCAGGAGTTTCATACAGCCTGTGTTGTATTTGAAGTTCATAAGGCTCAAACGATAGTTGGGGGAAGAGGCGTTTGATCTGAGTGCAACAAAACAGCCAATCAGCTTGAGAATTCTCGATCCCTAGGTTCTCACCCCATGCTACGTGTGCCCAGTCAGTGGAGATGGAAGACGCTGATAGAGTGTAGGCATAGATTTAAGTAACCAATTTCTTGGGAGAAGAGGAGGCATAAAGAAGATCAAGAGTGGCCATCGATGGAGGGGGCTGGGGAAAGGAGGAGTGAAGCTTCCTGCAAACAGCCCGGAGTTGGTAGTCTAGCATGGTGTCCATGGGGCCAGAATCGGTGGCAAGCGAGAAGAATATGTACCCCGGATACAGATTCGATACTGTAGAGAGGCCCAGACGAGCGGCGTGTTTAACCATCCCAGGCGAGTGGAGCGGAGGAAAAACAGGGTGGTGAGCAATGGGCTTCTAGATCTCGGAAAGCATATCAGAACCAGAAGTTTTACATATCCCGTCCCAGGCCCAGCGCAAGGGTTCGACCGTGTCGATTTCAGTGCGTTGGAGTTTCACCGGGTCAAATAGAGCAGTCGTGAGAGGCCACGGGTGGTGAGGGCGGTTTCCACCGCGACATGGGGCTGGAATGAAGTGGGGTAGAGTCAGAAGTGGAGAAAACTGGCCTGAGCACTGAGAGCATAGAGCTTGAAGTCCAGGCGCCCAGCCCGCCATGCGACATCGGATGTTATATATGATCCGGGGTTGCCCTTCGGCCCAAACCAGGGTAATAAGCAGAGAGCGAACCTTTTGAAAAAAATGAGCGGTGAGAGGGATGGGGATGTTAACGTAGAGATATAAGAACTTCGGAAGTACCACCATTTTGGCGATAGGTATGCGCCCGGCCAAAGAGAGTGGCAGCCAGTTCCAAAGAGGGATCTTGGATTCTAACCAGTCCACTGCGTGACCAAAGTTAACTCTCCAGAGTTCATCCACACCCCTGCTTAGCCAGATACCCAAATACCTAGTGGGCTCCGCAGCCCACACAAAGGGATAATCAGGTTGTGGCATTCGTGAGGGGAAATAGTACAGATTTATTCCAATTAACCTGAATGCTGGAGTAGCCACCGAACCGTATCACCTCGAGGACTAGTGGACTAAGATTCTCCTGGGGATGACGGACATAAAGAGTGATGTTGTTAGCGTACATGGAAACTAGTAGAGCGCGAGCTGGGAATCTAATGCCTAACTGGGTATGATGTTGCCGGAGACGATATGCGTAAGGTTCCATGGCGACAGCGAACAGCATTGGGGACAGCGGACAGCCCTGTCGAGTACCGCGCCCAATAGGAATAGGCTCGGAGATCTGTCCGTTAATGTGGAGACATGCGGTAAGAAGAGTTTACAGAAGTAGCACCCTGCATATAGAGACCTGGCTGAAGCCCAGGCGGAGAAGAAGATAAAACAGGAAGGGCCATTCCAAGGTGTCGAAGGCCTTGGTGGCATCGAGCAGAGCTTTCACTGCCGGAAGCGACGGGTCAATTTGATGAAGAACGGAGAAAATGGTCCGGAGGTTGTGGGAGGTGGCACAGCCAGGAATGAAACCGGACTGGTCTGGGCGAGCAATGAGCGGCATGAGAGGGAGGAGATGGGAAGCAAGCAACTTCGCGAACATTTTGTTGTCTGTGTTGATGAGGGATAGGGGGCGGTAGGAATCACGCTGCTCGGGTGACTTGTCCTGCTTGAGAAGTAAGGTTAATAATGCCTCACGCAGCGATGGGGGGAACTGGCCTGTTTCGAAGGACTCGTTATACATGGCTGCTAAATGAGGGAACAAAAGCGGGGCGAAGGCCTTGTAAAAGGAGGCCGGTTGGCCGTCAGAGCCAGGGGCCTTGTCACCGGGCAAACTGTTAATTGCAGCAAGAATCTCCTCTTTAGAGAAGGGCTCATCCAGGAATTCCCCGATGTGAATTACCAAGCGAGAGTAGTTGGAGTGTGTCAAAATATTGATCAAGAACTTCGCATGGTGGTACCGATCCAGCCGTATATAGTTGTGTGTAAAACGCATTGAAGCACGCTTTAATTTCATCAGGGGAGGTAGTGCGGGCAGGTCTGCCGACCTGAAGGGCAGTGATGTACGATGCTGCTCGAGGCTGGCGAAGGAGATTAGCGAAGGTTTTTCCAGGGCGATCGCCCTTACCGAAGCGGCGCGCCCGCGCCTCTTATTATATTTATTTATTTTATTTTTTGACATTTGTAAAGCGCACTATTACCGTACGGTGTCCTGGCGCTCAACCGAGAAACGCCAGTTCTTTATTCGCCTCGTCAGCAAATTCAGTCAGTTTCCCGCGTATCTGAGCGAGTGTGTCGGTTTTGGGCATGGGAAGCGTCTAGCTGTTTAACCTCCCTTTTAATTCTGTCCAGGGTGCCGCAGATTAAGCGTAGGACACCAGACTGCTTGGAGATACATTCCCTGCGGATGACAGTTTTAAACCCCTCCCAGAGCGTTTGAAGGGAAGTCCACTGAACCCTCGTTGAGCTCAAAATATTTCACGATTGCAGTTTGTATCTTGTCACAAAAGACAGAATCGCGTAGTGCATTCGGGGGAAGCCGCCAGGAGAAGGCTCGACAGGGAGAATGTGGAAGACGGAGGGATGCGTGGTCAGAGAGAGTGCACGCCATATGATCAACCGAGGTTAGCCAGACCAGAGCGTCCGGAGTAGTGATCCATAAGTCCAGTCGGGACCAGCAGCCACGAGAACCAGTGACACGTGCCCTCTTGCGCAGCAGGGTGAGCGTGGCGCCATGTGTCATGCAGGGAGTTTTCCAGGAGGATAGAGCTGAGAAGTGAGGCTGCGAGCGGGTGGGGAAAATGAGAGGCAGACCGGTCTAGGGTGGCGGACAGTGTCACATTAAAATCACCCTCTCCAGAGGAGAGCAGCGGGGCCAAAGGAGGAGATGTGGTGCCAGACTTGTGCATGAAAGTCTGGGTCGTCGCAGTTGGGGCCGTACAGCGTAGCTAGCGTCAGCAGCTGGGCCTGCAGGGAGCCGTGAAGGATTGCGACCCCCCCCCGGGTCAGTTAGCACTCCTCCGCCGGTTCCTGTTACTCGTCCTAGGTTTGATGGGCTTTACTAGAGGAGACAAACGGTCCCTCAATAATCCATTTTACGAGTCAGGATCCATGTAGCTATATATTTTGTAAAGACAACGTACTTTACGAATGGGATCTGTAAGTATACCGACCCACTACATACACAACGCGCTTTAGGGTGCGCGTTGATACAAACGACACACAGCTGGGGCCACCCCTTTTTTGGCCACCGCACACTTTTCGGTCCTGAAGAAAGCCTCACGATTAGCGAAGAAGGCTGAAACTAGTAGACCTGTACACACTTTTTATTGTGATATAGAGGGGCATCACCACCTCATATATATCCGATTGCTGTTTTTACCCATGCCATAGGACCCTTCCATTAAAACTTTTTCAAGGGTATTTCCTATAGGCATTTTTAACTTATACCTCACTTTACATAGCACTGTCCACTTATACACAAAATCCCGCTCCGCTGTAAACAGGCGTTGTAGCACAGCTGGATCGCATTCAGTGATCCAGCTGGGCCCCGATGATGAAGCATGCCACCTACTAGGTAGGTGGGTGAGGGCTTTTCAAACAACAAGAATGTGTTGTTGACTCTCAAGGGCTATGCTCTGACCAGTACCTGCCTGAGGTTTTGTCTCTGCTGTTGCATCGTATATATCTGGGGAAAAGGACAAGCACCTCTGTTTATTCCTCACTCTCTTGTTGCTATTACCACTCAGGAGGTCTGCCATTGGAGCCCTTTGCGAAGCAGTATGAACACACCCGAGAGTAGTTGGAGTCGACGGAGGAGTTGATTTCCCCCCCAATGTCGAGAAAAGAGTCTAGAGGTTGTGGCCAGTAGAAGATGGGTCTTTTGTAAAAAACAGATGTCCACCTTGTGCCAAATACAGTGAGCATGAACCAAACATGCCTTGCGATCGTCACTGAGCCCACGAACATTCCAAGTCCAAAGTGTAGTGTCAGTCATGGTGCTGCAACAAAGGAGGGAGTGTCCAGAAAGGGTGAAAAAGAAGGCAGGAGCTGCGTGCAACAATAGTGAGTGGTGCCATGAAAAATTAGGAAGGAGGGCAATGTAATAACCATGGAAGCATATTGACATGGCACAATCAAAGATATAACGAAGTCCCCAGGAGAGGCCAGCAATACAAACAATACAATCCCCTCAGCAAGCATCTGGATAGCATGGGAAAGGAACCTGTTCACGAAAAGGGCCGTATCTAGAGCCTGTGCAAAAGAGAACAACATGGCCTCATAAGGAGGCCGCAGACCCCAAACCCCCAACCCCCGGAGCCCACCCCCAAAACAAGAAACCCCAGGAAGTCCCACAACCCTGCACCCACACCAATCCCCCAATCAGGCATAACCACCCCAGGGACCCACAACTAGGAAGAGAAAAACCTGGGTCCGTGATGGGAATTATCCTGTGCGGGCATGGCAATGCCCAGCATGCACCCCTGCCAGAGAGACAGGGTGGCCAAGCCGTAGGTGACAGCAAACACCAGGAATGAACATCGAGGGGTGAGAAACACCACGTCAATGGTAAAGCGATGAGCAGAAATGACCTAGGAGGCCACGTGAACCCAAAGGTCTCAAAACAAATTATAAGCCTGAATAACACACGGAGTAAAAAACATAATATCTAGGCGTGAGAACAGGTCAGTCATTGTCACTGAGATTATCATCAGCAGCAGCTTGGGAGTTGGCAGGCGAGGAGCGGTGTGACCTGTCAAGTTTTGGGGCAAACGCCAGCACCTCCCTTGGATCCGGAAAAGTAAGAGTCTTGGAGCATTGTTTAATGTGCTGTTTAGCTGGGTGCACCAGCGAGTAGGTGCTTCTGAAGAAGCTGTTTAGTTGGTGAAATCACGGCGTGGTGCCTGAACCGCGATGGTGTAGTGAGGGTAGAATGAGAGGGAGTTACTCTGGTGGCGAATTTCCCCTTTCTCTCTGGCCGCCCGAAGGATGGCATCACGGTTCCTGAAATTCAAGATTTTGGCTAGGATGGGGCGGGCCGGCAGTCCAGGACGAGGACAGAGAGAACAGTGGGCCCGCTCAACAATGAAAACAGATGAAAGAACATCGCCAAAGAGCTCACAAGCCAATTGTCCCACATAGTCCTCCATGCGAGAGATGTTAGTAGATTCGGGCACTCCTGTGACGCGGAGGTTGCTCCTACGGGAGCACCCTCCAAATCCTCGTTAATATTTCAGATGACATCTAGTATCTTGTCCATCTGCAGCATTTTCTGGCGGTCTTGGGTGGCGGAGTCCTCTGCGTCAGACACCCTGGTCTCAACATGAAGAAGACTGGCATCGTGAGAGTCAACCCGAGCCTTCCCCGTGTCCAGGCCGACAGTTGGTCCAGCGGAGTGCTATGCTGGTGACAGTGGATTTGAAGTCCAGCATGATGGCCTTCAGATTGCCCTCACGAGACTGTGCCATTTCAGATGGAACCAGAGGGTCACCCCACGTCTGGCGGCACTGATTGAAGGTGATATTGGGCTGCTTGGGGTCGGTTCTCCCCATGGCAAGATGACGCCGGCGAGAGGAACAGCCAGGCAGCAGAAGAGAGGCCACAGGTATGGACGCGAGGACCAATGTACCCAAAGGGCGGCGGACCGGCAAAGGAGAAAGGGGAGGCTCAGGCCCAGCAAGCGGTTGCAACGACGTGTGGAGGCAGAGTACAGGTGGGCCGGTTGTAGGAGAGGCGTGAAGACTGCAGGCGCCAAGTCCAGCACCAGCTGGCCGCAGGGCCCAGGGCACACACAGCGGCGGAACCTTACCCCAGGGTCAGGTGAGTGGCAATGGCGCGGTTCTGAGTGGCGGTGAGTATGGCGTCTGCAGGATGGTAAAGGATTTTTGGCTTGGCCGGCAGAGGCCACTGAAGGTGTGCGCATTTTGCAGCCGGCTAAGCCACACCCCCTATGAATACATATATAGGTATTTTTACAGAACTTCAAAGCTGCTAGTCCGTTTTATAAAGTGGTCTTTAAATACTGCATTCCTGTTATTATTACCCTTGATTTACTGTAGTTCTTTTATAACATACATATATATTTACCCAAACACCAAATACATTTTGTGGTGATCTGATAAATAGAGGCATTGGTAGTTTACTGGACATTCTTTGTAGTAACACTAGGACAAATGTATAGTTTCTCACCCAATGAGTCAATTATCTGTATCTGCAGGTCTGCATCATCCTCTTCCTCCTCCTCAGTCTCCTCTTCTTTCCCCTTAAAGGTATCATAAGATGCATGCTGCGCTTTCATGTTTTCATACCTAGAAAAGAGAAAATGGGAATGCTATTAAATTCCCATTTGTTCAGCTAGGGGTAGTTTAGAAATCCTGTATTCTGTCAGATAAATGAGAGGAAGTACAACAAAAAGTAAGTGTACACCATGATGGATACAAAACTTCACATGGTAAAGGATCTGAATGGGACTTCTGTGAAATAAAAAAGGACTACAAGACCTCTGGCTATAAGGATCAGAGAAGGAGTGCACCTCGCCAGATAAATACACAGAGGAATTACCTAATAGGAACTGCTATCAAAGATGTGGTGTGCATTTAAAAATAAGAATGGGAGAAAAAACATATACATTGAGGAAAATCAAACTGTCATTTCTAGCATACAACTCCAAATATGTTAATGGTTTAAATATTATTTACTGTCATATAATTAAACTATACTATATGAAAATGCCGCAAAAGTGAAACAGTAAAAACTTTTTTTTTCGAAATTAACTAATATTACCTTGTTTTTATATAGCACATTATACTATATTTGTACAGTTTCTAAAGGCTGTAAATAAAGCCCACTGTTAACCACCTGAATGGTATTCACGTTAGCAACATCAGAAGGATGGATGTCGGAGTCTGCCTTGCAGGGATTGCAACTTGTGACCTGCATGGTTCTGCAGCAACTGTTAATATCAGTGAACCATACTGTATCAATGAACATCAATCAATCAATCAATCATAACACTTGTATAGCGCGCTACTCACCCGGAAGGGTCTCAAGGCGCTGGGGGGGGGGGGGTCCGCTACTGCTCGAACAGCCAGGTCTTGAGTTGTCTCCTGAAGGTGAGGTGGTCCTGGGTCAGCCGAAGGTGGATGGGGAGGGAGTTCCATGTCTTGGCCGCAGGTAGGAGAAGGATCTGCCTCCGGCGGTGGCTCTTCGGATGCGTGGTACGGCAGCGAGGGCGAGGCTGGCGGATCGTAGTTGGCGGGTGGGCGTGTGGAAGGTCAGGCGGTCGTTGAGGTACTTGGGGCCCAGGTTGTGGAGAGACTTGTGTGCGTGGGTGAGGAGCCTGAACGTGATCCTCTTGTTGACGGGGAGCCAGTGCAGGTTCCTCAGGTGGCCGGAGATGTGGCTGCGTCGAGGGATGTCCAGGATGAGTCGGGCGGAGGCGTTCTGGATGCGTTGTAGTCTTTTCTGTAGCTTGGCTGTGGTTCCGGCGTAGATTGTGTTTCCGTAGTCCATCCGGCTGGTGACGAGGGCCTGGGTGACCGTCTTCCTGGTTTCGGTCGGGATCCATCGGAAGATCTTGCGGAGCATGCGGAGGGTGTGAAAGCATGAAGAGGAGACGGCGTTGACTTGTCTGGTCATCGAGAGGGAGGAGTCCAGGATGAAGCCTAGGTTGCGTGCGTGGTCTGTTGGCTTGGGGACGGTGCCCTGGGCTGGGGGCCACCAGGAGTCGTCCCAGGCGGAGGGGGATGGTCCCAGGATGAGGACTTCCGTCTTGTCTGAGTTCAGTTTCAGGCGGCTGTTCTTCATCCACTCGGCGACGTCTTTCATCCCTTCGTGTAGGCTGGTTCTGGCGGTGTCGGGGTCTCTGGTGAGGGAGAGGATCAGCTGGGTGTCGTCGGCGTAGGAGATGATGTTGAGGTTGTGTTGGCGTGCGATGGCTGCGAGAGGTCTCATGTAGACGTTGAAGAGGGTGGGGCTGAGTGATGATCCTTGCGGGACGCCGCAGATGACTTCGGTGGCCTCGGAGCGAAACGGGGGGAGGCGGACTCTCTGTGTTCTTCCAGCGAGGAATGAGATGATCCACTTCAGTGCCTTCCCTTGGATGCCGGTGTTGCTGAGGCGTTGGACTAGGGTGCGGTGGCAGACAGTGTCGAACGCGGCGGAGAGGTCCAGGAGGATGAGTGCCGCTGTTTCCCCGTTGTCGAGCAGGGCTCGGATGTCGTCGGTGGCTGCGATGAGGGCGGTCTCGGTGCTGTGGTTGGCTCTGAAACCGGACTGCGAGGGGTCGAGGGATCCATTCGTCTCGAGGAAGGCGGCAAGCTGTCTGTTGGCGATCTTCTCGATGACTTTGGCAGGAAAAGGGAGGAGCGAGATGGGGCGGAAGTTCTTGAGGTCGGTGGGGGCCGCTGTTGGTTTTTTCAGTAGGGCGCTGAGCTCGGCATGCTTCCAGCTCTCCGGGAAGGTGGCGGTGTGGAAGGAGGTGTTGATGATGTCTCGGAGTTGGGGTGCGATGGTGGAGTCGGCCTTGTTGAAGACGTGGTGGGGGCAGGGGTCAGTCGGAGATCCGGAGTGGATGGTGTTCATCGTGCGGGCTGTGTCTTCGGTGGTCACTGCGGTCCAGGTGCGGAGGGTGGTGGTGGGGTGCGTTGGTTCGACGGTTGGGTGCGAGGATGGTGTGCCGAAGCTGTTGTGGATGTCGGCAATCTTACGGTGGAAGAACGAGGCGAGGGAGTCGCAGAGATCTTGTGAAGGGGTGATGTCGTTGTTGCCGGTGCTGGGGTTGGAGAACTCCTTGACGATGCTGAAGAGTTCCTTGCTGTCGTGGGCGTTGTTGTCCAGTCGATCCTTCAGAGATTTCTTCTTGGTGGTGCGGATGAGCTGGTGGTGCTTGCGGGTCGCGTGTTTGAGGGCAGTCATGTTGTCAGTGGTCCGGTCAAGGAGCCAGGCTTTCTCGAGGGTACGGCAGGTCTTCTTGGAGTCCTTGAGTTCATCGGTGAACCAGGGGGCCTTCTTGCTTCTGGGTTTGCTGGGAGGGTTCTTCAGTGGTGCGAGGTCGTCGGCGCAGGCGGTCAGCCACTGCGTGAGGTTGCGGGCTGCTTCGTTGGGGTCCGTTGTGCTGGTGGGTGGGTTCTGGCTGAAGGAGGCGGTGAGCTGGTCGGCGGTGATCTTGCTCCAACTTCTGTGAGGAACCTGTTGCGGGTGGTGGTGGGTCGTGGTTCTTCTGAAGCTGAAGTGGACGCAGCTGTGGTCGGTCCAGTGGCGTGGCTGAAGGTGATGTGCTTGCAGGAAGAGAAGACTGGATCAAGCGTGTGGCCGGCGTAGTGGGTGGGGGTGTTGACCACTTGCTTGAGTCTGAGGATGGCGAGGTTGTCCAGCAGGGTGACGGTGTTGTTGTCGTTGTTGTTCTCCAGGTGGAAGTTGAGGTCCCCTAGGAGGATGTATTCGGCGGAGGGGAGGGCGTGAGGGCTGATGAAGTCCGTGATGTCTTCGCTGAATTGTGCGCGTGGTCCCGGGGGTCTGTAGATGAGGGTGCCTCTGAGGGTCGTCTTTGGGTCGGGGTGGATCTGGAAGTGGAGGTGTTCGGCGGCGGTGTAGGTGTTGTCGGCGTCGGTCGTGATGCGGATGGTGTTCTTGTGGACGATGGCGATGCCTCCTTCGGTCTGGTTGATTCGGTCCTTCCTGATGATCTTGTATCCATCCGGGATGGTGATGGCGATGTCGGGGGCTGAGGAGGCGTTCATCCATGTTTCAGTGAGGAAGGCGACGTCCGGAGATGTTGTGTCGAGCAGGTTCCAGAGTTCGATGGCGTGTCTGTGGACGGAGCGGGTGTTGAGCAGGATGCACTTGAGGTAGTTGCTGGAGCTTGGCTTTGCGGGCGCGGTGCATGGTCGGATGCAGGTGAATTTGCAGGTTGTGCAGGTGAAGGGTCCGTGGAAGTGGCTCGGGGCGGCCCGGCAGCAGGCGGGGTTCCGGCCGGCATTGAGTGCCTTGAGGGTGGCGGCGTCGTAGGTCTGTCGGGGTGTCTTGAGTCGGTGGGGGCCAGGGGTCCAGGCGCTGGGCGCGGTCCAGGCGCGGACGGGCACAGACGGGCTTGCCTTTGGCGCGCCATCGGCGCACAATCGGCACGCCCGCTGCGCGTAACCGCTGCGCGTACGCGCGGTCGCCATTTATGGCGAAGTGGGAGGGAGGGAGGAGCAGCTGGGAGGCGGGGAGGGCACAGAAAAAAGGGGGCGTGGCCGCTAGGACGGCGGCGGGAAACGGGGAGCGGGGCGGGCACAGGGAGACAGAGGTAACAACAATGAGCCGAAAACAGCAATGAAAATAGCAGTTACAGAACGAAAAATGATGGTTAAATACAGTTATCAGCAGGCAAAGCACACGCACGCAAAATGCGGCGGGAAGGCAGAGAGGTAGTCACAGCAGGGCTGCGGGCAGCAGCGAGGCAAGGGGGAACACACACAGCTGGTGGCCGTGCGGCGCGGGGGTGTCCTGTCCTAAATAGTGCTTTATAAAATAAACTTTGCAAATTAAGATGAAAACAGACACTAAGAAAAGGACATAGATAAATCAATGAGAACAAATTGCACCCCTTTAATGCTCATGACGGAATGGTTCCGTCTTGAGCACCAGTGCTCCTGTGCTCACGATGGAACTATTCTGTAATGCACAGGCGCACTAAATCTCTCTACTGCAAATAGCAGAGAGATTCCCTTTTTTGGGGGGCCTCTGGAGGTGGGGGAAGAGCTTCCCCAACCTCCCAAGCCTTTTTTCTCAATGTAATAAAGATCGCGGGCATGGCGCACTGTCATCATTACATTGAAACTATAGAACAAGTTACTTACCTTCGGTAACGATATATCTGTAAGAAACAGTAGTTAGTATTAGATTCCTTACCTTAGAATATCCCCAGGCGTCAGTCTGGATCCGGAAACTTTTGCGTAGCAGTACCCCTGCGCGTCGGTAGGCGTCGTCTGCAGGCGTCCCCTGCGGCTCCGCGTCCGTCGTCGGCGTCGTGCGCCGTGATGACGTCGCTGGAATATATAGACGCCGCCTCCGCGCGCTGACGTCAGTTCTTTGTACACAGCTTTTCCGCGCCAGAACACGCAGAGCCATGTGAGAACCAACACTGGTGCCATTTGAAACTAGGGCCCTGAAAGGGATGTCCTTAACCCTAGGTATCAGTTCGCAGAACGGGGAGGATGGGTGGGGCGGTAAGGAATCTAATACTAACTACTGTTTCTTACAGATATATCGTTACCGAAGGTAAGTAACTTGTTCATCTGAAAGAAACAGGTTAGTATTAGATTCCTTACCTTAGAATAGATACCCCAGCAATACCAACCCCGGTAGTGGGTCTGCGAACCAATACAATCCTACACCAGAAAGTCCTGGAGGACCGAACGGCCAAAGAAGCCATCCCTCCGGACTTGACTGTCCAGGCAGTAGTGCCTCACAAAGGTGTGCAGCGAGGCCCACGTAGCCGCCTGGCAAATGTCCTGCAAAGGGACTCCCCGGCCCAGGGCAGTAGTAGCCGCCGTGGCCCGAGTGGAATGGGCCCTCAGCCCAACCGGAGGCTCCTTCCGAGCCAAAGAGTAGCACGCTTTGATGCACAGAACGACCCACCGAGAGATGGTCCGTTTATGTACCGCCCTTCCCTTCTTCGCACCCACGTAGCCAACAAACAGTTGGTCATCCACCCGGTACTGGCGTGTGCGATCCATATAAAATGAAAGCGCACGTTTTGGGTCCAGACGATGGAGCCGCTCCTCATCCTTTGAAGGGTGCGGAGGCGGAAAGAAGGAGGGTAAGGTGATGGACTGCCCGATGTGAAAAGCAGAGACTACTTTGGGCAGGAAAGAAGGTCTAGTTCTCAGAACCACCTTGTCTGGATGAATTGACAGGAAAGGAGGTTTGACAGAAAGAGCCTGGAGCTCACTCACCCTCCTGGCAGAGGTGATGGCAACCAGGAAGGCCGTCTTTAAAGTCAGGAGACGGAGAGGACAGGAATGAAGCGGCTCAAAGGGAGCGCACATCAAGAAAGTCAGAACCAGGTTCAAGTCCCACTGAGGCATCACGAACGGAACAGGTGGATACATGTGCGTGATGCCCTTCAAGAATCTTGTTACAATAGGGGACCTGAACAAAGAAGGTTGATCAGGCAGCCGTAGAAAGGCCGAAAGGGCAGAAAGGTAGCCCTTGACAGTGCCCAGAGCAGAGCCCTGCTGGGCAAGAGAGAGAAGAAAGAGGAGAACCTCGGAAAGAGGGGCAGAGAGAGGGTCCACAGCCTTTGCTGTGCACCATTCCACAATGTATACCGACTTTGTGGAGGGACGCCTGGCTGCCAGAATCACATCACAAACCTCAGGAGGCAAGTCAAATGGCCTCAACTGTCGCCGCTCAATCTCCACGCATGGAGGTGGAGACTGGACAGGTTCGGGTGGAGGACCGTCCCCTGCTGCTGCGACAGAAGGTCCTCCTGAAGGGGCAGGCGGATCGAGGGACCGACTGACATGCTGAGTAGCTCGGGATACCAGTACCTTCGAGCCCAGTCCGGAGCCACAAGGATAACTTGGGCCCGGTCGCGCCTGATCTTCTTCAGCACTCTGGGCAGAAGTGGTATAGGCGGAAAGGCGTACAATAGACCGCAACTCCACTCGCGCCGAAAGGCGTCGCCGAGCGAGTGCCGTCTTGGAAACTCCAACACGCAGAACCGATGACATTGTGCGTTCTCTTCTGTGGCGAATAGATCTAACCAAGGCTCTCCCCATTGCAGAAAGAGGCCTTTCGCCACGTCCGAGTTCAGACGCCATTCGTGATCCACCGAGCACCGACGGCTGAGTTCGTCCGCCCTGGCGTTCAGAGAACCTGCCAGTTGTTGAACCGTCAGAGTCACGCCCTGACGTTACAGCCATTGCCAGAGACGCAGAGCCTCCTGGCAAAGGGTCCACGACCCCACCCCGCCCTGCTTGTTGCAGTACTACATGGCGGTGGTGTTGTCCGTGAACACCTGCACTACACTCCCGTTGACAAAGGGGAGGAATGCCTTCAGTGCTAGGCGAATCGCCCGCAGCTCCAACATGTTGATATGGAGCCGGGACTCCGCCGGAGACCAGATGCCTCTGATCTCCGCCTCTCCCAAGTGGCCTCCCCAGCCCTGGAGGGACGCGTCCGTCACAACTACGTGCTCCGGTTGGGGAAGTGAGAGGGATCTGCCTCTGACCCAATCGCGGTCCGTAAGCCACCACTGCAACTGTCTCGCAGTGCCCTCCGAGATCAGGACATGGTCGGATAGGTTGCCTTGATGCTGGGCCCACTGAAACTTCAGGTCCCACTGCAGAGCCCGCATCCGCCACCGGGCGTGATGCACCAGAAGGATGCAGGAAGCCATCAGCCCCAGCAGCCGCAGCGTCAACCTGACCGAAACCCGGGATAACGGCTGAAAGATTGGAATCAGAGCCTGAATATCCCGGACCCGCCGTTCCGGAGGATAAACCCGAAACTGCGCCGAGTCGAGAACCGCTCCGATGAAAAGGAGCTTTTGAGAGGGACACAGGTGTGATTTCGGCACATTGATGGAAAACCCCAGCTCGTGCAGGAGGTCTGCCGTCATCTGAAGGTGGTGGACGACTGTCTGGGGCGAGCCCGCCTTCAACAACCAGTCGTCGAGGTAGGGGAAGACTGAAACCCCTAACCGGCGCAGATGAGCTGCGACCACCGCCATCACTTCGTGAACACCCGTGGGGCGCTGGTAAGGCCGAATGGGAGCACGATAAACTGAAAGTGCTCGTGGCCTACCGTGAACCGCAGGTAACGTCGGTGGGCCGGCAGGACGGGGATGTGAAAATACGCGTCCTGCAAGTCCAACGCCACCATCCAGTCTTGTGGGTCCAGAGCAGCCAAGACCTGAGCCAAAGTCAACATCTTGAACTTCTCCTTCCGGAGGAAGCCGTTGACGTTCCGTAGGTCCAAGATAGGACGTAGGCCCCCCTTGTCCTTCTTGGGTACCAGAAAGTAGTGGGAATAGCAACCACACCCTACTTCTGGCCCAGGAACGCGCTCGATGGCCCCCTTGGCCAAGAGGGCCGTAACTTCCTCCTGCAGAAGTGTCAAGTGGTCCCCCGACACACGGTGGTTCTGCGGTGGCATGGCTGGAGGAGTGCTCTCGAAGGGGAGGGAGTAGCCCCTTCGGACGAGCTGCAGCACCCACCTGTCCGATGTGATGGTGCGCCAGCGGGAGTGGTGATGGCGAACCCTGCCACCCACTGGCGTCACATGGGCCTGAAAGCTCGGACTAGGAGGATTTGGAGGCTGATGCTGCGGGGGGGGGGGTGTGGCCTGACCTCGCCGCTGTCCCCGACCGCCTCCACGGCGGAATCCACGGCCGCCACCGCGTTGAGAAGTGTTCTGCGGTGCGTGGCTGGCAGCACGTGTGGGACCGCCCCTTCCGTGGCCACGAAAGGAGCGAAACAAACCCGTTTGCTGGCGCTGGGTCGAGAGACCCAAGGACTTGGCCGTGACCCTGGAGTCCTTGAAGCGCTCCAGCGCGTGGTCCGCTTTGTCGCCAAACAGGCGACTGCCATCGAACGGCATGTCCATCAAAGTATTTTGGACATCCGGCGAAAAGTTGGCGGATCTCAGCCAGGCGTGGCAACGAATCGCCACCGTCGTGGACATCGCCCTGCCTAGCGAGTCGGTCGTATCGAGACCACACCTGATGGAATATCGTGCTGCGTCTCGGCCTTCAATCATAGCCTGACCGAGCTTTGCCCGTACCTCCTGCGGGCATTGTGGCAGACACTCCGCGACCGTATCCCACAGAGAGTGGGTGTAGCGGCCCAAGAGGCATGCGGTGTTGCAAGACCGCAGTCCCAGACTCAGGGACGAGAAGACCTTCTTCCCATACTGGTCGTACCTCTTAGATTCCCGGTCGGGCGGGGCCGACGGGAATGCGGTTTGGGAAGTCGAGGCCTGGATCACCAGACTCTCAGGGGTGGGATGGGTGGACAGGAACTTGGGGTCATCCGGACACGGACGGTGGCGTCTGGCCACGTTCCTATCAACAGGCGAACCTGAAGCGGGCCTGGACCACGTGCCCAAAAGAACGTCTGTTAAGGCTTCATTGAACGGCAGCAGAGGCTCCTGTGGGCATGACTGCGGTTTGAAGACCTCAGTGAGGATGTTAGGCCTCACGACCGCGACGGGGAGCTCAAGGCGCAAGGCCTTGGCAGCCCTCATCAACACCACTGAATAAGCAGCCCCAGCCTCCGAGGCCACAGTAGGAGGCGAAACAAAACCAGGGTTAGGAGAATCGTCCAGACCACTGGCATCACCCAAGTCACCTGTCCAGTCCACGTCGTACTGACACTCGCGTGACAGAGGGTCCTCAGACCCCTCCCAACCCTCTCCATAATCTGCATCCTCACCATATTCTGAGTCAATGATGTAGACCGGCTCCTCGGGGTCAATGGGCCCCATCGGCGCCGGACTCGGCGTCGGACGACGCCGGTCCGACTCCGCGTCCGGAGTAGGAGAGGGAATGGGGGTGGCGCCGCCCGGAGCCGGCGCCCCGACGCCGGCCGGAGCCGGCGTCGGAGTCCCGGCGCCGCGCGGAGGCGGCACCATGGGTTGCCCCGATGGAATCGGCGCCGGAGAGGCCGGTGGACCAGCCGGCGTCGACCCTGAAGGGCCCAGCGGCGCCGGGGCCGTAGCCGCCGGCGGCGTCGGGGCCGGAGCACTCGACGGCGTCGGGGCAGGAGCACCCGAACCACTCGGGCCCCCGGACGGGACCACCGGGCCCGCAGGCGCCGTAGGCCCCGTCGGAGGAGACAGCGCCCTCATGGCCATGAGGAACTCCTCTATCTCCTCGCGCGACGCGCCTTGCCCAGGGACCGTCGGGTATGGAGCAGGCAGCGCCGGCGACCCACGCGGAGCCGCGGGGGTGGGGCCACCCGAACCCCCGGCCGCATCGCGCGAGCGTCGGGGGGAGTCGGGGGTACGATGACGACGCCCCGACTTCTTGTGCCTCTTACCTGAGGAACCAGAGGAATGGTGACGACTTCCGGAGCGCTCGTGGTGGCTCCGCGACCGCTCCCTCGACCGCTCCCTCGACCTCCGGCCAGACCGGGACCGCTCCTGACGCGGGGCCGACACCCGGAGCTCGAGTAGCTTGCGGGACCGCTCCCGTCTAGCCTTACTCGTCAAGGCCCGGCAGTCGACGCAGGACTCCACGTCGTGGTCCGCGCCCAGGCACCGGAGGCAGAGTCGGTGGTGGTCCGTGACCGACATCGTGCGATCACACCCGTCACAATTCTTAAACCCGGGCATCCTATCGGCACCTTAGAGTTAGAAAGATATCAAAAAACTTTGGTCAAAAGACCGGAGTACTGCTCTTCGGATCTGCGCTAACTGGCGCGGAAAAAAGAAGAACTGACGTCAGCGCGCGGAGGCGGCGTCTATATACTCCAGCGACGTCATCACGGCGCACGACGCCGACGACGGACGCGGAGCCGCAGGGGACGCCTGCAGACGACGCCTACCGACGCGCAGGGGTACTGCTACGCAAAAGTTTCCGGATCCAGACTGACGCCTGGGGATATTCTAAGGTAAGGAATCTAATACTAACCTGTTTCTTTCAGATACTAGGTTTCAGTTTAATTTTTAATGTTTTTGTGCTCGTGGGGCTATCTGAGCCCCAGAGCAGCGAAACACACAGGAGAGGTTTCACAGGAAAGAGGAGAGTTTCCCCTTGCCAATGGTTTTATGTTCCATATAGGTACCCTGATATGGCCCGGGTAATATCATAGGCCTTCACCTACATTACCTCCCCTACACTACACTGTAACAAGCCTTTTGGGATTGAACCTTTACTTAGTTCTAGTACTGGGCGCAGAAGGAGGGTTTTCCCTGAACAATAGTGTCCTATAACTTCATCAATAGACTCACACAGTATGAATGGATATTCATATGGGTTCTTGTAAGCAAGGCAGGGGCTAGACCAGCTGCATAATATCTACGTACAAGGTTCATCCAATACGTCATCATCAAATCCAACCATGGCTAACTCAAGAAACATGGGACAAAGGAATCCTCTATACCTTCTGTATAAATACATCACATCTTGCTAGTGTTAGCCAGAAGGAATAGAGACTTCCAGGCTGACACACTGACCAGGGACATTGAGGCGCCTGCATGCAAATGCTCCAGCTGTCAGTGGTTTGAGAAATCCCTTGCAGAGTGTCCAATACGAGACCAGGACGGGGTCCCACACTATCTTGCTTCAGGTAATGGCATTAGTCTAAACCTCTATCAATCAATCAGGGAATTGTAAGCGCGCTACTCAAGGCGCTGAGGGAGGGTGGGGTCCGCAGTACTGTTTAGCCGAAGAGACAGGTCTTGAGGGTCTTCCTGAAGGTGTTCAAGGAGGGGCGACTCTGATGTCGGCCGGTAGCTCGTTTCAGGTCTTGGCTGCAATGTGAGAGAAGGATCTTACGCCTGCTCTGGCTCTGTGGATGCGCGGAGTTTCAGCCAGTGCGAGGTTGGAAGATCAGAGGATTCTTTTGGGTACGTAAAAGTTGATTCTGTCGTTGAGGTATTTGGGTCCGTTGTTGTGTAGGCATTTGTAGGCATAAGTGAGGATTTTGAAAGTGACTCTTTTCTCCACAGGGAGCCAGTGGAGACTTCATAGGTGTTAGCTGATGTGTTCGTGTCGGGGGATGCCGAGGACGAGTCTGGCGGCGGTGTTCTGTATTGTCTGGAGCTTGCGGAGTAGGTACTTGTTGATGCCGGCGTAGAGTGCGTTTCCATAGTCCAGTCTGCTGGTGATGAGTGAGTGGGTGACTGTCTTCCTTGACTCAGGGGGGATCCACTTGTAGGTCTTGCGGAGGGTGTTGAATCAGCTGGAGGTGATGGCGTTGACCACTCAGTTCATGGTGAGTGATGATGCCGAGAGGTTTTGGCGTGGTCTGAGGTGGTAGGTGGGCTTCCGAGGGCGGTCGGCCACCAGGTGCTGTACCATGCAGAAGGGGTGATACCGAGGATGAGGACTTCTGTCTTCTCGGCGTTGAGCTTCAGGCAGCTGATGATCATCCAGACTGCGATGTCTTGCATTCCTTTCTGGAAGATGAGTTTAGCAGTGGTGGGGTCTTTGGTGAGGGAGAGCTGGGTGTCGTCGGCCTAGGATACGATGTTGAGGCCGTGTTGTCGGACAATGGCTGCGAGGGGGGCCATGTAGATGTTGAAGAGAGTGGGGCTCAGTGATGAACCCTGTGGGACTCCGCAGGTGATTTTTGTGGGGTCGGAGAGGAAGGGTTGGAGTCTGATCCCTTGGCTTCTTCCGGTGAGGAATGATCGGATCCAGTCCAGGGCTGTCCCTTGTATGCCTGCGTTGTGTAGTCTAACGACTAGTGTGCAGTGGGAGACGGTGTCGAAGGCTGCTGATAGGTCGAGTAGGATGAGGGCTGCGGAGTGGCCTTGGTCCAGAAGGGTGCGGATGTAGTCTGTGGCAGCGAGTAGGGCAGTCTCTGTGCTGTGGTTGCTTCAGGATCCGGATTGGGATGGGTCGAGGACGGCGTTCTCTTCAATGAATTGTGTCAGTTTCCTGTTGACTGTTTTCACTGCAACTTTCGCTGCGAAGGGGAGGAGCGAGATGCGAGTTCTTGAGATCGGTGGGTTCAGCTGGGGGCTTCTTGAGCAGGGGTTTGACTTCAACAAGCTTCCAGTCATCTGGGAATGTGCCTGTTTTGAAGGTGGTGTTGATGGTGCATTGTAGTTATGGTGCAATGGTGGCCGTGGCTATGTGGTAGCTGTGAGGTGGGCAGGGGTCAGTGGGGGCCCCCCAAATGGATGCTTTTCAGCGTCGAGGCGGTCTTTTTGGCCGAGATCGGTGTTCAGCTGGAGATGGTGGACTGGCTGGTGTTTCTGGAGGGAGGGGCAGTCTGTGGCGCCTGGTGAATGGTTGATGAAGTTGTCGTAGAGGTTTTTGATTTTGAGGTGGAAATAGGTTCCAAGCTTGTTGCAGAGGTCTTGGGAAGGGGTGATGTCTATGGCTTCGCTGCGTGGGTTGGTGAATTCTTGAATGACACTGAAAAGTTCCTTGGAGTTGGTGGAGTCAGCCAGGATTTTGTTGTGGATGAAGTTCCTCTTGCTGGCTCTGATTTGGTTGTGATAGTCTATCATGGTGTCCTTGTAGGTAGTGTGGTTTTCGGTTGTCTTGGTATTTCTCCAGTTCTTCTCTAGGCATCTGCAGGAGGGTCTGGCTTCTTGGAGAGCGGTGGTGAACCAGGCGGCTTTCCTGGGGCATTGTCAGGGTTGCGTAGCGGGGCGAGCTCGTCTGCGCAGTTGGAGATCCAGGTGTGGAGTTCTCTGGCTGTGTCATTTGCGTCGGGTGCCCAGGTGTGGCTGTCTCTGGTGAGGGTGGAGTTAAGTTGCTCATATGTAACCTTGCTCCAGTTCCTTCGTGGTGGGTGTGGGGCTGGTTTGGGTGCCTTGGGTTTGTCGATGGCGAAGTGTACGCAGTAGTGGTCGGTCCATGGCGGCTGCATTGTGTGTCTGAATTGGACGATGTTTCCTGCCGCGAAGATGGGGTCAAGCGTGTGTCCTGCCCTGTAGGTCGGTGTGTTGACAAGTTCTTTAAGTCCGATGCTGCAAGGTTGTCACGAAGGATAGTGGAGTTGGGGTCGCTGCGGTTGTCGAGGTGGAAGTTCAGGTCTCCAATGAGTATGTAGTTTCCTGAGGCGATGGAGTGGGTTGCGATAAAGTAGGTGATGGTGGTGGGGAAGGGTGTTTGGGGGCCAGGGGGTCTGTAGACGAGGGTTCCTCGGAGTGTGGCTTTGGGGGTGGTCTGGATCTGGAAGTGCACATGTTCGGCAGAGGGGAAGGTTTCGCTGGTGGTGGCCCCCTCCTGGGTGGTCTTTCCGCTGGATCTTGTATCCGTCTGGGATGGCGGTGCTGATGTCGGGGGCGGAAGATGTGTTGGTCCAGGTCTCTGTGAAGAAGGCGATGTAGGGCAAGAGAGAGTTGAGTAGGTTCCGGATTTCCATGGCCTGTTTGTGTACATTGAGGAGGATGCATTTTAGGGTGTTGCCGGTGCTGGCGTCGGCGGTGTTGGAGGCCGGGGTGGCGGTGAGCGTCTGGCTGCAGTGAAGGCAGGAGAACTGGCCGTGGGTCGTGTTCGGCGAGGCCTGTTGGCATTCTCGAAGTCTTCCAGGGTTGAGTGCGAGGAGGGTGGTGGTGTGGTAGCAATGGGTAGTGCGAGGTTTAGGGTTCCTGGCGCTGGCCGCAGTCGGGTCGCGGACCGGTGAAGCGGCTGCCATTAAGTAGGGGAGGTGGGAGGGAGGAAAGGCTGGGGGCCGAGAGCGGGGGAATTCCGGGGGGGAAGGGGCCGCAGGGGCAACAGTGGCGAAGGAAGAGGCAGGCACTAGAACATAAAAACAGTGGTGGAAGTAAAGTGAGACGTAGATGGGCACATTAACAGTGGCACAACAGGGAAAAAGTAAGAAAAAAACAGCTGAGAAAGGTTACGGTGGTAGCAGGCAGTCTGGTCGCAGTTGGAGCGGGCAACAGGAGTGGGCAGCAGCCTCGAACCTCCCAAGGAGGAGGTCGTGGTCTGGAGGCAAGAGACGGCACAGGCGGAGCTGCGGGGAGAGAGTGGACCTAGACCGAGTGTGGGTCGGAGGTCTTACTAAACCTAGAGGGATTCTTGGCTTCACACCTACTTACTTGCTAGGTCCCCCTAGGTACATTTAGATAGGCAATGCACTTTCTTTTATCATGCATTTTCTATTCATGGATGTATTCATGATTATTACAAGATGGTAAAACTGTACCTTTTATAATCACTGTACTGCAAATCACATATATCTTCTACTGTCTAACGATTGTTGCTGCATCATCAAGTTCTAGCGAGTGGTGTAACCTACAGACATAAATGAGGGTATCCCTGTCTGTACTATCCTTACGTGCAGATGGTCTGTTGTATAAATGCAACTATCATCCCACTGGTTACTTAATGTAAAGACAACCAAGGTATCTCATCATTTAGTTCCATTTGTATCGCTTTTTGGCCTGAACACCCAGCATTTTTCACGATGGAACAAAAAATTTGAAATGTCTAATGTGTGTAGGATAGTAGAGGCAGGGATACCCTCATTTAGGTCTGTAAGCTACACCACTAGCTAGAACCTGATGAGATTGACCGTGGTAATTTAACCAGGTAGGATTCCTACAGGTAGCAGCAGCACGCCTGAAATCACGCACTTGGGAGGTGGAGTAACACTGCTCCCCTGCACATCTGCGTACAAACATGCTATGTGCCACACTTGGGTTTCTATATAATCTATAATACTTATCAAGGGACCTTCTCTCCTATCAACATCACGCAGTGGAAAGGTCTGTTTTGAGACCCATGAGTCTACGCTCCCATAGACACTACTTTGTTGAGAGGTGGTGTTAGAATTGCCTTGAAGCACTAGGCATGAAAACATCCACTTGTTCGCCACTGTTATTGGAGAATAAGGAAATTAAAAATGCGGTTTATTTACCCCATTCCTGCTTAAAGTGCAGCGGGGTGCGGTTTATTGCAGCTATATTCAAATAGCTATGACACATAGCTTAGTGTATTGTTACGATTGTTTCAACATTGAAGAGTAGGGTCCCCCTTCTCACGCATGCGCAATAGACACACTGATAGCATGCGGGCACACTCGCTCTTTATACGGATTGCGAGTGTGACGGGGAAGTCTGTGCACTGAGTAAAGGGCGATTAGGTCATGAAATCTCCTGTTTATTTGGTCGTTCTGTCAATTAAATGATCAATTAAATGAGAGTTTTTTTTTATATTTTATTACACGTTATCAATGTACACTGCCTTTTGCCTACAACCCAGGGGCCGGCGGTTGAATATATGGACGGCAATACACAGCTATATTGGCCAACATCCCAGAGGGCAGGCAGCGAGATATCAACAGCATATAGTCCAATATAGTACGTTGTCCACAGTGCAGGTGAAAAAACAGTTCTCAACAAAATCATAAATAATACGTACAAACGTCTCCCCCCAGTTACCGACCCCCTTAGCAGCAGAAATCGCACTGTTGAACTGTCCTTCCTAGTCTCCCGCATCTTATCTGTTATTTCCCAGGCACCCCATTATTGTCCCCTCTTCTCGTTAATGGTGTACAATGTTGTCATTGTCCTCTGCCTTAAACGTGTTAACCTTCGGGATTCATAACATAGTCTCTTCCCCTCCACACAATCATTCATTCACACTGGATGTCAGCTTCCCTTAATCGTAGCCAATCAGAGAATGGTACCCATATGTCAGACGGTCTGGACTCGCTTGGCATTAACTCCCAAAACACAGACAATTGATTCCTGCAATACGTCACTGCCCTAATCCAGTCAGCCACCCTGGGCGGTCTTCGTTTCTTCCAATGAATAGCCACTTGTCGTTTCGCTAGCAACAACAACATAGCCACAAGTTTACGGTGTTCACTGGGTATTTCCTGAACATATCCCAATAGTGCCACCATAGGTAGTAGTCTGCATTGTGACACTTGTTATGCGTTCTATATGCTGGAAAATGTCCGCCCAGTATTGGAACACTAGTCTACAGTCCCAGGCCAGGTGGGTGAATGTGGCGCTCTGGGCACCGCATCTCCAACATCTCGCCTCATGAAGTAAGCCCATACGCAAAAGCTGTGACGGAGTGTGATATAATCTATGCAGGAAATTAAAGTGGATTAATTGGAGTCTATAGTTTGGTGACAGGTGTTCGAGCTGTGTGCAACAGAACTGCCACTGCTTATCAGAAATGACCAGTCCTGCTTCCTCTTCCCAGTCTGTTTTAGAGCTAGTGTGCGTGATCGGAGATTCACGTTGCGTGATGCTGTAAATGCGTGTAATGAGTTTTTTCGGTGATGAATTCGACAAAAGATTCTCCAGTGCAGGCAGGGACGTTGGTTTGCTCGGAAATTGTTTATATCTAGATCTGCATGCCGCCCTGATCTGATAATATAGTATTGTGTCGGCTGCTGTGGGTGTCTGTGATGTACACATATGTGATATTGTTAAAAACTCTCAATCAGGAAATAGGTCTCTCCCCCTCTCCAGGTTGTGCGCTCTTGCCCGCAGCCCAGTTGCCTTGTCTAATAGAGGTCCAATTAAGGGGTTAGCGTCTAGGGGCATAGACGGTGCATACAGCACCTCCAGCTTTGCTCTCTTTGCTATATTTTTCCATGCCCACCTCACCGCCTCCACTGTGTGAATCTCCTGTTGCGGACGTTTATAGGGCTGAAATATCGCCGTGTTCAGTGGGAGCGGTGCGATCCTGTCTATTTCCACCGCCATGTGAGGTTGAAACGATGTGGGATGGTGCCAAAAATGTAAAAATTGGGCCTGTGCGCTATAGGCATAGAGTTCAAAATCCGGGGCTGCCAACCCACCTTGCGTGAAAGGTAATGTTAGTGTGTTCCATGATATTCGGGGTTGTCTGCCCGCCCATACCTACTCAAGTACAGCAGAGGGGAGCCTCTTGAAGAAGTGGGCATTCAATGGCATAGGGATATTAACAAAGAGGTATAAAAATTTGGGCAAAATCACCATCTTAGCGATGGCTATGCGTCCCGTTAGAGACAGCGGCAGCTTCTTCCACCTAGGCAGCTTACCCTCTAGCCAGTCCATCGCTCTGCTATAATTAGCCGCCCATATTTCCTGTAAAGTTCTACTTATATAGATACCTAAATATTTCGTTTCTCCCTCTGCCCACTGGATCGGGTATTCCGATACAAAAGGAGCAGTGCTGTCTGTTAGTGGCAGTATCACTGATTTCTTCCAATTTATCTGTATTCCCGTCAGCCCTCCGTATCTAATAAACTCCCTCATCAGTACATCTAGATTGTCACCAGGGTCCGTCAAGTATATGGGCATGTCATCTGCATACATGGATATCAAAATGCCTCTGGTCGTAAACCCAATGCTTTTCTGTGTGTGGAATTGCCTGAGTCTCGCCGTCAGAGGTTCCATCGCTAAAGAGAACAATAGCGGTGACAGTGGGCATCCCTGTCGCGTCCCCTTGGTAATAGCGAAAGGCTCAGATATCTGGCCATTTATCTTAATTCTGGCTGTCGAGTTCGTATATAGGACTTGGATTTGCTTTAGAAACAGTGGGCTAAAGCCTAGGAGCGCTAACACAGTAAAGAGAAATTCCCATTCAAGAGATTCGAACGCTTTGGTGGCGTCCAACAGCGCGGCAGCGGCCTTCACCTGGGGCTCCAAATAATGAAGAACACCAAAGATTGTCCTCAGATTATGAGCAGTGGAGCGGCCCGGTATGAAACCCGACTTGGCTGGTAAGGCTATTTGTGGCAGCATAGGCTGCAATCTGTTAGCAAGCAGTTTAGCGTATATTTTAGTGTCTAAGTTTATGAGGGATAGCGGACGCAGATAGCGGATAGAGTCCGGTGATGTCGGGTCTTTGTCTGGTTTTAGGATGGTTATTATAGTGGCCTCTCAAAGTGTCGGGGGAAGCATTCCGGTCTCCGTGGCCTCCTGATATACCTGTAACAGCCTAGGGGCTAGGATATCTACATACTCTTTATAGAACGCCGCCGTCAGGCCGTCCGCCCCCGGGGCTGCATTCCCCTTATTACTTGTTACATCTTCTAGGGTGATAGGCAAGTCCATATACTTTCTGGCCCCGTCATTAAACCAGGCCAGCCCTATATCATCTAAGAAGGTAGTTATGTCCATATGCGTCAGGCGTATTTGGGAGCGGTACAAGTTAGAGTAGTAGTTGGACATCACACCCAGTACGTCAGGCGGTGTTCTGACTAACTCGTCGGTTTCCGTATGTAGTTCCGTGATGTAGGCGGAACCTCTGGGAGTTTTCAACAAGCCAGCTAGCGTTTTTCGCGGTCTATCGCTTTCTCCATAGCGTCGCGCCTGGGCATGTTTATATAAGTACACCGTTTCTCTCTCGGCCTCATTTTGAAACTCCGTCAGTTTGGCCCTAATAGCTGCTACAGTATTTGGGGAAGGGGTCTGCATTTGGGATCGCTCCAGCACCTTTATTTCCCCCTTCAGATGGCCTAGTGTGTTGCGTATGTCAGCTAGTACTCCCGATTTTAGCGCTATGCAGTTCCCTCTTGTGACCACCTTAAAGGCCTCCCAGAGAACTCCTGGTGAATCAACTGTACCTTCGTTTAAAGCGAAGTATTCTAAAATGTTATTGCGCAGCTCTTCCCGGAAGACCAAGTCCAGCAGCGCTTTTGATGGAAATGTCCAGACGGCCGGGCATATATAGGGGGTAGGCGCAAACATATCTGGGCCGGGGCGTGATCCAACAGCGTGCGTGGGTGATGTGTGGCATCAGCCAGCCAAGTGTGTAAGTCATTTGATACTAGCCAGTAATCTAGGCCCAACCATGCATTGCGATGGTGTGTGATGCATGTGCCCTCCTTTGCTGTAGGATGCAGGGCCCTCCAGGAGTCTATTAAGTGCAGGTCTTCTATGACATTGTGTAGTGTTACAGCTGCCTTCGCGTGATATGCACGTGGTGAACCCTGTCGGTCCAGCACCATTGAAAGAACCACATTAAAGTCGCCTCCCCACAGGATTGTGTCATACCTCAGTGTCTGTATTTTGTGCCCTATATCCTGAAAAAACTCCAGGCTGTCCGTGTTCGGACCATATATGTTTATTAGTGCTATGTGTGTGTGACATAGTTCTCCCTGTAATATGAGGTATCGTCCCTCACGGTCTACAGTCGTGCTGTGAGTGCGCCACTGTAGCCCTCTGCGCATAAGGATCGCGACTCCTCTAGAATAATTAGAATATCCAGCCTCTACAATCACCTACCAGCGGTTATTCCTTAGTGTCCCCGCGGAGGCGCTCGTTTAGTGTGTTTCTTGTAGGAAGCATATATCCACCCCGTGTCTCGTAAGACAAGAATGAATCAGTCTCATTTTCCTGCGATCGTTTAATCCCCGGACATTCCACGTGAGGCATGTCAAAGTATTCTCTTTACGTGATTCTGTCATTGCCATTTGTCCATTTCAAGCAACTGCCATATTTGTATGTGGGACCTCAAAGCGCAATTGCAATATACATGTACAATTTCAAATAGTGCAAACTTTCCTTCAATACAAATGAGGACATCAGGCTTAATAGGTCAGTGCCGCGTGCACAGAAATCTGCCACCAGAAACAACTTAAGATAACTAAAACCCACAACAATCCCCCCTCCACCCACACCAACCCCTCAATCAGGTTGTTTAATCCCTCCTCCTGTGTCCCACACCAACAACCGTGTCAAACAGATCATACGATCTAGGGGAATCATCCCATGGGGTACGTAGGTTCTCCGGCATCTAACCCCGTGCTTATGACAGGGTGGCCAAGCTGCGAACACAACGCACATACACTAAGAGCTCAACTGAATACAATAGCTCAGAACTGTCGTTAGGGATGCCCTCAAGATTTAGAGTAACATGTACCCCTCAAATAACAATTCAAGCTCTCCTTACCAATCGATAGTCGAACCACTGTCCTCAGCACTCACTGTATATAATTAGTTGCAATGAGCTCTCCGCAACAGCGATGTTTCACTCATTGTCGCTTAGTCTGCTCTCCGTCTGGTTTCCCTCTGGGGTCTGTAGGTGCTTGTGGTCTTTCGCCATTTGCTTGGCATAGGTGAGTGCCGCTTTAGCGTCCAGAAAGAAGGTAGGTCTGCCCGGGCCCTGAACACGCAGCTTTGCCGGATAGATTAAGGCATATTTTGTTCCCAGCTGTTGAAAAATTTTCTTCGCAGGGATGAATTCTCTCCGGGCAGCCTGTACTTGCAGGGTAAAGTCCAGATACATGGCCACATCGTTTCCACGGTATTGGATAGCTCCCTTTTCCCTGGCGAGACGTAGTATCAAATCACGGTCCCTGTAATTAAGCACCCGTGCCAAGATTGGCCTGGTTTCCGCCTGGGCCCAAAGGATCTATGTACTCTTTCTATAAGAAACATTGGAGACAGATTCGTGTCAAATAAGTCTTTCATCATGGTTTCCACGTATTGCTCCATGTTTACAATGCCTGTCGATTCAGCAATTCCCGTGAAGCGTATGTTGTTCCTTCTCGATCTCTCCTCCAAATCCTCATTCTTCTGCTGAATTAGAGCCAATATCTTATCCATTCCCTTCAATTTCCTCTCCATGTCGGTTTCGCCTTCCTCCGTCTCCGTCACCCTTGTTTCAAGGACGCCTACTCGGCCCTTCTGCTTGTCCATTCGTTGTGGGATTCTATCCATACGCTCAGCCAAAGTATCCATCTTGGAGTCGATGCCCTGAAAGCTAGTTTTCAGGTCTTGAAACATCAGTCGGACGTCATCCACCGGCAGTTGGGCCGACGCTCCGCTACCCGTCGTTTCGCTATCTGTTGCCTCAGTTTCAGTAGACTTACTGGATTTCTTCTCGAAATTGATCTGTGGCTGTCTCGTGTCCGGCTTCCCCATGATTAGGTCAGGTCAACTCCGTCCGCTTTGTACCCGTTTGCGCCCAGTATGGGTTATGCCAGACATCTTCCCGGCGCTTTCACAGGATACCTGTACGTTGACCGTGTCCAGGCAATGATTTGTTCACCACAAGTAGTTAATCCGGTCGGGTTCCCCGCTAGATCCAGGCCCTCAGCACGCCTCTCGGATCTCACTATCTCTCCAGCCACAGGATTCGCCAGGACTTGCTGAAGCCGCTTCCGCTCGGCCCACAGTGTAGTTGCTTGCGTCACAATAAAGTCGAGATATGATGTACACCTGTGTTCCCCTATGCGCCGTCTCCTTGACACCCCGATATTCCTTCGCAGCCCAATTCCGCCAGCAAACAGTCAAAAAGGGGGGCTTGGCGACTTTGAAAGTGTTGTCCACGTTTTCATGCCCACAGGACAGTACCCTCGAACGATGCGAGCGCTACCGCGGGTCCCACAATCCTGCACTTGGGGGCCCACGCCCTAGCTTCGCGTCCGACATCCTCTCACCAGCGTCGTCGCTTAAACAGCACAGCAACTGATATCTGGTAGCCTTCCAGGTGCTGCCTCCAATGCTGCCCATGTATTATATGGCACTCTGCTGCCTGTGTGCACTATGCCATAGCAGCTCGCCCCAGGGGGGTCTATATTACGCAACAATGATCGCAGCTTCTGCGCTCCTTCAAAGCTGCCCTTTATTCTCAAAATGGCGGACGGCCGCCCGTATATTTCGTATATTTCGGCGGCCGCCGGTGCATGCAGGTTGCTTCCTTCTGCCTCTCACCTCAATGCCTGCGAGATGTGGGGCCTGTACAGCGCTATTCCGCCGGCATCACCCCAGACAAAAAAGCTCACCGGCACTCTGTGCTACCTCAGCTCTCCGAGCTGCGCACATCCATCTTGCCGACTCCTTTCGCAGGGTGCCCACCAAGCGTCCTCGTCCCTTTGCCTCTGAGGCTCTCACCGTGGTGCCCAGACGCCGTGCCACTCACCCTCCGCCTTCTATTGTGGGGTCTCGTCTCAGACGCCGAGGTCCGTCACTATCTATCAGACTGCAGTGCCGTGCGACCCAGGCGGCCGGCCACGCAAGTCACCGGCTTCCTCCGGCCGTCTAGGCTTCTTCCGGGTTCAGTATGACCTCAGCCAGCACCTCGCTCCCACTCCAGCTACGAACCTCGGGAGTGCACCGATGCGTGTACAGTTTACCCCATGTATGACGTGTGGGGGCCCGGATAATGACTGATAGATAAGCTCGGCCGGCGGAGCTGCGTTAGTAGGCAGCCATTCCGCTGCACTGCCAAGTCCCGCCCCCAATTAAATGAGAGATTAATAGCATCAAGAGATGGTCGCCACTGCGCAGCACCAATATAACAGCGGCTTGATACCGCGCATGCGCACAGTGGAGTTCGAGTAGTTGTTAAGACCAGCGTCTCGTTCTGTATACATGCGCGAGAGGAGAAACGAGCGGGTCCTAAAGGCAGCGTAACAGACGCCCACGCTTGCACCGGAGGGCACTTTTGCATTAAATAAGAACACTATATAAAGCGATCCTACCTGACCATCAAGTACCTCCGGGGGCAGTTCAGTACCGAGACGGGGTACCGACGGACAGGTAAGGTGATCTAGGCTCTTTGACACCATCCTAACCTTGCCAATTTTATTGGTTTATTTATTTATTTTCAAGTTATTCAGTTATTCAGACACTACTCTCCCTTATTACAATAGCTATAAGGGAATAGTTTGGCTCTCTGAATACTGCCTGAACTCTTTTAGAAACCTGTTATGAACAACACCATTTAGGCCTCCTTCCCCGCTTATTACACTTGGGAGGTAATGGTTGGGCCTTGTTCACAATAAGACCAGTATACTAGTAGAACTGGGGGAGAGGCACCATAGGGTATATCAACATCATTACCCTTTAGATTGTGCTTACTACCAACTTTCTACTATACCTCAGCTACGAGATCACAAGCTTCAGTGGGGATGCCACAACACTGAAGAATGGACACATTATTTTAATAAGATGTCCCACCTAGAATTTTGGACAGGTGTGACTTAGGAACTTTGTTTCCCACAGAGCGGGCCCCCTTCCCTGAGCTGTTGCCAGGTAGAGGTGAGGTGTTTTATCCTACAGTTGGACCACATGTAATACCAAATGCATGCCTATTGACAATAGGATTAATTATAATATGTCACAAGCATGGCACGAGAAATTTACAGTGTGTGTTGTTTGTTTTTTCTCTCTCATTTTTTCACAGATATCCCCAGTAAATCCTGACAGATTACTGGTGTTATATCTTTTACTTATTTTTATTATCACTAACATAAATAACAGCAGCAGATTGAACAAACATCTCTCTGGTCCTGAAGAAAGCTACTGATACAAAGTATTGATCACTAGGCTGAAACATGTCGTACTGATACAATGAGTATTTTAAAATCTATACTGCTCACCGCACTGCTTTTTAGGTATCGCCTATGCCATCCCTTAGGGATGGTGGACGAGATTTATAGTAAGGCTTTCAAAAAGTCTCCCCAAACTGCGGAATAGGTACAGTTCATGTGAGCCAGGCGTGTGCACATCGCCAGCCACATCACACACCATTCTGAGCCTCAGCATCAGACTTCAAAGCAATCCGCTCCCCCCCATCAGACTTTAAAGGAATGCGCTCCCCCGCCCTCGCCACAGCAATGCCGAGAGCTTGTTTCAGTAAGCGGCACCTTTGTCCTTTGGCTGTTCGGTGGTCTGAATTCCTAAAGTAAGAATGCACGCCAATATACCCAGGCTAGGGAACCCAATTGAGTGAAATATAATAGAATTTAGCGCCTATCATCCCAAACATAATCCCTCTCTGTCCTTTCCGTCCCTTCATCACAACAACCCCTCACTCTGTCGCCGATCTCTTTACGTGACCCATATGCTATCTCCTTTCCACTCTCGGTTCATCTTTCTCTCGCTCCTTCTCGCATTCACTTTTCATCTCGCGTGTTCGATATCTCCCTCCACCACCACCTCTCTCCTCCCCCAAGCATTTCTCGCCCTCTCTATCTGTGTAGGTGCGTGCCTTCAGAAACTGTGCAGACTTGGGAGGGGGCGTTGTTTATTTGATTACAGTGTGTGTATTCAGCTGTCTCCTAGGAGAGGCTGGCCCCACCAGGCGAGGGAGTACACTTAAAAACATGCCCTAGAAGAGGGATTTCTTAATTTCCTGTAACTATACCGCATTTATGGGTTGATTAAGAGCTGCTTCCTTTTCACAATTCCATCATTGCAGGCCAGTCCACCCTATGCAGCCTCAAAACGCAACAGGCTGGTAGCCCTTATCCTTGCACGACTGCCTTTATTTAAACTCTAAATCCATGATAAGGAGTAGTTTCTTACCTGTAACTCCAGTTCTGTAGTAGGGGTATCTCTGTTATAGTCATAATCTAGTGAATAGTCCTGCCCATGTGCGTGGACCCCGGAGCCATCAAAAATAATCTCTTAAGCTGTCTTCTGTGCAGACCTGCATAGACACTTAAGAGAATTAAAGACAAATAATGCAGCCTATACCTATAAGGATACACTGTCCAGTACTTCAACTAGAAAAGCAAAGGATATTCCACCAATATCACATTTAACACAGTCTTTCAATTTTCACCCATAGAGAAACTTCCCCTTCACAAAATCCTTGGAATGATAGAGAGGAAGGGATGGACAGATGCCCCCATGGGCTGCCTTTATCTGTCTGGAAAAAGGATACCATGCCTTTAAGGAACTCTGCAGAGAACCTCGGTATCCCATGATGCACAGCTAAATCCTTTTACTTTCAGTTCTTTTTGAAGGTGTATAAAGCAAGGTCTGTAGCATACATCACAGTTCCATTTTCTCCACCGGGGAGGAGGGCGGGCGCTTATGACTATAACAGAGATACCCCTACTACAGAACTGGAGTTACAGGTAAGAAACTACTCCTTCTGTAGTAGGGGATCTCTGTGTATAGTCATAATCTAGTGATAGAATGGCAAGCCCATCCCAACAACTAATACGGCGGTGGAGAAAAAGACAGCCCCACTACTGTGCAAACAGATTTCTTAATGAAACCTGCCCAACCTGAGCATCTGCTCTGGCATCAGAGTCCAGACAATAGTGCTTAGCAAAGGTATGGACCGACTTCCACGTGGCAGCCCTGCAGATATCTGCAATGGGAACATTGCATAGCAAAGCCGTTGTAGCCGCTTTGCCCCTAAGGTCTTATTAGCCTTTTGGTAACACAACTGGATACAGGACACAATCCACCTAGAGATGGACTGTTTAGAGGTAGCAAGACCAGTCCTGACCGACCATAGTTGATAAAAAATTGGTCCGACCTACGAATATCCTTGGTCTTATCCAGATAGAATTTCAACACCCTCCTGACATCCAGGGAATGAAGAGACCTTTCCGCTGGAGTGGAAGGATTCTGGAAAAACGTAGGTAAAGTTATAGTCTGATTAACATGAAAGTCAGAGATCACCTTAGGAAGAAACTTAGGGTGAGTACGCATCACAACCTTAGCAGCATGAAAAACAGTATAAGGTTCCTGGCAACACAATGCCTCAATTTCACTCACCCTGCGGGCCGATGTAATGGCCAAGAGGAACGCCGCCTTCCACGATAGGTGCTGCAACGAAGCCTTATGAATGGGTTCAAACGGTTCCTTCATCAACCTGGACAGCACCAAATTCAGCTCCCACGAAGGCGAAGGAAGCCGAACAGGAGGAAACACTTTCTTTAAACCTTCCAAAAAATCCTTTATCACAGGAATCTGGAAGAAGGATGTCTGCGAAGGACATTTCCTGTACGCCGTTAAGGCTGCAAGGTGAACATTAATGGAATGGAAATTAAGGCCAGACTGAGCCAAATGCAAAAGGTATGGAAGAATGACATCCTCCTTACAGGTCGTCGGATCATAGTTCTTAGACGTGCACCAGATGCAAAACCTCTTCCACTTGTAAGCGTAAGAAGTCCTGCTGGAAGGTAGCTTAGCCTCCTTCAATATGTCCATGCAATCCTCAGGAAGATTCAGGTGGCCATATTGCACTATCTCAGGAGTCATGCCGCCAAACTCAACGATGAGAGGTTGGGGTGCACCATCTGCCCCCCGAACTTCGTGAGAAGGTCCGGTCAACATGGCAGTCGCAGGTGAGGCAAGAAAGACCGGTGAAGAAGGTCTGTGAACCACCACTGTCGGGGCCATTCCGGAGCTATGAGTATCATCCGCGCCCTGGACCGAGACAGCTTGATGAGCACCGCCGGAATCGGGGAAATGGGTGGAAAAGCGTACAGAAAGCTGTTTGACCAGCTGATCCATAACGCCTTCCCCAGAGTCCCCGGTCAGTAATACCTGGAGGCAAAGTCTCTGCATTTTCTGTTTTTGGCGGTGGCGAACAGATGTACGTCTGGAGTGCCCCACCTGGCGAAGATATCTTTAAGCACCTCGTTGTTTATGACCCACTCGTGGTTTTCCTGGATCATCCTGCTGAGTGCGTCCGCGTGAGCATGCTGCACACCTGGCAGATGAGTAGCAGTTATCGTCAGTCCTCCGGCTAGCAGCCAGTGCCAGATCGCCTGCGCTTCCTGTGACAGTGTGCGCGATCTCGAGGTCCCTGCTTGTTGAGGTATTACATTGTGGTCGTATTGTCCATCTGCACAAGCAAGGAGTTGGTCTGGAAGGACGGATGAAAGGCCTTCAGTGCCAAGTGAACAGCTCTGAGTTCCAGGAAATTGATGTGATACGTGGATTCCGCCAGGGACCACGTTCCCTGGATCTGTAGATGGTCTGAATGCGTTCCCCAGCCGTGGAGAGACGCATCCGTCACGATAGTCTAAGTTGGAATGTCCTTGTGAAACGGAACACCCTTGAGGAGATTCTCTGCTGAGCATCACCATCTCAGAGACTGTTGAGCGTGAAGAGACAACCAGATCCTGTCGTCTCAGCACCCCCGCTTCTGGTCCCACTGATCCTCCAGACATTCCTGCAGCGGTCTCAGGTGTAGGCGTGCATGTGGAGTGAGGAAGATGCAAGAGGCCATCGACCCCAGAAGAGAAGACACCGTCCTCACTGTTGTAGATGGAACAGCCAGGAGAGCCTGAGCCTTCCGAAGGATCGATCAGCGTCTCCCCTCCGAAGGAGACACGCTTATTGACATCGTATTGATGGAGGCTCCCAAGTACTGTAGGCACTGAACAGGAATCGGGACAGACTTGGATCCCAGCTGGTTCAGCAGGACGGCCGTCCTGTTGAAGTGCAATTGTGCTCCCTGGAAGGTGGAGGCCTTGATCAACCAGTCGTCCAGGTAAGGGCAGACAAACACCTTGATCTTTCTCAGGTGCGCTGCCACCACAGCCATGCATTTTGAAAAGGTCCTGGGTGCAGACTTCAGTCCAAATGGTAGTACGGTGTACTGATAGTGATTGGTGCCGACCAGGAAGCGCAGGAACTTCCGGTGTTTCTGTGCAATGAGTACATGGAAGTAGGCATCTTGCAGATCTATTGCGCAAAGCCAGTCTCCTCTCTGCAGCTGAGGATAAATCTGGTGCAAAGATAGCATGCAAAACTTTTCCCTGCAAATCCATTTGTTTGCTTGTTGCAAATCCAAAATGGGCCTGAACACGTTCTTGTCCTTCTCGTGTACTTGTCCTGAGTAATTTTTCCCCACTCTGCCAAGTAATGTTGTATGCTTCCCCCCAGAGCGGGTAACGGACGAGGGGGAAGTAACACCTCAAGGCCTAGACCCGGCCGGGCCTTTGGGCGTCGAGGAGGACTGCTAAACGCCCCTGCCCCTCTGGCGCTTCTGGAACGGCCGCTGTAGGACAGTAGGGTCTGCTTCCTATGGTCACCCCCCCTTTTTGCTGTGATTTACTGGTTTTTGACTCTAGTGTGGCTGTGGGCCTGCTAATCAGACCCACAGCCCAACTGTTCTCTCTTCATACCATGTACTTTAGGTACATACCTAATTGGATATTGGGTCACCTTGTGAGTCCCTGTATAGTGTACCTTAGGTACCCAGGGCATAGGTGCATCCAAGGCCTACCAGGGGCTGCAGCATGTATTATGCCACCCCTGGCTGGCCATCCACATTGACACAACTGGCTGATCACTCAGCTGGGGCAAGGTCGTGTAATCACCCCTTGCTTAGGTATAGTATCCCTATACCTACCATTACATATAGACACATAGTAACCTATAAGTATGGCAGGCCTTAACAATCCTGAAGGCAAAGTGCTTGGTTTTATGTGAGATGGGTCTCTAGCATGTGCTGAGCCTTTCTGCATCTTTGGGAACCATGTCCTTATAGCTGTTCTATGATATAGCCATACCATATACTTTTAAGTGCATTATAATCCTCGCGGTTATTGCTATCTTTGGTTTGGCTTTATCGAAACATGTCGTGTAAGGTGTCATATGCTTTGGAATACTACCCCCTCGCCAGTTCTGGCAACAGGGGTAGCATTCCACCCTTATAGAGGGAGAAGACATGTAGTTGTACCTTTACCCGGTTAAAGTTAAACAGAGCCTCAGCATCACAAAATGGATGCTGCTGCCACAGACACGAGTCTGACCTCCTGCAGCTGGGAGCCCTTCCAGGGAGCCAGGCCTGGACAATTGATTTCCTGCCTTGGGAGGTACTAGTACCTCCCCAGACAGGCCTTAGTGTATTAGGGCAGGATGGGCTGAATGAAATGAGACACTGCCTGGGGCACACAAGGTGCTCCACGCATAGCCCGGTTCAAACCAGTTGCTGGGGCACTCCAGCCCCAGCTCTGGCGTGAAACTGGACAAAGGGAAAGGGGTGTAACCCCCCCCTTCCCTGGTCCCACCCATAGGAGGGACCTACCAGGTAATCCAGCCCCCCAGATTGGTATATAGGTAGGAGCTGAGTCTAGAGACTTTAGATTATCCTGAACTGAAACTCTGAAACAAAACTCTAGACCTTCGACATTCTACTGCAACTAGAAGACTGAAGAATCTCCCTTGTGGTCAAGGAGTGACCACCCTGTGCAAACAGGCACCAACTAGTGAATTGCTGGTTTGCGTTGTCGACGCTCCTGAAGGATCCCGACGACCCTGCTTCACAGGACTGGACTTCCAGACTTCTTGGACCCCGACCCACACCTCCAGCAAAGCTGAGACCCGTGGCGAACATGGGAGACGTGGGACTGGACTCCTGGCCATTTTGCTCTTTGCTAAACTGTGCAGCTTCTGAGGCACCCTCGAAGTTATGCATTGGGGACTGAGAAACCCCAGACCTGAGCACCATCTCCACCGAAGCTCAGCCCTCCACACTCCACGAGTGCCGCGTGGGGCCGCTCCTGCATTTTCAGCTCGTCTTCCCGGTTGCTAGCCCGCTGGCTAGTGAGCCCTCTGAAGACGATCCTTTGAATTTACACCGCTGGCCTGGTTGCTCCAAGCTTGCTCCAGCTTCCCTCCAAAAGAAAAGCTCCCCAGTCCTTGCTGGTCTGAACAAGAAGCCATCTTCACTTCCTGCGTGGGTTGCCTTTGCCGAGGCTTGTTGACTCCAATCCGAGAGCCGACACCGCCAACAGCGAGATCCTTCGTGGGACAGTCCGTATCCAGCTCCTGGTCGTCGTCGACGCCTCCTGGTCCACGTGGCTGCAGAGACAAGCTTCACCTCTTCAACTTGAAAGCACCCGACATCGCCTGGTTCCTTCCTGGTCACTGGCTAGTGACCCAGACTCTGCTCCCTCTGCTTTCAGGTACTCTTCATCCTCGATCCACCCTTGGATCCAACCGGACACTTCTATCCTGGTCGCCTGCAGCATCTTCTTGCAGCTCTCCATAGGAAACAGCGAAGAAACCCAACACGATTTGACATCTATGCACCCGGCTTCCCTGGGTGAGGTAACGCGAGTACTCCGGTGCTCCTGTGGGTATTGACTATCCTAGTGTCCTAGGTTAAAGGGGTTTTATCCTAGTCCAATCGGAAGTGTCCTGACTCTACTACTTTGTAACTTTTACGTTCCCATTCTAAGTCTATGAGAACTCACGTGTGTGTTAGCCACTGCACACGCCTCCCGTGGGCCTCCTACTTCCTAACCTTTGTTTGTATAGTGTAGCCCCAGCGATTCTAAAGGCCCTAGGCCTATTCTCTATTTCTGAAGTGGTCCTTATACCACTTACTTAGTATATGGTTTGCGTGGCCCCCTAGGGCAAACCTGTATTTGTGCAACTTATAGTATGCTAATTGAGTAACTTGTGATGTATCTCGAACTCTGACCTCATGGAGAAGTCAGAGGGGTTGTGTTAGAAATAAATACATATATATTTGATATATACCTTGTGTGGTGTCCTTTCATTTGATGTTCAAGGGATTGCATTTGGTAAAACAGCTGGCTTTTACATGCCCTCTGAAGTTTTAGCCTAACACTGCTTTGTCCATGCTACCACTAGGATAGTTGGTCTATAAGGTTGACTTTACAACCATCACCATAAGGGTTGTTTGGACTGGTGCAAGGTGCCCACTAGAAGAGTGGACATTATATACCAGGCCAACTTCTCACAGCCGCCGCTGGTACTGCTGCTGCTGTTGTTGCTGCTGACGAGCTTGAAGCCCTTGCCCTCTTCCCTGGGCACCAAAACGTCTCTGGAATGGAAGGAAGGTCTTCTTCTGCTCTTTTGGCTTTTCTAACCCGACAGCCGTCGGGGTTTCTGCCTCCGCCTTCATGCGGGCCATCTCCTCATCCGCATGCTTTCCAAAGAGCGTCGAACCAGATAACGGCAAGTTGGCAACTCTCTGCTGCGCCTCTGGTTTCAGCGATGTCAGGCGCACCAGGCATGGCGTCTCAGATTAATCCCATGGCAGTATCCATGAGCCGCTAAGAGAGAGGAATCTGCAGCCGAGCTGATAACCTGATTGGATACCATCATGCCCTCATTGATAATTTCCTGGAAGTCCTCCCTCCAGTCCCTCGGAAGGTGCTCCAGAAACTGCTTCAGGGACTCCCATAAAGACCGGTCATACCGACCCAAGAGAGCCGTGGCACTAGCGGCTTTCATAGACATAGCAGCCGTACCATAGACTTTTCGTCCCGCTGAATCCATCAGCCGGCTCTCCTTATCCAGAGGTACCATCGAAGACGGGGCAGTAGCGTGCTGCTTCCTGGCCGCAGTGACAATCACTGAATCCGGCACCGGGTCTGATCTAAGGAACGCCGGATCAGAGTCTGGTGGTCTGTACTTTTTCTGTAGCCGGGAAGGAGAGGATTTCGTAGATGCTGGACTCAGGAAGAGCTCCATAGCCGGTTCCTCCAGCCCTGGTACAATGGGCAACAAGGGTCGAGACAACTACCGCTTGTGCAAGGTCTCGAAAATCACCGATGTCGAAGGTGTGGGTAGCGTTACAGTAATTCCCAGCTTCGCTGCCCCTCTCAATAACACCTCCTGAAATGATACTATGTCATCCACCAGTGACACTCTCGTACAGGGTGAATCCGATAAGGTGGGGGAATACTCCCAGGCACTGGAAGAGTCCGTATGACGGGACCTTGACCTGTCCCTCCGGTGACGATGCCGGAACCGTGTCGAAGATCGACGGTCACTCCTGGACCGGTGTCTCCGTCCGGACCGTGACCTCGACCTCCCAGGCCTCGGGCAATCCACTGGCCATACAGGAGGCGGAAGCTGCGGAGGCAGCATCGGAGTCCTAGGCTGCAGAGGCCCCATAGGCGGCGACGGGAAGCGTGGCAGAGACAGAGATCTTGTAGGAGGTCGCGGTGGAGGAGGAGGTGGAAGATGAGTAGGAGGAGGAGGATCCTTAGGCAATGGAGGAGGCGTAGGCGTCCTGAGCCTCTAAGGTGAATAGGCCTGAGAATATTCAGAGTCCGGAGACCCAACCACTCTCCTCTTCTTCTTCTGCGCAGGCCTCGATGAGGATGTTCTCAAGGCCGACCTCTTTTCAGACTAGCACCGGCGCCGCCGCGACCGGGGGCTCGTGGATGCAGAAGACAGGCTGACCACAGAGGCAGAGGACACAGTCCTGGCCCTTGATCGCCCCCTCGACATCGATGTCTTCTTCCTAGACGTCGACCTCCTTTTCGACGTCGAACGTCTCGACGTAGATACGTCCCTCGACGTCGACTCTGTTCTCTTCGACGTCGAGTCGACCTCGACGGCTAACGGCGGTGTCGCCTCGACGGCAAGCGCCGGTGCCTGCTGGACCCATCCCGACGGCGATGTGGTCTCGACGTCGATGTTGTCTCGACGTCGATGTTGTCTCGACATCGATGAAGTTCTCGAACGGCGACGTCGCTTCGACCCAGAGCCCTGGGGAGACGGGGAGCAGATGGTGGTCATCCCTCTCGACGCCAACGTCGAGGCTATAGACGTCGACAGAGATCTGTGACGTTTTCTGGCCTTTTCTTGACTGGGGAGCCCCCCAGAGGCCAAAGCACTGGCAGAGGACGATGTCCCTCCATGCCCAGACCCACCTGGTTCCTGGTGCCTCCTCAGCTCCAGGCCTTGGAGGCGAATCTTCTCCCTGTCCCTCAGGGTCCTCCTGGGGAAGGATTGACAAATTTCAGTCTTCAGGGACATGAGAGGATGGGAGACAGACGATACCCACTCTGTGAGCGTCCGATTTAGCCTTCTTCCTGGCACACTCTGGGCACTTGTCGAACAAGGCTGGCATATTCGACAGAAGAGTGGGCAAAACTGGCCAAAAACTCCAGCAAATGGAAGTAGAAGTAGTCAGACTTCGAGTGAAACACTCAAAACACTTAAAAAGTGCCAACAAATTGAAAAAACACCCAAAAAGGGACAGCTCAATGCTCCAGGATCCTGCAAGCAGGAGCCGGAAAAAATAACTGAAAGTAAAAGGACTTAGCTGTGCAGCATGGGATACAGAGGGTCTCTGGAGAGTTCCTTAAAGGCACGGTATCCTTTTTCCAGACACATAATGGCAGCCTATGGGGGCTTGTCTGTCCATCCCTTCCTCTCTATCATTCCAAGGATTTTGTGAAGGGGAAGTTTCTCTATGGGTGAAACTTTACAGATTGTGTTATATGTGATATTGGTGGAATATCCTTTGCTTTTCTAGTTGAAGTACTGGACAGTGTAGCCTTGTAGGTATAGGCTGCATTATTTGTCTTTAATTTTCTCTTAAGTGTCTATGCAGGACTGCACAAAAGACAGCTTAAGAGATTATTTTTGATTGCTCCGGGGTCCACGCACATGGGCGGGACTATTAACTAGATTATGACGATACACAGAAATCCCCTATTACAGAAATACACAAACACAGGCGCACAAACACATATACCTGCGTACACTCACTAAATGGCACCGACAAACGCTCACACAAACACAACCACGATACATATATAAACACAGGCACTTACACCCACCAACAGGCACATACACACTCTGGCAGTCTCACTGGCACACGTTTACACCCTTTTGCCCCTTTGCCATTTAGCCGCGGACACATTTGGACTGGGTTTCAATAATGGTGCAGAAGGCTTGCACTGCGGGGTAGGGCACACAGACGGCTGCCTGCGGGGCTGGATGGGGGCAGGCGCGTCCTCACTGTAGGAATACTCCTCTGCAGCCCACCACGAGGACGAGGGACGCACATACAGGCACAAACACAAGCACAGACAGACACGACCAGAGAGATATACACACACAAACTCACTGAGGCAGAGACACACATAAATACTCATTACCCCACAAACTCAATCCAGATTAAGCACTCGCACAATGCATACACAAACACAGGCACATGCACGCACCGGTATACACTCCCATAAACACATCCATGATAGATACACAGACACATTCAGTGTTTATGCTCAATGGTTATTGCAATTCTAACTCAATACTCCTCCACGTGCCAAGCTTTCAATTCACCCGGTTCCCGTGTTGCCTTACCCCCGCACTCCCCTCCTCATTCTTCACCAGTTGAAAATTTCCTGCTCCACTCCCCACCCGTTGTTTCTTTGAAACTTGCCTGAGGCACCTGTTAGTGCCTCAGGCAAGTGAAACAAGAGGCGGCATCTTGGCACCCACTCCCTGCCTCCCACTCTCCTCTTTGTTTTTCACACTCACTCACCCCGCCCCCATTGTGCTGCATCACAGGTCCCATAGTTTGAGCACTGCAATAATGCTACTAGTATTGACAACAATATTAGGTGATTGAGACAAGAGGTGTTTGTTCAAAGGCTGAAACGCCGTAGGTGCAAGTGCCCTGGAGCGCCGCTGCCAGGCGGATTAGACACGACGGCGCCTAACTAAATGCCAAGCTTAAGTATATTTAAAGAAGGTCACACTGCTCCCACACATAAATAACATATTTGAAGAAGAGCGGGATGAGATCAAAGCGCATGCGCGATGGTGCACCAACATGGAATGTGGCTCTGGCCGGCGTATCCTGCCTGACAGTGCAGTTGTGCAGAAGGCTTCTCTGTAACAAGCATTGGCAAAGCCAACAGGTTTCGCCTATGCAAAATCTACTGGGTGTGTCAATGATTTTTTATTTTTTTTTACACATTGCTGATGCGGCACAAGATTAGCAAAAAGTACTGGCAAATTTGATAGGCTTTCTCTGGGGAGACGAGGCAGGAACGCTTGGCTTTGCCAATGCTTTTCTTTACATAGCGCTTACTGTTTGGTTGCGCTTTAGCAACATATGTTACCTCCACCCACTACCTAAACCAATGGGACTCATTTTGTCAATCTGCGCATCAGCCTGATAGAGTGAGTCTAAACAGCATCTTCGATGCCCTCATTAATTGACTGATCACCTTCGGGTCGGCGGCAGACATGCAACAACCACCCGTAATCCTGGGAGGTTTAGATACTGTGCTCGGTTTTTAGGTCTCGTAGCCCAGCCTACCTCACACAAGCTTCTCCCAGCAGGCAGCCCACCCCCCTCCCTCTCCATATGGTCGCTCGAGTTGCAGGCAGCCCACCCCCTCCCTCTAATCTAACATCTGCCCCGAGCCTTCTGCTTATCAGCCTCCCTCCCACCTCCCCCCTAATTGCTTTAATTTTCACGGCCTCAAGGCCGTGAGCTACTTCAAAGAGATCCGCTCTGCAGCTAATCAGCCTGCCCACCCCCTCCCTGTCTGTGCCTTTATCTCCGTGCCCCTGCACCAGGCCGCACTGTACCATGCTAGACAGCACCAGTGTGCACTTCCATGATACGGCGCCGTAGCAATGTTCTTTTAATTTATGCACACACTTCACAAGATGTTATTTTTATTTATTTAGACTTTTTGAAGGATGCTCAGTGCGGCACCCGCTTCACGGCCGCCACACTTCCTGCGCACACGTCCTGCAATGTTATTTTTAAGTAATAAGACTTTTTGGGGGTGCGCTGGTTGATGCCCGATTCACAGCCGCCACACTTTCTTTGCTCTTTCGGCCCCTTGCTCAGCACGGTATCTCCGTGCCCCTGCACCAGGCCGCACTGTACCATGCTAGACAGCACCAGTGTGCACTTCCATGATACGGCGCCGTAGCAATGTTCTTTTAATGTATGCACACACTTCACAAGATGTTATTTTTATTTATTTAGACTTTTTGAGGATGCTCAGTGCGGCACCCGCTTCACGGCCGCCACACTTCTTGCGCACACGTCCTGCAATGTTATTTTTAAGTAATAAGACTTTTTGGGGGTGCGCTGGTTGATGCCCGATTCACAGCCGCCACACTTTCTTTGCTCTTTCGGCCCCTTGCTCAGCACGGCAGGTCTCTACAATCTGCTACCTGGGCTCAGCAGCACCCTGTCAGGACAGCAGGATACCATCTGCACGGGGTCAGCTGCCGGAGATTATCACTCATGTGGCCATCTTCCTTGGTGGCTAGCCATTCGCCCCTTGTTTTTTTTCTTAATAACAAGGCTTCTTTTGATTTTATGTCTTGCAGCTTTTTTTGGGGGGGTGTTAGGATAGTCATTACTAAGAGCATCTGTGTCGCTCGAGAGGTTCCATTTAAATATACTTTGTGCTTCATAAAGCATTCATGCGCCCTTTCCGTTTGTTTTGCGGTCACGTTTTAATCCGGGGTGTGTTTATTTTGCTCCGAAAGTGTGCCTTAAGCAAGATTGACTAGGGCATGCGCTAATATGATTACATGTGCAGGTGAATGAATATCTGAATACAGGCAAGAAAGCCTGAAAGCATATGCAAACATGGACAATGCCGCTCCCCCTGCGCTCATTTCGTAAACTTTATTAGTGTTTTTAGCACTTCCACGGATCGCTGCCCCAGACAGCTGCTTGGTAGGAGTGGATAGGACTAGCAGCGCGGACAGCCCTTTTCACATGGACATGCTGAGGCACAGTTTCCCGGAAAGTCTGCTGCATATTCCGGGCTTAGGAGACCAGCAGTTCAGAGTGCTCCAGCAGGGGCTGAGTGTGGCACGTTTTCCCGTCACCCTCCCCCATGCACCTCAATTAAGTTCCTTTTAGAAACAACTACTAGCGCTTCCGGTCCACCCAGGGATCTAAAATGATTACTGATGCATCCCATACAAAATGCTTATGTGATCAATGCTCTACTTTAGCCATTTTGGCTCAGCAACAGAAAGAAATAGTAACAGTGGGAAATCTGGTTTAAAGCATAGGCCCGAAGCAGGATGTGCCATCATCCGTGGTGTATTTTAGCTGACTGGTGAGGCGGGGAGAGAGCAGCTATTCTGCCACCCAGCTGTGCTAAAACGATTCCAGATCTTGCGCTAGGGACAATTGCCACCCAGTTAAAGTCAGTGCAACTCCGAATTCAGACTCGTGTGATATAAAACGAAGCATGCAGCTCCAACAGCTATACTAATTGATGCTTTAAGAGATGCAAGCCTTGTCATGAATTATCCGGCTTCTTCAGTTGCCAGTGATGAGTGCAACCAGAGCCCTAGTTGTTCACTGCCGTTCAGTGTTAGCAAGGCGCTGCACGCATGCTTTATGTAAATCTGTGCGTTCCATTCAGTGTCCGGGAGAGAAAGCTCCTAGACAGAAAATCTGTGAGAAATTATGCACCTTACAGTTCCAAGATGGCTACTCACTGCGATGTGAACAGAGCGACCCATCTAGCATTGGTAGGTGCAAAGTACACCATTGATCTGCTGGGAGACCGCAATATGTTTCCTGTCATCCATGCTCCTTCCTTGAATTTATCTTGCATACGCTTGAGTGCTTGATTATTTCTCAGCAGTGGGTGAGTGGCTGAATGCAAGTGTCAGTAAGTGGAGAGAATAGATGCATGAGTGCACGGATCATTGAGTGGATGGAGTGAACAGATGTATGATTAAATGGATGCTTGAGTGCAAGAATGAGTAACAAAGCGCATGTAGGAGGAGTTCAAGGTTCAAGTCTTTCTCTCTATACTTGGTCAATAACCTTAATATCCCTGAGTTTTTATTGCCTTTCTTTGTAATACGATCCGAACACATTATGCTTCGTTTAATTTGCAACATGCACTGGCGAGCCATGGGCATCCTGCAGCTCCCGATTTATGTGACTGCTGCTTTCAAGCTTGTGAACAGAAGATGCTCGGTTGCAAGTTAAATGATAATTCAACCCCCCACACACACAACCCCACGCACAACCCCACACACAACCCCCCACACACAACTCCACACACACACAACCCCACACCCACAGACACACCCCACACACTCACACCCCTCACACACCCACACACACACCCCCCCACCCCCCCACATACACAACCCCACACACACACAACCCCACACACACATACAATCCCACACACATACAACCCCATACACACAAATTCACACACAACTCCCCACACACAACTCCCCACACACAACTCCCCACACACACACAACCCAACACCAACACACCCCACAAACACCCCCCCACACACACCACAAACACACCCGACATACAAACCCACATCCCTACCCCCACCCCCCACCCCCACACACACACCCCCACACACACAACCCCACACACACAACCCCACACACACAACCCCACACACACAACCCCACACACACACAACCCCCCCCACACACAACCCCCACACACAACACCCCCACACACACAACCCCCCCACACACAACCCCCCCACACAACCCGCCCACACACACAACCCCCCCACACACAACCGCCCACACACACACAACCACACTCAACCACACTCAACTACACTCAACCACACAGACAACCACACACACAACCCCAAACAAAACACAACAATTAAAAGCCATTGTTATTTGTAATATCAATACATCTAAGTCACGTAAATACAAAACATGTTGCATTACAAATGCTATAGGTGTCACATTTGCAAAAGATAAAAGTATTGGCATTGTAAATGACAAAGCTATTCATTTCGCTATTTTCAAAACCAACACATAAATAAAAAATGTGTCATTTACAAGACCAATAGCTCAAACTTTCCTAATGCGAGACCTATTGCATTGCAAATGCTTGTTAAGCAAGTTGGTAGATTAGCGCTTTGAACAAAAACAACGTCCTCAAGGAACTGCAAAGCAGACCGTCTTACAGAATGTCAAACAACATAAGACTGCAGTGCCCAGGTTATTTTAATGAATGTGTCCTTCAATGGAATAATTTTCAGGATTTTACTAATCCTTTCTCGTAGCTGCTTTCTAATATTTATATTTCATAACTGTTTGTACAGTTTGTACTAACCCGGAAGAAACCCAAACTGAATGGAGCATGGGGGTGAATTCGCAGCGCACACTATGAGGACAGATCTCAACAACATGCAGCTAAACCACTGAGCTATCTGACCTCAAAAGAAAATAAACGAAGACTCGGCTCCTCACAACAGACAACAAAGAGGTCCTAGCAAACAAGCATTTGCAATGCAATAGTTCTCGCATTTATGTGAGTCTGAGCTATTGACATTGTAAATAACCATGCCTTTTATTTTTGTTTTTGTTTTTAAAACATAAATAAAAGGCATTGTCATTTACTAGTTGTTTCTTGTTGGCCCTACTCCCCTGCACTTCTCAGCCACAAGCACATTCACAGCCTTCTAAGACAGAGTCACACGTTTGTGAAAGTATTACTTAGCACATCTTTAACACTACTGTGAGTGTTGGCTACGCTGACTCTAAGGCAGCCTTGCTTCCCGTATTTCAATAGAGTGGTGATGTCATGCTACATTCCGAGGCCTCCTCCAGCCAGCTGCCGAGGATTGAAGGGGGAGCTGCTTCCGACACTTGGTCCAAGCAGCCATTTGTTCTTCTGCCTTTCATGAAAGGCCCGAGTCACAAAAGTACAAATACAGGAGCCACCAAACATGAGGGCAACAAGGGTCAACAGATACAGCTGTGACCGATTGCCTTTGCCAATACTAGTTTACTATCAGCCCTTTGCATGGTAGGGCTTGTAGTTGAGTTTTTTTTCTCGTAAACATAGGACTAGTAGTGTTAGCATAACATCTTTATAAATAATAAAAAAAACTAGGGCGGAATAAATATGCCCCTGCTAAGATTTGTTCAAGTGGCAAATTGTAGTCCTGCATTTATTATGGACAACGAAAAAAGTGAATTTAAGGTTTATTATCTCAGTAGTGATGGGCCAGCCCGTGTTTTACGATAATAATTGCTTCATCAGGGACTACATTTCATTTCCAATCAAATTTCTTAATTAATAAAAGGGGGACCCCAGATCTCAGTGAGCGACAGTGCACACTCGGAGTGGAACTATGTTGTTTCTCTTCTGCACTAAGAAACGCAACTGCTTAGATTTGCTCCAACGGTTCTTTTTTTTTTTAGAGAGACTGTATTTATAAATAATAAAAAAAACTAGGGAGGAATAAATATGACCCTGCTAAGATTTGTTCAACTAAGAAACGCAACTGCTTAGATTTGCTCCAACGGTTCTTTTTTTTTAAGAGACAGGTTTATGAATAATTAAAAAAACTAGGGTAGAATAAATATGCCCCTGCTAAGATTTGTTCCAGTGGCAAATTGTAGTCCTGCATTTATTATGGACATTTAAAACGAAAAACGTGAATTTAAGGTTTATTGTCTCAGTATTGATGGCCCAGCCCGTGTTTTACGATAATAATTGCTTCATCAGGGCCTACATTTCATTTCCAATCAAATTTCTTAATTAATAAAAGGGGGTCCCCAGATCTCAGTGAGTGACAGTGCACACTCGGAGTGGAACTATGTTGTTTCTCTTCTGCACTAAGAAACGCAACTGCTTAGATTAGCTCCAACGGTTTCTTTTTTTAAGAGACAGTGGGGGTTATTTACAAGCCCACTAGTTGTTGAAAGTTTAGACCTACACTTGTAAAGAGTGCCTGTGCTGCAGTCTCTTGTTTGTATTTACATGCCGCATGGGTGCAGCTGCTAGGTACTTGTACTCCCTTCTGGAAGATGTATGTGAAAGCAGTATTCTTGTGGAATGTCATTGTTCCATGCTGAACAGACGGAGGAAGACACCTATATTTTTTAACTCAATGCATATAGTCCTTTTTAGGTCTTGCTGAGCCAACTCCCCCCCACACACACCCTCCACCACACACACCCCCCACACACAACCCCCCCCCCCCACACACACACACACACAACCCTCCACACACACAACCCTCCACACACACAACCCTCCACACACACAACCCCCCACACAACCAACCCCCCCACACACACAACCCCCCCACACACACACCCCCCACACCCCCACACACTCAACCCCACACACAAACCCACACACAACCCTACACAAACCCACACACAACCCTACACAAACACACATCCAAAACCCTCACACACACAACCCCACACACACACTACCCACCACATACAGAACCCCCACATACACAGCCCCCACACACAACCACCCCCCCACACACACACAACCCCCCACACACAACCACCCACACACACAACCACACGCACAACCCCAAACACAACACACACAACCCTAAACACAACACAACCCCACACACACAACCATACACACAACCACACACACAACCATCTATCTATCTGTCGCCCTCTATCTATCTATCGCCCTCACTCTATCTATCTGTCGCCCTCACTCTATCTATCTATCTATTGCCCTCACTCTACACAACTCCACACACACACACAACCCTACACACAACAACCACACACACACAGCCCCACACAAAAACCCCCACACAACCACACACACAACCCTACACACACAACTCCACACACACACACAACACCCCCACACACACCCAGACCCCCCTACACACATCCAGACCCCCCTACACCCCCCCACACACACACTCAGACACACCCCCCCACACACACACCCACCCACACAACCCCTCCCCCACACACACACCCACACAACTCCACACACACATAACCCCCCACACACAGAACCCCCCACACACCAACACCCCACCCCCCCACACACAACCCCACACACATAACCCCACACACACACACACCCCACACACAACCACACACACAACCCCACACACAAACCCACACACAAACACAGCCTCACACAAACACAGCCTCACACACACACAGCCCCACACACACACAGCCCCCACACACAGCCCCCCCACACACACAACCCCACACACACAACCCCCCAGTTGTTGCCATTCATAACATAATTAAAATGCACAGATTGATAGAGAAGCACCCCACTCCATTTGTGCCAACCTTTCTTTTATTTTTTGTTTTACCATTCAACTTGGATCCAAAAATAGAAAAAAAGGCACTCATCTAATTTTTTAGGCGCATGTTTTATTGGTGTGCGCACCTACAAAATGACATGCAGGTCGCTCAAGTTTTTTTTTAAAGCCATGCTGCACAGTATTGGTGACTGCGCACTCACACGTTGCTCACCCACAGTAATGTAGTCCACATATACTGCACCCTCACACACACTGCCCCCTCACACATTGCGCACTCACACTACTTTAGGCCACACACACTGCACCCTCACACCCCGCACCCTCACACACCTTGCACCCTCACACACTCTCATTACACTGCGCCCTCACACACTGCGCCCCTCACACACTGACCCCTCACACACTGCACACTCACACATTGCTCACTCACACTACTTTAGGGCACACACACTGCACAATCACACCCCTCACTCACTGTCCCCTCGCACATTGCGCACTCACACTACTTTAGGCCACACACACTGCACCCTCACACCCGCACCCTCACACACCCGCACCCTCACACACTCATTACACTGCGCCCTCACACACTGCCCCCTCTCACACTGCCCCTCACACACTGCACCCTCACACACTGCACCCTCACACATTAGCCCCCACTCGTCGCCACCACAACATCCCTCAGTGCCATCACAGCATCTATCTGTGCAACCATTCAACAACAACTGGTTCAAATATGTTCTCTCAATGTTTCAAGCTTTATTACAAATGTCACAATTTTTTTTAATATTTCACTTCTGTTCTTGGATTTTCGTCACAATAAAATACACTAAACAATCTTCACAAAAGTTATTTACAAAAGTTTAAGCTATTGCCATTAAAAATTACAATAATTTTGATTTAAGTATTAATTATTAAAAAAAATAAAAGCCAATGTTATTTGTAATATCAATACATCTAACTCACGTAAATACAGCACATATTGCATTACAAATGCTATAGGTGTCACATTTGCTAAAGTTATAACTATTGGCATTGCAAATGACAAAGCTATTAATTTAGCTATTTTCAAAACCAACACATAAATAAAAAGAAAAATGCTACTTACCAGTATGCATCTGTTCTTGGCTTGTAGAGCTGCAGAGTCGTACACTATGCATTAGATCGCCACCTGGTGTTGGGCTCGGATGATTGCAGGTTGTTGTCTTCTTGGAGAAGTCTTTGTAGTCACGATATAGGTGACTCCTCCCTTGGACAATACTGCGCATGGGCATCGGCTCCATCCTTAGATTGTTTTTCGCCATGATGGGAAATGATGGAGTTAGTAGAGATACAGTAAGAAAAAAGGATGTCCATGCGTGTGCATCTAAGTAAGATGAGAACTGGAATGGCTACAAGTCCGGGGAGGCGGGAGGGCGTGTACGACTCTGAAGCTCTACATGCCAAGAACAGATGCATACTGGTAAGTATCATTTTCCGTTCGAGGCATATGAGCTGCAGATCGTACACTATGCATCGATTGTGCAGCAGTGTGTCCCCTAGCGGTGGTTGCATATATCCATTGCAGTAGTCTAAAATAGTGTTCTAAGGACAGCTTGGCCTACTGCAGCTTGCTGTTTGGCTTGCACGTAAACACAATAGTGTTTAGTGAAGGTGTGTGGTGTAGACCATGTTGCTGCCTTACATATGTCCTCCAATGGTATATTTCCTAAGAAAGCCATAGAGGCTCCTAGTTTGCGAGTGGAGTGTGCTCTAGGAGGAACTGTTAGTGTGCGTTTCGCTTTTTGATAGCATATTTGTATACACTTTACAATCCACCTGGCAATCCCACCTTTAGAGATAGGGTTGCCTTTGTGTGGAGGAGAGAAAGATACAAACAATTGTTTTGTCTTTCTAAAGGATTTAGTTCTATCTATGTAGTAATGTAGAACTCTTTTAACATCTAACGTGTGTTAGGCCCTCTCTGCTACAGAGTCTGGGTTTTGGAAAAACACAGGTAACTCTACAGATTGGTTTAGGTGAAAAGGTGAGATAACCTTTGGTAGAAATTTTGCTTTAGATCTGAGAACCACTTTATTGGGATGTATTTGAAAAAATGGTTCTTGTATAGTGAACGCTTGTATTTCACTTACTCTTCTGAGAGAGGTGATGGCAACAAGGAAAGCAGTTTTCCATGTGAGAAATTGCAGTTCACATTTATGCAGAGGCTCAAAAGGGGGTCCCATAAGTCTCGTAAGGACAAGATTCAGGTTCCATACAGGAGAAGGTGGCAGTCTGGGAGGGATTATTCTCTTTAATCCTTCCATGAATGCTTTGATTGCAGGTACTCTAAAAAGAGACAGGTATTGCCTGTTTTGTAAATAGGCTGCAATTGCTGCAAGATGTAGGCATATGGAAGAGTATGCCAAATTAGACCTTTGTAGATGTAAAAGGTAACAAATTATATTTTAGATGGAGGCATCCAGTGGATCAATGTGATTATGTTTGCAATAAATTGCAAATCTTTTCCATTTAGCGGCATTACACGCTCTGGTATTAGGTCTTCTGGCCTCTTTAAGGATGTTCATGCAGTCTGGTGGTAGGTTGAGATAACCAAACTCTAAGACTTCAGGAGCCAGATCGCCAAATTCAGTTGGTTTGGGTCTGGGTGTCTGATTTCTCCATGGTTCTGTGTTAACAGCGAGGGTGTGAGCTGTAACTTTTGATGTGGAACCAGGGAGAGGTCTAGTAGTGTGGTGAACCACGGCTGGCGTGCCCACGTGGGAGCTACTAGTATGAGCTTGAGAGACTGTTGTTTGAGCTTGCACACCACTAGTGGAATGAGGGGGAGAGGCGGAAAAGCGGACGCAAATCTGCCTGACCAGTTCATCCATATTGCATTGCCCTTGGACCGTGGGTGTGGGAACCTGGCGGCGAAGGTTGGGCATTTTGCATTTTCGTGGATGGCAAACAGGTCTCTGTGTGGGTGCCCCCACTGCTGGAAGAATGGCTGAAGAACTTGTGGATGTAGCTCCCATTAGTGAATCTGTTGTGACTGCCGACTTAACAGATCCGCTATCTGATTGTGAACCTCTGGAAGGTGTTCCGCTAACAGATATATGTTTAGAGGAATGGCACATCTCCAAATGTTCTGTGCGAGCTGGGACAGTTGCAGAGAGTGTGTCCCCCCCCCCTGTTTTTGTATATAGTACATCGCTGTCATATTGTCCGTCCGGATTAAGACAGCTTTGTTCTGTACTTGAAGTTGAAAGGTTTTGAGTGCTAAGAATATCGCTAGCAACTCTAGATGGTTGATATGGAACAGCTTTTGCTGGTTGTTCCATCAACCTTGAGTAGCATGGTGTAAGAGATGGGCTCCCCATCCTGTGAGGGATGCGTCTGTTGTGAGCACTATCTGTGGAACAGGCTCGAGGAACGGCCGTCCTCTTGTCAAGTTTTTGGTTTTCCACCATTGCAGAGAGCGATGCGTACGGCTGTCTACCAACACCAGGTCTGTGAGCTGACCTTGAGCCTGATTCCACTGTTGTGCCAGACATTCCTGTAATGGACGCATTTGCAGTCTTGCATGTGGTACTATGAAGATGCCGGATGCCATCATGCCTATTAACCTCATAAACAATCTTGCCTGGAGAGATTGCTGGTGTTGGAAAGTGGAGACTAAGGCTTGAATGCTCTGTATCCTGGCTGGACTGGGATAGGCTAGAGCTGTAGACGTGTTTATGGTAGCTCCTAGATACTGATGCACGTGCGAAGGCTCTAGGTGCGACTTTGTGTAGTTGATCATAAACCGTAAGTTGTGCAACAGTTGAATTGTCTGCTGAGTGTGTTGTACTCCTTGGTGGAATGACTTGGGTTTTATGAGCCAATCGTCCAGATAGGGGAAGACGTGTATCTGTTGTCTTCTGAGATGTGCTGCTACTACTGCTAAGCACTTTGTGAACACTTGTGGTGCTGTTGTGACACCAAAAGGAAGGACTTTGAACTGATAGTGTTGTCCTTGTATTACAAACCGAAGGTACTTCCTGTGAGCAGGATGTATTGGGATGTGAAAATAGGCTTCCTTCAGGTCTAGTGTTGAAAGGAAATCGCCTTGTTGCAGTAGTGGGAGCACTTGTTGCAGAGTGATCATATGAAAATGATCTGATTGTATGTAATGGTTGAGGGGCCTGAGGTAGAGAATTGGTCTCAGTGTCCCGTCCTTTTTGGGAATTAGGAAATACAGCGAGTAAAACCCTGTTCCTTGTTCTTCTTATGGGACTAGTTGAATAGCATCTTTTTGTGGAAGTGCTGGAACTTCTTGTTGAAGCAGAGTCAGGTGATCTGTTGACATAGGACGCTGCCTGAGTGGTATGTTTTGGGGGGGTTGCTGTAAGTTCTAGGCAGTAGCCATGTTGGATCATCTGTCTCCCCCACCTGTCCGTTGTAATGGAGTTCCAGACAGACAGGAACTGTGTTTAATCTGCCCCCCACAGAAGTGGAATGTTGTTGGGGGAGCAGAGGGAAGTCACTGTTTAGTTGTGGAGGAGGAGCGATTGCTGTTGTTACCGCGTCCTCTTCCCTTGTTATTATTGCCCCTGTATCCTCCTCTAAAATAACCTTTGTTAGAGGATGTTTGAGTCTGCGTCTTGAAAGATGTTGTTGCATCTGCTCCAGTTTGCTTGGAGCCTCCTCTATAAAAGGAGCGACGAAAAGAACCTCTAGTCTGTGTAGACTGTAGAGCTCCCATTGACTTTGCAGTGTCTGTGTCTTTCTTCATTTTCTCCAGTGTAGTGTCTACTTCTGGGCCAAATAGTTGGTTTTGGTTGAAAGGCTGGTTCAAGATTGTGGTTTGCCCCTCTTGTTTGAACCCTGAAATGCGTAACCACGCATGTCTTCTCAGTATGACACTAGTATTTACAGCTCTAGCATTTTACTGAGGCATTTGAGATTAATTTGCCTTCTTGTCTTGCCTGTTGCCTGATCTTTATATTGATCTGGAAGGTGTTGTAGTAGTGTCTCTAATTGGTCGTAATGAGCCCTGTCATAATGTGATAGAAGGGCTTGCGTATTGGCAATGCGCCATATATTTGTGGCTTGTGCCGCTATTCTTTCACTTGACGCATCAATAACTTTGGATTCCTTGTCAGGTGGGGTCGTTTGACCAGAAGTCTGTGAATTCGCTCATTTTCTTTCATTGGACACTACTAAAGAGTCTAATGGAGGGTGTCATTTAATATAGGATGGATCAGCGGGTGCAGCCCTATATTTCTTTTCTATTCTTGGGTTTAGTACCCTAGTGCGTACAGGATCTTTGAATATTTCTGGAGCATGCTTAATGACTCCCTTGATCATGGGAAGAATTTGAGTAGATCTGAGTGATGGCTCAAATGTGTCTACTAGAAAGTCTACTTCAATTTCATCAGAATGCATTGTGACATGTGGTAAAGAGCAGCTCTGTGTAAGAGGTGGTTAAAACCAATGCTGTCTTCTGGTGGAGAAGGCTTTGACGGGTATAACTGTGGATCAGGGATATCAGGCACATTATGTGGTGGAAAAGTGTAGACATCCTCATCTAAACGATATGTATTTGGTTCCACATGTGGATCCTCCCCACCACCTAAGTCATACTCCTCATCAGTCTGTGGTGAATGTGATGATGCAGGAGAGGGGACTGGAGAGATTTGAGGTGATATGTAAGGAGGGACAGGAGAGGAAGGAGATACAGGACAGGGAGGGTGCATAGGAGAAGTTGCACAGTCCTTCTTCTTGGCAGGAACCACAGGTGAAGGTGGTGTTTCTGCTGGTCTCTTTTTATGAGGTATAGCACCTACATGTCCAGTCTTTGGGTTTATGTAGATCTTCTTTTGTTTAGGATCTGGTCTAAACAGTTCATCTTCCTCTACAACCTTCTTCGGCGTAGACTTTTTCGGTTCCGACAGAGGTTGTTTTTGGCGTTTTGCCTTGGGAGGTGTTACAGGGTCCTGTGGCACCGTTTTCGGTGCCGAAGGTGTTGTTTTAGGCTTGGTAGGCATGTCCGAGGACTTGGGAACCTCAGAATCAGGCCTTACGGGTGTTGGCACCGGAGCGGGATTCTTCGGAGTGGAAGCTGGCCTCGTCAGCTTTGTGGCGTCGGGCGCTGGATTTCCCTCTTTAGGTTTGGAAGCGGACGGCTTCGGAGCCGGAGCTTCTTTCGGTGCCTGTACCTCTTTAGGTTTTGGCGTCGAAGGATCTTTTCCTTTCGGTGCCGAAGGGTCTTTCGCGTTGAAGGCTGGGCTTTATGAGGAGGTACTTGGTCTCGACTGGGCCTCTTGGGCGGTGTGCTGACCTTCACCTTTGGCTTGGGCAGTGCATGTGGTGCAGGGGCAGAAGTACTCACGGGTTGACGTGATGGAATCGAGTCGTACGAGTCCTCTGCTCTGATATAATCTGGAGATCAGGCGAATCATCTTCCGGAACGAGCGGAACCTCGTCGTCGAAGATATCCTCCAGTGCTGGGGCTGATCTCCTCATTTCATGTCGACGGGCCACCCGATCCCGTATGGTCTTTTTCGATCGGAAGGATGCACAAGCTGTGCAGGTCGACTCGTCGTGATCCGGCAATAGACAGAGGTTGCAAACCTCGTGGTGATCGCTATGTGGAAATTTTGCTCGGCATACCGGGCATTTCTTGAACGGAGTTCTTTCCATGTGGTGTAGGCCGCACGGTGTCGATAGGCCCAGCGGCCCGCGTCGATGAACCGGAATCAAGTTGATGGCGTAGAAAGTTGTACTCGATGTCGATATCAGTTATAGGAAGTTTTTGCGCTTTGAAGTTGCTGAAAAGTCTTTTTCTAGCCGGAGAGGAGAAACTTTCATCCGAACCCAGTGGCGAAAAAAAAAACCTATCTAAGGATGGAGCCGATGGAGGAGCTACGATAGCAAGCAAGATGGCCGCATAGTCTCCCGGCTCCACTGACCTCCGTCCTGCGCTCCAAGATCCTGTCACTTATCCTGATTTCCTGCCCCGGATCTGTGTGTGTGAACTGATCCGCACTCCGATGGTGTGATCCCGGGGTTTTTCTGACATTGTGGAGCTGAGTAACATCGAGGACCGATTTGTGGCCTAACCCAGTCTGGAAGCCTGGGTCTCGAGTGCTGGCTTAGCCGGGTCTGAGTTGAACAACAGCGGACTGTTGAGGGCGGCAGGGTCCGGTCTCTGGAACTTTCGGAAATTTTTGGATTGCTTTGCTATCATCTGCACCCTGGTGCTGTGTTGGAGGTGAGGAGACGAGTGACGCACGGTGCGGTGTCGCGGGGGTCCCTGACCAGGAGGCCCGGCACTTGTATCGCCGGCGCACCTTGGGTTGGAGTCTCGCCGCGTACTAATGCATACTGACGGTTGGTCCCTCACCGCACAGTCCTGCTCCTGCTGATCTCACCCCGGAGAAGGCGCCTCTCCGTGGGGACCATTATGCCTGAGGAAATGTGGAACCAGGCAGAGCAGGCCCAAAGGGGCCCGTCATAGCGGGAGGTGCTGGCGGCCCTAGAGGCACTTCAGGCGACTGTGGCAGCTCAGACCTGCGGCCTGTTGTCGGCGGCGGATGGACTTAAAGGACTGAGACCGGATCCTGACTCGATGCCCGAGACCCGGCAGCCAGCTTGCCTCTTGATCGACGCCCCAGTGGCGCAATTAGACCCAGTGCCGGAAGCTGTGCCTGCCCCTACAGAAGTGGATCTCCTTGAATGGGCTGTGATCGGTGACTTAACTAATTTTTTGGAATCCCCCGTTTTGCAGCTGTCGGAACATTCAACTGCTGTCCCTATCCTGGAACCTTTTACTTGGTACTGTGCACTGTTTTGGATTGTGTCGAACTCCCTCCCCAGTCAGTATATCAAGATGGCGGATGTGATAAGGCCTGGCTTCGGAGACGGGGAGGGACGTCGTCGGTACCGGCTGCTTACTTTGGGATCTACAGTTCTTCTTCCATCTACTGAACTATGTTCCGACCACTTCTATGTATCTTTTGACATTTTGATGATGGGGCTTTATTCGTCTGAGGGACTCGGCGAATTCGATCGACGGGGCCAGGGCTGAGACTGTTGTTTGGGTTGTTCATTGTAGTCTTATCGGTAACGGGACTGCTTCATTTGCTCAACGGAGTCCGGGGCAGGGTGGTGGTTCCCCCCGGGATGTTTTCTCAGTTTGGACTATTTCGATGTGACAGTTTCGGGGGGACCCCTTTGTTAGGGCGGGGGGGAGAGACCGGGAACACGTAGAAGATAGCCCTCCTCCATTTTCCCCTCTTTGGGTGGGGTTTAATTTCTTTCTGTCTTTCTCTGGGTCTTTCTATATTTCGGGTCTCAGTTCTTGGGCGATAGGCACGCTGCTGGGGGGTAGGCCGTAGTCATCTGCAGGGGTGCAGGGTGGGGGGTTGGGGGATGGGTGTTTTGTTTTCGTTTTCTTTCTATGGCCTTTTTTCTTCTTATCTTTCTTTGCCCTTTTCTTTTCTTCCTTTCCGGGTCAGTGTAATGGGTTCAATTTTATGGCCATCTCTGCTGTATCATATGTGCCTCAATTCTCACGATGTTTCAGTGCTATTGGGCGGGCATTCAGCTGGCGTGAACTGTATTTGTACGCTCGCTTACCATTAATAATATGTTTTAACGCCGCTGACTTACGCGAAGATGATTTAACTGTGGACATATGCTATTTCGCAACTTGAGATATTGTATGGCACCTGATCCTTCTATCTTATATTATAAAATGGAACCTTTTTATCCTGTTACCAACTTGATATGTTTACAACCAGTACGTATATTGGGCGTGGCGAATCTGCTCCCGGGATGCTGAGTCTGGGTTTTGATTGTTTTATTGTGTTGCAACTGCTTAGCGGCCGGCCCTGGGGGTTGTAGGCCCGTGTTTGTACTTGGTTGTAATGTCAAATAAAGGTTTTTCAAAAAAAAAAAAAAAAAAAGGATGGAGCCGATGCCCATGCGCAGTATTGTCCAAGGGAGGAGTCACCTATATCGTGACTACAAAGACTTCTCTAAGAAGACAACAACCTGCAATCATCCGAGCCCAACACCAGGTGGCGATCTAATGCATAGTGTACGATCTGCAGCTCATATGCCTCGAACATGTGCAATTTACAATAACAATAGCACCCACACTACACCATACCTTCACATATGGGATTTTAGCATCCTAGTTACACTAGTGAACATCTGTTGAAAACATCCCTGAGCTCCTTCGTCACAGTGAGGGACTTGTAGCCCTCGGCAGGACTAGGATTTCCTGCTGGGAGGAGGAATCCATATGATGAAGCATGTCACCTTTGGGTGAGTGAGGGTTCTAGTCCTTAAGGGATACTTCCGCCTTATTGGTTATATCTGTTTCACAATTCTTTTGAGAGTACTTGTATATTCATCACACACAACTCATGTGCTAACATATAGACCCGAGGTAGTATTGTGTTATTGATTATGTGAAGGGTAGTTCTCCTCGTTGGTCTTTAAACTAATTTCACTAGGACCCCACCCCACCCCACCCTTTTGTTGTTACAAGTAGATAGGGATCCCACAGAGAGCGTGTGCAGTGTGAGTACACAACCGCGTGCTCCATACAACTCTACGGGTACGTCGTGGTTGAAGTTTTAATGATTAAGGACCCTTCCCAGTGCATCCTGAAGAAAACCCATGAAAGACAGAATGTTGGAGAGCCACCCCACCCTTGGATACCCTAGTAGCTACATTACCAACACATGGGAAGCGAGGTGCATGAGTGTGAAGTGGTGTTGGAAACCGCCTTCGAACCGAATGGAGGACATCAGGAAAGTGCTGCTGCTGGAAGAGGAGAAAGTGTCTGTGGAAATCCAAATGCGGATTCTGGATGAAGAGTACCTGAAAGAAGAGGGGACACAGTCTGGGTCACTTAGGAGTGACCAGGAGCTTGGTAGACGAATGCCCACCAATGTCGGGTGCTTCAGGGAAGATGTCGAGGATGTTAACTCTGCAGCTGTTGGGACCAGGCGACGCTGTGGATGATCAGGAGCCAGATACGAGCTGTCCCTTGAAAGATGTCAAGTGCTGGGGGGTCAGTGTGCGGCAGGAGCACCAACAAGCATTGAGAAATGCAGCCCACGCAGGAAGTCAAGAAGTTACAACGTTGGGACCAGCAAGGTCCAGGAGACTCAGCACAAGCAGGGGAGTCACGGCAGGCCCAGGCAATCACGGAAACCCGAAGAAAACAAAGGTGACCCTCAAGTGAACTCCCAGGACGGAGCACAGGAGTCGCAAGAGGACCTCAAGCAGCTCATCAAAAGGAGGTAGATCACGGTGCAGACGGTGCGGAGTGGCTGAAGCTTCTGGTCTCTGGAGAAGCTCGAGGTTGGAGCTACTTGGTGCCCGAAGAGCTTCCTGGTGAGACTTCGACCAGGTATTGCACTTTGCAATGGACGCAGTGCCCAGGGGTTCGGTTATTGCAGCCCCACGAGGAATACTGGCCTCATACTCAGTCAGACAGCAGGGCAGGCCTCTGGAGCTATGGAAAACCACCACCTGGGTTGCAGACATCACAGAGTCTGGAGGAGCTCAGGATCTGCAGACCGGTCGTCTTAGTTACAGTGTCTGCAGATGCAGGGGAGTTACTCCGTCACTCCAAGGGAGATTTCTTCAATGTCTTCAATACTTCACAGGTCCTGCACGGACTCTGTATGATGCACAGGCACGGACGTTGCAGCAGACTGGAAGGGAGACGAAGTAGGGCCCAAACAAAGTCCAGAGTGCCCAGAAGGTAAAAGTTGCAGTGGTACTGGAACTGAATCTTGTCCTACAACGAATCTAAGGACCTACACCCAGGTAAGCTCTTAAGCACGCTAGGTAAAGGGTTGGGACGATTCAGGAAACCCTCCCAGGGGAAGATCTGTTACGGGGGAAGTTTACTCCCATGTCCTATGTCCAGTTTCGCGCCAGAGCGGGAGCCAACAGCTCCCAGTACAGGTCTGAACTGGGCCATTCACAGTGTCACCAAAGGTGCCCCTCATGCAGACTTTCAGGCGCTGGCAAGCGCACCCACCCAGCCCCAATATACTAAATCCTCTGTGGGAGGTGACAGGATGCCTATTGTTCCACTTTCCTCTGCTTGAGCTTGGTTTAGCAGCAGGAGGGCAGAAATGTGTCTCTGGTCGGCAGCAACCACTTTGTGCTGTCCAGGTGAAGAAGGCTGGTACCGGAAGAACCAAGAGCCTAACGGAGGCCCGTTCTGGTGTCTGAAATCATACCTCCCACACCCTTTGCGGTGTGAGAGGTATGATTCCAACATGGTTGATACCCAACATGATAGGAATCACTGCAAACAGTTTTGAGATGGTCCTTGCATAATGACGTGGTGCCCCTCTATATAGTATACTAGCAGCCCGTCCCGACGTTGTTCGGGTATGAATTGCTGCCGGCCAGTAGTATATTGTTTTGTAGGATTTCTTTTTGATAGCATTTCTTATCTGTGACAGGCCTGTGAAACGCTCCGATTCACAGTGCACTGCTGATGCACTTAAGAGTGCGCGTTCAGTAGTGTGTGAACTCGAGTTTCCCTACTAAATTTTTCCTTGCAATATTATATAGCGCAAAGTCGACAACATGGCATGAGCACAATTTACATTACAGAAGAACACATTCATTTGTGGTAGGCACAGGGAGACAAAGCGATTTGCCTGGAATCACAGGATGTTGAGCTGATGCCGAGATTTGAACGTAGCTCCCCAGCTCTAAAGTTTGCAATTCTAGAACTTGTGGTGGGAGGTGTGTCTAAAAGTGTATGTCGGTGCTGGCCATCAATGAGAGAGACCTGTGCATTTTTCAAATCGGTGGTGAAAAAATATGAGTATGTTGCTGGAGATGTGGGCCGCCGTGCCACCAATGTACTTACCGGGGGAGGGTAAACACCCATTATTCCGCAACTTTGTTTCCGCATACCATCACTCCGCATACTTTCATTACGAAAGTACCATGACTCCGCAATGCCATTATAACGCACGGCATTACATTTTATATGCTTTTACCACGCATACATTTACAACAAAATTCGTTGTAAATGCATGAATGGTAAAAGCATGTTTTTTTGTAATGTTTGGATAAGGTAAGTATGGGTATAGGGGTATATGTTTTGGGGTACTGAGGTATATGTTTTGGGGTGTTTGGGTATTTTAAGAGTTCAGATATAGTTTTGGGTTATGGGGTACAGGGGTAGTTTTAGGGTTTAGGGATAGGTATGGGTTTTGGGGTACAGGGGTATTTTTAGGGTTCAGGGCTAGGTTTGGGTTTTGGGGTTTAGGGGTATTTTAGGGTTCAGGGGTAGGTTTGGGGTACAGGGGTATTTTAAGGGTTCAGGGCTAGGTTTGGGTTTTGGGGTACAGGGGTATTTTTAGGGTTCAGGGCTAGGTTTGAGTTTTGGGGTACAGGGGTATTTTAGGGTTCAGGGGTAGGTTTGGGTTTTGGAGTACAGGGTTATTTTTATGGTTCAGGGCTAGGTTTGGGTGTTGGGGTACAGGGGTATTTTTATGGTTCAGGTGTAGGTTTGGGTTTCGGGATACAGGGGTATTTTAAGGGTTCAGGGCTAGGTTTGGGTTTTGGGGTACAGGGGTATTTTAGGGTTCAGGGGTAGGTTTGGGTTTTGGGGTACAGGGGTATTTTTAGGGTTCAGGGGTAGGTTTGGGTTTTGAGGTACAGGGTTTTTTTTTTAAGGTTCAGGGCTAGACTTGGGTTTTGGGGTACAGGGGTATTTTTAGGGTTTAGCGATAGGTTTGGGTTTTGGGGTACAGGGTATATTTATAGGGTTAAGATGGGTTAGTGTTTAATTGTGTTGGGGTATTTTAAGGAGTAAGGGTGGGTTATGATTATGGGGTGCAAGGGTATTTAAAGGGAGCAGGGTGGACACCCGGAGCTGGAATGTACAGAACCTGGGAAGAAAAAACAATGAAATATTGGGCACAACGCTCGCTTTTTTTTTCGTATCCCGCGCCCCGCACACACCCACACCCCCAGCACACTCCCACAGCACACGATATGAGACATGGCATGAAGGGCGGAACGTACCACACGCCCCCAGTGTTTGTCACGCCCCCAGCACACACCCACAGCACAACACAGACACGCCCACAAGGGACTACTTTGCTGGCACGGTTCTTTTACCTTTTAAATGTATATGGCGGGCGTCTACATAGCCTATGTCCTTCTGCTGCAACTGCCCTTTCCAACGCTGTATTGGGTGTTGTGATTGGTGCTGTGGTTCCTGAGATTACCCGCCTCAAAGGTGTGGGCACTCTCTTTATTATATTAGTATAGATGGCTGCTTCACTGACAACCCAAGAGAATGGGCTTTGTAGTCTGCAGGGGTGTCCTGCTCATGCAGGGGCACCCTCTCACTAAGAACCATGCACCCTGCCGTCAGGATTGTAAAGGCCTGCTATAGGGGTGACTTATAGGTTTTTAAGTGGAATGACTTTAGATATAGTAAACCTATATCTTTAGTAATTGGTGCATGCACCAACTTAAACAGGCTGCAATGGCAGGCCTTTAGTTACATTTTGAATGGTCTCTCAAGGGTGGCATGATAGATGCTTCAGCCCATGGGAGACCTCTGGGGTACCTATGCCCTGGGTACCTTAGTACCATATACTAGGGACTTATAAAGGTACCCTAGTATCCAATCTGGTATGCACCTAAGTACTTACCAACACATTTTTGGGAGAAAACAGATAGACGGGGGTCCTGATTAGCTGATTAGCAGGATCCCAGTCAGACTAGTTGAAAACCAACACAACACCAAGCAAAAAGTGGGGGCAAACATGCGGAAGCATCATACCTTCCTACAATGGCTTTTTTGTACGTTGGGGTAGGAGCTGCCCAGAATGGGCATACCATTCCCCACCCCCAAAAATAGCTACAGTCTTTCTATCGGGGCAAATGTGTGGGGCGGTTAGCTAATTTTTGAGGTTTGCAGGGGATTCTGGGTAGGAAAACATTGGGGGATCCACGCAAGCCATACTTGCCTGAACACTCCCAGGTGACTTTTTTTCAGAAATGTCTGGGTTTGGTAGGTTTTCCTAGATGGCCGGTGAGCCCGGAACCAAAATACACAGGTGGTCCCCTTTCAAAAGCAGGTAGTTTTGTGATAGATAATTTAGATGTCTCCACAATAAACGTTTTAGGCCCTCCCCTGCCGTGGGTACTTGGCCAACCAAGTGAGGTACCATTTTTATCAGGAGACCGGAGGGAACGCAGGGTGGTGGGAAATTTGTGTGAGCTCTGTAATCCTACAACTTTCCTACACAGAAATTTGAGAAAAATTTGATTTATTTCAGCTAAATTTGAGGTTTGCAGAGGTTTCTTGGTAGGAAAACGTTGGGGGATCCATGCAAGTCACACCTCCCTGGACTACTCCGGGTGTCTAGTTTTTGGAAATGTCTGAGATTGGTAGGTTTCTCAAGGTGGCTGCTGAGCCTGGGATAAAAACCACAGGTGACTCACTCACAAAACAACGTATTTTTGTAATCGACAATTTTGAAGTCTCCACAGTACGTTTTGGCCCAATCCTTGTCATGGCAACTAGGCCTACCCACACAAGTGAAGTGGCATTTTTATCGGGAGCATTTGGGGACTGTTGGGTGGGTGGAAGTTTGTGGATTAACACAGATGCCAGAACTTTCCGTAACAGAAATGTGAGGAAAATGTTATTTTAATTTTCACAAAGTTTGAACTTTGCAAGGGACTCTGGGTAACAGAATCTGGTGAGAGCCACACAAGTCACTCCATCCTGGTTCCCCTGGATGTCTTTCTTTCCAAAATATATAGGTTTGCTAGGTTTCCTTAGGTGCCGATAGAGCAAGGGTCCAAAATCCACAGCTAGGCACATTGCAAAAAAAGGGTCAATTTTCACTGGAAAACTGTGACATGTACACATTGCGTGTTGGGCTGCTTCCTGTCACAGGCACCATGCCTACCCACACAAGTGAGGTAGCATTTTTATCTGGAGGCTATGGGGAACACAGAATAGTAGAACAAGTGTTATTACCAATTTACTTTATTTGCATTTCTGCCTTCCAAATGTAAGACAATTTGTAAAAAAGAAGTCCTTTTGAAAAATGACCTCTAAATCACGCTTGCATGGGTACCCTCACTGTTGGAGATGTGCAAAAAACCACTGCTTCTAAACTCTATATTTTGTTCCCTATTCCGGAAATGGATTAGTTACTTACCTGTAATCCTAGTTCTCTTCCAGGGGTATCCTCATCAAAGTCATAAGCATTAGAATATTCCCGCCCATGTGCGGGACCCCGGAAACACTATATTATATGTGCCCGACATATATATACTCATATATATGTATAAATACATATATATATATATAAAAACGTGCAATAGCAGCCAAATAAAATCAGAGCTGAAATATGCTGTGAAGAATTTCCACCATACATGAATAATAAGCATTAGAAACATGAAAAACAACAACAAAGTTTGTTTAGAAACTGTTTTAATGCTCAGAAAGCAGTAGAAATTCTCATAACTCACTGGAAGCATAGAAAACTCCCAGGCTGCATTGCAAACACACAGTCTAAAAAGACTGAAAAGCGAACCTGTAGCTGCATAGCAATAAACTGACACCGTGCCTTTAAGGCACCCATGACCCCCAGTATCCCATCATGCCTCAGGGGTGACAGTTAGGTCAGTTGTTCTTTTCGAAGACTGAAAACAAACCCAGTAACAAATAGGTTAATGATATCTCCTTATTAAAGAATGTCCTTTGCCCGGGGAGGCGGGAGGGTTGCTTATGACTTTGATGAGGATACCCCTGGAAGAGAACTAGGATTACAGGTAAGTAACTAATCCTTCTCTTCCAGGGGATCCTCATCAATAGTCATAAGCATTAGAATAGAATAGCGAGCCTCACCTCATCTCCCTGCGGGCAAAGGAGTAACAATACAGTAATACCCATACTAAGCCTAGTAACAACTAAGCACGTACAGGCCGCAGGCTACCCAAATAGATTCCTCAAAGAGGCTTGTCCTACTTGAGTATCGGCCCTGGAATCAGAATCTAGGCAGTAATGCCTCGTAAAGGTATGAACTGATTTCCATGTTGCAGCCTTGCATATTTCTGACATTGGGATGTCGTGCAAGAAAGCTACTGTGGCCGCTTTCCCTCTAGTAGAATGCGCTTTGGGTGACACCAACAAAGGCTTGCCTGCAAGCTGGTAGGCCAATTTAATGCAAGAGACAATCCATCTAGAGATGGACCTCTTGGCCGCCGGAAAGCCTGTTCTCATCGAACCATAGTTCACGAACAGCTGATCCGACTTCCTGATTCCCTTGGTTTTTTCCAAATAGAACTTGAGCACTCTCTTTAAATCTAATGAGTGCAACGACCGCTCTGCTGGGGTCGCTGGATTTGGGAAAAAAGAAGGGAGGGAAATGGACTGATTTATATGAAAATCAGAAACCACCTTAGGTAAGAAGGACGGGTGAGCCCTCAGGACAACCCTATTGTGATGGAAAACAGTATATGGTTCCTTCGTACAGAGAGCTTGTATCTCGCTTACTCTGCGTGCTGATGTGATTGCCACTAAAAAGGCTGCTTTCCAAGATAGATGTTGCAAAGAAGCCTTGTGGATAGGTTCGAAAGGAGGTGACATTAACCTGGACAGAACCAGGTTCAATTCCCAAGGAGAAGGATTTCGCACAGGGGGATAGACTTTCTTCAACCCCTGGAGGAAGTCCTTAACCACCGGAATCTGAAAGAAAGAAATCTGATGAGACGATTTCCTGTACGCCACTATGGCTGACAGATGCACTCTAATGGAAACATATTTCAATCCAGAAGTTGCCAAGGAAAGGAGGTATGGCAGGATTACCTCCTCCTGCCCTTTAGTAGGATCCAGATGATGATCCCTACACCATAAGTAAAACCTCTTCCACTTGAACGCATAAGACGCTCTTGTGGAAGGCCTCTTAGCCTCCTTTAAAATGTTCATGCATTCGGGAGGCAAGTTCAGATGTCCATATTGCAGGACCTCAGGTGCCATGCTGCTAGGTTCAGCGATGGGAGGTTGGGATGCAGTATCTTCCCTTTCATCTTGCTCAACAGGTCCGGCCTGCAAGGAAGTCGTTTGTGTGGACACACAGAGAAATGTAGAAGGTCCGGGTACCACCACTGCCGTGGTCAATCCGGAGCTATTAAGATCATCTCCATGTCCGACCTGAGGAGCTTGGACACTACCTTCGGAATCAGAGCCAGGGGAGGAAACGCGTAAGCGAATGTTCCTGACCAATCCATCAGAAGAGCATTCCCCTGCGTCCCTGGTCGGTGGAACCTGGACGCGAAGGCGTGGCATTTGGCGTTTTCGTCGTCTGCAAACAAGTCTATGGCTGGATGACCCCAGCAACGAAAAAGCTCTTCTACCACCTCGTCGTTTAGCACCCAGTCTGGCTGATCTTCGAAGTGCCTGCTGAGTGCGTCTGCTTTTACGTTCAACTCGCCTGGAAGGTGCACCGCCACTACTGTGAGGCCTTGAGAGAGAAGCCAGTGCCAGATTGTTTGAGCCTCTCGGGAGAGTGGGCGAGATCGTGTGCCTCCTTGTTTGTTCAGATAGACCATGGTGGTTGTATTGTCCGTCTGAACTAGGACTGAGTTGGACTCGATCGCTGGAAAGAAATCTTTGAGAGCTAGGAAAACTGCTCTGAGCTCCAGCATGTTGATGTGGTATGTCTGCTCCTGCGCAGACCACTGACCTTGTATTTGAAGTGGACCCATGTGCGCTCCCCAGCCTTGCAGAGAGGCATCCGTCACTATAGACTAGGATGGAAGAGGTTGGTGAAAAAGTACTCCTACCCGCACATTCTTTCCCCGAGTCTACCATTTGATGGCATCCTTCGTCGCTTGGGAAAGAGTGATACGATCTTCCCAATGCCCTGTCGCTTGGTCCCACTGGTCCTCTAGCGGTTGTTGCAGAGGACGCATTCTCAGCCTGGCGTTTGGAATGAGGAAAATGCAGGACGCCATGGAACCCAGCAGGGATGCTACTTGTCGGGCTGTTGGAAACCGAGACTCTAGCAGAATCTTGCATTTCTGACTCATGGAAAAAAGTCTCTCCTCCGAAGGAAACGCTTTTCCCAATTTTGTGTCCAGAACTGAGCCTAGGTAGTGGATGGACTGTGTCGGCCGCTGGACTGACTTCTCCAGGTTTACACGGAGACCGAGTTTGTGCAACAGGTGTAGGCAAAGTTGCAGATCGTGTGTTACCTGAACCGGAGACGAGCCCTTTAGGAGCCAGTCGTCCAGGTATGGGTAGATGAAGAGACCCTTTTTGTGAAGAAAAGCCGCCACCACTGCCATGCATTTGGTAAAGACTCGTGGTGCGGACTTGAGACCGAAGGGTAGCACCTTGTACTGGTAGTGTTTGCTTCCCACTACAAACCTCAAGTACTTGCGATGCTGTAGAGCAATCAGAATGTGAAAGTATGCATCTTGCAGATCCACCGAACACATCCAATCTCCGGTTTGAAGATGTGGGCATATTTGGTGAAGAGCTAACATGCGGAACTTTTCTCTGACGATGACTTTGTTCAAGAGACGCAGATCGAGTATTGGTCTGAACTTGTCTCCCTGATCTTTTTTGGGGACAGAAAGTACCTGGAGTAGACTCCCTTTCCTTTTTGAGAGGGGGGAACCTCCTCTATAGCTCTTTTTTGTAGTAGAACTTGCACCTCTCTTCGGAGCGAGCTTAGCTGGTGAGGGCAAGAGTTCTTTGGAGGAATGCTCTTTGGAAGTGCACGGAAACGAAGTTTGTATCCATTGCGCAGTATATTCAGCACCCACTGATCCTTTGTGATGCTGACCCACTCTGCCAGGTGTTGTGAAGCACTTCCTCCCACTGGAGTGGGCAACGGCGCCAGAGGAAGCCACTGCTCAGGCCTTTCCTCCTCTCGTGGTGTTAGAGGATTGTTGGTGACCTCCTCTACCTCTGTTGGCTTTGCCTCGAAACTGGGTTTTCCCTGGTTCTTACTTTGGGACCACTGAGGGGTTTGAACCCTCTGTTGAGCCCCTCTCCCCCTGCTGGTCTTAAAGCGGCGTTTGAATTCTTTTTTCTTTTCCAAACCCACCGCTTTTACTGTGTCCAGTTCTGTCTTCATACGGGTCATCTCTTCGTCAGCATGTTCCCCGAAGAGAGAGGAACCCGAAAAGGGAAGATTGAGGATGCGATGCTGCACATCCGGCTTCAGCCCTGTAAGGCGCAACCAAGCCGACCTACTGGCACAAACCCCATGCGAGTAGGAATGCGCCGCTAGCACTGCACCATCCGCAGCTGTGCTTATTAACTGGTTCGCCACCAGACATCGTTCTTTCATAGTCTCTTCATAATCCTTCTGGTCTTCCTTTGGCAGTTTGGACTTGAACCTTTCCATGGAGTCCCATAAGGCTCTGTCGTATCTACCCAGCAGCGCAGCCGCACTGGAGACCTTCAGCGTGGAGGCAGCTGAATTGCAAACCTTGCGACCCCAGGAGTCTTGAGATTTGCTGTCCTTGTCTGGTGGGATTGAAGAGGTAGCGGCCACTGCATGAGTCTTTCTCGCCGCTGCCACTATCACAGTCTGCTGGAGGGTCAGATTTTACAAAAACTGGGTCAGAAGAAGCCAGTTTGTATTTTTTCTGTATGCGGGCTGGAACCGCTCTGATAGCCGCTGGGGTTAGGAAAACGTCCTTGACAGGATCCATAATCCCCGGGACTAAAGGCAGCAGTGGACGAGAGATAGATTTTTTGTGCAAAGTTTCAAAAATTACTGTAGTAGTAACTTGAGGGACAGACATTTCAATGCTCAGCTTCTGAGCTCCTCTTTGTAGGACATCCAGATAAGTGCTGATGTCATCCACTGGAGAGGATCTAGAGGTAGGACTATCCTTCAGCGTAGGAGGGTAATCTCTTTTGGAAGACCTGGTCGAAGAGGTAGATGAAGTAGACGGAGTCCTTCGACGTTTACGGTGAGCACTGTGCCTCCTCTCCCGCGATCTTCTTGAATGCTCTTCCCTTCTAGGATAGCGAGATCTGACCCGATCTTCCCCTCTGGGCGAGCGAGGCCTGACCGGACTGTCTTTTCTGGGAGTTCGGGGTCTAACCAGAAGTTCCCTTCTGGGAGATTTGTTTGGTGTTCTCACAGGTGATTTGCGCCTGGGAGGACTACGCTTGTCCATCTCTTCCACCAGATTCTGAAGAGGAGACCCGTGCAGAGAGCTGGCATATTCATACATACGTTTGGCAGCCCCTGAATTTCGCCAATGGTCTAATGATCTGTACCATATAGGTGACAGTCTGATCTCCGCAGCCGAAGGATCTGGCTGACGCACAGGAGACTTGCGGACAGGGCTTCTGGACCTCGAGGATGCTGTTGAGGAGCCAGAAGACTGTGAAGTGGAATGACGAGAAGCTGACTCCGTAACCATGATAACAGAGTTTCTTTCTGAATGTCTCGACGTCGAGCGTTCTTTTCTCGACGCCGAACGCCTCTGGGGGGTCGTCGGGTCGAACAATCTCGACGGCGACCAATGCGAGGATCTATGGTCTCTCGACGTCGACCGGTGATGACCAGCAGTCGACGGAGCCCTCTGTCTCGACGTCGACCGGTGATGACCAGCCATCCACGGAGTCCTCTGTCTCGACGTCGACCGGTGATGACCAGCCGTCGACGGAGTCCTCTGTCTCGACGTCGACCGGCGAGGACGAGCCGTCGACGGAGTCCTCTGTCTCGACGTCGAACGGTGATGACCAGCCGTCGACGTAGCCCTCTGTCTCGACGTCCAATGTCTATGCGACGACGGCGGAGGGATATTGGACACCCTCGACGCCGAGAGACGACGAGACGACGACGGAGACTGCGTCCTCGACGCCGATCGACGTTTCCCTGTCGACGTCGGAGGGGTCTTGGTTCTCGATGCCGAACGTCGTTTCTTAGACGACGGCGGAGGGGTCACACTTCTCGACGCCGGACGTCGCTTGGATGACGACGGCGGAGAAGTGACCTCCCTCGACGCCGATCGTCGCCTGGTTGACGACGGCGGAGGGGCCTTTGATCTCGACGCGACCGTCGCCCAGTTGATGGCGGCGGAGTCACATTCCTCGACACCGATCGTCGCCCGGTTGACGACGGCGGAGGGGATTTCGACGACGGGACTGGATCCTTCAACGTCATCTACGTACCTGGTCTTCTCTTCGACAGCGAGCCCGCCGTCGACGGTAGTTTAGACGAGAGCTGATCCACCGGTGGTTCTTTTCTCAGCGCCGAGCCCGACGCTGATGTTGAAGGGTGTGAAGACTTCTTTTTTGAAGATGTTTGAGCCTTCTTGGAGCCCTTTCTTCACCGGAGATCTTCCTCTGGGTGACCTGTGAGCCAGGCCATAAATGCAAATCCTCTCCCTGTCTTTAAGAGTTCTTCCTGACAGGTGTTCACAGTGAGGACAGGTGTCTGGATCATGATCTTCAGGCAGACACAAGATACAGACGTCGTGATTGTCTGATTTTGCCTTCTTGTTGCCACAAGATGGACATTTGTCAAAGAGTGAAGGCATTCTCAGAAGAAAATGTTCACTAAACTGACTAAAAAAGACAGTATCTTACTTGACTAGTTGTTAAATGTCAAAGTAAGTGTAAAAATAGACAAAAGTGAAGTATTTTTCTGTCAGAAAACAGAAAATTAGTGGAGCTGTGTAACCAGGATCCTTCCTCAAGGAGCCGGAAAGAACAACTGACCTAACTGTCACCCCTGAGGCATGATGGGATACTGGGGGTCATGGGTGCCTTAAAGGCACGGTGTCAGTTTATTGCTATGCAGCTACAGGTTAGCTTTTCAGTCTTTTTAGACTGTGTGTTTGCAATGCAGCCTGACAGTTTTCTATGCTTCCAGTGAGTTATGAGAATTTCTACTGCTTTCTGAGCATTAAAACAGTTTCTAAACAAACTTTGTTGTTGTTTTTCATGTTTCTAATGCTTATTATTCATGTATGGTGGAAATTCTACACAGCATATTTCAGCTCTGATTTTATTTGGCTGCTATTGCATGTTTTTATATATATATATATGTATTTATATATATATATGAGTATATATATGTGTGGCACATATAATATAGTGTTTCCGGGGTCCCGCACATGGGCGGGAATATTCTAATGCTTATGACTATTGATGAGGATCCCCTGGAAGAGAAATATAGGTTTCCTTGGTACATACTTTTCATTACTTATATTTTACCGAATGAATTGCTGTATACCGGTACACAATGAAAAACCATTGCAAGACGCAGCTCAATTATTGGCTCTGGGTTACTTGGGTTCTTGGTTATGTTAACTGTATTTGTATAGCATATTATTGCCCTGAGGCATCAAAGCGCTGTAATGTATAAATTGTGAGTGTCAGCCAAGGGCTGTCATAGGAGTTACCAGGATTTGAATAACCAGGTATTTACAGCCCTCCTGAAAGCAAGGAGACTAGATTAGTTTTTTATGCAGTGAGGAAGTGCATTCCATATTTTGGATGCTTCCAGCAAAATGCTCTTTCGAGCCCATCTTACCTTTTTGAATCCAGGTTATACAAATAGGTTAGCAGTGGCTGAACAGAGCTTTCTAGCAGGAGCATACAATTTAATACTTTGATTCAAGAAGTCAGGACCAAGATTATGAACTGCCTTATAGGTTAAACATAACACCTTAAAGGTTATTCTTTGCTTAACAGGAAGCCAGTGTAGATATTTCAGGTTTTGGGCAACTGAACAGAACTTAGGGATTTTCAGTAAAAGCCTAGCTGCTGCGTTTTGCAGCACCGAAGTTTGTTTAGGTTATACTTATGTGTGGTCCGAAGATGGCTGTTTCAATAATCTATTTTAGACAGGATTAGTGGGGTAACTAATGATCTTTTTTTAGGTTGGCAGGTATGAAAGGCAGAACTTTTAAAATTATTTTAAGGATGTTAAATGTGTAGGAAGTACGTTTATTTACATGATCTGTAAAGTCAAGTTTGGTGTCAATAATCACACCCACATTTGGTGCCTTTTACACTCGAAGGGGAATTGGGCCCATAGTGGTTGACCAGGCTGACAGACCCCATAAATGTGATTTTGGTCCAAACAGTAGGACCACTGTTTTTTTCTGAGTTCAGTTTGAGGCAATTTTTATCCATCCAATCGCGGAGGCTATCATGCAGTTCTGAAATCTGTGGACGCCATGGTCTCCACACTCCAAGGGATGGACACTGACGCAGAGAACCCGACTACATCACAGAGGGTTATTACTCAGGGTATGTCTCCCACTGATGTGCCTGCAGACTGAATCCGACGCCTGCACTGAGTAAGCCCCTCTGCCTCGGTGCCCCACTGTCACTGGCTCTTAGTGGCCCTTGGCCCCCTAAATACACTGGATATGGCACCAGGTCTTGAAGCGACTCTCCCTTACCCTTCCTTCGCTTATGTTGTCCTCATTTTGTTGTATCCTATGTCCCTGGTTAGGTTTGAACTGCACCATACCTGCGCTACTCGCATGCACTCAATACTATGGACTTTGTCAGTACTGCTCTGCCTTTGTTGGGATATTGCCTCCTAGTCTGGTGTGCTCGTCATGCCTTTTCATCACGGTTTTCCTGATGAGCGCTGATCTGACTGTATGCTTTCCTAATGATGTGCAAAAGAAAAATGTTAATAAAAATGATTTAAACAAATTCAGTTCTGAAAACTGTTTCCAGTATTATCATCATTTCTCCCTATGGGGACAACAATTTTGGTATCGTCAGCATAGGATGTGAGTGGAAATCCGAAATTTCTAATCAGATCTGCTAAAGGGGAAACATAAATGTTAACAAGAGTGGGGCTCAGCGAAGATCCCCGTGGGACTCCACGTGGCAGAAAGAACGAGTGAGAAGTAAAGTTCTCTAACTTCACTACTTGCTCCTGATCCGCTAAGTAGGACTTTAGTAACTTCCACTCCTGACCTGTGATTACACAGGTAGTTAGGCGACTTAACAGTAATTTATGACTGACAGTGTCAAAAGCCGCCAAGAGATCTAGCAGGATCAGGGCTGCCCCTTTTCCCTGATATATGGCTTGTCTGATCTCTACGGTTGCCTTGAGCAGTGCTGTCTCCGTGCTGTGGCTCGTCCGGAACTCAAATTGTGTTCTATCCAGAAGTATGTTGGTCTCGATGAAAGATACCAATTCTTCATTCAGAAATGTTTCTGCTATTTTGTCTGGTAGTGGGAGATGGGGAATTGGCCGATAGTTGCACGGGTCTTTATGATCAAGAGAAGCTTTTTTTAGCAGAGGGATCACAATAGCCTTTTTCTAGATCTTTGGGAAAGTGCCTGTTTCACACATACTTTGATAAACAGGTGTTAGTTTAGACGCAATGATTTCTGCTGCTAGTTTAGTTATATTTGGCGGGCATGGATCATCTGGTGAGCCTGAGGTAGCGGTGTTTAATAGGTTTATGATATATTCTGTTGGTGGAGGAACAAATTCAGTTAAGGCTTTGGTTGTATTGAGGGGGTGATTGCTCTCGATAGTGGGTGTCAACGTAGTGCATAATTTACCATCTGAGAATTTATCAATGATTGATTCTACTTTTTCTAAGAAGAAATCTGCCAGTGAATTACAAAAAGACTGCTTGGCAGAAAAAGCTCGTTGGTTGAGTCTTTTGCCTCCTCAATCTTCTTTGTGGTGAACCAACAAGTCCTATTATAGCCCCGCAACCAGAAGGGCTCAGCAGATGTAACGGTATATTGCTTTAAAAAATCTGTCATACTTACAAGAAGTTACAAGTGAAATCGTTGACACAAATAGCAGTTGTTTTACGTCAATTTCAATATTTTTAAATTTTCAACTGTTAGTTTCTATAAAAAAGCCATGAAGGATCTACACAAATGACCTCTTGCTGAATTCACAATTCTGTCTAATTTTCTGAAATGGATAGCTTTCCGGGATCCATTATTGCTTTAATACCCATTTCTACCACTAACTGGAAGAAGGGTGAAAACACATAAAAAATAGCAAAAATAGGCTATGTCTGAGTAAAATGCCAAAACTGTGTAAAAAGTTGTGGTTTTCTGACAAAAGTCTGCCTGTCCCTGGCAGCTGAGAAGATGGTGATTTAAGCACCACAAACCATTTTTTGATACCATTTGCAGGGAAAAACCAGACGCTTTTATTCTGCAGCACTTTTTCCCCATTTAAAATATTTTGCTCTATTTTGGCTCATTTCTGGGTCCACTCCAGGGGAATCCACAAAGCCTGGGTACCATTAGAATCCTCAAGATGTTGGAAGAAAAGGAAGCAATTTTGGCATGGATACCTTATGTGGACAAAAAGTTACAGAGGCATAAGCGTCAACTACCCCAAATACCCAAAAAGAACAAATTACTTACCTTCGGTAACAATATATCTGGTAGACACACAGTCAAGCCGTAGATTCCTTAATTTAGAATATCCCCAGGCGTCAGACTGCATCAGGAAAACTTTTTCCCCAGCAGTACCTCTGCACGTCAGGGGGCGGCATCGCTCGGCTCCGTCCTGAAATCGTCCACGGAAGTGACGTCAATGGAGCCATATGAGACCCGTCCGGCATGCTGACGTCAGTTTTCTACAGTGAAACTTTTCCGCGCCAGAACGCGGAACCACAACAAAAACTGCGAGAGTATAGGAACAGTGAGTCAAAAAAAGAACAAAAACCTTTGAAAACAACAATGATAAAAAAAAATCATAGAAGATTAACACCATGTTGAACGAGTACCCAAGGCATGTAGGGACTGAAGTGTGTGAACGGAGCACGCACCCCATCAAAGTCTCATAAAAGCGATGCACTGTGCCCCCCCCCCCAACCTCTAGAGGCTGCGGCAGTGGAAGCGAATGGCATGACGAAGGACAGTGGGCAACCACAGGATGGAGCTGTATGAAACACAAACTGTAACCACAGGATGGAATTGTAAAAGACCACAAGACTGGAGCAGTATGACTCACAGCAAGTGACCAGAAGTGAACTGCCATATAGCATGTGCACCACAGTCCCCACAGCGACCTATGAACTGTAGCATAGACAAATAGCATCTCAACCCAATCGACTGTAGCATAGAAAAGGAGGTCCCAGAGAAAGGGGGGAAACAGACGAGGAAGGATAGAAAACAGGAGAACCTCCACGCTGGAGAAAACCAAGAGAAGCAGCATTGAAAAGCACAGAGCGCCGCAACCCAAAAACGAGAATGAGTTGAGGGCCAATTCCCCAAAATAGAATGACATACGCAAGAGCACCCCCCAGGAAGAACAAGGCCACCTGTAAGGAGGCTAGGTGGTAGAAACCCCACCTGGAAGGTCCTCGCAGAACGGGGAGGATGGGTGGGCGTTAAGGACTCTGCGGCTAGACTGTGTCTGTACCAGATACATCGTTACTGAAAGTAAGTAACTTGTTCATCTGATAGAGACATCTAGCCGTAGATTCCTTAACTAAGAATAGATACCAAAGCCATACCCCATTGGAGGAGAGTCTGTGACTGAAACCCACCAAGTTCCAAAAGAACTTACCCGTCAATAACAGTGACTAAGCACGGTGGGAACAGCCGTGTCAGCGCGGCTGATACCAGACCTATGAAGCCCTGTAAGGGAGCATGAACAGGGGGGTGGGGGGGGTGGGGGGGGCAAAGGCACCACAATTCGTCAGAGGACGGTATGAGAACTCCCTCGTCCAGACAGGGATGAAAAGAGACACAGAACCAGAAAGGGAAGTGCAGAATGGATCCGACAGAGACCCAGAAAAAAGGGGGCAAGATAGTAAGCTATCGGCAGAGCATATCCACTGAACATACACCACAGAGGATGCCAAAAAGTGAAATATGAGGAGACAGATATCACCATGCAGAGATGTACTGAATCATGACTACCATGAGATACATGCATGTGGATGATAGGATACACACAAGGACATAAGAGTGTACCGTGAGAACCACACGTCAGCTAAACAAAAGCCCAAGGAATGGGATTACCAACGGCACACATGTGGCAGCAAAGCAAGGCGGGCGCATCACAAGGTAGTCAACCTGCCAACCGTACCCAGAGGTACAAACGGCAAAGGGAACCAGCAAGCCGGGGACACACAGAATGCTCTTTTCCATATAGTCCAGGGCAAAAGCCCCGATACTAAGGCAAGGAAAAAACCTAGTAAGTATACTCTCTCACTGTGTGGATAAATCATTATATGTATGCCAAAGACATATATATATATATATTGAAGACCTTGTATTTTCATTTTTCCTTAATTTGTTATATACAGAAACGGAAGCAGGTGGGGCCTCTGAAAATCATCTTAAGCGGAGCCCATTGATGACCTGAGAAGCACGCAATTCTGGGAGCATCTGATGAAGGCTTACGCCGAAACCGGTAGTGCTGTACCCTGAATAAAGCAAGCCTCTACCAAATCCCGAAGTGTCCTTTGCTTTCTTCTTTTTGCCGCAAGTAAAGAGAAGCTGATTATATATATATATATATATATAATCAGCTTCTCTTTACTTGCGGCAAAAAGAAGAAAGCAAAGGACACTGAGAAGCACGCAATTCTGGGAGCATCTGATGAAGGCTTACGCCGAAACCGGTAGTGCTGTACCCTGAATAAAGCAAGCCTCTACCAAATCCTATTGTACGACTTCCCTTTCTCTAGAGCGTGGTCTTCGAGTTTCCCCTTGTATTTTCATTTTTCCTTAATTTGTTATATACAGAAACGGAAGCAGGTGGGGCCTCTGAAAATCATCTTAAGCGGAGCCCATTGATGACCTGAGAAGCACGCAATTCTGGGAGCATCTGATGAAGGCTTACGCCGAAACCGGTAGTGCTGTACCCTGAATAAAGCAAGCCTCTACCAAATCCCGAAGTGTCCTTTGCTTTCTTCTTTTTGCCGCAAGTAAAGAGAAGCTGATTATAATCAGCTTCTCTTTACTTGCGGCAAAAAGAAGAAAGCAAAGGACTACAGCTTCATCCGACGTTCCCACAGGGACTTCGGCTTCAGCTGCCGGCAGGCGTCGCACTCGCTGGAGTCGTGGTGCTCGCCCAAACACCACATACAGATCTCGTGTAGATCCATCGCCGACATCTGCCACGAACAGGACACACACGATTTGAAGCCCACATGGATCGACACACTGTTCCAGACACGAAAGGCGTTGTGAATGCCTAACCCAAAACAGACCAGAGGAACATCAGAACACGGGATCCGTGTTGGGACGCGGAAAAGAAGAACACTGACGTCAGCATGCCGTGGGGGTCTTATATGGCTCCATTGACGTCACTTCCGTGGACGACGTCAGGACGGAGCCGTGCGACGCCCCCGCCCCCCAGTGTGCAGAGGTATTGCTGGGGAAAATATCTCTGTTATAGTCATAATCTAGTGAATAGTCCCGCCCATGTGCGTGGACCCCGGAGCAATACAAAATAATCTCTTAAGCTGTCTTCTTTGCAGTCCTGCATAGACACTTAAGAGAAAATCAAAGACAAATAATGCAGCCTATAAATAAAAATGTAAATGTAAATGCCATTTTTAAAGCGCACAGCTACGTCCAACGGAGGTGTCCCGGCACTGTCCGTATACCGCTTAGGAACCCTTCCTGGTTTTTCCATGTGGAATGTCCACTCCTGGGGACCCCCAAGGTGCAGCCAGGCATCCCAGCGCTGTTGGGGCCGTTGTGGAGATTAAGCAAGCTATTGCCCAGAGTTGCAGAGTGGGACCCATGATTAGAATAGGCACCGGGGTGAGAATTATCAGGTCCGAGGAAATTGAGCCCAAGACCCGCCGAGGCGGGTATTGAACCCTGGTCCCGGACCAGACCTCTGCATCAGGGTCTGCCGCTCTAACCATTTGAGCCACACTTCTCCACCTACTTCACTATATACAAGGCTACACTGGCCAATACTTCCACTAAAAGTGAAAGGATAGCCAAATAAAATAAAATTTTACACATATGGCCAAGTTTCACCCATAGAGAAACTTCCCTTCACCAAAATCCTTAAAATGATAGAGAGGAAGGGTTGGACAGACAAGCCCCCATAGGCTGCCATTATGTGTCTGGAAAAGGGATACCGTTCCTTTAAGGAACTCTCCAGAGACCCTCGGTATCCCAGTATGCACAGCCAAAGTCCTTTTACTTTCAGTTCTTTTTGAAGGTGTATAAAGCAAGGCCTGTAGCATACAGTACATTATCATTTTCTCCACCGGGGAGGAGGGCGGGCGCTTATGACTAGAACAGAGATACCCCTACTACAGAACTGGAGTTACAGGTAAGAAACTACTCCTTCTGTAGTAGGGGATCTCTGTGTATAGTCATAATCTAGTGAATAGAATGGCAAGCTCATCCCAACAACCAATCCGGCTGTGGAGGAAAAAGACAACGCCACTACAGTGCAAACAGATTTCTCAACGAAGCCTGCCCAACCTGAGCATCTGCCCTGGCATCAGAGTCCAGACAGTAGTGCTTAGCAAAGGTATGGACCGACTTCCAAGTGGCAGCCCTGCAGATATCTGCAATGGGAACATTAGGTAGCAAAGCTGTTGTCGCTGCTTTGCCCCTGGTAGAATGAGCCTTAGGCTTACCCCTTAAGGTCTTATTAGCTTTCTGATAACATAACTGGATACAGGACACAATCCACCTCGAGATGGACTGTTTTGAGGTGGCAAGACCAGTTCTGACCGACCCATAATTGACAAACAATTGGTCTGACCTACGATTGTCCTTGGTCTTATCCAAATAGAATTTCAACATCCTTCTGACATCCAGGGAATGTAGGACCTTTCCGCTGGAGTGGAAGGATTTTGGAAAAACGTAGGCAAAGTTATAGCCTGATTGACATGGAAATTAGAAATCACCTTGGGAAGGAACTTAGGGTGAGTACGCATCACAACCTTAGCAGCATGAAATACAGTATAAGGTTCTTGACAACACAATGCCTGAATTTCACTCACCCTGCGGGTCGATGTAATGGCCACGAGGAAAGCCGCCTTCCACGATAAGTGCTTCAATGAAGCCTTATGAATAGGTTTAAAAGGTTCCTTCATCAACCTGGACAGCACCACATTCAACTCCCATGAAGGCGAAGGACTCCAAACAGGAGGAAACACTTTCTTCAATCCTTCCAAAAAATCTTTAATCACAGGAATCTTGAAGAAGGATGTCTGTGAAGGGCATTTTCTGTACGCAGTCAATGCAGCGAGGTGAACCTTAATAGAATGAAAATTAAGGCCAGACTGAGCCAAATGCAAAAGGTATGGAAGAATGACATCTTCCTTGCAGGTCGTCGGATCATAGTTCTTGGAAGCGGACCAGATGCAGAACCTCTTCCACTTGTAGGCATAGGAAGTCCTAGTGGAAGGACGCTTAGCTTCCTTGAGTATATTCAAGCAATCGTCAGGCAGATGCAGGTGTCCATATTGCACTATCTCAGGAGCCATGCCGCCAAACTCAACGATGAGAGGTTGGGGTGCACCATCTGACCCCCGAACTTCGTGAGAAGGTCCGGCCGACATGGCACCCGCAGGTGGGGTAGGAGAGACCTGTGAAGCAGGTCCGTGAACCACCACTGTCGGGGCCACTCCGGAGTAATGAGGATTATCCGTGCTCTGGACGGAGACAGCTTGATGAGTACCGCTGGAATAAGGGGAATGGGTGGAAAAGCGTACAGAAAGCTGTTCGACCAGCTGATCCATAGCGTGTTCCCCAGAGTCCCCGGTTGGTAATACCTGGAGGCGAAGTCTCTGCATTTTCTGTTTTCTGCGGTGGCGAACAGATCTACGTCTGGAGTGCCCCACCTGTCGAAGATGTCTCCTAGCACTTCGTCGTTCAGAACCCACTTGTGGTTTTCTTGCACCAGCCTGCTGAGTGCGTTCGCCTGAGCATTCTGCACACCTGGCAGATGGGTAGCCGTTATCGTCAGTCCTCTGGCTAGCAGCCAGTGCCAGATCGCCTGCGCTTCCTGTGACAGTGTCCGCGATCTCGATCCCCCCTGCTTGTTGAGGTAATACATTGTGGTCGTATTGTCCGTCCGTCCGTACAAGCAAGGAGATGGTATGAAAGGACGGATGAAAGGCCTTCAGCGCCAAGTGAACAGCTCTGAGTTTCAGGAAATTGATGTGATGCGTGGATTTCGCCGGGGACCACGTTCCCTGGATCTGTAGATGGTCTGAATGCGCTCCCCAGCCGTGGAGAGAAGCATCTGTGACGATAGTCTGAATGGGAATGTCCTTGTGGAATGGAACCCCATTGAGGAGATTCCCTGCTGAGTAACACCATCTCAGGGACTGTTTAGCGTGAAGGAACAGCAGGATCCTGTCGTCGCAGCTCCCCCGCATCTGGTCCCACTGGTCCTCCAGACATTCCTGCAGTGGCCTCATGTGGAGGCGGGCGTGTGGCGTGAGGAAGATGCAAGAGGCCATCAACCCCAGTAGAGAAGACACCGTCCTCACTGCCGTAGATGGAACAGCTATGAGAGCCTGAGCCTTCCGAAGGATCGATAAGGGTCTCTCCTCCGAAGGAGACACGCTTGCTGAAAGAGTATCGTAGGAGGCTCCCAAGTACTGTAGACACTGGACAGGAGTCGGAACAGACTTGGACATGTTTATGTGCAACCCCAGTTGGTTCAACAGAACCGCCGTCCTGTTGAAGTGCAACTGCGCTTCCTGGAAGGTGGAGGCTTTGATCAGCCAGTCGTCCAGGTACGGGTAGACAAACACCTTGTTCTTTCGCAGGTGCGCCGCCACCACTGCCATGCACTTTCAAAAAGTCCTGGTTGCAGACTTCAGTCCAAACGGTAGTATGGTGTACTGATAGTGATTGGCGCTGACTAAAAAGCGCAGGAACTTCCAGTGTTTCGTGCAATGGGCACATGGCAGTACGCATCCTGTAGATCTATGGCGCAAAGCCAGTCTCCTCTTCGTAGCTGAGGGTAAATCTGGTGCAAAGACAGCATGCTAAATTTTTCCCTGCAAATCCATTTGTTTGCTTGTCGCAAATCCAGAATGGGCCTGAACTCGTTCCTGTCCTTCTTGCGCACCAGGAAGAACCGAGAGTACAGGCCCTTTCCCCTTTGAGACAAAAGGACGTCTTCTATTGCCCTTTTCGTAACAGGGTATCGGCCTTCCCTTGGAGCTCGCGCAGCTGGAACTGCGAGCGAACCGGTGGAATTGCTGGAGGAGGGCTGACAAAACGAAGACTAAATCCATTGCAAACAATATTCAGCACCCACTTGTCCTGAATAATTTTTCTCCACTCTGCCAGGTAATATTGTATGCTTTCCCCCACCGGAGCGGGTAACGGACGAGGGGGAAGTAGCACTTCATGGCTTAGACCCAGCCGGGCCCTTGTTCGCCGAGGACTGCTGGCCACTTCTGCCCCTCTGACGCTTCTGGAAAGGCTGCCGCTGGTACTGCTGCTGCTGTTGTTGCTGCTGGCCAGTCTGACCACCTTGTCCTCTCTTCTGGGAACCATATCTCCACTGAAACGGACGGAAGGACTTCCGTTGTTCCTTTGGTTTCTCCAAACCAACGGCCTTCATTGTCTCCACTTCCGCCTTCATGCGGGCCATCTCCTCATCCGCATGCATCCCGAAGAGCGTCAATCCAGAGAATGGCAAATTTGCGACTCTCTGCTGCGCCTCCGGTTTGAGAGAGGTAAGGCGCAACCAGGAATGGCGTCTTAAATTAATGCCATGGCAATACCATGAGCCGCCAGGAGAGAGGCGTCCGCCGCAGAGCAGATGACTTGGTTGGAGACCATCATGCCCTCGTTCAATATCTCCTGGAAATCTTCCCTCCTGTCCCTCGGAATGAGCTCGAGAAACTGTTGCAGAGATTCCACAAAGCGAGGTCAGAGCGACCCAAGAGCGCCGAGGCACTCGCCGCCTTCATTGATGTGGCAGCCGTACAGCAAACCTTCCGTCCGGCTGAATCCATCTGATGGCTCTCCTTGTCCAGAGGCACCGTAGAAGACGGAGCAGTAGCGTGCTGTTTCTTGGCTGCTGTCACGATGACAGAATCCGGTACAGGATCTGACCTCAAGAACGCCGGATCAGAATCCGGGGGCCTGTACTTCTTTTGCAGCCGAGATGGAGCCAACTTCACCGAAGCCAGGGTCAGAAACAGCTCCATGGCCGGTTCCCCCAGTCCTGGCACCAAGGGTAACAACGGGCGAGAAAGATGCCGTTTGTGCAAAGTCTCAAAGATCACAGAAGTACATGGTGTGGGTACCGTCGATGTGATCCCTAACTTCGCTGCCCCCCTCAGCAGCACCTCCTGAAATGTCACAATGTCGTCCACAGGTGACACCCTCGAAGGAGGGGAATCCGATAATGTTGGAGAATACCTCCGGTCACTCGAGGAACTCGTGTACCGGGACCGCGACCTGTCTCTACGATGGCGGTGAGGAGACCTTGTGGAGGAGCAGTGTCTACTGCGAGCACGATCCCTTCTTCTAGACCTTGATCTAGATCTCCTGGGCTTCGCCGGTCTTAGAGGAGGTGGAAGCGTAGTAGTCGGCGCCGGATCCTCAGGCGGAGGTTGTGGAGGCTAGGGAGGCGGTGGAAGAGGAGGCAGGGGCGGTGTAGGAGGCGATGGAGGAGGAGGAGGAAGCGTCGCTGGAGGAGGAGGAAGCCGCGGAGGAGGCATCCTCGGAGGCAGCGGTGGAGGTGTAGGCGTCCTGGGCCTAGAAGGTGAGTAGGTCCGTGAATACTCCGATTCCGATGACCTCACCACTCTCCTCTTCTTCTGAGCAGGCCTCAAAGATGATGTTCTGGAGGCAGACCTCTTTTTGGACGAGCGCCGCTGCCGCCGCGACCGGGAGCTCTCCGATGAAGACGACAGACTGACCACTGAGGCCTGGGACACTGTCCTGGTCCTTGAACGTCTCCTCGACGTCGATTTTTCCTTCCTCGACGTCGACCCCTTCAACTTTCTACTTCCCGACGTCGATCTCCTAGACGTCGATGCACTCCTCAACGTCGAATGTCTTCTCCTCGACGTCGACTTGCCTCTTCTTGACGTCGACCTTCGTGTCGACGGCGAACAACTGTACAGCCTCGACGGCCAACGTCGTCGTCTCCTGCACTCGACGTCGATGGTGTGTCGACGCCGGTGAAGTCCTCGACGTCGACCTCGTCCGAGGTCTCGACGTCATGCCCCTCGACGTTAAGCGGCGACGCCGCTTGGACCCAGAGCCCTGGGTCGACGGAGAGCAGATGGTGGTCATACCTCTCGACGCCGATGTCGAAGCGATCGACCTCGACCGGGATCTGTGCCTTTTCTGGGCCTTTTCTTGACTGGGGAGCCCCCCCAGAGGCCGAAGCACGGGCAGATGATGATGACAGAGTCCCTCCATGCCCAGAAGTCCCACCTGGTTCCTCGTCTCTTCTCTGCTCCAAGCCTTGGAGACGATTCTTCTCCCTGTCACGCAGGGTCCTCCTGGAGAAAGAGTGACAGATATCACAGGAGTCAGGGACATGGGTGAAAGGGAGACAGAGTATACATACTCTGTGGGGGTCAGATTTAGCCTTCTTCCTACCACACTCGGGGCACTTGTCGAATAAAGCTGGCATTTTCGACAGAAAGATGTGGTAAAACTGGTTTAAAAACAGAGCAAATGGAAGAGGAAGACCCCAGATGTCGAGTGAAACACTCAAAACACTGGAAAAGTGCCAAACATGGAGAAAAAAAAAAAAAGGGAGAGCTCAATGCTCCAGGGTCCTGCTAGCAGGAGCCGGAAAAAAGAACTGAAAGTAAAAGGACTTTGGCTGTGCATCCTGGGATACCGAGGGTCTCTGGAGAGTTCCTTAAAGGCACGGTATCCCTTTTCCAGACACATAATGGCAGCCTATGGGGGCTTGTCTGTCCAACCCTCCCTCTCTATCATTTCAAGGATTTTGGTGAAGGGAGGTTTCTCTATGGGTGAAACTTGGCAATATGTGTAAAATTTGATTTTATTTGGCTATCCTTTTCACTTTTAGTGGAAGTATTGGCCAGTGTAGCCTTGTATTTATAGGCTGCATTATTTGTCTTTGATTTTCTCTTAAGTGTCTATGCAGGACTGCAAAGAAGACCGCTTAAGAGATTATTTTTGATTGCTCCGGGGTCCACGTACAAGGGCGGGACTATTCACTAGATTATGCCTATACACAGAGATCCCCTACTACAGAAAGAAGTAACTTAAGTAAAAATATCCAATAAACAGAAAAACAGTAAGACATTGTGTGGTGATGTCTTCTTTAAGAGGGAACTTTCAGATGTATGTGTGACATCATGAAAGATTATTTTGTAAGCAGTTGCAGCTGAGGGTCACTGATTGCTGTATCTTAATAAAGAAGCTCTTCAAACCTACTGAATGTCTACTGAATTTTAAGTGTGATTACTACACATAGCTAATAAGAAACCTAAATTAAATACAATAGAATTTAAACTAGTGGAGGAACGAAAAAATAAGAGAAAAAGGGTGAAAGAAAATACATTAAATAATAAACAAGAAAACAAAAGGCACAAAGGTAAGAGAAAATGCTAAAAAAATAATTAATCAAAATAATTTAAAAAAAAGAACACAAAGGAACACATTAGGTAAGAAAAGGTGAATATAAAGAAAAGAACCAAGAAAATGAATAAAGGAAATAAAGGTAATAATTAGGATAGAAGTTAAATAGAACAAGCATTGGCAAAGCCAATAGGTCTCGATTTTGGGACATTATAAGTGTTTAGCCATGCCACAGTTGATGTTGCACCAAGGATATTGTGCTGCAGAAATAAATACTTATAAGGTCCCAAATGCGAGACCTATTGGCTATGCCAATGCGCTGCTAGCCTTCATTTTTGCACTGACACGCTAGAATGGGTAGGGGAGGTGTACATATGGCTGGAGGTAGACGTAATTTTCAAATATGGGCCGGCGTTTTATCCTAATCGAAAAGAGGAATAAGTTAGCCAACATAGAGAGAGTAGCATTAACATGTATTATCGATTCATTGGAAAGCCACGCCACTGCATGCTATTGTGACCTTGTTTGGTGAGTTCCTCTACATTTACTTGGAAGTCCCCATTATTAGTTATAAATAGAAATAATTTGTTTACATTGATGTCGATATCGTTGAGACATGGTGATTGAATTTTTTAGAATGAATGTAATGACATGCACGTTGAAATAGATATTAAAAGATGGCAACCGTTTACGAAGGTTACCTGTTTTCGGATCGGTCGCACACTGCACAGGTGCTAATAATTAACTGAGCTTTAAAATGCCGGCTGGATCGGAATGCGAATCCTTTGACCTGTGTGCACACGCAAGCTATTGGTTATCACGAATACGGTAAGAGCATACGGCAAAACTGATTTTTCCATGTGCTTGATTACAGGTTAAGAATATAGCATTCTGGGTCCATGTTAGTAGATCTTATTAGAGCTTACTTATCTTTTAGGGAAGACTGGAACTTGGATAGAACAATCGGTGGGGAACATACGTTCTCGATGATAGACATAACGAATGGGTCTTCACACACTTTGCATGGGCTTGTTTAGCAGTCCTCATACACTGTGGCCATTGCATTTGTTGGGAATGGATAGCTCATATTTAGATGGCTTCCAGGCATGAAAAATTGAATTTTGAGCAATTAAAAGGTCCCTTAAAGTGTTTTATACTGGTCAGGCTAGCTGCTATGTTATGCACTTAGGCCGCCATGTACGACATATCCTAAGATCTGACCTGTCACTTTTATCCACAAGTATGTGTGTGGGTCTATGCGTTTATTATAAAATAGAAGAATTGAAATAGTGACAGTTGTCCCGTACATTTTGATGTATTATGGAAGACGTTGTGATATTCATATATACGTGAGTTACAGATAAATGTAATTGCTCTATTTGTAGGATATAAATTGTGCATCAAAGATCAACACAATGATCTTTCCTTGTTGCAACTAATGAGAGATTGTGATTTCCTGATATATAGTATGAGGGAGACAGCATAGAGGATATAATCATACTGTTTATTTGTGATCTAAACAGATTTCGATGCCAATATAGGCCCTGAATATGTATCCTGAGGGATTTATTTCTAAAGAGATAGGGATATGCCAACACAGCAGTAAGAGGTACATTTTCTGATAACTTTGCTTGGAATACACTGCTGACAATATACTCAAGTAGATAAATAAGAAAAGTACAGTTCAAGTAACAGATTTCTTATACATTTGATTTAGAATTGGGGACAACAAGTGTATGGGGCCAGCAGATTATATATATTTGAACTTTGGAGATGATGGAATTTCTCACCTGGACATGATGTATTTTAAACAGGAGAATAGGATCCTTGAGCGCTCAATGCACTACATTATAAATCAAGGCACATTACAATGTTGAATTGGTTCACACTGTTGAAGTTATGTTATAATAAATCATGACTTTAGCAATATGAGTTTTGAGTATTTGATACAATCAGCTGTGTCTCAGTAATTGTCTGAAGAATCAACCTGGTGGAGTCAAGGGAGCGACCCCACGCCACGGCCACATCACCCCCCACCTGAGAAACCTGCACTGGCTCCTTGTCAACAAGAGGATATCCTTCAAGCTCCTCACCCACGTACACAAGGCACTCGACAAGACCGTCCCAGCCTACTTCAACAGACGGCCCTCCTTCTACACCCCCAACCGCCAGCTACGCTCTGCCGACCTCTCACTCGCCACTGTCCCACGCATCCGAAGAACAACCACCGGTGGGAGATCCTTCTCCCACCTCGCTTCCAAGACATGGAACACCCTCCCACTGAGCCTACGACACACCCAAGACCTGCTGACCTTCAGGAGGTTACTCAAGACTGGCTGTTCAATCAGTAGCGCCCCCCTCCGCCCAGCGCCCCGAGACCCTCGCGGGTATGTAGTGCTCTTTACAAATGATTGATTGATTGATTGATTGGAATGTTCTTCATGGCATACTGATAAGAGCATTTGTTGGACGTTCTGTAGACCTTTTCTGAAGAGAAGTAAGCATGGTGGTAAACGGTTTTTGAAATTGACACCGAGATTGAATTTAATGTACTGATAAATAAATATTTTGATCATTAGCGATTCGCCCAGTTGTAGCTGAAGGCTTGTGCACTTCAAAATTCTTAATGAGGAGATCACACTATTTATCAGCATGAATGTCAGCTACATAAAGAATAAACCCACTTTTTAGGCCACTTTTAATCATGACAATAATGTATAAAATTCATGTTATAAACTGAACCTTTCGTAGGTGCTTGAAATATCGAGTGATATAATTACCCAATTAAAAGTGTCACTATATCGACCTCAGACAGATGAAAGTCTCATTCGGCCCTGCCAGTTGATGAACCCGTGACCTTGTTGTCTCAGAAAAGATGCCCAGCTCCCGGAGCCATTATTTCTCACCTACGACAATTATGGTTCATTTAACAATTCCGAACTTGCAACCAAAGAAGGCAGTTCTACTGGAGTCCGAAGCAAAGAATAATCGCGTTATCTCACTTTCCCAATCCTGGTAAATCAAACTATATTAGTCTGTCTTTCTAGTACAACAACCACCGAATTGTGTGTGCATTTCTGCACATTTCCGAGGTACGAACCCTTGTGATGCCACTGATCTCTGGAGAGATGTTGTTAGTTATCTCATCTCCCCTCTCCCCAGATATGAGCTGCTGCGCACAGTATGCCGCGTACAGCAGCGGCACATGCTTGATGTTCTTGGCCCTATTATGGGCTTCTTATCCAATCACAATGGATACTGTCAGCCTGAGATCCGGCTTCAATCCTTATCTCCGAAACAATTGCGTCGAATGCTCTCTGGCAGGAGTGGAGAGAAGATGCTAGAAACTGTATAAAACAAGCTCCCTGATGGCTGGATACAGTCCTCAAGATTTACATACAGCTGCAATGGGCGATTAGTTGTCTTTAATGTTAAAGTATAATTGTATTATTAAACCTTTATGCATTATACAAAAAAGCAAGTCTCCAAATATAAAATCCTAGTCTGCAATTAAAGCAAAAATAATTATTCGGGAAGGTTACAATTAGTTACGTCCAAAATTTGCACATTTCTGGCCAGCTCACCAAGACACAAAGGAGGTCAGCTTCTTCCCGGCCATGCATTCTGGAGAAGGAAGTGTTGCCCCAGTTAAGCGCGAAAGTGAAAGTGATCGCGATCAAAGCAGCAGCATTCTAATGATAATAGATGCGCACGAGCACGCTTGTGTGAACGCAAGAACTAGGCAGCACTTTGAACCAGCTGAACCTCTCTCTACTAGGGTACGCCGGACCGATGAACCATTGTGTAAGCACATGCTTCCCCTGTTCTACCCGAATAGATTTTTTAAACTTCTTTAAGCCCATATACAATATCACAGGCTGTCCCACTCAATTTTTAAAGCACCGCCAGAGTGAATGAATCTTTAACTGCACCTCAAACATGAAAATAAAAGCTAAGCACATATAGTCATGTGCAGGCTGTGGGTACACTAGCCCTAGCACAAGTGCCCGGCACATAGAGCCGCTCTCCTGAGTTCATTGTCAGAGCGGGCATCCATGGGTGATTCTGCAGCGCACTGAAGACACGACGCAGGTGCTAGACCCCGCCAAACCTTCCGAGAAGCGTCTCAGCGCTGGAATGTTCTCCCGTCCAGCCCGAGTGAAAGTGATTTATCTTTCCAGCTCAGCCCTTTCCACCGGAGAAAAGAGTTATCATTTCAGGTTACAAGGCTATCCCGGCAGATGTTGGACCCGCTGACAGCCGTTGTGTAATCGCAAGGCCAGCACGCGCTGATACAGTGCGTTCCTTTCTGCGGAGCACCCACGTGTCGGACGCGAGGCTCCGGTGCGCAGAGCGTCGCTGGAGCACCACTTTTATAAAAGCTTCTTTCAAAAGCATGACGCCGCCGTGAGAGCTTGGTTTTTGTGCGTTTTTCGAGGTCTCTTTGCAGAAGGCAAAGTAGTGTTTGAAGAAGATTGTGTCCTTTACCTTTACCAGTCGCCAGCAGCTTGCAAGTTTAATGTGTGTGGCCCTCTTTACATTCATAAAGAATTATCAGAGGACGGAAAGCGCGTGGGCACGGTACAGCCTTAGTTACTGTAGGAGATTTTCCTACTACCTCATGCAGAAACTCGTGCGGCAGCAGGGGTGAGGAAGGGGGGCCTGCACTTGAGGGAGCGAAAATTGCTGTCATTTGGCGGCGCGCGCTCCCGCAAGTAGATCGCCTCACGTGCACGCGTTGCCATTGATGGCAATGCAACGCAGCACGTTTTTGGCCCAAAAAGCAAGTCGATTACATGAGGTCCCCTCCTATGCAACGCATGCACGTTGTGTAGGCGAGACCTAAAAATGAAATAATAAAGAAAATTAACAGGAAGATAAAGGATAGAACAATAATAATGAAATAAGCAATTAAAAGTAAAATTAGACACAAAATAAAATCCTAAAAAGAAATATGACTATCACTTCCCACTGAGTAGAAAGCCTGAAGCAAGAATATCCACTTGCGTTTCATCATTTCTAAATTTCTGGAACAAAACAAATACTTCTCATGGTACAAATATTGTAAAAGCTATGCTGTTAGCACCTAATTTGACCTATCAAAATGGGTCTACTCAAGGGTCAGAAATACATAAGTAAAACTATAGAATGATAAAAGTAAAAGTTCCTTGTTAATTGTTTATACGGTGAGCTGTTAATAAAGGCTAATCATACCTTCTCAATGTGTTCTTCACATCCTGGGGAGAAAAACACAAACAGGTCAAGTTTTTGCTCACAGTCAAATTTATATTTCAAAAAGTTCCTCAAATGCAAAATAGTCTTTCTTGAAGATAAGATTAGCTCAGATAAAGAGATGATTGTGTGAAGGAGGAATACATTCTGCTGGCTGTCATCAGTTTCTCAGTTCCCCCAGGGCCTTTAAACTCACTATCGAGTAGGGCATCTCTTTCTCTAAATACAAGAGCAGTCGCCCGCTCCCTCGCTGAGGGGCACAAATTGTGGTACTCACTATGTACATAAAACTAATAGCACCTCAGTCATTTAGTGTGAAAGAGGACAGGGAAAGATAACGGACAGGGAAAGATAACGTACTGAAGAATAATCACCCAGTCACAAAACAGACAACAGATGTAATTGCAACATAGCAAGGTGCTACTGAACATTAATAATTCTAAGGTAGAAAATTGAATTTGTGTAAAATTTGCAGGATTATTTTGTACATGGCAATTAACAACGTTTCAGGGAGCTCTCAAACACTTTTAACTAGTTTTTAATGCATCTGCTAATCTAGGTCTATTTTTCTCCTTGAAATTTGGACAGCAGACAATAGTAGGTCTCCCCCATCTCATGAATCGTAGACCCTGGAGATGTTAATAGATCATCTACCTATTCGTTTTTTGCCAGACTCAACTTTGGTTGCTAGGCCATGGTCACAAGGATTTCTTTGCAGACAGTATAGCTATGTTGATTTCAGAACACGTATTCTCATAGTAATGTTTTAGCTAGACATTATGCTTGTAGATCTCAGTCTGGGTCTTCATCTCCTAACATCATTCTGCACAATGTGCTAAATGCACAATCTGGTATTGCTGATGTCTGGGAAGGAAAGAGGTTAACTCCAAAGCCTGAGACCTCTCATGTTCAAGTCTTACTTTTTTATCTGGGCCCTTTTTCTAAAACATTATTTTACAGTTCTGATACAATCATTGTTCAGCTATGTCCCTGGGCAATTCTGTCTTCAACTAGGCAAGGAACCTTTTCTCTACAGATGTATACATCGCAACAGCCCTATAATGTATTCTCTAGATATCCCATGTTGTATCTTTTCAATTTGTCCTTGGTTTTCTTTTGGACTTGCCTGACAAATACTGGCTGCCTTTGCAATAGTTTTCAACTACACTATTCATGCTTTTCTGCATTGTATTGATCAATGGAGTTTCTGTTATTGGTGTCCAGTGTTTCAGGCTGCTGCTCCAGAGGAGTAGATGTTTCAAAAGAAAGACGTGATTTTCGTAGGTTAGTGCCTATGCAAGTACAAGGCTTGGACTCTATCCTTAAGATCTGCTTTGAAACCACTGTGGGATTAATGTTATGTTTTTTCTTTCTAATTTTGCTTAAATCATTTAATTTATAAAGTGAGCGTCCACTCATAAGCATCTCTTCTACTAAAAGTGAATAAAAGTTCACACAGAGTCAGCGCTAAGAGGGATGGAAAACAGACACTTTAAAAAAAGCCGTTTTAACACTTTTTTTTAAACTCGAGTTGATTGCGCAAAGATGATCATAGAGAGCGACTTTTCATTCGAACAAGTCTGATCATTGATACTTGCAAGAGTAGTTGTGCATTTGAGCATAAGAGGCGAGAGGTCCTGGGTCTTCCAAAGTTTAATGACTTTTTTAGCCTATGAAATAATTGCCTAATCACACACAGAAACACCTCGACTCAATATTTCACATTGATATACCCCCTGGGCAGAGACAGCTTTTTTTGAAACTCGAGTTGATTGCGCAAAGATGATCATAGAGAGCGACTTTTCATTCGAGCAAGTCTGATCATTGATACTTGCAAGAGTAGTTGTGCATTTGAGCATAAGAGGCGAGAGGTCCTGGGTCTTCCAAAGTTTAATGACTTTTTAAGCCTATGAAATAATTGCCTAATCACACACAGAAACACCTCGACTCAATATGGGCAGAGACAGACATAGCGAGGGTAGGGTAGTGCTGCCTAATTTATTTATTTTTTATTATATATCACTCCTGCTGGGTCCAGAATACAAAGTTACTGCTTTCTGACACTAAGACAGGTACGCTGATCTTGTATCAATTTAAAACCCTTGCTTACCTTCAGTAACTCCACACCCTGCTGCTGACACTTGGATTCGATGTCTGTGATCAGGCTCCTGAGGACGGATTGCTGTTCTTCTAATTTAGTTAATGTCTCCTTGATGCTCTGCAGATTGTTCTTCTCTTCCTGCTCCAGGTCTTTTAGGTAACAAGATTGTTCCTTCTCCAAAAACTCCTTGAGCTTCTCAAACTCATTAGCGATTCGCTCTCTCTGGCTTTTGAACATGGCCTGCAACATAAAAATAAATTGCTAGCACCTCAGACATATGTAATACGTTTATCAACTCGGGCTAATCCACTATGACATACGTTATCCTATCATTCACTGGTTGATTGAAGGCCATCATATTTGCCAGATCAGAGAAAGGGGTGTCCAGTAGGACAGTGGAAGACAGAGCAGGTAGTTTTATCCCTCGTGTGGATATATCCTATTCTGCTATTTGAAGCCTATGTGGAAGAAAGGAAGTGCTTTGTTGTGATGGGAAGAGAACTGAATGGCTCCATTGTAAGCTTTGATAGATACATCTATTGGTAAACTGATATTGTTTAACGGCACTGATCATTTCTCATGAACTTCACTGTGGCATGATAGGGATCTGACAGGACTGGACTGGGAAAATAATACAGCCTTAGCAAATGTTTTGAATCCAGCCATCATGTGCACCATGTGAGTTAAACTCTTGTCCTCCAGAGTAGAATCTTTCCAAAGATAATTAAGGATATGTAAAGCAGTTAGATCCCTTTTAGACTTGCTGATAAATGTTTTATAATTAAATATTCCAATACATACAGAGTTTGCCACACTAACTAGTAGCACTATTCCTCCACAGCATCTAATCATGCATGCACCTATGTAAAAATTGTGTGCCTGACAAGAACTACTACAAGATGCTTTCTTCTCATCAATCCCTTCATCTGCCTTCGGATGGGCCCAAGCTCCTCATGCATACCCTTATTTCACATAGTATTGCTCTGCAAGTAACTTCTTATCCTGCAAAGGAAAAGACAAGTGTGAAAATGTAAAGTTAAGATGGATTGGATTTGACATATCAGTGGTAACAGCTCAAATATTTCCTGTTTTTCTATCATGTATAACAACAAAGGACACTTACAATATACCTGAAACCCATGGTGCAATTTATTTACACAGAAGGTCCATTTCAAGCACAAGTTGGAATTTGTGCTAGGTTGCATTTGAATATGGGTACATGAAACCTTTTCTCTAAATGTCCTGCTAAAACAGGCCTTTGTTGCAAAGTTGGCACATACAAACCAGGAAATATATCAAGGCCCCAATTCCAATTCAGTTTATGCATGTGGCCAAACTCTTGGTTCAGCTCTCTCTATTAATTTGGGAACATTCTCACCTCTACTAACAGTACAAGAGTGCATCAAATTGGAAATGAATGCTAAATCAACCAATCATGCCTGTGTGGTATATAAATAAATAATACCGGATCTATTTTTGAATGAATGAATGAATAACAGACAGCTCAATAAAATAAGAGTCAAGATTCGAGGTAGTAGGAGTTTCTGCAGGTTTATTACAGCATAAGGACAGGATCAGGACAACCTGCATAGGAACAGAGGTGACAGGGCCCAGCAGGACAACTGGGGCCCAGCAGCTGCCGGGGCTTGATCTGGGATGAGCGCGCTAACTTTCAATAACAATACATCAACTTATATACATAGCGCAAACACATAGCATTACATTGCAGTAGGCGTAACAGTGGGTGGAGCAGAAGGCGTGACGCGTAGCAGTCGCGAAAGATAACAGTAGAAAGAGGTGTAACTGGGAGTATACTTAGGCATGTGATGAAAACGTAACAGAATATGTCATGAATGGGCGGAAACATTGGAGGGGGCTACCTAAGGAGCCGGGACCTCTAATCTAATGGTGCGCGTAAACTGGCAATGACGTGTTACTAGGAGAAGCTGGGGGCTACGAACTCTGTGCTAGGAGCAGAGACTAGAGTCTGGAGGGTCGGAGCGACATGTACCTAAACCCTATCTGGTATCTGATGTTTAGGGAACATGTTGATATAAACTAGAAGTCATGAGGGGAAAAGCTAACTTGATTCTAAGACTGGACCATGCATTATTCTACATGTAGTGCGTGATGAAGAATATTAAATGAGCATTAATACAGTATTTCTCTAACGTGGAGCCGAATAGGCTAGACAATGACGGAAACTATTGATGCAGTTCAGTAGCTTAGGAATGCAAAGAAGGAGGACTGAACTGATAACTGGAACTATAACATACTTTTGGCAGACTCAGAGGCAGAGCCAAGCTGCACCGGGCACTGCGAGGCAGGAAGTAAGTGAAGGGTCGAGGATACAGGTGGGGGCTGTATCGCTCCTCAGCGAGGCTTTCAGGAGACAGGAGCTGAATCTGATGTCCGGGCCCTTTTGAGGCCTAGAAACGGGGACTTTATACTGGAATAACGTGCATACTGAGAACCGTGGCAACATTACTTTACATAGGCATGATATTCGTAGTATTCACGAGGACTGGAAAATGTCATACCAGAGGTGGACACAACTATAATTGCGTCATTAATCAGACATGGGGAATAACATATGCATATTGGTCATGCACACATAACATATGATGGATGAGGCGTAGGGACACAGAACATGGCAAAATTTACTTTTCCACATTCCCTCCTTGTCACTACGTTTCCATCAGGAAACATCAATTTTCATGATACCGTCTATCATTTCATACAGTACCATTTGCTCGTCTCGAATTATCCTGGAACGGGACTTAGAACGGGGCTTGGGACTAGGAATACAAGAGGTAGCACACATGCTGCAAATCGCAGGGCCACATTGTATACAGAGGCAGCAGCTAAATATGATCGCTACTGCAATACCTAGAAAGGACAGGACTTTCCATCCCCATGCGGAAATTATATTCCAGAACCAACCTGTCCATGTCCAGGTGCCTGGATCTTGGTGTAACAGATGGGCAATTTTATGGAGTCTGGTTATAGCTGAATAAACAGACGGCGCGTTATTTGGAATAAAAATGCAGCAACTAGATCCGATGACTCTACAGGCCCCGCCCCTATCGGCCAGTATGACGTCAAGGACGAGACGATTTTGCAAAACGACAAATCTCATAGCAGATTGTTCTTCGGTTAGGTTACCTAGAGCAGAGGCAGTCTCATTTACTACAGCTTCAAGGGTTCTTGTTAACCTACGGATCAGTTTACTATTCTGGACAGGTCCTACAAAGAAGAAGAAACCTTTATTGAAATCTGTATACTGTTCTAGAGTAGTTTCAGTATAATCGACAATTGGGGACTCCCTTCTATGTCTAATGTGTACTAGATGTGTGTTTCTGTGATAATCAGATGGGGCTAGGAAAACAGGTGGCAGTAGGAAAGCAATGTAACAGGTTCCCTCCCAATCGAGGGGCAGACGGACATATGCAGTTTGACCACAAATAAAATAAGAATGACGTGAAGCTTTGAAAACAGATTTCCTACTGTCACTATACTGGATAACAGTAGTACAATCACTATGTCCTACGTGTACGGAACCATAACTACGGACACATAATTCGCCTTTGACAGGTAGTACTGAAATAGCAGGTAAGTCTGGAGTAGTATCAGACTGAACATTCAGGACCATGAAATTCGACGAATAATTACCTAAATTATACACCTCATTTTCTAGATCTAAACCTGTTCTGTGGGGGAGACCTTGCTTGTCTGGAAAACATGTACTGTTAAGAAAAGACATATCTGTTGAGGATGACGTTAACGTGAACCATGCTCCACACGAACCATTGTGTGAGAATGGATAAGGAAAGAGTGGCAGAACTCCCTTCGGTGTCTGAAAAGGGGGGAGTCGACCACACACCCAACAATTAGTGGCATTGCTGGTCTGGTGTGAATAATGTAACATACGGATAAATGAGTTGTTGCGCATAGCGAGGCGGTATGAATATTCGTGAGGAGGCAGATCACTAAACGTGTGCTCTACTGTAGCATTAGCAGACATATTTACATGAGGAACTGGAAAATACAGATAGAACGCATAGCTGGTGCAGGAAATCATAATGCTGATGAATAATACGAAACTCAGAAAAACGATACATTGAATTGAACTTCGACTGACTCTCTCACTATGGGGGTCTATTTTATACATATCAGAAACAGTCTAACCGTTTCACCTAGGGGAGGACTTATACAATCAAACTGACTGACTTATTTTACTAGACCTGAGCTTTAACTTATACTCCTGTTGCGGAGTTTTCTCTAACAAGGGAGGGGTTGTAATAATGTCTTGTGCGGGACAGTCCTTAAGAGCAATATTCTGGCAGTCCTTCAAATCCTGGGAAATGTTTTTAGAAACGGATTTCAGTCCTTTAAAAAGTTTAATATGAGAAAGGTGGACCCACCCCTTCCTGCCTTCCAACTTGACGGCAGTACGGGTGGTCAAGAGGACCTGACGTGGCTCCTTCCAACGTGGTTCCAGCGGACTTGATCTGTGGAAATTCCGGACCATCACTAGGGAGCCTGGAACGATCTCGTGCGGTGCCACCTCGGTATTGTCTGGAAATGCGGCGGCAACCTGTGAACGACATGAGTTGAGGGCAGACATCAAGGAAGCTAGGTAATCTGTCAGCATATTACATGAAACATCGGTAATACTTCGGGGTCTAGGAGTACCCCACATGTTAGGGGGGCGGCCGAATACGACCTCGTACGGGGACAGACCTGATCTGGAATGTGCAACCATGCGCATATAAAACAAAGCGACTGGCAGAGCTACTAGCCAGTCCACACCTTTTTCTTTACAAACTTTTGCGATACGGATTTTCAGAGTCTGGTTATGTCTCTCTACGAGACCGGCTGCTTCAGGATGGCGTACACAATGAAACTTCCACTGGTACCCTAACAACAGGGAAACATGCTTCATTAACTCTGAGGAGAATGGCTGACCGTTATCAGAATATACGACTCTAGGGAGTCCATACCTAGGGAAAAATTCACGAACCAACTGTTTGGCAGTGGTCGCGGCTGTGTAATCTGGGACTGGATATGCTTCTGTCCACCTGGACAAAGCGCATACTACTACAAGGACATACTTGAAACCTCGACATCGCTCCATCTGAATATAATCCATCTGGAGGACCTCAAAAGGGTGGTCAGGGGGCTGGAAACCACCTTGTTCCACCGGGACACTTTTACCTGGGTTAAACTGACAACATATCATACAGGTACGGACTTTCTGTTTGGCTGCAGCTCGTAAATGCTTGTTGAACCAAATGTTCTGGATACTGTCTAACATAGCTTTTTCTCCTAAATGTGCTGGACTATGTGCGGTATTGATAATGACTTGAACCATAGAATCGGGGAGAAACCATGTGGCTCTACCCTTCGTTAACCATCCTTGATCTGTCTGGACCCCTCCTTGTTCAGACCATTTCTTGATTTCATCGGGAGTAGCATGTAACTGTATATCTATGACGTCTTGAGTAGGGTCCTTAACTGTCATGCATGTAGTCGGATCTGGAGTATGTGTCTGATTAACTGGAATGTCTGGAGTCTGTGCTGTAAGCTTGGCTGTGCGATCTGCTAGATCATTACCTTGAGAAATAATGTCAGTAACTTTCGTATGTGCTTTGCACTTCATGATAGCAATAGATGTCGGTAAATGTATGGCATCTAACAGGGCTTGAATAAGGAGACCATGCTGAATCTTGGTTCCATGAGAAGTCATGAAACCTCTCTCCTGCCAGAGCACTCCGAAGTCGTGTACAACTCCGAATGCGTAACGTGAATCTGTGTAAACATTAACTTTCAGGTTCTTGGCGTGTATACAGGCTTGTGTCAGGGCGACTAGCTCTGCTGCTTGAGCGGACAGGGTATCAATACGGTGTGTCTCAATAACTTCGGTGTCAGTAGTTACTGCATATGCTGCGACTAGTTCTCCTGTACTAGTTCTCATACATGAACCATCCACATAAAGTGTCAGGTCGGGATCTGGTAACGGAATATCTGTCAGGTCTTGTCTTGGCTTTGTCGTAATGTTAACTACTTCCACACAATCATGTGTGTCTGGATTTAAATTAACTGATGGTAACAGTGTAGCAGGATTCAGAACGTTGCAGCGTCTGATTTCTATGTGTGGCTGGAACAGTGTCAATTCATAACCTGTTAAACGTGCAATTGTCAAGTGCTGTGTTTGTGTTCGGTTTAAAAGAACTTCTACGGAGTGTGGAACTTGTACTGTCAGGGAATGCCCTAAAACTATGGAATCACTTTGTCTGATAGCTAGTGCTGTGGCTGCAACTGACTTGAGGCACGCAGGCAACGCCTGGGCGACTGGATCTAATGTGCTCGAAAAATAAGCACAGGGCTTGTATTGTCCTGCTTGATCTTGTGTGAGAACAGATAATGCTGTACCTTCACGTTCAGTAACGAAAAGTGTAAAAGGCTTACTGTAGTTCGGTGTAGCTAGAACTGGAGCTTGACATAGGGCTTTCTTTAACTCATTGAAACTAAGTGTATGGTCAGATGTCCAAGGGAGGACAGTCGATACGGCTGCCTCCTGTGTCGTTAACTGTATCAGTGGCTTGACTAGAAATGCATACTGGGGAATCCATTGTCTACAATAAGAAGTAAGGCCGATAAAGGCACGTACCTCCTTCTGGGTTCTGGGCTGGGGAAGACTCGCTATTAACTGGATACGGTCGGGTGTCAACTGCCTACCCCTCTTGGACAGCAAGTGTCCTAAGTATACCACTTGCTGGACACAGAATTGAAGCTTCGAAGGTGACACCTTGTGCCCCATCTCGGCTAGAAAATACAGGACTGTAAGTGATGCTCGCTCGCAGTCGCGTTCAGAACGGGCTGTGATCAGTAGATCATCGACATACTGGAGTAGGGCAGTGTCAGTTGGCATGTGAATGTTGTCTAGTTGTCTCTTGAGTGCTTGACTGTAAATACTAGGGCTTTCTGTGAAACCTTGAGGAGCGCGTGTAAACATATAGCTCCTTCCGTTTAAACAAAATCCGAAAAGAAACTGGCTGTCTGGATGAATTGGAACACTAAAAAATGCATTCTTGAGGTCAATGACAGTGAAAAACATGGCTTCGGAATCAATAGCAGTTAACAGGGAAGAGATGTCTGGAACAACTGGGTACTGAGGAATAATACATTTATTAAGCTCTCGTAAATCAATCACTAATCGATATACTGGGGGTGCATTTGGATCAGTACGTTTCATGACTGGAATGATCGGAGAATTACACACATTGGAGTCAGTTTCTACAACTACTCCTTGAGCCATGAGCTCGTCAATAATTTTGGATAAGGCTGCTACAGCCTCAGGTGGCAATCTGTACTGTCTGATTCGTGGTAACACTACACCTGGTTTGAGAGTCACACGATGGGGTGTGATTTGCATGTAACCTACATCAGTTGGACCTTGCGCCCATAAGTGCTGTGGAACATTAGACAATCTTGAATCAAAATCTCGTAATACATAGTGACCCTTAAAGTCACGTAGGAACAGACGTATTCCCTCTGGGGAACAGCAAATAACTGCACCTAATTCGTTCAGTGTCTTAATGCCTAATAGATTTTCTGGACATGTCTTAGTGAGTAACAGATCAGTAGTGCGGGACAATGGACCTACTTCTAGAGTGACTGGCTTTGATATCTCATTAACTATTGGCTTTCCTGAAAATCCAAGGGAAACATTTCTTGAGCCTGAGAGCGGAGCCCCTGGAACTTCGGCATGGCTAATTGTGGTCCTACTTGCCCCTGTATCGATCAAAAACTTTCTGTCTTTCCCTAATACTTGACTATGAACATAGGGACCTTCTTGATCTACGGGTATCTCGATGAGAGGCAAGCCTACCTCCCTCTCTAGGCTGTTTCATGAATATGGCTGATACTCTGGATACTCTGTCTGAGCATACTGGTACATCTGTGATGTAACGTGCTGTGTTGCAGCAATAGGCTGCGGTGCGGAAACTGTCTGTTGTGCATTCTGTGACTGCGGAGTCTGTGAAACTTGTTCTTGTCTAGGCGGACGTGGTCTTTCTTTAGTCTTACCAGTAGCTATATTATGTTTCAGAACTGCACACTCGTTTATAAAATGACCTGGCTGTTTACAATAATTGCAGTTCCCTTTAACGGGAGCTGCAGGATGACTGGCTTGATTCGGACCCCTCTTCTGACTGTCTTGAGGAACAGATTGTGCAACTAGCACTTTCATTTTCGTGTCTTTCATACGTTTTCTTTCGTGTTCTTGCTCTTCCCTGATTCTATTCTGGTGATACTGGAGCATCTGGAGCATCTGGGACGGGGTATTTGCTTGCCAGGTGCTTTCGACTTTCAAAACTCGATTTTTAATTTGTGGACTTGAATTCTCGACTAATTTGGTAACGAAAAGGTGAGGGTATGACTCACTACTTGTCTTGAGACCACTGTTAATACTGAAACATTTCTCAAATCTAGAATAAAAATCACTAATATCTTCATCTTGTTTCTGTTTACAGGCTGAGATTGCATCCCAGTCTTCTTTTCTCGTTGTCAATAATCTAGGTAAAACTTGAATCAATAATTCTGGTAATTCTTTACATTTATCTCCAAGACCGGTACCTGGTACTCGTGCCTTGTCTTCAGCTTCTAGAACTGCCCAATCGATCTTTTTCTCTCCCACCTCCCATTCCTTTTCCTTTAACTTTTCATACACCCCTGCGGGTAACAGGACCTTTAACATTTTAATGATATCTGGGTAAGTGTATTCTCCCATACGGAGCATGTCTTTTAATTCTCTATGGAACCCGGCTGGATCTTTGTCATGACAGGGAATTAATTTCTTCATTTCAAGAAGTTCCATCTTTGAAATCGGAGTGTATACAAACACTCGTTGCATTACGCCACCCGCCCCTTGGACTGGGTGGACTTCTCGTAACGGATTCTGTCTGTCTATGTAAAATGATTTACTTTCTGGGGGTGAGACATGAACAAAATGCGGATTCAGGAACGTTCTATACTTGTGACGCTGTTCTAGAATGACACTCATTAAATCGGTACCTAGACCTCTCCATCTATACTGGAGTAACTCGTTCAGGATATCATGCAACGGACCTGGATCAGAATGTTGACCCTCATACAGAGTAATAAGGTGTTGGATCATATACATACCCACCAGTCGTTGCTCGGCTGGGGGCAGTTTCAGAAACATTTGTGCCACTATTTCGTCTGGAAAAGTGGTAGAATCAGTAATCCATCGGACTGCTGATCGGGCTAGTTCTTGTTCATGCATGGTACTTAACTCACTATAACCGATTCGTGATTTCAGAATGTGATCGGTAGCTTGAAATACTTGTTCTAGAGAACCTTGTTCTGGTGCTGGATGATGAAAAATAGACTTGTGTTCTAGACGTAAATGGCGATCCGGAAATCTAGATTTTCCTACATACGCTATTCTGGCGGAATTCTCGTCTTCCTCTTCAGGATCAGAGATACTTTCTTTCTCGCTTACTTGTGCTGCTTTACGCTGGTCGTGTAACCTTATTATTTCTTTACGAATTTTCTTGTACATACTCTCCATGGCACCGACGGTCTTGTGCTTACCCTCGGCTATATTATCACTCCACCTTGTCAGGATTCTCATTTCGGCAGAATCTTTAGACGGGTAATCTTGTTCTCTTATTAGACAATTGATCAGGAACTTTAATATCATGAGCTGAATCTCGGCTTTCCTTTGAGACATAATCTCGCCAATACTTTCTGGATCATCCCCTGTACGGATGAAACGATATATTCTGTCTAGATCTTCTTTCATATTCGGTAAGGTGACTAGATACTCGGCCACCTTTCTTACGCGGAATGAATATAAAACCATATTATCCTCGCCTGGGACTGGATCATAGACACATTCGGCAAGGGCTTGTCTGATTTCTGCAACAGACTGATATCTAGGCGTACGCTGTGATGCTTGTGCATGTAATTCGGCTAACGTTAAACGCTTGTGTGGCAGCGGGGTTTGAGGAAGACCTCCTCCCGCGGCCCCTAAACCAGAATCATCAACTGATGCTTTTTGTGCTGGCAGGGTCGGTAATTGTAACGTGGGCTGGACTTGTATGGCAGGCTGACCCGGGGGAGCTGTTAAGGGCACCCCGGTGCCTGGAGGAGCAGGAACTACCTGATTTACAGGCACTGGCGGAGCGCGAACAGGATTTGCATATTCGGGGACTGTGTCGTCCAAGTAGGACGAAATAAAAATATCAGCTGCGGTCTGTTTGTGACGTAACTTAGTCGGAACTAATGGTGGCGGGAAATTATTGGATGCCTCTGGGGTCGCTTTTGGCACACCTTCGGCAAGAAGAGGATACATACCCTTAATGAGGGCATGCCTCTGTCTGTCTGACTGTTCGGCTTTGACTTGTTCACCTATCTCGATTAATTCTCTTTCTTGGGCTCGTTCCTGGGATTCTCTACTTAACTCTGACTTTCTGACTTCTTTCTCGGTTCTTCTATGAGCTTCCTTACGCCATAACTCGATGGCATCTTTCTGTGACTGTCTGGCTTTCTTTTTCCATAATGCTTCTTCCACTCGCATGATACATTCGGCATCCCATGTACCCGATACGGGCCATCTATACTTTTCTTCTAACTGTTTGGTATACTCTACCCATAAATCTAGATACATTATGGCGCTTATGCCATGTTTCTGATACATAAAGTGACCTGGACTGTCCCTGGGCGGGACAGGAACCGCTTCCTCTAACAGACCCTTTCTAGTTTTTAACTGACGTAACTTGGAAAATATAGGCATGACTGAACTGTAATCTGGACACAATACAATACACAATAAAAACACGAAATCACATCACACTCATACCACAACAGTAAAATACATGAAGAACATTATAAATAACAGTTCGAACAGAATATTACCTGGAATACTGAGAACAGAAACAGAACAGAATTTCTCGAGAACGGAACAGACTAGAATTACTGGATGCACTGCTGTAACAGTACGGAACATACCGGTCCCATAAAGGGACGCATCAAGACCCGTATCCACCTAGGTGAACACTTCGTTTGTGAGTCTGGGCACCACCAACCCACGGACCAGGAGTCAATTTAGATTGGTCCTGTCTAGATACTACCCCAGCAATGGTACTCACCGGGCAGCACGGAACGGAAGGCCTCGGACTGGACTGGACTGCGGACGACGAACTTCGGACTTCAGTTACAGGTGGGCCTCCGGATACCTCGGACCTTGGACTCTCGGCTTGGGCTCTGGTCGGGACTCGCCGCGTTCCTCCACCGTCTCGTTTGGATGCTGGACCGCCTCCTCCGTCTCCTCCGTGGGCCTGAGGGATACTTGGAGCAGAAATATCTGCCAGTGCACGGTATGGTTCCGTCACGACTGCAGAGGGTCAGGGGGTCGGCGTGGCTTCACCGACGCGTAGGGAAAGGGCAAGTCCCTGTTCGGGCGCCATTATGTGGTATATAAATAAATAATACCGGATCTATTTTTGAATGAATGAATGAATAACAGACAGCTCAATAAAATAAGAGTCAAGATTCGAGGTAGTAGGAGTTTCTGCAGGTTTATTACAGCATAAGGACAGGATCAGGACAACCTGCATAGGAACAGAGGTGACAGGGCCCAGCAGGACAACTGGGGCCCAGCAGCTGCCGGGGCTTGATCTGGGATGAGCGCGCTAACTTTCAATAACAATACATCAACTTATATACATAGCGCAAACACATAGCATTACATTGCAGTAGGCGTAACAGTGGGTGGAGCAGAAGGCGTGACGCGTAGCAGTCGCGAAAGATAACAGTAGAAAGAGGTGTAACTGGGAGTATACTTAGGCATGTGATGAAAACGTAACAGAATATGTCATGAATGGGCGGAAACATTGGAGGGGGCTACCTAAGGAGCCGGGACCTCTAATCTAATGGTGCGCGTAAACTGGCAATGACGTGTTACTAGGAGAAGCTGGGGGCTACGAACTCTGTGCTAGGAGCAGAGACTAGAGTCTGGAGGGTCGGAGCGACATGTACCTAAACCCTATCTGGTATCTGATGTTTAGGGAACATGTTGATATAAACTAGAAGTCATGAGGGGAAAAGCTAACTTGATTCTAAGACTGGACCATGCATTATTCTACATGTAGTGCGTGATGAAGAATATTAAATGACCATTAATACAGTATTTCTCTAACGTGGAGCCGAATAGGCTAGACAATGACGGAAACTATTGATGCAGTTCAGTAGCTTAGGAATGCAAAGAAGGAGGACTGAACTGATAACTGGAACTATAACATACTTTTGGCAGACTCAGAGGCAGAGCCAAGCTGCACCGGGCACTGCGAGGCAGGAAGTAAGTGAAGGGTCGAGGATACAGGTGGGGGCTGTATCGCTCCTCAGCGAGGCTTTCAGGAGACAGGAGCTGAATCTGATGTCCGGGCCCTTTTGAGGCCTAGAAACGGGGACTTTATACTGGAATAACGTGCATACTGAGAACCGTGGCAACATTACTTTACATAGGCATGATATTCGTAGTATTCACGAGGACTGGAAAATGTCATACCAGAGGTGGACACAACTATAATTGCGTCATTAATCAGACATGGGGAATAACATATGCATATTGGTCATGCACACATAACATATGATGGATGAGGCGTAGGGACACAGAACATGGCAAAATTTACTTTTCCACACCTGACACATTACAACTTAAGAGCTGTGTCTAGCTTCAGTTATGCATAAAGCATAAAGTCAATGAGTGATAGAGACATAGTTATGACATTGTGGTATAGTCTTCTTTAGGCCAGTGTTGAAGATGTCCTAATGGATACAAAGAAGTTGTTCTAGATCCTGTGTGCATAGATGGAAAAGTCATGATGCCTTGAATATTTTTTTACACCTCTTAGTCTGCAGTCTGATGGTGGCATGGCTGCAGTTGTGATGAGATACAGCTGCAATAGCGAGCTTATCTGGAAGATAAGAAGAGGTGCTGTCAATGATGGCTTTGTGAATTATGCAACTAGTTTTGAAAATGGTGAGAGACCGCAAATAGGGGGTGGGAATGGCGTTCCATCAGTATGGGGAGATGTGATCATATTTCCTCAGAGACTGGATGAGATTTACTGTGGGATTTAGTGTGTCCTTAAGTGGTGCCAGTCTCGCATGCTATGAAGCAGGGCATTACCACCATCCAAATTAAGATGTTAGAGGGCTTGAACCAACATTATTTTTGTATAGAATACATTTGCTGCGATAATCAGTTGAAAGAAGCAGATGAAAGATGGAGTACCGCAGGGCTCATCCCTCAGTCCGACACTTTTTAATATCTACGTGTCGGACCTAGCAAGAGTCATCAAAGCCTATGGGATGAGCCTTACATCTTATGCGGATGACACTCAGTTGGTGTTGGCAGTATCTGATGATGGAGAGAAGGTGGCAGAATGTTTTCAAGAAGGAATGTTGGCCATCAGCAACTGGATGGCCAGCAACTGCTTGAAACTTAACTCCGAAAAAACGGAGGTTATTATTTTCGGAAAGCTCTCCCCGGAATGGTCCGGCTTATGGTGGCCTTCACCACTGGGTACTTTACCCAGTCTGGTACATAAGGCTAGGAATTTAGGAGTCATTTTTGATGACAATTTGAATTTTCTATCACATACTAACCAAGTAGTCTCAACTGCCTTTTATAAACTCAAATTGATTAAAAAATTGATTCCCTATCTTATGGAAGCTGCAGGTAAAATGTTGGTCAGCACTTTGGTGATGTCCTCCTTGGACTACTGTAACAGGCTGTTTGCCAATGCACAATGCAGGGTGATTAATAAATTGCAAACAGTCCAGAATGCTGCCGCAAGACTGCTATCGGGGCCCCCCAAATTTAAACCCATAACCCATGTCATCAGGAGTTACCATTGATTAACGGTCAAGAACCGGTTTAAATTCAGAGCTCTATGCATAGCATTCAAAGCTGCACATCAACTGGGCCCTCAGTTCCTGAAAGATCATCTATCATTCTACTGTCCCAATAGGCAACTTCGCTCAATGACTGCCTTTCAGTTACAGGTCCCTAGAGTAGACAGTATCTTGGGGAGATCGGCGTTTCGTAGTTACAGCGGCCAGACTGTGGAACGCTCTGCCCCCACAGATCCGTTCATGTCAGAAACTATTGCACTTCCGTAAATTGATAAAAACATGGCTGTTTAACCAATAAGCGGTGGCTCTCCTGTAAGCTGAAGTGTATTATGGTCATCTATCCTTCAGTTACCTTTTGATCCTGCTCAGTTCATAGCGCCGAGACGCCCAAGGGCATTTGTTGCGCTCTATAAGTTTTAAAAATAAATAAATAAATAAAATAAAAGTCATTACAGGCAGCAAAAGCGTAAATAGTAGATACAGTTTTACCATGGTGCTAAAACAGTGTGTATATATGCAGGCCTATAAACAAGGAGTCAGGCGTACTACTACTATGCAAACCCTACTCTCAGTGTAGCAATAGTGTGTGTAGGTGTAAAGCCAAGAATCTCCCCAAGGGACGACCGCTGCGAGGTGAAGTCTCAGCATGCAGGGAACCTCAGTCTCAGCTGAAGTGCCTCCTCCGCTAATCTATCGGCATGCTCATTATTTATAATAGAAAGCAGCCTTGCGATGTACGTTGTAGATTAGCAAAGTTATGGATATGAAGATAGCTCTGTAACCCTGTGGATGAAGATAGAACGACATTTGTACATAGTACTTTAAGGGGCCTTGTACATGTTCTAGGCATCATGATCATGTAGTGTGAAGCTAGATGTGTTGTTTCAGAGAAACTAATCTAACATTGTTGTGCATGCAAAAATGTGCAAAAATTCACAGCAGAAATGTTATTGTGAAAAAGAGGACAATGTAAGAAATGAGCAGCTTCGCTACATGGGCCTAACTCAGGAACATAACACCCACTCCTCATACTAAGGCTCAATATATCAAAGTTACCTAAACAGTCAACAGCCTATAATGAAACAAAATTAAAAAGGTTATAAAACTAATCTTAAAATCATCTAAAAAGCAAGCTTCCCTCTAAAATATGAATATAAAAGCCTTAAAGTCATTACAATATTTGAAATTCCAAGCATTCAGAAAGCAATGGTGCCTAGAAAAAACAAAAAGCTGTTTTGATTAATTTTTGTAAAAAACCGGCCAAATTGGTCCCACAGGGAAAAAGCCAATTGTTTATGTGTTCCGTGTGTTCGATGCAACATTGCTGTTGCCGACAACTGTAAACGATGGTCCCAGAGGTGCATCTTGAAGCAGGTTTATGGAGCAAAGGTGATTCCATCCAATTCCCACAGTAGCCGAGGGAGGGAGGGACTGCATCCTGTGAGCATGTCGTTGAGCCGGTGTCCATCTCACTAGGAGCCAGAGCATCCCAGGGTGGCTTGAAGAATGCATTAATCAGCAATGGAGCACACTGGTGACAACAATACACATGGGCCTTTAAGGAGTCCATCAATACCTAATTGGCCAGAGGCGCAACCGATTGTGATCCTAGGCCTAGATCCAAAACACATTTGTGGCTGCAAAGCAGGCAGTGGAATACAGGTTGTACGCAGTGATTCAAACAGGCCTGAAGGACAAGAACCAATGCTCATTTAATTCTCAAACCTGAAGTGTGCCGAAGCAGTGTACCATGCGCTCACGGCATTGCAGCACAAACAGTGCGGTCTCCATTCCGGGTTGAAATGAGGCGTCCATTGCGGAGCAAAAATATTAAAATCAGGATTCTGGCCACAAGCAGCAGGATAAGCGGGAGCCTGCCAAAAATGCTTCCCAACATGGAGTGTATGAAAGATGGTATACCTACAAATGTCGTCTGAAAGGTGCTAACCAGTCCAGAGTCTATACATTTAAAAAGTGAACTATTCCCTTCGTATCAGACATATTAAAGAAACGGTGAACCAGCTCCCCAAAATGTACCGGGAAGTTAGTGTGGAGTAGTGTCTGTATCTCACACGAGGACCTTGCCACCTGGAGAACAAACATCTCTCTGGCTGAAGTTAAGGCCACATCCTTTTGAAAAAGCATGGCTTTCTGTTTGCTCAGAGAATCAAAGAGTATGTTGGAAACATTTACTGAAGGCCGTTGCGTTGCCTACAATACTTGTGTGCAACAAGTGACTATGGAATTAATTGTCACCAGAAAAGCGATGACCAGTTCCATTTCAACCTTGATGATCATTCAGCATCAAATAGCTCCCATTTGAGAGCAGCTTGAAAACTGGATGAATCAGGGTAGCTGGGAAACCCTTCAGATAACAGGACAAATTCGCTACAGAAGCATTGCATTCCCCATGTAGAAAAATGTCCTTGCAAACTAGGGCCCCACCTAAAGCATCCTCACAGTCGGAAGCACTAAGGAAAACGTCTGTGTCCCCATTCCTACATCTAAACCTAAATGATAACTCCCAATATTCATGCACACAACCTTCCCCTAGAGCTTCGTATCTGCCTACCTGTTGGTATTGGTGATAATATTGGAACTGGAAAGTCGTAACCAGTAGGGTGATGCAACCATGGATAATCCAGTCTGTGGATGGTGTCTCAGTATCGGTGAAACTTTTCCATATGCAACATGGTATATTTTGCATCTCTGCATGCCATAACTATCTGTCTTTCCGTTCGACCGTATGCAGAAAACAGACTTGTACTATTGATGCAACGCCATGGCACATGGACAGAACATAGTGTTTGCAACGTCCAGCTCAGTATTACAATGGACAATAATTGTCACTGTTCATGCTGTAAAATAGACATGTCTTGCTGTATTATGTCAACTGCAGAACACATTATGGATGATAATGTAGCCATACCTTTGTCAACTACAACCAACCAAAGCCTTTTATAAATTAACTCCGTAGATTTTGCGCAATCTCTCAACACTTTCTGTTGAGCTCATTGCATATTTCGTACAAGAAGCGCTTTTGGTGTCCGTTCCGGGGACCTAATAGAAAATCCCTGAGATCCATGTAGCAGAAAAAAGGAAAAAGTGTTGCTTCACCTGAGAGAATGTTGAGGTTTTTAGCCAATCAAGGCACAACTTCCCATATGTCACCATCCCAGAGTGTTCTGTTTGTACATGTCGCTGATCAGGCCCATCGATTCTAAACCATTTGATGTTGCCCAGGATTCTAGACTGACAACCATTTGTGTCCACGGGCCAAACCAACCATCCCTTCCAATTGGGGTCTGATGAATTAATAGAATCATTAAGTATCATGATGTCTAATGTATCCCCACTGAAGTGTGTTAAGTGCTGCCAATTCTCGAAGCGTGAGAACGTGGGAATACGAGGAGTGTTCAAAGTCTTTATTTTGGCTATTCCAAGACAAGGGGTTTGTTGCACTGTTCTATTCAGGAAAATTATTTGATGTGGTATGAGGCATGCTCTAAAGAAGGACTCCGTTCCCTAATCCTGCCAATCTTTTGACCCCTAGACAGATTTTGTGTCTATGGTGTCTTTCCAAAAGTTGAAACCCTGTGCACACAGTTGGGAAATAAAGGAAGCAGAGTATATCAGCTTGGTGTTTGTTACCACATTTTTCTTCGCAGGTGTAGCTGTGTAGCAGTGAAGGTCCACGCAGGTAGGATGTAGTTCATGAAGTTTTATTGAAGATATTTACATGTAGATATGTTCCTGTGCAGCAGGTAGTTAAGTTTTGTAAAGCAGCCCCACCAGGACCAGCCACCCTGCTGCTCAGCCCATTCTCCAACTGTCACTTCACCTTACAGGCTCCCAACATTCCGAAGCACATCATCACTCCAACATTCCATGCAGCACACAGCACACACACACAGGCGGATCAGGTGGTGAAAATGGCAGAACATTAACATGGGCAGGATACTACATATCCCCTTTACTTATACAGCAGAAGAATTAATGTGGTTTCTTGAAAGAAGATAAAACACTATGGGCCAGATGTATCAAGCTATTTAGTGGAGAAGCGTGGCTCAGTGGTTAGAGGCGGCAGACCCGGAAGCTGAGATCAGCCGTGGACCAGGGTTCGATTCCCCGCCTCGGCGGGTCTCGGGCTCAAAAATTCCACGGACTCGACAATTCTCGCTCCGGTGCCTACTCGACTCACGGGGTCACACTCTGCGACTCCGGGCAATAGCTTGCTTAATCTCCACTACGGCCCCTCGCGGCGGGATGCCTGGCTTTCACCTTGTGAATACCCTGCCGGGGTATCTCACAGGGGAATACCAGGACGGGTTCCCTAAGCAAGCGCCTTGAGACCCCTGGGTGATTAGTGCGCTATATAAATCGAAATACATTTACATTTACATTTACATTTACATATTTTGCGAATGCAAACGGTAACATTCGCAGAATTTCACTGTTTGCGATCGCAAAATCGTAGTGTGCAATGTAGGAAAGAAAAAAACCCTTTTGCAAAATAGGAAATCGCAAACATTGAGTCCACTATTTTTGCGATTTCCAAATTTGCAAATATGAATTTTGCGAGTTTCAAAATGTGACTAGCTAATTGAGAATTTGCAATTAAAAATTCACAATTAGGAATTCGCAAAGAAATGTATGAAAAATCGCAATTCGCTATTTCATTGAAAATCGCAATTTGCGACTCGCAAATTACCACCAACTCAAAGCAGGTGGTAACAAGGTGCACACTATTTAAACAGGCCCAGAGTGCCTCACAATCTTTCACAATGGCAGCCCTGTATGTCACAGCGAGGAGGATGCGGATACAAGCAGCAGCACAGAGAAGGAGGAGGAGACAGGAACGCATTTACAGAGTGTGCATTACCTTGTTTCAGCAGACAGAAGAAGAAATACATGACCTACATCCAATACTGGAGCATCAGACCCGTAGGACCCAAGCCATTCCAACACATGTGCAGGGCCTGTGTTCACTGCACCTACTAGCATTAGGGAGTTACAGGGGTGATAGCTGTAGCTGGAGGGGTCTCCCAAAGTTGCCTGTCACGCTTTTTTAATTCTTTCCTGGATGCCATGGTTCAAAGAATGCACCATTACATCAGGTTTCCTACTACGCAACTGGAATTGCTGAAGAAAAAAATTGATTTTTACCAGATGGTACAATTCCCACGTCTTTGGGTGCATTGATGGGACACATGTCACAATCTGTTCCCCCTCAGCTAAAGAGTATGTGTATAGAAACAGGAAATCATTTCATTCCATCAACGTCCAGGTCATATGTAATGCCTCACCCATCATCACTGATATTGTTGTCAAATTTCCAGGTAGTACGCTGGACACTTACATATTCAGGCATAGTGGAATGTATACACCTCTCACTGGGGGAGAATTTGGAGAAGAATACCTGCTAGGAAAATACATGTCACACACTCTGATGGACACCTTGCATGTTTGAAATTGGCCTGTGATTAATATTTTTCGCTTTCTCATGTAGGTGACAGCGCATATGCAGTGCGTTCATTTATACTCATACCATACCTCAATCCAACTACCCCAAATGAAAGGGGATACAATGCTGCCCATAAATCGACACGCAGTGTGGTGCAGCGGACATTTGGACTGCTGAGGAGTAGGTTCTGCTGCATACACAAAAGTGGAGGAGCACGGCAGTACCGCCCAGAGGGATGCTGTAAAATCATTGCTACCTGTGCCATGATACACAACCTAGCAACAAAAAAACGGAATCCTATTGGACATCACAGATTCCGACTCAGAGGATGATGATGACCCACCGCCACCTCGCAGAGCGCAGGTGGTGTAGGTGCCGCAGATGGGAGACACAGACGTGATGAGATCACACCCAACTATTTCTAAGTGAGTAATAAAACAAAGCAAATTATGACTGTTGCAGAACTGTGTTTAATTAACCATCAGGTAATATGTGTGCACACAGACTCACGATTGTGTGCCTTGAGTTGCTCATCATGGCATATTTACACTCCATGCACATTTACAACCCTTTTACTCTTATGTCATGGGTTACCTTGCCCATTTGCATGTCTCTGCCACAGCAGTAATTATTTTTTGCGACCCACGTGCAGCACTGCTATGGTCAGTGTTCACACTGCCCTCCCTTGAGGAGGGTTCTGCTGCTGTCCCTTGCCTTGCACTCTGCCGTCTGGGCTCAGTGACCGGTGGAGTGATGCTGCTGCGGCTTGAGACCTCCTCACTGTTCACAGCAAGCAGTACATCTGTGTCAGCTATGTTGGCTGTCTGTAGCTGGTCGACAGCATTGGTGACTTACATCAATCCCCTTGCAACATCCAGGCTGCAGTGGGCCATTTCCACCTGCATGGAGACGGTGCGTCTGGCATTACAAAGACGGTTGACTGCCTTTGTGTACCCATCCGTACGGCTAAATAGGCGTTGCTTTTCGCGGCGCTTTGAGCCATGTTTCCGGTGCCTGAAGTTGAAGTTTAGGGATTTATAGAGCGCTCGATCACTGTGCGGTTTCTTGGCGCTAAGGACGGGTGGCCCGAAAGAACAGGGAAGGTCAACTGGGGTGAATAGGCTCGTGAGAAGAGGAAGGTCTTAAGGGCTTTACGGAAATCGGGGTAAGCTGGAATCGATGGATTGGGAGGGCATTCCAGAAAGACGGAGCCAAGGTGGAAAACTTCAGGCCCCCTCATTTCTTCTTCCTAAAGCGGAGTTGAGAGGAGGAACGCAGATCTCTGTTGGGGACATATGCTTTAATTTTAGAGTTAATGAAGGCTGGTGCAGTGCCAGCCAAGGCTTGAAAAGTCATACAACCCATCTTGAATAAGGAGCGCTCAAGAATGGGAAGCCAATGCAGAGTTCTTAGCAAGGTGGTGACATGGTGAAATTTGGGAAGTTTGTAAATCAATCGAGCTGCATGGTTTTGAATAAGCTGAAGGCGCCAAAGATCATAGGCGGGGGCCGTCAGTGTACAAAATGTTGCCATAGTCGAGGCGTGACATGACCATGGCCAAAAGAATAGGCTTGAGGGCTGCAAAAGAAAAAAAGCGGGAGATCTTGCGAATGGTGCGGAGTGTCAGAAAGCATGATGAGGAGACCACAGTGCTAATCTGTGAGCGTATTGTGAGGTCATTATTGACTTTAATCCTCAGGGTTTTTACAGAGGAAGAGGGTGAAGGGGGGGCTGGGGGGGGGCAAGGGAAGAGGGCCAAAAGGTAGAGGTCCAGGGGCTGGAACTGCCACCCGTAAGTACCAGTTCGGTCTTATCAGGGTTTAACTTGAGGTGATTACAGTTCATCCAGTCGCTTATAAAGGTCATGGTGGTTTGGAAATTGTGAATGGAAGCAGGGAGTGGGGAAAGATTAAAGATCAGCTGGAGATCATCGGCATAGTTGAATACCGAGACATCCATCTGTTGCAGGGCGAATATAAGGGGGAGAATGTAGAGATTGAAGAGGAGGGGAGAAAGGGAAGAGCCCTGAGGTACCCCACAGTGGACGGCACGAGTAGGAGCCGAGAAGTCTGCCAGCTGATCAGCCTGAGTATGGTTCCCTAGAAAGGAGGTAAGCCAGGCCAGGGCGGGTCCCCTGATGCCGGCGCCCTTGACACGGTCGAGAAGGATGGAGTGGTCGACCGTGTCAAAGGCGGCGGACAGATCAAGAAGGACCAGCGCCTGGGGTGAGTTGACGTCCGCACCCCTTCTAAGCTAGTCCAGAACAGAAAGTACGACAGATTCTGTGGAGTGTGATGGACGAAAGCCAGTCTGGTGGGGTGCTAAAAAGCGGCTTTCCTCAATAAAGGTGCTGAGAGCTTTGGTGACATGGCATTCTAGAATTTTTCCCAAGAAAGGAAGAAGAGAGCTAGGGCGATAGTTAGAGAGGGAGGAAGGGTCAGCGCCTGGCTTCTTAAGGATGGGGATTATTTTAGCTGATTTATGCGAGTCAGGGACAATTCCTTGCATGAGAGAGTTGTTATGAAAAGTTAGTGGAGGTTGTGGACAGGCAGAAAAGATCTCTTTCAATATGTGGGCCGGGATCCTGATTTGACCTTCATTAGCAGGGTGAGGAAGACTTCCTTAGAGATAAAAGGGAATTGATCTAAAAGGGAAGAATTGAGCAGAGGTTGGGGACATTGAAAGGAGGGGGACGGGGAGGGAATATTAGACTTGATGATTGCGATTTTCTCGATGAAGTAATCATTAAGAGAATTGCAGAGGGATTGTGAGGGAACCGGTGGTGCATAGCTGTTGTATTGCTACAGTCATGTCCTTGATACTCTCTGTATTAGCCCTATGACCCTCAGCAACAGTGTTGTTTAGATCACGTATGCCATCCTTGATATCCCTCATGTTATGATTCAGGGACATCAGCTGCCGCTGCACTGATCTCATGCTTTGTAATTGCAGCCACTGCACCTTGACCATAGTCCCCTCAAGCCCAGAGAAGACAGTGGATTCCTCCCCCTGGTCAGCAACACGTTGGTACTTTGCTCTGTGTCTCAGGCTACTGGTGTTGCTATGCTGCACAGGATACTGGTGAATTTGACGCTGTACTAGCTCTTTGGGCATGGACTGTGGATCATCCTGGATCTCTTCCAATTCTACCTCCACCTCCTGTAGTGGTGCCACAGTGTACCTGCTTGGTCTTGGTGCAGGTGTTGTTTCTGTTCTTGTATGTGACTCTTCCTCCCCTGCATGTTGTTGTTGCTCAAGTGCCTCAGTCTGTGTGTCTTCTGCCTGTGGCACAGGTTCTCCTGTGAATATAAGATAACCATTTACTGTGTTCTCCTTCTTTCTGTATTGTTGTATTAAATGTACATGGTTATACCCAAAAACTGTGCTTAGCCTGATCGTTGACTGGTGTGAGTACACTACGGATATGTTTCTCTGTGTCACTGCTTTGCTATCTAATGTTTGGGACTGCATCTCTCATGATGCATTGCTGGGTGTTAACAAAATGTGGACTGGAGTAGCTACCTTACTGGCTCATTGGGTCATTTAGGAGTGAGGAGTTTGGAGAGTGATGGCTCAGGGGAACTTTAGCATGCATCTTACCTTGTCTGGTGTTGTCTGTGGCTTAGCTGTCAACATCTCCTATGCCACTGATTCTTTCTGACTGGAGGGTGGACTCCACCAAGTCCTCCAAGGGTGTTGTCGCTGGCTTTGTGAATGGTCCTCCACCAGGTTTCTTTGCGTCCTAAAGCCTTTTTGCAACCTTCTCTTTAGCCCTTGAGTGCAAGTCGTACCAGCGCTTCCATAGGTCTTCAATGGAGCGCTGTGTGACCACAATTGCATTTACTGTGGCTTGAATTTCCAGCCAGATCTTCCTCTTCTCAGATTCTGGTATGTGCAGTGATTTTTTTCCGAAGAGTTGTTCGTGACTCTTCACCATTTCCTCAATGACTATCTCCAATTCGTTCTCACTAAATTTATGTTTTCTTTTCCTTGCTGCAGGCACCTTTCCCTTCTCGTGTGTCCATTATGTGAGTTTGTGCCTGTCTTAGCACTCCTGATGAACTCCTGAGTGGTGTGCTCCTACATCTCAGTCTCTCCCACAGCCTCAGGCACTCTGAAACAGCATGGGCAGTTTCACTTTCTGCTTGTGATGACATCAAACTACACCAGAATAGCAGAATGGCAAAATTGCGATTTTTTTTTAAATTGCGATCTTGCAAATACCGAATCTGTAATTGCGATTCTTTATTTCAATTTGCGATTTTTAAGGAATTGCTACATTTTAAAGATTTTTTTCAAACATAGCGATTCCCAAATAGCAATTCTGTGAAAATCGCTATTTGTGAATCGCAAATTTTGTTTTTGGTACATCTGGCCCTATGAACCAAGAAAAAGAATAAAAGAGAGGAACACAAATGAAAAGGAGAGAGCAGAAAGATAGGTGGAAGTAAAAGAAGAGGAAGCAATAGATAAGTATGAACAGATTGATATGACCCATCCTCCCCTTCCGTAAATATAAACAGAATAGAATACTAATGTGAGGAGAAAGAAACAACGTGAAAAAAATTGACGAAAAAGCACCAATGACTAACCCCAAACACACCACTGGCCGACGGGCATGAGAGAAGGAAAGACATAGCACGACACAAATAGAACACTAGACTTACAACGAGATACACGAAAAGGAGAAAGAAGGATCTCCTCCTAATCATAGTAGAAAGAGAATCACAGTAAAAAAGAGGGAAAGACTATGGACAAAGGAAGACCAACAACCATATATATAGTCCAGATTCCAAGAATGAAAAGAAGATGTAACATCACCTGAATAATTGAACAAATTCAAAAACAGAGAAGAATAAACATACAAAAAAGTATAATTCATCCTTCCCCATTGTCATAATGATATTTAAATAAGTTATAAGAATAACGTTGTGTGTTCAAATAGACATTTGACAAAGAATAAACGAAACATTGCGAGAACGCCCAAACGGGGATAGATAATGTAGACGATGGGAGAGAACCCAATAAGACAAACCCTGTGAGGGTAACAGTGTACAAATGGTACGTGAAGGTGGCACTAAGGCCCATAACCTAGCCCAATCATAACAGCGAAAGCTAATGTAAATGGGCCTGACACCCATGTCCTACCCCTGACATGAGGGCGTAAGCAAATGTGAATGAGACTGACCCCAATAAGACACACCCTGTGTGAGGGTAACAGTGTAAGAGAAGATGAGACTGAAACCCATGACCTACCCCGAGACATAAGGGAGGTTAGCTACTGTAATTGGGACTGAACCCATAACCTATCCCCTGGCATAGAGATGGTCAGCTAATGTAAATGGGACTAACACCCATTCAATGATACCCTATGTGAGGGTGGAAAAAGTAAGTAGCCCATGTAGGCAAATGTACTCTGAGCAAATAGGACTAGAACCCATTGCCAAACCCACCAACCAATCCCATGCAGGATAAGTGTGAAGCAAGACAGTTCCTTCATGAAATGCACCACAAGACAAAACAAAAATGTAATGTAATGTAATGTAAAAAGTTCTTGTATAGCGCGGCCTTCACTCCAAGGAGCATCTTGGCGCTTTAGACAGGATAGGCAGAAAGTGGGGAGTCTCGCTGAAGGTAGTAGGAAACTGCGTATTCAGATTAGGCTTTTACACATGGTGTCGGATAGATTGTATATCCATGTTTTTAAGGTCTTTCTGAAATCTGTTTCTGATCTGATTTGGCGAAGGGATAGCGGAAGAAGGTTCCAAGCCTTGGAACCCAAGACTGACAGAGCCTTTCCTCCTCTCGTTTTCAGTTTGAAATTGGGGATGGTGAGGAGGTTGGCTTTTTGGGACCTCAGGTTCTGAACATGCTCCGAATGTAACTGGGTCCTTTCCCATAGAAGGCCCTGTAGGTGATTAGAAGGATTTTGAAAAGAACCCGTTTATGGATCGGCAGCCAGTGTAGTATGTCCATTGCTGTTGTGGCCGAGGTTCTTCTGTTCCATCCTAGCACCAGTCTTGCCGCTGAATGTTGTACCATTTGCAATTTATGGCAGACTATCCTGTTTGTCCCTGCATATAGACTGTTGCAGTAGTCAAGACGAGATGTTATCAGTGCTACTGCAGCCATTTTACGTGCAGGGAGTGGTATTAGGTCAACGAATTTTCTGAGCCCTTTTATGATGCCGAAGCATGTTCCTGCCACAGTGACTGCTTGATGTTTAAAAGTCAGAGAGGAATCGAATCTGATCCCTAGATTTCGGGCTGGCAAGATGGTGTAAGGGGGGACGGTAGCATCTTCCGGCCACCATAATGAGGGGTTAAACAGATTCCCCTTTCCATATGGCACAATCTCTGTTTTCCCTGAGTTGCATTTAAGATGGTTCGCGCTCATCCATTGGAATGTGGCTTTTAAGCAGTTTTTGAGCTTCCTTTCAGCCTCATCGGTGTCATCTTCCATCACCAGGATGAGCTGCGTATCATCCGCATATGAAATGGTGTATATGTTAAAGGATGATATAAGTGCGATCAGGGGGGCCATATATATAGTAAAAAGTGTCGGGCTCAGACAGGAGCCCTGAGGCACTCCCGAGGTGAGCCGTTATTCTTCAGACCTAAACTGGCCTAAGGTGATCATTGTCGCCTGTTAGATAAGAAACATTTTAGCCAGCCCAGCACATTTCCAGCTATCCCTGCCGCGGCTAGGCGGTCTACCAAGATGACATGTGATACCGTATCAAACGCCGCGGACAGGTCCAGCAGCACCAGGACCGCCTTCTTTCCCTGGTCCAATGCATATGGTGTAAACACTGCCAAGTATACAATAGGTTTAAATAGTGAATCAGATTAATGTTAGTTGACTGTCAAAGTTAAGGTTGTGCCTGTCACCTAGTCCTGAGTCACACACTGGAGTTTGCAAGAAGACAGGATTTGCAGAGATAGCAAATGGCTGACAATGACTTGAAACACCCATGAGCACTGACAGATCATAGAAGAAGTCAAAAAATTTAAGGTGGCACCCATAAAAGATATGCAGAAGCAGTACACTGCGAGTCTGTAGTCTGTAGAAATCACAGCCACAAGATGTACTCACTATATTCACCACAAGTCCGTTTAAGTAACTATAATACTACTCCTGGGAAGTGCCAGTGTTCCAAAGCAGAGATGGTGAAAACCCACAATTGTTGATAACCTCCAAGGATGAAGACAGGATGCAGCTAATATACAGCGCTGCACCGGAAGGCAAAGTAAACAAATGAAGGCAAGATCTGGAGGTTGTTTGCTGTTGCCGATCACAAGATGGTGGCACGCACGATGCGCTGTGCAGGACGGCTCCCGGCGAGCTTGGGCACCAAATAGTGTCACGTAGGCAAATTTGACAAGGAGGAAGATCTCGACGTCCAAGTCTTAATTATCTCACGGTTGGATTACTTAAAGTGTTACATTTAGGGGTGTCACAGTGTCGCATGATGCAACTTCAATGAGTGCAGAACGCAGTGGCCCATCTGCTACATAACCTGCTGAAGCGTGTCTCAATGGGGTCCTCACCCGCCAAGCTACACCGGCTTCTGGTGAAGTGGAGGATCTCATTTAAGGTACTGTGCTACTGTTATAAAGCGGTGACAAATAGTGGCCCTCGGTACGTACAGCCTCTCATCCAACCCAATATTCTACGGAGGACCTATACTCCACTGAGGAATCTTCGATCCTCAGTAGAGAGAAGAGTGTGTATTAAAAGAGGGAGAAGAGTGCGCATTGGGGGCAGCTCGTTTCGTTTTTTAGCATAAAAAATGTCGAAATCACTGCCTTTGTCTGTTCGACAGGCTACTTTGGAACTCGTGTTTGGAAAGAGATTGAAAACTTGGACATTTAGACAGAATGGATCTGTTGCTTGCGCGAGTGCTAAGCACATGGGAGCCTGGAATATAGCGCAGGGACACGTCATAGTGAGGTAGGCATGTGCTTTATAAGCTTCATTATTTTTATTACTTATGGAAGTCCTGTTTTCGGACCTGCCTTCGACATAGTAGATACAACATCAACCACAATGAAATTAATGTCATGCTGCAGGATTCTGACCATTTTGACCGCAATGTTTTTATCCATCCTCTTGTCTACTTTCTCCTGTGATCAATCTGTTAATGTGGGCAGCAACAAGGTAGCTGTTATTAACGCGTACATTCAAGTTAAAAGAGCTCCGTTAAAAATCAAATCAACAGCTATTGTAAAGTGCCGTGTGACAACATTGCACACAGCACCATTCTTGGGGCCATAAAAAGGCTCTAAGGAGTGAAAGTAGCCTACAAGTTCTCCATTCTCTCTGAAGTTTGGCTGCTTACCCAGCTGGCCAGTCTTACCATGGGATCAGATACTTATTTCAAGATGCGATATGCTATGTACTGGGTGGAGAGATTCTGGTGATGAGAGATGCTGCAGGCTGGTAGGAGATGCATCAGGCCTTATACCTAAGCCTCTGCTCCACAGGAAGACAGCTGAAGAAATCTTGTACCACATCTGGAGAACACAGATACCTCCACAGAGAAATGTCCACCATGTGTAATTTATGGATGTGTGTATAGGGAGGCCAAAGCAATAGCACAGAAAAAAAGGCTATCTGGTTCAATGATCGAGAAGATGCTTGTAAGGGGACAATATTGTTTAATGACTGCAGTTAGTGAAGTAAAAGTCTTAATCAGTGAAAATTCTGTGATTTATAACTCAATTACACTCGGATATTGTCAATGAAAGGGTGACAATAACATGGATTGATGAGAGATTACCTGTCCATATTATATCTTTCTCCTGTATATTAAAGCAAAGGCAGTTCTGGTTCATCCAACAAGAGTATAAATAATGGAAAAAGGAAAGAGAATGTTTCGGGTGAAGTACATTTGTCTTTCATCAGGACAAATACAACACATGTGTTTTGGTCTTGGCACTCACTTTACAATACATGATAAAAATAAGCATAAAAGATAAAAACTCATGTAGACACAATTCATTTCCCAAAAACCTCATTACCTACATGTAGGCTTGCGACCAGCCTATGAATTAGCACAAACTCCTGCCTGGCAAAACATCAATGGTATCACAGTACAGAAAATGGTCCTAATCATATGAGCTATAATATGAATCTCCCAACATTGTACATCTACAATACTTTGTGAGATTAACAACAAATATGAGCACTTACTAGATGGGAAACATCAATTACAAGGCAGGCATTACAATGCAAGGCCTTTACATTGCAGCCAATAAAACGCAAGTTCCATAACAATGCATGCTATTACAACCCATGCCATTGCAATGCATATATATGCCTCACTGACCAGCTCCTTCCCTGAGGAAAGCACCCAGCAGTGTTAGAATAGTAATTTACGTTTTGATGGTACATGCGTTGTCATGGCTTGTGCTGTAATAGCATACGTTGTATTGGAAGTTGCGGTGTAAAAACTGCATTGTAAAAGTATGCGTTGAATAATTTGCATAGTAACATCATACATCCTTACTAGAAGAAACAAGCATTGGCAAAGTCACTATATCCTACTTTTTATAGGGAAACGGTGTGTGCATGCACATTCTCACGCCCTTGCTCAGCTTACAAAAATGCCTTCAAGTGCTATGTAGAGCAGCTAAACTTGTGGTAAAGAGGAGGCTAATTTCCTTTTACAAGCTTAAACATCTATCTCACTCTTGTGGGAAGCAGCCCATACAATTCCATGTCAGCTAAACCATACACCCCTCAAGCGATTTCGGATGTCACTGGAAGCTACAGGGGAATTCAGCGCTGTTCGCAACTACTGCTTGCCACAGGAATGTTCCTGCAATCTGGAAGATAAAGTCTGCATGTAAGCAAATGGTAGGACTCTGTCTGGATAGCACTGACATTGTAAAGGTGGGCTATAAGAATTCTGGCAGGGTTTGAGTAGTTGAAATACACCACTATCAAAGTTCTTGATTGGGTTCACTTAAGACATGGTAGTTGGAAAATGTACTGTGGGAGAGGCACTTTGGGATCAAACATAACATTTGTCTGCAGAACAGGTCAAGGTGCTGTGCTACAGAGGTGAATGCTTATCTAGATAGTGTGAAGGCAGCAGAGGGCATTGCAAACTCTTGAAGATGCTTCAGCAATTGTCAAGAAAAACTTTGCAATCAGATGGTGCATGGACTACCCCACTCAGAACCACATTAGACCAGTTCTTCACGTGGACCATGCCCTTGACAGCAAGCTGCTATTTCTCCTGGTTAGACTGTAGGACCAGATACCCTTACAAAGGAGATAAGAAGAAGGCAAGATTCATCTACTTTCTGTGCTGCTAGACACCAAAAAGTGTATCAGGAAAAACAACTATGTTTAAAAACTCATGCATTAAATGGAAGAAATGAATATACTTAAAAGTACAGATGTGTCTTGAAAAAACATGGAGCAGCTACCCAAGGAGAGATGCTGAAAACTCCCAGCACGCTGAAAGACCAAGGACTTGTCAGAGTGAAATTGATAATAAAATATTATTGTTCATTTGATGTGCTTTAGCATAATTAGGCTGAGAAAAGGTCAAATCAAGCTGGGCTTTACCATTCATTTTGCAGCATTCATAACATAGATTTAAAAAGTGAACTGTGCACCTCGTAAATGTTTTCATTTCAGGCATTGTTTGTTTTCCTTTCTTCTCTAAAATAGATGGTGATGTGTCCTGTTCCACTGGCTTCAATTGCATTTAATTGCTTCTTCTTAATGTGCTGATTAAGTAATATTTTAACTATTCTCTCAGTGTTCCAAGATCTCTAACATATTTCAAGGATTTTTCCTGTTTCTGTGGACAATTCTGAAATGTCTACTGTATTGAATATATGCAAATCTGTCTGAGTCATGTTCTGTATCGATGGCAAAGGGAATGCTAGAATATTGATTTGGGGAGAGCTTTTAGAGTGGGCTGTTAGTAAAGAAAGTGATAGTATAGACATGGATGAAGGACCCAGAGAAAATGTCACTAGAAAGACTCACCTGTACCAGTACATGAATGTACATGATTAGAAAGAAGTATGTGCCCAATGCTACAAAATAATGAATTATAGTGGGCGAGCTCAGAGAGAGAACAGCTGCAACCTTTGATACATACGGACGGTAAATAGAAATCAATAAAACAAACAAGAAGTCCCTTGAACAAACAAACCAGTATTGATAGTTCCTCCGGAGAATGGTGGTGCGAGGAGGTAGTACAAGGGGAGTGATGCAAGTAAACCAATCAGCTTTGACGTCAACTTAGTAGGGAAAGATAGGACACAGGGATGATCAAAATAGCTTGCAACAAGAGCAAGATCACGCTCTCTGTTTATGCTGAGGTTGAAGATATTGACATGTCAGATAGACACATAGTCAGATTGTACAAATCAAATAACACAGTCAGATCACGCGTTCTGCTTGAGCTGAGGTTTTAGGACATGTTAATTACACAAACTAAATACCAAGTAGTCATTTAGCACTTAGAACAGCTAATCAGGCGGGTGGGAATGATTGCACCAATAAATGAAAGAGGGCGAGAGGCTTGGCTTTAATTGTGTAATGTTGCTCAAATATGATTAGTATGTATGATTCAGCAAAAATACACTATATAAAGGGCTACCTGATGTAGCCAATTTGAGAGTTGGGTGGCAATCGTACCTGGGTTCATCACTCTTCCAACCGCTGTAAAATAAAACTGTAGCGTATCATCACTCCAACATTTTTTGCAGGACACAGCACAAACACACTAGCTGAGCAGGTGGAGAAAATGGCATAACATTAACATGGACAGGATACTACAAAAACCTTTATTCTACATCCATTACTCTTGCTTGTTTTTCTACTTCAATTAAGGTCTAACCAATATTCTGGCGAGCCAGACAGGAGAGGTCACAAAGGTCATTGCCAATGGCAACCAACGGACAGGAGACTGCCCATTGTGAATAGGACTGAGCATTTCTCTAAGAAGGTAAGCAGACGCCTGTTTGTTCAGATGAATGTCTCTTCTCATAGGTAGTTCTCACTCTGAGGTGGTGGCTGTCATAGGGTGAGGCCAATGCCTCTTGAATTATAACAATTGAAGTAGTGTTGTGATAAAGAAAAAAAAAATACATTTGTTATGATAAACGTGCACAAAGCATCTAGGGTATGCATAAGTGAGCTCCACATCCGCGGGCCGGTAAGGAAAGCAAATCTGAAAGAAGAAATAGGTCTAAAGTTGTAGACCAAAATCTAATTCTAACTTTAGAGAGTTCCGCAGACCAGTTCAGGAAGATCTGAAGAGAACGTAAATCTAAAAGATTGAATTGATTGAGGGCCGGAAAACTCATGATACCATTCTGCAGATATCGCTTATATCAGATGTAGCTTAGAATAAATAAGTAAGTATATAGAAATACATAAATAAAGGCTCTAAAAAGAACTAAAATAGTCCAAAAATATAGAAGGCCAGTCAGCTACCAAATACTAGATAAAAAGATTAGACACACTGCAGGTAGAATGTGATGCAAATTACAGGCATGCAAGATGAAAGAGGAAAATTAATGATTCCTGCAATTCTACTAAAAAAGATTTACATACAGAGGTTAAAATAGGGTGTCCCCTAGCACACATGCTAAAGGTATTTCCAACTGACAAGAAAAGAATAAACACATATAACCAAGAATGGCACAAGGGAACCACAACAAATTCACACTTATGGCCAAAAGATGGTTAATTTGACAAAGACCTTGTAGCGCCACATTAACATTTATCAGGGCTAAATTTAATGGTAAGAACATTAAATAAAAGAGAGTCCATTCCTAGCTTATGGGCTATATTTAAAAACAGCTCTGAAAATAACAAGGAGCTGCCAATTAAAAGGCAGAGCCCACAACACCCCTACCCACCCTGCATATGTAGGAATATACCCAAATCTTTTGCCCCCAGCAGCAGAATATGAAAAACGCCCAGAAGTACAAAATACTACAACTATTAAACAAAGCCCAAAAGGAGTACATGCACAAGAAACAGAGCTAGCTCAAAGAAATATACAGGCTGGGCGTAAAATTGAAAGTGGAGAACGGGGCAACTTTTATTTAGAATAAACAAAAAAGGGCATAACAAATTAAAAGATGCAGCACATTATTTGGTTCATTATGAAGAGCAAACAGATGAGGTCTCAGAAGAAGAATGGGACACAGAGGAAGAAGTGGAAGAACTAGGAGACCTAATAGAAATGCCAACACAAGCACCGTCCCACTATTTCTCAATGCCCGCATCCCCACACCCACTTATGTTAGGAAATATACATAAATCCTAATAAAATGCCACCACCCCTACCAACACAAATGTCCTATGCAGATACAGTAGTAGGAGAACCGCACAATTCAATAGAGTAGCAGACAGGTTAAGAGCACATTTAGGAGAGTAAGTGTTAGACCTGGTACCCTTGGAGTGAGTCTCCCTTCCACTTTTTTACTGATTGCCTCCTCTGTTTTTGATCTGCTTTGCTGGTTTAGATGCTTTGGGCACTATGCCACTGCTATTCAGTGCCATAGTGCAAGTGCTCCCTGTGTTAAATTGATGTTTTGATTAGTGACTCCATGATTGACTTATTTGATTTACTGTCAGACCCTCGTATCGTGCACTGCGTGTGCCCGGGGCTTGTAAACCAAATGCTGCTGGTAGGCTTGCAGCACCGATTGTGCCACCCACCGAAGCAGCCCGTAAAATGTAACTCAGGCCTGCCACTGCAGAGCCCATACGCAGTCTGGGACTGCCGTGTCGACTAGGCGGCTTCTCCCACTTGCCAGTCCTTGAACCTTCCCTTTTCTGCATATCAGTCACCCCTACGGTAGGCCTACGGGCAGGGTGCGTATAAGTAAAAGGTATGACATGCCCTGATGTGTGTGGCATGACCTGATAGTGAATTACAGCCTATTTCGTTTTTCACTATTGCAAGGCTACCTGTCTCTATTGGCCAGAACGGGTGGATTGATTATAACATCTTATAATCCTAACTGACCCGGGATACGAGGTAGCGATTCGAGTTTAGTATGCCTGAACTCAGAATGATAAAATGCATCTTTTAGTGAAGTTGGTTTTAACATTCTGTGTTTCAAAATACCACTTTTAGAAAATCGGTATTTTCTTACCTGACCATCCAGTCTGCCTATGCTAGCGTGTGTATTGTATGTCTGGGTTTGTGAGTGACAGGGTATGCGGGATCCAGGAGACAGGGTGAGTCAGTTCTAGGCTGATAGGCCAATCTACCTGAGGAGTGGTGGGAGGAGTAGCACTTGGACGTGAATAGAGCTGTGCCTGCCTTCCACAATGCTGGCTCCACCTCCTGTGTTGCATGTGATGACCCTGACCTACTCTGACAAAGGGAGAAGTTGTGCACTGGGTACAGGACCCTCTGCCTACAGAGGACAAAGGATTTGTGAGTATAAATATGGGGACCCAGATCCCAAGAAGTTAGATCACTTCTGGGAATAAAAGACAAACCTTTGCCGAGGAGAAGAACTGAAGGAACTTGCAGGAGTTTGGACTGCCCCTCTGCCAGTGTGCTGTTGGGTTGGCCTGCAGTGGTGTCGTCATTGCCGAGGAAAGGAGAAGGAACTTTTACAGAACTTTCATCATCTTGCAGAATATTTCTCCAAGGGCTTTAACTGAGCTTGCCCCCTGTCTGAAGTCTCAGGGAATCCAAAGACTTCACCCCTTCTGTGTGCTTGCTTCTGGAACTTGCTGTTTCAGTTGCTATGGAAGGAATCTGCAACACCGAAGCCAGTGAACGTCACCGCAAATCTGCATCAAAGTCGTGAGCGCTGCTCCGACTTGTACCCATAGACCAACGCCTGCTGCTGTGCCGTATCGACTCCGAAACCAACATCATCGCAGAGCTGATCCTCAACGAAGGTGGCCAATCAATCAGTCTTTTGTTAAGCGCACTATATACCCGCGAGGGTCTCAAGGCGATGGGGGAGGCAGGTGGGGGCTGCTACTGATCGAACAGTCAGGTCTTTAGTATCCTCCTGAAGGTCAGCAGGTCTTGGGTCTGTCGTAGACTCAGTGGGAGGGTGTTCCGTGTCTTGCCGGCGAGGGGGGAGAAGGATCTCCCGCATGTGGTTGTTCTTCGGATGCGCGGGACGGTGGCGAGTGAGAGGTCGGCGGAGCGTAGATGGCGGTTGGGGGTATAAAAGGCCAAGAACGCATAGACACAGTGACATCGTAAGGGACGGTGGTTTCGGCGCCATCGTAACGTCACCTCCTCTCCGGTCAGGAACCAACGCCTCCCCTGCCTGTGCAAGCATCCAGGTCCCAACGCTTCACCTCCCCCGAATCAAGGAACCGACGCTGCAACGCGCCAACGACACCGCATCTCCCCGACGCCGTGAACTGTCTTTATTTTCCAAGGTGCTGTTCTGTGGGGGTCTGTTTTGACTCCGGGCCAGACGCTGCGCAAATCGCGGTTGGTGCCATACTTTGAGAACACTGTTGACCTCGACGTTGTGATAACTCCCGCTGGGGTTATCTGTTGCTAAAGACTGATTAAGTGAAGAACCTATTATTGAATTACTTTTACCATCGTGAAGTATTAATTGTGATCACAGTATTGTGGATTTTTGTCGTTTGTGGTATTGTGATAAGTCTATATAAAGAATACTTATTTTTATACAACCCGGTGTGGTGTCCGTCTGTAGTGTTTTCACTGTATTACTGTATGTGTTCACAAATGCTTAACACATTGCCTCTGAGATAAGCCTGTCTGCTCGTGCCAAGCTACCAAGGATATGAGATGGGGTTATCCAGTAGTGTAATCCCCTTTCCCTGACTTAGAGGCAAGGGTCCCTATTTGGACAAAGGTGTATACCATTTCCAACTAGAGACACCCAGTTCTAACAGCAAGTAAGAACACCAGGAATGACTACAAGAAGTATGGGCTCAGCTGCCAATGCTGCATTGACTGTGAGAAATAAAGAGAGGAAGAAGTAGAGATCACACACCTAAACAGATCATTTCTGAAAAAGAAGGGGATATATATGTGAACCCCTTCTGTAATTATTTAGTTTGTTGGACAGAAGGACAGGCCACACATAGACCATGGCCCACGGAAAGATCATTTGACCCGGATGACATGGCAATAGCAGAACGATGCATCAGGAATGAGGAGGGTGACCCAGACTGGGATTATGATTATATGAAAAAATGTCTAACGGTTAGGGTAAAGTATTCAATACGCCAATACGGAAGGAGTAGTTTCTGTCCTGTAACTGCAGTTCTGTAGTAGGGGTATCTCTGTTATAGTCATAATCTAGTGAATAGTCCCGCCCATGTGCGTGGACCCCGGAGCAATCAAAAATAATCTCTTAAATCGTCAAAAAATGCAGACCTGCACAGACATTTAAGAGAGAATTTAAAGACAGATAATGCAGCCTATATCCACAGGCTACACTGTCCAGTACTTCAACTAGAAATTCCACAAAAAACCCACAAACAGCACAGCCTGTCCAGTGTCCTCCACAGAGAAAAACCTTCTCCTATCAGCAAAAGCCTCTGAAATGATAGAGAAAGTAGTGGACAGACAAGCCCCATAGGCTGCCATTATGTGGCTCAGAACAGGATACTGTGCGTTTAAGAGAACTTTCCAGAACTCTCTCAGTATACCAGAATGCACAGCAGGTCCCTTTTACTTTCAGTTCTTTTTGATGGCGTAACACGACAGACCTGTAGCATTCCTTACATGAATATCTTTCTCCACCGGGGCGGAGGGCGGGCGCTTATGACTATAACAGAGATACCCCTACTACAGAACTGGAGTTACAGGACAGAAACTACTACTTCTGTAGTAGGGGATCTCTGTGTATAGTCATAATCTAGTGAATAGAATGGCAGGCCCTCCCCACACCAAAGCGGGGGTGGAGAGAAGAGAATAACACCACTACTGTGCAAACAGATTTCGCAGCGAAGCCTGCCCAACCTGCGCATCTGTCCTGACATCAGAGTCTAGACAGTAATGCTTAGCAAAGGTATGGACCGACTTCCAAGTGGCCGCCTTGCAGAGTTCTACAATTGGAACATTACGGAGCAAAGCAGTCGTGGCAGCTTTTCCCCTGGTGGAATGAGCCTTAGGTTTACCCCCTAAGGTCTTATTAGCCTTCTGGTAACACAATTGTATACAGGACACAATCCACCTCGAGATGGACTGTTTTGAGGTAGCAAGACCGGTCCTGACTGATCCATAAATGATAAATAATTGGTCTGACCTACGAATATCTTTGGTTTTATCCAGATAAAATTTCAACAGCCTCCTAACATCCAGGGAATGCAGAGACCTTTCCGCTGGAGACGAAGGATTCTGAAAGAACGTAGGTAAAGTTATGGTCTGGTTAACATGGAAATCAGAAATAACCTTAGGACGAAATTTAGGGTGAGTACGCATCACAACCTTAACAGCATGAAATACAGTATAAGGTTCTTGGTAACACAACGCCTGAATTTAAGAGAGAGAGACCGGTGAAGCAGGTCTGTGAACCACCACTGCCTGGGCCATTCCGGGGCAGTCAGGATCATCCGCGCCCGTGACTGGGACAGCTTGATGAGCACCGCCGGAATCAGGGGAATGGGTGGAAAAGCGTACAGAAAGCTGTTTGACCAGTTGATCCATGGCGCATTCCCCAGCGTCCCCTGCTGGTAGTACCTGGAGGCGAAGTCTCGGCATTTGCTGTTTTCGGCAGTAGCGAACAGATCTACGACTGGAGTCCCCCACCTTGCGAAGACTTCCACTTTTTTACTGATTGCCTCCTCTGTTTTTGATCTGCTTTGCTGGTTTAGATGCTTTGGGCACTATGCCACTGCTATTCAGTGCCATAGTGCAAGTGCTCCCTGTGTTAAATTGATGTTTTGATTAGTGACTCCATGATTGACTTATTTGATTTACTGTCAGACCCTCGTATCGTGCACTGCGTGTGCCCGGGGCTTGTAAACCAAATGCTGCTGGTAGGCTTGCAGCACCGATTGTGCCACCCACCGAAGCAGCCCGTAAAATGTAACTCAGGCCTGCCACTGCAGAGCCCATACGCAGTCTGGGACTGCCGTGTCGACTAGGCGGCTTCTCCCACTTGCCAGTCCTTGAACCTTCCCTTTTCTGCATATCAGTCACCCCTACGGTAGGCCTACGGGCAGGGTGCGTATAAGTAAAAGGTATGACATGCCCTGATGTGTGTGGCATGACCTGATAGTGAATTACAGCCTATTTCGTTTTTCACTATTGCAAGGCTACCTGTCTCTATTGGCCAGAACGGGTGGATTGATTATAACATCTTATAATCCTAACTGACCCGGGATACGAGGTAGCGATTCGAGTTTAGTATGCCTGAACTCAGAATGATAAAATGCATCTTTTAGTGAAGTTGGTTTTAACATTCTGTGTTTCAAAATACCACTTTTAGAAAATCGGTATTTTCTTACCTGACCATCCAGTCTGCCTATGCTAGCGTGTGTATTGTATGTCTGGGTTTGTGAGTGACAGGGTATGCGGGATCCAGGAGACAGGGTGAGTCAGTTCTAGGCTGATAGGCCAATCTACCTGAGGAGTGGTGGGAGGAGTAGCACTTGGACGTGAATAGAGCTGTGCCTGCCTTCCACAATGCTGGCTCCACCTCCTGTGTTGCATGTGATGACCCTGACCTACTCTGACAAAGGGAGAAGTTGTGCACTGGGTACAGGACCCTCTGCCTACAGAGGACAAAGGATTTCTGAGTATAAATATGGGGACCCAGATCCCAAGAAGTTAGATCACTTCTGGGAATAAAAGACAAACCTTTGCCGAGGAGAAGAACTGAAGGAACTTGCAGGAGTTTGGACTGCCCCTCTGCCAGTGTGCTGTTGGGTTGGCCTGCAGTGGTGTCGTCATTGCCGAGGAAAGGAGAAGGAACTTTTACAGAACTTTCATCATCTTGCAGAATATTTCTCCAAGGGCTTTAACTGAGCTTGCCCCCTGTCTGAAGTCTCAGGGAATCCAAAGACTTCACCCCTTCTGTGTGCTTGCTTCTGGAACTTGCTGTTTCAGTTGCTATGGAAGGAATCTGCAACACCGAAGCCAGTGAACGTCACCGCAAATCTGCATCAAAGTCGTGAGCGCTGCTCCGACTTGTACCCATAGACCAACGCCTGCTGCTGTGCCGTATCGACTCCGAAACCAACATCATCGCAGAGCTGATCCTCAACGAAGGTGGCCAATCAATCAGTCTTTTGTTAAGCGCACTATATACCCGCGAGGGTCTCAAGGCGATGGGGGAGGCAGGTGGGGGCTGCTACTGATCGAACAGTCAGGTCTTTAGTATCCTCCTGAAGGTCAGCAGGTCTTGGGTCTGTCGTAGACTCAGTGGGAGGGTGTTCCGTGTCTTGCCGGCGAGGGGGGAGAAGGATCTCCCGCATGTGGTTGTTCTTCGGATGCGCGGGACGGTGGCGAGTGAGAGGTCGGCGGAGCGTAGATGGCGGTTGGGGGTATAAAAGGCCAAGAACGCATAGACACAGTGACATCGTAAGGGACGGTGGTTTCGGCGCCATCGTAACGTCACCTCCTCTCCGGTCAGGAACCAACGCCTCCCCTGCCTGTGCAAGCATCCAGGTCCCAACGCTTCACCTCCCCCGAATCAAGGAACCGACGCTGCAACGCGCCAACGACACCGCATCTCCCCGACGCCGTGAACTGTCTTTATTTTCCAAGGTGCTGTTCTGTGGGGGTCTGTTTTGACTCCGGGCCAGACGCTGCGCAAATCGCGGTTGGTGCCATACTTTGAGAACACTGTTGACCTCGACGTTGTGATAACTCCCGCTGGGGTTATCTGTTGCTAAAGACTGATTAAGTGAAGAACCTATTATTGAATTACTTTTACCATCGTGAAGTATTAATTGTGATCACAGTATTGTGGATTTTTGTCGTTTGTGGTATTGTGATAAGTCTATATAAAGAATACTTATTTTTATACAACCCGGTGTGGTGTCCGTCTGTAGTGTTTTCACTGTATTACTGTATGTGTTCACAAATGCTTAACACATTGCCTCTGAGATAAGCCTGTCTGCTCGTGCCAAGCTACCAAGGATATGAGATGGGGTTATCCAGTAGTGTAATCCCCTTTCCCTGACTTAGAGGCAAGGGTCCCTATTTGGACAAAGGTGTATACCATTTCCAACTAGAGACACCCAGTTCTAACAGCAAGTAAGAACACCAGGAATGACTACAAGAAGTATGGGCTCAGCTGCCAATGCTGCATTGACTGTGAGAAATAAAGAGAGGAAGAAGTAGAGATCACACACCTAAACAGATCATTTCTGAAAAAGAAGGGGATATATATGTGAACCCCTTCTGTAATTATTTAGTTTGTTGGACAGAAGGACAGGCCACACATAGACCATGGCCCACGGAAAGATCATTTGACCCAGATGACATGGCAATAGCAGAACGATGCATCAGGAATGAGGAGGGTGACCCAGACTGGGATTATGATTATATGAAAAAATGTCTAACGGTTAGGGTAAAGTATTCAATACGCCAATACGGAAGGAGTAGTTTCTGTCCTGTAACTGCAGTTCTGTAGTAGGGGTATCTCTGTTATAGTCATAATCTAGTGAATAGTCCCGCCCATGTGCGTGGACCCCGGAGCAATCAAAAATAATCTCTTAAATCGTCAAAAAATGCAGACCTGCACAGACATTTAAGAGAGAATTTAAAGACAGATAATGCAGCCTATATCCACAGGCTACACTGTCCAGTACTTCAACTAGAAATTCCACAAAAAACCCACAAACAGCACAGCCTGTCCAGTGTCCTCCACAGAGAAAAACCTTCTCCTATCAGCAAAAGCCTCTGAAATGATAGAGAAAGTAGTGGACAGACAAGCCCCATAGGCTGCCATTATGTGGCTCAGAACAGGATACTGTGCGTTTAAGAGAACTTTCCAGAACTCTCTCAGTATACCAGAATGCACAGCAGGTCCCTTTTACTTTCAGTTCTTTTTGATGGCGTAACACGACAGACCTGTAGCATTCCTTACATGAATATCTTTCTCCACCGGGGCGGAGGGCGGGCGCTTATGACTATAACAGAGATACCCCTACTACAGAACTGGAGTTACAGGACAGAAACTACTACTTCTGTAGTAGGGGATCTCTGTGTATAGTCATAATCTAGTGAATAGAATGGCAGGCCCTCCCCACACCAAAGCGGGGGTGGAGAGAAGAGAATAACACCACTACTGTGCAAACAGATTTCGCAGCGAAGCCTGCCCAACCTGCGCATCTGTCCTGACATCAGAGTCTAGACAGTAATGCTTAGCAAAGGTATGGACCGACTTCCAAGTGGCCGCCTTGCAGATTTCTACAATTGGAACATTACGGAGCAAAGCAGTCGTGGCAGCTTTTCCCCTGGTGGAATGAGCCTTAGGTTTACCCCCTAAGGTCTTATTAGCCTTCTGGTAACACAATTGTATACAGGACACAATCCACCTCGAGATGGACTGTTTTGAGGTAGCAAGACCGGTCCTGACTGATCCATAAATGATAAATAATTGGTCTGACCTACGAATATCTTTGGTTTTATCCAGATAAAATTTCAACAGCCTCCTAACATCCAGGGAATGCAGAGACCTTTCCGCTGGAGACGAAGGATTCTGAAAGAACGTAGGTAAAGTTATGGTCTGGTTAACATGGAAATCAGAAATAACCTTAGGACGAAATTTAGGGTGAGTACGCATCACAACCTTAACAGCATGAAATACAGTATAAGGTTCTTGGTAACAGAACGCCTGAATTTAACTCACCCTGCGGGTCGATGTAATGGCCACGAGGAACGCCGCCTTCCAGGACAGGTGCTGCAACGAAGCCTTATGAATAGGTTCAAAAGGCTCCTTCATCAAACTGGACAGCACCACATTCAATTCCCATGAAGGCGAAGGAAGCCGGACAGGAGGGAACACTTTCTTCAAGCCTTCCAAAAAGTCCTTGATCTGAAGAAGGAAGTCTGTGAAGGGCATTTCCTGTAGACAGACAGCGCAGCGAGATGAACCTTAATGGAATGGAAATTAAGGCCAGAATGCGCTAAATGTAGAAGATACGGAAGAATGACATATTCCTTACATGTCGTTGGATCATAGTTCTTGGACTTGCACCAGATGCAGAATCTCTTCCACTTGTAAGCATAAGAAGTCCTAGTGGAAGGTCGCTTAGCTTCCTTCAATATGTCCATACAATCCTCTGGTAGATTCAAATGGCCATATTGCACTATCTCAGGAGCCATGCCGCCAAACTCAAAGACGAGAGGGTGGGGTGCACCATCTGCCCCCCGAACTTTGTGAGAAGGTCCGGCCGGCACGGCAGCCGTATGTGAGGAAAGAGAGACCGGTGAAGCAGGTCTGTGAACCACCACTGCCTGGGCCATTCCGGGGCAATCAGGATCATCCGCGCCCGTGACTGGGACAGCTTGATGAGCACCGCCGGAATCAGGGGAATGGGTGGAAAAGCGTACAGAAAGCTGTTTGACCAGTTGATCCATGGCGCATTCCCCAGCGTCCCCTGCTGGTAGTACCTGGAGGCGAAGTCTCGGCATTTGCTGTTTTCGGCAGTAGCGAACAGATCTACGACTGGAGTCCCCCACCTTGCGAAGACTTCTCCTAGTACTTAGTCTTTTATGACCCATTCGTGGTTTTCCTGAATCAGTCTGCTCAGTGCGTCTGCCTGAACATTTTGCACACCTGGTAGATGGGTAGCCGTTATGCGTTATCGTCAGTCCTCTGGCTAGAAGCCAGGACCAGATCGCCAGCGCCTCCTGCGACAGAGTGCGTGATCTCAAGCCCCCCTGCTTGTTGAGGTAATACATTTTGGTCGTATTGTCCGTCTGTACAAGCAGAGAGTTGGTCCGGAAGGACGGATGAAAGGCCTTCAGTGCCAAGTGCACAGCTCTGAGTTCCAGGAAATTGATGTGATACGTGGACTCCGTCGGGGACCACGTTCCTTGTATCTGTAAGTCTCCGGAGAGCGCCCCCCAGCCGTGTGTGGGAATGTCCTTGTGGAAAGGAACCCCTCCGAGGAGATTCTCCGCTGAACACCACCACTTCAGAGACTGAAGAGCATGCAGAGACAGTCGTATCTTGTCGTCCCAAGACCCTTTCCTCTGATCCCACTGATCCTCCAAGCACTCTTGCAATGGTCTCATGTGCAGCCGTGCGTGTGGAGTGAGGAAGATACAAGAGGCCATCGACCCCAGTAGAGAAGACACCGTCCTCACTGTTGTAGATGGAGCGGTCATAAGAGCCTGAGCCTTCCGAAGGAGTGATAATCGCCTCTCCTCCGACGGAGACACGCTTGCTGACAGCGTATTGATGGAGGCTCCCAAGTACTGTATGCACTGGACCGGAGTCGGGACAGACTTGGACATGTTGATGTGTAACCCCAGCTTGTTCAAAAGAACGCACGCCTTCTGGAAATGCGCTTGAGCTTCCGAGAAGGAGGATGCCTTGGTCAACCAATCGTCCAGGTACGGGTAGACAAACACCTTGTTCTTCCTCAGGTGTGAAGCTACCAGTGCCATGCACTTTGAAAATGTTCTGGGCGCAGACTTCAGCCTGAATCGTAGTACTGTGTACTGATAATGATTGGCGCAGACTTGGAATCGCAGGAACTTCCTGTGTTTGTGTGCAATGGGCACATGGAAGTACGCATCCTGTAGGTCTATAACACATAGCCAGTCTCCCCGTTGCAGCTGAGGATAAATCTGATGCAACGACAGCATGCGAAACTTCTCTCTGCGAATCCACCTGTTTGCTTGTCGCAAATCCAGAATGGGCCTGAACTCGTTCTTGTCCTTCTTGCGAACCAGAAAGAACCGTGAGTACAGACCTCTTCCCCTTTGAGACAGAGGTACGTCTTCTATCGCCCTTTTCCTTAACAGGAATTCACGCAGTTGAAACTGCGAGCTGACCGGTGGAATTGCTGGAGGCAGGCTGGTGAACCGAAGACTGTATCCATTGCAACAATATTCAGCACCCACTTGTCCTGAGTAATTTTTCTCCACTCTGCCAGAACAAATTGAACGCTACCCCCCACCGGAGTGGGTAACGGATGCAGGGGAAGTAACCGCTCACGGCCTAGACCCAGCCGGGCCTTTGTTCGCCGCTGCGGACTGCTGGCCGCCTCTGCCCTTCTGGCGCTTCTGGAAGGGCCTCCGGAACTGCTGCTGCTGTTGTTGCTGCTGTCCCGAAGCCTGCCCTCGCCCTCTGCCTTGCGCCCCGAACCGTCTCTGGAACGGGCGGTAGGTCTTCTTCTCCTTGAGCTTCTCCAACCAGACAGTCATCAGGGTCTCGGCCTCCGCTTTCATGCAGGCCATTTCGTCGTCCGCATGCTTGCCAAACAGGGTTTCCCCCCAGAAAGGCAGGTTGGCCACCCGCTGTTGAGCCTCTGGCTTGAGAGATGTAAGGCGAAGCCAAGCGTGGCGCCGTTGGTTGATACCATGGCAGTACCCATGCGCCGCCAGAAGAGACACATCAGCAGCCGCGCTGATGAGTTGGTTAGACACCAACATCCCCTCATTCAGAATCTCCTGAAAGTCCTCTTTCTTCTCTCGAGGAAGGAGCTCAGCGAATTGCTGGAGGGACTTCCATAGGGCTCGATCGTATCGCCCTAGCAAAGCAGCGGCACTTGCAGCCTTCATTGCAGTAGATGTCGTTCCACAGACCTCCCTGCCTGCCGAGTCTAACCAGCGGCCCTCCTTATCAGGAGGTACTGTCGACGACGGGGAGGTGGCATGCTGCTTCCTAGCCGCCGTCACTATGACCGAGTCCAGTGTCGGATCCATCCTGAGAAAAGCCGGGTCAGAATCCGGCGCCCGGTACTTCTTGAGGAGCCTGGAAGGGGCCGCCTTCGTCACCGCCGGAGTGAGAAACAACTCCTCGGCGGGCTCCACCAATCCTGGTACTAGAGGCAGCAGCGGTCGAGACAGGTGCTTTTTATGTAGCGTCTCGAAAATCACAGACGTCGGGGGCGTGGGCACCGTCATTTTGATGCCCAACTTAGCCGCACCCCTCAGCAGAACATCTTGGAATGAGACGATGTTGTCTACCGGCGACACCCTCGTCCCAGGGGATTCCGAAAAAGCCGGCGAGTAGTCCCTGGTCCCAGAAGAGTTTGTGCGGGATCTTGACCTGCGCCTCCTGTGGCGTCGCCTTGAACTCTTTCACGATCGATGACGACTCCCGACGGCGGCCTGACCGGGAGCCTCGGCTGAGGAGTCCCCTTAGGCGGCGTCGGGTACCGTGGAAGTGAAACCGGCCTCGGTGGAACCGCAGGCGGTCCAGAAGGTGGAAGCAGCGGATGAGAATGAGGAGGAGGCGGTGGTGGAAGCGGAGGCGGAGTGGGAGTCCGCGGCGAGGATCCTTGGGCAAGGGAGGAGGAGGGGGAGTCTACCTCGGCTTAGGAGGTGTATATACCTCAGCATACACAGAGCCCTGTGACTCCTTCTTCTTAGGCGGAGGCGATGGAGAGACAGAGCCTCCAGACTGACTCCTGGCGCCAGAACTCCTTCTGCGCTTCTTTGGCGTCGAAGAACGTCGCCTCGACGGTGAACGCCTCCTTCTCGACGGTGAACGCCTCCTCCTCGACGGCGAACGATTTCTCGACGGAGAACGTCTTCTCAACGGCGAACGACTTCTCAACGACGAGCGTCTCCTCGACGCCGAACGCCTGCGAGACCTCGACGTCAAGGATCCCCTCGACGCCGACCTCCTCTTCTTCTTCGCCGACGGCGAACGGCGGTGTCGCCTCGACAGCGAGCGCCGACGCCGGGCTGCCTCTCGACGTCGATGACTAGACGACGACGATGACGACACAGTCAGCGGCGACCTCGACGGCGGCCTAGTCAGTTCCCTCGACGCCGAACATTGATGTTGTCTCGACCCAGAGCCCTGGGGAGACGGGGAACAGACTGCTGTCATCCCTCTCGACGCCGTTGTCGGTGCTATTGATGCCGGCGGAGAACAGGGACGTTTGCTGGTCTTCCTGCCCCTGGGGGGCCCCCAGAGGCCTCAGCATGGGCAGATGAAGTATGCCCAGACTCATCTTGTGCCTTCCTTCTATCTTCCAGGCCTTGGAGTCTGATCTTCATCCTCTCTCTCAGGGTCCTGCTGGAAAAGGACTGGCAAATGTCACACTCCTCCGGGACATGAGATGAGGGAAGGCAGATGATGCACACCTAGTGTAGGTCCGACTTGGCCTTTTCCTCGAACACTCTGGGCATTTGTCAAACAAAGCAGTCATTGTGACAAATAAAAGAGTGCTGAAAGACACACACAAGGAAGAAAACACCAAAGTACTTCAAATGAAAGCACTCAAACACTTGAAAAGTGAAAAAATCAGTAAAGAAACCCTAAAAAGGGAGAGCTCAATGCTCCAGGGTCCTGCTTGCAGGAGCCGGAAAAAAGAACTGAAAGTAAAAGGGACCTGCTGTGCATTCTGGGATACTGAGAGAGTTCTGGAAAGTTCTCTTAAAGGCACAGTATCCTGTTCTGATCCACATAATGGCAGCCTATGGGGCTTGTCTGTCCACTACTTTCTCTATCATTTCAGAGGCTTTTGCTGATAGGGGAAGGTTTTTCTCTGTGGAGGACACTGGACAGGCTGTGCTGTTTGTGGGTTTTTTGGTGGAATTTCTAGTTGAAGTACTGGACAGTGTAGCCTGTGGATATAGGCTGCATTATCTGTCTTTAAATTCTCTCTTAAGTGTCTGTGCAGGTCTGCATTTTTTGACGATTTAAGTGATTATTTTTTATTGCTCTGGGGTCCACGCACATGGGCGGGACTATTCACTAGATTATGACTATACACAGAGATCCCCTACTACAGAAGCCAAATTCAAAAAGGGATTTGCGGCAGGGAAGGATATAATGATATAATGATATAGACACCAAGGCAATAAATATTTAAATAATTCAGTAACCACTGATTCAGAAAGGAGCAGGTCAGTTAAATTATATCCCATAGCCACAAATGGACAACGAAGGACTAAAAAACAAGTTACCACCCCTATCGGACGGGGCAGATCAGTAGCTTTGAGAGACATACTGCAGGGAAGACCTTAACTAATCGAAATATAAAAAGTCTATTGAGTAGGTTAATTTGGAGCCAAAACTGACATTTTCAAAATAGCTAGAATTCCAGGAGTAACACCTAAGAGAATACATTTGATGGATCTCAATTTAACAATTACAGAACAGAAATATGGGAAGCACTAAGGAAAAACAATCCCAAATGAACCTGATATAGAAGGCATGATGGCAGAGACAATGAGACCGAATGAAAATGTAACTGATTATGTAAACAGAATTAAAGAGAGGTGAAGTAAAGAGACAGGGAAAGTATTGGAGAAGGAAGGAAGTAACACTATATTCTTCTATAAGATAACAAAAAGAAGGCTACTACCAGCAGATGTGCAGGCCAATTTAGAGAATATAGTAGGGTTGGAAACAAAGCCCTGGATGGAAATTCTGGTGCATAGTGTATACTTTTACAAGTAGGAAAGGAGAAAGAAAAACAAACATAAATAAAAAAGAGTAGCTGCTAGACTAGTACAACAAATTTAAAAAGACAGCAACAGAAGGGGCACTATTGGTTGCAACAGCACCTCAAAATATAATGTCTCAACCACAGCAGCAATATTACAGAGGGAATCAGTCAAGTAGTGGAAGAGGAAGTTTTAGAGGAAATATAGGCAACCAAAAGGCAATAATAGAATGCTTCTACTGTCATAAAACAGGCCACATGGCAAGAGAGTGCAGATACAAGAAAGCAGACATAGAGGCACCAGCAATGGAGATACAGAGGCAGGGACAACAAGTGCAGAACACACCCTTGCAAAATAACTTGATGCAACGACAACAAATTCTGAGTTCACCCCAGCAAAGTAACTTATCAGAATCAGAATCCACAAATCCAGCAGCAGCAAAGGAACCCCTCAAGACAGCAAAGAAAGGGAGGAATGGTAGTGATGTCAGGAACAAATCCATTCTATGGGAATATGGGAGGCAATTGTTAGCAACAACAATACATACAATGAAGGGTCCCACAGAGCATTCCAATGTGTCCAGTATTAACATTGATGCACAGATTGGATGAGGAATCCACTGTGACAGTCGTCATAACCAACATTCCCTATACCTTCCTAGTAGATACAGGGGCAACAAAATCATGCATCAAAAAAGGAAAAATACAACTATGGACACACAATGATTCACTGGGGGGAGTAAATAGGGTTGCATTTACAGAAACCGTTGGAATGGAAATAGGAGGAGCTTTAGTAGATGGAACACTGTCATACTCACAATCATCTCCAGCTAATCTTTAAGGAAGGGATTTGATGTCCAATATGACAATACATTTTGGCTCAGATGGCACAATGGTCTGCACAACTCCAGGGAGTTCAGAAAAATAGCCATGATGTTACTTATGAGAGCAGAGATCAATATGTTATGTTATGTTATGTTATTTTGGTTCTTCTATAGCGCAACAGCTACTCCAAAAGGGGTGTCCCGGCGCTTTGGCGAAGAAAACCTTCAAGGGCGACAACACAACACAACAGTAAGGGAATGCGGCAAGCCTATCTGGTAAAGAGCCAAGTTTTTAAGGCCTTTCTGAAAGACAGAAGGCTGGAAATCTGTCTAAGGGAAAGAGGAAGCTCGTTCCAAGCACGAGGAGCCACGTGATGAAAGGATCGGCCGCCCTGTCTAACGCGTTTAATGGTCGGAACTACCATTTTAGACAGGGAGGCGGACCGTAGAGCTCTATTGGGTTTGTATAGGACCAGACGTTTCCTGATGTAGCTGGGGCCAATATCATGGAGGGCTTTAAAGGTCAACGTCAAACTCTTAAACAAAACTCTCTTGGCTATAGGAAGCCAGTGCAGCTCTTTAAGCAGATCAGAGGTACTTGCGCGTCTAGGTAGCCCATAGATGGCACGGGCAGCTGAATTTTGGACTACTTGAAGTCGCCTCACAAGGTATTTAGGAAGTCCTAGATATAGGGCATTGCGTAGTCTAATCTAGACCCAACAAGTGCTTGAACAATGACCCTTCTGTGATTGGTAGAAATCAAGGGGAGAAATTTTCTAAGCATCCGGAGGATGCCGAAACATTTCCCCGAAAGGCTAGATATTTGGGGCCCAAAAGTTAGGTCATTATCAATAATAATTCCTAAATTCTTTGCTTTAACACTTGCCTTTGCAGGTGGGAACAAGTCTTGCGGCCACCAGTTTTTCCAAGCTGGCTCAGTAGCATAGCCAAAGAATAGCAACTCCGATTTATCGGAGTTGCATTTTAGACCATGCTCTCTGAACCAACCGAAGACCGCCTCTAAGCAGCTTCTGATGCGGATCCCGTCGAACACCTCATTCTTGTCGTGGGTAAACAAGAGTTGGGTGTCGTCAGCATAAGACACGATCTGGGCGCCAAAGGACTCCGCCACCTCTGCAAGAGGGGCCAAAAAGATGTTAAAAAGCAGGGGGCTAAGAATAGACCCCTGAGGGACTCCTACTTCCAGAGGTGCCATAATGGCGGAGTGTGGAGGCGCCCAGATCGTTTGTCGACGGTCGGCTAAGAAGGATTTAAGCCAGTTCCACACCGTCCCCCGAAGACCACATTCGTATTAGGAGGGTTTCATGGGGAACGGTGTCGAACGCCGCCGACAGATCCAACATAACCAGCATGGCCTTTTCCTCCCGCATCTAACACCTCTCTAATAGCGACAGTGACTTCCAGCAACGCGGTCTCCGTGCTGTAATTGGCACGAAAACCGGATTGGGTGTTGTGCAACAGATCATTCTCTTCGATGAAATCCGAGATTGATCTGTGCACATGTCTTTCTGCCACCTTCGCCAGAGCGGGGAGGAGAGATATAGGCCTATAGTTGGCATGGACGGTAGGATCTAGAGCTGGTTTTTTTAGGAGTGGGAGAATGAGCGCACACTTCCAGGCCGGGGGGACCACACCAGAAGATAAAGAGGAATTAAGGATGAAATTAATGGGACCATTTAGGGCTGGGGCTATTTTGTTGAGACAAGAAGCCGGGCAGGGATCTAAAGGAGAGCCCGACTTCAGCCCAGTCAGATGGGCTAACGAAGAATCAAGGCTCAGCGTGGGGAATTCCCAGAGAGTGGGAACCATAGCTGGATTGGGGAAGGAGAGGGCACCAGGTAGATCAACCTTAGTGTGATTGGAGTAACCTGCGAGGGAATCTTGGATGGTTTTTATTTTGTTAACAAAATAATGTGCCAATTCAATCAACCAGGGTTTTGAATGGGGTTGAGCCGGGGTACCCAAAGACGGCGCAGTAAAATCCTTAACAATTTTAAAAATGTCCTTACATGTATTTCCTGCATCATCAATACGACGTTCAAAATAGGTTTTTTTTTCATTCCACATCATCTTGTGGTAGGATCTAGTCAGGTTTTTAAGTTTAGCTTTTGCCAAGGGATTATAATCCCTCCTCCAAACTCTTTCAGCTCTCTTACAATTTTGGCGGGCTTCCCTAAGCTGAGAGGTAAACAATACCAAGCCAGGCCCACTGATGAAAGGCAGTTTCCAAGGACTGTATATGCTATAACAGCAAAGGCACCCCAACTGAAGGGAAGAGTAGTAGAAATACCAAAATGATTCCTATTCAGATGCCAAGGAACACCCCAATCACAGCAGTTGCAGGACACACCACTCCTCTTAACCATAGATGAAATTTAAATAACTCCCACACATGGTATACTATTGGCCCCTGACAAGCACCAAGCAGCATGGGCATGTGTAATATTCATGAACCCCGGACTAAGATTACGAGACCAACTTGATGAACAACTGTTTGGAGACAGTAAGCCAACAACTTCCACTGTCGTGTTTGAAAATATATTTATGAATCCGGTAGAATTAGAGATAGGAACATTCACATCCACACCCAAGCCAAGTCCCAACTCATACATATGATGTAGGTTTAATACAGACAGCAACACCAGTAAAAATTACCATAAAATTAGGAGCACTTTTACCTAGGGTTAAGCAGTATTCTTTGTCAAAAGAAGCAGATGAGGGGATTGCACCTACTATTACAGCATTGGTGCAGCAATGGAGTACTATAACCAGGAGTTTCACCATGTAATACTCCTGTTTACCATGTAAAGAAATCAAGTAGGGGTGCTTGGAGGATGGTACAGGATTTTCGTCCACTCAATAATATAGGGGTACCCGAGTTCCTAGTGGACACGGATACGTCAATAATACTGACCAACATCCCAGCTAATGCGACATATTTTTCAATGATTAATTAAAAAAAATGTTTTATTGTTAAATGTGCACATACATACAGAAAAAGAACAATAATAAAAAAACTAAAAAAAGGGGAGAGAGAGGTTACAATGTTATTGTCTTTGAGGGGGGTGGGAGGAGCGATGAGGCATCCATGTCGAGGGAAATATATATATGGTGATTATGAAAACAAAGAAAAAGTGTTTTCATTACTGGATCAAGCATATAAATCCAGGATGGAAAAAGCACAGGAGGATATTAGTCTGTTTTGGCAATAGGTGTTCCCCACCAAGAAGACAGTTTACATAGTGAGAACTTGGTGTGTTCAAATAGGGGATAGAATAAGAGGAAAGAGAGAGTGGGCGGAGAGGCTGCCCGCATGGATACTCTAGATAGACAGGTATAGTGGCCGAAAAGACCGAAACTGTTTTGAGGGGGTGCTGGAGAGGAGGATGTTATGTAGGCAGCTAGAAATTTAGTAAGTGTGAGACAGACATATATCCCTATGGGAGCAATTCTGAGTGTGGACATGGTGAGCTCGTGGGCATTGTTCTGTCCTGATCAATTGAAAGTCAAGGGGCTGGGAGACTTGTTACAAAAGGCGTAGGTAGAGGCAATATATATGCCAGATATCCTTGGGTCGTGAGGTAGTTGGTTGGAGTGAGGAGTATATCTCAGTCTGCATTTCGCAGTAGGTCATACTACGAAGCCATGTCTCCTTCCTGGGACATTGTCTAGTGCCACAGTGTAATGCGATTTCCCTTTTTGCTAACATTAGTGCTATAGCTATAAATCTGCAGTAACTGAGCGGTATATCGCTGACTATTCCCAGAAAAGCCTGTTTGGGGGAGGAGGGGACCGGCGTAGAGATTATATCAGAAAGCACCAGAAATAATTCTGTCCAGTATGTAGATATGAGTGGGCAGGTCCAAGTCATGTGTGCTAAATCAGCGCTACGGGATTGGCATTTGGGACATTGGGGTGATTTGCAGGGGTGGTATCTGGCCAGCTCTACCAGTCTGACATATATTCAATGAATGAATTTGAAATGAAGCAGCTTATGTCTGTGATTAGGGGACACCCTCTTAAATTGTTCATGGCTACAGGTCCACTCTTCGTCAGATAGAGGGTGGCCTAGGTCCTCCTCCCAATGGCGTCCCGCCCCTCTGTCTTTCACTTGTTTGAGTGCCATACATGCTCGATATAGCTTGGTGACCAGCTGTGGGCCGTCCTGTTCGGCAAGTGGTAGATAAAGGCTGTATATTGTTTGTGTCTAGTCGCATGCCTAATGGAAATATTGCTCCTAGAGGAGTGGGTTCGGACAGGTCCCACTCAGGTTTGGTGTATGGTATGCGAGCCTCAAGATGGAATCAGTGGTAAGCGAATTAGGATTGTGCGACCAGGAAATATAGATGCAGATCAGGGACGGCAAATCCTAAGGTGGATCAACAGGCCACGGAGCTGCAAAAAGAATGCTTAATTAATGGTATTGGTATGCTGACAAATAGGTATAGGAATCGAGGGAGGACGTTCATTTTAATAAGAGGAATGCGGCCAGCCATGGACAATGGTAGCTGGATCCATCGTTCTACCTGTAAAGTAAGCAGTTCCATTGCTGGTCCATAGTTATAATAATTTGCTATTTCTTTCTGTCCAGGGTGATTCCGAGGAATTTGGTGGTATCCGCCGCCCATCGGAGGGGGAGATTGCCACCTGCCGAGTTTGTCGAGTCTGTGATTGGAAAATGCTCCGACTAGTCCCAGTTAATACGCAGGCCGGACATGTGTCTGAGGTGTATGATCTCGGCTATGAGAGGTTGCAAATTTGTGCCAGGGTCCCTGATGAAGAGCAGGAAGTCATCTGCATACATGAATCAAAGCAACAGTCCTATGCAGAATTGGAGGCCGCTGTTCTTGTAGGTGCCTGACTAGTGGATCCATTGCTACTATAAAGAGCAGGGGAGGAAGAGGGCAGACCTGGCGTGTGCCGCAGATGATCGAAAAGGGGGAGGAGAGAAAATTGTTCACTCGGAGCCTGACGGTGGGGGAAGAATAAACCTTTTCTTACTGTGTTGCTGCCGTAGTTTGCCGAGCCCACAATCTCCCACTGAGTGATAGTGTTCCTCGCGGACCCGCCCGCTAGTCTCCCGCTGCTCCGCCGCTCTCTGACCAACTGGAGCGGGGGCCGCCGAGTGGAGACCGGCGAGGGGCAGGACTACAATACCCAGAAGCCCTGCTGGGGATCCGCGTCATCTCAAAAGCGCCAGGAGGCGCTTAAAAAGGACAACAGCACCATTGGAGGCGGGAAACCTTTTCTTACTGTGTTGCTGCCGTAGTTTGCCGAGCCCACAATCTCCCACTGAGTGATAGTGTTCCTCGTGGACCCGCCCGCCAGTCTCCCGCTGCTCCGCCGCTCTCTGACCAACTGGAGCGGGGGCCGCCGAGTGGAGACCGGCGAGGGGCAGGACTACAATACCCAGAAGCCCTGCTGGGGATCCGCGTCATCTCTAAAGCGCCAGGAGGCGCTTAAAAAGGACAACAGCACCGTCTCGCGGGACGCCGGGCGAAGCCCGGGCAAAGGGCTGGCCCGTTTAAGCCCGTTCAAGACCGGGTAAGACTGGACTGGGCTATGTTATGTGCACTCTTTATTTAAACTGTGTCATTTAATTGCACCGTGTAATTAGTCTCACTTAACTGTCGCCCACACTGACCGATAACGACGACCATACTTTGTGCGCTGATTCTCTTTCCTGTCAGGAAATGACTTCCACAAGAGGATCACGAAGTAAAAATGCGCAGAATACAGCCCTAATTACTGGCCCTATAGATCTTTTTATTACCAGAACCAACGAGGCGATTAATCAAAGTATATCTTTGTTAGAGCGGAGGGTCTCGCAAGAGTTGGAAAGAGCGAGGAGGTCCTCTTTAGGTCCTCTCGCTTTTGCCCAAACTCCTACACAGTTAAGGCCGACCACCTCTCCTGCAATGCAAAATAAAACTGTCGCAGAGATCTATACTGTCCCTAGTACGGTAGACTTATCTGCCACCCAGCTGTCCCTTGTTTCATGTTTATCCGACGATTTAGAAAAAACACCAGACTTATCCCAATGCCAAACCCACGTTGTGTCATCTGAAAAAAAGGATAAAGGGAAGAGGGAAGGCGTAATAGCCAAACAGATAAAGAAGATAAAGAAGAAAAACGGAGCCAAGTTTAATCCTACTCCACCTACACCCTCTGTAAATATTCAGGCTTCTGATGCAACTCACTCTGCACAATGCCCACAAAACGATAACAACACTTCTGTACTTAATATTTGTGATATTCCTGAGAACTCAATTAGCACGCGGTCGGCCAGGGGTACCTGTGACACATGTGCCTCAAATGCCCAACTATTAAATAGCGTGGGGGAGCTTTTTAAACGTTATTTACATCCAGTAGAAAAAAGCTTAATGAAGATCGAAAAACAGCTGGCGAAGTTAAATACCTTACCTTTCAACCAGAAAACCTTGGCCTCTACGCACTCGGGGGGGGGGGGTTAAATCTAATGTCCCAGGTATACCTCTTAAATCAGTCCAAACTGATACCCGACTTCCAATTGTAGAATCTATAAAACCTGCAGACGTACAGACTGTGCGGATACCTGCACATGACATCACTGACACCACTGCAGGGGTAGTAAAGGAAAAGTCTAATACAATCCAAGATATCTCTAAGCCCATTGTAGGCTCAATGAAGGTTACTGCCGTGGCAGCCAAGGCAAATTCTACATTACACCCTACTCCAAAAGTGCAGGTTACACAACCAAGGGGATAAGAGAATAAGAAGGGAGCAAGGCCTAGGCGGCCGGTACATCTTCCCCCCGAGGTGACGCCTTATACAGTTATCCTCACGGGGGTCCCTGAGCTGATGGAAAATACGGATGAACCTTCCTGGTCCGTCACAAGGTCCTTCAGTGGTTAGGTACAAACAGACCTCTCCAAGCCCCATATACTAGTAGAATTACCACAGTCCGAAGAGTAGTATGGATTGGGGATTCTAGAAAAAATATACAGGGCAACTGCGTTATAGTCAGCTGTGGGGATTCTGCCACGGCGGATTATATTTGCTCTTGGCCTGACTTAGAAAAAAAGGGGGGATTGATGCTTATCGTCTCTCCTTTTTTTATCCACCAACAAACTCATACAATAATGCAGAATCCCAATTCTGGGAGGAGGGCATGGACTGGTCTTGGAACCAAGTGGGCCACTGGAATGGAAATAGATACAGATCGAGAGACTGGGAACCTAGACCCTGGCTGCCTAGGAGAAATCAGTACAACCTGGATGGATGGAGGGGTATCCCCCTGAGAAATAGGTATGATTGCCTTGATATGGTTGATTGACCATTAGGGTACCCATTAAGGATTAATATGGAGTGTGGTACCGTGTCCAGCTTTCCAATCTTAGGTAATAAATCCGATTTGTGTAAATTGAAGCTGCCCTTTACCACTTCAACCCTGACTACTATGGAATTTGACCCTCTCTGCCCATCACCTAACGAGCCATCTGAAACTTCTATACAAGAGACAATAAACAAAGGTTTTCTAGACCCGATAGGGCACAATGTAGATAAAAGTGTGAGCCCACAACACTCTGAAATAGTACCATCACAAACACCGAGGAAAGATAATCTGGCTTTAACCTCATGGAACGTTGCGGGCCTACACAAGAAATTGAATGATCAGATATTTCTATCCTTTGTAAGTAAATATGACATTGTTTGTCTTCAAGAGTGTTGGGACCAGGAGGAGTCGCACATAGAGGGTTTCACTACGATCTTTACACCATCTATGCAGGGAAATCGAGGCAGGGGCTCTGGGGGGCTATGCACTTATGTCTCCAATCTGGTGAAAGTTACAGTGAAGAAAGTAGTATGGGAAGGGCCAAATGACAGAGCGTGTAAATCCTTGCAGGGCCTCTCAGTTGTAGGTGAGGGGATGAATCTCCTTCTAATTAACCTTCATAATAACATCTGGAAAGAAGAACCGAAAGTCATCATAGAGGACCTAACCAATATCTTAAATTTGGGATCAGGAAAGGCGGATTGCACCCTTATTATGGGTGATTTCAATTGCCATTTATGCCCCCATAGTGGTGTGGATATCTGTGGTATAACTGATGTCAAGGGTGAACCGAGCTCTCATTTTGAGCATTCCACTTTTGGCAATATGTTAAACCAACTCATGCATCAATGGTATCTTGGATACGCAAATGAACTTTGTGAGCCTGTAGTTGATTTTCAAACAACTTTCCATGGGCATGGGGCGGGGACCACGATTGACTTCATGCTGATATCTAATAATAAACAGGGACATGTTCAGGGATTTAATATTGAAAATCTAGCAATTAGCGATCATTTCCCAATTAGTATCAGTTTGCATACGGCCCTGCATGATGATGGTCACGCTTTAAGTCTTCCTGATAAATTATACTGTCACTCCATTTCTCTCTCCAAAAGAAATGGTTATGCTGTGAAGTGGGCGAAAGTCGATCCCATAAACTTTCTAAAAGAAATAATTATAAAAGATCAGGAGCACTTTATGACGTGCTTGGAACAAGATCCCTCCCCCGAGATGGTTAAGCTGGCCTACAGTAAGATAGCGGATACCATAAAGGGTAAACTGATTAGGAAACGTAAAGACGGGGAAATGATTAAACTGAACCGTTGGTTCAACTCTGCCTGTACCAAAGCCCATACATCTTTATTGCAGGCTATAAAGACACTCCCAAAGGATACTAAGCTAGTTAGAGAAGCGAGGTTAGTGTACAAACAGGCTCTTGTAAACAGGTAAAATGAACTTAAAAAGCATGCATGGGAAGCATTAATAAGAGTTAGCGCCCTTCGTGATAACATCTCCTTTTGGAGAGAAGTCAATGCCCCGTTTTTTATAGAAAGTAGGACTGACTCCCTCGATATTGCGATAGCTGAGGACGTTTGGGTCAATTATTTCACGGTATTATATAAAAAGGATGATCTACTGGAGATGAATCATTGTGAAATCCCTGCAAACAATCTTATTGACCCACAGCCAGAGGTAACTTATCTCGTAGATACCTTCCCTTTGAATATAGCTTTCTCGTCTGCAGAAGTCGAGCTGGCCATTTGTGAGAGCGCAAACTCAAAAGCTCCAGGCCCAGATGGTATTCCCATCGATGTATTTAAAGACAGTTTGGACCTCTGGGCTCCGCTTCTCACAAATGTTTTAAATGCCTATAGTCAAGTAGGTTTTCCTGTTACGTGGCAAGAAGCCATCGTAATCCCAATTTTAAAAAAAGGCGACAGGCAGGATCCTAAATGCTATAGGCCTATCTCCCTGCTCGATTCCTTGATGAAAGTAGCAGGGAGAGTATTACTGACTAGACTACAATCAAGGGCCAACGAATAGAGGGTCCTTTCTAAATTCCAGTATGGATTCAAGAGAGGTTTGGGCACAGTTCAGCAGGGCCTGAATCTGGCACTAATAACCAGTAAATATACGATGGCTAAAAAAGGTAACTTGTTCATGACATTTGTCGATCTAAGCTCGGCCTTTGACTGCTTGGACCACAAATTGTTATGGACAACTTTAACTAAGCTAGGTTTAGATCCCCCCATTCTGAACTTCATCAAGGAACTTTATAGAGGTGCAGGAGCAATGGTCCGCTACGGCAAAAACGGTGAATGCACCAGGAAATTTCCCATAGAAAAAGGGGTGAGGCAAGGATGCATCCTGGCACCCTTTCTTTTTAACCTTTACATAAACGAAGTGGCAGACTTTTTAACTAACTTAGAAGTTGACTATCCTAAAATAAATGGCTCGTCGGTGCCAATACTATTATACGCCGACGATGCCGCAATATTATCCCAAACTCAGATGGGCCTTCAAAAGGCACTAACTGGTTTTTCAACTTTTATGGGGTCCAGAGGTTTGAAGATTAACGTGGGAAAAACTTTTACCATGTGCTGTACCCCCAAGAGAAATTTTAAAACAGACTGCAGAACCTTCGTTAATCAGTCTAAGATAAGCTTGACCAAAACTTTTTCATATTTAGGCATCATTTTTAATAATAGAGGAACTTGGTCAACAGCGATAGCCTCACGAAATTTGGCCTTCACCCGTACTATTGGAGCAGTAAAACAATTTGCCAAACGCCTGGGTGGGAAACCCATAGATACTTTGATTAAAATTTATGCAGCTAAATGCGTATCAACTGCAACCTATGGCCTGGCATATCGGGGTCGGCCGATTGCTCACAAATTCAACTAGCAGAAAATGCCTTTTTCAGATACTTGCTAGCAGTTCCAAGATCTGTTTCTACCACCATTTGCCATAAAGAGTTAAATCGAGTGCACATTACAGATTTAATAAAGGTCACACCCGTCATGCTATGGCATAAGATCTGGTCCTCGGATGAGACAGCCTTCAGCAGGGACGTGATTCAGGACTGTATGAATCAATCAGCGGCTAAGAAGATCATTTGGCTTCAATATATTAAAAGTTTTATGACCTCCATTGGGCATCCTGAACTCTTCGCAACCCCGAGCACATGCTCATTAATATCGAAAAAAAAATTAAAAGACACTTGCCTTGAATTGCTGGAAGAAAGACGGTGGTACCTGGATGGTAACAAGTCAACAATCATCTCTCACCGCCGCATTCTACACGGACCTGGTTTACATCCGTATTTGGCTCCGGAAATTTCCAGTTATACAAGAATGCTTTTAACTAGGATGAGAACCGACTGCTTCTATAGGATGATAACATTCCCAATTCCAAATGACTGGTCGCTGTTACTGATAAAATGTCCATGTGATGACATCTCGACTCAGTCTAACATCCATAGCATCTTTTTTTGTAAATATTATGAGTGGGGGAGAAGGAGAATCTTGTTACCCCTATTAAGGCTGTGGGGTCTGCGTCAATGCAGACCTGCTCTAATTAGACTGTATATGTTACACGACGAACTTACTGTGGATGCAGCTGCTAAATATCTGAAATACGTGGTTAGAACTAGGGGCACTATGACCTAATGCTAGTGTTGGACCCTATATATATATGTAGTTATTAGCATATTCAATGAACTGATTTCCTCTGATCACCTTTTTATAATGCTTTTTATACACGGTTCTCAGCACTTTTAATGTTTAACTGTATTACTTATGTGGTATGAATTTCATATGTGCTTTTATGGTCTTTTAATAATACCGAATAAAGCTATCTTGACTTGACTTGACTTGAATATAGGAGTGCAGTCAATGCGATCAAGTTTGCTGGTATGCCAAGCTTACGTATTGTGGCAAACAGTGAAGGCCACTCTAGGAAGTCGAAGACTTTCTCTGCGTCGAGAAGAGCCCCTGCTGCTGGGGTGGACGGTGATATCCTATTTATTACAAGAAAAACAGTCAGGAGATTCAGGGCGGTCATCTATGCGGTATGAAACCAGATTGTACTGGTGAAAGAATTTGGTCTAACAGCAGCTACAGCCTGTTGGCTAACACCTTAGCAAGTATTTTGTTGTTGAAGTTTAAGCAGAGGGGGCGGTAAGAGTTGCAAGTGGTGGGTTCTTTGCCAGGTTTCACTAGGAGGGAGATCGCCGCTTCTCTCATTGAAGGGGGAAGGCGCTATTAGCAAGTGATTCAGCATAGACCTCAAGCTGATGTGATGTTGCCGTTTGCTTGAATGTTTTGTAAAAGAAACCCCGGACAGTCCATCTAGGCCGGGGGCCTTAGATCCATCAATAGCGTCTATGGCCTGGCCAATCTCTTCCAGGGTGAAGGGTTTACTGAGGAATTGCGCCTGTCCTGTGGTTAGCCATACCATTGCAACCCCTTCCAAGTAGGTGAGTTGATGTGTAAAGTGAGTGGGGAGTTTGGTCATGTATAGTGATTGATAGTATGAGACTAGCACTGCCATTTTATCGGTATTGTCTGTGGCGATAGAGTCGACGGGCCGTTGCAGTGAAGTGAGGTGTCGCACCAGGCGTGCAAGAGTCCTGCCAGGGCACTCTCCCTCTCCGTACCTACGTGCCGCATGATACTGTTATGTTATGTTATGTTAAGGCCGTACTTTTAGAGCGCACGGCTACCCAAAGGGGTGTCCCGGCGCTTTGGCAAAGAGACCTGAAACCTAAAAACACAAAGGCAGCAGCGCTGCAGTCACAGTGATTACACGGAGAAGAGCATGGTCTTCAGCTCTTTCCTAAAAGCCAAAAGACTCTTGGCTTTGCGGAGGGAGAGAGGGAGCTCGTTCCAGAAGCGAGCTGCCACAGATTGAAAGGACCGTCCTCCCATCCGGACTCGTTTGGCAGTAGGCACCTCCACTTTGGCCAAATCGGCTGACCGCAACATCCTCCGCGGCACATAGAAAGCAATCCGCTTTCTAATATAGTTAGGACCGACAGAGTGCAGGGCGTTGAAGGCCAGCGTGAGGATTTAGGCAACCAATGCAACCTATTCAGAAGCAGTTGAGCGCTGGCTCTCCTAGGCAGGCCGAGAATAGCTCTGGCCGCCGAATTTTGGACAATTTGCAGTCTGGCCAAGAGGTACCCAGGCAGACCCGCAAAAAGCGCATTAGCGTAGTTTAACCTAGATCCCACTAGCGCATGAACTACTGTCTTCCGATATTGTAGAGAAAGCAAAGGAAGAAACTTCCTCAGCATCTTGAGGATGCCGAAGCATTTCCCGGAAATCCCCATAATATGGGGGCGGAAGGAGAGGGCATCATCAAACACCACTCCAAGATTTTTCACTTGGGAAGATGATTCCTCAGGGGGGAACATATCCTGGGGCCACCAGGACTTCCAGCCCGATCGGGAGCACAGCCAAAGAAAAGCAACTCAGACTTATCCGAGTTGCATTTCAGGCTGTGGCGTTGAAACCACGCAAAGACTGCACTCAGACAGCCTTTAATCCTATCGCCGTCAAAAGCCTCTCCTTTGCTGCATGTGAACAGAAGCTGGGTGTCATCAGCATATAAGATGACCCGGGCCCCATAGGCCTTCGCTACCACCGCCAGAGGGGCCATATAGATGTTAAATATGGTGGGGCTCAGAATGGACCCTTGGGGAACCCCAACCTCTAGCGATGGCATTTCGGCGGAGAACGGAGGAGCCCAAATCACCTGACGGCGGCCAGATAAAAAGGATTGAAACCAATCCAACACCGTCCCCCGCAGACCGATCTCCCTGAGTCTTAAAAGGAGACCAGCATGAGGGACGGTGTCGAAAGCCGCCGACAAGTCCAACATGACCAACATAGCCTTTCCCCCTCGATCGAGCGTCTCCCTGATGGCGTCGGTCACCTCCACGAGGGCCGTCTCCGTGCTATAATTCGCACGGAAACCGGATTGAGAGTCATGGAGAATGTTGTTGTTCTCAATAAAGGTGGTAAGTGTGTGCTGGACATGCTTCTCAACCACCTTCGCCAGAGCAGGGAGGAGGGAGATCGGTCTATAGTTGGCCAGCAGCAAAGGATCTAACTGAGGCTTTTTGATCAGCGGCAGTATGAGAGCGTGTTTCCAATCCCGAGGCACCACTCCGGAGCTCAAGGACAAGTTGAGCAGGGGGTTCAGCAAGCTGTTTACTGCCGGTGCCACCCTGCCCAAACACCTTGCTGGACATGCATCCAGGGGTGAACCGGATTGAAGCCGGGACAGTAGCTCCAGGGATATTGCATAGGACAGTTGCGGGAAGACCGATAGTGTGGGCTCAGGCTCTGCCTCTAAAGATGGTACCGGCACATTGCTGACGAAATCGTCAACTACCCCAGAGGTGTCCACAGGAGGAAAGGAATCCTGAATAGTTTTAATCTTAGTGACGAAAAAGTCAGCAAGCTGCCTAGTCCACCCTTCAGTATGAGAGTGTGAGAGGGCACCTACAGCAGGATCCACAAACTCCTTAACAATTCTAAAGAGTTCCCTGCTCGTATTATCCGCACGATCTATCCTGTGCTCAAGGTATTCCTTTTTGGCTTCGGCAATATCTTTATGGTAGTGTTTTATGGCATCACGATACTTTATTTTCTCCACTGGATCGTATTTATGACGCCAGCGTCTTTCCGCCTTTTAACAGTCTTGGCGCGTTATACGTAGTGTGGGAGTAAACCATGGGGCAGAATCGTGACAGGGAGCAGTTCTCGTTGGCTTCACTGGAGCTAGCTCCTCAAATCTTGTTTGCAGCCATTTCTGGACCAAAATCAGATCAGAATCTAAGTTCCCTGTAAGTTTACATGGGTGTTGACAAAGAGCAGCCGATACCATATCTGCTGTCACTAAATGAAATGCTCTAGATTGACGAGTCACCTCCTTCTGTGTTCTTTGCCTGGGCCTAGTTTCATATGAAATAACAAACTTTATTAAAAAATGGTCAGACCAAAGGACTGGAAGCGGCAAGGACACTTCAATCGACGCCGTAGAAAAAATTAAATCTAACGTGTGCCCTTTAATGTGAGTAGGGCTGTCAATAAAAGGGGCAAGCCCCAGCTGTGCAGTAATATCCCGCAGCTTTGACGCATTGGCGTCTGATATAGAGTCCATATGCAAATTTAAATCGCCCAGCAACATGCAACGTGCTGAACGCATGCAAGGTACGGAGAGAGCCGCCTGCAAGTCCTCAATAAAAGCACCAATAGGACCAGGTGGTCTATATACAAGAATCCCTGTGCACGTCTGAGAAGCAGAAAGGCTAAGTGTAAAGCCTAAAGCTTCACAACCTGCGATGTTCTCCACGGGGAAAGAGGAACAACCCAAGGCCTTGTCCACTATCAAGGCCACTCCTCCTCCTCTACCCCCGATTCTGTCTTTCCTTAAGATGGTATAATTAGACGGCAAGGCGCAGGCAATATCCGGTTCAGAACCTGCCCCCAACCATGTCTCCGTTAAGAATAGACATGATATATCGGATTTAGCAAGCAAATTCCAGATGTCCGTCGCATGACAAGCCAGGGACCTAGTATTCAATAGAGCACAGTGATAGTTCTGGGTGGAAGATGGCAGAGCAGGGTTTGGCAAAGTCGTAGGGCGCCAACCACAAGCAGGACAGCCTTTCCCCAGAAGGCGACCTCCGGGAAATAGACATTTACAGCCCAAAGGGTGAGTGCGCATGGATAACAAAACATCCGCGCTATAAGATAACACCCCAGGGGATCGTGAGCGGCACATACCTTATACTTGCCCAATAATGTGGCTTCTGTGTCAGCATGTTTGTTAAATTCAAGTATAAGCCTCTAAATTTACATTCTTTATTGCTACCGTCCTTCAGCAATTGCTCCAATTTTTCCACCCGGCGTGTGGTGTCTTTGTCCTGGTCTTCATGGGTGGAAATACGTTTTTCAGCCTCATCGAGCCGGGTGTTATGCCCATCAAGGCGTTCATTCTGTCAAGTCGTGAGGTGAGGGAGTTAATCTGGAGTCAATGGCACGGAACCCGGCACAAAGCTCTGCCATGATAGCCGGCCTGCCCTCCAGGGCAGCGGGCTGTGCATACGGCTCCTCCCCACCCTCAGCATTGAGGCGCTGACCAGAGCGCTCCGATGTGCCTAGAAATGTCAGTTTACGCTGTTTTGGATTGCCTAGACCCATTATGCCAATTGGAAAGACGATGGCAGCCAGGTAAGTTATTGGGAACGCTGTAGTGAAAAACAAGGGGGGCCCCAAAGCGGGAGTCGCCAGCAGGCGGTGGGGATCCAGAGATCGCGTGTTGTAGGTCGTGCTCTAACTATGGGTCTTGGTGGGTATTGCCCTGCATAAGTAGGCAGAGTACGGCTAAGTCATAAAGTCAAGTGTGCAGGGGCCAAAACAAAATAGGTGGGGTACCATAGGGTCCCAGAGCTGGGGCCCACACAGTGTTTTTCCTCTACTCGTCCCCCCCTCTCGATGACGATGCACCCAGCCTACGGTATGGAAAGGAGGGGGCACGATCCACACACTGTGCCCCTGCGGCACAAGAAGCCCACGGGGAGTCGAATGCTGTGTGGGATGAGTTGGGGCCTTGCCCTGGGTTCTCCGCCGGGCCAACAGCCCACCCTGCGCTGTTGCGAGCAATTAGTGTACGGCTTCTCCTCCCGTTTGCCTGGTCTCCACACTGGAGAGAGGGAGTGCATGTGCTGTGTCACAGAAGTGAACGGGCCAGTGCAGATGTCTTGGTGGATGGTGCTGGGCCCAGAGAGGACAGCGGATCAGGGTCAGGCATGCGCTGTGCGCGTTACAAGGCCCCGCTGCGGCCTACGTCACTCACCCGGGTACCAGATGCAAGCTGTCTCAGCTGGCACCCACCATCCAGGTCACAGTGCCTTCAGCCAAGGGCAGTTCGGAGCAGGCAGGGGGCCCAGCGGACCACCGCAGCTCCGGCCTCAGGCTCGCCCATGACCCATGTCATCGCGGGCCCTCTGAGGCGGGCTGGGCCACCCCACGACCCGGCGGTGTCTCGCGTCGGCTTGATGGAATGGAGCCGAGACCCGTCACCCTCAGCGGTGTCCCCGCAGAGTCTGGGGTCCGTTGAGCCACATTTCCAGCGGTGTGGGTAGTAGAATCATGTCGTGTTTGATGGATGGTGGGCACTGGGTGCCTGAGCTTCATTACCGTGCGGCCATCTTGGTCGCCAGCTTGGCCACACTCCCCTTTCAGTGATTGATTTGAATAAATGCTTTCTATAGTGACCTCCTGCACCCAGAAATTACATCCCTAACAGCATTTACCTATAGAGGAACGCAGTATTTGTATACACATCTTCCACAGGGGTACTGTGAGTCCCTTACTATATTTTACAGGGTAGTCAAAAATGACCTTTCAAACCTCCAGTGTGACAGTGTGCTGCTGCAATATGCGGATGACAACATCATAAGTAGCAGGTCAGAAGAGCAGTGCGGAAATGATACCATCCATTTGTTAACCCCCTTAGCACAAAGAGGCTACAGAGTTAAATAAGATAAAGTACAAAACGCAGTTCTAGAAGTGAATTACTTGGGCCAAATAACATCTACCTCATGACGAAGAGTTAAACCAGAAAGAGTGTATTAGGAAAAAGACAGCGCCTAAAACAATGAAAGAGATGCAACAATTCTTAGGCCTCTGTAATTATGTCAGACAGTGGGTGTTTGATTACAGCTCACTGATAGCACCATTATTACAGGGAATGAAAGAAGCAAAACAAACAAAAGAAAAATATGCTGGACAGAGGAAATGACAGCAATGTACGGGTTCCAGGAGGGACTTGGCACAGTCGAACAGGCATTAAATTTAACCCTTCTAATAGGTAAATATGCTGGGGCTAAGTGCGGCAACCTATATATAGTGTATGTTGACCTTAGCTCTGCTTTCGACTGTGTGATCCATTCTAAGCTGTGGTCCATTCTTAGTGAACTTGGGGTGGACCTCCTCTTATTAAATTCCTCCGCGAGCTCTATTCTGACGCCACAGCGCGCGTGAGATATGGGCTATGCGGTGAATTAACACCCCTATTTACAATAAAGAGAGGAGTAAGGCAAGGGTGTGTCCTGGCCCCCTTCCTGTTCAACCTCTATACCAATGGGGTTGAGACGGCCTTGCTGGAGGGAAGCCAGGACTTACCATCTATTAATCACCGCCCAATCCCCGCTTTATTATATGCGGACGATTCCGTCATATTAGCAAGGACACTAATACAGATGCAAAATCAACTAGACAAATATTGCCAGTTCATGCTCTCTTTGGGGCTAAAAGTTAATAAGAGTAAGACCTATGTTATGCACTTTGGTCCCAAGGCGAAGAATCCTAAATCCATCTTTATAGAACAGGTTAGATTGGAGCGTGCTAGGGAATATCCTTACTTAGGCATTCTAATGGATGATCAGTTAGCTTGGAAACAAGCAGTGGCAAGTAAAAAAATGCTCTTTCAAAGAGCAACTTCAGCTCTTGTTTCCTTCTCAAGAAAACTGGGTAAACCAGCCCCAAAAGAGTTGCTTAAAATTTACCATGCAAAATGTCACAGTGTAACTACCTACGGTGCTGGCGTTAGGGGCTACGCTTCCGTAGATGGTTTACAACTGGTCCAAAATGGGTTTCTTAAATACATTCTGGCACTTCCTCATAGTGCTCCAATATACGGTTCCCATATCGAGCTGGGTATCGATTATATAACTGATAACATTAGATGCCAGTCGATCCTTCTATGGCACCGTATTTGGACTAAACCCCAATGCCACCTAACCCGCTCCTTACTACAAGACTGTCTATCCTTGGTGAATTGGAAAAAAATTCCATGGCTTCTTTATGTTTCCAATTTCCTAATGGATTTGAATTGCGCATCTTACTTCATTGAACCATCGTCACTGTTAGACATCAGTAGAAAGGCGTTGAAAGCTCTCTGTTTAAATCATTTGAGAGATCTCCGCCTTTTAAATGAAGTTTCTAAGCCAACAAATGTGCAAATTCTTATGGTTCAAACCTCCCCTGGTATTCAGCCTTATTTAACATTCTTTCTATCTAACCATGAAAAATTTGTTCTAACGAGGTTTCGTTTCAACTCCTTTTTTCGCCTTGTTACCTTCCCAAAAGCGCTAATTTGGTCTCATGACCTGGCAAATTGTCCGTGTGATGGTATATCACCACAATCGACCATTCACCTCACTTTGTTCTGTCGCTACTATGAACAATCTCGCAAACCATGGATCATCCCACTCCTTCGAAAAATGGGGTTGAGAACATGTCGGCCAGCTTATCTGGCACTTCAGATGTTAGACACACCTTATGTAGCCAAATGTGTAGCTCTTTTTCTAAAATCATGTTTGAGAATGCGTTGTAACATAGGGCTCCCTTCACCTTGATGTGTTGTAAAATTGCTGTCTTACTGATCAATTTGTATATGTCGTTTTTTAGCCATGTCTTAAACACTATCTTGTTTTTACTTGCACGATAATCCTGTGTTTTTAAATTACTTATTCGATTTTTATGATGTACTTTTTATGATTCAACTGAATGTTAATCGAATAAAAGTTATTGAACTGAACTGACAGCAATGTTCAAGAAACTATAAGAAGAGATAAGTATAGTCCCTGAGCTTGGTACACCAGATTACAGTAAGGAATTCTAACTGTTCTGCCATAGTAATGGCACAACCATGACAGCAGTACTAACACAAAAATATCCTTTGGGCCATAAACCAATTGCCTACTATAGTGCATTATTGGATCCAATAACGAAAGGGTACTTTCCATGCAAAGCACACCTATTGTGATGGGCTCATCTCTTACTTTGTATATGCAACAAACAGTGTTTGTCATAATACAGAAAGCAAAAGGCACATTAACCACACAATGAGTTTCAGTTTATGAAATAATATTATCTTTACCTTCACTGAAAACAGTGAGATGTCACCCTGTAAATCCCGCCACATTCATAGCACACCCAGTACAGAAAGAAGAGAAGTACATGACTGCTCCACATTTATGCCAGATGAGATTATAAAGGAAGAAGAAGAGTCAATACCCAACAGCACAATATACTTTGGTGATGGCTCATCCACAATTGACCAAGAAACAGGAATACGACATACCAGTGCAGCAGTAGCGGAAGGTAAAATACACAGTGATATGTTCTTGATAACAGAGCAAATAAAGACTGCCCTCCCATTATTCGGCATAGGCAGTGGCACTCAAAGCTCTGCTGGCTGCTCTGGAACATGGGAAGGGAGATAATATTACAGTGTATTCAGATGCAGCTTGTGTCACCACCACAGTTCATTCTAGTATCTCTAGGTGGAAAAGAAGGGGAAAAGTAATGGTACACCAGTAGCACATAGAGATATTTTAGAACTCATCATTGAAGCACTAGAATTACCAAAAAGAGTGGCAGTAGTGAACTGTTCAGCACACACGGAGCACAGGACTTTATGTCCAGAGGAAATGAGTTAGCAGATCAAGAGCAAAAGAAGCAGCTAAAGGCACACAACCAACACACCAAATTTTCTACGCAGGACAAAAAGAGAATGAAGAAAATGAGACAGATTATATAAACATATCCAGAACAACACCATATGTTGAGACTTCCCAGCTACATCTCAGAGAACTGCAAGAGGCAGCACCTGAGTTTGAGAAAGATCTCTGGAAACAGAGAGGATGTCAACAATCTAGTACTGCAGGATATTCAGACTGAGCACTACAGGCAAACCAGTGATGCCCCAACAGCTATTGATCATTGCTTTAGATCAAATATATCCCCCTGCACACTCCGCCTTTACTCCTATATGCAATGAGTCGCAACCATACCAAATTTACATAAGATGTGACTATATATTTAAGTGAGAGCCAAACCTGTCGTCAATATTCCCCAAAGTCAACTAAAAAGTTATCATATCAATAATACCATGCCCACAGGGTCATTTCCGCGCTTTGCACATTGACTTTTTAGATCTGTTAGATAAATGCTACTACAGGTATTTATTCGTTGTAGTCTGTCCATTCTCAAGATGGATAGAGGCAGACCCATGCGTACATTGTGATGCAAAATCAGCTGCTAACTTCCTAGTAAGAGAGGAGATACCGAGATGGGGAGTCCCAGAAGCAATAAGATCAGATAACAGAACTAATTTCTCAAATGATATCTTCAAGTATATCACAGACATGTTAGGAATAAAGCATAAACTGACTTCAAAGTAATGGAATTGTAGAATGCCTTAATGGCCTTCTCAAAAAGAAAATTAGCAAAATATCAGCAACTTTAAACAAAAAATGGTTACACCACCTTCCCATTGCATTTTTCTCACTATGAAACACACCGAGTACTGATCATTACCTCACACCTCGTCAGATAGTGACAGGCAGGACTATTAAAATGTATCCTCCTTCATTCACACGAAAAACAGATGCTGTAACAAGTAGTGAGGTACTTGTAAAAGAAATGTATGACTATTTGTCGCGCAATAACAACAGAAATTCCCTTCTGGGAAAAAAAAACACAGGAAGAAATTCTCACGTGTGACATCATTTACTCCACAGTCTAACCAGATAACAAAAGCGATAAAAAAACATGGGGGCATCCTGCAAAATAGGGGGGTGACAATATCCCCCTCCCACATTCTCGTTTAAACGCACGTGGAATCTGAGACATACTATTGTCCACACAAGACCCAAACCTGCACATAGACAAACACAACAATCTCTGTGGGGGTCTTCCACGTGTAACTGGACATTTTCCGTGCGGGTCCTGCTCGGTCTGTGCACTGACAAAAACATCTAAAACTATACGACTAAATGAACACCAGATATGAACACAGGGATCCCACTCCAACTACAACTCCATGCACTGCATCTACATGATCACCTGCCCATGTAACATGCGGGATGTGGGCATGAGGACATGCATGGTAAAAACAAGAATAATGGAACACCACAGTAATATACGCTGGAAAAAACTGACAACCAAGCTGAGCACGCACTTTATTGAAAAACCACACTTCCCAGACCACCTTCTCTGGACACTGTTGGAAATGGACCCCCATGCGACCAAAGACTAATTGTTCCAAAAGGAACAACGTTGGATTTTTCGCGTATCCACTCAGACAACAGTTCTCAAAGATGATATCCCCTGGGGAGAGATCCGTAATTAAGATCTACTCACGTCTGACATACAACTGACTCGCCCTTATACATGATGATAGGGTTATCTGCCACATCGATCGCTACCAAACGTCTATGTTACGACATTAACCCCATTTGTGTGCCTGCTGTGACTACCTTTGACGTGACTGGACCTTCCATGAGGCCATTTTTGATCTGTATTATTTGTTTTGATTGTTAGGACGGATCTCCAGACCCATTGTTAAAGTTTTGCCTTTGGTGGACTTGCACACCCTTCCAACATGGCTCCTGTTGTTTATATTATCTTTGGGTAATTTTGCCATTCCAAGATGGCCCCCGGTATTCCTAGACATCAAATATGGCGTGCCTTGCGTACCATTTACTGAGCATCACACGGTCTAGAGGCTCCTCCTACTCGGCGCTACTAGTATCTCAAACCTCGAGACTACCAGCACTTGAGCCAAGAAGAGGAAAATGTAGGTCATACGCATTCCGCAACGATCACAAACCGTACGTACAGCTATGAGTTTCTACCACTCTCTCCCACTCCTCCCCACAGTCTGCGAGTATTTTTAACTTTGTCCAGTTACCTCGTATTTTTTTTTTAGGCGGGAGGGCACATTTCTGTGCAACTCCGCTTCGGCTCAGTGGAGTCCTCCGCTCGCACTAAGCGGTAAGCTATCTTTTGATAACTCCATGCAGCTCACCCAACGAATCGCACAAGAGTGTGGCATACTGTTTATGTTTGAGCACTTCCCCTACACTAACCTCTATGGGCACTTCGAAACGGCGCGTGTGTCTCACACCCGCCGTAGCATATTATAGCGCAGGTTTCATGTGTTGACTGTGCTTTGTCTATGTGAGTGTATGGTACCGGTGTTCATACCCAGCAATGTGTGTCACAATCCACTTCACATATGTGGTGTGTTTGACTGTAGTCTTCCAACACGGCGATCTCGACCATTACTCATTTACTGAGATGCCTACAGTATGCATGTGAATGAACGCTCCTACTACTATAAGTAAGATGCATTTAGGAACTGGAGGCTAAGCATTTTCCAGGCTATAGATTCAATTGAGTCCCTTCACTCTTTTGACCGCCTACCCTTCGCGATCACTTACCGTTACCAGCAAACCTTGGTACATGATCTGGCCACACCACCAGATTAACCTAGCACTACCTGAGCATGCGATCATCTGTCATGCACACCTATTTGAGCACAGTCACTGTCTTTGTAGGCTGTATGTTCTACCTGTGCTTCAATTTTCCCTGATCCCCCCCCCTTTTTTTCTCCCCTTTAGGTCGGTATACTTTACCTCTTTAAGGTACATAATATCATCCTTTCTGCGCTTGGGACAGCTAAGCACCAAGTAAGACTGGTGCACACAACTGTCCATTTTGGAGTAGTTTTAATGGTTCTTTCACAGTCCTGACGAATTGATCTTTTTATACTTTGCGGCAAGAAACATGATGACTACCACCAATTCCAAGAGCTAACCCGGTCCATTATAACCACTTTAGCCCACACTTGTTTTTAATATAACCTAGAGTTCTAAATATTCAATAAATTCTCTCTACAAATCCCTAGAGTCATTTTTAATACCTCTCACCACTCTAATCACACATCACACGCTCACTACGACACCCACACTTCACAGACGACAGCTCAAAAGACCTCCGGCAAAGAGCCCTCCTGCGGGGCCTGTTCGGCATTGCAGTGCCGGCCCAACGAGGAGCTGCCCAATGATGAAGCATCACACCCTTCGGGGTATGTGAGGGCTCTTGCTCCTCAAGGGTCAGATCCCCAGGACTCGATCCATTGACGACCCCACTGACGTACCACCTATAGGAACTGCACACCCTTTTGTTTCTCTATTTGTCTCAACCAACAAAGGCAGCAGAATTGTTTTCTAAACAGGTGTTACGGTACCAACAAAAGAGCTCCAACGATCCTGCAGAGTCAGACCGGTTCCCACAATCAGGAGACATAGTTTACATCAAAAAGGTCATCAGGAAGTGGAAAGACCCTAAGTTTGAAGAACCTTACACGGTCACTGAATCAACAGATACTGCACTGAAAGTAAAATACAGAACACCATCGATCCACCTGCGTCAGATACAACGGACAAACAAAGCTTAATACCAGAAGATGTGAAGAAAATAAAAGGGGTGGGGGTTCAGAAGAAAGGAGAGGCAACCTGAGACTTCCTCCCCTCCAACATAGCATTTGGACTTTAATTCACCACAAAGAGATATGAGATATGTATTTTGTCAATTTTTCTGTCATTCACGACTGGAATGGATAGATATATATTAGCTCCAAGTCCCATCTAATCTGCTGAACTCATATGGCGCTAGCCTCCGAATCGTGAAGGTAGGATTCACGAAGAAACATGCAGGCTGCACAGAGAGGTCGGGGCACTCACAGGATGTCCAATGCATTTATTTGATAAACCACAAACAGACGAGTTTCGGCACAATGCCTTTATCAATGTCGGGATTCCAACAAGCACCAACTGTTTTCACATTTTAAAAGGTACCGGATGTTGCCACCATGGGAGAATTCAATATGCGGCAATGAAAAAGGACTCACCATGTTCTCACTTTGTTAATCAAAAGTAGCCACAATACTTGCATGCCAATCGTCACTGTTCTCCACATGGCAGTGTTGTCATTTTGTCGATGTACAATTAATTACAGATTTGCTCCCAAGTTGACACTTTCCACGACTACGATATTTTTAATTTTTTTGTCAAATCTGTTTATTAGCATTTTATATTTCAAACATTACATTAGGCGCACCGTTGCAATTGTTACAGCCCTGGAACCGAATCAGTTGGCAGTGCACAAGTATGGAAGCGTAACATTAGGGCGTGACATCTTTACACATGAGCAGCATGCAGTTGTACCGTAGGTGCCCAGGCATGCTCGCAATATATAAAAGAGGTAACGTGCCCAGTCTCTGCAGGAATTGACAACTCCCATTTGTGCGCATAACAACTGCAAAGTAAAAGCATCAACACCAAACAGAAACATCGAACTGCGGTATTATCATATAGATACAGTACTAAGAGCTCGATTAGGATGGCGGACGGAAACGGGTACTGTCCGCCATGTTTGGGGAATTTTAACTCCCGGCAGCGCCGCGGAGAATTCACGGTTGCGATTAGGATATTCATGTCAAGAAACTCCGACCGCGGCGGACGGATCACATCAAACACCGTCCGTGGCGGACGGATCACATCAAACACCGTCCGCGGTGGACGGAACACATCTAACACCGTCCGCGGCGGGCAGACCCAAATGAACACCCACCGCCGCGGACGGACATGACCGCGGAAACAGCCACATTTACCGCCATCCCTGTGAAAACTCTGTGTCCGCAATTAGGATAACGCCGCCTGTACCACGGTCCGCACAGCCATCCACGTCCGCGGCGGAAAGAATGCAACGAGAAACAGTGCATCACTGCGGAAGGCCAACAGGAACAACATCCCTACCGTCAAACCAATGTCAAAAAGTGTGCCGCCAGTAAATAGCAAACACACGAAAAAGGACAACCCCCCCACCTGAAACACCAACACCAATCACAAGCCACTATGACACCCCCCCAAGTACCCAATAATGCACACTAGTCAACACACCCACCTACCACCTGACTGCCAACAACCATTGAGACACGACTATAAAATGACACCCACCCACTACCACAATCCTTTGTATCACAGCATTGCTGCTAGCAAGAGGCCCTATACGATCTACAGCATACTCAAATTTAAGGCACACAACCACCACCCTACCACACCCACCACACAAACACCCACCACACCATTCCTACACACCACACACCACACACCTGCAACCCCCAACTCACTCAACCCACACACTGAGCACCACACACCATGGCACCCAAAAAAAAACCTAAATTCACGGAGACCGAGTTGAAGGTAATGGTCGATAAAATTCTCCGTGTTGAGCCCCACATATTCGGGGCCCAAGTCCAGCAGACCACCGTGGCGCAAAAGAATCACATGTGGGACAGAATCGTCAGTCGGGTGAATGCGTCAGGGACCGTGCCAAGGACAAAGCACGAAATACAGAGGCGTTGGCATGACCTGAAAACCAGGGTGAAAGGCATCCGCGCCAAAAACCATGCGAGAGCCATTCACACTGGCGGCGGAACACCCCCGGAGCCCATACCCTACACCGATTGGGAGGAGAAGGTGCTGGTTATACTTTACCCAGAGAGCCTAGACGGACTTGAGGAAGGAGAAGAGGCTGGTAAGTACAAACCAAGCACCACGATCAGTACGACATGGTCAGCCTCACACAACTGAGAAGACACATCTCCCAGGCCCCAACCCATTCACGTCGGACACATACTCACCAAAATGTAAATGGCTACCAACATGCCCCCATGTCCACAGGGAGGGTGGTGGAGGGTAGGGTGTGTGGGGTGTGTGAGAGGTCACAACTACAACTCCCTACAGGCCCCCATGTCCACAGGGAGGGTGGTGGAGGGTGGTGTAGGGTGGTGGAGGGTAGGGTGTGTGGGGTGTGTGAGAAGTCACAACTACAACTCCCTACAGGCCCCCATGTCCACAGGGAGGGTGGTGTAGGGTGGTGGAGGGTAGGGTATGTGGGGTGTGTGAGAGGTCACAACTACAACTCCCAACAGGCCCCCATGTCCACATGGAGGGCGGTGGTGGTGGGTGGGGTGTGTGAGAGGTCACTACTACAACTCCCAACAGGCCCCCATGTCCACAGGGAGGGCGGTGGTGGTGGGTGGGGTGGGTGAGAGGTCACTACTACAACTCCCAACAGGCCCCCATGTCAACAGGGAGGGCGGTGGTGGAGGGTAGGGTGTGTGGGGTGTGTGAGAGGTCACAACTACAACTCCCTACAGCCCCCCATGTCCACAGGGAGGGTGGTGGAGGGTGGTGGAGGGTAGGGTGTATGGGGTGTGTGAGAGGTCACAACTACAACTCCCAACAGGCCCCCATGTCCACAGGGAGGGTGGTGGAAGGTAGGGTGTATGGGGTGTGTGAGAGGTCACAACTACAACTCCCAACAGGCCCCCATGTCCACAGGGAGGGCGGTGGTGGTGGGTGGGGTGTGTGAGAGGTCACTACTACAACTCCCAACAGGCCCCCATGTCCACAGGGAGGGCGGTGGTGGTGGGTGGGGTGTGTGAGAGGTCACTACTACAACTCCCAACAGGCCCCCATGTCCACAGGGAGGGCGGTGGTGGAGGGTAGGGTGTGTGGGGTGTGTGAGAGATAACAACTACAACTCCCTACAGGCCCCCATGTCCACAGGGAGGGTGGTGGAGGGTGGTGTAAGGTGGTGGAGGGTAGGGTGTGTGGGGTGTGTGAGAGGTCACAACTACAACTCCCAACAGGCCCCCATGTCCACAGGGAGGGCGGTGGAGGGTAGGGTGGGTGGGGTGTGTGCGACAGGACACTGAAATGTATACAAATTGATATGAACATGTAATGTCCACATTACTGACCTGCACAATCTTGTCCCTCAGGTGATCGTAATCTGACTGGGGAAACCAGCACCCGGCCGCAAGACTCGCCTCACACCCATACCGGACTCTCTGGGGACGATGACACAGGCAGCTCCGGTGCGGAGGATGGTGCGGGCCCAAGCAGACAGCCAGGGCCATCTGGCTCACAGGGAATCCCGGCCCGACAACCGTCGCATGTGTAACTCCAGCGACACCGGCCTCAGTGATCTGCAGAGTCACCACCTCCACCACCACCACCACCACCAGTACCAGTACCACCACTCCTGCCTGTGCCACCCTGCCTAACCCACCGAACGACGCAGGTCCATCGGCCTCCCACCCAAGCAGGGTGAGTGGGCCACAAAGGAGAGAGGCGAGGCCACAGCAGGCATTCAGGAGACCCACACTCCGCCGCACAGAGGAAGGACACCCACCCCATCCTGTGGCAGAGTCCCTTGAAGCCCTAGCCAGGTGCCAGGCTTCATACGACTGTGGCCAGGAACAGGCAGATCGTGCCCACCAGGACTCGGTGGACAACACGAACATGTTGCGTGAAATTTCGGGCTACGTTGGCCAGATAGTGGACATCATGGGCCAGCAGACAACAATGTGGAGGGAATGGATAGCCCGGAACAACCTCACCCCCCCTCAACCAATTGTCCTGGCGCCACGGCCAGCAACACCACCGCCACCGCCACCACCACCACCACCTGTGCCCCTGGCGACGGATGTGGCCCCTGAACAACCTGCCCCCCCAGCTGACTCTGTTCCACCTCAAAGACGGAGGGGCCGTCCGAGGCTGGAAGTGGGTGAGAGCAGTGTGGGTGCGCCATCCACACGCTCCAAGAGGGGCCGCCAATGACTCTGACACTGCCTGAGCCAGCCATTCACCCTGCCAAGTATCCTGTCCCACATAGCCAATCATTGGCACAGGTCTGCTGGACTAGCCTGACACCACCCAATGTGGTGACAGCACGGACATTTCATCGGCCATTACCTTCAAATCCCACTCCCCCACCCCACACTTACTTGTAAATATTCACCTGCACAAATGCACAACCTGTAAATAAATGCCACTTACACACTCAATGATGTGTTGCCTCCATGTTTAATCACATGATTGCCTCAGAAACAGACGTAACCAGGTGCAGGGATCCAAGTCGTACATAATCATGCCGCTGCGGGAGTGACCTAGGGAAAATCAGAGACAGCAAACACACGTCAGGAAACAGATTCACACACATCACAACACACTGCACAGCAACATTACACAAACTACACTCATCACAAAAGCATTGGATGAGAGGACACACATCATGGAGACTTGCATGTCCAAATAAATGAACACACACATATGCAACCATCACATACCAGAACACACAGCTGATGCACCCCACATCCACACAACACCAGCAAACATACATAAGGCATTGTCAACCGGCACAATAGGTAGTTACTCACATTCAAGGGAAGTTGCGATCAGTGAGCTGGCGCCTCTGGTCCACACCTTCCTCCTCACCACTATCCTCATCAGTCGACATGGGTGGGATGGGAGGCCGAGGAACTTCTTCGTCTTCAGGGTCCAAGAGCAGTTCAATGTCATTGCGCACGGCCAGGTTGTGGAGCATGCAGCAGGCAATCACGATCCTGCATACTTTGCCTGGTGAGTAAGACAGGGCCCCTCTGGTCTTATCCAGGCACCGAAACCTAGACTTTATCAGTCCAAAGGTACGTTCAACCACTCTACGTGTCCTTCCATGTGCATCATTGTAGCGCATTTCACCCGCAGTTGTAGGATTACGTATGGGACTCAGGAGCCAGGGCCGGTTTGGGTACGCCGAGTCGCCTATGTAGGGGGATGACAGACACAAATATCACAACCAGATTTGCTGGGTACCCCATGCCACACAGAGATCACAAAAGTCCCCACGCCAGACTCACCAACAAGTCACGCTTGACCGGGACGCAGATTTGCCATCAGTTGGGGGACAATGCTGCTCCGCATGATGTGGGCGTCATGTGCGGAGCCTGGAAATCTTGCGCACACATGGGAGATGATGTTGTCGGCCAGGCACACCACCTGCACGTTCAGCGAATGGAAGTGCTTCCGATTCCTAAAAACCTGCTCACGTGCCCGTGGTGGAATGATAGCGATATGTGTGCCATCAATGGAACCCACTACGTGTGGTATCTGGCCCAGTGCATAGAAGTCTGCTTTGACTGCTGGCAACTCTTCCGGCCGTGGGAAATGGATATAGTCATCCTTGTACAGCATCATAGCTTTTAAAACATCCCGAAGTACCAATGCTGAACATGGACTGTGTAACAACAAGGGGGGAATGCCAATGCTGATAAGTTTTTTCAAAATATTAACTTACACCTGAAGTACAGACATCAGTTCAATACCTGGGTTTATTGCTATTTAAATAGCTATTTATTCACAATGATTTAAACATCGCACATTTTTCTGTTTCAATATATCTTTATAGATTGTATTCTTCACAAACAAGGACTTGGAACACAAAACAATAAAAAATTGTAATTGCAACCATCTCAACGCTCAACAAGCATGTCACATTCGCACCACTCACACTCAAACAATGGTAAAATACATAGGGCCAACCAAAATAAATTGCAGAAAACTTTTTAAGGAATAATGCAAACAAAGAATACACCACTATTGATTTTGCTTTCAGTTGTCAGAAAAAACATATATTAAACACTCAATGGGTGTATAGACGCCAAACCGGGTGGCGAAACATTAGGGCACCCGGGTGGCAATGGTTGACCCTACAGGGTCTACGCGTTTCGAATCCTCTCTACTCACGGGATACTCTTCAGGACCTAAGCGTGCTCTGCAAAGGAGACAAAAAATTGGGAGAGAAGACCAAATCTAAGTATCTGATAAAGTGGTTGAGAAGACCTCAAAAACCCCTAAGCACTACTGCACCACAAAATCCAAATTCAGCTTACCCAACAGTGGAGCAGACGGAAATATATCTAAAAGTCAAAAAAAGGAAAAAGAAAAAGAAAAACAGGAGAAAAGAAGACAGTAGGATATTAGTGCCATTCTTCAGAGCCTGATTTCTGTTCTAAATGACAATCTAAACTCGTGATGTACCTGAGTGAGAAATCCGAATGTTCTTCATTAAAGACAGTCTTCAACAACAATAATGTACGGTCGGCCGGGGAAGTCCTAAAGGATAGCGTGTCAAGAGTTATAATGTGCTCGTTCTCAAATGAAAGCGACAGTCAAGTAAATGCACACAAGCACGCCAAAGTAAACAAAGCGTGCTTACCGGGCCGGGTTCGAGCTTCAAGCCCGGAGATGGATTCAGTATATTAGTTTTACACCAGGCGGCGTCGGAACTGGTAATCAATACGTCGAGTCTCTAATAAAAACAAGGGGGACGATGTCATACTCAGTTAGAGGCAGACTTGAAACTTAGTTGGAAAAATGCAATATCTAATCCCAAGGGCCGAACACTCACCGATAACGGGCCGCGTCTGGTTCCCGAAGTACACACTTAGTCAATGGCCGTCAGGCGGGTGAAGACGCATGCGTGGTTCTAAGCCTGCTGGTAAATGTAGTTTTTCTAGTGCGAAACAATCGCATGGAGAAACCTTTAGCAGATACGGACTCTCTGAGATCAGAGGACACGGGGACCGGCATCATAAAGCGGAGGGTGATGTCATCAAAAGGATCCCCTAGGGGAACTAATTGAACTAGTGCAAAATTATTGGAGACTTATGTATCAAAATGAGGGGACTAATCACGTCAGACTAGGCTACACAGAAGGAATTTAAAGTTTATAAATTTCAGATAATTCGTTGAGACCTGACACGGCCGTGACGAATTTGACAATAAGGAGAGCTTCTCTCCTCGACAGTTTTTGATCCCAGTCGCCTCCATAGGAGTCTTTTTCTATTTTAGAAATGACTGTCCATTTCAAGTCATTTATCTGATGTTGGCATCTAATCCAATGGTTAACCAGAGGCGCGGTCTCCACCTTCTGTTTTAACCTGGACTTGTGTTGCGAGATCCTTTGGCGGATCTCTTGGTTAGTTTTGCCAATATACAGTAGTCCACACGGGCATTTAATTCCATAAACAACGTATTTGGATTTACAATTGCTGAATGTTTGATGTTTCCAGGAAATCCCATTATGTTGGAAGAGCGTACCTTCCACCGTAAGGTCGCAGCACAGGCATGTACCACATTTGTGGTGCCCTGTTATGGGTGGCAAACCCATAAGATGTCTTAGAGTGGGTTGTTGTTCCTTTATTGTCGCTGCTTTTACTACATAGTTGGAAATCGATTTTTCTTTCTTGAAAGAAAATAGGGGAGATTCCTGTAGACTCTCATGTAGGTTTTTAACCAGATGCCAGTTCTGTCCTATGATTTTTTTCAGTTTGTTGGCATTGGGGCAAAAAGTTGTGACGCAGACCTGACGTTTCAATTGGACTTTCTTTTTACGCTCGAGAAGACTTTCCCTTGGTGTCTATCTGGCGCGTTTCATTGAATTCCTCACCAGTTTTTTGGGGTAACCTCGATCGCATAATTTTTTGACCAAGTTACCAGCATGCAGATTAAAGTCATCATTGTTTGTACAATTCCTACGCACGCGTAAAAATTGGCCGTAAGGAAGATTTTCCTTTAAACTCCTGGGATGGTTACTTGAAAACAATAAGGCCTTGTTTCTATCAGTTGGTTTCGTAAATAGTGAGGTTGCCAATTTGCCTTCAACAGGGAAGACTTCTACATCCAAGAAGGATATTCTTTAGTCCGATTGGACCATACTGAACTTGATGTCAAAAGTTCTGTCGTTCAGCCAATTATGGAAAAGTTCCAACTTTTCTAAACCTCCTGACCTAATCATGAAAACGTCATCGATGAATCGTAGCCATATCACGATGTACTCAGAGAATGGATTATTGTGATGTACGTAGGTGTCCTCATACAGTGACATAAATAATACTGCCAGCTCCGGGGCAAAGGGACACCCCATTGCCACTCCTTTTGTTTGGAAAAAGAACTCTTTCCCAAAACGAAAATAGTTCTTTTTTAGAGCGAAGGACGCCAGATCCACCAAAAACTGTGTGGGAACTTGAACTGGTCTTGGTCTCAAATTTGGGAAATGGGAAAGCACTGCCACTGCTTCGTCCTGTGGTATTTGTGTGTACAGGGAAGTCACATCCATCGTGACTAGTAAGTCCCTTCCTGTGATGAAATTCATTGTTTCCAGTTTTGTGATGAAATCCGTTGTATCTTGTATGTAGGAAGTTATATGCACCATGAATTGTTTCAGGAAACAGTCCACATATTTCGCAATTGGCTCCAACAAGGAATCACAACCCGCCACAATTGGTCTTCCGGGCGGGTTGGTTTGGTTCTTGTGGACCTTTGGTAAGATGTAAAGCAATGGGACTTTAGGATGTTTATTCTGTAGATAGTCATATTCTTTCGGTCCAAGGAACCCCTGTTCAAAGCCTTCTTTAAGTACGGTAAATAGTTGGTTTTGTAATTCAGTAGTGGGATCTTTTTCGATTTTCCGGTAACAAGATGTATCATTAAGCTGTCTCATGACCTCAGATGTATATTCAACTGTGTCCCAAACCACAATAGACCCACCCTTGTCGGATTGCTTGATTGTAATAGTGGAGTCGTTGCGTAAAGATGTTAAAGCATCAGTTTCATCTTTTGATATATTAAATTTGACGAATTTCTTTTGTTTTTCCATTTCAGAGATGGCAGACAAAACCGTTTTCTCAAACAAGATGATTTCCTTGGGAATCTTATTGCCTGGAAGGCAAAAGTTGGATTTTTTCCGTAATCCAGTTACTTCGAATATCGGGGTAACTGGACTGTCAGCAAAAAACAAAGTCAACCTCAGTTTACGGCAGAATTCTATGAACTCGGTCTTCATGCGTACGAAGTCCGTTCTCCTAGATGGCACAAAAGAAAGTCCTTTGGCTAGAACGCTTTCTTCCGCTTTATTTAGAATTCTTTGTGATAAATTAAAGATTGGGGACACCGCTAGTTCTTGTAATGTTGGCGGCGAGTTGTCATTTCCCACGGTTGTGCATATCTTGTTTTTGCTCTTGGCCTGGATTGGCCTCTTCCTAAAAAAGGACTCGAAGGTTGTCCTTGAGGCTGTTGTTGTTGATTCCATTTACGATTTCTATTAGGTCTGTTGCCACTGTTGTCACTATCACTGCCTCCTGATGAAGACGTGTCAGAGAACGTGATAAATTGATTGCGTGACCGTCCTCTATTGTCTCCTAAGAAGCGTCTTGAGTCGTACTTTGTATAAAAGTCTGTTTGTAAAAAAGGGTAGACGTTATCCAATGAAAAGTTTTTGGTGTAAAACTAATATACTGAATCCATCTCCGGGCTTGAAGCTCGAACCCGGCCCGGTAAGCACGTTTTGTTTACTTTGGCGTGCTTGTGTGCATTTACTTGACTGTCGCTTTCGTTTGAGAACGAGCACATTATAACTCTTGACACGCTATCCTTTAGGACTTCCCCGGCCGACCGTACATTATTGTTGTTGAAGACTGTCTTTAATGAAGAACATTCGGATTTCTCACTCAGGTACATCACGAGTTTAGATTGTCATTTAGAACAGAAATCAGGCTCTGAAGAATGGCACTAATATCCTACTGTCTTCTTTTCTCCTGTTTTTCTTTTTCTTTTTCCTTTTTTTGACTTTTAGATATATTTCCGTCTGCTCCACTGTTGGGTAAGCTGAATTTGGATTTTGTGGTGCAGTAGTGCTTAGGGGTTTTTGAGGTCTTCTCAACCACTTTATCAGATACTTAGATTTGGTCTTCTCTCCCAATTTTTTGTCTCCTTTGCAGAGCGCGCTTAGGTCCTGAAGAGAATCCCGTGAGTAGAGAGGATTCGAAACGCGTAGACCCTGTAGGGTCAACCATTGCCACCCGGGTGCCCTAATGTTTCGCCACCCGGTTTGGCGTCTATACACCCATTGAGTGTTTAATATATGTTTTTTCTGACAACTGAAAGCAAAATCAATAGTGGTGTATTCTTTGTTTGCATTATTCCTTAAAAAGTTTTCTGCAATTTATTTTGGTTGGCCCTATGTATTTTACCATTGTTTGAGTGTGAGTGGTGCGAATGTGACATGCTTGTTGAGCGTTGAGATGGTTGCAATTACAATTTTTTATTGTTTTGTGTTCCAAGTCCTTGTTTGTGAAGAATACAATCTATAAAGATATATTGAAACAGAAAAATGTGCGATGTTTAAATCATTGTGAATAAATAGCTATTTAAATAGCAATAAACCCAGGTATTGAACTGATGTCTGTACGTCAGGTGTAAGTTAATATTTTGAAAAAACTTATCAGCATTGGCATTCCCCCCTTGTTGTTACATTGATTAGGCTCAGCCTTGCTGAGTAGAGCCAACCCTTATTTGCTATTAGGAACATGGACTGTGACATCCCCCCGGCATGTCCAACTGTGTACTAAAAGGTTCCAGTAGCAAAAAAGTGTAGGGCCGCCATCACCTTTGCTGTGGGTGTAATGGAACCAGGATAAGTCCTTCGTGGCTGCAGATGAGGAGACAATTGGGCAACAAGCTCCATCAACCGACGTCGATCAAGCCGGAATTTCCTAATCACCTCCTCGTCAACCATATCCTCCAGCACAGTGTATGGCGATGCACATTTGGAGCCCTCCTGTGTGGGAGAGAGATGTAACTTGAGTCAACTTGCAAACGACGCATACGTGTGCAACTACATCACATGTAAGCCAACATTAGCAAGAAGAAAAATGTTTAGGAGAATGGTCATATGTGTGACATCTCTGATAGTTACTACAATACGGAGTGGCCCTTTAACAATGTGCAGCCACTTGCAACAGGAAGTGTGTCAACACGTACAACGCAACTTAGTCACATGTCAACATTACTGACAATACGTGTGTCATGACCCTAATGTGTAGAAGCCACATCACAGACACACATGCAAGTGCATGCACACTAACGATAATGATACACACACACCATGTCATCATGCACCAATGTCAACACCAACAATGGTGAGCATGCAGTCATTACATGCATGGTGACACAACAGCCAACACACATACACTGAATGCATGTGTACCCCCACCATTGTAGTCACCTCGCCTGAACCACACACTGCAACAGATTCATAATGTGGCCATACAGCCGTGATGTCATGTGTAGATGTAATAACGTCTGTAGGGTCACACCCGACGTCAACACGTCGACATGCACATCTGTTGCACATTGTGTGCCCACCGATGGGCATAGTATGGACACACATGGAATAGTGCATGACATATGAAGTTTCCCTATCACGCTCACAACCCTCATGACGCAACTGCAGACAACACATCACGGTGCAGCGTCTGACAATATAAAATCCTTGGCGCCGCCATGGCGGTGCACTGCTTCCGCTATCTTCCAATGGCCATACGCGGCCAGCGTTCCCTCTTCCCATTGGCTGCATGTGCACGGACCGTCACGGTCACACATCGGCAACCGCACGTGCAAGCTTCCGGCACGGATGCTTCAGTCGCAACAATGTTCTATCACTGGCGCCACCATGGCGGTGCACGTACTCTGCGGGGGAGGTGCAGGCCTACACACCCTTTAGATGTAGTCAATGGACATGGCAGTTCATGTCCCCTCTTACAGTCACATTGCATCATCCACCGTCCACCGGCCGGACGAGCCGCGGTGGCTGACATGGCCGGCATGCCGGCCCTAGGCCAGGCGTGGTACGGCGGTGGCTGACATGGCCGGCACGCCGGTCCTAGGCCAGGCCTGGCACGGCGGTGGCTGACATGGCCGGCACGCCGGTCCTAGGCCGGGCCTGGCACGGCGGTGGCTGACATGGCCGGCACGCCGGTCCTAGGCCAGGCATGGCACTCCGGTGGCTGACATGGCCGGCACGCTGGTCCTAGGCCAGGCATGGCACGGCGGTGGCTGGCATGGCCGGCATGGCCGGCACGGCGGTCCTAGGCCAGGCTGGCCCGGCGGTGGCTGACATGGCCGGCACGCCGGTCGTAGGCCAGGCCTGGCACGGCGGTGGCTGACATGGCTGGCACGCCGGTCCTAGGCCGGGCCTGGCACAGCGGTGGCTGACATGGCCGGCACGCCGGTCCTAGGCCAGGCATGGCACGGCGGTGGCTGACATGGCTGGCACGGCGGTCCTAGGCCAGGCCTGGCACGGCGGTGGCTGACATGGCCGGCACGGCGGTCCTAGGCCAGGCTGGCACGGCGGTGGCTGACATGGCTGGCACGCCGGTCCTAGGCCAGGCCTGGCACGGCGGTGGCTGACATGGCCGGCACGCCGGTACTAGGCCGGGCCTGGCACGCCGGTGGCTGATATGGCCGGCACGCCGGTCCTAGGCCAGGCATGGCACAGCGGTGGCTGACATGGCCGGCACGCCGGTCCTCGGCCAGGCATGGCACGGCGGTGGCTGGCATGGCCGGCACGGCGGTCCTAGGCCAGGCGTGGCACGGCGGAGGCAGACATGGCCGGCACGCCGGTCCTAGGCCGGGCTGGTCCGGCCGGTGGATGATGCAATGTGACTGTAAGAGGGGACATGAACTGCCATGTCCATTGACTACATCTAAAGGGTGTGTAGGCCTGCACCTCCCCCGCAGAGTACGTGCACCGCCATGGTGGCTCCAGTGATAGAACATTGTAACAACTGAAGCATCCGTGCCGGAAGCTTGCACGTGCGGTTGCCGATGTGTGACCGTGACGGTCCGTGCACATGCAGCCAATGGGAAGAGGGAACGCTGGCCGCGTATGGCCAATCGAAAGTAGCGGAAGCAGTGCCCCGCAACACCAGGACCAGTCATTGGCCCTTTTACGAACACGCTTCCAGGGCTGACCAATTGCTGGCGACGTATGCCACTGACACGTGCTGAGGGCCCTATATATGTGTGATGTCAAAAAGCACACATCCTACCCTGGGAACCAGTGCTGCCTGTTCACCTCGACCTGCTGCTGCTGAGCTGACCACCGACTGCTGCCTGTGACCATCACCTCGACCTGCTGCTGCTGAGTTGACCACCGACTGCTGCCTGTGACCATCACCTCGACCTGCTGCTGCTGAGCTGACCACCGACTGCTGCCTGTGACCATCACCTCGACCTGCTGCTGCTGAGCTGACCACCGACTGCTGCCTGTGACCATCACCTCGACCTGCTGCTGCTGAGCTGACCACCGACTGCTGCCTGTGACCATCACCTCGACCTGCTGCTGCTGAGCTGACCACCGACTGCTGCTCCAGTGCCATACTCCGTGATCTTGCCATGTCGAGAGAAAAAGAGATCCGGTCTCGTCCCTTCACCGCCGCGGAACTTGATGTCCTCGTGGACGGTGTGCTCCGCAACTTTGGACGGCTCTACGGCGCACCCGGACAGGTGGTAAGTGCAGTGTGGGACATGTTGGTGTGCATGAGGTGGCCAATGACTCCTGGCTTCTGCAATCTTAGCTGTGTACTGTGGCCTCAACATATTTTTCGGATTGTGCATGGCGGATGACACATACGTGTTGCCCCTATCTGTGTGACAGGCCAACTGTCCACTGACTTGCACCCTTTTGTCTCCCATCATGGTAGGTCAAGCTGCACCTTCGCAAGGACGTGTGGAGGAGCACTGCACGTGATGTACGGGCATTGGGGGTGTGCAACAGACGACATACACACTGCCACAAACGCTGGGACGACATTTCCAGGCTGAGCAAGAATGTAGCGGAAGTGACACTGGGGATGATTCCAAGGACGCCACGTCTGGTCCGACGCTCCATGACCCCTCTCATGCACCGTATCATTGCTGTGACGCATCCTGACCTGTCCGAACGGCTGAGTGTTGATCAACAGCAAACTAGCGGTGAGCATACTGTCTGTGTAGGATACTTGGGAGTGCAATGCATGTATTGGTGCCCAGACACAGTATTGAGTTCCGTGGTGCGTATGTATCTCTGCGATGCCATGTTGGTGCCATTGGGTGTGTGTAATTTGACATCCAGGTCCGGCTTGTTGACACGCCACTTGCTTAGTAGTTGAGTGTTTAAGCACATGCCGTAGTGGTCCGTGGACCCATGGCAACACATGTGTGCAGATGTACGTGCTCCTGCCCTGTCCGCATGCTGTACATGTGTCACGGCCACCAACGCTTATGTAATGTGAGGATGACTGGTAGAGGTGGGCCGTGTGCAGGATGGGGGCTAGAAGAACTTTGTCAGCTATGGAATTAGGGATTCCTTGGCCTTCTGTACGTAAGTGTGCCCATGACTTACACCTCTTTTCTGTGCATTTCAGCTTTGACAGAGGGCACTCAGCCACAGACGGCGGAGATGAGTGGAGGCAATGCATCCGGATCAACTTTGCGCACACGCAGACTGACACAGAGGAGGGCAGCGCCGGAGAGGGGGACAGGACCGTCCCTGAGGACTCGCATGTGGAGACACCATCGTCCTCATCTTCGGAAAATCTTGGTGAGCCAGCACTGTTGTCACAGACTGGGAGTGGGCAATCAACACCTTCTGTCGGGACACAGCCCACAGGGCCCACACTTCCGCCAACTGCACCGTGTACTGTTCGTGCACGCAGGAGTAGGGGGAGCAGAGTGGCGTTCGGTGCAGGCACCGCTGCCCCTGCCACGGTGAGCCGAAATGCACTGTGTGCTGAGGCTGTTGATCTGCTGCGACAGCTGTGTGTGGGGCAGACCAATATGACAAATGCTTTCCAAGACCATGATAGGAAGTTGGGGCAGGTGGTGGCATTCATGGAAGGGATGCATGGCGATCTTGCTGGTCTACACAGGACAGTTCAGTCATTGGCAAGCAGTGTGTCGTCTGCCATAGTACAGTCGCATGGACAGGGTGCTACTTCTGTTTCCCCATCTACACCACTGGATGTCTCAGGGGGTAGTGAATATTCTGACCAGGACTCTAATACAGGTTATTGCACTAGAAGCAGCGTCAGACAGCACGTCAGGGCACGGAGGGCACAGACACCATCCACTAGGTCAGCAAATTCTGTTCACAAAGACAACGTCAGATACACTGGAGTACACACACAGGATCCACAAGTGGTGTTGGGGGACATGCCTTCACATGCTACACAGGCATTCAACACAAAAGGTACTCCCAAGGCAAGGGATACTCCCAAGTCCATGGACAGTCCCTTGGACAAGGACAGTCAAAAGACAAAGGCACCTCCTAAGAGCTGGGAGAGTCCCAAGGGTAGGCCCACAACAGAGGAAGGGGCCACTCCCAAGGACAGGGACAGGGACAGTCAAAAGACAAAGGCACCTCAAAAGAGCAGGGAGAGTCCCAAGGGCAGGCCCACAACAGAGGAAAGGGCCACTCCCAAGGACATGGACAGTCAAAAGACAAAGGCACCTCCTAAGAACAGGGAGAGTCCCAAGGGCAGGCCCACAACAGAGGAAAGGGCCACTCCCAAGGACAAGGACAGTCAAAAGACAAAGGCACCTCAAAAGAGCAGGGAGAGTCCCAAGGGCAGGCCCACAACAGAGGAAAGGGCCACTCCCAAGGACATGGACAGTCAAAAGACAAAGGCACCTCCTAAGAGCAGGGAGAGTCCCAAGGGCAGGCCCACAACAGAGGAAGGGGCCACTCCCAAGGACAGGGACAGGGACAGTCAAAAGACAAAGGCACCTCAAAAGAGCAGGGAGAGTCACATGGGCAGGCCCACAACAGAGGAAAGGGCCACTCCCAAGGACAAGGACAGTCAAAAGACAAATGCACCTCAAAAGAGCATGGAGAGTCCCAAGGGCAGGCCCACAACAGAGGAAGGGGCCACTCCCAAGGACAAGGGCAGGTAAAAGACAAAGGCACCTCCTAAGAGCAGGAAGTGTCCCAAGGGCAGGCACACAACAGAGCAAGGGCCATCTCCCAAGGGCAGGGACACACACAGTGAGCAGGTGTCTTCTGGAGACAGGTACACCACAGACGACAAGTCTGCTGGCCGGAACAGGGCACCGTCCAGGGCACAGGCAAAGTCCAGAGACAACACTCCACCTACGGATAAGGCACATCCTAGGGACAAGGATTCTCCCATGGACAATGGCGCAGTCAAGGACAGGCATACGTCACCCCTGGCTGCACTGCGGCTAATGTTTTCAAATGAACGGCAAACAGATGTCTCCGTGGCGGAGTACCCCCATACCTCCACTCCCATCCAGGCCAGTCAGAAGCAGAGGAGGGAGTCCCCTGTTGTTGCATCCCCCATTACACATGATTCTGAGTCCAGGCGGCAGGCACACAGCAAACGACAAGCAGGCTCCAGCACGTCCCCAGAAAGCCGATCCCCGGCAGCAGATGCTCCACCTATGGTGGGTGATATTTGTTTTGAGTCACCACCACTTGCCAGTCCTGTCCTGTCCAGGGTGCACTCACATATCCCTAAGAAACGCAGACACACACCATTGACACCTGCCCACCCCGATGTCGCTTAAGTACAGCTATCCCCAGCTCACAGTGCCACCCTGCCTCCTGGCCCATACAGCCCTGTGGCTCATCATTTAAGTGGTCCCAGTGGCGCAGGTGCAGTTGACTCTCATGTATCAGATAGTGGCACTGTGTCTGTTGTTTGCTGTCATGCATCATGTAGTAGCACAGTCTCAGTTGTGCCCTCTCCTGTTTCAGGTGCTGGCAGTGTATCTGGGTCTATGGTTCATGTGTCAGTGAGTAGATCTGTGGCTGTGTCTCACACTCCTGTTTCTGGTGCTGGCAGTGTGTCTGGGTCTGTGGCCCTTGTGTGTGTCACTCGGGCTGTGGCTGTGTCTCACACTCCTGTTTCTGGTGCTGGCAGTGTGTCTGGGTCTGTGGCACATGTGTGTGTCACTCGGGCTGTGGCTCACATTCCTGTTTCTGGTGCTGGCAGTGTGTCTGGGTCTGTGGCCCATGTGTGTGTCACTCGGGCTGTGGCTGTGTCTCACACTCCTGTTTCTGGTGCTGGCAGTGTGTCTGGGTCTGTGGCCCATGTGTGTGTCACTCGGGCTGTGGCTGTGTCTCACACTCCTGTTTCTGGTGCTGGCAGTGTGTCCGAGGCAGGTAGTTCACGCAGTCCACCTGATTCAGTGATGTGAGGTGCTGTTCACTTCACTCACATGTTATTTCACATGGTGTGTGCATTGTCCATTGAGAACAGCCTTGCACTGTTGTGGTCCCTGGGACGGGTTGGTTGGAACACGTACTTGTGCTGCCTCTGATGTACCTGCTCTGTTGTCCACAATGCCCTGTTGATGCTGTGATACTGCATTCTGCCCTCTCACGTGCTGCCTCTGATGTACCTGCTCTGTTGGGCACAATGCCCTGTTGATGCTGTGATACTGCATTCTGCCCTCTCACATGCTGCCTCTGATGTACCTGCTCTGTTGGGCACAATGCCCTGTTGATGCTGTGATACTGCATTCTGCCCTCTGATGTGCTGCCTCTGATGTACCTGCTCTGTTGTCCACAATGCCCTGTTGATGCTGTGATACTGCATTCTGCTCTCTCACATGCTGCCTCTGATGGACATGTTCAGTGCTATGGACTTTTGATGCACTTAGCCCCTCTCACGTGCTGCCTCTAATGGACATGCAAACACAACAATGATGGACAGAATGTGGATCAATGTCACACATTCACCCCAGTCCAAAGATCTGGGCCCAAATCCATCGTTTTTCCACTCCACACCACCCTGGGTTAGACAATGGCGATATGCAAATCAGCGCTGACCCTGTGCCCCATGGGAACAGTCCAGTCCGAACTACAAAAGCCATGTCCTTCCCAGAACGGAAACAAGCATCCGAGGACCGGCCCGGTTTCGAGGTAACACCTCTCTTCAGCCCGGCTAGCTTGATTCCAGTGGTGTGGAGTGCCTGGGACTCACGTCTGAGCATCCCCAGTACACTTAGAGCGGTAACTGCAAACACAACAATGATGGACAGAATGTGGATCAATGTCACACATTCACCCCAGTCCAAAGATCTGGGCCCAAATCCATCGTTTTTCCACTCCACACCACCCTGGGTTAGACAATGGCGATATGCAAATCAGCGCTGACCCTGTGCCCCATGGGAACAGTCCAGTCCGAACTACAAAAGCCATGTCCTTCCCAGAACGGAATCAAGCGGAATCAAGCTAGCCGGGCTGAAGAGAGGTGTTACCTCGAAACCGGGCCGGTCCTCGGATGCTTGTTTCCGTTCTGGGAAGGACATGGCTTTTGTAGTTCGGACTGGACTGTTCCCATGGGGCACAGGGTCAGCGCTGATTTGCATATCGCCATTGTCTAACCCAGGGTGGTGTGGAGTGGAAAAACGATGGATTTGGGCCCAGATCTTTGGACTGGGGTGAATGTGTGACATTGATCCACATTCTGTCCATCATTGTTGTGTTTGCAGTTACCGCTCTAAGTGTACTGGGGATGCTCAGACGTGAGTCCCAGGCACTCCACACCACTGGAATCAAGCTAGCCGGGCTGAAGAGAGGTGTTACCTCGAAACCGGGCCGGTCCTCGGATGCTTGTTTCCGTTCTGGGAAGGACATGGCTTTTGTAGTTCGGACTGGACTGTTCCCATGGGGCACAGGGTCAGCGCTGATTTGCATATCGCCATTGTCTAACCCAGGGTGGTGTGGAGTGGAAAAACGATGGATTTGGGCCCAGATCTTTGGACTGGGGTGAATGTGTGACATTGATCCACATTCTGTCCATCATTGTTGTGTTTGCAGTTACCGCTCTAAGTGTACTGGGGATGCTCAGACGTGAGTCCCAGGCACTCCACACCACTGGAATCAAGCTAGCCGGGCTGAAGAGAGGTGTTACCTCGAAACCGGGCCGGTCCTCGGATGCTTGTTTCCGTTCTGGGAAGGACATGGCTTTTGTAGTTCGGACTGGACTGTTCCCATGGGGCACAGGGTCAGCGGTGATTTGCATATCGCCATTGTCTAACCCAGGGTGGTGTGGAGTGGAAAAACGATGGATTTGGGCCCAGATCTTTGGACTGGGGTGAATGTGTGACATTGATCCACATTCTGTCCATCATTGTTGTGTTTGCAGTTACCGCCTCTAATGGACATGTTCAGTGCTATGGACTGTTGATGCACTTAGCCCCTCTCACGTGCTGCCTCTGATGGACATGTTCAGTGCTATGGACTGTTGATGCACTTAGCCCCTCTGATGTGCTGCCTCTGATGTACCTGCTCTGTTGGGCACAATGCCCTGTTGATGCTGTGATACTGCATTCTGCCCTCTGATGTGCTGCCTCTGATGTACCTGCTCTGTTGTCCACAATGCCCTGTTGATGCTGTGATACTGCATTCTCCCCTCTCACGTGCTGCCTCTGATGTACCTGCTCTGTTGGGCACAATGCCCTGTTGATGCTGTGATACTGCATTCTTCCCTCTGATGTGCTGCCTCTGATGTACCTGCTCTGTTGGGCACAATGCCCTGTTGATGCTGTGATACAGCATTCTGCCCTCTCACGTGCTGCCTCTGATGTACCTGCTATGTTGGGCACAATGCCCTGTTGATGCTGTGATACTGCATTCTGCCCTCTCACGTGCTGCCTCTGATGTACCTGCTCTGTTGTCCACAATGCCCTGTTGATGCTGTGATACTGCATTCTGCCCTCTCACGTGCTGCCTCTGATGTACCTGCTCTGTTGGGCACAATGCCCTGTTGATGCTGTGATACTGCATTCTGCCCTCTCACGTGCTGCCTCTGATGTACCTGCTCTGTTGGGCACAATGCCCTGTTGATGCTGTGATACTGCATTCTGCCCTCTGATGTGCTGCCTCTGATGTACCTGCTCTGTTGTCCACAATGCCCTGTTGATGCTGTGATACTGCATTCTGCCCTCTCACGTGCTGTCTCTGATGGACATGTTCAGTGCTATGGACTGTTGATGCACTTAGCCCCTCTCACGTGCTGCCTCTGATGGACATGTTCAGTGCTATGGACTGTTGATGCACTTAGCCCCTCTCACGTGCTGCCTCTGATGGACATGTTCAGTGCTATGGACTGTTGATGCACTTAGCCCCTCTCACGTGCTGCCTCTAATGGACATGTTCAGTGCTATGGACTGTTGATGCACTTAGCCCCTCTCACGTGCTGCCTCTGATGGACATGTTCAGTGCTATGGACTGTTGATGCACTTAGCCCCTCTGATGTGCTGCCTCTGATGTACCTGCTCTGTTGGGCACAATGCCCTGTTGATGCTGTGATACTGCATTCTGCCCTCTCACGTGCTGCCTCTGATGTACCTGCTCTGTTGGGCACAATGCCCTGTTGATGCTGTGATACTGCATTCTGCCCTCTGATGTGCTGCCTCTGATGTACCTGCTCTGTTGTCCACAATGCCCTGTTGATGCTGTGATACTGCATTCTCCCCTCTCACGTGCTGCCTCTGATGTACCTGCTCTGTTGGGCACAATGCCCTGTTGATGCTGTGATACTGCATTCTGCCCTCTGATGTGCTGCCTCTGATGTACCTGCTCTGTTGGGCACAATGCCCTGTTGATGCTGTGATACTGCATTCTGCCCTCTCACGTGCTGCCTCTGATGTACCTGCTCTGTTGGGCACAATGCCCTGTTGATGCTGTGATACTGCATTCTGCCCTCTCACGTGCTGCCTCTGATGTACCTGCTCTGTTGGGCACAATGCCCTGTTGATGCTGTGATACTGCATTCTGCCCTCTGATGTGCTGCCTCTGATGTACCTGCTCTGTTGTCCACAATGCCCTGTTGATGCTGTGATACTGCATTCTGCCCTCTCACGTGCTGCCTCTGATGTACCTGCTCTGTTGGGCACAATGCCCTGTTGATGCTGTGATACTGCATTCTGCCCTCTGATGTGCTGCCTCTGATGTACCTGCTCTGTTGTCCACAATGCCCTGTTGATGCTGTGATACTGCATTCTGCCCTCTCACGTGCTGCCTCTGATGGACATGTTCAGTGCTATGGACTGTTGATGCACTTAGCCCCTCTCACGTGCTGCCTCTGATGGACATGTTCAGTGCTATGGACTGTTGATGCACTTAGCCCCTCTCACGTGCTGCCTCTAATGGACATGTTCAGTGCTATGGACTGTTGATGCACTTAGCCCCTCTCATGAGCTGCCTCTGATGGACATGTTCAGTGCTATGGACTGTTGATGCACTTAGCCCCTCTCACGTGCTGCCTCTGATGGACATGTTCAGTGCTATGGACTGTTGATGCACTTAGCCCCTCTCACGTGCTGCCTCTAATGGACATGTTCAGTGCTATGGACTGTTGATGCACTTAGCCCCTCTCACGTGCTGCCTCTGATGGACATGTTCAGTGCTATGGACTGTTGATGCACTTAGCCCCTCTGATGTGCTGCCTCTGATGTACCTGATCTGTTGGGCACAATGCCCCGTTGATGCTGTGATACTGCATTCTGCCCTCTCACGTGCTGCCTCTGATGTACCTGCTCTGTTGGGCACAATGCCCTGTTGATGCTGTGATACTGCATTCTGCCCTCTGATGTGCTGCCTCTGATGTACCTGCTCTGTTGTCCACAATGCCCTGTTGATGCTGTGATACTGCATTCTCCCCTCTCACGTGCTGCCTCTGATGTACCTGCTCTGTTGGGCACAATGCCCTGTTGATGCTGTGATACTGCATTCTGCCCTCTGATGTGCTGCCTCTGATGTACCTGCTCTGTTGTCCACAATGCCCTGTTGATGCTGTGATACTGCATTCCTCCCTCTCACGTGCTGCCTCTGATGTTCATGCTCTGGTGCCCACTTTGCCCATGCTCACGCATACACTGTGATTATACCCCTATTATGTGTAATAAAGGTAGTCAATCATGTCTCGTGGTTTGTCGTTGTCATTCCTGCTTGCGTACTACAAATGTGTATTTCTATTTGCTTCTAATCAGTGGTTTCGGTAACATGACACTCCCCCTCCCTACGTCACGACCCTTGCAGGTATTCCCCTCCAGACAGCCAATGGTTTGTGCCTTACCTGCGTCGGCGTCGATGGTGGGCCAAGACTAGGACGTGGTGGATCGCGAAGAGCATCGGGAAAGCGTGTAGCGCTGGGTCCATGGCGGCGAACAGCTTGTGTTGTGGGTATCTCTGCTATGTACCTTATCTTTGCTGTGGGGAATCCGCCGTGTTCAGACAGGTTGTTTTTCCGCAGCGGTTTTATGTGTATTTTCCGCCATCTTGATTTGGGGGACGGTCTTAGACGTCAGTACGTACGGCGGAGTCTCAGGATTCGTTCCGTCCGCCGCGTGGTCGGGTGTAGTTGGGCGGCGGTGCGTGTTTTTCCGTCGCGGACGGAATTTTTACACTATTTCCTATCCTGATATGGCGGACGGAGTGTCCGCGGCTGGCGGACACGGAAAAGGCATTTTCCGCTTACTCCAGGGCTGCGGTCGCTCTTCCGTCCGCCATCCTAATGAGCCCTCAAGTCTTCCCCCTACCCGTTCCCAAGCCCTCCCCCCACCATTCCCCATCCTTTCTCCCAGGCGCTCATGCCGCTGTTGCGATTGCGTCTGTGTCGCGCGTGTGTGTGGTGCACCAGTCAGTGTATCAGGCTTGCCGCCCGCGGCGTGCCCCCCCCGCCCGCTGTGTTCGCATCTTCCCCTGCCATCCCCTCGCCCGCAACGCTCTCTGCCGCCTGCAAGGTTTTAAGCATACACTCCCACTTCTCCGCCATTGGTTCCCTACGGAGCCCAACTGTTTCCTCCCTCCGTATAGCGGTCCATTCTGCACGGGCCCACAACAGGAGAGACAGTGTCCATGCCCGCACACTGGGTGAGTTGCTCGCCTTCCATTTCCTAGTGAGGAGTCGCGTAGCCGTCCCTAACCCCCAAATCTAGAAAGCGGGACGATACCTTGTCTTTAGGCGTCCGCTTGAAGTGGTGTAGGAGATATTCAGGCCAGTCACAAGGGATGGTGCGACCGGTGCAGCGCGCAAGCAGCACACTGATGTCCCTCCAGTAAGTGCCAAGGCCAGGGCAGTATCACAGTAAATTGAGGAGGCCAGCATTCACCTCACCACATCGAGGGCAAGACGTGTCAGCCCTATGGAAGTATTTATTGATTAAGTCAGGGGTGAGGTAGGCCCTGTGAACTATGTATACTTGAATTTGGCGGAAGCGCATATTCCTGGGGATGCGCGTAGGGCTTTTAAGGATCTTCTCCCATTCTTTGTCCGCTAGCATCCGTCCCAGGTCTCTCTCCCACTTACCACAGAGCGGAGTCAGGTCCAGCTCCGTGTGCGTCCGCAGGGAGGCAGCGAACCACTTGATTAGGTGCCTACCCCTACCCATGACGTGCAGATACTGCATGGTCAGGTGCTGCATTGGCTCCACCGCGACGTCACCCCACCGGGCCGCCATGTGAGCCGTGAGGGAACGGTGCATTAGGAACCCCCAAGGTGGGAGCCCAGCGTCTGTGACTTCCACAACTACGATTTTATAGCCAAATATTTAGCAAAGTCCTTTTATAACAGTTCATCCTGCATGGATTCGCCGCTTTCTGATCACTTTCAAAGTGTGCCTGTCACTTACATGCATTCCCTCGCCAACCGCTTATTTAATGATCTGCCGCAGGAGAAAGTAAAATTACTTAGCATCCTCAAACTTGAATAGTTTGCAACACACAGTTGACAGAATATCTTAGATCTGGGTGGTTCCGGCAGTTAAAATTAACATAGTAGCTCCAAGTCCCACCTAATCTGCCGAACTCTTATAGTGGGTGCCTCCGAATCGTGAAGGTAGGATTCACAAAGAATACAGAGGGGTTGTGGCACTCACGGGATGTCCAATGCATTTATTTGATAATCCACAACAGACACGTTTAAGTGCAATGGCTTTATCAATGTCTGGATTTCAACAAGCACTAACTGATTTCATATTTTAAAAGGTACCGGATGTTGCTCTCACCTGAGCCACATACAACAGACAAACAACATTTAATACCAGTAGATGTGAAGAAAATAAAAGGAGGGAGGCTGAAGAAAGGAGAACCAAATGGAGATGTCCTCCCCCAACGTAGCATTTGGACTGTTTTACCACAAAGAGATAGGAGCTATGTATTTTGTAATTTTTTGTGTCATGAACAGCTCGTATATATTATAATAATTCATGTAAAGAGTTCATGTGCAACACTGCTAGGGGTAATAATAGCAATAGTGACAATGACAGAATAAAGAAGCATACACGGAGGGAAACTAGAGAAACAAATAGCATATACTCAAGCACCTACACCAATGATGACAAGATTTATACAGAATTAAAAGATAACACATGGTATGCACATATGAAGTACATCAGAGAACAGACCATAACAACATCATGTTACTTGTATTCATTAATACCTCACTTAACATCCGCCCCAATTCTATACTTAACAAAGGAGGAATCCCCAAACATCACCCTCTGCTTGATTCATTTGCTTGCCTGTAGAGTGAAAGGTCAAATACAGCCCTATTTATTCCAAGCAACACACAGATTCACGAACGCCTCTGCCTATGAAACAAGTAACAGTTTAACCAAAATCATAACAGACAGATCCATGATACGTGAAGCACTAGAAGATATGGGAAGAAGAAGACATATTTTAGGAAGGTATAAAAGACATGAATTCCTGAAAGAATATATGATAGAGCAGGGACAGCTAGTAGTATACGATCCTGATCTTTTTTTTGATAACCAAATTTTATTCCGTTTACAGAAGGAATGCACCAGACAGATCGCACGATATTTCAATAATCGAGAAGTAGTCATAAATTCTCCTTACCCAAAGTACAGACATTAATAAAGCAAAGGTATGATGGAAACAATCTAACCCCCCCATGATTAGACCCCCCTCATATATGCCACCAGAAAGTATCAACTCTAGATGGGGTCTCTCTCACAGGGCCACTGGCACCAATCGATTTCGATTACGCCCCTGGATTGAGTGCTAGGCCTGCAGAGGTCGCCCAGAGGTAGGCTGTCTCCTTGTCCAACTCCCATTTCCGTTCCGTTGTACCTTGCCCCTTGGGAGGACCGGACCACAAACCTCTGGCATAATCATTGGACTCCTTATTTGTCAGACCATACTTTCAGAGCAGACCATACCTTAGTAGCTCCCTCTCCGCTACACAACATATCAAACTGACTAATAGCCATGACATTTCTTAGGCAGTCAGCGAATCTCGGGGGGGCCTCAGATTTCCACTCTCTGCAAATCTCCCTCCTAGCGATAACAATAACATAGAATATAAACTGTATTTCTTGGGGCATTATTGCGGTATTTCTTGGGCCAACGCCGCACGGTTGGGGGTTCATGGCACTTCCAGAAGGCTGCAATGTCTCTTTTGGCTACCACCATGGCTGTAGCGAAAACAAAAATTGTTGCGCGACCCATCTAACCCATCAGTGATTCCCAGAATCGTGTGCTTAGGGTCGTGTGGACCCCCCACCCCAGAACTTCAGAGAGTTCTTCCTCGATGACCTTCCAAAATCCCGCTAGGAAGGGACAGGCCCAAACCAAGTCAGCGGGGTCTTGGCCACACCTGGTACAGGCTGAGGACGGACTAAGCCCTACGCGATGAAGGCGTACAGGGGTGAGATATGAGGCAAGTAGATAGTTGAGCTGCACTAAGCGCAGCCTAGCGGAGGCGGTGACCGTTCTTGGGGCCATAAGGGCGTCGCGCCAGTCCTCTTCTTCCAGTTCCAGGGGGCCCACCCAGTCCTCCCATTGCGTCCACAGTCGGTCCAAGGGAGTCGGGGTGTTGTTGATCAGTGTGCGGTAAATGCGGGAAATGCTACCCTTCCTCAGGTCACCAAACATAACCTGTGCTTCACGCCGGCTATGATCTGGCAATCACGTGCTTGTTTCAAGGTGTGAGCGTAGGGCATGCCGCAGCTGGAGGTAGCAAAAGAATTGCGAGTGATGCAGCGAGTACCTGGTTTGGAGATCTTCAAAGGAGCGCATATGATCCCCCACCCAAATGTCCCAGAGCTGTGTGATGCCTATAAGGTCCCATGCCTCAAAGCCTAGAAGCCCAGTCACCTCCCTGAGCCAGGTCCCGCGCCCCAGGAGTGTACAGTGGGTCAATGTGTGTGTCCAGTTGGTGTGCCGCAGTGCTGCCCGCCAGCCCAGTAATACAGAGCGCTTCACCTCCGGAAGACAGGATAGAACCGGGGTCCCATATAGAAAGGATTGGATTCTGTCGAGGCCCAGCTCCCCAAGCTCGAGCCTGGAGGCCAGATCGGACCACCCCCGTTGAACCAGTCATGTATGGAGAGAAGTTGCGTGGCCAAATAGTACCGGTAAAGGTGAGTCATCCCCAAACCCCTGTCGAACAAGGGGATCCTGCAAGTACTGAGCGCTAATCTGGACCTACCCTTCCCCCATAAGAACTTGCTGGTTAAGCCGTCAAGTTCACAGAACCAGGCCCTGGGGAAGCAAATGGGGGAGTTCTAAAGCATGTAAAGGAAGCGGCGGAGCACGATCATTTTAATAAGGGCCACCCTCCCCATGGGGTTGAGGGGCAACGACTGCCACAGCTGGAGATCCGCCTTGGCTCGCTTCATCAGTGGAGTGACATTAAGGGCCCAGCTGAAATCAGGCAGCAGGGTCACCCAGATCCCCAGATATTTGAATGATTGACGGCGTAGAGGTATTTCGGACTGCCATTCAAAGCATTCCCGGGAGAGGTGAAGGGGAACCAGGACCGATTTGTTGGGATTCAAACGAAGGCCCGAGGCCTGCTCAAAGGACTGCAAGATACGAAGACATTGGGGGCCAGACCTGGCAGGATCTGCCAAGTAGAGGAGAACGTCGTCCGAGTAGAGGGTGATTTTATCCGGATCAGCGCTGGGCCATTCCCGTCCCCGCGTCCGACCGCAAGACAGCATCAAGGACCACAAGGGCTCCATCACTAAAGCAAAACGCAGGGGGGAAAGGAGACAACCCTGCCTCGTTCCCCTACAGACCGGGAAGGGATCCAACAGGACCCCGTTAACTAGAACGCGAGCCCTCGGGAGGGCCTACAGAACCTTGACCATGGATCGAAAGCGGGGACCAAGTCCCATCATGTCAAGAACATCTTGAAGGAAGCCCAAATCCACAGAGTAGAAGGCCTTCTTAAAGTCTACTAGGAGAAGCGCAAGATATGGGGTGAGGTGGTGGCGATGGGCCAAGGCAGAGTGCAGTCTGCGAAGACAGTGTTGGGTGCCGCGGGAGGGCATAAACCCACATTGGTCGGGGTGGAACAACGTAGATAGATGGGGCTTGAGTCACTGGGCAAGGAGGGTGGCGAACAGTTTGACCTCAGTGTTGATGAGGGAGATGGGGCGGTAGTCTGCAAACTGCCGCAAGGGGGGGCTGGGATTTCGGAAGGACCACAATGGTGGCTTTATCGGTTTCTTGAGGTAAGGAGCCCTTCTCCACAGCTTCGCGAAACAGTGCATCGAGATCGGGGATGAGAACATCCCGGTAGTGGCCGTAGTATTCTTGAGGAAGGCCGTCTGGGCCCAGTGTCTTGCTAGATGAAACAAGAGCGATTGCGTCTCCAATGTACTCACGGGAAATGGGACGGTCCAGATTGGCTTGAGCGGCGGCATCTAAACGCGGAAGCCGGCCATCCTCCATGTCCATCAGGTCCGTAAGGGACAGGATTGGGGCTCGGGCCTTCTGTAGCCTGTGGTAGTAGGTGGCAAAGGCCTGCGCCATTTCCATTGGGGCACGGCATTGTGACCCGTCTGGTGCCGCTATTTCAGGGATTATACGGTTCGCCCTTGGGTACGTAGCCAGGCGGTGAAGGCGTGCGCCATTATTGTCGCCCCATCCATATACCCTGGCCACGGAGGAGCGCCAAAGGAGTTTAGCCGCGTCCAGCGACAGCTGTTTGATCTTCGACCGGAGCCGGGTCAGAAGTCTTGTGTCGAAAACATCTGGGGACCGGGACGCAGCACATTCGATGCGCAGGGCCTGCGCCTCTCGTGAGGTAATCTGTTCCAATTGGATTTGTCGCTGGAGCTTGAGTTGGCCGTTGGCAACCCCCTAATCGTGGCCTTGCCTGCCTCCCAAGGGTACCCGGGGAGGACACAGACCCCTCGTTGGAGAGAAAGTACTGTTTGAGCTCCTCCCCCACCACCTTCCTAAACTCCTGGTCTTGAAGAAACCAGGCATTTAACTTCCATGTTTGCCGGACAGAGGCGGGGGGACCCGCACGGATCATCACTGGCGAGTGGTCAGAGATACCTCTCGGGAGAAGCAAGACATCCTGAATTAGAAGACAGTCCGTTGACGGAACGAAAATGGCATCAATTTGTGCCTGTGTATGGTGTGCCGCTGAGGTGTGTGCAAATTGTTTAGAGTGGGGATGCCACAGTCGCCAGGCGTCGCATAAACCTAGTGAGGCTGCCCAAGACCGCAGCTGCTTGACTTGTGCAATTCTACCTGGGGATGGCGGGCCTGTCGTGTCGAGGTCCGGTGACGAGACCGTGTTAAAGACATCCCCGAGGAATTTAGGACCGGGGGCAATGAAGCCAGGCGATCAACAGACTTAGCTAAAGTCGTCGTCAGCATCGAGGGGGGAGAATAAAGGTACACCAGGTTAAGCGGGTTGCCATTTATTGTGCCACTGATGGCCACAAAAGTGCCCTTGTAGTGTAGTTCCTATATTCCCAATAGGCTCTGCGCATTGGAATAATATATCCTGTAGCTTAGACGTAGGACTGCGGTCTACTAGGTCTCTACCGAATATATTAAACTTAATAGTGAGTGCCAGGGATTAGTTTCTGACAACCGCATAAACATGACAACTTTGTTTCCAATATTTAAGAATGCAATCTCTAGAGTCGCGGAAACAATAGATAACTAATTCACTCAGTCAATCGTGCATGCTTCGTTTCACCAGAGCGGCTGAGAAAACAGAGAGACGGGTGTTTTCAATAAAAGTGGTTATTTATTGAACAGTCTTCTTTCTCAAGCACTGAAAATGAACTGCCACAATAGTAAAGCTTACTATGAAGTACAAGGCATATAATACGAACAGTATTATAAAGTAGTACTGTAAAAGCATGATATGGGTGTTAAGCCATGAGGTGCATAAAATGTATAAAATACATAAAATACATATAGTAATAAAAGGATGACTAAAAGTACTCAACTGGTGCTTCTAAAATACGCCTACCCCGGTGTACCTAACCTGAGTCTAGTACGAGGGAGGGAGTAAATGAGGAGGAGTTTGAGTCTAGGAGTTTTTTCTGCCAAGAATCTAATTCCAAGAATTCTCTAAGAGGGCTAATCAGCTCCGTACCTTGGTTTTAGAATGAAGGAGGTCTTGTATCTCATTCTCGGGACTCGATTTCCCAGATACCCGCAAGGGTAGCCTGGAAACACTGGAGCTGGATTTCTCGGCAAGAGAAATGGCAGAGTCTCGCAGTGCGTCTGGTGGAGGGTCGGCTTCCTTCGGCACTTGCAGTTGCAGGGCGTCGGGCAAGTAGATAGTCGATCTGCTCCAAACCACCGTGTGTTTGCCTGGGCACATCAAGGCATATTTATACTTTGAAGGTGCCGAGTTTGACGCATGTTTGGACTTAATAACGTCACTCAAAGGCTCAGTTCTTAAAAAATACCGGGAGTTCTAGGAGAACTTAATATTCAAGCAGGGGGAAGTCCCGGGCTGCTGAAGGTGGGTTTTTCCAAGAAAACTTTGTTAATTCTTGGAGCTTAGTGGAAGTATCCCTGCCGTATTTGAGCTGTATGGTTTGGGCCAAATATGGTAATGATTTCTATGCCATTATAAGGATATGATAAAGTATACCTATATAAGGGCATGAATCGCGAAATTTATACTAGGGTCCTAGATTCGTTTACAACACCCACTCCACGAATTTAAGTTCAATAAGCTAACCATGTAGGCACTGAACATATCTAAAGCTAGTGTTTACAATCCCACCCCAAAATACATAAATTGCATTCAAATTGGTCATGCAGAAAAAATATTTTAGCATTTCTACAGTATGCAATGTACTTAAGTGAAGAATATCTAAGCATAAAGTCATCCGTCAAACATATGCGAAATGAAATGTTCATGGAATTACATTTATGAAAATGGCTCTTAAATACAGAAGAAAATGTCGAGACCATTGCATTAATATGTCATATTAATAATTCTATTAATAGGTGACAAGGTCAAATATTACTTTTCAGTCAATGTTCCAAAAAAAGGAATTTCTTGTTCTCTAGGAATAGTCCTACCTTAAGCAGATTACTCTGTGCCACAGAAAAAAATCAATCTATTTTGATAAGGAAAGAAATATTATGCCAAAGTCAAAGTTTTATGTTTTGAAAATTGAAGGCCGAATTTCAGAGTTCTGGGAAGGCTGTGTGCATAAATCAAAAGTTATTCTCGGCGTCAAGAGAAAACATCAGGTCGTCTAAGCTGGCAAAGAAATCGTCTACCACAGTAGGTGAAAGTGGAACCACTTGATCTAGCAGATCAAGTGTGCACAGATGAGAAGCATTGCCGTCAGTGCTTGTTGATGCGTTAGCAATGGTCATATCAGATGGTACCTGTGTGCCTGTCGAATCCCGTATCTCACCTTCAGTCAGACTTAGTGGTGGGATCTCAGTGAATGCCGTCATCAGAATTTGTAGCCGTTGGGGACAACACAATGCATGAGCCGTTACAGGAACTAGCAGAATGTCGACATCCGATGGCAGAACTGATGGAAGTGTAAGACAAATGTCTAACACGCATTCTTCTCCGCAAAGCAGGCATCGTAGAACAGGTAAGATGCAATCTTGCCAGATTGGTCTGAACGAGAGAAGCCATGTCGTATTCAGATCTCTTAAACGAGCCAAACCAAGAATCTGTGTTATCCTTTCACGATACCTCTGGGCACGGACAGTTTGTTCCATGATATTCTGGGTATCGCTGGTTACCGGACTTGACTATATCGGAGCAGAAGAAATAAAAATAGTATTCCTGCTACGAGTCCCAAGATGAGAGGCAGGCCGCCGAACACAGAGTGCACGAAATTTGGAAAAATGCCGAGGACTGCTTCAAATGGTGTTAACAGTCCCGAAAGAATTGTCTTAAATACATGTACGATGCCACTGGTATCAGACATGTTCAAGATTTGACTTAACATTTCTACGAAATGTACAGGGCAGCTTGTTGATAATAATGCATTTATCTCTGCAGATGTCCTTGCAACTTGCAGATCATACGTTTCTTTTGATGATGTCAGTGGCACAGATTTTTGCAAAAGAATAGCCTTTAGTCTGCTTAAAGTATCAATTTGTATAGAAGAGATATTCAGTGAAGGCCATATTGCCGTCTCACTGTCTGACTTGCGAGTGGGATACAATACTTGCATACAACAAGTGACCATGGACGACACACTAACCAGATAAACTTTTCCTGGCACCATGCCACAGCAGCTGTTATCATTCAACATAATGTAACTGCCATTGGATAGCTGCCTGAAAACGGGTTCTATCAGTGTGGAGGGTGTACCGTGCAGGTGGCAAGAGAGGTTATTCGCAGAACCGTCGCAGGCTCCGTGTAAATTAATACCTTGGCACAGAAGTGTACCACTTAGTGAGTTTTTAAAATTTTTCCCACTAAGGAATACTTCTTTCCCCTTGTTCCAACATTTGTGTGTATATGGTAAAGTCTATGTTGACTTAATGAATTCTTTACCCAACCTTTCATACAGGCCTTCTGGTATATGCTGTAGACAATACTGAAATTGGAAAATCGTCACTGGTATCATGATGGTGCCACGAATTATCCACTCAATGACATGTTTCTCAGAAACTGTCAATGGTAATCTTTCCAGTTTTTCAATGCTCAGCACCGTATATTCTGATCCTTTTTGTGCCATAGAGATTTGTTTATCTGTAAGGTTAAACACAGAAAACAATGACGTTGTGTTGATTAGACGCCATGACACGTAGCCTGAACGCAGATTTTGCAACGTCCATACAAGCTGCATTATGGAACGTAATTGAGACTGGCCATGTTGTAACATTAGCAAGTCCTGTTCTATTATGTCTATGGCAGATGATACAATGCTGTCCAATGAATATTTTCTGGAGGACAGAGTCGTTAACCCATTGTCCACTACAGAGAGTGCGTTCTCTAAATTAATACGATCAATTTCTCGTATTCTTTCTGCAGTTTCTAATTGTGTTACTTTCCAAGCTTCGTTGTAAGCAGCATATATACCGGTGTATATGAAACGTTTCTGCCGTGGTTTGCGAGGTCCATATAAGAAATCTCGCAAATCATTGATTTCTTTAAGTAAAGATAAGTGTTGTTTAATTTCCGCAAGTGTAGATGTTTTCAGCCATTCAAGGCATAGTTTCCCTACACTATATGTTGTCACTATCCCTCGATGTTGTCTCTGGGAGTATCTGGATCTGGCCTGTTAAGTGTTAAACCCTGTGTTTTGTTCAGGAATCTATCTTGACAGTTATTGGTGTCTGTGGGCCAGATGAACCATTTTTTCCAATCAGGACTAGTTCTGTTCTTTGTGAAAACATATTGTATGTCTATCTCCCTGTGGTATTATTATTCTCAGGTATGGGCTTTGGTATAGACGTTTTTTTTAAATCTTTTATTTTTGCTAGGCCAAGACAAGATGTTTGTTGCACAGTGTCATTTAAAAACATTATTTGTTCAGGTATAATGCAGGCTCTGAATAAGGCTTCCAAACCTTGCACTTGCCATTCCTTTGTGCCCCAGACGGTCTTTGTCTCTATGTTGTCTTTCCAGAAGTCGTAACCGAATGTGGACAACTTAGCATAAAAGTTTACAGAGTAAATTTGTTTGGTATTGATCAACATTGTTTTCATTCCTGTCTCATTCACATTTTTAAAATAAAACGTTTCTGGATCTGTAACATTAAATGCTGAGAAGTAAGGACATTTTTCAACAAATGTTTTAGAGCTGCCTTTTGGTGGCGTTGGACAATGTTCCCATTGATTATATTTAAAAAAAATTCTAGGGTTTGCAGATTTGTGCAAATAGTGATGACCATAATGATTAAAACAATATGTGTGTTCATAGTCTGATGACCCTTCTAAATAGTCATGTTCAGTATATTTTGCAGACATTTCTAAATCTGACATCATATTATTTATAGTCTCAAAGTCCCAATCATCAGAAAATGTGCTGGGTGATACAAAGTCATTCAGAGAGACCTTGAACTGATGTAGAATCCTCAGCATTTCTACCGGGCCATATATATCATAATCAGTTTTATCCCATGCTATACCACCCGGTATAGGGATGGCTGTGATGTTCACTGATGACAGGTCTCTTTTTTCAACATGTGATGATTTGTGAGGTTTTAGGACCAGGTTGATTTTCTGACTTGCTGTGTCCATTGTACTGTATTTTTCATCTATCATTTGTCCCAAGCTTAAAACCAATATTAGCCAGAGCAGGAGGAAAAATGCACCTAAACCAATCCAAAATTCAATCCATGGTGAAACCAGATATATTTTTCAAGTTGATGAAAAAGTTCTGTCGTTTTTTCTTTGAGAGTTTTCTTTGCTGTTGTTTCTTCAGGTTCACTGAGATCCTCGGAAAAGTTATCAAAATTGATAAAATATCCAGATGCAGTTCTGTCAATTGTTTGAATGGCATCGGGGTTTGTTGAAATCGCTGGAACTGATTTCTCCTTTGTCATATTAGTATATTCAGGTGTTACATCATTGTAGACTGGTGTTTCTGGACGAACTGTTATTTGGGTCTTCAAGAGGTAAGAGTTCCATTGCTTTGTTGCATAGTCCTTCTTTTCTTACTGCAGGTTTATCAAAGGTGATAAGTCTTTCAGTTTGAACCTCTTGGATTGTAGCAAGATTTGGCTGTCTGCTACATCTTGGGAGTCCACTTGGCCTACTACTTATTATTGGCCACATGTTGTGGTTTTACCAGGTCGATGGACACGACTCTGTTCTCCTTTTTTACCAGCAAGGGGCGGTAGTACTACTGATCTCGTTCCTTGTATACCCAAGACAGCTACTGCTTTTCTGTAAGAAGGCCAAAATTTCTTCTTCACCGCTATCTTTTCCCTGACTAGATCCCCAATCTTTGGAATCCAGACAGGTCTTGCTGGGACAGGTGAATTATCTTCAGTGGCTGTTGGCTTTTGTGTTGTATTACTCAGACTTCTTCTTGTTTCATTTAAGTCCTGTAAGACAGCCAAACGATCTTTGATATCAAAGGGTTTTTGTTCTACCACTGAAGTTTGACAATCAAGGTCTTCGATTATCATTCTAGCACCAAATAGTAGTTCATAAGGAGTGACACCCCCCAGAGAATTTCTTGGCAGATTGTTAAGACTACGTTGGACACTTATTAGATGTTTGACAAACCCATCACCCGAACCTAATACCTTTGCTGTTATGGATTGCTTTATGTCACGTTTTTTTCTTTCCACAACCGCATTACCCTCAGGATGAAAGGGACTAGAATACCGCAATGCAACGCCCAAGCTAACCATGGCCTCCTTGTAAGCTCGAGAGCTAAACGCAGGACCCTGGTCAGAATGTAGCGTGCCAATTGCGTATGTGCCGATAAAGACTTGCAGTTCCTTTATAACAGTTCTGGCGTCAGCCGAGCGCTGGGACCACATCCAAATAAATCGTGTGCAGGAATCCACTGCGACCATAATATATTTATAGTTGCCATCCCGTGTTAAGGGACCGCAGTGGTCCAGATAAACACAAGCTAACGGTTTATCTGAAATCAGAAGGGGCGTTTGCGCAGGACGTTTCACTGTAGAAACTTTCATTTTCTGGCAGATTTCACATTCTAGGACATAGTTTCTAGTTTGTTTCCTCATGCGCCGCCACCAGTATCTCTGTTTTAATAATGATACAGTGGCGGAAACACCTGCGTGTGTAGATGCGAGCCCTTCATGTGGAGAAGTGTGGCTCAATGGTTAGAGCGGCAGACCCTGATGCAGAGGTCTAGCCCGGGACCAGGGTTCAATTCCCCGCCTCGGCGGGTCTTGGGCTTAAGAATTCCACGGACCTGATAATTCTCGCCTCGTGCCTATTCCATTCATGGAGTCCCACTCTGCAACTCTGGGCAATAGCTTGCTTAATCTCCACAACGGCCCCCACAACGCTAAGGATGCCTGGCCTCCACCTTGGGGGTGCCCAGGAGTGGACACCTCACAGGGTAAGCCAGGATGGGTTCCACAGCGGTATTCGTACAAGCGCCTTGAGACCCTTGCGGGTGAGTAGTGCGCTATACAAGTATCAATTTACAATTTTTCATGTGCTGCTACGAATATCCCTAACATATGTTCCATATTTGGTATTGCCCTATCCCCCACTCCAGGGATTCGAACAAAAGGAAATTTGTTTGCATCAGTCCTATATGAGTACTTTACTGGAAAGCCTTGCGGGAGTGTCTTACCACTGTCTTTGATTGAAGCAGTAACAGCTAGCATTATTTCGCTGTCTATTTTTGTTTTTGACCGGGTGATAGCAGCTACGGAAGCCGTTTGCACAGCTGACTTCGCGGCTTCATCAGTCAATGAATTCCCTGCAACGTGAAAGCCATCACGCTGATGACTCAGTGTATGTATCACGTGAGTCTTTTCTAGTTCTTTCTGTAAAAGAGCTACTTGTTCCCAAAGCAACTTATGCTTGATTGTGCCACCTTTAGCGTCTTTGAAGCCGTTTTGAACCCAGTTCTGCAGATACTCATTGTGAGATTGGACGCAGTAATACGAATCGCACACTATTAGTGTGGGGAATTCGCGATCCGTATTTTCAAGCGCCATCTTGAAAGCCTGTAGTTCAGCTCGCTGAGCTGTACAGTCTCCAAGTGATTGAGTTTTTGTGACCATAGGTCTGAATTTGCCTTCGCGCCAACGACCTTTAACTCTTTCCGTGCTGATGAAGAAACCGCTACGTCATCAGCCGCGCCCGCGGCTGATGACGGAGCGGTTCAGTCATGGCCCGCCCATCGCGCCTGCGCGGCGCGGATTGCGCGCCTGCGCGAGGCGTTCTATTGAGCGGGCGGGGCCATGACGGAACCGCTCCGTCATCAGCACAGCTCAACCACGGCTGGTGACGGAGCGGTTCGGTCACCAGCATGGGCCCGCCACGCGGCCGTCCCGCCCCATTAGCGCTGCGGCGGAATAGCCGCCACAGCGAAGCTGCCCCACAGCGAAGGTGTTAACGATCGCGCACGCAGCACTATAGGCTTGTTTACCCCCAATTGCGAGCTGTGCTGCTCCGTCTGTATATATTATACAGCCATAGAGGCAGAATTTAGGTCGGCAGAGGACAATCGTGTTCGTATTGGAGATTTTCTTGTGTCTTTAAACTAGGGTCAAAAACGTATTCAACGTCTGTTGCAGCAAGAGAGTTAACCCATTGAATCCATCTCGGATGTAAGGTTTTTGCATTTGGAATGCTTGCCTTCGTCACTGCCTCCAAGGCAGGTACAGGTGTAACAATCATTATGTGTCTACCCTGCGCGAGAGCTCTCTCTTTTGCTACAGCACTTTGAACCGCTGTCAGAATTTTCTCAGTAGAAGTGAACTTCATTTCTGCTTGTGTGTACAAGTGTGATTTGTGAGCTATTGGTACTGTTTCTCCTTCATTAAAGGTGAGGTACGTGAATCCGCATCTTCCTGGGATGATTCGGATTACAAGGTTGCGCACGTTTTCGCGTGTGTCTAGTTTTGTTTTTGTTAACATGTCTGTCTGGACTAAACACAAATTTCTGTGTGTGTTTGAGTCCAATGTGTTGGTTTAAAATCAGGTTTGATTAATTCGTAGAGTGGTTTAACCCTCTATGCGTAATTTAGAACGTAAGTTCTTCCTAAATTCAGGAAACCTAGAATTGACTACGTTTTTCAGCGTCTTTGGAGGTTGGAGCAGCGCACTTTTTTCTAAAAAGTTTGCTGCTAGGCTTTTGCCTTCACTTGACAACTCATATCCCAAAAATAGGACATTGAGGTGGGCAATTCTTGATTTTTTAAAGTTGAATTTATACCCTTCAGATGCGAAACCAATTATGATGGTGTTCACTCTTTTCAAGTGTACCTTCAAGTCATCATCCGTAAGATAGATGTCATCGACATATGATAATGCCTCATCATCGTACGTTTGGAGTAATTCTGTTACTCTGGCTGAAAATAACCCTTCAAATGCCTGCTTTCAGGTGCAATGTTTTGACAGAAAAATCCATTTGAAATGTTTAATGTCATTTTATATTTTTTGCGCACTATGTTATTCATCAGTGCTGCACTGTGTGAATTTTGTACTGCAAATGTTTTGAAACAAGAGTTTAAGTGTCTGTAATCCAATACTAGACGATATGAATTGTCTGGTTTGGATACAGGAAACAAATGATTGTTCATTGGCGAGGTGCATGTTTCAATCACCCCTTGGTATTCAAGTTGATTTAAAATCTCCCTGACCTGTTTTTTAGCTTCTTGCTTTACCGGGTACTGCCTATGTGCAGTGGGTTGGTTTTTTAACTGTATTTTGTGGTGAGGCGAGTCCTCATCCCATCCTACATGATTTTTATATAATGCTGGAGCCTGAGCTACTGACCATTTTCTGGCATATGAATATTTTTTATGAATTGGAATGTGATTAGAGAAGGCTGGCATAATTATTTCTTCGCCATGTGGGCACTCACTGACAAATTCAGGCGGCCAGTCTTGTTCAGCTAGAAGAATGTCATAGCCCTTAGAGAGCTTCTCCCAAAAGAGTGCTCTTATTCTTCTGGTTATGTCCCCCTCCATCCGGAGTGTTATTGCATATAACTTGTGGGGTACACTAACCCTGCTGTCTGCAGTTTCAACTTGAATGCATTCATTCATGCCCACTGTCTCCAGATGATCTTGCGAACTATGGTTACTTCTGCTGCGCTGTCTAGCATTGTCTGAGCCCACTCCCCGTTCTTGAGTTGTGTCCTCAAGATCCTCGGCATGCCTAATTTTTATGCTTGCCACCTTTTTTTTGGAAAATGTAGGTTTTTTCATTTTGGTGAACGGGTTCCTTGTCTTTGGCCTTGAGGCGTTTTTCCTTGTGTTTTGACCGTCCTCTTCTTTCCGATTTCTGCGAGGAAGTCTGAAAAGATCAAGAGTGACGTGTATCATTATCTCGATACTGTCAGGTTTTTTCAAATTCTCCCTATTTCTAAGATTATATCTCTTTTCAGAGGGCTCACTTTGGGGAGACTTGTCTCTCTGTTGGGGAGATCTTCCTCTGGGCTGAGAATATTTTTCTCTAGGAAGAGTCTGTTTATTACTCTCCCACTTCTTCTTTGAGTAGTGAGATTATTCTTAATAAATGTTTTTTCAGGATTTTCAGTTAGTTGGGGCTTTAATGGTTTCCCCCCCAAACTATCTCTACCTAATTCTTCGTAAGATTTTTCAATAAGTCTAGCAAGTTCAAAAGGCTGGTCTGCTATATCTGTTTCTTTTCATTTTTGGCGGATTAACACTGATGCTGCTTCACCTCTAATGTTTGCTAATAATATAGCTGAGACCTGTTTGAAATCTTTCAGTAATTTCATACCTAGATTTAAGGCCGGTTCTGGACCGTATTCATCCTGAACCTGGCTCAGAACATCTGGTATTACCGCCATGGACGGAACACCATGTGTTTTTGTGTAGATTGAAGCAAAGACTGTACCCCAAGTGTAACAGTCCTCCACATGCGGTGCAATCCCCATTGGTAAACAGATTGTCAGAATTCTGTGTTTTTCATGAGGTGTACAATCGGGAAATACTGCCTCTATTTGAGTAATTTTTTTGTGCTAGCCAAAACAGAATTTGTTTCCTTTTGGCGGGCAATTTACAATGACTGACTGGATAGTCTGTGGTGTAATTTTGTTTGTGTTCCCCTGATACGGGGTGTGTTGTGGAATTTTTATTGCTGGTTGGACTGTCAAAGTCCTCATGACATATTGTGGGAAAGTAATCCAAGAGTAGAATACCTCTGTCTGCCGATATTCATGTGCCTCTATCACAAAAATCACTTTACCACCTCTCGATGATACCCCAGTTATGGTTTCCTTACATTTGCCGCGATGATTACAGAATCATCGTCGTCTTCATTAAACTCTGTATCGTCTGAACCCGGTTGCGTTGCATTTACTGCAGCTCCACCGGTTGCGTTGTTGTCGTGGTTAATCGACATTGTTTAATTAAAGTTTTGCAAAACAAGTTTCAAGGAAACAAAGATTAGATGCACAATATTTTAGAACACTGTATCCTTCAACATTGAATAAACCAAAAACTGATATATAGGATTCTCGTCCTACTCCGTTCTGGAGGATATTATGGCCTTTCACCCACTCCATACGTCTATTGGAGTTTTTACGGGAAAGAGGGGTCTGTGTGAAAAGCACGACTGAGTTACTCTAGTATCTAGCGTTAAATTATCGTCTTACCAAACGTTGGGCGCCATGTAGTGTGATTCCTATATTCCCAATAGGCTCTGCGCATTGGAATAATATATCCTGTAGCTTAGACGTAGGACTGAGGTCTACTAGGTCTCTACTGAATATATTAAACTTAATAGTGAGTGCCAGCTAGCTCAGAGGTCACTGGAAACTTTCTCTAATTCACAAGAAGGGATTAGTTTCTGACAACCGCATAAACATGACAACTTTGTTTCCAATATCTAAGAAAGCAATCTCTAGAGTCGCGGAAACAATAGATAACTAATTCACTCAGTCAATCGTGCATGCTTCGTTTCACCAGAGCGGCTGAGAAAACAGAGAGACGGGCGTTTTCAATAAAAGTGGCTATTTATTGAACAGTCTTCTTTCTCAAGCACTGAAAATGAACTGCCACAATAGTAAAGCTTACTTTGAAGTACAAGGCATATGATACGAACAGTATTAAAAAGTAGTACTGTAAAATCATGATATGGGTGTTAAGCCATAAGGTGCATAAAATGTATAAAATACATAAAATACATATAGTAATAAAAGGATGACTAAAAGTACTCAACTGGTGCCTCTAAAATACGCCTACCCCGGTGTACCTAACCTGAGTCTAGTACAAGGGAGGGAGTAAATGATGAGGAGCTTGAGTCTAGGAGTTTTTTCTGCCAGGAATCTAATTCCAAGAATTCTCTAAGAGGGCTAATCAGCTCTGTACCTTGGTTTTAGAATGAAGGAGGTCTTGTATCTCGTTCTCAGGACTCGATTTCCCAGATACCCGCAAGGGTAGCCTGGAAACACTGGAGCTGGATTTCTCGGCAAGAGAAATGGCAGAGTCTCGCAGTGAGTCTGGTGGAGGGTCGGCTTCCTTCGGCACTTGCAGCTGCAGGGCGTCGGGCAAGTAGATAGTCGATCTGCTCCAGACCACCGTGTGTTTGCCTGGGCACATCAAGGCATATTTATACTTTGAAGGTGCCGAGTTTGACGCATGTTTGGATTTAATAACGTCACTCAAAAGCTCAGTTCTTGGAAAATGCCAGGAGTTCTAGAACGTAATATTCAAACAGGGGGAAGTCCCGGGCTGCTGAAGGCGGGTTTTTCCAAGAAAACGTTGTTAATTCTTGGAGCTTAGTGGAAGTATCCCTGCCGTATTTGGGCTGTGTGGTTTGGGCCACATATGGTAATGATTTCTATGCCTTTATAAGGATATGATAAAGTATACCTATATAAGGGCATGAATCGGGAAATTTATACTAGGGTCCTAGATTCGTTTACAACACCCTGGGCATCAAGAGTCGCTTGGACAGTCACCAGAGGAAGGGAGCATCTTACCAGGATTACCACCCACGGGAACCCCTTGTAAACCCCGAGTGCCACGCTCTGTCATAGCTGTATCGCGTTAAGAAGGGGCAGTGATTACCCAGCAGGTGGCTTTCTTGTAAGAGTAAGATGTCCGCCCCTGAGTGATGCACGTACTTGAGGACAGCCTTTCGTTTAAAGCGGTCCAGGAGGCCATTAACGTTCCGGGACATGATGCGCAGGGGGGTGTTTTGTTTATGGCGTTTCAAACATGGTGCTTGGTTTGACAGTGGGACTACAAGTCTGAAGGGGGAGGTCGGTCTGTCTGTCTTGTCGGGTGTACGTCAGGGTGCTTCATGAATGCTGGTGTGGTCAAACTAAGAAACATAAAGAAACACAGAATTGAGGAAAAAACTCCGGACAACGGTCCCACCCCCCCACACCCACCCTACACTTCAGGAACAGAAGCATCTGTCGCCCTAACAACAAACCAGACAGTGAGCAACCAAACTAAAACGCTTGGGGGTGGGAAAGTGTGGAGGACCCCTCCTCATTGCAGGATGCGCCTAAACAAGTCCATCAGGTGAGAAAGGAATATGGTAGAACTAGGTATACCCTCCGGCTGCGGAGCCAGGCCCGGCAGGCAGAGGTGAGTTCAAGCAGGGTCTTTCAGAAGCATTGTCCTGCATGAGAGGTCTGTGTCCGGGGGAACCTGCAAGGATGGTCGGGCGAAGCGTCCCCATGAGCCAAATGGTCAGATGACCCAGAGCGTTTCCCAGTGATGGTTCATCGGAGAGCAGTATCGGTTGAAGGGGGCGGCCTGGCGGGGAGTCTGAGCGGGTCCACCCCCCTTCCACGGCACCTGGTGGGAGCGGTTACGTTGGGCCTGGAGAGCGGGAGGTGAGAAGCGAGCTGGACCGCCCCCAGCCCCCTCCTGTTGCGGGGCTCGAACATCAGTGTGCAATGGGCGTTCCTCCATCGCCCAGGTCCAGGCTTCAGTTGGGCTTTCGAAGAACAAGGTCTTGTTGGCGAATAACACTCGCAGGCGTGCCGGGAAGAGGAGACGGTATTGGATATTGAGCGACTAAGCTTTTGTTTCACATCGTCAAAGGAGCGGCGCTGGCTTTGGACCTTGCGGGTGTAGCCCGGAAAATCATGATAGTGCAATTTTTGTGCAAGAGCTGTTGCTGTTTTTGGGCTTCCGACAGACAGGATGGGGTCCCGGTCTTTCAAGTTAAAGACCCGCATTATGATAGGTCGAAGGCCGCACCCGGAAGAGGCTTAGGAGCCAGGGACCGATGGGCCCGCTCAAATGCGAACCAGGGAGAGAGTGAGCCCTCAGGGACCCATGATCTGAGCCATTTCTCCAGAAAGTCCGCCATGCGGCCTTGCTCCGCCCCCTCCGGGAAACCCAACAGGCTAAGATTATTGCGCCGGGACCTATTCTCTGCATCCTCTGCCCGGCGATGCAGCTCCTGAGTGTGAGATTGAAGGCAGGCTACCTGCCCCATTAGTTGCTGGCCGTTGTCTTCCACGGTGGAGATACGGGATTTGGTTTCCTTGATCCGGTCGTTGGTGTTTCGGAGATCTTGCCGGATAAGAGTCATGTCCAAGCGCACCTCCGCGATCTTGCCCTCCACCAAGGATTGCGAGGCATAGATGGCTTGCAGGATAGTAGATAACTCTGCTGAGGGCGGCGGCTCCTGTTCTGCGGCCCCCCACAGGTGCGCCCGCCTCCAAGATAGTGAAACGGTCCATCTTGGTTTGGGTGGCAGGAGCCTTTGACGACCTGCCCATCCTGCCCATGGTGGCACCACAAAGAGCCGTAGCGCCTGGGCACCCTGCAGGTGGGTCCCACAGTGGGCAACCAGCGCACCTCTGTGGGCGGCCCGAAGTCAAGCAGGTGGCACAATCAACGCCGATGCACAGTCAGGACCAGATCGCTGCCGCCCAATGTATGCGGCCGACTCCGCTGCCCCGGACAGAGTGGGTCTTTGAGGGGGGGGAAGGGGGACGGTGAGATGACTAGAGGCCAGGCCCCTGGGCTGCAGGCCGGGCCCCACTGGTCGGAGACACAGATCCTACAACTCAGGCAACAAGTCGCCCCTCTTCCAGAGCCAAGATTCCTGGGTGTGACGGCAAGGGGGGGGGGGGCGCCACCCAGGGCCACCGCCCAGCGCCACAAATGCAGACCAACGAGCCCTCCCAAACAGCCGAACAGTTGCCACCCGGAGCGTGTGGCCGAAAGCCCCAACAGGAGGTCTTCAATTGTTGATGCGGCCTGGGAGGGGGGGGGGGGGAGAAATGAGGGTCTATTAGTAGGGCAAGTAGGGCCCTCCATCCTGCCCGCACCAACGCATTCTCGAGGGCGAGAACAGTCCTCCCGTGTCCACCAAGGCGGTAGAGGATCCGCCTCGTGCTCTCCGCCGCTCGGTTCTGCGGCCAATATGGAGTCCTGGGCCGGCCTGAACCCAGGGGCGCGATATCAGGCCCTGTCAGCTCAGATTCAAACAGCGTACCTTCCGAGAGGGAGAATCAGTAAGGGGGACCACTCAACAGCAGCTGTCTGCGCGCGCGGGGGCCCCCAATCAACTGTCCCTGGACCCCACCGCCGCCAGGACTTACCCACTTCAGCACGCATCTCACCCCAGATCTTCAGGAGCCAGCGGCCCCTCATCTCGCCCCCAGGCTCACAGATACTCCCCGCAGCACCCGCCGCCCGATATTGCGGCCGCTCCTCTGATCACTCCACAAGTGGGGGCAAGGTGCGGGCGGGCTAGATAGCCTCAGACATCAATCCCGGCGCCACCCGGCGCAGCGCGGCTCCGGGCCCCCAAGGATCTTGTTGGTGCGCACTGGAAGGCGAAGGCGTCCGTCTCCCTCTCCCCACGCTGCCCAGCACCGCATACAGCGAAGGGGCCACGTCACCGGAAGGCCGGGTGCCAGCAGCCGCGTATGAGCCAGTGAGGGAGACACGAGACAAAGTCCAGCAAGAGGCTCGCAGTCATCCCCGCAGCTCCCACCGCCCGATATGGCGGTTGCTCCTTTAATCACTCCGCAATGGGGCCATGGTGCGGGCGGGCTCAAATGCCTCGGGTGTCACTCCCGGCGCCGCCTGTCACAGCGCGGCTCCGGGCCCCCAAGGATCGTGCCGGTGCGTGCCGGAAGGCGATAGGATCCGTCTCCCTCTCCCGGGGCGGCCCGGCACCGCATGTAGCGAAGCGGCCGTGCAGCCGGAGGGCCGGGCGCCAGCAGCCGTGTGCGAGCCAGCGAGGGAGACAAGAGGCAAAGTCAAGCGGACCCGGGTGGTGGGGGCTTGTCAGTGTCAAAGAGCCCCTCAGCTCCTAGGGCCGGGCGCTGCTTCCAATGGAGGAGAACAAGGAACGGCCAGCGCTGCAGTCACTGACCGGGAGCCGCCATTTTGTCCGTGATATTCGGCAGGCCGGTCCACAGCTTCAGAGGTCCCGCTGCGGAGATCTACACTCCCAGACACTCCTACAGAGCACCATGCCAGGTAATGAGGGAGATACAGGTCCTGATGATTCGTTGTAGGCTAGGATTACGGGCGAATGATAGAGGGGTTCCGGAGCACTCTTAGAGTGCGTCCACCATCTTGGCTCGGTTAGCCACGCCCATACGATCCCGATCCTAGATGTAATAATTACACAGACATTCATGAGACTTCCCAAGATGGGTGTGATATAAGGCCAACAATGCTAATAAATGGATCAATTTACTCACAGGAGGGGTGGAGTCACAATCTCACCATTTCTTGCCATCGGAGGTCTCTGTGGGAAGTTAGCCATAGTTCTAAAAATATAAATGTGATTAAAGTAAATCATTTTTCTTTATGCTGAGGACAATGGTACAGTTTCAGTGGGGATTAACCATAACTGCATCAACACTAAAAATCTAGGATGTTTTGTGATGTATTCCTATAGGTTCTGAATCGATCCCCCTATTCCTGACCCTATTCTGGTTAACAAACCAACAAGTTAACTAGCAGTCAGCCCATGAGGCAGCAAACCCCCATGATGCAGATACCGTTATCTGACGAAGCCACACTACGGCACAGGAACGTGTTATCTGATTAGGTCATAACGCTTGCGATCTAATTAGACAAGCGATATTCCTCCAGCCCCTGATAAGGCATACGGAGTTCTCATAACAAATCAAACCTATGACAACCTGGGAAAAACCCCTGCGGCCATTGTTTTGATTTCACCAAGAACTTCAGCAAAAGAATGTGCTAACGACCTGGTCGTATGACATCCTTATTGACGTATCTATGTCCATCCTTACGTCAATCTCGGCACCTTAAAGGTATAAATATTACCGATATTGCCCTATGCAAACACACGCGGTGGTGACGAGACGGAGCAGCCATACTTGCCGAAGCCCAGAGCAGAGCAGACCCCGCTGGCACAGCCCCGCCTTCCTGACGCGCTGAGAACGAGACGCGCTGCTTTCTCCTGCCGAGAAATCCAGCACCGGCGTTTCCGGGTAGCCCTCGCAGGCAGCCTGGAATATCGAGAGCAGAGAGAGAGATACCATCCCTCATTCATCCTAACTTCCAGGTACAGAACTGAATAACCCCTCACAGAGAATTCTTTAGTCAGTCACTTGGCAAAAACGAACTTAACTTAAACTGTAACTTTCTATTCCCGCCCACGTATTAGGCTCAGGTCAGGTACACGGGGTAGGCGTATCTAGAAACACCAGTTGAGTACGTTTAGTCAAATGTATATGTGTATGTAATATATTTTATTCATTTTAAACCTTCATATGGCTTAGAAACCATATCAATGTTTTTACAGTATTATTTTATACTTCTGCTTTTAATGTATGCACTTTACTTAACGATAAGTATTGCAATAATATCGATCCATTTCTCTTGTACGAGAAAAGAGACTGATCAATAAATAACATCTTTTATTGAACACGCCCGTCTCTTCCTTTTCTCTACAATCTGATGAGACTAAGAATGCACGTACTGACTGAGTAAAATAAATTGCCTTTTGTTCACACGACTCTCGAGATACACTCTTGATTAGGGGAGAGCAAAGTTGTCATGTTCTATGGTTGTCAGAAACTAAATCCCTTCTTGTCTAATCAGGGAAGTTAATTCCTTCCTGAACATTCGAGAAAGTTTCTAGTGAACTCTGAGCTAGCTGGCAAACCCAAAACTTTAAGTCTAATATCGACAGTAGTAGACCTAGTTAACGTCTGGTCTAGGCCTATACTATTGAAGGTATTATTCCAATGCGCAGAGCCTATTGGGATAATAGGAACTACACTACATCCCCCTATTCCTGACCCTATTCTGGTTAACAAACCAACAAGTTAACTAGCAGTCAGCTCATGAGGCAGCAAACCCCCATGATGCAGATACCGTTATCTGACGAAGCCACACTACGGCACAGGAACGTGTTATCTGATTAGGTCATAACGCTTGCGATCTAATTAGACAAGCGATATTCCTCCAGCCCCTGATAAGGCATACGGAGTTCTCATAACAAATCAAACCTATGACAACCTGGGAAAAACCCCTGCGGCCATTGTTTTGATTTCACCAAGAACTTCAGCAAAAGAATGTGCTAACGACCTGGTCGTATGACATCCTTATTGACGTATCTATGTCCATCCTTACGTCAATCTCGGCACCTTAAAGGTATAAATATTACCGATATTGCCCTATGCAAACACACGCGGTGGTGACGAGACGGAGCAGCCATACTTGCCGAAGCCCAGAGCAGAGCAGACCCCGCTGGCACAGCCCCGCCTTCCTGACGCGCTGAGAACGAGACGCGCTGCTTTCTCCTGCCGAGAAATCCAGCACCGGCGTTTCCGGGTAGCCCTCGCAGGCAGCCTGGAATATCGAGAGCAGAGAGAGAGATACCATCCCTCATTCATCCTAACTTCCAGGTACAGAACTGAATAACCCCTCACAGAGAATTCTTTAGTCAGTCACTTGGCAAACCCAAAACTTTAAGTCTAATATCGACAGTAGTAGACCTAGTAAACGTCTGGTCTAGGCCTATACTATTGAAGGTATTATTCCAATGCGCAGAGCCTATTGGGATAATAGGAACTACACTACAGTTTACAACAAGGCACCTTCAGACTAATGGATTACTAATAGCAGTGTGAAGAAAAAAGTCTATGCCCAACTGCCACCCGGATGGCACGGTGTCTGTTCCCTGGTGACTCTGTATACCCCGGTGCTAATGATCCATTGGGAGGATATTTCAGCATTGCACAAACACCCAATGAGTAAAAGGATTGCCCTTCTTCACCAGAAAAGTACAAAAAGAGAAACAGAGTATTTCGGATGGAACATATACAAAAATATTCCACAAGACCTCAGACTTTTCAGTGAAAGACAAGTGAATGCCAGGTCAATACCCTTCTTCACCTTGCAAATAAAAGCAAATGCAAGGTGGCTCCAAATGCCAAGATGGGAGTTTCTAAAAATGATTAACCATACTGAAGACGGCTTTAATTCAATTAAAAAAGAACTTAGAGCTATGAGAATGATGGTAACCCAAAAAAGATATGTGTTGGATTTTCTCACACCGATTGACGATGGAGTTTGTGCAAAAATAGGAACTGCATGCTGTAAATTTATTCCAGCAAATAATGCTGAAAATAGTTTTGTAACTAAAGCCATACAGAGTTTACATGATCTACAACAGACAATGCATGAAGAAGGAGATGCCCCAGATGAACAGTTCTCGAACTGGTTTAGTTGGTTTCCGAATTGGGAATCTGGACTATTTAAATCCTTACTACCAATAATAGTGGTGCTGCTGGTTATGTGTTGAATTTTCCATTTAATATTACATTGCTGTAAATACGCAGTCATAAAATTGGAAAAGGGAATGTATGTTAACAAACAGTTTGCAAACCTCACATCCAAGATGACTGAAGAAAGGACAACCTCTGAGATAGTTGAAGAATCAACTAAAAGGGGGAATGTTAGTATAGAAAGTTTTAGTATAGACATGGAGGAAGGAGACCCAGAATTTTTTTTCACTAAAAAGCCTCATCTGTACCAGTACAAGAATGTACATGATTAGACACCAGTATGTGCCCAATACTTCAAGTTAATGAATTACAGTGGACGAGCTCAGAGAGAGAACAGCTGTAACCTTTGATACGTACTGACGGTAGCTAGAAATCAATAAAGCAGACAAATCAAGAAGTCCCTGTTACATCAAACAAAGGATTGACAGTTCCTCCCCAGAATGATTGTGCGAGGAGGTGGTACAAGGGGAGTGATGCAAGTAAACCAATCAGCTTTGAGGTCAATTTCGTGGGGAAAGATAGGACACAGGGATGATCAAAATATGTTGCAACAAGTGCAAGATTACGAACTCTGTTTATGCTGAGGGTGTAGAAATTGCCACGTAGTCAGATAGACACAGTCAGATTGCACAAATCAAATAACACGCAGTCAGATCACGCGTTCTGCTTGAGCTGAGGTTTTAGAATACATAGATTACACAACCCAAATAACATGTAGTCAAATAGCACTTAGAACACGTAATCAGGAAGGTGGGAACGATTGCACCAAATGAATGAAGGAGGGTGGGAGGCTTAGCTTTAGTGGTGTAATGTTGCTCAAATATGGCCATTGTGGGTCAGATGATTAGTATGTATGATTCAGCAAAAATACAGTATATAAAGGCTACCTGATGTAGCCTATTTGAGAGTTGAGTGGCAATCCCACCTGGGTTCATCACTCTCCCAGCCACTGGCTTAGGTTCTGTCATAATAATTTTAAAATGTTCAATGTTCAACCCATGGTGACACTTCAAACCATACTAATGGCTTGTCTTTCACTACTAAAACATTACAATATTGCTTGTATTTCGACTGTGTGCCAATATTTTTTCATAGAGACAGACTCCAGGTCAGTCCTCGTGATGATCTTATACGCATAATATTTTTAATGAATTTTTTCTTGTTATATTCAGAGACAGACCTTCAGTTGGTTCTCTTATTGACTTTATACTCGATACTCAAGCTGTCTTTGGACAAATATCACTTCCACTGCTCCACATTGATACCACCCCTGAGAGTGGAACAAAAGAAAACATAGAAATGGTAAAGGTCCTCAGAAGCTGTCCATCAGTGTATCTCCGCAAAGGAATTATGGCCTCTTCATTAACATTTTATTGTAACCTAGACTACTGTCCCATTTGATGTATACCCTTATTTAAATTTCCAAAAGTTGAATGAGTTGTTTCTAGTTGGCCTGTGCAGTGGGGACAAGAACACGGATACCAAGTCTAAGGGCCTGATTTATATTTCGGCAGACAAGTTACTCAGTCACAACGGTGACGGATATCACATCCTCTAAAATTTAAATGCCATTATTTTCTATGGGATTTAGATTTCGGCGGGCGGGATATCTGTCACCATTGTGATGGAGTAACCCGCCCGCCTCTATCTAAATTAGGTCCTTCATCAACATGCAAATCCAAATACAGCACATTTCTCCATATAAATCTTGTTTTCAGTTTGGTTGTTTCTACATTTTATATCAATAATACTCATTCGCTATGTTCATCATTTCCCAAAGAATCTCTGGGAGTTCAGAGCTAAAACATAAATCTTGTAATAAAAAAAGAATCTCAGCAAATTGGGTTTTTCACTTACACATCGCCTCAATGTGCATACACAGTATACATGGAGAAACATCATATACTTCATCTCTTCAATATTGAGACCCATTTATTATGAGTGAAGAACTACACCATTTCTTTCAATGAAACTTAACAATGTGACATTATCTATATAGGTTGGAAAATAGGTACATACACATACCTCAATATTTCCAAATTCTTTAAAGTTGGAGCGTTCAATGGATTGAATTCTTGACCTTATAAAGGACATTGGCCTTCAGCCTCATTCCTCTGTATGGTCATAGAACACCTTGGACTCGTGCAAAATCCTTATAATGTACGCCAAGTGTACCTTATCTGATACATAATGTCAATTCATATGTACACAATGTGTTTATCAAGAGATGGTGTTCATAAATCCACCAAAATATAGAGGATGCTTGTTGCTGGGTGTCACAAAAGTGAAGAGCCAGCATTCATCAGACAAAGCAATTGGTAAATACACCAAATACAAGGAGGGATACTTTGCAAACGTTCGAATAAGATGAAGAAAGATATTATTGCATCTGGGTTTGATAATTGTCCACCTCCCTTCACCAGCACCCATCATATGATTTACACCCGAGGAGAGTGGTACCGCCTTCTGGTATTCCAGCCTTGCTGAACATCAATGACAAGTCTTGGATGTCCTGGTAGTTAAGAACGGTAAAGAAGGGAGGTTTGAAGAGGAAGCTGGAGGATACATACTGTCACAGTGACCACTGTCCAACTACACAAACAGGCAAATACACCAAATACAGGAAGATAAACTGGAAACTCTACTGAGACCAGTGCTTAATTTGACCCAGTGGTTTCCGGTGCTCTGCACCAGCACTTATTTGTGAACACTGGAGCTTTTGGCAGCCTGCCACAAGGAGGCAATTTCTCAGATGACCACAACAACAGTCAATTATGAATCCAATATACATTAAAAATGACTATTACCTGCTGCCCATGCTGCTTGATCTGTCTGCTGCCTTTGACACCATCTCTCATCGCACCTTGTTGGACAGGCTCCGAGAGATTAGTGTCAGAGGCATGGCCCTTAAATGGATTCAGAACTATCTGTCTGACAGAACACAGAGTGTCCAGTTGGACTCTTTTGTGTCACAAACCACTCTAGTAGATAAGGGAGTCCCACAAGGCTCAATCTTGAGCCCTACCCTGTTCAATATATATGTGGCCCCCTTAGCTGCCATCATTAGGAATTGTGGTTTTGAAACGAAATCTTATGCAGACGACACACAGGTGATAGTCCCATTTGAGGTGAACCCTTCAGTAACCAAACTTAAATTTATAAACTGCATGACCAGTATAGCAAGCTGGATGAAGAAGAATTTCCTCCAACTAAACTCCTCTAAAACAGAGATTTTACTGTTTGGCAAAGCGAAGGAGATATGGACCCCTGATTGGTGGTCAGCAGAGTTAGGAGAATCTCCTTTCCCTAGAGAATGGGCTAAGACTCTGGGCATCAAAATTGACAACAAATTATCCATGGAAGAGCAGGTGAAGACCGTGGCAGACACCTGTTTTGGTACAATGAGGATGCTCAGAAAAATCTTTCCGTGGATCCCGCTAAGTGCCGGAAAGACTCTTATCCAGTCACTCTTAGTTAGTCGACTGGATTATGGCAACTCCTTGTTGGTGGGAATAAGAGAGGACTTGACGGCCAAACTGCAAGTGGTTCAAAACACGGCAGCCCGTCTTGCCCTCAACAAGCCTGCTCGAACCCCCTCTCTACCTCTCCTGCGTAAACTGCATTGGCTCCCCAATAGAAAAAGAGCCATCTTTAAGCTGTTATATATGGTTTTCAAGGCCCTCCAGGGTAAGGGGCCAAAATAAATTGACCGTTATCAACCCGTACGACAGCTTCGATTCAGCAACTGCAACCTGCTCTGTACTCGGAGAATAAGGAAGATCAAAACGGGTGGGTGTGCTTTTTCTTATCTGGCTCCCAGTCATTGGAATTCTCTCCCCGAAGAGCTCCACGCCTGTTCCAATTTCCTTCCATTTAAGAAACTGCTTAAAACCTGGCTTTTCTAAACTGGTTCCCACTGTCAATAGGTTGTTCTCCTCTCAGGCGCTGAGAGATCCCCCGGGGTATGATTAGCTGCGCTCAATAAATGACCAAATAAATAAATACATTCATATAGCTTTTGGTGCCTTGAATAGTCTGAATTGTCACGCATGTAGGAACGTAATGGTTAGTAGTTGTGTGTAGTATCTTCATGTTGTGTTAGTACGTACTATGTTATCTTGTTCCTAGCTGCTCAGCCAGTGTGTGTGTTCTGTATGGAATGTTGGTGTGTGGGCCATGAGTGGAATGCTTGAGTGACTGGTATGAGTGGTGACAGTTGGTGGATGGGCTGATCATGGTGGGGCTGCTCTACAGAACTGCTGCTTTGTGTAACTTGAATAAACCTACTTAAACTACATCTACAAGTGTGGACTACGTTACTACATTTATTTTGGCGACAAGTTGGAGGCTTGCTCACGCTCTACAGTGAAAGAATCGTAAGACAACACAAAGAAACATTTTATAGTCTGGGTCACAGGAGGCAACACGAAAACAAAAGAAGTCACCAAGAAAACGAAGGAAAATGGAGTAGCACGCCTTGCAGCCCCACCAGTGTCCATTACAGCGGACATCCTCACCCCAAGCGTGCTGTACTCTGTTTCATCTGGCACATATCGACAAAAACTGCGACTTCAAGAAAAGTAAGCCACTTCATTTTTTACATAACATTGCTTCTGTTGGTTTGTTATGGAAGCAAAAAGTGCATGATACATCTGGTTAAAGATAAATGTAGTTGGACTTACAATTTACATTATTGAAGTTACGGTTTTGTTTTGCTGTGTAGCTCACAACTCATCAAATATGGATGCTGCCCACATAGACTCAGCAAACCTGTCTACCTCCATTTCATGTTCCTGGCACCCTGCACCTGAAGAACTTTAAAATTGCGTTTGCTGCGTGTCTCTTAAAGGATTTTATGGTTTGGTGACTACTAAGATCTGTTATCTCCACTGGAGCGGAAAAAGCTACACACTGGGAATTCATACTTTGGCACATTAATTCATTGTGGAGTGTCTGACGGCGTTGGTCAAGCACGGCTTGCCAATTTGGAGTGTTTTGGGCATGTTTGGTGATCGGCCCAGGAGTCGGGGCATGTGCTGGTGAGATGGTTATCTTTTTTTTATGAATAATTTTAATTTGAGGCCTCTCCATCTTCAATGGCAGTTAGCCCGCTGTTGGTGCGGTTTATAAACAGACGCAAGACGCATGTTGCACGCTCATACTCTTACTGTCATGGGATTCGCGTGCAGGCAGGTGCACAGCTGACAGGGGACGTTCATCTCCATAGCTGCTGTTGGACGCTTTTATTCACAGACGTGCCGTGAGCCATCCCGCTCCGCGTCAAATACGTGCCGCCATCTTGGGGTTTCAAGGTATTCCTCGTCAAGCTTGTCAGCAGTCTTCAGTCAGCCGAAGTTGTTACTTATGTTTGTCAGGATGCTTCCAGTCTGGTATTGTTTTTCTTGCCCGCAAAATCCATCTGCTTCAGCCCAGATCAAATGAACTTTGTTCTCCATTTGTCATCAAGACACATTACAATGACACGTGCACTAAACAGGTTCGTGCAGTTATTTGTTTTGGGTTTCATAGTTATGCCTTCTTCTGGCTCAAATGTTTTTCACGATGATAAAATATTCCCAACCTCCTCAGACACTACCAGTAGTGACTCGTTCGGCTTTACTGGTGTGGCGGTTGGCACTGAGACACATACACTGGGAATCCAAAATCACACTGCAAACTCCATTATGGCACAGCACCAGGTTTCGGGATTTGGGGACTATGACGGGTTTTCAGGATTAAGACCTGGTAGGCATTACCCACCTTGGGGACGTCTGGAAAGGGGACCATCTGTCCTCCTTCCAATACCTACAACGCACATATTCGTTGCGGTCTACGCAATTCTTTAGATATCTCCAGCTACGGCATGCTCTTACCATTCACATCCCTGACCCAGAGTCATTCCCCGAGTTCAGCCCCTTGGAAGCCAAAATTCTCATGGGGGACCTGGGAAAGGGAGGCGTATCCCAAATCTACCGGTCCCTGATAAACAGCACTGCGTCCACGCTGGACCCTCTTAAAACTAGGTGGGAGGGTTGGGTGGGCCCTCTCGGGGACGAGGATTGGAGGGACGCCCTTATGGCCCCCAGAACTCTCACGATCTCTGCTAGACTTCGCCTCATACAGATATACTATATTCACTGCACAAAGCTGGACTCCTCCCAGCCCCACAATGTCCACGCCGTAGAGAAGGACCAGCTGACTTCTTTCATATGGTCTGGTCCTGCGCAGTCATAGCCAAGTACTGGGCGGCAATCACAACGGAACTTAGTGGAGTATTGGGATGGGAGTTGCCCCTTGCTCCACTGGCTCTTCTCCTCGTGGTGATGGAAGGGATGGACGGCTCCCGAACCGACAAGGCGTTCCTAGGTACAGCCCTCCTGGTTGTTAAAAGAGACATTACAGTGGCCTGGAAAGACTCCAAGCCTCCTTCTATTTTGAAATGGCGCAGGGGAGTGGATTGGTGTGTGATCCAAGAAAAAGTGGTTTATGATGCAAGAGGGTGCCCAAATAAATATGAGCGAATATGGGGGACATGGGTGGGCTTTTGGACTGATTGCTCATGGCACTAGGGGTAGACTCTTTCTTATGTAATCTTAAAATGTATTACTCAGAAGATAAGAGGATATACGATGAAATGTTGTTTATGTCACGGTGCTACAAATAATTCCAATAACAGTCTTGTTTTTGTTTATAAAATGCCAATAAAGTTGGTTATAAAAAAAAAGTATTCCCAACCTCAACTCAACAGGCAAAAGAGTATGATTTGCTGATTTTGGCAGTTTTTAGGTCTCGCCTATTCCATTCCGCAGGAATGAATATGCAAGTCTAATGCCGCTAAACCACCGCTAAACCAAGACTTAAACCCAAGGCTCTCAAAAGGCTCTCAAAAAGCGGATTTCCAACAGTTCACGAGAATCACGTGACCACAAGCACGCGCATTTCCCCACATGAAAGGCATCAACCTCCCTCCCACAGGCTTCCCCAGCGGGCGCTCGGCCGGCCTCTGCCAGTTCTCCTCCCCTAATTATTCACTTCACTTTTCACGGCCGCAGGCCATGACTCGCATCTCTACTCCCCCCAGCACACCCGGCCTCACTTCTCCTCCCCCTAATTACACGTCTTTCACGGTAATCCACTCCCCGCCCCCCGGCCGCTTGTTTTGCTTCGGCTCCTCTCCGCCCAATTCATTTAATAGCCCTCCCCCAGTGCTCGTCCTGCAGTTTTCTCTGCCCACCATCTCCAAACCTTGTTCCTTTAGCTGTTCCCACTTTAATTCCCTCCCACCCTTCTCTACTATTTCTCATCCTCCTGCCTCTCCTCTTAAGTCTACTCACCCCTTCCCCTCCTCCGTCCTTGTTTCCTTCCTTCTCATCCTCCTGCCTCTCCTCTTAAGTCTACTCACCCCTTCCCCTCCTCCGTCCTCGTTTCTGACTGTCTTCCTCCCTCACCTTCCTTTCTCTGCACCTCTTCCTTCCTCCTGTCTTTTTCCTTCCGCTTCTTTCATTTTCCTGTCCCCTTTCAGTTATCATTCGCCTCATCTGCATGATACCTTACTGTCTCTGCCACTGACTCAATCCAACCATCTACGACCTCGAAACACATCCATGCACAGCTGAACAAAGTTAGCATTTCAAATACGATCCTCCTGCTAGGTTTCTTCACACTTTCCTCTCACTCGTCAACCCCAAAAACAACCCAGCATACCCTATCACTCCAGATTCGATCACATAAACATGTATTAGCAAGGCTACTGGACTTTACACTGCACATTGGCAGAAAATATATCACATCACATCATACCATACCACACGGCTCAGTACACACTGCACAAGTACCACTAGACGGAGCCATCCTGCTTAATGAATGGTTTGAAATTCCACATTTTAACAGTATAGCGCCTACCTTCTTTTCATACACGCCTAGCTCACCATCTCGCCAGGACACTATACATACAACCGTCCGTTCCTGCTGCCGCGCGAGGCACGTCGCTTTACATTTAAACAGCGTGGGACTCAGTAATTCTAGGGGCATGTTTGTAAGAAATACTACAAACTCCAATTCTTTAGGCAACTTGCACTCTCTCCCCATCTTCAGATCTTGCCCTCACAGAAGTATAGTGCCTACCTTCTTTTCATACACGCCTAGCTCACCATCTCACAAGGACACTATACATACAACCGTCCGTTGGGCCCAGCTCTCCCTGACTCTAGTTTTTTTAACTCTTACAAATCCACTCGTTAAGTCTCATTACAAGGTACGTTCATTTGTAAATGCGAATGAATGGCTGGGGCCTAGACGCAACCAGCAGGGTGTGTATTTTAGAATCAGCCTCGCCCCGGGCGTGTGCACGAGCGAGCAAAGTCTACCCACCTCCAGCCACGAGCACCCAGTGAAATCTTTTCAGCTGTCCACGGACAGGGAGGATTACTACACTCCCATGGAAACCAGGCGAAGAATTCCACTGATTTCGACATCGAAGTGAAAAACACAAACATCACAGTTTAAGGTGACATTTCCTTGTGGGAAAACACAGGTATATGCTTTAAAAGCCGACTTCCCATGGGAATTGCTTCTTGATAAATCTAGCTCCTTGGTTTTATATAGCGCTAAATTGCGCACTGCTGTTGTTTCTAAGAACTGAAAATAATACAGATCGTGACCACGCCCTCACTTCGCAAGTTTACTAATGCTAAGTGCTGCAAATAACTGGACTAAATCCCAACTTAGCGTGCGCTGAAGGATGGAAGGCAGAGCTGGCCTTGCACGGATCCATACTTGTGAGCTGAAGCATACTTACATTGTCTACATTTAAACAGCGTGGGACTCGGTAAACACATCTTTATATGGCAGGGGAAAGATATTAAAAGGATCGGCGACTTAATCTGTGTCCCCAGCAAGAAATGCAGAGAAGTCAGAACATAATTCTAGGGGCATGCGTGCAGCCCACGGCTAAGGGCTTGTCGCCGTGAGTTATACCCTAAAACACTGACCTGCCCAACATACCAAGCATCTAAGCCAGGTACAAGCCCCCTCTCTCTCGCTCTCTGCTCTGGCTGTCATTACAGAACCAAGACAGGGTGTGGCTTAACGCTCAGAATTGCCGGCTCCGGGCTTTGGACGTCTACTGAACATCCTGTGATTCAGCGCAAATCACTTACTCACCCCTTGCTTGCTACATAAGAATGTGTCCCTGTATGACATAACTGCTGCAGCATCACTCAGCGCTAGCCCAGCATCACTCAGCGCTACCCCAGCATCACTCAGCGCTACCCCAGCATCACTCAGCGCTACCCCAGCATCACTCAGCGCTACCCCAGCATCACTCAGCGCTACCCCAGCATCACTCAGCGCTACCCCAGCATCACTCAGCGCTACCCCAACATCACTCAGCGCTACCCCAGCATCACTCAGCACCACCACATTATCACTCAGCGCTACCCCAGCATCACTCAGCACCACCACATTATCACTCAGCACCACCACAGCACCACTCAGCACCACCACAGCATCACTCAGGGGCACCACAACATCACTATGCGCTACAACAGCATCACTGAACGCCACAGCATCACTTGTCCCCAAAACAACATCACTCAGCACCACCACAGCATCAATCTGTGCAACCATTCAACAACAACTGGTTCAAATATTTACTGTCAATGTTTCAAGCTTTATTACAAATGTCATAAAAAGATTTTAAATGTTTTCACTTCTGTTCTTGTTAAAACATTGTGATTTGTCAGATCAATACATGTAAGACAGGGGAAAAGTAAACCTGTACCTTTACTAATGCTATAGATGTAACATTTGCTAACTTTATAACTATTGGCATTTCTAATAACAAAATTAATACTTTTATATTTTGAAAAACAAACAATAATTAAAAAATATTTACATTTTACACACCAAAAGCTCAAACTTTTCTATTGCGAGACCTATTGCATTGCAAATGCTTGTTTCAGACTGTCTTCGTTCTGCCTCTTTAGAGGCTTTCATTTCGGCAACATTTAAAAAAAGATTGGGGACACATATTCAAGGAAATTAACTCTGTATTTCGTGTACCCTTGATGAGGATGTAGCCAGATTAACATGTCTCGGGTGAGAGATCGCTCACCGACGAATGGTTTCCAATGTGCTTTCATTTGACAATGTTCTACATTGTGTTCTTGCTTTTTGCTTTTCAGGTCGGGTGGATGTTTATATGACGTACTTCATTGACTCTAATTACACATATCCGTGTTTATGGGTGGTTTGTGCCCATTTGTCCTTTCCTTGTTCCTTCTTACACACTCTTACAGGAGGATGATCGGTTTGTGTGTTGGTGTAGTGTCGGCCAGTGTTTCTTGTTTGTATCCCTTTCTTAAGGGATGGAAGTGGTTTTAAGGGCCTTTAGTCCCACTTCCACATTGTAGCCATTGTACCCTTACATTAGGGTTGGCTTAAGGGGTTTGGTTCCCTTTCATGCAGGAATGGGTTTTAGTCCCATTTCATCACTGTGAGCCATTTACCCTTACATGAGGGTTGGCTTTAGGGTTTGTTTCCCTTTCATGCTTGGAATGGGTATTAGTCCCATGTCCATACATTGCGTCACTGTACTTTTACATGAGGGTTATCTTACAGGATTTTTTTTTACACAGAGAATGGATTTTAGTTCCATTTGTTACAAGGTTTTTTGTTCCTTGTGTGCGTAAGTCACCATGTGCCGGACGTTCGTCCTACAAAGAGTGTGTTGTCTTGGGTGTCAGTCCCATGTACATCTTTGGCCATTTGGTGGAAGGTTTTGTTCCTTGTGTGTGTAGACACCATGTGCTGCATGTTAGTGTTTGTTGTAGTGGATGCTTTTCACTACCTTTCAATGGGGTTTTGGCCCCTAGGGTCCCTTATTTGGGGCACGAATTTGGGTTTTAGACCTTTCTTTCCACATTTGTACATGTTTTTTCTCCGCACATAGGCGTATACACGTTATTCTTTCGTTTTTGTTTATTTATTAAAGGAGGAGGATGGGTAATTCTTATGCATCTTTCCTCCTGGTGTGGTTCTGGTTCCTCTTGTGATGTGGTTTCTACTTTTCATCCCTGGGTTATGGACCATTTACTTTTGTTTACGTAGTAGTTTATGTAGTATCTTCATGTTGTGTTATTATGTACTATGTTATCGTTTTCCTAGCTGCTCAGATAGTATAAGTGTTCTGTGTGTAATGTTGGTGTGTGGGCCATGAGTGGAATGCTTGAGTGACTGGTATGAGTGGTGACAGTTGGTGGATGGGCTGAGCAGCTAGCAGGCTGCTCCTGGTGGGGCTACTCTACACAGCTTAACTACTGCTTTGAATAACTTGAATAAACATACTTAAACTACATCTACCAGCGTGGACTACCTTACTACATTGTGTTACTACTATCACTGGCAGCATAGCAAGGTCAATGTGTGGAGCAAGCTGCAGTGGTTTCCTCATGAGAGCACTGGCACTTATTTACTTACAAATCAAGCACTGACTGAAACATACCTGAACATGTTTTAATGTACTTTGATAATATCCTTGCTATCATCATCCCTGGACTATGGCCATCTCTCCTCGTCCCCCCCCCCTCCAAAAAGATAGCTAAACATAAATTAAGGATAAAGTTAAAAAACAGAAGGTCCTCGGAGTTGAGCAACTTACACAACATACAAATAATATCTCTGTCAAAACTGTATGTACTTAGAGTGACATTATAAATTTATTTTTAAGAAAGTTGACGGTCATAGTTTCAAAGCATAGTCAGGATATCTCAGACCCATGTATTGTGGATGCCGGACACGAATTCTCTGGTCATGTTGGAAAATGATGAAGCGAAACAATGTCTTCAGTTCTCGCACCATGCTACTGAAATATCAATAACTCCTTTCTTACCTCTAGCTGTTTCATTTTCATCTCTTCTTTCAGATGCAGTTCAAACATATCCTCAAGTTTTTTCTTCAAAGTGTCTAGATAACTTTGAAACTTTTCCTAAAATGAAGAAAGGCTATATTTTCAAAACCATAAAAATATTGATAGAGATAGTGTGCAACTCTCAGGGTCGGACTGGCCTATTGGGTAATCAGGAAGTGCTTGATGGGCTAGTCTGACAGACCAGTGTGTGTTCAGTTTTTTGGATGATTGTGGGGTGGTTTTATGGTTTGTTTTTACTGTTCATTTTCCTAATATTAAAACAAACTTTGTTAGAAGCAAGCTCAAATCCATGCTGTTTTCCGGACCTTGCAAAACCCCTACACCGCATACCTTTACAAGTTTAAAAGTGTTCCAACTTGCAAAAATGTACCACTCTTTTAGCTATCTAACTCAATAATGGGTGCCACTTTCATTTTCTGCCCCAGTCTGACTCTGGCAACCCTGCATATGTCTTTTATTAACAGGATGGGAATCCTCTGGACATACAATGTGTAAAGGTGGCACATCATTTATGACCATATGCATGTGGTGATGTTATGGTGACAGCTAGTTAGCAATCATTTGAATTATGATGGGCATGCCCTTTGGCTAGTTTCTGATGATAGGCTTGTACCCTCGCCACAACTCCTGGTGATAGGTACCTTCTCTTGGCATCCCTGTGCTGCTGCACAGAAGGGACCGCAGGTATTCGCCTGGTCTTTTCCACCAGCACACCAGTGAAGTTGAAGTGGCAACCAGGTATTGCTGCTCACTCATAGTTGATGGGTGGACTTTTGAAAATGGTGAGGGGAATAGGAAAATTGTGCCCCAGACCTTGATTAGTACAGGTTAGTTAGAAAGAGTGTAGTGGGGCCTTAGCTGCAGGATTACTCTTGTCAGCTTTTGAGTAAGAATGGGGATCTAGAGAGGTGTGGTGCCTTAGGCTTCAGGATCAATCAATCAATCATTGGCACTTATAGAGCGCGCTACCTACCCGTAGGGTCTCAAGGCGCTAGGGGGGGGGGGGGGGGGTGCCGCTACTGCTCGAACAGCCAGGTCTTCAGCTTCTTCCTGAAGGAGAGGTGGTCTTGGGTCAGGCGCAGGTCGGTCGGGAGGGAGTTCCAGGTCTTGGCGGCCAGGTAGGAGAAGGACCTTCCTCCTGTAGTCGCTCTTCGGATGCGGGGGACGGCGGCGAGGGCGTGGTTGGCTGATCGGAGGTGGCGTTTGGGAGCGTAGAAGTTGACTCGGCTGTTGAGGTAGCTCGGGCCTTGGTCGTGTAGGGCTTTGTGTGCGTGGGTGAGGAGGCGGAAGGTGATTCTTTTGTTGACGGGGAGCCAGTGAAGGTCTCTCAGATGTCCGGAGATGTGGCTGGTTCGTGGGATGTCGAGGATGAGTCTGGCTGAGGCGTTCTGGATCCGCTGGAGTCTCTTCTGGAGCTTGGCGGTGGTCCCGGCGTAGAGGGCGTTGCCGTAGTCCAGTCGGCTGGTGACGAGGGCCTGGGTGACGGTCTTCCTGGTCTCGGTGGGGATCCACCAGAAGATCTTCCGTAGCATGCGTAGGATGTTGAAGCACGCCGAGGAGACGTTGTTGACTTGCCTGGTCATGGAGAGGGAGGAGTCCAGGATGAAGCCCAGGTTGCGTGCATGGTCTGTCGGTTTGGGTGCGGTGCCCAGGGCGGGGGGCCACCAGGAGTCGTCCCAGGCGGAGGGTGAGGAGCCCAGGATGAGGACCTCCGTCTTGTCTGAGTTCAGTTTCAGGCGGCTGGTCGTCATCCATTCGGCTACCTCTTTCATCCCTTCGTGCAGGTTGGCTCTGGCGGCGGCGGGGTCGTTCGTCAGGGAGAGGATCAGCTGGGTATCGTCGGCGTAGGAGATTATGCTGAGGTTGTGTTTGCGTACGATGGCCGCGAGGGGGCTCATGTAGACGTTGAAGAGGGTGGGGCTCAGAGATGATCCTTGGGGGACGCCGCAGATGACTTCGGAGGCCTCTGACTTGTACGGTGGTAGGCGGACTCTCTGTGTTCTTCCGTCGAGGAAGGAGATGATCCATTCCAGTGCCTTCCCCTGGATTCCGGCGTTGTTGAGACGCTGCACTAGGGTGCGGTGGCAGACCGTGTCGAAAGCCGCGGAGAGGTCTAGGAGGATGAGGGCCGCTGTTTCTCCATTGTCCATCAGGGTTCGGATGTCATCGGTGGCGGCGATGAGGGCGGTCTCGGTGCTGTGATTGGCTCGGAAGCCGGACTGTGAGGGGTCGAGGGATCCGTTTGTCTCGAGGAAGGCGGCCATCTGCTTGTTGACGGTCTTCTCGATGACTTTGGCTGGAAACGGGAGGAGCGAGATGGGGCGGTAATTCTTGAGGTCGGTGGGGTCCGCTGTTGGTTTCTTGAGTAGAGCGCTGAGTTCGGCGTGCTTCCAGCTCTCCGGGAAGATGGTGGTGTCGAAGGATGTGTTGATGATGTCTCGCAGGTGGGGTGCGATGACAGCGTCGGCCTTGTTGAAGACGTGGTGAGGGCAGGGGTCGGTCGGTGATCCGGAGTGGATGGAGTTCATCGTGCGGATGGTGTCTTCGGTGCTGATCGGGGTCCAGGCGTGGAGGGTGGTGGTGGGGGGTGGTTGTTCGGTCCTGGTGTGCGTTGGTTGGTTGTTGAAGCTGTTGTGTATGTCCGCGATCTTGTTGTGGAAGTATGAAGCGAGGGAGTTGCAGAGGTCTTGCGATGGGGTGATGTCGTTGTTTCCTGCGCTGGGGTTGGAAAGCTCTTTCACGATGTTGAAGAGTTCCTTGCAGTTGTGTGCGTTGTTGTCCAACCGGTCCTTGAATGCTGTTTTCTTGGCGGCGCGGATCAGCTGGTGGTGTTTCCGGGTGGCAAGTTTGAAGGAGGTCCTGTTGTCTGGTGTCGGTTCCCTTCTCCAGGCTTTCTCGAGGGCTCGGCAGTTCTTCTTGGAGCTCTTGAGTTCGTCGGTGAACCATGGGGCCTTCTTGCTGCCGGGTCTGCTAGGCGGGGTCCTCAGTGGGGCGAGTTCGTCCGCGCAGTTGCTGATCCACTTCGTGAGGTTGTCGGCAGCCTGGCTGGGGTTCGCTGAGCTGGCAGGAGGGTGCTGGCTTAGGGAGGTGGCGAGCTGGTCTGCCGTGATCTTGTTCCAGCTTCTGCGGGCGGCCTGTTGCTGGTGTTGGTGGGTCGTTGTTCTCTTGAAGGTGAAGTGGACGCAGCTGTGGTCCGTCCATTGAAGCTCTGTGGCGTGGCTGAAGTCGATGTCTGTGCTGGAAGAGAAGACTGCGTCGAGTGTGTGTCCGGCGAGGTGGGTGGGGGTGGACACCAGTTGCTTGAGTCCCAGGTTGGCGAGGTTGTCGAGCAGGGTGCTGGTGTTGCGGTCGTTGTTGTTCTCCAGATGGAAGTTGAGGTCTCCCAGGAGGATGTAGTCAGCGGAGGGGAGGGCATGCGGGCTGACGAAGTCGGCGATGTCCTCGCTGAATTGCGTGCGTGGTCCAGGGGGTCGGTAGATCAGGGTGCCTCTGAGGGTGGTGTTCGGGTTGGTGTGGATCTGGAAATGCAGGTGTTCGGCGCTGGTCAGAGTGTTGTCGATGCTGGTCGTAAGACGGATGGTGCTCCTGTGGATGATGGCGATGCCTCCTCCCATCTGGTTGGCGTTTCGGTCCCTCCGGACGATCTTGTAGCCCTCTGGGATGGCGATGGCGATGTCAGGAGCTGACGAGGCGTTCATCCAGGTCTCCGTGAGGAAGGCAACGTCAGGGGCTGTGGTGTCGAGTAGGTTCCAGAGCTCGACGGCGTGTCTGTGGACGGAGCGGGTGTTGAGCAGGATGCACTTGAGGTGGGTGCTGCTGGTGTTCGACTTGGCGGGTGCTGGTGCGGGGCAGGTCCGGGTGCAGGTGAACTTGCAGGCGTGGCAGCTGAAAGGTCCGTGGGTACGTCGTGGAGTGGCTTGGTGGCAGTCTGGAAGTCGGCCGGTGTTGAGTGCGATGAGGGTTGCGGCGGAGTACGTCAGGCGGGTAGGTCGGGGTCTTCGTGGGCCAGGGGTCCTGGCGCTGGGCGCGGTCCGGTCGCGGACGGGCGCAGACGGGCTTACCTTTGGCGCGCCTTCGGCGCACAATCAGCGCGCCCGCTGCGCGTGACCGCTGCGCGTTCGCACGGTCGCCATTTAAGGCGAAGTGCGCGGGTGGGCGGAGCAGCTGGGAGGCGGGAGCGGGGAGGGAACAGAAGAGAAAGGGGCGGGCCAATGGCGGTGGCGGGAAGCGAGAGCGGAGGGCGGCGAGGTAGGCGGGCAATCAGGAAGGAAACTGGACACGGCACAGAGGATGCAAATTAAATTAACAGGCACAAATGGAGGGCAAAACGAAGGAAACAGAAGGAAAAATGGAGTTACGGCAGGAGGAAATGCAGGCACAAATTACGGGCAAAACAAAGAAAAACAGCTAAATAAACGAGCAGACGGCAAAAATAAACAAGCACAAATATAAGGCAAAACAACTGGTAAACCAGAGGGGAGCGACCACGGCGTCAGCGAGGCCGGTGGCGAGGCAGAGGGCAGGCAGAGGGAGACACACGCAGCAGCTGGTGGCCGTGCGGCGCGGGGGTGTCCCACAAGTGAGTTCCACAGCTGTGGGGAAAAGGCAAGAGGCAAAGCTGTTCATGGGCAGGCTCATGCCATATCCTGTGAGCAAGTCACAACAAGGACAAGGAGACCCTACTCACTAGAGAACCAGGGTATACACAATATATCAAAAACAATGGTTCTTGTGGCACATTAGTAAAATAAATATTAAATATAATAACCGTTAATCAATAACATATAGGAAGGGTTTTTAGAAAAATGATTAGAAGTAAAGACCTTCGAATTACGTCAAAACACCTTATGTCATTTATGTATTATCGGGTAAGAATTACTTCTCCTTACATTAGTGAAATGACATAAGGTGTTTTGACGTAATTCGAAGGTCTTTACTTCTAATCATTTTTTTAAAGGTGCCACCTTGATTGCCACAATGATTTATCCAGTCTTCATCCACCTAGGGACTGTATAATTACACCGCTACAGTGGTAAGTTATTTGAGAATCATACTATATTGAATGAGACGTAAAGTAACAAGACACTAATTCGGTACTAATTTCTCTCTCCTTGTTACATCCCTTCTCCTTGATACATCGCGCAACAGTACCCGGCTGGGTTAACTGTGAGTGTAATTATTTTCATCACATATGGTGTTGTACTCCCACCCTAATATCAGTTTTGCCAACGTAAATCAGGTAACCCGCGAGTAAGCCTCCTACATTAAAGTAAACTAAATGAAAATAAGCACGGCAGTAATAGTGTTTTATTTACTTTCCCAACTCACAGAAGTCCCCTACACCTCTCCAGTCCTAACGACACCCACTATACTAAATGGGTCGAAACGCTGTCGACGCCCCTAGAAAACGAACCCTACAAACAGCGGCTATGATTCATGATAGTCACTGAGACATATATTCTTGTCATTTTTCATTAAATAACTGGTCGTTTTTCTAATTTTCTTTGTATATAAATCCTCTTAGAAACCTTTGATAATTCACTTTGTAATTGTTATTTCATGTGGTTTTTTGGTTCTTCTAAATACACTTTGGGTCACTTCTGCATATTTTGTATTTAAAATGCTATATGTGTATAAATGTAACTTTGATTGAAAAAATTCAAATGATGGTTTAAAAAGAAAAAATGAAAAATGAAATATAAATGATGATGCAACATCTTATTGTGTAGAGTTCTTTTTCGCTTTTGGACATACTTCTAAAAACCCTTCCTATATGTTATTGATTAACGGTTATTATATTTATTAATTATATAACTAATGTGCCACAAGAACCATTGTTTTTGATATATCCTGTGAGCAAGGCTGCGAATGATAGTGCCAAAACAGAGGGTGCAACACTAGTCTCCCTTGTGCTTGACAGACCAGGGAGGGGAGTGAGAGCAGAACTATTCTTGAAAAAGATCGGGACTCCTGCCACAGGTAATTTTGGACTCAGACCTTGTCCTAGGGAAGGGGGCATAGCCTTTTTACCTCAGTCATTTGTTTTTAGGTCTGGCTACAAACTGCTATAGCTGCTTTCTCCCGATCGCATATCAGCATATCATACCACAAAACATACAGGGAAGGGCTTTGGGTCAGCCACCTGCTGTCACTGGCTTCTTCTGACAGACTATTTTCAGGCATTGGCTTGCTGTGTTGTTTGCCAGGTTTTATTAGTGCCCAAATGTTTACATTTTCGCCTAAAGATTTCTAAATGTTGAATATCCAAAGAGAAATCCGTCTCTGGCGCTGTATTTCCTAAGACTGCCACTACATCAGTGTCATATATTTTTTTTTTTAATAATTTTTATTGCAGATTTAGAAAACATACAGTTGTATATACCTATGTGGCCGCCCCTCCCAAACGCCTTGCTCAATCCGTCCATCAGCCCCTTACACAGCCAGTATGCCCACATCCCGGAGGCCGGGCGGCGTCATTTAGATTGCGCTCAAACCTGATAGTAGCTTAGGGAAGCCAGGACCGTCACTCGGTCAAAAGATCTAGTATCTGCTTTTAACTCTGGAACCCCATTCCCCAATCCCAACCTGTTGAACAATCCATGTCTAAGCTCAAATAGGAGGTCCTAACGTATGCCACTATTATGGTCCTAAGGTCCCACCATTAACCTCTCTGTCCTTCCCGCATTCGCTCTTGGGGGTATACCCCATGCGCGCTCAGTCCATCATAAAGGTATCAAACACACTACGCAGAGCATCAGCTCATGCCATCTTCCTACGTCAGCACCCCTGTACAACAACATGGGATTCCTTGCCCTCCCATCCCACCCCCCCATCCAACCTCAACTGGTGTGGGCCTAACTCGTACATAATACCTAACAAAAGGAAGAGACCATCGTGACCTTATGCTTGTATTGTGCATCTCAAGGAACTTCCTTTCACAACCCTTCAAGCTTAGCCCTCTTCAGTGTCTACGCTATTTTTAAACGTCTGTGTTAAGTCTTCCCATGCCCTTGCCATTTCTAAGCTCTTTTCATTAGCCGTGCAGATTGCCTGCCTACGTCTAATAGTGCCTTCGCTACAGGCCCATTTGCACATCTCATTCGTCCATCTCTTACTCGAGGGGCCCTCCTTCGACTTCCAGTGCCAGGTTATTTCCCTCTGGGCTAGCATAAGGCCCAAGTCAATACATTTACTGGAGATTTTAGTTTTTATTGTATGAGGAAAACAAGGCAGCAGGCAGGTCGCCATATCATATTCTACCTGCCTTTCTGTAGCCTCGCTCAGTAGCTCCCCCACCTCCGCCCAATAGTGTCCTAGCTTAGGGCAGTCCCACAACATGTGCTCTAACTCTACTGCAGGCATCAGGCATCGAGGGCAAGCTGCATCTTGGACCTGGAAATACTTCTTGATTCTCCCTGGGGTAAGGTAGGCCCTATGTAGCACAAAAAAGTGCACTTGCTGGAAGCGAGCATTCCTGCTCCCTTTCCACGTCCTCTTCATGATCTGGCCCCATGTTACGTCCGGTATGGGCTTCCCCATACTCTCCTCCCACTTCTGCTTCAGTGCAGTAAGTGTTTCCAGTCCTTCCTGCAACATTCGAGATTGTAAACAAGTGACCGCCTTAACGGTGCCCGCCGCCATCACCACGTATTGGCAGGCCATCGTGGTCTTAGGTTCCATTTGTCCTGATTTCCAATGCTTCTTTATCGCAGATGTGACAGCCATGTATAATAGGAAACTCCCATCATGAAGACCAAACTGTTCTTGCACTGCTCGGAAGGGCAACTATTCACCCTCAGCGTATAGGTCCCCTAGTACTTGGAGCCCCATGTCTTCCCATTCCAGTAGCCGTGACCAATCCCCCCCATGTGGCAGGGCCGTCAGCATGCCCAGAGGGATATCGGGCGCGTATGGGTGAACCACACCTGCCTTACGCTGGCTTCTATTCCAGCACAATCTTAGAGTTCTTTCCTCTGATGTTAACTCCTTTAACTCTAGTTTTTGTTGCATGACAATATAAGAAAGTACATGCCTCTGGATTCCTACCCCGCGGGTCTGTTCCGGGCCCCTGAACGCATTCGCAATATTCTGCATGAGAACCTGCAGCTGCGCTGCTAAGTAGTAAAGTTCGAAGTTAGGGACAGCCAACCCCCCGTCCAATTTCGGTCTCAGCAGCGTATCCAGCGCCACTCGCCTCCTCCCATGTCCCCATATGAAATCTATTGTGAGCGTACGCAGTTCGCGAAATAATTTTGGGGGTATCCACAGCGGCAGCATACGGAAATAGTAGAGTAGGCGAGGTAGGGCCACCATATTTAAAAGTGCCACTCTCCCCACCACTGATAGGGGAAGTGTAGCCCAAAATGCCATACAGCCTCTCAGAGCCCTAATACAGCGCCCCACATTCCCCTCCAGCATGGCGTCCGTATCATGATATATCCGGACTCCCCGGTAGGTAAAGCATGACCGCTCCCATATCAGACTAGGTGGCAACATTGGTTGCTGCATGTCTGCCTTCAAAGGGAAAACACATGTCTTATTTCAGTTAACTCTGAGGCCAGAAAGTGTTCCAAATTCAGTGAGCAGGGTCACTGCCCCCTGTAGTGCAACGGTCGTGTCCTCCAGGAACAGTAGCAGGTCATCCGCATACAAGGAAATGTGGTGTGGATTTCCTCCACATAGACGGCCATTGTATGCCTTCCCTATTCTGGCTTGGGTCGCTAGAGGTTCAATTGCCAATGCGAACAGCAAGGGCGAGAGGGAACAGCCCTGCCTTGTTCCTCTCTGTACCGGATATTGCGATGATATAACCGTTCTCAGTCTCACCGTGGCCGTCGCTAACTAATATAGTATCTTCCTCCACCTTCGAAACCGTTCCCCCGAGGCCAAACCTCTCTAGCACTCTATCCAGGTAGCCCCATTCCAGGCTATCAAACGCCTTCTCTATGTCCACCGGCAATACAGCCGGGAGCATATCAACCTCCAGGTCACACTCCAGCACTCGCACTAGTCGGCGAATGTTGACCGAAGTATTCCTTGTTGGAATAAACCCCGCTTGGTCAGTGTGAATCAGGGCGGTCATGTGGGGTAGCAGCCTTGTGGCCAATATTTTACTCAGGATCTTATAGTCTACCGTCAACATTGACAATGGCCTATAAGAAGCCACGTCGCTACCTTCCCTTCCAGGTTTCAATAGGGGGATTACCAGCGCCTCCCTCATAGACTGCGGTAGGTGGCCCAGTTCCGCCGCCTCATGATATACCTCCATTAACCGGGGCGCTAGGACATCTACGTATTTTACATAGAACTCTATGGGGAGCCCATCTACTCCTGGGGTCTTATTCTTAGCCATCTGTTTGATCGCTCCTCTCACCTCTTCCAACTGAATTTTCTGTCCCAGCCTCTCAGCATCCTCCTCTTCCAACTGCGGGAGCGGGGTCCCCATTAGATATTCCACTATATCTGGCTCCTCAGCTTCTAGATGATCACGATACAGTATCGTATAATATCTCAAGAAGCGTGAGAGGATTTCAGATTCGGAGTACACCACTTCTACCGATTCCGTTCTCATGTTTAAGATCGAGCACCCCCCTGACACTGGTGTTGCTAGTTTTGCAAGAAGCGTCCCCACCTTGTCTCCCTCCGCATGAACTTTTACCATATATTATCTGTAGTCAAAGCACCGTAATCTTTCCGTCTCAGCCGCCACAAGCTCTTTAGCCTCTAGTAACCGTCCCTGTAGCCCCGTCTGTTCCGGTCTTTGCGTCTCTACTTCCCGCAGCGCCGCTTCTGCTTTCGCCATATCAGCCAAAACTACCCTCCTCTCCCCTGTATGATTACCAATACATAACCCTCTCACCACTACTTTGAAAGCGTCCCATTCCACTCCCCTGGTAGATGCCGTTCCTTCATTCACTGCAAAATAGTCATCAATACCTGCTTGTAGTTTGGTACTAAAGACCAGATCCTCCAGGGTGTCTGGTCGCAATCGCCAAGTGGGAATTGCGGTTCTCGCTTGTTGCCATTGGAAGGCCACCACTTGAGGATTATGATCCGACAATGTCCTGGCCAAGTACTCAGAGCGAGTCGCTAGGGGTGCCAACGTACGGCTACAAAGGATTGTGTTGATTCTAACATGCAGCTCGTGGAGCGCAGAGAAGAAAGAATAATCCCTATCGTCCGGATGGTATCCTCTCCATATATCAGTGAGCCCCCACCTGTCCTGCCAATTCGCTCTCTGCCTCGCCGTTCTACGGACCAGGGAGTCAATCAGTGGAGGATGTGACCTGTCCAAAAGTACATCAGTTATGGAATTGGAATCTCCCCCCATTATCACAGTACCAGCTAGAGAGTGTGCTAAAGATCCAGATAGTTTATTCAAAAACCGGGGTTGGTCCGTGTTTGGAGTATAGACACTGCAGAGCACCACTTCCCTTCCATATAACCTCCCTTCCACCGCTACATATCTACCTTCCAGGTCTACCACGGTATCCGTCACCTGAAAAGGAGTCCCCGCTCTCACCCATACCATGACCCCTCTGGCAAATGCCGAGTATGTTGTACCAAACACCTGGCCCCGCCATTGCCTATGTAACGCTGTACATTCTTGCTTAGTTAGATGGGTTTCTTGGAGAAACGCTATTTGGATTCCCCGCCTCACCAAATATGCATGCACCTTATGGCGCCTGGACATAGTATGCAATCCACGTACGTTCCATGTGATACATTTCAGTTCAGGTAATGTCCCCATCGTCAAGGCACTCTGTACTCTTCTTCCCCCAACATCGCCAGCCCACACCAGGACCCTTGAACCTTAAACCCGCAACTTGTCGAACAATACCCAATACCCTCCCCCTCAGAACAGGACCCAATAACACAGTATCAGTTCCCATCCAAACTTCCATAACAGTTCACACACTCCTACCCTGTAGTTACTACCACAGACCGCCTTAAGGGCTATAGGGAAGTGGCGTAGGCCCGACAGGCGATGGCTCGCACCTAAGCCCCCAGCCCATTAATCCCCACAACAAAACGATGCAGCCCAAATGTTCACAATAACCATCAGCCGTCCCAGCGGACCCTCATCCAGGTCTCGTATATTTACCCTCCTTGGACTTGGTTAGATTTACAGATCGTCAGCCGTCCTTGGTGTTATGTCCGGGCCTTTAATACTATCTGTGTCCGAGAACTCAGGGCCCGAATGATGTTTATCTTCTTCAGAATCTGTGCCCCTGGTTGAGTTCTCAGTTTGCGATCCAGTGATTGCCGCCGTGGCCATTTGCGCACCCTGCCCGTCTGCCGCTAATTGTGAGAGCTGTGAGGCTTTCTTGGCTTTGTCTCTCTTGCGGATCCGTTGTGATTGGCGCATTCTCGGCTGTTTGTACTGTCCACTAGGCCCTTTGTTCCTGCGATCCGTGCCTGCTCTATAGGATTCAAGCCACGTCCACGCCTCATCTGGTGTCAGGAAAAACTATGTAACACACATCCACGATTACCCTCAACTTTGCAGGAAATAGTAGCGAATACTGAATCCCTTCGTCTCTAAGCTCCTTTTTAATTGCCAGGTAAGAGGCTCTCCGTCTTTGTATGTCTTGGGTATAGTCCGGGAAGATTGTGACAGTGCAGTTCTCTACCTTAAAGGGCCCATTGGAGCGTGCATTCTGGATTAGCAGGTCCCTATCTTTATAATGAAGGACCCTGGCCACCACAGGACGAGGAGGGCGCCCCGGTAGGGGCGGCTTGGCTGGAACCCTGTGTTCCCTCTCCAGGGTGAAGAAAGAGGATAGACCCTCCGGGGTTACCCGTGTCTTGAACCAATCCTCCAGGTATGATACCATGTCCTTTCCCTCTATTTTCTCGGGCAGGCCCACTACCCGTACATTGTTGCGTCGATTACAACTTTCGGAATCCTCTGCCCTTCTTTCCAGAGTCGCCAATCGCTGCAGCGCATCCTCCAGTTTACGTTCCACCGTTACCACCGCCGGCTTCAATTCCTGTATAGTCGATTCGGCATCCTTGACCTTGTCTGCTAGCTTCGCATGATCCGCCCGTAGGAGCCCCAGTCCTGTAGCCACTTGTGATATATCCTGGTGCAGGGAATCATTCGTTGCCGCAATCGCTTCCAGGATTTTATCCAGGCGTTCAGTGAGTCTCTTCTCCGCTGGCGTGCCCTCCGCGTCCTCATTGCCGCCTCTGGCACCATCCTGATCCGCTGCCCCCTCCGTTTTGCCTTTGGGCTTCATTCTGACTGATTGGGTGTAACACCACTCTGCCACTAAGTGGTTCCTTGTTCAGCTACTCTTGTAGCCAGCGAAGCCGCAAGTCACCGCAGCAGGGAGGGACTTCCCGCGACCCCACAACGCGCCCGCACTCTCCTCACAGGGCCCCCGTGCTCTGATAGATGCGTCCACTGCCTAGTGCCTTTGTCGGGTGCCTCTCACCAGTTTCCAGCACCAATAGCACTCAGTGTGCAAGTCTCATCTCCCCCTGCTGTTCGGGCCCCTAACCATCATAGCGCTCGTGGGCTGCTTCGGTGCCACTAATCCACTGTGGATCTTTCCCCAGTGATGTCCTCACTTGTCCATCGTAGCCCGATAGCAGGGGGCTAATATCAATGACAGGGCCCACTGGCTCCAATTTGCCCCATCAAACACTGCTTGTCCAGTAATCCTCTTTTGCCCAGCCGTCGCCAGTTATTCATCGTCTTTCCCACTTTCAAGGGGGGGGGGGGGGGGGGGAGGACGCGGCATCCAGGATCCAGCTCCGTGGACTGCCGAGCTCACTTTCCAGGTTCCCCAGGTCCGTCCCCAGTTCCGCTGTGGCGTCCTTGGGCCTGCGCCACCGCTCTCACCCACGTCCGCTGACCTTCCAGTCACCAGCCGTCGCCTCTCAACGATCACTCGCGGGGCACCCCCCCGGCGATCTCAGCCGCGTCCCAGGCGGCAGTCGCGCAGACACTCACCCCGCTCATCAGCACTCAATAGCCGGTCGACTCCTCATCCCCGGACCTCAGGAGCCTCAGACCCCAGGAGCCTCCATCTTGCTCCCCTCGGGTAGATTATTCAGTCGACCTCCGGCTCAGCGCCCCTTGGTCTGCCGATGTCTTGCGCCTCCCTGCTTCTTCACTTCAGCGCGCTCCCGGCAGTCTGTCCCCTCAGCGCCGCACTGGATACTCCGGGTGAGGCAGCCGGTCTCAGTTTCCGAGTTCGAGTAGCGCCCCAGCCACTATTTGCGGGTTCCTCACCGCCTGTATCGCCGACCCCACGGCGATCTCCGGTTTCAGGCTCGCTGCGGATTCACGAACACTCGGCACTCCCAAGGCACTTCTCCTCAGCCTCAGATGCCGAACACCGCCGCCATTTTGCCGCACCTTTTCTGAGATTGTCAGCCCCGTCCCTCGCCGCAGAGGCACTCCGCGACCTTCAAAAGGCACCGCAACCGGTCAGCATGTTCTCCAGGTGTTCCGACACCCGCGGGTGCGACAAGGGCTGCACCACAGGTCAGTTCTACAGGATAATTGGTGGGATCAGGTCCGGAGCTAGCCGCTCACGCCGCCTCCACCATCGGCGCCCTAGCCACGCCCCTCACTACATCAGTGTCATGACCTAACAACCATCTTACATGTGGAGATTCTGCTTCTATGTTCCCCCACAAGCACGTCCACCCAAACTGGAAGGTATCCTGCACTCCTGCTGGTGGCACCACCCGGCCTGTACACGTGTCACTGCCTGCCGAGCTCCAGTGACCACTGTTTATGGCCACATCTTGGGACCCACATCTCTGCCCAGACTAGCACCAGCACATATTTCTATCTTGCAGCCACACACCATCGCAGGTATAGGACACAGCATGCTCCTGCTGCTACACCCCTCACAGGCATGTTTTCTCTTTCTCACACATACCTCATGGCCTCAGTGCTGCAGGTATATGCCACGCTTACTCCCTTCCTTTAGTGTAAACTTAGGATTTTACCTGATCCTACAAGGTTTGACTTTCCCACCCAGCGATACCTGAACTTGATTCAGGGCATCAACGCTTCAGTGTGAAAGTCCATGTTGTTGTATTCACACACAACTCCAATCAACATATTAGTTGATGTGGTGTCTGTGCTTTATGGGTTACTACAGTCCCATTTAACGGTGTCAGGAATGCAATGGTGATTCAAACCGAATTTTGTTCTTTAGAATATCACACACGGTGGTGTGGCCAAGATGGTGGATTGATAGAATGCATGATCATGTCCCTCCGGCACCGCCACTCCTTAGCATTGAATTGAAGCCCATTCTTCATTCGTTCTTTATTGCAACGTAAGGGAACCGGGGGGGTATCTGTGAGCAGCGAAGTGCCCGATTGCCGAACTTACGCTTACTCGATATCAGTCGGCAATAAGCATGGAGGCCGGATCGGACTCGCAGCAAGAGGAGCAGGGCGGCCAGATAGCGTACGGAGAGCGCCTACTAAGAGAGGGCTCTGAGATGCCTCTGGGACCTGAGGTGTTGTACTGGCACAAGCGGAGACCTGCAGAGGAAACAAACTGGCCACACAGCGGATGCCATAGTGAGAAGTGGTAAAGGGACCGCCATTTTGGGGGAGGTGCAATCACCGAGAACACCTGTGACGTCAAGAGCCAGCCCCAGGTCGCTGTGGGATTCGGCAACACTGCCGGAGTTCCGCAGTGTAGCAGTCCCCATAAGAAATCCAATATTGGCACCCGCAAATACGTGGAATAGAGGCAGACAACCATCCGTACCTGGTGGCCAGAGGAGCCCCTGAAGACGAGGTGGGTCCCGGCGCGGGCTGAAAGGGAGCGGCGTGCTGCGCAACACCGGTGAAGAGGCTCCGGCATGCATCTGCCAGGGCTGGAGAGGAGGAGAAGAGCCCAGACACCAGCATGGGACTCAAACTCAATGCCTTTGGCAGCCTCTCTAACTACAAAGGCGAGGCCTGGCGACATGACGCTAGCGCACCGAGTGGCCTACCCTTGGCCTGATAGCATGCAGGGCAGCAAGGGCCCGAAATAGCGGCGCGGCAGAGGGATGATTTGGCGAGTGGCCCCTAGCCCTGATGCAACGGATACCCAAAGTTAGGATACCCCTGGCGGAGACCTGAGACGTTAAGGGGGGTTATAGATCGCAAAGTTTGGCCAGCGGGTGAGAATTACTTCACAACTGACCCGCAAACCTTAGCCCGGGCTCAGATATAGGCCTTAAATCAGTTACCCTGCAGGATCCACAGAGGATTCACACAAAGGCAGCCCTGGCAGCAGCCCGCTACAAGCGTGGATGGTACGAGCCCGGCACTGAAAGACACTGTGGGCCAGCGCGGACACACACAAGACGGGGCCTGGGTGCGACTCCGTCCGTTGGGAGGCGCAGTTGCGGGTTCTGCCGGGACCAAATAGGAGCGCCAAACCCTTGGTGAAGCACTCCTCGCTGAACGACTGGGAGGCGAGCAAGGTGGCACTGCGACGGTTCTTGGCACCCACCACTACATAGTTCGGAGAGGAATAAAGGTGGACCCTGAAAGAGATGCTCCTGATGCCATCTGGGCACACGACACCTGCAGCTGAGAGACAGGACGGGGCACTGGAGGGGGGTGAGGGCCTGGCCACTAAGTCCTTCATGATGGAACTATTCCCTGCCATTAAAGAAGATATTCAAGACCTGAAGGGCCAACTCTCTCCCGATCTCAGGGCGGTTAGGCGCAACATTGATGAAGTGGGAGAACGGATGGGCCACCCTGGAAGAACATGAGCTCAGCCGAGAGGAGGAATTCCACCAGATACAACAAGACCTGCTCCGTCTCAAGGAGCAACACTTGGATCTGCAGGCACACACCGAGGATCTTGAGAATCGCTCTCGGCAGAATAACGTTCGGATCCGAGTTGTGCCTTGGCAAGAGAAAGGAGATGATCTCAGCTCCTATGTTAGGGCTCTGTTCCAGTAGGTATTGGGTGAGGATGATACGAAGGTCATACAAATGTACCGAGCTCATAGGGTGACAAAGCGCCGCCTCCGGACATCCTTGTGTGTGTCCATGACTTTCAACTTAAAGAAAAGATAATTCGCAAAGCCCGGGGAGCTCATCCTGTCCAGCTTCGGGGTCAGACCCCAGCTATTTTCCAGGATTTGGCGGCATCCACATTGGCCAAGCGGTGAGAATTCAGGGTGGTCACCTTCCATCTTCGTGAGAAAGGCATTCTTTATTATCCAGCAACGATGGCCAGAGAATGAGAGGCTGTGCTCTCCTCCCTAGTGCAGCCTTCAGAGCACTCAGCCACCATATGATCTACGCAATCGGACTACACCGGATAGGGTGATGTAGTAGGCACACATTTGGGGAGGCTTCTGGGTTTAAAGTCAACCTGGGCAAATCAAATATTCTGAACCTATCAATCCCTCAAGCTATGGTGGATGGCCTATAGCAACAATTTTCATTCCAATGGACCCAACAAGACATATCGTACCTTGGCATTCGCCTTGCGCCAACCATTGCCCGGACAGTAGCCCTAAACTATGCGACTTTACTGGAATAAACGGCCAAAGCGCTGGACACTTGGGCACAAGTGCGATTGGCTTGGTTAGGGAGAATCGCGGCTGTCAAAATGACTGTACTCCCTCGCATCCTTTACATGTTTCAAATGATCCCCATGGCCACTCCACCAAAGGCATTAGCCTAATTGCAGACCCTTATCAACAAATTTGTATGGGGAGGAACAAAGTCGCGCCTCCCGAATGGTCCGTCCGAAAAAAGATGGGAGAGTGTGCCTTCCATTGGTTAAAGGGTATTACCAGGCGTCGTGCCGTCACTACATCGTGGAATGGAACAGACCCTTGTCTGGTAAGCATTGGAACTTCATGGACCAGATGGTGGCTGGAATCAACATCTGGCGGGAGCTCTGGTTACCACGCAAGCATAGGGCCTGGGAGATTTACTCCTTGCCAGTTACTTTCCCAACACTGAAGGCTTGGGACACGGTGACCATCAAAAAGGGCTGGCCGACTTTTCCTTCACCAAGGACTCCAATTGTAGATAACCCGGAATTTCCACCAGGGCAGACCTCAGTAGTCTTCCAAAGATGGAGAGAAGAGGGATGCAAGAGAGTTGGATCTCTCTTCGACATAGAAGGCCTAAATCAGTTTGCTCAGCTTAGGCAAGAATATGATCTCTTAGTGACTGATGAATATGCATACTGCCAAATATATCACTGGGTCACAATGTTCCCCAATTATAACAGAATGTCCCGACCTCTCACAACATTTGATAAATGGCTGGTCTGAAAGAAGATGACCGTCGCCTGATCTTCGAATTGTATTCTATGCTCATTGCACGACCCACACAGCAACGGACAAAGGCGCAAGTCCACTGGGAAACAGAGCTGGGGAGGCCACTATCCGCCAAGGAATGGGATCATATACTTTATCGAGCACACCACACAGCACACAATACTGCCGGGGCGTAAGCCACATTTAAGGTCTTTTCACACTGGAACTATACCCCAATGCGAATACACAGTTGGGATAAAAGCAAATCTGAGCTATGCTAGAGGGGTTGTGGGATGTCTGGCACCCTATCGCACTTGCTATGGCACTGTCCCAAGCTGCAGCGCTACTGGACTGAGGTCCTTAATAACATTGACAAAGCATTTGACACCTCTCTACCCCGTTCGCCGGAATACACCATCCTTGGACTGTCACATCCTCATGTCTTCCTTCTACACTCCATGAGAGGCAGGCAAATGGTGCTAACTTTATTAGCAGCAAGACAGGTCATCTTAGCCCAGTGGGGAACAACTGCCATACCAGCGGTTACGTCTTTGTTGCACCACCTGCGGCACATTCAGGCTATGGAGCGTCTGTCCATAGTGGTAGATAAGAAGGGGGAGGTCTATGCCAAACTGTGGGCCCCCTTTCTGCAGCTGCTGTCCAAAGAACTAAGGGAAAGCACATGCCCTAAATACCTACAAATCCTTAAACTTTTGCCACAAGACACCACCATAGCTGCCCGTTGAAGGGGACCTGCTACCAACTTGTACGATCGTAGGTTAGGGAACTGATCGGGCTAGGTAGACTGGTGCAGAAGAGGGTGGGGTTGGGATGGGGGGTTTATGTTTGGATATGTTCTCCTTTTTGCTTTCCTCTTTCTTTCTATACATTGAAAAGTAGGAAGTCACTGTCTAATGCAAAGAGTCATGCCTGTTATAACACTGCCGGCTCAGGGTTGTTGGCATAAAAGCGGTGTATTGCTGTTTGGGGTACACTCTGCCGGCCCGTGGATGTAGGCAGGAGGCGGTGTTCTTTCATTTTGACTCCTTACCAATAAAAAGATTGGTTCCATAGAATATCAAACACAAGTACTGTACTAAGAAAAGACACTTTATGCTTAAAATTTTCATTTCAACAGTCTGATCCTGTTGCTTACTACCTGAATAATAACCACACATATTATTAAAACAGCACTAATGCTTGCCACTAACAAAGAGAATAGTATGAAAATTTCTAACATAGTTGGAACGTCATTTGGCAACCTAACACACTAAAGACAACTTCCATGTATAAATTTGAACAACATTCTTAGTGTACGTCATTCTACATTTACATACATATAGAGAATCACATGTACACTAAGAATATAGTTCGAATTTATGAGGTGCATCTACTGAGGTGCATCTACTTTTAACATTTACGTGTTGACTTCCACTGATCTCCACAGGCAATAGAGCTTCTGGATGATGACAAGCTAAGCAATGACCCAATTGCTCTTGAGAACTTTACTCTACACTGTGCAATATTCTGGGACCACGAGGAGCTAAAATTAATCCCCAAATAGGAAAAAGTGCCAGTGCGGGATAAAGTGCTTGTGCCTATAGTAAAGGAATGTAATTTTGAGTGCTTCGGTCCAGAGGTCAAAGATAATTTTGTCTTTCAACATTTATTTTTCTTTCTGTGACTTAAGTTATAGGATTTTGTAAAGGTAACTTTGTGATAGTTGAACTGCGCAAAGCATGTTATATGAAAGGCTCTAAAATGTCAGGCTTTTTTCTAACACAACACTGAAATAGCTAAGTGAACTGTTCAAACATTTCAAATATATTTCACTAGTTACGAAAATCCATTTTCGTAATTCTGTGGTTAGAATACTTTACTTGGTGATGTGCATATTTTAAATATATTTGCTGAAACCCAATTTCCAAACATTGTTTACGCGCTATTATCAATAAAACTACATGTTAGTGGGAAGGTTTTGTGGCCATTTCAATGGAACATATGCTATTTGTAAATGACAGTGCACTACCACATCATGCTTTGGTAATATATTTATGAAAAGCGAGTTTTTAAACATGAACTGGGAATTATTACTGCTCCTGCCCAGATGACAGTGAACTAAGAGGCAAGCCAGGGATCGTGTGTACCCTATATGATGTGAGTCTCTAGAGCAGTGCCCTGAAGGCCTCGAAGAGTTGCTTCTGTGTCTCCACTCTCATTTTGGGATTGGCAGCGTGATAAGTAATAAATGATTAGGCCTTTTTCTCTGTTCCCTTCAAAGTGCATTGTGACCCCACCTGTTTATTAAATATGACAGTCTTTCTAAACCAGGGTCTTTTACATCCATGTGTGTGGGACATTTAAAGAAGGCATGTTATAGACCTCTTTCCAGGTCTGTGCTAGTGCATGGTGGATTCCATTTTGGTACCACTGGTGTGTGGCAGCTAAAAATGGTGGCGAGGCTGCCCAGGCACATGCCATTCTGCATTCTTTTCCAGACTCCCCTAGTAGAACAAGTTACTTAACTTCAGTAATGAAGAGACATATATTAGTTATAGAATCCTTACCTTAGAATTGCCCCCAGGCGTCAGACTGGATCCGGAGAATTTTTCTCCGGCTTCACCCCTGCGGTTCAGTAGGTGGCGTTGGTAGACTCCACATCCGTCGTCATGATCGTCGTGATGGTATCACAGAGCCTACTTAGACGCCGCCCCATCGCGTTGATGTCAGTTCTGACACGACTTTCCACGCCAGAAGAGCAGAGCAATAAAAGACATTGACCACTGGTGCGCTGCACTAGGGCCCTGCAAGGGAGTCCCTATACCTAGAAGTCAGTTCGCAGAGCGGGGAGGATGTGTGGGGTGGTAAGGAATCTATAACTAATATACATCTCACACATCATTGATTCCACGAAATTACTGGGAGTTGTGCTAGATAAGAACCTAAACATGCAAGATCATATAAGAGCATCTACCAAAGGAGCGAACTTCCAACTGAGTATCCTAAGAAAACTTAAACCCTTCCTTCCACAAGATGACTTCAAATCGGCGGTGCAAGCACTAGTCATCTCAAGACTTGAATATGGCAGTGCTTCTCTATGCAGACTTTCGAAACTCAGTCTAGCCCCCCTCAGAGCATCCCTGAATGCTGTGACTAGACTCATCACTGGTTCCACGAAATCCAACCACATATCGCCGGACCTGAAATCGCTCAACTGGCTTCCATTTGAGGCAAGGATCTAGTTAAAAAATGCATGTATGACCCATAGAGCACTACACTTCAATACCCCTTTCTACCCGACAAATAAGCTCGATCTATTGGGTGGCTCCCGGCCCTCAACGAGCACCTGCACACTGCTCCTTAAGCCGAAGAAATGAAAAAAAATGAAAACCTACAAGTGTACATTGTCTGGCATTGTCTGGCATTGCCCTGAGAATCTGGAACTCCCTACCTTGCACCACCTCTGAGAGAAGACGACATTTGTGATCCACCAGGCACCGACGGCTGAGTTCGTCCACTCTGGCGTTCAGAGAATCTGCCAGGTGTTGAACCACCAGGGTCAAGCCCTGATGTTTCAGCCATGTCCAAAGGCGAAGAGCCTCTTGACATAGGGTCCACGACCATACCCAGTCCTGTTTGTTGCAGTACCACATGGCGGTAGTGTTGTCTGTGAACACCTGCACTGCCTTCCCCTTGAGGGAGGAAAGGAATGCCTTCAGTGCCAAGCGAATCGCCCTGAGCTCCAACAGGTTGATATGGAGCCCAGACTCCGCTGGAGACCAGACTCCCCTGGAGACCAGACTCCTCTGATTTCCGCCTCTCCCAAGTAGCTGCCCCATCCTAGGAGTGATGCATCGGTCACCACCATGACTTCTAGTTGTGGAAGGGAGAGGGATCTGCCTCTGACCCAATCCTGGTTCGTTCACCACCACTGCAGTTGTTGCGCAGTTCCCTCCAAGATCTGGATGTAGTCAGAAAGATTCCTCTGATGATGCATCCACTGGAACTTCAGGTCCCACTGCAGAGCCCGCAAGAGGCCTTGTGGCCTAGCAGCCTCAGGGTCATTCTCACTGAAATCCGGGATAGAGGGTGAAACATCAGTATCATAGTCCGAATATCCCGGACTCTCTGCTCAGGAGGATAGACCCGAAACTTCACTGTGTCAAGAACAGCTCAGATGAAAGGGAGCGTGTGAGAAGTTGGCCTGATGTGCAGTGTTCACTATTCTAGTGATCACTATATATCAGTCCAAACAACCAAATTTGATGATTGGTTGTAAGTCAACCTTATAGACCAGCTATCCTAGTAGCATGGATACGAGCAGTCTAAGGCTAAGACTCTAGAGGCCGTGTTAAGCCAGCTGTTTTACCATCACATTACCCCTTGAACACCCAGTGAAAGGATACCACACAAGTGTTATGAAAATAAACAATGTATTTATTAGAATCACAACAACCCTGTACTCTTTATGAGGACAGGGTGCTAAGCACACAACAAAACTCTTACGAAAATACTTAAGTTAGCACGTTATACACAAATGCCCGAGGGGCACGAAAAACCATATACTCTAAAAGTGGAATGCGAAATTACTAGCAGGTAAGTACAGTACTAATAGGCTTTGGAATCGCTAGGACTTGACTATAGAATCGTTAGATTACTTCTAGGAGACCTAGGGGACTCGGGTGCAGAGTGTGCACTCTCACGCGGGATGCGGGACAAAGTCTATGGAAGCTAGTAAAGGCAAAGTTAGTGTTCACGGGCGAACCCGACCTGGTAGGGAGAAAACGACAGTGGATCCTGACCCTAGGATAGTGAGGCTATGCTGGGACACCGAAGTGCCGAAGTTACCTAGCCATGGGGCTGCAGCTGCATAGGTCTGAAAAGACGTCGGGAATCTCGTTGCCGGACCAGGAGCCTGGAAGAAGGAAGTTGCTGGCAGGCGACCAGTGAAGGAAAGTTCGATGGATCCAAGCCTGGATCAGGGAAGAAGAAAACCTGAAAGCAGAGGGGACCAAGTTCTTGAATCACTAGCCAGTGATTAAGTGGGCACCAGGATGGCACCGGGCGAAGTCACCGCAGTCAGGTGAGTGGGCGCTGCTGGGCTCTGCAGTCTCTCGGACCAGGAGGCGTTGTCGGCGACCAGGATGGAGGTGCGAGCTGTCCCACGAAGGTTCTTGCTGTCGACGTCGCTGGACCCAGGATTGGGCAACAAGTCTTGGCAAATGCAAGGCCCACGCGGTGGACCTAAAATGGCGTCTTAGCCGGACCAGGAGGGTCCAGGGTACTTCTCCGATGGAGGGAAGCAAGGGCCAGTCTGGAGCAACCAGACTAGCAGCAGTGATGTCGTCGGGCGTCGTTCAGAAGGCCACAAGCCAGCGGGCTAGTAGCCAAACAACGCGGTGAGCAGCAAAAAGCAGAAGGGCCCCACGCAGATCGTGGAGATGCTGGGAGGCTGCACTTCGGTGCTGGAGCTGCTCAGGGTCGGGGCTTCTCGGACCCCAAAGCACTCACCAGGAAATTACTCGGCGGGCTTGCTGTGCAGAAGTCGTGCAGTCTTGAAGATGGCCGGTCCCTCGAGGTCTCGTCACACCCACGAATCTCAGCGTGACTGATGATGTAGGTAGAGGTCAGAGGTGCCAGGGAAGCCGGTTCTCGTCGAGCTGGGCAGTCTTGATCCGGAGGAGAGACTTGCAGCAGACCGCAGTGTTCTTAAGATGGTGCCTGCGGATGCAGGGTGACTACTCCTTAGTCACAAGGGAGAAATCTTAGGACAAGTCTTGAGTTCCTTTCGTGGAAAGTAGTTTCAGGATTCAAAGATGATCTGATTTGGAAGGGGGCCAGTTCCTACCTTTATCCTGTAAAAAGGGGCTGGCACGCGACTAAGTCCTGCCCTAGGGGTGGGACTAGGAGGGGGGTGGTTACACCCACTTCCTTGGCGGGCTTTTCCCCAGCACAGGGTCTGGAGTGACCCTGGAACTGGTTCCAGCCAGCCTATGCACAGTGAGCACCGGGGTGCCACGTGCAGTCACCTTCCTCTAAAGCCCTGCCTACCTACAATACACAAAACCCTGTCTGGGACGGTGCTGGCACCGCCCCTGGCAGGAAACCCTTTGTCCTTATCTCCTGCTCTGGGAGGACTCCCAGCAGCAGGAGGGCAGACTTGTGTCTCGGTGGCAGCATCCATTTTGTGGATGCTAAGGCTCTGTCTGACTTTAACCGGGGTTAGGGGTTACATACATGTCGTGTCCCTCTAGAAGGGTGGAATGCTAACCCCGTCGCCAGAATTGGCGAGGGGTTAGTATTCCAATTCGTATGACACCTTACTCGACATGTTTTGATAAAGCGATACCAGAGTTGGCATATAACCGCGAGGATTATAATGCACTTAAGAGTATATGGTATGCGATATCATGGAAACGGCTAAGGGATGGATCCCGAAAGCCGCAGACAGGCTCAGCTCATGCCAGAGCACCATCTCACACGATTCCAAGCACTCTGCCTTCAGGATTGTTAAGGCCTGCCATAGGAGTGACTGATAGGAGATCTGTGTGTCCATTTTAGGGTTAGATATAGGTATACTATATCTAAAGCAAAGGGTGAGTACACCACCTTGCCCCAGCTGTCGTGCAGCCAGTTGTGTCAGTTTAGTTAGTCAGCCCAGGGGTGGCATAATACATGCTTCAGCCCCTGGGAGACTTCTGGGTACACCTCAGCCCTGGGTACAGGGACTTGGAGAGGGCCCAGTGCCAATTCAGTACCTGAGTACAATTTGGATAGAGAGAACAGCTAGGCTGTGGGTCTGATTAGCAGGCCCACAGCCAGGGAAAGTCGTAAACCAGTGCAGCAAAAAGCAAAAATCTGGGTGATCATAGGATTGCAGACCCTACTCTCCTACAGAGCGACTGAGAGGGAGGAAGATGTGACTTCGGCACGTTGATAGTCAACCCCAGCGCATGCCATAGTCTGGAGGTGGGAGACAACAGCCGGGGGCGTGCCCGCCTTCAACAGCCAGTTGACGAGACAGGGGAAGACTGGGACCCCCAATCTGCGCAGATGAGTTGTGACCACTGCCATCACTTTTGTGAATACCCGAGCAAATGAGCCCTCATCGGGACTTCCCGGGAAGCCCGGCTATCTGGTTGCCCCATTAAAAGTATTGCGCGCAACCAGATGGCAGAGGGGATAGGTGCGACCAGATGGCCGAGGGGATAGGTGCGACCAGATGGCCGAGGGGAAAGGCGCAACCAGATGGCCGGGCTCGAGGGCGGCCATCTGATCGCTCTGTGCCCTAACGAAAGGGTGAGCAGATGCCGACACATGGGGGTGCCGGAGGCGCTGGGCCCCAGCTGGGCTCAGCCATGGGCCACGAGGGGGGAGTCGATGAGCCCTCCGACCAGGGGGCCGTGAACACCTAGACAAGCAGGCGAAGCGAGAGAGGTCTGCACAGGACCGACGGACCCCGTCATGGGCCCTTGGCGGAGCAGCAGGCTGGGGGAACGGGGCCCCGGACTGGAGCATCCGACCTGGGGCCCTGTGGGCCCCTGGACCCTATCAGGGCACCCGGGCCCAGAGGCGCAGGGGAAGCCTTTCCAGGCCCCCGGACCATGTCCTGAACACCCTGCCACGCGGCAGGCCCGAGGACGGAGCCCGGGGTGGGGAGACCGCCCTCTCCAGGACCCTCAGGGGCCCCGGGCGGAGCTTCTGAACCCAGCCAAGCAGGGGGAGACTGCCCAGGCATTACGGAACCCCGTACCAGGCCTTTGGAGGAGCAGCAGGAAGGGGGACAGGGCCAGGGCTGGAGCACCCGATTCGGGGCCCAGCGGGCTCCTGGACCCAGCCGGGGCTCCCTGACCCATGGGGCTGGGGAAGCCTACGTGGGCCAGCGGGACCCTGTTCCGGGCACCCTGCCATGCAGCAGGGTAGAGGAAGGAGCCGGCCCTCCCCAGAACCCTCAGGGGCCCCAGCCGGAGCTCCTGAACCCAGCCAAGCAGGAAGAGGCTCCCTGGGCACGACGGAACCTCATCCCAGGCCCCTGGCGGAGCAGCAGATTATTAGACGGAGCCCAGGGTGGAAGCGCCCTCCCAATGGCCCAGCAGGCCCCCTGGACCCCATTGGGGCTCCCGTGCCCAGAGGCGCAGGGTGGTGCCTCCCCGGGCCCACAGGACCCCGTCCCGGGCACCCTGCCACGCGGCATGTCCGAGGACGAAGCCCGAGGTGGGGAGGTCGCCCTCCCCAGGGCCCTCTGGGGTAGGACCTTCAGAGCTCTTGTACTCAGCCAAGCAGGGGCAGGCTCCCAGGGCCTGGTAGAACCCCGGCTCTGAGGGGAATCAAGGCACGGACGCGCCCAACCTGCTGGAGCCTTGGCTGGGATCGAGGAGGCAAACAAGCCCTCATCTGGACTTCCAGGGCAGCCGGGCCAACTGGTCGCCTCATTAAAAGCATTGCCCAATACCAGATGGTCGAGGGGGAAGGCGTGACCAGATGGCCGGGCCCGAAGGATGCCAATCTTCCCGCCCGAGCCTTCGCAGGAGGGCTCCCGCCTGCCCTTTGGAGGGCTCAGAGACCCCGGCTGGGCCTCGGGCCTGCGGACGGGGGTCCCAAGCGGACCGCCGACCCGGGGTCCCCCAGGCCATCTTGACAGGCGAGCAAAGCAGGAAGGAGGCCTGCCCGGACCCCTGTCTTGGGACCATGGTGGAGCAGGGGGACAGGGCCTGCTCCCCTGGGCCCGGCCGGAGGTCCAGGCCCGAATACGCAGGGGATGCCTCCCCAATGCCCACGTCTCTGGTGCCCTGCCATGCGGCAGGTTAGAGCCCGGGACGGCCCTGCCGAAGCTCTTGACCCTAAGCCGAGCTGGAGAACGCCCGACGGCCCCCAGGCCATACCGGAGCGGAGGACGGAGCCCAGTGTAGGGAGCGCCCGGCCAGAGCTCTCGAATACGGACGGCTAAGGGAGGACCGCCTGAGCCCGATGTAGCACGTCCTGGGCACTTTGCCACGTGGCAGGCTGGAGGACAGAGGCCTGAACAGGGGGGGGGAGGTTTTTGCCCGGCTCTAGCCCATCTGGTCACCGGCTAAGAGCCCCCCAGCCTGTGAGGGGTTCCGGCGTACCCTGTCCCTAGTAATCCAGAGGAAGGGTACTCACTTTTCTGGTAACCCGTGCGCACCGAGAGACTGAGGTGACCCAAGGTGCGGATGTGCCGGACCTCCTGGAGCCCTGGCTGGGATTGGGGCGGCAAACGAGGGCTCATCAGGACTTCCAGGGCAGCCAAGCCATCTGGTCGCCCAATTGGAAAGCATTGCGCGCAACTAGATGGCCGAGGGGAAAGGCGCAACCAGATGGCCGGGCCCGAAGGTCGCCAATCTGCCCGCCCGAGCCTTCGTGGGAGGGCTCACGCCTGCCCATTAGAGGGGTCAGGGGCTTTGCTTTCCAGGGGCTCATCAGAACCCTTAGCTGTGTCTCGGACATGAGGCTGAGAGAGGGGACCCCCGCGGAACACTGACCCAAGGCCCACAGGCACCTTGACATGCAGGCGAAGCAGGGAGCCTACCCTGGCCCGATGGACCCCCGTGACAGCACCCAGACCATCAGCTGGCCACAGGACGTGGGCTCCTGCACCCCAGGGCCCACCAGAGCCCAGGCGCCGGAACCGGTCCTTGCTTCTCAACCCAGCCATGCCGGGGAGTGAGGGGGAGCCTCTCCGGGCAACAGGGACCCCCGTCCCAGGCGTACGGACCCTTGGCTGGCCATAGGACGCGGCCTCCCGCACCCCAGGGCTAGCCAGAGCCCAGGCCCCGGGCACGGTCCCTGCTTCTCAACCCAGCCAGGACGGGGAATCTGGGAGCCTGCCCGGGCACGAGGGACCCCCGTCTTGGGCACACGGAGCCTCGGCAGGCCACAGGACTGGGGCGCCAGTTCCACTGATTTTTTTCATAACTCTGTGGAACTACGCGTAGTAGCATAACGCCAACTCCGCCCAGGGTTAGTCTATAGGGGAATGACAGCATGGACAGCCCTTACTGGCCATAGCATTACCTGACCAAGAACATGTAAATGTGTTCAAAGGAATTTTATCATGTCTAAATTGGATATAGTGCTTTCTATCAGCCGAGATATGTATCAGATCAAGGAAAATCTCCAACGATCGCTGCAGTTTGAAGTCTAAGAATTCCCCTGTTAGTCTTCCTGATCTCATTTCCAAATACCGAGTTCCAATACATGGATTTTAGTTGTTTTTTGTGGGGAGGTCTTGGGATGAATGCAGCCTTCTTGTATCCCAACGTTTTTTTTGTCAAAAGTATGTTTATTGAGTTTTAAAACATAAGAAGAAGATGCGAAAATCCCGCACATTGTCCCTCACAGGGGATAGCGTTGCTTCCGCCCACATGCACCCCTTACGCTAGGAGAGTAGTCTTGCCCAGACCCCAATAGATAGCATAACGCCTCTACAAGTGCAGTGTCTGATGTGTGTGGGGACTCCAGGTGATCAGTATGTTTAGCGGGGAGTCAGCCACAGACTGTCAAGGGCCTCTATGGCAGGTTTGGCAGATTTCTATATGCCCTGGACGAGGGTCTAAAGTTTCCACCCCATGTTAGTTCAGACGGCGCCCAGCTGCATGCAGGTACCCCGGGGGCAATGCCGTGGGAAGACCTCATGCGGGATGCAAAGAAAGAACAACAAACCCCTACCCCCCCCCGTCCCTCTCCCCTCTCCCCTCAGCCCTCCACCTCCCCAGTGGTGGTAGCTATTTCGAAGACTTGGTTCAAGGTACTTGTAAATGGAAGTTCAAAATTGAAACAGGTGAAGGGATCGAGCACTCGCCGGGCACACTGCGGACGGCAAGCCTTGGGACAGAAATCTAACCAGCGGGCCCCAACGGAATTCAAAGTTCTTGAAGTCATCCAAGAAGATGTCCGCCATTCTCTCTAGAGTCAATAGCCTCCAAAGCCGTGAATGCCAGAGGGAGATGGCCGGCGCCTCCCTCCTTTTCCATGCTGCAGCAAGAGTGAGCTAGGCCGCCCCGATGCAAAGCCACATAATCTTCTTGTCCGCCCTAGTCTGATGTTCGAGACTAGGATCACGGAGTCCCAGAAGGGTAGTGGCTATCGACGTAGGAATGGGGTACCCCAGTATTTCCTTAATTTGAGCAAGAATTTCCTCCCAGTATGGGCGAATGATAGGACAGTCCCACCAGATGTGCTAAAAATCTCCTAGCAGCCTACACCCCCTCCAGCATTTGTCGGAAGTGTCAGGAAAGATCTGTCGCAATATGACTGGATGAAGATACCAATCCAACATGGTTTTCATGTGTGCTTCCCTTAGGTCCATGGAGTGGTTAAACTTGGATATGTCAGACCATAAGTGTGACCATTCTGCATCAGTAATATCCCGTTGAAGGACTACCTCCCACATGGACATGTATCGGGGTCTGGGTGTGATCGCAGTGGCAAGTAGGAACCCATAAATAAAGGTGATAGCACCTTTCATGGAGGAGGTTTTGGTCAGAAATATTTCAAACTTTGTGAGGGGGCGTGAGGCTGCTTCCCTCACTGGGGGAGACAATGCCCAGTGGAGTAGCTGAGCGTGGTGGTAGCGTTCCGTCTCCTGAATCCCGTAGTCCCTCTTACAGTTATCGAAAGTGAGTGGGGCAAAGCCGTGGAATAGGTGTGTGAGAGCTAGACAACCCCCTTCCCGCCAGGCGTCAAAGGGCCCCTCAGAGGCTGCTGGGGGAAAATCAGGATTAAAATGTAGAGGTGTAAAGGGAGAGGGAAATGTAGTCCACCTATCGTCCCTGGAGATAGAGTCCCAAACCCTCAAGGTGGTGCGAGTGGGGGTACTGATGTAAGCATTTTTGGGTCTGTCACCTTTGGGCCTCCACACTAGGTCCCAGATAGTCCTCCCCGCAACACTCCGCTCCATATGTAGCCAATGTTTTTCCGACTCCTGCTGCGACCATTCCACTAGCACTCTAAGCTGCGCCGCTTTATAGTATAGATGCATATCGGGTAACCCCGCCCCACCGTCTGTCTTTAGTCTACGTAGCGTGGCGAAGGAGAAGCACGCTCGCCCCCCCTGCCAGATGAAGCGTAGCATCATGGATTTCACTCGCCGGAAAAATTCTCCATCAAGTTCAATGGGCAGGGCCTGGAACAAGTATAGAAGCTTGGGTAGAAGGGACATCTTGATCGCGTGGATCCTTCCTAGCCAAGATATGAACAGTGGTTTCCAGCGGTTTAGGTCGGCCTGGATCTTAGTTAACAAGGGAGGGAAGTTGGCAGAGTAGAGTTTCCCCAGCGTGGGTGTCAGATGGACTCCCAGATAAAGAATAGAAGAACTGGCCCACGGAAGGCGTATGAGCATCGCGAGACGGCGGACCTCGGACTGGGGAAGTGTGAGATTCAGGACATAGGATTTACCATAGTTGACCTTAAATCCCGACACCGTTTCAAAACACTCCAGTTCCGCTTGGACGTGGGGGAGGGATTGGCCGGGTCAGAAAGGGAGAGGAGGACATCGTCCGCGAAGAGAGTTATCTTGTGCGCTTACCCAGTGAAGGGTAGGCCTTGGATGTCGGGGTTGTCTGTCACTGCCAGTGCCAGTGGTTCTATGCTTAGAGCAAAAAGTAGAGGCAAAAGAGGACAGCCCTGCCTAGTGCCCCTGGAGTGCGCGAAGAAGGAGGACGCGCGGCCATTCACCGATACTCTGGATCTGGGGGAGAGGTAGTTCGCCCGAATCATCGTCAAGAATTTAGAGGAGAAGCCGCAGGCACCCAGCGTTTGAAAGAGAAACCCCCAGTCAACCCTGTCAAACGCCTTATGGGCGTCAAGCTCCACTAGTACTGCCGGGATTTTGAACGTATTGGCCTTTTCGATCAGATGTATCACCCGTCTCATGTTGTCGTGGGTTTGCCGTCCCTTGATGAATCCGGATTGGTCCGGGTGTATGAGTGCCGGCATCAGGTCATTGAGTCGCCGGGCAATGATGGAGGAGTAAAGTTTCGCATCTAGGTTTAGAAGGGCGCTATCGGCCTATAGGAGGCACAGGCACTGGGGTCCTTCCCGGGCTTGGGAATAACCGAGATAAGGGCTTCAGCCATCGTACCCGACGTCTCGCCCTCATCCACCATGCTATTAAATAGGCAGACTAGATATGGACTGAGTTCCGTGGCAAAGGTTTTGTAAAAAATGGCCGTGTATCCATCCGTCCCCGGGGCCTTATGGGGTTTCAAGGCCTTGATAGCTGCCAACACGTCATCCCTAGTGAAAGGAGCCGTGAGCGCCTTCTTCCACTCCGCTGAAACCTGGGGTATCGGTAACGTTTTCAAGTAGTCTTTCTGCGTAGCAGCGTCTAGCGAGTCCCCAGAATAGAGGGTTCGGTAGAAGGAGCCAAAAAGTTCGGCCTTAGTTTCTTCTTGATGCGTCAGTTTGCCTTGCGCGTCCTGAATCCCTCCAATGTATTCCCGTTCTCTCTTGTGCCGAAGTTGCCTGGCCAGGTGCTTCCCCACCTTGTTGCCCTGTGAGTAGGACAGCCGTCGTAGTTTTAGGAGAGTGTATTCTGCTCTATTATTATAATGCGCCTTCAGCTTACCCCTGACGGCCGTGAGATGCCTCATTGCGCGCCTAGAAGGGTTCTCCTTATGCTCCTTCTCCCAAATCCAATTGTTCCCTCTCACAAGCTCGCTGCTTGTTAAGCGCAGCATTCAATGCCATACATTGCCCTCTGATGCAAGCTTTAAGAGCGTCCCATGTGGTAAAGACAGAGGTATCCCCCGTGTCATTGTGGGCAAGGAACTCTGATATGGCGCCCCTCAAATTGTTACAGGAGGTTTTATCCCGGACCAAGGATGCCGGGAAGTACCACCGAGGGCCATACTTTTACTCTTCACTACCCAGTGGAGGCCCACCGCGAGTAAGCTATGATCGGACACTGATAAAGGAAAGATCTTGGCCTCGTGAAGGTCACCCTGGAGCGATTGACTCAGAAAACAGTGGTCTAGTCGGGAGTATGAGCGGTGAACGTGTGAAAAGAAAGTGCAGTCTCTAGATTGGGGGTATAGGAACCGCCATGCGTCAAAAAGGCCCATATCCAAAAACTTCTGCTTCGACTCAGAAGAAAAGGAGCCCATGTCAGATCTGTGAGCGTGAGTACTGTCCATGTCCCTCTGCCAGACCAGGTTAAAGTCCCCCATAACAAGCAGAGGCCCTTCCGCAAAATCCAGGACTTTACCCAGTAGAGTGTGGAGGAAGCCATTCTGCCCACAGTTGGGTGCATACAGTACAACAAAGGTACATAATCTACCCCGCAGGAGGCCCTTCACCATGACCCAGCACCCTTCTCTATCACTTTGTACCTCCGTGGGCTGGAAATGTACGGTCGAGCGGAACATAAGGGCCACTACCCTCTGCTTAGTGGAGGCAGACGACCTGTAAATGAGTGGGAATTATTTGTGCTTAAGGCGGGAGTCATCCGTTTTAGTCAAATGGGTCTCTTGAAGGCCCACAACATTGAGCTGGTGGTCAATAATATATTTCCAAACCTTTTGACGCTTCTGGGGGGAGTTCAGTCCCTTAATGTTCCAAGTCCCTAGAGTTAGTGGCATCATCTAATGAGTGGGAACCCCTCAGCTCGCTTCGTACCCTCAAGGATCGGACCCCCTGCTACCACCACTGCCCCCCCTCCCCCTCTCCCCACCCCCTGAGACACCTGCGTTCCCCAACTGTGTCCCCCGGTCCCTGAACCCCCCCTCCCTGCCCAACGCCCCTCCCCCCCCCTCTGCTCCCCCCGCCTCCCCTCTCCCCCTAACCCCAACTAAGAACCCAAAAAAGCGAACCATAGTCATAGTCATAGTGGGATAGGTGTGGCGCCGCGGCCAGGGCGACTGACGCTGGAATCTGGGGATCAGGGTTCGATCCCCGGCTCCGGCGGCAGGTTAGCCCAGCACCATGTGACTCTAGGCAATAGCTTGCTTAATCTTCCCGACGGCCCCCAGCGCCTAGAGACCCTAACGGGTGATTGTGCGCTATACAAATGTGGATTATTATTATTATTATTATTATTATTATTAGTCCCAGGCCTCTCAAACCAGTTCAGGTCCGTGGGAAAGTCTTGTGGAGGGTAGTGTGGCAGTGGCGACCTCGTCGGCCCCCCCGGCCCGTCCCCCTTACCCATACGGGCGTGAGGCAAAGAATGCGAATCCCGCATCTGTGCTTGTTCAATGATCCGTCGCAGTGTCCTTGACCACTTCTTGTATGGCCGCTGCTTGTTCCTGGGCCATGGTAGTTATGTCCAGCTTAAGGTTCGCTCTGGGGGAGCGCTGGCGCCCCACTCGTTGCCACTCGCCCCTGTGGTGATGCTTGGGTTCCTCCTGCGAGCGTCGTGGGGAGGTGCTGCCTTCCTGGTTGTTTCCCTCCGGGTTGATTCCCAGCAGTGAGCATGTGTCTCTGAGGGAGCGAAGTTGGTGCAAAGTTAAAAAAGTTAAAAAGTTAAAAACGAGACGAAAGGGATGTCCCCAAGAGTAGGTTACCCCATTGTCCCGGAGGAACGTTGTGGCCACCCGGAAGGCCTTCCGCTTTTGCAGGGTGATGGCAGAAAGGTCCTGGAACAAGGCCACCGGGTGGCCTCGAAAGTGGAAGAGTTGTTTTGACCGTGCCTCCTTCAGAATCCTTTCCTTTAGAGGGAAATCCGGTAGAAAGGCCAGTATGTCCGGGGGGCGCGTCTTGCCAGGCCTACTCTATGCGCCCTATCTATGCGGATTTCAAAGTCTGCTGGTTCGCCTAGGATATCTCTGAAAAACTCCTGCAGATATTCGGTGACGCTGTTCCCCTCCGCTTTTGATGGCACTCCCCGGACGCGGATGTTGTTCCTCCGGGAGCGGTTCTCCAAATCTTCTGCATGTGCTTGGAGGTCTACCTGTTGTTCCCGGAGGCGGATGACCTCTTGCTGTAGGTGATCTACCTCCTCGCTCCGTGTCTGCTCCGCCTCCTCCACCGTCGCCACTCTCTTCCCCATGCTGTCCACGTCCCGGCGAAGCTCGCGCTGCTCCCCGGCCAAGTCCTGTTTTAGAGTCTGAAAGTCTTCCCTCAGAGAATTAAAAAGGGACTCGAGAAAGGCCTTGGTGATGGGGGCCCCTCCGTCGTCTTGCCCCGAGTTGCTTGTCGTCGCCGGTGGGGATGTGCTTTTGTCCCCCTTGGGGGTTCCCTTGGTGAGCATGTCCGTGATCGTGCGGCCTCCCCTGCGCCCCGTGGCAGCCATCTCGCACCTTCTGTCAGCTTGCCGGGACCACGGAGGTCAAGGATGTCCCCCCGAGGCGGCCCTGTGTTGCTTGGGCCTGCACAGCTAGCCCGGGCTCCCTCGGGGTTATCGCTGCACAAGGGGGTTATCGCTGCACAAGGGGGTTGTCGTTCCCTCCTGACTTGAAGCTTTTTCAACGGGCTGGCCCCGTCAGTCACCCGCGATTCACTGGGCACCCCCGGCTGCTTCCGTGCCCCTCCTCACCTCATATGTGCTTGCACCGTCTGTGAGCGACCCCAATCCCCTGCAGCTCTCGATCGCGTGGTCTGAGGGTATCTGGGCGGGCCTCGTCCCTCTAGTCGTCCGCCTCTGCTGTAGGCCCCAAAGCCTGGGCCTCTATTTTCGCGCCGGGCCACGTCCCCACAGTCAGCCTCAGGTCTCTCCACCAGGCGCTCTCACTGCCAGGGTTAGGGTCGCTGCCTGTCCGCTGGTTACAGGCCCGGGCCTTGCTCAGGAGGCCCTCCCTGCGCCTCCAAATTATCTTGTGAGCCCGCCTCGATACTGCCTGTAGGCCCCAGGCCGGGGCCTCGATTTCCACAGCACCCGCGTGATGCGTGCAGGCTGCCGCTTCCTCCGCTTTCACTTTGGTGTCCTGGGCGGTAGATCCCCCCTACACGGTGCAGTTCCTAGGCAAGTGCGGGATTCCCCTCAATCCGCCTCTGGCTCCGGTCACTCGTCGCTGCTCCGGGCCTTGGAGCTCCGCGTGCGACCTCCTGCCGCGTTGCTGACGAGACACCGCAGCTCCAGATCGGGACTTAGGCTCCGGGCGAGACGGCGCTTTGCGGGTCACTCAGGTCCGTTTGTCAGCCCCAGAAGTCAGTCCGATGGCTCCGCTGGCCAGCAGCTACAGATGCCTGCGCTTCTCGGAGCTCACATGCAGCTATTCAGGCTGTATTGGGGTTCGGGCCGGAGGAGCCTCGCACTGCTGCGTCCACTCAGGCCGCCATCTTGGTGCCCCCTTCATTCCAACGTTTTTTAATACAATGTTTATATTCCTTATCCAGCCTATCTTCTTGTATGTGTCTAAAATACATACTTCCTTGAGAACCATGAATTTGTTCTGGTTAAGTTCCCAGCGCTATGTTCAGTACGTTTGGGGTTGGCTACAAAGTATGTGGTAAGCTGCTCAAAAAACATTACATGCAACTTACTAACATCTTCCACATCTCCTGCGGCCACTCAAAGGAATTTGATCTCCATCGATCGGGCCAATAGGTCCTGCTTAGTTTTGCAAAGTTTGGTTCCATACCCAAGAATCAAGGGCCATTTAAGATGACGCTTATCACTAGTGGCTACTACCTCTTTCGTAATCAGATTGCTCCTGGAAGCACTAACTTTCCCCTACCAGGGAGAGTCTAGCTCCAGACTAAGTATTCGTCGAAGATCCTCGGTCCTTCAACAGCAAACTGAAACCTGCCTCACCCTATCAGTGACCTATATTGTGCAATTGTATGGCCAACGCGTTTTTCGTACAATTATGGATCAGTCACATAATAAATTATCTGCTGCATAATCTGCAGATTTTAACAAAACAAATCGTTCTTAGTTCAAACTGTTCCAATGTTACTAAAAGTGCAGCGTCGCGGTTTGCAACAGTCGACTGGTCACATTTCCCTTGCTTACTGCTATGTTTGGGTGTTAAACTAGCAATAATGAAGTGCTACCCATACCCAGACCATACTAACATGTGTAAAAATGACAAAATAATAAAGTAATACTATCACAAAAAGTGCTGCATTAAGCAGCATAATTTGCCTTTTCTTGATGCATAATTTAGTCAACACTGCTGCATGATTTAGCCCTTCCCTGCCACATAATTCCAGTGACCCTGCTTATAGTACACATACTTGGGCCACTTTCAATAAACCCAATAGCTATATTTCCACAAGCATTGCATAAGGGAGTATTATTTAAGCTCTACTGTGTGCTAATGAACATTTGAACCACAATGAACTTTTCAAGTTTTTATTTTCTATCTTTGGCATACGACATTGGTCTTCAAAACCTTTTAATGATGCTCTCCCCTCATATGAAAATAAATTCCCAGGGGCCCCCAAAAGGATAAACTTATGTTTTCAAAATCATTCTATATCATATTCAATATTACTAGCAAGCTAAAAACATTTAGCTGGCTTATGAGTACATCCTCTAACAGATAATTCATTCGCAGTAGTGTTTTTAAATTCATGATAACTATATTAAGTTAAAAACATACCAAGCCAGACAAACAATTCAAGTGAGATCGTAAGATGGAATGGTGTCTTAAAATAAATATCCATGAGCAATATTCTAACCTAATTTTATTAACAATAACAAAATAATTCCACAGGCAAAATTGAAAATATATTGTAAAGAAATGAGTCAAAGTATGACAGACTTTAAAGGGAGTCAAAGAAATGTTGACCACAAAAATATTTTGTTTTTATTTTAGCATATTCTCCTGTGCAACTGGCCCTTTGGCCTGTGAAATAATTTCAGCATTTCAGATACAGCGTGGGTTGATTTAGTGGGTTTGTACCTTAATTTTTTCGGCGGCATTTCAACATGGCCTGGAGGATGCAAATTATGGGTTTCTGAACAGCTTCCTTCCTTACTTAATGAAGGATTTTATCGTGACAGGGGGCGCCAGCGGCACAGCGTCCTCTTGGGCCTGTCTGCATAAGTCAGAGAGGGGCTTTGATTGAATTGCGGAGATGCTAGTACAGTGTGGATGGAGCCTGCATCCAAGGGTCACCCTAAGCTGCGGAAATTCCTGGGTTTGTAGGGGCATTTCAGAGCGGTTCTCTGGCAATGGCAACTCGCAGCATGGGAATACAGAGGCAGCTTAGAGCAGCACGCTTTCAACCTTCCAATTACGCACGTTTATGGGAGTGCTGTGCTTTTCAGAGACTGCGGTGAGGGACAGCTTGAGGGGGAGGCACTGCTCCTTGCTAATGACTAAACAGTCACTACAGGTAGGCCAATCTTTTTTATAAACTTTATAGCTGTGCTGTACTTTTATGATTGGTTGTTTCCTAACCCATGGCCTGTCTTTTTAGGGCTCGGGCCTGCCGTACACTGCGCATGCAGTGTCGCGCAGCAAGAGTCCTTTTCCCGGGGATTTGGAAAATGGACCTGGAAATTCCACGCAGTTCGTGCGTGTTATTTCCAAGGTCCATTTTCATTGGCTTTCACGTGCGTGCTGTTTTTTAACAGAACACGCAATAGGCCATGGGCAGTCGCGTAGCTCCGCTCATGGCCTATTGGTGTCTGTTACACGCACCAGAGGCCATATGTTTTGAATTATCGCGGCTTGACAGCCACGATAACTCAAAACATATGCTCGCAGTGTCACGCACACCACTTGCGAGCTTTTTTTTTTTTCCTGCTTGCACAGTGACCGCAACCAACCAGGAGGGCCCGGACGGTCTGAGATGTTGGATTCAGGAAGGGTTCACTTGTGAGGAAGATGACGAAGCTGTGCCAGAGACGTTTTCAAGGATGGGTAAAGTGGGCCACTTTTCAAGGGCCCCAATGGGAAAGTGACGTGTCTCTCTATATTACCTATATTTTCCATCTCAACATCTGTTCCTCTTTGTGCCTTTGTACCCCACAATCTGTCTCTTTACCCTGTGTCACAGAAGGATTTCAAGACCCCAGCTAAGAAGCGTTTTCGTTTGTTTGGAGTTTCTGAAAATTTTAATTATTGTTTGGCAGAAAATGGCTAATAAAACTCAAAGCTGTTCTGGACGGGGGGGCCCAAAATATGTTTACCCTTGGCGCCATAAATCTTCAGATGACAGTGAGCTTAAGACAGTGAGTTTCACGAACTTGCAAGATGAACACTTTCACTATTGTATATTTATTTGACGCTGCTCACCTGTCCAAAGTCGAGAGTCTCGATGACGACGTGATAGAAGTGAATGTATGAAATAATACTACGTGAAAAACAGAGGGGAGAGCAAGGTATTTGGTTCACCAAGTGAACGGGGGAATACTCCTTTACCCCTGGGTATACTGATAAAGAACAAAAGGAGGAGTACCACCCAGCGGAAACGGCGGTTCCTATTGGGGTACAGGCTGGAACAAAAGGGGGGGATTTCCTTTTGTTTAGAAACCCCTCACTCACCACCTAGTGGTGACATGCTTCATCATCGGGGTCCACCCTAATGACCTAGCGTCATCAGGGTGTGCTACAACACCTGATTACAGTGGAGCTGGTTGTGAGTGAGGATGCGTGAAACGAAAAAGGGTATGTGTGTTAAAAATTGTCCTGGTTTAACTTAAGAAATGGAATTTTTATTTATAAGCAACTGGACAATGTTAAAAACAAAAGTGCGAGATAAAGTGAGGGTGATTATGAGCCCTTGTATCTCTATGTGTTTATCAGGTCTACATGTTTCAACCATAAAGGTGTGGGTTCACCAGGTTTTCATCAGGACCGTTGCCCGGAGAGTGGGTAGTGTGCGACCCCTAAAAGGCGCACCCAGTCCTACTCTCTGGGACCACAATGATTGACAAAAAAGTAATTGTCTGTGGTAAACGCTATAACCCGGTTGGGTTAGCGTGAAAAATCAAATACCTGCAAAGAAATTGGGGAGCAATGTCAGATAATCGGTTTGTATACAAGCCTGTAACGTCGTGCAGTGTCTCACATTCGTGTCTGCATGCTGATGATCCCATTAGGACAGGTACCTTGTGTTCGTGTACACGGTACTTGCACTCAGTGCCATGATGTGGAGGTACCTGAGTTGAGTTTATAAGTGGTGTGCTGCTTAACCACTCGAGTTCAAAAACGCTAATTTTGCGTGCGTCAATATCTATTAGATGCATACACCAGACATCCAGTTTATGTGGCGTGTACAAATCTTGCAAGCCTACAGTGAGGGCAAAATTTTCTTTAAAAGTGCATAGGCTGCCATGCTCTACATGCGTCACTCGTACCGGACTCACAGACAAAAAACATAGAAAGACACACAAGGGTTAGGCTTACTCGTATTGGGGTATTAAGAAACCTCGTAGGGCGGGGAAGGCTAGCCTCGTCAGGAATAACGTATTCTGAAACAAAAATCGATGGTATGTTTCAAGAATAGCGTCTAACTAGGAACAGTGGGTAAAGAGAGTTGGTTACGAACAAGTCGGGACCGGGCGCTGAGGTCTGTGCAGCCCGCGGGACCCGGCACCTGAATTACTTACAGTTTAGTGGAGAGGTTGCTTGCCGTATACCTACTGCGGTCCTCCGCCCTGCTACAGTGGGAGCGGGCGTCTGGGACGGTATGTAGGCTTTCTGCTTCCGCGGTGGGCGGAATTGGCTGCCGGTCACGTGGGTCGGCGTCAATGTCGTCATGGGCGCTGGGAAACGTATGGTGGCCGCATTAGCTCAAACTCGCCCTACACTTTAGGGTTCGATTCCCGTGGAGGGGATCGATCTGTTTGGGAGCAATAAAATTAAATACTTTATGGTAATTACGCTGCTACGAGGGTAAGAATTTGAACACCCTTGGAAATTAAATAATAATGATAGCGCTGCTACGGGGGTGGTATTAAAGCAATAAAATTAAATGATTAAAGGTAATTACGCTGCTCGAGGGTAAGAATTTGAACACCCTTGGGGAGTAAATAATAATGATTGCGCTGCTACGGGGGTATTTAAAACCCTGGGGAGCACAAATATGAACATATTTAGATCAATGAGAGAAGAGATTGGCTGAAGCCTGTACTGGTGTCAAATTCTGCTCAGGATGTCAACCCGGATGAGGGCTTAGTGGAGTTACAGCCAGGGTCCTAGCCGAGTGGCCCTGCGGAAAAGGCTATTGGACTTTATGTGGAGAAATGGCAAGTCAACCCACAGCTTGGTGTTGGGACAGTGTGACGGCAGATGGTGTCAGATAATGCTGGAAGTGAGCGGCTGCTTCACGATGAGGGGCCCTTTCTCAGATCTGAGAGTGAAGAGAAGGGTTCGTTTGGAGTCATTGTAGTACTGAATGCCACGGGATATTATCGTTGAGCCCTGTTCTGTGGGTAGACAGTCTGTAGACCCAACGTTGTTCCTTTTCATATAGGAGCCGCTGCGTATTGGGTACCTGTGGGACTTGCTCAATTACGGTCCATCTCATATCGTTGGGTGTGTGATGAACCTCGAGAAAGTGGTCAGTAAGTTTTGTTGCATTTTTCTTGCAGCGTATGGTGCTGCGGTGCTCGCAAATCCGTTGCTTGACTTTGCGGGTCGTCATGCCCACGTACGATTTTCCACATGCACCCTTAATTAGATATACCACATTGGCACTGTTGCAGTTAGTGTGTGCACGTTGTTCCCATACTTTACCGTCCTCTAGGTTCAGTGTCTTGGTGTTTTCTGTCAGATGACAGACACTGCAGTCTCCACATTTCAAGTGTCCTGTAACTGGAGGTAGGTTCCATGCTGTGGTAATACTCGGGTTGAGGTTGACAGGATTCAGTTTAGGTCTGGTGGAAACTAGGTTGTTTTTCAGACTTGGTGCTCTTTTGTAAGAAAACAATGGCTTGTCCCAATTGAATGCACCTGTGTTCACTATTGCCCAGTGTTTGTTAATACATTTACTCACTTGGTTGGATATGGTATTGTATGTTGTGACGCAGGTGAGTGGTACTTGGTCTGTTCCCACTGTTTTTTCTTCAAGGAGCCCCTCTCTTGGTTGGTTCCTAGCTCTCTTTTGACATTTTTCGATGATTCTGGTAGGGTACCCACGTTGTTGAAGTTTACTGGTTAGATCGCGGGCTTGAACTTTGTAGTCAGATAGGTTACTGCAGTTTCTCCGGAGTCTTAAGTATTGCCCGTAGGGTAGATTTTCCCTGAGAGGACGGGGGTGGAAACTCTCATACCTGAGGAGGTTGTTTTTGGCAGTTGGTTTAAAGTGAGTTTTGGATGTTAGGCTGTTTCCATCTTTTGAGATTTCTAAGTCCAGAAACACAATGTGTTGTTTGTCAAAACAGTGGGTGAATTTCAAGTGTGAGTCGCAGGAGTTTAGCCAACTAATGAACTCCATGAGTACTTCCTCTGGTCCTTGCCAGATGGCTAGGACGTCGTCAATGTAACGTCGCCAAAATTTGATGTGGTCGCCAAAGGGGTTAGTTTCAGATTGGATGAATTTCTCTTCGAAATCATGTACGTAAAGTCCTGCCACGCTTGGGGCAAAGACACTGCCCATGGAAGTCCCACCAATCTGGAGGTACAGAGATCTCTCATATTCAAAAAAATTCCTTTTTAACGCTAGGGTAGCGCATTGAAGGATGAAAGATACTGGCGTCTGATGCTCCCAGTTGTTGTTCTCTAAGATAGTTTTTAGCACATTGATGGTGGCATCCTGTGGTATGCTGGTATACAGACTTTATATATCGAGGCTGAGTAGGATGGTTTCCTCGTCAACTTTGATCTCTTTCAGGAGTACCAGTAGGTCTTTAGTGTCCTTTAGGTATGTGGGTGTGGATTGTACTATGGTTTTAAGGAAGAAGTCACAATACCTCGAGAGTGGTTCCAACAGTGATCCAATGCCTGACACAATTGGCCTGCCAGGTGGGGGAATTTTTCCTTTGTGCATTTTTGGCACAATGTAGAAGTATGGAATTTTTCCTTCTGTTTTACTGAGGTAATCAGCTTCCTGTTTAGAGATGTTGCCTGTAGCTTCTGCCGTCTCCACTAGTTGAAGGATTTCTGCTTTCAGATCCTCTGTGGGATCTCTGGGTAACGGTTGGTAGTTCCTCACGTCTCCAAGGAGTCTTCTGCACTCTGTATCATAGTCGGTTTTATTCATGATGACCAAGCCTCCTCCTTTGTCTGCTGGCTTGATTATGATGTTGTTATCTGTTTTCAGGTTCAGGATAGCACTTTGTTCAGCTCTGCTGTTATTTTGAAACTGTTTGTTTTCTTTCATCCGTTCAATGTCATTGAATACTGCCTGTTCGAATGTGTTGATCTCAACTGGGATAGTGTGAGGAGGGGGTATGAATGTGGACTTTATTCTTAGTCCTGTTTCATTTGGTTTCCCATCCATGTCCTGGCTAGGGTGTTTCTCAAAGAAAGCTTTCAGTTTCAATTTGCGGAAGAAGGCGGATAACTCGCAATGTAGCTTGAACTTGTCGAGTCGAGTTGTAGGCACAAAACCCAGACCTTTATTAAGGACTTTGGTTTCGATGTCGGTTAAGGCTCTTGAGGATAGATTAGTCACTAGCTCCTCATGTTGCTGGGACCTGCTTTGTTCGTTCCTGCTCTGCTCCTGGTGTTGTTGCCTACCGGGTCTTCCTCCTCCCAGTGGACGTTGTTCCCAGGTTTTTTTCTTCCCCTCCCGCGCCTGACTCTGTTCGAAAAAGGAGGGCGGAATTGGTGTGGTTGGAAGAATTGTGGTTGGAACGGTGGTTGCCATCCATACATCGGGTATGCTTGGTCTGGCATGAACGGTGGGGGGAATCGAGGTTGGCCGTATTGTGGCCATTGATATTGTCCTCTGAATCCTCCTCGTTGTCTTTGTTTTTGGTTGCTGCTTGCTGAGCCTCCACTATTGTTTGAACTGTTGGAGCTGTTGCTAGATACATCTGAATCTGGATCAGTGCCAGGTGTCACTTTGTAATCTGCTTCCGAGTAAGGGTAAGCTTTGACGAAAGAGAAACGTTTGAGGTCTTTTTGAAATTTTTGAACCTTTTGTTGGGTTAGATTCTCCCTGTATTCGTTGATCTCTTTATTGAGATCATCTAGTTTCTTCTTGTATCCCGTGATGGTCGTCTTGATTTGGGCTTCCGTGACTTGTATGTCTATCTGTATTTTTTCAGACAGACGTAGTGCGGTTTTAAGGATCAACATGATCCAGTCATGTGTGCAGTGCCATACTATACGTGCCCAGTCCCTTCTGAACTCATGATCATCTAGAAAGATGCGTGGGGCATTAGTGACCAATAGTCCTTTCGGTGCCATTTGGTTGGTCACGTATTCCTTGAGGATTGTGCCGTGAAGTATAGTTCTAATACGGTTTCTCTTCATCTCTGTCAGTTTATCCCAGTCGGATGTCTGGGCGATTGTGTTACTTACGTTGGCATCTGCAAAGACAGCGAGGTTGCCCATGATGGAGTCAATTTCTTCTGTCGAGTAAGTGAGGCCTTGGTTGTCTGCCATGTTTGAACAGTGTGTCCATTGGTGAGGTGAGCTGCGAGGTAGGCTAGGTTGCTATGTCTTAGCTCTCACAGCTGTGCGCTGCCAGAACATGAAAAACAGAGGGGAGAGCAAGGTATTTGGTTCACCAAGTGAACGGGGGAATACTCCTTTACCCCTGGGTATATTGATAAAGAACAAAAGGAGGAGTACCACTCAGCGGAAACGGCGGTTCCTATTGGGGTACAGGCTGGAACAAAAGGGGGGGATTTCCTTTTGTTTAGAAACCCCTTACTCACCACCTAGTGGTGACATGCTTCATCATCGGGGTCCACCCTAATGACCTAGCGTCATCAGGGTGTGCTACAACACCTGATTACAGTGGAGTTGGTTGTGAGTGAGGATGCGTGAAACGAAAAAGGGTATGTGTGTTAAAAATTGTCCTGGTTTAACTTAAGAAATGGAATTTTTATTTATAAGCAACTGGACAATGTTAAAAACAAAAGTGCGAGATAAAGTGAGGGTGATTATGAGCCCTTGTATCTCTATGTGTTTATCAGGTCTACATGTTTCAACCATAAAGGTGTGGGTTCACCAGGTTTTCATCAGGACCGTTGCCCGGAGAGTGGGTGGTGTGCGTCCCCTAAAAGGAGCACCCAGTCCTACTCTCTGGGACCACAATGATTGACAAAAAAGTAATTGTCTGTGGTAAACGCTATAACCCGGTTGGGTTAGCGTGAAAAATCAAATACCTGCAAAGAAATTGGGGAGCAATGTCAGATAATCGGTTTGTATACAAGCCTGTAACGTCGTGCAATGTCTCACATTCGTGTCTGCATGCTGATGATCCCATTAGGACAGGTACCTTGTGTTCGTGTACACGGTACTTGCACTCAGTGCCATGATGTGGAGGTACCTGAGTTGAGTTTATAAGTGGTGTGCTGCTTAACCACTCGAGTTCAAAAACGCTAATTTTGCGTGCGTCAATATCTATTAGATGCATACACCAGACATCCAGTTTATGTGGCGTGTACAAATCTTGCAAGCCTACAGTGGGGGCAAAATTTTCTTTAAAAGTGCATAGGCTGCCATGCTCTACATGCGTCACTCGTACCGGACTCACAGACAAAAAACATAGAAAGACACACAAGGGTTAGGCTTACTCGTATTGGGGTATTAAGAAACCTCGTAGGGCGGGGAAGGCTAGCCTCGTCAGGAATAACGTATTCTGAAACAAAGATCGATGGTATGTTTCAAGAATAGCGTCTAACTAGGAACAGTGGGTAAAGAGAGTTGGTTACGAACAAGTCGGGACCGGGCGCTGAGGTCTGTGCAGCCCGCGGGACCCGGCACCTGAATTACTTACAGTTTAGTGGAGAGGTTGCTTGCCGTATACCTACTGCGGTCCTCCGCCCTGCTACAGTGGGAGCGGGCGTCTGGGCCGGTATGTAGGCTTTCTGCTTCCGCGGTGGGCGGAATTGGCTGCCGGTCACGTGGGTCGGCGTCAATGTCGTCATGGGCGCTGGGAAACGTATGGTGGCCGCATTAGCTCAAACTCGCCCTACACTTTAGGGTTCGATTCCCGTGGAGGGGATCGATCTGTTTGGGAGCAATAAAATTAAATACTTTATGGTAATTACGCTGCTACGAGGGTAAGAATTTGAACACCCTTGGAAATTAAATAATAATGATAGCGCTGCTACGGGGGTGGTATTAAAGCAATAAAATTAAATGATTAAAGGTAATTACGCTGCTCGAGGGTAAGAATTTGAACACCCTTGGGGAGTAAATAATAATGATTGCGCTGCTACGGGGGTATTTAAAACCCTGGGGAGCACAAATATGAACATATTTAGATCAATGAGAGAAGAGATTGGCTGAAGCCTGTACTGGTGTCAAATTCTGCTCAGGATGTCAACCCGGATGAGGGCTTAGTGGAGTTACAGCCAGGGTCCTAGCCGAGTGGCCCTGCGGAAAAGGCTATTGGACTTTATGTGGAGAAATGGCAAGTCAACCCACAGCTTGGTGTTGGGACAGTGTGACGGCAGATGGTGTCAGATAATGCTGGAAGTGAGCGGCTGCTTCACGATGAGGGGCCCTTTCTCAGATCTGAGAGTGAAGAGAAGGGTTCGTTTGGAGTCATTGTAGTACTGAATGCCACGGGATATTATCGTTGAGCCCTGTTCTGTGGGTAGACAGTCTGTAGACCCAACGTTGTTCCTTTTCATATAGGAGCCGCTGCGTATTGGGTCCCTGTGGGACTTGCTCAATGACGGTCCATCTCATATCGTTGGGTGTGTGATGAACCTCAAGAAAGTGGTCAGTAAGTTTTGTTGCATTTTTCTTGCAGCGTATGGTGCTGCGGTGCTCGCAAATCCGTTGCTTGACTTTGCGGGTCGTCATGCCCACGTAGGATTTTCCACATGCAATACGCTGCAAGAAAAATGCAACAAAACTTACTGACCACTTTCTCGAGGTTCATCACACACCCAACGATATGAGATGGACCGTCATTGAGCAAGTCCCACAGGGACCCAATACGCAGCGGCTCCTATATGAAAAGGAACAACGTTGGGTCTACAGACTGTCTACCCACAGAACAGGGCTCAACGATAATATCCCGTGGCATTCAGTACTACAATGACTCCAAACGAACCCTTCTCTTCACTCTCAGATCTGAGAAAGGGCCCCTCATCGTGAAGCAGCCGCTCACTTCCAGCATTATCTGACACCATCTGCCGTCACACTGTCCCAACACCAAGCTGTGGGTTGACTTGCCATTTCTCCACATAAAGTCCAATAGCCTTTTCCGCAGGGCCACTCGGCTAGGACCCTGGCTGTAACTCCACTAAGCCCTCATCCGGGTTGACATCCTGAGCAGAATTTGACACCAGTACAGGCTTCAGCCAATCTCTTCTCTCATTGATCTAAATATGTTCATATTTGTGCTCCCCAGGGTTTTAAATAGCCCCGTAGCAGCGCAATCATTATTATTTACTCCCCAAGGGTGTTCAAATTCTTACCCTCGAGCAGCGTAATTACCTTTAATCATTTAATTTTATTGCTTTAATACCACCCCCGTAGCAGCGCTATCATTATTATTTAATTTCCAAGGGTGTTCAAATTCTTACCCTCGTAGCAGCGTAATTACCATAAAGTATTTAATTTTATTGCTCCCAAACAGATCGATCCCCTCCACGGGAATCGAACCCTAAAGTGTAGGGCGAGTTTGAGCTAATGCGGCCACCATACGTTTCCCAGCGCCCATGACGACATTGACGCCGACCCACGTGACCGTCAGCCAATTCCGCCCACCGCGGAAGCAGAAAGCCTACATACCGGCCCAGACGCCCGCTCCCACTGTAGCAGGGCGGAGGACCGCAGTAGGTATACGGCAAGCAACCTCTCCACTAAACTGTAAGTAATTCAGGTGCCGGGTCCCGCGGGCTGCACAGACCTCAGCGCCCGGTCCCGACTTGTTCGTAACCAACTCTCTTTACCCACTGTTCCTAGTTAGACGCTATTCTTGAAACATACCATCGATCTTTGTTTCAGAATACGTTATTCCTGACGAGGCTAGCCTTCCCCGCCCTACGAGGTTTCTTAATACCCCAATACGAGTAAGCCTAACCCTTGTGTGACTTTCTATGTTTTTTGTCTGTGAGTCCGGTACGAGTGACGCATGTAGAGCATGGCAGCCTATGCACTTTTAAAGAAAATTTTGCCCTCACTGTAGGCTTGCAAGATTTGTACACGCCACATAAACTGGATGTCTGGTGTATGCATCTAATAGATATTGACGCACGCAAAATTAGCGTTTTTGAACTCGAGTGGTTAAGCAGCACACCACTTATAAACTCAACTCAGGTACCTCCACATCATGGCACTGAGTGCAAGTACCGTGTACACGAACACAAGGTACCTGTCCTAATGGGATCATCAGCATGCAGACACGAATGTGAGACACTGCACGACGTTACAGGCTTGTATACAAACCGATTATCTGACATTGCTCCCCAATTTCTTTGCAGGTATTTGATTTTTCACGCTAACCCAACCGGGTTATAGCGTTTACCACAGACAATTACTTTTTTGTCAATCATTGTGGTCCAAGAGAGTAGGACTGGGTGCGCCTTTTAGGGGACGCACACCACCCACTCTCCGGGCAACGGTCCTGATGAAAACCTGGTGAACCCACACCTTTATGGTTGAAACATGTAGACCTGATAAACACAGAGATACAAGGGCTCATAATCACCCTCACTTTATCTCGCACTTTTGTTTTTAACATTGTCCAGTTGCTTATAAATAAAAATTCAATTTCTTAAGTTAAACCAGGACAATTTTTAACACACATACCCTTTTTCTCGTTTCACGCATCCTCACTCACAACCAGCTCCACTGTAATCAGGTGTTGTAGCACACCCTGATGACGCTAGGTCATTAGGGTGGACCCCGATGATGAAGCATGTCACCACTAGGTGGTGAGTGAGGGGTTTCTAAACAAAAGGAAATCCCCCCCTTTTGTTCCAGCCTGTACCCCAATAGGAACCGCCGTTTCCGCTGGGTGGTACTCCTCCTTTTGAAATAATACTACGCCACGCATCCTGCGGAACGTGCCTCCTCTCGCGTGGGAAAGACCTGTCTTGCAGAAATACTCTTTTCAGAGGGTGTGATGGGCAGTGGGGTCTGTGTGACTCCGCCTCCTCCACATGCCTGCCCGCGGCTGACCCGAGCTAGCTGTCAAACAGCAGCAGTGCCCCGCATAGACCAGCCAGAGTGTCACCTGCTATGCTGGGTGAACGAGAAGCCGAGGAGGAGCCCAGTGCGCCTGGAAGCCCCTCCGCCACCAGTGAGGCTAGCGCTACAGTCCTGCTCCAGTGCAACGGGACCCACAAGGTAAGAGCCAGGCAGGAACATTTTCTACCACATTGAAAGACACAGGAGAGTGGTGTTTTTCTCTTTTCGGATTAATTAATTCTATTGACTAAAACTGTCCACATGACAATAACACAATATACACATACACATTTTCAATACAAATACAAAATAACAGGAATTATTTGCTTTTGAGAGCCGAAGAAATAGAGACATTTGTGGGGGGGAGGTTCCTTCTCTTTTAGGTCTCGGGCCTAGCAGCAGAGTGAGAGTGACAGCAGAGTGAGAGGAAAGTGACAGCAGTGTGAGAGTGACAGCAGAGTGAGAGTGAGAGCAGAGTGATAGCAGAGTGAGAGTGACAGCATGAGAGACAGCAGAGTGATAGTGACAGCATGAGAGACGTGAGAGTGACAGCAGAGTGAGTGACAGCAGAGTGAGAGACAGCCAAGTGAGAGTGACAGCCGAGTGAGAGTGACAGCTGAGGGAGAGTGACAGCTGAGGGAGAGTGACAGCAGAGTGAGTGTCAGCAGAGTGAGAGTGACAGCAGAGTGAGAGACAGCAGAGTGCGACGGCAGAGTGAGAGGAACGGCAGTGAGACAGCAGAGTGAGAGTGACAGCAGAGTGAGACAGCAGAGTGAGAGTGACAGCAGAGTGAGAGTGACAGCAGAGTGAGTGACAGCAGAGTGAGAGGAGAGTGACAGCAGTGTGAGAGTGACAGCAGAGTGAGAGTGACAGCATGAGAGACGTGAGTGACAGCAGAGTGAGTGACAGCAGACTGAGAGAGACAGCATGTGAGACAGCAGAGTGAGAGACAGCAGAGTGAGAGACAGCAGAGCGAGAGTGACAGCAGAACGAGAGTGACAGCAGAACGAGAGTGACAGCATAGTGAGTGACAGCAGAGTGAGTGACAGCCGAGTGAAAGCTGAGTGAGAGTGACAGCAGGGTGAGAGACAGCAGAGTGAGATACAGCAGAGTGAGAGACAGCAGAGTGAGAGACAGCAGAGTGAGAGTGACTGCAGAGTGAGAGTGACAGCAGTGAGTTACAGCAGAGTGAGTGACAGCAGAGTGAGTGACAGCAGAGTGAGAGTGACAGCAGAGTGAAACAGCAGAGTGAGAGACTGCAGAGTGAGTGACAGCAGTGAGAGTGACAGCAGAGTGAGAGTGACAGCATGAGAAACAGCAGAGTGAGAGTGACAGCATGAGAAGCAGCAGAGTGAGAGTGACAGCATGAGAGACAGCAGAGTGAGTGGGACAGCAGAGAGACAGCAGAGTGAGAGAGACAGCAGAGAGAGACAGCAGTGAGAGAGACAGCAGAGTGAGAGAGACAGCAGAGTGAGAGAGACAGCAGAGTGAGAGAGACAGCAGAGTGAGTGACAGCAGAGTGAGAGTGACAGCATGAGTGACAGCAGAGTGAGAGTGACAGCATGAGTGACAGCAGAGTTAGAAACAGCAGCGTGACAGCAGCGTGAGAGACAGCAGAGTGAGAGACAGCAGTGAGAGTGACAGCAGAGTGAAACAGCAGAGTGAGAGTGACAGCAGAGTGAGACAGCAGAGTGAGAGAGACAGCAGAGTGAGAGCGACAGCAGAGTGAGACAGCAGAGAGAGAGTGACAGCAGAGTGAGAGTGGCAGCAGAGTGAGATAGCAGAGTGAGAGTGACAGCAGAGTGAGAGTGACAGCAGAGTGAGACAGCAGAGTGAGAGTGACAGCAGAGTGAGAGTGACAGCAGAGTGAGCGTGACAGCAGAGTGAGTGTTCCAGAGAGCAGGGTATGCTTGTGCACTTACACGGTGCACTGACACACAGGAGCTATAACAAAGAACAGCTGTGTCTTTGGAGCTTCATGGAGGCAGCCGGCCCATTGTGAGGGGAGCAGCAAGGAGGGGACGCCCCAACCAATCGAGCGCAACTACTCACAACCTACTGTGCGATTACAACACAGGCCAAAGGGCAGAGCTAGGTCTTTTCGCATTACGTAGGGTGAGCAGTATGTGAGTGTGTAGGGTGAGCAGATTGTGAGTGTGCAGGGTGCGCAGTGTGTGAGCATGCAGGGTGAGCAGTGTCTGAGTATGCAGGGTTAACAGTGTGTGAGTGTGCAGGGTGAACATTGTGTGAGTGTGTAGGGTGAGCAGTGTGTGAGTGTGCAGGGTGAATATTGTGTGAGTGTGTAGGGTGAGCAGTGTGTGAGTGTGTAGGGTGAGCAGTGTGTGAGTGTGCAGGGTGTGCAGTGTGTGAGTGTGCAGGGTGAGCAGTGTGAGTGTGTAGGATGAGCAGTGTGTGAGTGTGCAGGGTGAACATTGTTTGAGTGTGCAGGGTGAGCAGTGTGAGTGTGCAGGGTGAGCAGTGTGAGAGTGTGAAGGGTGAGCAGTGTGAGAGTGTGCAGGATGAACATTGTGTGAGTGTGCAGGGTGAGCAGAGTGTGTAGGGTGAGCAGTGTGTGAGTGTGCAGGGTACGAAAACTCAAACTAAGTCCACCACGCACATAAGACCACACACATAACACCACACACACACACACACACCACCACACACACAACACCACACACTCACCACCACACACCCACCACCACACACCCACCGCACACTCACCACCACACACACAACCACACCATCAGTGCATGCTTTCACTGGGCACAAACACCACCAGCCGTCAGTGCACACTTTCACCAGGCACACACCACCAGCCGTCAGTGCAGGCTTCCACCAGGCACACACCACCAAACATCAGTGCACGCTTTCACCAAACACACACACACCACCAGCCATCAGTGCACACTTTCACCAGGCACACACACCACCAGCCGTCAGTGCACAATTTCTACAGGCACACACACCACCAGCCATCAGTGCACACATCAATTGTTAACGCATCCACAATTAACTATTGTAGCAATCGCAGTAAGGTGCACTTTACTTTTAAACATATTCATCTAAAGCGCAGCATGCCACCATTGCTACAATTCCAATCCAACCCACATAATTCCACTACACACCACATGCATACCCTCCATAACACATGGCTAAAAGACATTGCCATTTACAATGCCATTAGCTCCAACTCAAATAAATCCGAGACCTATTGCATTTCCAATGCTTGTTTCTCATTGGCTGTTGTTTTCTGCTTTGTTTTCAGTGACGTTCTCGGTGCTGTGCCAGTATACCAGTGTTGTCGTTTTCTGGACAAGGGTTGAGTTTACCTGGTCGGAGGTCTACGGTGCCTTTTACCAGCTCAGGCTCAGGCTGGAATGAGGTAGTCTAATGTATCCAAATAAATGCTTAGATTAAATCTAAGACCATATTCGAACAATTAGACATAGCCCACATTAAACCTAAATAGGATAAAGAGTAGATCCGGGTTTTAGTAAAATAATGTAATGGGTCTGTTAGAAATAAAGAATCAGATATGTGCATTATCTTTGTACAATCGTAATGGTAATACGAGATTGCCCAAAGTAAGATGGCCGCCATAGTGCTAGTGCTCACAGAGAAATAATAACAAAAAATAATAAGATCCAGAGACAGTTATTAGTAGAATCTTTACTAATAATCGAGCTGAACTTTTGTGTATATTTTTGATTATATATCCTTGATTTTATAGCAGTCAAGTGCCATCCATCCGGCCTATATCGGGTGTCCAATCACCAGTCTAAGATGGCCGCCATCCTTTTAGGAAGCGAGTGTAGTTGCATTGTATTTAATATCACATGTATCCGAATAGGGGGGACGGTTAAATTGTCCCGGAGATGAGGTCGTTTTGTATACCTTTGATTGTATAGCGATCTAGTACTAGTTATCCTGCCGTAACTGGTTGATCAAGCACCAGTTTAAGATGGACGCCGTTTTTACGGGAAGCGAGTCTAGCGGTAACGATTATAATATAATACACTTCCAGCACTAGATTAATTAATTAAACGATGTTTACAATCTAACTTCTCTATGCATATGGACGTGTAGAATAATATCCCGCTAGACGAGAATAAATTATTTCAATTAGACGTGAACTTTCACCTCCCGGATCTACTTAAAAGACCACACGTACTACTGCATTCTCCACCCACAATTGAGCCGGGACCGCGTTGGATGCAGGGAGACCGTTTCCATCGACGAAGGTAAGCACTGCAGACGCTTTGGGAACCCGTTGCGGTTTGGAGATTAGTGTAGACAGGGACGTACCCTATACTCAATAGGATTATTGAAGCTGGAGACAAAGATTAGATACTCTGCTGAGATTTCTATCTACAAATTCATACTGGCTAGAAACGTTAGTATAGTAAGATGAATATCTATGAAGTTTTCACCCATAGAAAGTAACTAACAAACCAATGCACCCACTAACCGTATGATAAGAGGGAAATGCTGAGTAAAATCGGCTTAGATGGAGAGCAAATTCATAGATTGCAATTAAAAAATGAGGAATAAAACGCTCAAAAAGGCAGAATCTCTAACAGAGGCATGTAATTCTTTGCATTGCAGGTCTGTCAAGTATTTTTAACCCGCACAACGCTATAACTACGATATTCAGGTAAACAGTAAAAGAGATTAACCAAAAAGCAATAAAAAAAGATTTTTTGATTCTAGGTAAAACTTTTTTATAAATAAAATAAATAGTAATAGGCAACATAATTTCTATAATCACCGTCCAATAAGAATTAAAAGAGGACATATCACCCGATTTCAAGCCCAGTCTACATCCAGACGTGACTGTAGAGTTGACCTGTATCAGGCTTCTTGACAGCCTTCTATAAGGCAAGTATTATGCCCAAGCAATACGTAAATTGGAATTTAAATTCCTAAAATTGGGATTTTAGAAATATTTTGTATTATTATTGTTTCTAAAGTCGTATGTTCTTTGTTGACAATACGGTGGCTCCAACGAAGGTCCTTCTGTTTCAAAGCCTTATCCAGTGGTATGTACAGAGAAGAAATTAATACTTAACTCTTTCCCTGTGTAAATTGTAATAAATAATAATTGTATATATAAAAACATTTTTCACAGCACATCAACATGAAAAGGGAAAGCGTAAAATGTCACCTTTCCCCGTTGTAATCTATACGGTGACAACGAGACTAGAGGGAATTAAAACCCCTAATTTGTGAAAGGTATGACAATTACGGTCTTCTTAAGTCAAAAATATCTTAGATGGGACTCAGGCAAAGGACTATATTAATAAAGTCCTGTAAACTAGGTTATGTGCCATAAAAAAGAATGGTTCTTTCGACAAAAATGCGGAATAGCCATTAGAATAATTACAGTGGGTACTGTGATTCATATAAACTTACGGGTTGGATAAGAGCTCTCTAGGGTTTTTTGTCAGCAGTTCAACGTTGGTTTAATAATAGAAACTTTTCTCTACGGTTTAGAAAACTGTCCTGATGAAGGTGAAAATCAACTGAATCACCGAAACGCTGCGTCGACCTCTGTTTTCTTCTTATTGTTGTTTTGATTGAATGTATAAAATATTTCTTTGTACAAACTGTATGAACTGTTTTTAAATTGTATGAACTGTTTTTAACTTGTGAAAAGTTTTCTTTTTATAATATGTACATGTAATAAATAGACACGAATATATTTTTTTAAACCGCTTGGTACTCTTAATTTTACATTTATTCGCTGACATAACTCTGCTCTTCCACCTGATTTTGTTAATGGTAATTGTTTAGATCCAAATGTGTTCCTAAGGCCTTCTTAATCTGGGACCTCTTGTTTTTTAATGTGTTCCTGGCTTGCCATGCAACCGGCTGCTCTACGTCCTTCTGCAGGGGTTTTCCTCTATCTCCAAGATGACAATTTTGTTTTTTGTTTGACGTTCTGTCTGCTGGACTCCTGTTTTGGGAGCATTTCAGCAGGCTTTGTTGCTGGAGATGTGCGGATAGAGTTGCTCGGGCCTAGTGGTTTAGGTCTTAGCCTCTTACCCTGACGGTTATGGGTTTGACTCCCATTGTTTCAATGGTTGTGTGAGCTCAGTTGTAATGTTAGAGCATGTCTGATTCTTTACAGCTTCTTTGCTCTACTTTAGTCCAACTGGAGCGATGTGGTGCCTTCCTCCAGCCAGGGTGGGCTGTATAGATTGCCAGGCTTACAGTGTCTGCTCAGGGTTCCACTGCTCGCCCTGCATGGCTCAATGCGTTCAGCCTGAGCAGGTGCCCGGTTTATGGTAGCTTGTTTGGTCTGTGTATAGTTGTTTGTGGATTTTGGCCCATGGGTGGCATTCTTCCATTATGGTGCAAGTGCTGAAATTTTGATTCTGATGCTTTGTCCAGTGGGATTCCCCAGGAGCCAACGAGAGGGGAAGTGTGGCAGGTTTTATCATTGCACAGTTGATCTACTCGCACAGCCAGAGGGCTGCTGTGCTTTTCGTCGGCCAGGTGGAGTATTTCTCTGTAGTCATGGTTCCAGCTGATATACTGCAGCTATGCATCAGAGTCCTGTCTTGGGGGTCTCATGATGAGTTCACCTCTATGGCTGTGGTCAGTTTCGGTCTGTATCTTCTTGGGGCCTTGGTCTCCCTTAGATTAGAGTGGTGGATTAGAGTGGTGAATCGTTTGGCGGTGCTGCCGACGTTTGAGTCTACAGTAGGTAGTTCTAGTCCCAGCATCTGCTCTGCATTCTGTGTTTCTGGGCAAATTGATCTTTACCTGGGCTTATGGAAAGTGGGTCTGCCCTCCTGGTCAACGTGTGGTCTAGTGATCTTAGATAGTGCTCCTATGCCCGTGGGCCTTGTTTCACTCAATGTGAAACTGCACAATGCATTGTTTCAGCAGTTTATTTATTCTGCATTTATAGAGCGCCTGGTTACACCACTGGTGTGTCCCTGCGCTATCAGCTCTATCTAACAACTCCGGAAATCAGCACATCAGAGGACGTGGGGAGCCAAAAACCACTAAAAGTTGAAAGAGCCACGTTTTTAATTTTTTACGGAAGAAGCTCTCTGATGGTTCCTCACAGAGGGACAGGGGCAGGGCATTCCAGCTTTTTGCTGTCAGGTAGCCAAAAGAACGCGCACCCATTCGTGCTTCCTTTATCCTGGGAACTTTCACCAGGTGAGTCCCGGTGGATCTAAGATGCTGTTCAGGATTATAGGGAGTTAGAAGGTCCCGCATAAAATTGGGCTTTAGCCCTGCAAGGTGCGGTGGCAGAAGCATAGTGCCTTGAATGAGATCCGTTTCTGAATGGGTAGCCAGTGTAGTGAGTCCAGCGCTTTCTTTGAGGATGCCGTTCCCCGCAGACTCAAGACCAAGCGAGCTGCTGCGTTCTGGATACATTCCAGCTTATGGAGAACCTTTTTGGTTGCACCCAGCTACAGCACATTTTCATAATCTAGTTGTGCGGTAATGAGAGCGTGGGTCAGGGTTTTCCTAGCCGACATACGGAGAATGTCAAGAGTTTGAGTCTTCAGGATTCCGAAGCACCTGCCTGCAACTTTCTTGATGTGTCTCTCAAAGGAAAATGTGGAATCTATCCAGACTCCCAAGTTCTTCACCTCTGTCTCAGGGGTGGGAACCGGGCCTAAGATTGATGGCCACTAGGCTGAGGACCAAATGGATGGAGTGTTCCCTATTATCAGTATCTCGGTCTTATTACCATTTAGTTTCAGGCAATTGCCTGTCATCCAAGAGGCCAGATCTTTTAAGCAGTCTGCAAAGCTACTGGCTGCTAGCACCGAATTCGGAGCCAGGGTGACCACTAGCTGCATGTCATCTGCATATGACACTTTTGTGACACCATGTTTTTCCACAATGATAGCTAAGGGGGCGACATATAGATTGAAAAGAGTAGGACTCAAGATTGAGCCCTGAGGCACCCCCTGCACTAAAGTGATGTGTTCGGAGATATGTGGAGGTTTTGTCACAGTTAGTTGTATCCGTTCTGTTGGGCTTACACCATGATTAGTTTGGCTCCTTTTTTCGGGTAAACTGAGTCTCTTCGGCCTTGTGGTTAAGGTCTTGGACTCTAAGGGTGGTGATTCCTGTTAAAGCATTGCTGTCTCTGCAGCCCTATGCCTGGGGCATTGCACAGAGTTGTATAAAGTGTTTCAGTTTTTGAGTAGAGATGCCTCGGCTAGGGTCTATGTTTTTTCGGTTTGCAGTTTGTGTCCGGGCGATGTTTAATGCTGCAGTCACTAGTACTTTGTCTTCCATGTGCTCGCTTTGCGGGCTTAGGTCCAGTTAGTGTTTGGTCTGGATTCTGCATCATCTGATACACAACTCATTTTTACCTTCTCCAAAAACACTACGGCTGACCAAATCAAATTCCAGGAAGATATCCTGGCTATATCAAACTGGTTGTCGCAGAACTATCTCCAGCTAAACTCATCTAAAACAGAGATACTTCTCATAGGCAACGAAACACAGAAATGGGACAAACATTGGTGGCCCCTTACATTAGGACCTCCCCCCCCTCCTAAGGAGGTAGTCAAAAATCTGGGCGTGATGTTGGACAATTCACTCTTGCTGGAGACTCATGCCAAAAGAGTGGCAGGGACCTGTTACAGTTGCCTACGCTCTCTCAAACCTATTCTCGGTTTCTTTGAGCCTCACACTCGTCAGATCATAGTCCAGGCCCAAGTCTTATGCCATCTAGACTATTGCAATGCTCTCATGCTTGGTTCTAACCTGACAGTAATAAATAGGCTACAAAGAGCCCAGAATGCTGCCGCCCGTATTTTGTTTGCACTACCAAAAACCTGCCATACCTCTCCTATTCTTCGACGCCTGCACTGGCTGCCGATCAAACGCATCCAGTTTAAAACTCTATGCCTTACCCACAAAATCCTGTATGGTGTTGGCCCCCAAACTCTGCAGGGACTCTGTTCCCTTTATGCCCCTACGCGTGCCCTCCGCTCGGCGGATCCATTTCTTGCCCGCACAATTAAGATCCGGAGGAGTAGAGCTGGTGGCCGCTCCTTCAGGTATCTGACCCCTAAGCTTTGGAATTCGATCCCTCTAGGGGCTCGGACCACTGCTAACCACATGCTATTTCGTAAACAGATTAAAACCTGGCTGTTTTCCTCCATTTAAACTCACTCTTACCTGCTGCGCTGTTCTGCCCTCTGGTATGTCCACAAGCGCTGGGACGCCCCGTTGCTGGGGTAGCCATGCGCTATATAAACAGATTTAACATAATATAACATAACATCTGCTGGGTCCGTTCCAGTGCGGCATATGGTGCCTGGTGGGTAGTTCATCCCTGGGATGTTCTGGCGGACATTCTGTCATTTAGGCATCATTCTGAGCTTGGTGCCGCCTCCAGTAGAGGGGGCTGCTGGAACCTTCTTTTCTGTATTTTGCTCCGCCTATGGCACTGGCTGTGCCATTCTACCCATTGTTTTTGGTGGTGATCTTGGATTTGGGGGTTGGGGGACCGGAGCGTGTCCTTGTTCCACGATTTCCTCACAAGTCCTTGGCGTTGGAAGGAGTAGGGACATTGTTGTCCTGTTCTGCCCCGATTGTTTCCATTTTGGCAACTCTTTTTGGCTGATCCTCTTTACTCCGGGTGTCTGTTGACACCATCAGATCTTGTGGTTCACGTGTTGGGTGGTGGCCTGCAGTGTTCTTTCACGGCCTCTTGTTGGTACTCGGGATGGCGGTGACACCTCAGTTCTTAATGTTTGGGTTTTTTGACCCTGGCATAGGCCTTGACTGTGGGTTCCGAGGTGTCAGATGTCTTGGTCTCGGTGGGCCTATGTTGTAAACAAATGGAAGTCCGGACTTCTAGCGTAGATTAGTTAGGTTCTTTTATTTGAGTTGTTACAAGAAGTTAAGAGGAAAACCCCAGCAGGAGCAGCTGCCCAGCTGCTCAGCCCATACCCAACTGACACTCACAGACATCCAACATTCCATTCATCCAACATTCTACGCCACACTCATCCTGGCTGAGCAGCAGGTAAACATAAGTTACAACAGCCTACTGGCTAGTTTCCTGGCTAATGTGTTGGCGGCTGTACTGTGGCTGCAGCCGTTTTATCCTCCTCAGCAATGCTGCCCCACGGTTCCCTCTGTCTCCAGTCCAGGTCGGCATCCTTCCAGGATAGGTGATTCTCCAAGTCCTGCAGTCCGGTTTCTATGCATGTGGTAAACCTTGGTCTCGCTAGGATGCCGGGGTTGTCCTGTGATTCCTTTGTGCGGGGTCCTGTTCCTATTCTTTCAGTAGGGTGCAAGGTTCCTCCGGGTATGGCTGGCAGCAGGTCTTCACCACCTGGGTGAGCCCTTGAGTCCGCACTCCTGGTAGTCCTGTGGAAGCAAGTCTTTGGGGTGGTTGGTATCGTTGGGTTCAAGGGTGTTTGGCCGGTGTGGGTTCTGTAGCACCTTAATGACTGGATGGGCTCCCCTGTTGGTTGTTCTTCGTCTGCTGGGGATTTCCTTCTTCCCGGCTGTTGGTCAATAGGATTTCTCTTCCCCTGTATTGTTCCCATGTGCAGCCACTGCTGGTTCTTTGGTCTTCTCTTGGCTTCTTAGTACTTGCATGGTGGTCACGCCTTTGTTCCTTCTTGGGATCAAGGTTTTTTCAGGCCTGTTCCGGACGGTTCTGGGTCTAGTGTGCCATCGCCAAGACTCATGGGTGCTGTAGTTTCCTTTGCATCTGCAGGCTCTATTGACGGCTCCTGTTTTGTTACTCTCATTTGGGGGGGGTTGCTTTTTTCCCCCCTGCGTGTTTGACACACTTGGATGGTTTGGGGGTTGGATGCCCTGCTGTGTCCTTGGCCGTTAGTGTTCTGCTGGCTCTTATATGGTCCCTCGGTGCCTGGTTCACACTGCTGTGGGTATCGATGGAGGGTCTGGAGTGGTGGCTTCCATTGGTTCAGTCTCCCCTGAGGTTTCCGTGCCTCCTGGTGTCCTCTCTGGCAAATCTCAAGTTCACGTTTTGGTAATTGCACAGGGTAGCTTCCTGTTGCGGGGTCTCTCAGCCTAGGTCTCCTCTTCTGGGCTGGCATACGGAAGGTTTCTGCCGGGTCTTCTGCTCGACAGTGGATGCTGTTTCGGGCTGCGTGTGATCGATTGCATGTAGCTCCACTTTCTGTGTTCTGCCTTAGGTGTTGGAATCCCTCCAGATTGAGTTTCTACAGCTTTCCGGTCCCCTTTGGGGTGTCTGGTGATCGATCTGAATCTGGTCTCCAGGGTCTTTAAGGGTTTATCCTATCTATGTCATTTCCCTCAGGTGGTGTGCCCCTCATGAGATTTGCAGGCTCTCGAGTATCACCGTTTGTGCCTCTGTCGTCTGGTGGCGGTACGGTCGGCTCGCCGACCTTGGGTCCTTATCTCGTTGTCTTGCCTGTTTACCCTCTTTCATGTGTTTGGGTCAGGTTTTTGGCTCTACAGTTCTGTCTACTGTTTTGGGAATGTACTGTCTTTACTTTTTGTTTGCATAATGTAAAGAAAGAGGCCCCTGCTAAGAGGTAATGTTCCTTAATGCAGGGCTAGAATAATTCAATGTAAATACTTAAGGCAACATATACAAAACAATCATATTACAATCAATATAATGCAAATGACAAATAAACAAGAGAAAGAACCAACATGACTGTATTTTTTAGAAAATTACAAAAGTTATTTTACTAGAATTCTTTTTAACAAAAAATAAAATGGAATAACTCATTCACGCTGATCGATTTATGTCTACATTCATATAGTCTCATGTACTCTAAGCACTTTTAAAAACATTGTCCATTCTCATTGTTGTTCAATTGTGATTTTTGTAGACAAAAAGGTGTGGCACAATTTATATATGACAGTGGTCTTCTACACGCGTTTTGGCACAGGGAAGTGCCTTCGTCAGGACGAGAGGGCCACAAAGCTTGGACAATGATATCTGGTTTATGTCCAATGTATCTGTGCTGAGTCTACTATTGTTACAGCACCGTATTTCGTACTGGGAATACCTGGGAGGACTAGTATGATGATACTGATTAGGTCTTGACTCGTACCTCGGGGATGTCAGTGCTATGAATTGGTGACAATATATTCTTTGATTAAAACGTCCATGGCTTAGAGCTCATGATGATGGGCTCAATGCGGGATGACGATTATATTTCTGCTCGATGCTGATTGTCGGATGTGGGATTCAGTCACACGCCGCTATTGCGTTTTTGTTTTACCATTTCTGTGCATTTTTTGTAGTATATCTCATCAGCATTAAATTATACATTTCCCCTGGCCTTTTTTGGCTTGGTATGTCTTGTTGTGTAATGGAGATACACGAGAGGGACGAGGAGGTAATTATTCTGTTACTTAATGAAAATTGCATTGCTCCGTGCCCTACTCTTGCTTTTCTCTATTATGGCCCTGCCTCCCTCCCAGTTCTCAGGTCAGCTATGTCTACGGAAACTTGGAAAATACAGGAGGTGTGTAGGGGGCAGTAACTTTCTATAGGGGTAGGGGGTGTGTCTACAAGAAACAGGCCTCATTGCGTAATGGAGATAAGCGAGAGTAGGACACAGAGTAATGCAATTACTGGTAACTAATAGACGCATCTCTGAACAGATTTACCACTCCAACCATTGCAGGTATACTTGGGTGAGGGTCCAGAAAGGTTTTTTTCTAGGGCTGGGGTGCACTGCCTTACGGTGACGCTAATACTCAAAGGAGTAGGAATTCTTTGAAAAAGAATGAGGTGCAAAAGGGCGAGGGGAAAAAACTTATAACCCCTCAGTGGAGTGACAATCTCGATTGGCACTGTAAGAGTACAAAAACAGAAAGCCCATGCACACTCTAAAATGGGTTAAATGAAATTCAAACATAAATCAAATGCAATAATGGAGACAAAGGCATGGAAAATACATTCGCAGTTGTGTTAATTCAGAATAATAACAACAGGTTTGTCCTTGGTGTGAGGTGTCTTTAATGTTCAGACACATGAAGAACCAGCCGGCACGTGTTTCGGCGTGTATGGCACAGGCTGCCTATGACTCTTCAGGGCTGTACAAGATTGGAAGGGATCCGAAGGTCGCTCAGTCTGTGATAATTCCAACCCGACAGGGCTCTGGACCGTAAAAGGATGAATGGTTCAGGACAAGTTCCTAAAACTCTTGCTGGTCAATCAAGATATGATATGCGAAGATATAGACGTTGATATTGCTTCCGATCATTGAGAAAGAAGCGTTGTAAACATTGTTGTTAGGCGAAAATATATATATATAACCCCTCTGGATTGGGTGTGGGTTAGGTAGGACTGTTAGGCGGGTGAGTCCTGCAGTCGTGACGTCGTAGGCAGACTGTGCCATACACGACGAAACACGTGTATGGAATGTATTTTCCATGCCTTTGTCTCCATTATTGCATTTGATTTATGTTTGAATTTCATTTAACCCATTTTAGAGTGTGTGTGGGCTTTCTGTTATTGCAGGTATACTTGGCTATCCCTTTTAAAAGGGCACACAAATATACATAATTGTAACATGCTGTTAGCAGACCTATCACTCTGGAGGGTCCACTGTGACCTCTCATCAGGACTGACTTTTCATCATGACTGACTTGGAAGGTGTTGAGATTTCATTTGAAGCTCTGATTTTGAGGTATGTCCCCGGTGTTCAAGATCAGTGGCATAAGGCACATCCATTATGAATGATATATATTTTTTGGTAGCCTCTTGAATGGTGAGAACCGTAGCCTAGCCTAACCCTGACGCAGCTCTAGTCTACAGCACACATACCTTGTACTCCTGGACAGCTTCTTGTATGGGGAGCACCATGTGAGGCTTGTGATCACGTGACACGCTGCAAACTAGACAGATGGGCTCCTGGTCATCTTCACAAAAGAGTTTCAGTTGCTCTTCGTGTTCTCGGCACAGATTCTCCTTCTGGGGGGTCGCAGTCGATACCTGAAGATGTTTGGCGATTTCCACCACATTCCCTAGTTGCCAATTGGGCCGAAGTGTTTTGGTCTCAGCGACTGCTCTACACTGAGGGCAGGGGAAGGCTGCCTGCAGCCCCTCCCAGCACTGGGTGATACAGGATAGGCAGAAGGTGTGTCCACACTCCACAACCATGGGCTCTGTGAAATATTCCAGACAGATGGAGCAGATGGCCTCCTCCTTCAGGCTCTGGAGATGAGCTGCAGCAGCCATGTTCCTGTCGGAGAGGAAGAGGTCAAGTTATGTTTCATTCTCGCACCTTGTGAAGTGGGGGTGTCTGTCTCACTCGCTCTCCTTATACATTTTCTCACTTTCACTGGCTCTGCACTCCAAGAAATATAATCTGGAAATGCCTGCCGCAAAGCAGGGAGTGTCCTTGCCTGAGCTGGGGCTACGTGTTGCAGAGCAAGGAGTATACGTGAGCTCAGTGTCAGCCTATGTGTGCAGCTAGAATGAGAGTGTGTACAGCAGTGCTGAAAGTGTCAGCCAATTCACTTAAGAGTGGGTGTGCGAGTTCAGCCTATATGGGAGTGCGGCTGAGCTGGGAGCTTGTGCAGCAGTGCTGAGGGTGTTAGCCTATGCACTCAGTGTGTGTGCGCGGCTGAGCTGTGTGTGTGCAGTACTGCTGTGTGTGTAAGCCTATTCATTCAGACCGTGTGTCCATAGCTGCCAAAGTTTTAGATTGCTTATTTGTAACATTTCTGTGTTATCTACGTGGTCATGTGTGGCATTTGATTGCCTTGTGACACTGAGGCAAGTAGAAACAAGCAGTTGTGCTTGGCACCATTGTGCACAAATGCACATACACTGAATGCAAACTGAGTAGAAATGCCTGCGTGCCACCGTTTGTTTACTTGGGAGCTAGGAGTTGCCGCCTAGAAGACATAATGCTGCTTCAGAAACAAATTTAACTTTACTGATGTTATAAGGAATATATTCATATGAACATGGAGCTGTTAATAAACTTTAGGCTAACACATAGTCAAGTGGAAGTGTGAGGGGTTGCAACACCATCAAAACACCTTTATAAACAACCCTGGGCCATAGATGCATATCAACCATTACTGATTTGCTTTACTTATTTTGTACTCTTAAACACTAGCATATCTACAACTACGTGGTTTGTGTTTGAGAGTTCTAACAGCAATGTCAACACATGCTTATTTTAGGTCTTAAAAAAAATTGGCCTTTATTTATGTAAACTGTTCCTACGGCGGGTTACAGGTTTCATTCCGTTCCCAAAATCGATTACTTAAAAGTGACTTTCTCGCTGGAAGTACTACGGTCAACCAAGAGCGCCATAAAGCCGCGGTACACATACCACCCTACAATGAATAACTTGTCTTACCGTATACTGGTCCCATCACACACAGCCCTTGCAGCGCGCTTCCTCTTCGGTGCCATTCTGCGGTGCTCCTCTGTCCGCCTGCTCCACAATTATGTAGGCCTCTGATGCAGGCGCGGCTCCACTACTGTGTGGGGCCTTGAGGGCGGCCTCAAGCTGGTGATGTCTCGCGGTCGCAGCTATCACGGCCCAGTCAGTCACTCCAACATGGACTCCTTTGATAAACAAGGACGAATGAAAAACGGATGAAGAGAGAAGCGCGAGGTGCTCAAATGCAAGTGCGTATATGGAGGCAGAAATCCCAGGAGGCGAGGGTGGGCGTGGCTACAGAATTTAGACCGTCCAATCAGTCACGGAATGGGAAAGCCCAGAATGCAAAGCGCTTTCCTAAAAAGGATTGTATTTATTTATTTTATTTTATTTAATGCGATTTTATATAGCGCGAACATTACCCGAAGGTGTCAGAGCGCTTTACATAAGAACCAGTTGCGATACATAAAGACTCAGGATTACGTGCGTTGCATAAAAGATACAAACAGAAAAAAATTGCAAATGTACAAGTTATAGAGTCACACTTGGAGGAGCATTCAAGGAAGGGATACGAATGGATATACTCTAAGAGTCACATAGGAATGGTAGAGAGTACAAAGGTCTACTGCATATACTAGTGATTAGAGTTATCTCTATATACATAGGGAAGGGATACGAATGGATATACTCTAAGAGTCACATAGGAATGGTAGATAGTACAGAAGTCTACTGCATACACTAGTGATTAGAGTTATCTCTATATACATAGGGAAGGGATACGAATGGATATACTCTAAGAGTCACATAGGAATGGTAGAGAGTACAAAGGTCTACTACATATACTAGTGATTAGAGTTATCTCTATATACATAGATATACAAATAGTAGATTTTCTCAGGTCAAGACCCAAAAAACCAGGAGAGCAGAGTTCCATTAAGTGGGGTCGGAGGGGGGATGCAGTCGCAACACCAAGCACCAAGGGAGGGTGGGAGGGATACAAAGGTATGGAGAAAAGGCAAATCAGAAAAAGGAAGAAACATTTAAGGATCGTCAAGGGGGAAACAAGGGAAAATGCAGAAAGTTATGTAGATCTTCTTCAATATTCAGTCCGATTGGGGATTTTACAATCTAAAGTTAATATACATGCTCTCCAGCCTCCTTAATGCTTTAATCCTTTTTGCCACACAGGGCTACTGGGACACTTGAAGCACACTGTAGCTTTGTCTGTGTTGTTGGCGAACCTTGGCTCCTGGTGCTTGGGGCGGGGCCTCTGTCACATCAGGGCTTGGCAGGCCTTCAACTGTGCCACGCAGATGCCTTTATTATAGAAGTGGCTACCCAAAACAAGCATTTGCAATGCAATAGGTCTTGCATCAGTGAGCGTTAAAGCTATTACCATTGTAAATTATGTTTTCTACCTATGTGTTTTATTTTAGAGTGCAGTGGATGGATATGACGTGGAGTGGAATTATGTGGTTGTATTGTTAGTGGTGTAATTGTGTGTTGTGTAGTATATAGTGCAAAGTCGACTCAGAGGTATTGGAGTGCTTTACATGAGCACCAGTTACATTACACAAGGACACATCCACTTTGGGTAGGCATGAGGAGATTGAGTGATTTGCCCAGAATCACAGAATGTTGAAGTGATGCTGAGACTCGCGCCTGGTTCCTCAGCTACAAATTCGGCAGCTCTGGCTGTTCTTTCAATGGAAAGGTCACTGTCATCAAGAGCGCCGAGTTCTCCATCTTCAGCACACTGCACTTTATATGCTCAGCACTAAAGATGCTGTCGAATAAAAAGCCAGTGCTGAGTTACGTCTTTTTTGAGGACATGATTAAGAACTTGTTAAAAAGTGAACCCGACTAAATGGAAATAAACGCTAACATCTACTCAGCCAGCAAAATTCCATGTCACACTGTGAAGGATTTGCTAAACAAGCGGTAAAGCCAATCGGTTGGGCTTTGGAATAATGAAATACTTTTATATGCTTCACTGACAAACAATGACAGATTGGGAACTGCAGTGGTAGCTTTCCTAAAACACACATCACTGCATGACCCATCCATTTTCCACAAAAGGAGAGGAAGATATGAACACCATCAGGTCGGACTGACGGCTCAGGGATCCCTGCATGAAGAGATATGTTTCTCGCAGCTGCTGCCTCTGTCCAACCGGAGGGTGCCTCGCCCAGGGGTCATCCCAACTGGAGTCCTGCACAACAAACCCATGATGTGACTGTTTGGTCCGAAGAGTCGGCAGTGGAGAACTGGTCTCTCTGTGCGTCTGATATCAGGTTAGTCTGTTTCAGTTTTATGTGGATGTGGTACCATTGTAAATTGGTTTTGTTTCAGTCTTAGGGTTGTTTTGGTAAAAAGTGTTTGCAAATACTTTGCCAGGTAAAATAACGACTTTGTTTTTCTTTTCTTTGCAATGCCTGGTTGTGAGAAATTGGCCTGGTATATGATGTCCACTATTCTAGTGGGCACCTTGCACCAGTCCAAGCAACCCTTAAGGTGATGGTTGTAAAGTCAACCTTATAGACCAGCTATCCTAGTGAAGCATGGACAAAGCAGTCTTAGGCTAAAACTTCAGAGGGCATGTAAAGCCAGCTGTTTTACCAATTTGAATTCCTTGAATACCAAACGAAAGGACACCACACAAGGTATATATCAAATATATATGTATTTATTTCTAACACAACCCCTCTGACTTCTTTATGAGGTCAGAGTTCGAGATACAGCACAAGTTACTCAATTAGCATACTATAAGTTGCACAAATACAGTTTGGCCCTAGGGGCCACGCAAACCATATACTAAGAAAGTGGTATAAGGACCACTTCAAAAATAGAGAATAGGCCTAGGGCCTTTAGAATCGCTGGGGCTACACTATACAACCAAAGGTTAGGAAGTAGGAGGCCCACGGGAGGCGTGTGCAGTGTCTAAACACACACCCGAGTTCTCATAGACTTAGAATGGGAACGTAAAAGTTACAAAGTAGTAGATTCAGGACACTTCCGGTTGGACTAGGATAAATCCCCTTTAAACTAGGACACTAGGATAGTCAATACCCACAGGAGCACCGGAGTACTCGCGTTACCTCACCCAGGGAAGCTGGGTGCATAGGTGCCAAATCGTGTCGGGTTTCTTCTCTGTTTCCTATAGAGAGCTGCAAGAAGATGCTGCAGGCGACCAGGATAGAAGTGTCCGGGTGGATCGAGGATGAAGAGTACCTGAAAGCAGAGGGGACAGAGTCTGGGTCACTAGCCAGTGACCAGGAAGGAACCAGGACGGAACCAGGCGATGTCGAGTGCTTTCAAGTTGAAGAGGTGAAGCTTGTCTCTGCAGCCACGAGGACCAGGAGGCGTCGACAACGACCAGGAGCTGGATTCGAGCTGTCCCACGAAGGATCTCGCTGTTGGCGGTGTCGGCGTCCGGATTGGAGTCAACAAGCCTTGGCAAAGGCAAACCACGCAGGAAGTGAAGATGACCACAAGGGAGATTCTTCAGTCTTCTAGTTGCAGTAGAATGTCGAAGGTCCAGAGTTTTGTTTCAGAGTTTCAGTTCAGGATAATCTAAAGTCTCTAGACTCAGCTCCTACCTATATACCAATCTGGGGGGCTGGATTACCTGCTAGGTCCCTCCTATGGGTGGGTCCAGGGAAGGGGGTGGTTACACCCCTTTCCCTTTGTCCAGTTTCGCGCCAGAGCTGGGGCTGGAGTGCCCCAGCAACTGGTTTGAACCGGGCTATGCGTGGAACACCTGTGTGCCCCAGGCAGTGTCTCATTTCATTCAGCCCACCCTGCCCCAATACGCTAAGGCCTGTCTGGGGAGGTGCTAGCACCTCCCAAGGCAGGAAATCTATTGTCCAGGCCTCCCTCACTAGAAGGGCTCCCAGCTGCAGGAGGTCATACTCGGGTCTGTGGCAGCAGCATCTTTTGTGATGCTGAGGCTCAGTATAACTTTAACCGGGTAAAGGTACAACTAAATGTCTTCTCCCTCTAGAAGGGTGGAATGCTACCCCCGTCGCCAGAACTGGTGAGGGGGTAGTATTCCAAAGCGTATGACACCTTACACGACATGTATCGATAAAGCCAAACCAAAGTTAGCAATAACCGCGAGGATTATAATGCACTTAAAAGTATATGGTATGGCTATATCATAGAACAGCTATAAGGACATGGTTCCGAAAGCTGCAGACAGGCTCAGCTCATGCTAGAGCCCCATCTCACATAAAACCAAGCACTCTGCCTTCTGGAATGTTAAGGCCTGCCATAGGAGTGACTTATAGGTCGAGGCTCTCGATTGACAACCAGCGCCATCTTGGGTGTGGGGATCAGCCGTCCACTAGTGAACGCCATTTTCTATCGCGCTCTAGTGGCTGGCTGGCTGCATTCGCCTGCCTATTTAGGACGGGGCTTTGCAGGCGCGCGGCGAACTAGACTTGAATTCTCAGACCTCACACTGACCTCCTGACTGTGGGGAAGCTGCGGTAGGATCCTGATATGCGCAACAAAAACGAGCGAACTGTTCTTTTTAAACTATTTTTAATTAAAACATTGTGGCTTTGCTACTATTTTAGACCCACTTACTTGCACTCTAAAAAAAATTGCACCTCACCTGCTGCTTAGCGGGACTCTAACCCCCTCGAGGCATTCGATTGACAACCAGCGCCATCTTGGGTGTGGGGATCAGCCGTCCACTAGTGAGCGCCATTTTCTATCGCGCTCTAGTGGCTGGCTGGTTGCACTCGCCCGCCTATTTAGACAAGGCTATGCAAGCGCGCAGCGGGCGTGCCGAAGGCGTGCCAGTAGCGCCATTGGCAAGCCCGTCTGCGCCCGTCCGCGCTCAGTGCCAGACACACTGCCCGGCAATACAGAGAAGAAGGTAAGACAACCTACTCAAGGGAACATTTATTGGAAATAGGCAAGAGGGAAAGTAGGGGGGCACCACCACTGTCCACCTAAAGTAGGTCAGGTTAAAAATCCCTTGAACTGTGGGATGATTAACAACAGATCCTTAGTAAAGCATCATTTGAAAGTATGCTGTATGATAGAAGATATGGATCTGGATGCTCTCTTCTTAACAGAGACCTGGACCAGCCCTGACTCTGCTGTAGAAATGGGATTTGCCTGCCCCGGGGGATATAAAGTTTTTCATAAACCCAGGCCCGCGGGGAGGGGAGGAGGGGTTGGGGTTATCTTCAAGGAGGAATGGAACTTTGCGCCGCTAGAGATAGATGACGTAAAAGGAATTGAAATCCTGGGCTTCTCATTGCAGGAGGCCAAAGGTAGGCTGCTAACAGGAATGATCTATTATAGACCCCATGGGCAAGGTACTCACTTCCAAGCACTTTTTGATATCATCACAAATCTGACCCTAACCCACTCTAGAATGGTCATAATGGGTGACTTCAATCTATGGGATAACGGAAGTCTGGGCAGCCACCTGAGAGACTTGAGGAATACCTGTCTGAACCTTAATCTACACCAACTGGTTCAGCAACCCATTCATCAAGGGGGGCACGTGTTGGATCTCCTGTTCGCTACAGAGACTGAGACAGAGGTGATAGATGTACTGCCACAAAGCTGGACTGACCACTATTTAGTCCATTTTAGTATTAAGGTTCTTAGTTCCACGTACAATGACGACTGTCCGGTGTCTTACAGAAGGGGAAGAGAATGGGCCAAATTGGGAAGAAATAAGAATTCGCAGATCTTTACGAATGTAAATCTTTTTTCCCCCTCCACTTCCATAGAGGAGAATTATAAAACATTTTGTAATCACATAGCCAGTACTCTGGATCCAATAATCCCTGTAAAAAGCCTTAAAAATTAGAAGAAAGCCTCAGCCCCCTGGTATAATGAGGAATTGAATTCACTGCGCTCGACATGTAAGAAAGTTGAGAGAAAATGGAGGAAGACCTACTCTGACCCAGATAAGAAAGCCTTGAAATCTGCGTTAGCTATATACAAGACGGCTATTATTAAGTCCAAATCAGATTTTTATGCTAATTCTATACTACAAGCTTCAAATAGCACTAAAGCTCTGTTCAAAATTGTCAAGGACCTCTCCTGTCCAACTGGCATGAGCAAGAAGGTAGCTGCTTCGCAAGAACTTTGCGAGGAGATTGCTGCTGATTTTAAAGAGAAAATTGCCAAAGTTGTCTTCATCCCAATGATACTAGTGACCTGGACAATCCTATCCAGAGGCCGGTTGAAGTGGTCCGGGTGAACACCTCCCTGGACAATTTTCCTGTCCTCACGGATGACTCCTATAACAATTTGGCTAACAGTGTGTCCTCTGGCTCCCCACTTGACCCCCTTCCACGTAAAATCTGGAAAACTATTGGCCAAGAAACCTTCCCTTGGCTGCAACAGATCTACAGCCAATCCTTGGAAGTAGGAATTGTTCCAGAGGCGTGAAAGCTGGCGGTAGTGACACCTCTGTTGAAAAAACCCTTGCTAGACCCTAAGACACCAGCAAACTTCAGACACATCTCCCTCTTGCCTTATCCAATCAAAATCTTGGAAAAAGTAGTCAGCAAAAGTCTTTCTTGCTATCTGGAAGACAACCATCTGCTGGACAGGGACCAATTTGGGTTTCGCCCAGGTCACAGCACTGAGACAGCTCTGGCAACCGTATTAGATAACCTACGAATGCGTGCGGACAATGGGAGTGACACCATTCTAGTGTTACTCGATATGTCAGCCGCATTTGATACGGTGAGCCACGCAATATTGGTGGAAAGGCTGGAGAGTATAGGGGTGTCAGGGCGGGCCTAACAATGGTTACGGTCCTACCTATCAGGAAGACAACGGATGGTGACTCTGACACCTTTTACCTCCAGTAAGTCTCCAGTGCACTATGGGGTACCGCAGGGCTCTGCGATCAGTCCCATCCTTTTTAACATCTATTTACAGCCCCTGTTCCCCATTATCAAATTCTTTGGTATTCACCTGGTTAATTATGCCGACGACACTCAACTGGTGTTCTCCCTTGAGGAGAAGCAAGCAGTATCGATGGATACGTTCCAGGAGTGTATGCGTCAGACTGCTGGATGGCTAAAGAGTAACTCTCTACAATTCAATGGAGGGAAGACAGAGGTGGTATACTGCCCCACGGCCAGACTGTCCCAACATTTACCTCTGGAGTTTAGGCTTACACCGGAGGAGGAGCCTCTGGCTCCAGCCAAAACAGTGCGCAATCTGGGAGTCTTGGTGGACAGTAGCCTTCAAATGGAGTCGCAGACTCACAAAACTGTTGGCGTATGCCTTTCTTTAATGCGCATGCTACGACAGATCCTTCCACTACTCCCTAAAGACTTGCGCTCCCTTTTAGTGAGGAATATAGTGCTGAGCAGGCTGGACTACTGCAATTCCCTGTATCTTGGAGCACCGCGATATATCTTCTAGGGGTTGCAGAGAGTCCAGTCTATGGCAGCGAAGATGGTGCTAAATAGGCAACGCAGATCCTCCACAATGTTGGCTCTGAGACCTTCATTGGTTGCCTATTAAGGAAAGGGTACACTTAAATCACTCTGCATTGTCTACAGAGCTGTGCATAACTCAGGTCCTGTCCCACTGCAAGAGAAGTTTACCTGGTATAATCCCAAAAGGCAGCTCCGCTCCTCTAGCGCAAATCTGCTGACGACCACCAGATTTAGGCGCTCCAAGATGGGGGGAGGGCCTTTAGTGTGGCAGCCACTCATTTATGGAATGAGCTGCCCCAGAATATCAGACAAGCTAACTCTCTGGCCGAGTTTAGAAAGAGCCTGAAAACTTGGCTCTTTCCTAGGATTGATCCTTAAGCATACTCCTACTGTTGACCCGGTCTGTGTCTAGGTCGATCTATTTAAGTCTGAGCGCCAGGATACCCGTAGGGTGGCAGTCGCGCTATATAAAAGCTTAATTCAATTCAATTCAATTCATGTGCCTATATGTAATGGTAGGTATAGGGATAACATACCTAAGCAAGGGGTGATTACACGACCTTGCCCCAGCTGAGTGATCAGCCAGTTGTGACAATGTGGATGGCCAGCCAGGGGTGGCATAATACATGCTGCAGCCCCTGGTAGGCCTTGGATGCACCTATGCCCTGGGTACCTAAGGTACACTATACAGGGACTCACAAGGTGACCCAATATCCAATTAGGTAGGTACCTAAAGTACATGGTATGAATTTAGAGAGAGAACAGCTGGGCTGTGGGTCTGATTAGCAGGCCCACAGCCACACTAGAGGAAAAAAACAGTAAATCACAGCAAAAAGTGGGGGTGACCATAGGAAGCAGACCCTACTCTCCTACACTGGTTTTAATAAATTCAGAGTTTGTGTTGAGGTTGTTGTTCTACAGATGCACGGTTGGCAGAATCCCAGCCTGCACCTCCTGAGGGCAGTCCTAATTATGATATGTATATAAAACATGGCTTGGCCCTATTATGTTTATTACATCTTGGCACAAATATACGAGGGACAATGCAGAGTTACTGTGGCCTTTGACAGGCTCCTTTGATGAACAAAAGATGGGATTTCTTCAAGAACAGTTGTTTAAAAGACGCAGTCGACAGTCCATGTTTGACTCCATTCATACTTGGCAGAAGGAGGCCAAACAGGCGATTAAAAATGGAAAAAGACGCTAGAAAGCGAGGTATGCAGACCCTTACACAGAAGGCTGTCGCTTATGATAACAAGAAGCAGGAAACAGGGATAGAATGTGCAGACAGGAGATTTTGGTTGCAAATTGATGGTCCTATATGGCTCAGGAGGACGTAAATACTTTTATGGAGACCCTAATAGATGCCCGACCCCCACCACCATATATTCCAGAACGGATATACCCTGTTGTTCACCATCAGCAACAACAACCTGCACCTGTCTCTACAAGTATCACACCTGGGAAACAGCCTTTTTGACGCAATCGTTACAACGCATACAATTACATCGTAGGACGTTGCAACGCAATAGGTGAGCAGCAGTGGGGAGAAGGAGTTGGATTTAACTCCAACATCTTCCCTACTGTTGCACACACTGGAATTGGAATAGAAAATGTATCTATTCCAACTTTCAGTGCTCCCCATCAGAAAGTCGGGGTAAAGTTTTGCGTTGCAACGGCATGCGATGTATTCGCATGCGTTGTAACGTCACATATTCATCAAACCTACCACCCCTGTTAATGTACCCCCTACTTCTTCTCTTTCATTCCAATTTCTGACTGCGGCAATACCTGTTACTCCTGTACCAGACATTCATCCTCTACTGTCACTTATTACTGACACACCAGTGCATGGTCCGGAAGATAGAGATTTGACCGGATTCAGAGAACGGTTAGGTCTTTTAATGCGATCCGGAGTGGGGGAGCAAGAGAAGAAAGTAATAGCAGACCAGGCAATACGGTGGGCTCGCAACCCAATTTACAGTCTTGAGGATATCTGGCAGGTAATGCAAGACTTTAACCCTTTTCTGCAGAAACATGCCCTTAAACACTTGTCATCCACCCTAATTGACCTCTGGCGCACACACCTCGAAATTCCTGTATAGGAATATTTTAAAGCTCTTGACTTGTAGAGGTAGACTGCATGATAAGAGTCCCACTAAATTAACTCAATTCCCAATGCAAGAGGTTCACCCCTTTTATCATCCGGAAATTCCTGAAGTGGTAGATCAACATGAAGCGGTTACCAGACCGGCTGTGGCTGCTCATTTTCAGGAACAATGGGTTTATACTCCATGGAAAAGGAGTGACGTTCTGGCCCTTAAGGCACGTTGCCTGACCCTAGGAAAAATACTACTGCTTACTACAAAGAATTGACAGAGGCTGCACCTTCTACTGTGATGAATGAATGAGTACGCACTTGTATAGCGCATGGCTACCCTGAGGCATCCCAGCGCTGCAAGACCACGGACAGAAGAAGACAATCAGTGGAACAAAAATGTCTTCAGTCGCTTCCTGAATACGAGATGATTCATTTCCAGCCTGATGTTATCTGGGAGTTTGTTCCAGCCCTTGGCTACAAGGAAGGAAAGCTGGCGGCCACCCATACGGGCTCGCTTCACCCTGGGTACCACCAGCAAATTTAGCTGATTAGATCTCAAGGATCTAGCGGCATGATGCCGGCAAAACAAGGGCTGGAGGATGGTAGGACCAACATTACTTATAGACTTGTGTGCCATACAGAACGTTTTAAACAAGATCCTTTCCTGGATCGGGAGCCAGTGAAGTGACCGAAGTGCCGCCTTCGCCGAACAGCATCTGGGAAGATTCATAAGCAGCCGAGCTGCACAGTTTTGTACTGATTGAAGAATTTGGATAAAACCAACTGGATAAACGGCATTTGCGTAATCCAGACACGATAAAATCAGCGACTGGACCAGCACGCGTCTGGCCTCAAAAGGTAGGAGGGACAGGACTTTCCTGAGGACCCTAAGCAGTCCATAGCAAGTCGCTGCCACCTTCTTGGCCTGGACCTGAAACCCCAAGGTGATGTCTAGCCAGACCCCCAGGCTCTTTATTTGGGTCTTTGGGGTGGGAGGGGAGCCCAGACAGTGCGGTCACCATGGGTCAAGGTTGATGGGAGCTTTATAACCCAGGAGCATGATTGCAGTTTTTGCCCTATTTAGCTTTAAAAATGACGTCGTCATCCACTCCAAAACCTTGGTGAGACAGGGGGTCAAGTTGTTACTCCCCTGATCTCCGGTGTCATCCCTTGCCAGGGAGACGACCAACTGCGTATCATCGGCGTAGGTGATAAGCTGAATTCCCCAGGGAAGCACCACCTCAGCCAGTGGACTCATGTAGATGTTAAATAAGGTTGGACTGAGAGAGGAGCCCTGGGGAACGCCGTGATAAAGTTGCAGTTGGTCGGATGATACCTCCTCCTCAAAGACGGAGAAAAATCTCTCCGCCAGAAAGGACTGTAGCCATTTAAGGGCCATTCCTTAGATCCCTGCCCGATGGAGGCGCTGAAGCAAAAGTGGATGATTAACAGTGTCGAAGGCCCCTATTTCCATGACCTCTTCCTCTAGTGGACGAAGCATTGTGCAAAAGCACAGGGCACTGGCTATGCCAGTGTATTTCTTCCTAGCAATAAGCGCACTTATTCTGCCCCAAAGGTGTCATGGGTGGCTGTCTTGCGCAGCAGATTTGCTTTTGGGGTCCCCGTCCCCTAGTGTTATTTCAATATGCTTGTTGCAGTATTACTTTTGTCTTCAGATACTGTAGATCGTTCTGACAATTATTTTGACAACACAAGGAATAGGCATTACTACGACGACTATGATCTCGATGATGTGACAGGATGTTTTTCAGCTAGGAAAGCCGGGGAACGGGTACAACGCCAGTTCATATACCTGTAGACGAGCATGGCCCTTATGTCAACATAGATCTGCAAGGATCTCCTAAGGAGTTCTTGGTTGATACAGGTGCCACGCAAAGCTCTATTTCTCGACACCTGGTCTCTGGGGTTCCCCTGTCTGACCATAATAATGTTTCAGTCAAGCAATCAATCAATCATTTGTAGAGCGCGCTACATACCCGTGAGGGTCTCCAGGCGCTGTGTGGGGGGGGGGGTGAGGGGGGCGGGGGGGGTTTGCTGCTACTCGAAGAGCCAGGTCTTGAGAAGTCGTCTGAAGGCCAGCAGGTCCTGGGTCTGACGTAGGCCGGTAGGGAGAGTGTTCCAGGTCTTGGCGGTGAGGTAGGAGAAGGATCTGCCGCCGGCTGTGGTTTTCCGGATGCGTGGAACTGTGGCGAGGGCGAGGATGGCTGAGCGGAGGCTGCGGTTGGGGGTGTAGAAGCTGAGTCAACCGTTAAGGTAAGCTGGTCCGGCGTTGTGTAGGGCTTTGTGTGAGTGGATGAGGAGTTTGAAGGTGATCCTCTTGTTGACTCTGCTAGTGACGAGGGCCTGGGTGACGGTTTTTCTCGTGTCGGAGGGGATCCACTTGAAAATCCTGCGGAGCATTTGGAGGGTGTTAAACCAGGAAGCGGAGCCGGCATTGACCTGCTTGGTCATGGAGAGGGCAGAGTCGAGGATGACCCCCAGACTACGTGCGTGGTTGGTGGGTTCTGGGGTGTTCCTAGCGATATTGGCCACCAGGAGTCGTCCCAGGCTGAGGGGGTGGAGCCGAGGATGAGGACCTCCGTCTTGTTTGAATTCAGCTTCAGTGAGTTTTTCAGGAGTACCAGTTCTAAGCCCCATCTCACGCCCCCTTGCCCTTACTGTTGGCCCTTTTACAGTGGATTCCCAATTTCTTTTGACTTCCAATTGTGGTGAGACTTTGATGGGCTTAGACCGACAAAAGAAGCTGCATGCTATCATATATTGTTCACCTGATGGCGTCTATATTACAATCGGCCCGTACGTGGGTACCAGTCCATGCCTATATAAGGATGCTCCCATTCCACCCGAACTTGATAAAGTCCCACACACGTTATGGGCAACTGGTGACACCGATGTAGGCTTGTTGCATATACCCTTAGTTTCTATACAGGTTAAGGACAATGCCATATTGCCCTGCATTCCTCAATAGAAAATCGTACAGTCAGGAGAACGAGCTCTTCTTGATGTTGTTCAGGACTTAATATGCAAGGGAGTCGTCGAAGAGACTACAGGTAACAAATGCGATAGTCCGATTCTTCCGGTCTTAAAAGGGCACCTCTAGACTCTCCTAATGGGCTAATGATATATATCAGTTCAGTTCAGTTCAAAATCTTTATTCGAATTGCAGAAATTCATAAAAGCACATATCTTAATACACAATTTATAAAAACCTATGTTCCATTAAAAATACAAAATTAGGGATAAAACGGACGAAGGTATTACTTTAGGCATTTTCCATCATCTTGCGAGCATGAACAGCAATTTTTAAACAAGCATTTACAATGCAACGGTTTCGCCTTTGCAAAAGTTAGAGCTATTGGCATTGTAAATGACAAAATTGTCATTTATGTGTTGGTTTTGAAAACAGATAAATAAATGGCATTGTCATTTACAATGCCAATAGCTTAATCTCTCGCAAATGCCACACACAGACCCACACCTACACACACACAGACCCACACCTACACACACACAGAGCCCCCCCCACACACAGAGCCCGCCCCCCACACACACAGAGCCACACACAGAGCCACACTTATGTCAAATAAAAATGTGATACCAGATCTTACGTAATCTTGTAAAGAAGCAGATAATATTTACAAGAGTCCTCTAATACTTCCCAAAGTTATATCCAGATTTCTTAGTGGTATTTACCGCACGCATGGCTGCCTTTACTGTTTGAAGATGCCCTCCAGGTACCAGACGTTAGAAACAATTTCTATCCAAGAACTTGGTAAACAAGTGGGGCCGGAGACACGGACAGCGGGAGGGGGGCGGGAACGGCACATGGACAGCGGGAGGGGGGCGGGAACGGGCACACGGACAGCGGGAGGGGGCCGGGAACGGACACTTACCTGCATTAAGTTGAAAAATATCAACTCGGAACACGGCCTGCAGTGCCACAGATTTTAGATCAGAATGGGATAACACTCAAATTGCGGGCAGTGGGAGAGAAGGATAAAAATAGTCGAATTTAAACTTTTATGAGCCAATGATGCTCAGCTGGCGAAGTGTGCTACACCCAGCGATGCCTGGGCTTGATAAATATGGGAACAACCGATGCACAAAGAAATCAAGCACGGCTGGTGGACACACACTGTTTTGCTCTCTTCTTTTGGAAACCATTCAAGCATTTTCCGGAACATTGGCAGATGTTTCACGTTTTGTCTGTGTTCCCACACTGTGTCAAAAAGAAATGTGATACCAGATCTTACGTAATCTTGTAAAGAAGCAGATAATATTTACAAGAGTCCTCTAATACTTCCCAAAGTTTTATCCAGATTTCTTAGTGGTATTTACCGCACGCACGGCTCCCTTTACTGTTTGAAGATGCCCTCCAGGTACCAGACGGTAGAAACAATTTCTATCCAAGAACTTGGTAAACAAGTGGGGCCGGTGACACGGACAGCGGGAGGGGGGGCGTGAACGGGATAAAAAAAAAGTAGTAAAAAATGCCGCTTACGTGCAAATCAAGGAAAGTGAAATCGCGCAGCCCACCCCTGCAAAGCACACGTTGGAAATGAAACAAACATGCCGAGACAAAAAAAACAAGAACAACCGCGAACATTGGCAGATGTTTCACATTTTGTCTGTGTTCCCGCACTGTGTCAAATAAAAATGTGATACCAGATCTTACGTAATCTTGTAAAGAAGCAGATAATATTTACAAGAGTCCTCTAATACTTCCCAAAGTTCTATCCAGATTTCTTAGTGGTATTTACCGCACGCACGGCTGCCTTTACTGTTTGAAGATGCCCTCCAGGTACCAGACGGTAGAAACAATTTCTATCCAAGAACTTGGTAAACAAGTGGGGCCGGAGACACTGACAGCGGGAGGGGGGGCGGGAACGGGCACACGGACAGCGGGAGGGGGGGCGGGAACGGGATAATAAAAAGTAGTAAAAAATGCCGCTTACCTGCAAATCAAGGAAAGTGAAATCGCGCAGCCCACCCCTGCAAAGCACACGTTGGAAATGAAACAAACATGCCGAGACAAAAAAAACAAAACAACCGCGAACATTGGCAGATGTTTCACGTTTTGTCTGTGTTCCCGCACTGTGTCAAAAAAAATGTGATACCAGATCTTACGTAATCTTGTAAAGAAGCAGATAATATTTACAAGAGTCCTCTAATACTTCCCAAAGTTCTATCTAGATTTCTTAGTGATATTTACAGCACGCACGGCTGCCTTTACTTTTTGAAGATGCCCTCCAGGTACCAGACGGTAGAAACAATTTCTATCCAAGAACTTGGTAAACAAGTGGGGCCGGAGACACGGACAGCGGGAGAGGGGGGCGGGAACGGGCACACGGACAGCGGGAGGGGGGGCGGGAACGGGCACACGGACAGTGGGAGGGGGGGCGGGAATGGGCACAAGGACAGCGGGAGGAGGGGCGGGAACGGGATAAAAAAAGTAGTAAAAAATGCCGCTTACGTGCAAATCAAGGAAAGTGAAATCGCGCAGCCCACCCCTGCAAAGCACACGTTGGAAATGAAACAAACATGCCGAGACAAAAAAAACAAGAACAACCGCGAACATTGGCAGATGTTTCACATTTTGTCTGTGTTCCCGCACTGTGTCAAGTAAAAATGTGATACCAGATCTTACGTAATCTTGTAAAGAAGCAGATAATATTTACAAGAGTCGTCTAATACTTCCCAAAGTTCTATCCAGATTTCTTAGTGGTATTTACCGCACGCACGGCTGCCTTTACTGTTTGAAGATGCCCTCCAGGTACCAGACGGTAGAAACAATTTCTATCCAAGAACTTGGTAAACAAGTGGGGCCGGAGACACTGACAGCGGGAGGGGGGGGCGGGAACGGGCACACGGACAGCGGGAGGGGGGGCGGGAACGGGATAATAAAAAGTAGTAAAAAATGCCGCTTACCTGCAAATCAAGGAAAGTGAAATCGCGCAGCCCACCCCTGCAAAGCACACGTTGGAAATGAAACAAACATGCCGAGACAAAAAAAAACCAAACAACCGCGAACATTGGCAGATGTTTCACGTTTTGTCTGTGTTCCCGCACTGCGTCAAAAAAAATGTGATACCAGATCTTACGTAATCTTGTAAAGAAGCAGATAATATTTACAAGATTTCTCTAATACTTCCCAAAGTTCTATCTAGATTTCTTAGTGATATTTACAGCACCCACGGCTGCCTTTACTGTTTGAAGATGCCCTCCAGGTACCAGACGGTAGAAACAATTTCTATCCAAGAACTTGGTAAACAAGTGGGGCCGGAGACACAGACAGCGGGAGAGGGGGGCGGGAACGGGCACACGGACAGCGGGAGGGGGGGCGGGAACGGGCACACGGACAGTGGGAGGGGGGGCGGGAATGGGCACAAGGACAGCGGGAGGAGGGGCGGGAACGGGATAAAAAAAGTAGTAAAAAATGCCGCTTACCTGCAAATCAAGGAAAGTGAAATCGCGCAGCCCACCCCTGCAAAGCACACGTTGGAAATGAAACAAACATGCTGAGACAAAAAAAAAAAAACAACAACCGCCCACCGCCGCTGGACATTGTTAAAGGGGCGGGGAGCGAAAAAAATCGCCGGAACGCCCACGAATCTGCTCGGGCAATGACTGACAGATCTCTCTTCCAATGGCTAGCCTCCATTTATGGAGGGAGCCAATGGAAGAGAGAGGCGGGACAAATCCCCGTTCTGTCTAACATAAGATTTCGCCTGCGCGAACACTGCTGCGCAGTGGACGCCAGGCGAAACCTAATAAAGGGCCGGATGACGATTTTGTGATGGTCGTTGTCGCGCTCAACATACATTTCTATCCCCCAAATACCATGAGCGATTACTGCTGCAACAGGCTGGACAAGAGAGGGGGAGGGCATCAAGACACTTAATGGGCACAAAATAAAGAGGCCCTTGTATTGAGGTCCTCCACAGGCGACACCAGGAACTTGGTTATGCCGCCAATATGGCGGTTGTGCCGGTCCTGGTGTACTTTCCCGGCAAGGTAGGGGGAGGTGGGGCCCACGCTGGTGATGCCCGAGGGTCCCGCCCTCACCCATTGGCTGAGAGGGTTTTGCCCCGAAAGTAGTTCAAGTGCTTCCGGGGTAAACGTAAGGCAAAGGGTCAAGGATCTCGTCGGGTCCTTTTTCAACTGGTTCGTGGGGAAGGACCCCTTTAAGAGCACCATCTGAGCGGCGAGAGAGCCTCTTCCTTCTCCGCCGCTCTGCCAGTAATCCACACCCATCCGACTGCTCATGGAGGACTACAGGAAGCCTCCGTGTGGTTTTTTTCTTTCCCCACCCACCATACCCTGAGGCAGCAATGTTTAGAAAACGTTATGTCCAGCTTGTGTAAAAGCTTTGCTTATCAGATCTCAAACGAAAAGGGTTAGTCACGTTTCCAAAGAATGTCATCTCTTATGCTTCCGTTACAGGAAAAATCAATTTCGTCATGTTAATGTCTCTGAGTATCCTTTGTCTGCAGTAAGGTCATGATTGCTAGAAAATATTTATTTGTCCTAGTAGGCCTCCCATTGTTTTACGGGGACGCCGGGGGGGGCAGTGGTCCTGTATCACACTCCAGGGGGCACTTACGGCCGGTAGGCTGAAGGGTACGGGGTAGGAAGTCTCGCTTCCGGTAGGCCACTTGGGCCAACCCCTGCGCAGGCGCATTGGGCACCAACCTGGCACAACACCAGCCCCTGGGAGGTACGATGGAAGGGCGTGGGGGACACCCACGGAACCTGGTCGGTACACTGGCCTCCTGCGCAAGGTCACTCCGTAAAGGGGGACCTGGCAACTAGTTGGGAACAGTCATGACCTTGCACATCGGCTCATCCAGGATACGCAGAAAACAAATTGTACACATTCCAGTTTTAGGTTAGGTATGGCTTTGTATTAGACTCTTGTTAAGATTAGCCATAAAAATGTATCTCTGTATTGCAAAATGGAATTGGATGTGTTTTGAGTTTTCTGCATATATTTTCAAAAATCGTTTAATTATGAATTGTTAATAATGTTTTTTATTAATTTGTAATAAGTACTGCCAGGGATATACTACCCCTAATGCAAAGAACTGGTGTTGGATATTATTACTGATGCTTCGTGGCGGGGGGAGGTTTGGGGACAGTGTTCAACTGATCATGTCAAGGGAGGGGACTCAGTAAGTCCAGGCCATGTCCACAGGCGACACCGGGAACTCGGTTACGCCGCCAATATGGCGGTTGTGCCGGTCCCCGGTGTACTTTTCCGGCGAGGTAGGGGGAGGCGGGGCCCGCGCTGGGGTCCCGCCCTCCCTGCCCACGCACAAAGGCTGAGAGGGCTTGCCCCGGAAGCAGTTCAAGTGCTTCTGGGAAAACATAGGACAAATGGGTCCCGGGTCTTCCCGGGACCTGTATCAACTGGTTCCAGGGGTAGGACCCCTTTAAGAGCACCAGCAGAGTGGCGAGAGAGCCTCTTCCTTCTCCGCCGCTCTGCCAGTAATCAATGCCCGCCCCACTGCTCATGGAGGACTCCAGGAAGCCTCCGTGTATTTTTTTCTTTCCTCACCCACCATACCCTGAGGCAGCAATGTTTAGAAAACGTAATGTCGGGCTTGCGTAAAAGTTTTGCTTATCAGATCTCAAGCGAAAAGGGTTAGTCACTTTTCCAAAGAATGTCATCTATTATGCTTCCGTTACAGGAAATATCAATGTTGTTGTGTTTGTGTCTCTGAGGATCCTTGGTCTGCGGTAAGGTCATGATTGCTAGAAAATATTTACTTCACTTAGTAGGCCTCCCATTGTTTAACGGGTAGGCCGGGGGGGGGCAGTGGTCCCGTATCACACTCCAGGGGGCACTTACGGCCGGTAGGCTGAAGGGTACGGGGGTAGGAAGTCCCGCTTCCAGTAGGCCGCTTGGGCCAACCCCTGCGCAGGCGCATTGGGCGCCAACCTGGCACAACACCAGCCCCTGGGAGGTACGATGGAAGGGCGAGGGGGGCACCCACTGAACCTGGTGGCCACACGGGCCTCCTGCGCAAGGTCACTCCGGTAAAGGGGGTCCTGGCAACTAGTTGGGAACAGTCATGACCTTGCACGTCGGCTCATCCAGGATACGCCGAAAACAGATTGTACACATTCCAGTTTTAGGTTAGGTATGGCTTTGTATTAGACTCTTGTTAAGGTTAGCCATAAAAATGTGTCAATCTCTGTATTGCAAAATGGAATTGGATGTGTTTTGGGTTTTCTGCGTATATGTTCAAAAATCGATTGATTATGAATTGTTAATAATGTTTTTTAATAATTTGTAATAAATACGGCCGGGTATATACGACCCCTAATCCAAAGAACTGGTGTTGGATATTATTACTGATGCTTCGTGAGGGGGGGGGGAGGTTAGGGGACAGTGTCAAGGGAGGGGACTCGGCTTTACCAGTACATATCAGTGCGGGGGTGGTAGGGGTCCTTGACCTCTGATTCAAGGTGGTATCCCTGCTCCAAATAATGTGCATTACAACGTCTCTGAAATGGGAAATTACATGCAGACCCTGGAATAACAGGTCCTTTTCAACATGTGATTTCCCATTCCATAGGGGCCCGTTGCCGCAACCGTCACCCACCTGCTTTGATGCATGGCAGCAGGGGAGGCTGTGGGGCAGGTGCCGGGGGTCTGGGCAAAGCTGGGTAGGGCAATGCCGGGGACAGTGCTATATGCAGTTGCCCTGAAAGTCATCACCCACCCCTGCCTGCCCTCTTGGCAACTCTGATGAGGCCCTTCTGCCATACTGAGTATTATACCGAGGCGAAATGTAAACTACACAGGCATAATTCAAGTAAATTTGTGAATTTCACATTACATATGTTAAACAAGGACCCCAAAAGTATGCCATTACTCCACAATGCTTAATTACGCCTCTGTTTGCAGCAAAATGACGGTGCGCAAATGCAGGACCAATGGAACCCACCAGAACAAGAGCGGTTATACTCCGCAGTTGTATTTCCCGTGCTCTTTTTTAGCATGAAATGCATTCTCACATCAAAAATGCACACGAGGAAGCATTTTGCAAAAATATATAATGCTAAATGACAGATTTGCATTTTGCATAATTATGCCATCACTTTGCTTACATGTCCCCCCAAATTTAGCGTAATTACGTCTAAGCAAAGTGCGTAAATTTCGCACATCACTGCTGAGAATTCGTCTGGCACCCGAAGAAGTGCCCTGTAGCCTCTGTACATGTACATGTAGCTCTCTGTGGCTCGCAAATGTCTGTCCTGAACTATCTATTTCGGATTGGAGCTTGTGTCCTGGGTAACGGCTGCATTTACACCCAAAGGGATCTTACTGGCACTCAAATAGACCTGCCGCATACATCTGCCTTGGCCAGGTGCATTGACCTGCTCAGCTATCATACTGGTGCTGGAGCATGTGACCTAGATGTTGCACACTGGGCTCTGTAACAGGCGCACTAACCTTCAGAGCTATCTTTCTGCGCTTGAGCCTGTGACCTGCAGATCACTAACAGAAATGTACAGTAGGTGCATTGACCTCCTCAGCTATCTTACTGGTATTGGAGCATGTGACCTGCAGATCGCCTACAGGAATGTACAGTAAGTGCACCAACCCCCTGAGATATCTCAGTGCCTTTGGTTCTTATGAGCTGCACGGTGCACACAGGCCTCCCTCTGTGGCCAGTGCCCAAACGCTGGAAGAGACCCGAGCCTCCCTGGAGCGCTGGAGGGGCCCAGCCCGGCCTGGGGGCAGACAGGGGCCATCTCTCGCGGCCCCCGGGTTGTTGATTAACCGGTATTGAATTCACAGAGTGCCTTTGGACCCCTCTCCCTCCAGGAAACAAAAGCTGGCGGGAGGGGAGGGCTGTTCGGCCCTTATGTCTGGAGGGGAGGGGTGCAGGGGTTCTAAGCTCATGTTTCCCCTGCCCAGTCTCTGCTCGCATGGGGGGGGGCGGTTTCAGACTTCTGTCCCCTTTGCCCTTTGGTGGCCCTGCTGACCAGGCAGGGTCTCCATCTGTCCCCTCCTTGTCTCGGTCCTTACCCGCGTGGCAGGCTCCTGGAATGGATCCCAGGGTCCCACTGTGCGACAGGCTGGTGGGGCTGGGGCGAGCAGAGTGGGGTGGACAGGCGTGAGACCGTCCTCCACAGGGTTACGCACCAGGTGACCCCGCGTCACCAGGACACACCCTTCCCAAAGGGCCCATTCCCGTCACAATCTTTCTCCTCCGGTGTGGTAACTGAGAACCCAAAGGGTCCATTAACAGTAAAGCAGGACTTCAACTCCCAGAATAAACTGACTTGTTTAAGGAAACTTCGGGAATAGGGCACATGCGCACCTTATAATGGCGAAGAGCCAGGCGACCATCTACTTTGGCGCTGTTGCTTCTCTTCGGGTATTAATCTAGCGCCTCAAGGGGCACCCAGGCGCTGACTTTACCCAGCATAACTACAAAAAAACAAGCATTGGAAATGCAATAGGTCTCGCAGCATTAGAGTTAGTGCTTTTAGAATTGTTTATGGGTTTTTTTGTAAATCTTTAGCATTTTTGTTTCCTGTAGCCAATGCTAAAGAATAAAAAAAAAAAAGCCATAAACATTTCTAAAAGCTCTAACTCAAATGCTCCGAGACCTATTGCACTGTGTGAGGGTGAGGAGTTGAGGGTGAGTGAGGGTGAGGGTGGGTGAGGGTGAGTGAGGGTGAGTGAGGGGTTGAGGGTGAGTGAGGGGTTGAGGGTGAGTGAGAGTGAGGGAGGGTGAGAGTGAGGGTGAGTGAGGGTGAGGGTGAGTGAGGGTGAGTGAGGGTGAGTGAGGGTGAGTAAGGGTGAGGGTGAGTGAGGGTGAGGGTGAGTGAGGGTGAGGTATTGAGGGTGAGTGAGGGTAGAGGGTGAGAGAGGGTGAGTGAGTGTGAGGTGTTGAGGGTGAGTGAGGGTGAGGCGTTGAGGGTGAGTGAGGGTGAGTGTGGGTGAGGGTGAGTGAGGGTGAGGTGTTGAAGGTGAGGGACGGACCCATATCATATTGTTTAGTACCTTGTGTATTTCCGGAAGCCATTCATATGCCCTATGTGTTTATTGAATGATCTGAAAAACCCACTGATGTCTTATGCATTCTTTCTTGTCAGTGAGTATCGTGCACCTAAATAGTGGTGTTAGGTTATCTTAAGAGGAAGTTGATTCCTAGGACACAGTAATATAACATAGCTTAACTCAATGGCACACATAAATGTTTGTATTGTCAATGAATTAGAGGCTTTTCACATTAATAAGCGCAATGGGAATCCATCTTTCTCTGTTCTTCCGTGCAGCTGTTCTACCCCATCCTATGAGTATTAAATAATGCGCCATTTTGTAACAATGGCTCACAGGAGGTTCAGTTTCTCTCTTAAATTGAAGCACATGGCACTTTGAGCCAACGAAAATCAGAACGTTCGGGGACTCGTGATTGCTTTGAACTTGAAACACGTATGTTTGAATAAAAACAATTTCACAGCTTAGATAGCAAATAAACATCTTTGTATATTAGTTGCTCTTGTCATCATCACTACATACTTGTAAGTAGCGGATGCTGTACGCAGAGGTTAGCGAGTTTGGGAACTTCACGAGGACAGAGCTGTGCAACCTGCAAGAGCGCGCGGATGAAGGAAGAGAGAAAGAACAAAAGACGCAAGGCGTCGGAGCATTAATCATGCTCAGCTGCGAGAGCTCGAGTATGCACCGGCATGCATATATCGTAATTAAAGCGAGGCTTCCCCTGTACACCAATAAATAGAGTCAGCCCGGTAGCACACTTTAGATGAAGCTTCCTTCTGAGAATAGCGAAGAAATATTGCCGGGTGGCATGCGCGAGGCAGGAGGTCAAGCAGAGCTCCCTGTTCCCCGCAGTGAATCCTATATCAAAAGTAAACTCGACCTACTTGCAGCGTCCCTGTTTATTTTTAAATGAGGTCGCAGTATTGATCCGGCAGCAGACGGAGAGCAATGGATGTGTGCCGGGCTCGCGGGGCGATCGGCATTCGTTTAGTGCTTTTGTCTCTAAGGTTGTCTTTTTAGGCAGTGGCGTTTTGACAAGCCTCCCTTTTGCATTACTGTCTTACACTTAGGAGGCGGAGGCACCGTGCCAGCTAGGTACTCATCCGGGAGACTAAATCATCTTGAAAGTGTTCTGTATGTGTGTGCTCGCGCCACGGTTGGGTCTGTCGTTGTTAAACTGTTGTTTCCTGCTGCGCGTGTGATGAACGGAGGGAAGAGAGGGGAGGGGGGAGGAGAAATGCGACACGGCGGGAAGGGGAGGGGGCGGAGCGGGTAAAATAAACAAACAAGACGGAGGGAAGAGAGGGGAGGGGGGAGGAGAAATGCGACACGGCGGGAAGGGGAGGGGGCGGAGCGGGTAAAATAAACAAACAAGACGGAGGGAAGAGAGGGGAGGGGGGAGGAGAAATGCGACACGGCGGGAAGGGGAGGGGGCGGAGCGGGTAAAACAAGACGGACGTGCACGCGCTTTTAAGCTCAATGCGCATGCGCATTGAGCTTAAAAGTCACGGGCACTGCAAGGAATCGCCACGATTCCTTGCAGTGGATAAAGAGTGGATAAGCCCCCATAGTCTCGCTTGCTCGATGCGCATGCGCATCGACAGGCGAGACCTAAATAAAAAAAAATATATATATATAGTGCTCCAGTCCATACCACACGTCTGCTGATTCTAAGCACTGTAGATAACAAGTGTTAATAATGCCTGATTTAACAACCATTAGGACTGCGACAATCAGCCTCGCTAATGTTTAACCTCATGACCTGCTGCCCCCCTCCTCCCCAGCAGCAAACACTCAGCGGACTGGGCTATCTCCAGCCCGAGGGGGGACTGGTGTAAAAACAACACCTGGCGACCTTTTCACCCAACGCACAACTTACTCCGCTTTGATCTACGTAATTTGCAGATTTTCTTTCAGCTGCTCCTGTTCAGCGACTTCAAAAGTAAAACAAGGAATGAGGGATGCGGCATGAGGAAGTAGGAGTGACGGGCGTTTCTCGGAGCCATTTGTGAATGACCTCGGAGAAACATAGTGGTGTGGAGCGCTCCTCTCTTGCCTTACGATCTCGGAAGGCAAGAGAGGAGCGCTCCACACCACCATGTTTCTCCAAGGTCATTCACAAATGGCTCGGAGAAACGGCCATAAATTTTTGTATTGAGGGGCGTGTTTAGGTCAGACTGGGACCTCGGCGAGAGGGAGGGTGTAACGCCCACCACTAGAAAAGGGGCGGAGCTTAAAAAAAGAGAGAAAAACGCCCCCGAATCGCGTCAAGGCGGGCCATGAACTGAGTGACCCTCCTTTCCTCCAATGGCTGGCCAGCATTTACGAGGCCAGCCAATGGAGAAGAGGGGCGTGTTCAGGCCCCCATACTACACAACATAAAATTTCGGCTCCGCCCACTGCTTACGCAGTGCGACGGTAGCCTCAACCTAAAAAGTACAAATACGACAGGTTATTTCCTCATTGTCAAGAGTTAACAGCGCCTGATACGATTGGTCCAAAGTGATAGGTCTATGTTTTTTAAAAAACTGGATTAAAAACCATTTTGTATATTTCAGATCGTATTTACAGGAAAAAAGAAAGTGCAAATCATTTTGGTTACTTTGCCCATTACAAGGGCAACTGATTGTAACTGTACTTGGCTGGTGACCCAAGGGAAAATTTAGCAAATACCTGATGGAGCCAGCCCTTAATCGAAACAAAAGACTTCTTTCCCAATTTGTCAGTGGTAATGTTAGATACAGTGCAAAAGGATGTCTGGGTGCCTCTATATTCAGGTACCTAACAACTGTAGTTTTCCTCAATTCAATCTTAGATCTTCTCGATGAATAAAGTGCATATAGTGCTTCCTTTAGTTCAGATTTCTTGACTGTACTAGCGTGACTTGGGTTAACAAAGATATTATCCATGCCTATTTTGCACAAGTTGATATACACATATGAAAGCCACGGGATCTTCATCCCCCTATCACAGCTTAAGCAGTCAGTTATTATCTCTTGTGTGAGTGTCGCTGAGTGATTCATCCAAACTGAATGCCAAAATAGCACTGGTCGGGCACTAACAAAATCCAAGACGAATTGTACGTTAAATTCATTGTGTAAGATAAAATTAGATGTAGAAATTGGCACACTTAACAATTTCCTGCAAAACCTATTTTCTTCTTGTTGGATAATGGTATTGTTCCCAATGCCCCATAATTCTGCCCCATAGGTTGCTACTGGGACACACTCTAAGTTAAAAAGTTTAACAATCGCTTTAGTGACGTTGGATCTCTTTGGTCTAGGGATACTTTAAATCGAGTTAGTGGCCTTTGAGAATTTGCTCGTGGCCTGGGCCAAATGCCCAGTCCACGAGCCATTCGCAGCAAAGGTCACTCCCAGATATTGAAAATTGTAGGTTGCAGTAAGTTTTTCTTCACCAACCTGTATGGAGTTCATCTGTCGTTTTTCTGGCCCACATGACTTTATAGAAGACTTTTTAAAATTAACCCGCAGGTCTAAGTTATCCATAAATTTTGTAAATTTAAAACCAAAATACGGAGTGAGTTCGGTGTGCGTCCCTTTAATACCGCATCGTCTGCATACAGAAGAGCCGGTATGGGCTTACCATTTATTAGGGGCACATCTGTGGTTGACTTTCCAAGATGGTTACTGAGGCCGTTAATATAAATAATAAAGAGCAGGGGTGCTAAAACGCACCCCTGCCTAACTCCTCTTCCAATTTTAATCGGTCCTGATAGTTCCCCACCCATTCCTATTCTCACTCTGGACTTTAGATCTGTGTGTAAAAAAGCTAAAAAGTGGACCAGGGAAATATCCAGGCCATACTCCAATAAAATAGACCAAAGTTTGGATCTGTTGACCAAATCAAAAGCGGATGACCAGTCCATAAATGTTAAATAAATAGGAACGGAGCGAGCGATGTTATATTTATCAATAATTAGTTTAATTAGTGCATTGTTCAACTGTACCAACCCTACTTCTGAACCCTAATTGGCAAGGTGATAAAATCCCACTTTCCTCTGTCCATGAGATTAACCTATTGTAGATGACACAGTCCAAAAATTTTAGTGTGTTATCTAACAGTGAGATCGGTCTATAATTCATAGGGTCAGACCTATCTCCTTTCTTATATATGGGGACTGTTATACTAGTACCCCAAGTATCAGGCATTGTAGCTTGAGGTAGGCTATTAAAAACGTTCACCAAAATCGGAGCCCAGAGATCAGGTTTCCATTTAATAAGGTCTATGGGCAACCCGTCTGGACCGGGAGCTTTGTTTCCAAGACTTTGGGCAATTGCCTCCTCCACTTCTCCCAACGTTATCTTTAGATTGCTAGTCGTCTCAAGTGTATCGAGAGTCAGATTATTTAATGGTGTGGCATACATTTTTGAAAAGTGGGATTCCCAGGAACTACTGGCAATAGTACAACTAATTGGGGTGAGTTGTTGGCCCATATTCCGAAGTTCTTTTACTGCAGGCCAGAATAAGTTACTTGATTTCCCTCCAGCAGTTTCAGCCAGGGCCTCCCAGCGTTCACCCAATAGTGTAGCTCTCCGTTTATCTAAAGCTAATTTGTATGCCTTCCTTGCTGCACTAACATTCGCCCTAACTCTGGGAGTCTCCGAAAGGGCCTTGCGTAGATTCCTATTTGCCACAGAACAGCTGTTGTCGAACCACCTAGGGTCTTTGGGGGCCTGGGCTACTGGTGCTGTCAAAGTTCTGACTGTGGAGCATATTGTACTAAAGTATGTAATAATTGCCTGACCACTAGTTGTGGAATCTAGACAGCAATCTATTGATCTCTGTTCTTCCGTTAATAGGGACATGGTAGTTCCATCTTTATCTATGCCTTTCCATTTCAACCTCAATTTATCTGTAGTTACACTTCTATCCTTTGCTCCTTGCATCATACTAAAGACGGGTCGGGAAACTAATTTCATAGTTACAGTTACAGGATACTATTGTGTCAGTTGTTATTATACGGTCTGCCATACCAGGAGAAACAAAAATAAAATCAATGGTTGACCTGCTAGCTAGTCCTCTATGAGTGGGGGCCTGCTGCGACAGGGGCTTTTGACCAAAGTCCATTATGTTACTCAAGATATGCTCGTCTAGCATGACTCTCAATTCTTGGCCCCTTTGATTAGCTAAGTCCCCCTTTCTTAAATCTGCCTGCCGTATATTCTTTGGGAGCTGAGCATTGAAGTCGCCACCCAAAATAATCTCTAATCCGTCACTTTTGCCCCGAGTATCCTCTAATTTAGAGATAAATTTGGAAAGTGCTAGGAAATTCCTATTTGGAACCGAAATAAAATAATTATTATAAAAATGTATTAAAACAAAAGAAACTTTCTGCGTATACTCAATAGCTTGTATATTGGCATTATTAGTGTTAATAATCCTGTGTTTTCCCCCAGCCATTATACTAAGTCCAACAAACAATCCTCCGACTGCTCGACCATAATGTGACTTGCGAGCCACTGTGTTATAACAGTGAAACCCGTTAACATGCAGGTCGTGGGGTGCCCAGGTTTCTTGGAACATAATTATGTCGTACCTTGAAATTAGGTCAACCCAGTCTTTATCCATTAGTCTAGGTTCAAGGCCTTATTCCAGCTAAGTATTTTTAAATCGGGGGCGTTGTTCCTTTCAGTTATTGACAATCTTATAAATTGCCACGTTTGTGCGGATGGGTCTTTAACTAGATTTTTGTTACTCAGTAATTCATTATCTACCACCAGTTGCCTTGCATGTTTCTCAGGCTCATCCTGTTTAGTAGTAGTGATTCTAATCTATCCAGTGAGGCCGGTACTGAATGCAGGACTACCTGCGCCTGTTCCCTGTTCGCTACACTGCTTCGTGGTTCAGACGAATTATAAGTTGCTGGGGTCCCAATCTCAACAAAGAGTCAATCCACTCCCTCGAGGCCTTCCTGAGAGTGGAAGGCGTCAAATCGGTTGAAAGTAGGTATCCTGTATTGGTTATCATAAGGGTCATAGTACCTACTTCCTTGTGTATAGTTTGAGAACATATTGCGTTGAACTATGGGTGGTGAAGGGTAGAAATAACTGAGATCTACTGTTTGAATTCTACTTTCTAAGTCACCTTCCCTCCAACCGCTAATACACCACACGCCAGTCTTTAAAATTTATGATAATACAATCACCTTCTTGGTCCTTTTTAGGTCTCGCCTGTCGATGCGCATGCGCATCGAGCAAGCGAGACTATAGGGGCTCATCGACTCTTTATCTAACTTGCAAGGAATCGTGGCGATTCCTTGCAGTGCCCGTGACTTTTAAGCTCAATGCGCATGTGCATTGAGCTTAAAAGCGCGTGCACAGCCGCCCGCATTCCTCCGACACCTTTGAAGTGAAGCTTAGCTTCACTTCAAAGGCCCGGCTTCTTCACACCCACATGCCGCTCTGCCCCGCTCCGCCCCCTCCCCTGAGTCATCCTGCCTGCCCCTTCCCGCCGTGTCGCATTTCTCCTCCCCCCTCCCCTCTCTTCCCTCCGTCTTGTCTTTTAGGCCGGCTCGCACAACTTAATTTGCTCTTCCCCTGTGCTTCTCTTCATATGGGAATGAAGCCAGGGAGGGAGATGGCTCTCACAGTGTGCATTAATGCGTGGCAGTATCACCCAGGCAGTGTGCATTAATGCGTGGCAGTTTCGCCCGGGCAGTGTGCATTAATGCGTGGCAGTTTCACCCGGCATGAAGCAGGCGCCTCCTTTCTTTTGTTTTATACGCCGCGGCGTGCTCCTTCAAGCTCCCCTGCCCTTCGCATTGAATCCCCTCTCTTCCCCCACGCTTGGCACACATGCAATCTTTCCCTTAAGGTTGCAACGCTTCTTTAATACACACTTCCCTCTGCAGCATTTGCTGCTCTGCCCAACTTCCTCCCTCCGCTCGCGGGCGCCTCACCGCTCCACCACGCAATAAAAGTACCGGTAAGCCTGGAACATACAGACACCCGCCGGGCAATAGAAGTTGCACAGTTTGTGCCCGACGTACATGCTCGCCTGTGAAGTGAACAAGTTCCTAGCCCCATCCAGCTCTGGCGCGCCCAACTTCCCTCTCTTCTTTTATATCTTGCGTGCAAACAGCACAACAATCAGCCGCACCAGTGAATTATTCACGTCTTTAATTTGCTCACTTAATGACACCGGCGTTCTGTAATCAGAGTGCAGAGCCTGCTACCAAGCATTATGGATGACGGCCGGATTTAAATGCTGGACAATATAAAGCTCTCAGTGGTTCTGTAGTTAGTTTTTCACAAGGCAGTACTTAGATAAACTGCTGTAACGCATATTTCAAACACACTGTATGATGTAGACTAATCATGTTATCCCGTAGACAGCCCTGTTTCAATGGTTTATTTGCTTTTAAAAAAGACTGGTTAAAACTGTGTTACATGAAATAAATGCACAACTGCACAGTTAACCAGAGGTAAGTTGTTTATTCAAATAATTTTGATCAGCCTGTGTATGTAAAATTAAACAAGATCTAAAGCGCAGTTTCAGGGCAATGTGAACAAGGGCACCATGCTGAGTGAATACCTATAATGTTCTCAGCCACGCAATACCTACAGTGTGCACGGTCGCCGAATACTTTTATTTTATTAACATGATGCCCGCTTTATTCACAGCCCTGCAATACCTATAATATGCATGGCTGCTGAAAACTTTTATTTATTAACATGGCGCCCGCTTTATTAAGAGCCTTGCAATACCTATAATATTCACAGCCACGCAATACCTAGAATGTGCACGGCCGCAAATACTTTTATTTATTAACATAAAGCCCACTTCACTCGCAGCCGCACTTAAAAACTGGCACGCACTATAACAATTTGCATTAACTTGATAAATGTGCTTGTCAGGGTGGAATCTAAACGCAGAACTTTGCTTATGTCAGCTGCTTTTGAACCACATGAACAGTGTAACGCGGGGACGCCAGTGGGTGCACAAAACTGCGATTTCTTCGTCGCGGAGCTGTTAGTCAGCTGGTTGGTGCTTGCGTAAAACGAATTTAGAAACGGTCGTTTTCAAGCGTCGTAACGGCAGTATGTGTGCGACTATCTTTAATTAAGTATTTGTGTAATTCCAGCAAGCATGGAGCGGTAAAATCACGGCACAGTTTCTTTCTGTGAGAAAATATGTTAATCTGTTTTTCTTCGCACTGGAAGCGCCTTGCCCTCGGATGACAGGCTGTGCCACTGGTGACTCACGTTTTGCTTTAGGCAACCCGTCTATGTTTTAAAATTCAGCAATCGTTTGCAAAAACATCTATGTATTTTTCCGCAGTGGGACCCCTCACCCCTAAAAAACAAAACTAAAAAAACACACTTTGCAGCTTTCCCCGTACTTCTTCTAATATACAAAGCACACCGCTGAATTGCATTGCTTGCCAAATGTGTTTTTCCTCATACATATCTCGCTGTCATTAATTGATTCTTTTCACCCGGAAACTGGTGCTCAAATGCCTTTAAAATCTCGGGTACGTGCTCTGTTTGACTGATGTGGCGTGCCTGTGGTGATTACCGTGAGCTGGGGATGTCATTTGTGTTGGAGAAGCACTGTTTGAGCATTAATGCACATGGAACGAGCTGTCATACATGTGATCAAGGCTACATTGTAGTTTACGCAATCCTGAGTCCAGAGTTTTACAATGTTTTCCAGCGCCATAAAAATTGTGTGATCCTGGGCAAATCGTGTTTCTGTCTTTATTCTACGAACTTCCAATAGTGCGCAGGTATTGGATAGGAAGTATCCGGCGCTAAAAAAACGCAAGGAGTCCATTCCATAGTGCATTTTTAGATGGATAATTGATTTTATTGATGCATATTTTTTCCCAGCGATTTTGACTTACGATTAATCTGTTAAATATAGCTATATAATTTCTTTTTTTTAAAACTCGATAATTGAAGTGAAAAGCGCAAAACTGAATATACGAAGCATGCGCGCGGATTTTGAGTCCTTTTTCTTTCTCAATTACCTACATCTTGTGTTTTTCCTCTCTCCTCTGGACCGACATGATGGCAGCAGCAACGGGAACCCGAGGTTACCTCACCTTTCGGCCATGAGCCAGCACCTGTACAGCCCGGCCCCTCCTCTCTCTCATTCTGGCTCGTCTGACTTTCAGCCTCCGTACTTCCCGCCCCCCTACCAGCCCCTGTCGTATTCCCAGTCGGCAGACCCCTACTCACACCTCGACCCCTTCTCCATCAACTCCCTCCACCAGTCTCACCAGCCCTCCCCCAGCCAGCAGCAGGGCTGGCCCAACAGGAACAACCCCTCACCCTCACTCACCCTCAACCCCTCACCCACCCTCAACCCCTCACCCTCAACCCCTCACCCACCCTCACTCACCCTCACCCTCAGCCTCACCCTCACTCACCCTCAACCCCTCACCCTCACCCTCACTCACCCTCACTCACCCTCAACCTCATGCTAAAGATTTACAAAAAAACCCATTAACAATTCTAAAAGCACTAACTCTAATGCTGCGAGACCTATTGCATTTCTAATGCTTGTTCCTCTGTCCCACCCAGCTTAATCTTTTTACATGGAGTATTTGACCATTTAGGAAAGGGGGGATAGGCCTGTGTTTGTTTAGCCAATGGCTAACCTTGTTCTTTAGTTTAGAGTGGTTTTCTAACTTTCCCTCTCCTAAAATTGGTACTCCTATCATGACCACAGTAAAAGGGTGAGACTCAGGTGGCAAATCAATGCGTGTGTTCTTGTTGGGTGGTTTGCTCTATTGGGTTGCTTCTGTTGGTTGTTATTATTCAGACCCTCAGCTACCCTCTTACTCTCATCCCTCCCGTTTGTATTTTCCGGTCCTGCTTCTCTGGACTGTACACTAGCGGGCAACTCATCTCTATTCCCACCTGAGTGTACTGGCGGGTCCTTTGATGACTCCTTATGCCCGTTGCCTAATAGTGTCAGTGGCTGTGTGCGTTTGGCAGGTTTGCGTATGCCTGGTGCAGCTTCTGTAGTATTCTTGTTATTTGGTAGGTTTGCTGGCCTGTCATTAATTTTATTCTGGATCTGTGTTTGGGGGGGTTTAATATATTTCACCAGAATTTCATTGTTATGCTGTTGCAATTCCTCTATTTTTGCCAATTTCTCCCCTATCACTTTTACCCTTTCGTACATTGGGAGCATGAGCGACTTCATTAAGTGTTCCATTCTTTGCATGAGGGTTTCCACGCAAGTATTATTATCACTTGCCTGATTAGACAGTTCTATATCGGGGCCTGTGGTTCCCTGGGTAGCCATTGTCTGTATTTGATCTACAGAGGTGGTCACTTTGTCTACAGGATTACTGTCATTAATAATACAAACATCCGTCCCTTCTACACATCCGAAACATTAGTGAATGGGGGGAAATCTACATTTATCCCCATATTAGGAGTCAATGACAACCTGCTTTCCCGAGTGAAAAAGTCAGTTGGAGAGGTTTGATATAGTGTGGTTGCACAGTTATTCTCTTTTTCTTTTTCCGGGAAGCCTGCATATGATTCCATAAGAATGGAGTCCTGTGAATACGCAGTTATTGTGGAGGTGTTTGCATGCATATTAATTTCCTGAGTGAGCTTAGTGGATAGGCGCATACTTGGAGGTAATGAGAGGCGCCTCTCTGTGCTCTCTACAGTGACAACAACTCCTATAGTCTTTTGGAGCATCCTATATATTGCTGTTAGGGTTGGGAGTGGGGTAGTAATTTGTGCTTTTATCCTTGAGGACGAACGAGTCACCATTGGTGTTCTTTTGTCCGTACTTATATTTATAATTGCCTTTAAACAACTGTGAGTATATGTCCAAAATGAATCTATACAATACAATTAGTGCACAGTACCAACTGCTTAACAAGTTTTTTTTATATGAACTGAAAGGTTTTTAAAAGTCACCTTGATCGCAGTTCCCAAGAGGCGAGATGTAAGATGTAAAGGGGGTGGCCCAGTCCAGTCTCCGTCAGGCCACAGTCGGCCCGCCCTTGTCCCGGGCTTCTCCCGGCACGTCCCACGCTGGAGCAGGGCGCATTTTTACAGCGCCTCCGGGCACGGGAAGTGTTGTGGGCGGCTCCTGCCGCTAGTGCCCCTGGGAAACGTAGTTTCTCAACTCGGCGGCCACGATGAGGCAAAGTGCGGCGGCGGGAGAGCTATGCACAGTTTGTGTGGTCCGTTCAGCAGTGTCCCGGTGTCCCAGTGTAGTGAGCAGCGCCCGCTCACCCGGAGCAGGGCGCGTTTTTACAGCGCCTCCGGGTGCGGGAAGTGTTGTGGGCAGCTCCTGCCGCTAGTGCCCCTGGGAAACGTAGTTTCTCCACTCGGCGGCCGCGATGAGGCAAAGTGCGGCGGCGGGAGAGCTATGCACAGTTTGAGGGGTCCGTTCAGCAGTGTCCCTGTGTCCCAGTGTGGTGAGCAGCGCCCGCTCCCCCGGAGCACGGTGCGTTTTTACAGCGCCTCCGGGCGTGGGAAGTGTCGTGGGCGGCTCCTGCCGCTAGTGCCCCTGGGAAACGTAGTTTCTCCACTCAGCGGCCGCGATTAGGCCAAGTGCGGCGGCGGGAGAGCTATGCACAGTTTGTGGGGTCCGTTCAGCAGTGTCCCTGTGTCCCAGTGTGGTGAGCAGCGCCCACTCCCCTGGAGCAGGGCGCGTTTTTACAGCGCCTCCGGGCGCGGGCAGTGTCGTGGGCGGCTCCTGCCGCTAGTGCCCCTGGGAAACGTAGTTTCTCTACTCGGCGGCCGTGATGAGGCAAAGTGCGGCGGCGGAAGAGCTATGCAGTTTGTGGGGTCCGTTCAGCAGTGTCCCTGTGTCCCAGTGTGGTGAGCAGCGTTTTGTGATTGATTTGCACGAGGTCAATAAAATAGTGGTCCCGCAATTCCCAGTGGTTCCTGATATCACTACACTTTTAACAATGATCCCATGTACCGCTAAGTTTTTCTCCGTTATTGATTTAAAAAATGCATTCTTTAGCATTCTTATACACCCAGACAGCAGGTACTTTTTTAAGGTTTTCGCTAGCTGGTAAAAGTTTCAGATTTTGTTGCACTCTTCAAGATTATACTGAAAGTCCTAGTACCTATAGTCAAGTATTGAAAGGTCAGTTGGATTCACTCTCACTTTCTCCAGGTAATGTATTGGTACACTATGTCAATGATTTGTTGATTGCCTCTGATACGGAACAAGGTTGCAAGGATTGTATGGTGAGGTTGTTGCACTTGGCAGATCATGGTCATAATGTTTCCCTTTCAAAGCTACAATACTGTCGTCAGGAAGTCACCTTCTGTCGCACGCATCAGTACCATTAATAAAATGCCCTGTCCACAAACTGAAAGGATGTGTATGCTTTTATAGGCATCAATTCCTACTGTCGCCAGTGGATCCTTCATTATTCCTTTCTAATCAAAACTCTGCTTGCATTAACAATGAAATCAGTGCATGAGCCTTTGCCTTAGACCCGAGATTGGCAGCAATCTTTTGAACAATTAAAAACTGCGCTTTGCTCTGCTCCAGTGCTAGGCACGCCTGATTATAGGAAACTGTTTGTGCTGTATGTCCACGAGATGGCTGGTTGTGCTCTTTCTGTCTTAACCTAAAAATCTGGAGATAGACAGAGACCTTGTGCTTATTTGTCTGCTGTGCTCGATCCTGTCTCCAGGGCCCCCCGAGCTTCTGAGAGCAGTCGTGGCCACTTCTATTAGACAATCACAATCAGCTGGGCTCATACTTGATACTGACCTCACAGTTATGGTACCCCATGCTGTGGATACACTTTTAAATAAAACAATGACAGAGCACCTCACCAGTGCACGTCTTACCGGCTATGAATTGACATTGCTTACTTACGAATTATGCAGTCGACAAACATGACTGTATTTTCCGAACAGAGGAAGGCACAAAAGGACGGGTAGACTTGACTGATGTTCCTTTATCTGACCCCCAACGTGAACTATAGGTCTATGGCTCTTGTTTTAAATGGCCAGATGGTACCACCACTGCAGCTTATGCTATCACTTCATTGCGTACGGTAGTCGAGACATCACTGGTCCCCTATCAATCCGCGCAGGCAGCAGAACTTGTTGCCCTTATACGAGCTTGTGAATTGAGCAAGGGGTTAGTTGTCAATATTTATAGTCAGTCAGATATTACGATTGTTATCTGCACTAACACTTCCTAAGAAAATGGCTAATGTAAAGTGTAGTGCCCACAAGAAAGTGACAGATTACGTAGGTAGAGTGAATGCATTCGCAGATCAGACAGCCAAGGAAACGGCTCAGAGTAAGATGAAGAGAATGTTTGTTGCAGGCCCAGTTAGATGGGTTACCGAGAACGCCATGTTTGAAAACATGGTTGAGAGTGTGAAAGAGATACAGAGTGAGGCCACGATAGAAGAATTATCGGTGTGACAAGACAGTACAGCACGCTTAGATGATGAAGGGTGTTGGATTGATTTGTCTGGAGAACAGAAATAGATGTTACCTGATGCTTATGTACTCTCTGTGGTTACTATGGCTCATGGTCCAGCTCATATCAGTGCAAAAAACGATTTGTAAATTATTGGCCCCGGTTTGGCGTAATAATAATATCTCCAGGACCGCTACACATGTAGTGAAAAGTTGCATGATTTGCATGAAGCACAAACCAGGAAAAGGTACCCCCTACACCATCTGGTAACTTTACACCACCTGCATTTTCCTTTGAATTCCTCCAGATGGACTTCATTGAGCTAGAACATTGTAACAATTTCAAGTATGCACCAGTGATTATATGCACATTCAGTAACTGGGTTGAGGCTTACCCCACTAAAGACAATACGGCCACCACAACTGCGAAGGTTCTCATTAAAGAGTACTTCCCACGATTTGGAATGCCTAGTTATCTGGAGTGCTAACAGATTTAATTTTAATGGGAAAGTGATTACGCTACTATGTGAAGGCTTGCATATTAAGCAGAAGTTCCATGCCGCCAATCACCCGCAGTCATCGGGTCTTGTCGAGAAGTACAAAGGAACATTAAAACTGAAATAGGCAAAAATTCAAGAGATGACGGTTGAGATGACCAGATGCTCTTCCGTTGGCTCTTTTTTCAACCAGTGCTACAACACAGTCTAGCAAGGATGTACCAACTCGCTTCTCTTCTTTGCTCTCTTTACAGAACTTCTTGCCTACCCTCTCTCACAATCTGAAGACATCATCACTCCGAATACCTATGATGTACATCTTTTGCTAAGATCTCCACACTTATCACTTCTGGCAGTAATTGAGCTCCTAAAATCATTCAAACTAGTCTCAGACTATAAGAGGAACAATGTGAAATCAGAGGCCTTAAACCTAACCATTTTGAGAGTGAGACCAAAGAACTGATATAGTTCCTCACGTTTCGCAGAGCTAAGAAGCACATTAGGTACTTAGATCAAAATCAGTTGGTACTCAAACGATCTCTTCAAGCAAACTATCGCTCTCTTGTAGCCACCATAAAATGACATCTTGGAGCATGGGGTGAATTGATAATTTCATGAATGGGAAGGATCAAAGCTATTAGGATGAATATCCTCATAACGCTTTTATGTTTATTTCAGGCTCCCCTGATATAGAGTGACAGACTGTGTTTAAACCATATCCAAAATATCTTCTTGTGGTTTCTGGGGGGAAATAAAAAAAACAAACCTAGGTTACCTCAGACGCTTTTCACTCAAGCCAAAGGCGATAGCGCACTTGCCCTTCCTAGTGTCCCTCACGGTTATTGCGTAAGCCCAATTGAGAATAGCTGTGGAATGGTCCAAAAGAGAACCTGGTAAAAAATGGGGACTAGATTTATCAAGCAATCCATCAAAAATTATAAAGCGCAGTAAATCACCCACGAGGGTCTCAAGGAGCTGGAGTTGCTAGCTGATTTGTGGTGTTTTGTTCATTTGAACAGCCAGGTCTTGAATCCTTTCCTGAAATACCGGAGCGATGCGGCGTTCCTAAGGTGCAGGGTAAGGTTGTTCCAGGATTTGGCTGCCAGGTGAGATAAAGAGCGTCCTCCACTGTTGGGTCAGTGGATCCAGGGGGCTGTCTGTGAGGAAGAGGAATGTAGGTGTCTGGTCAATTGGTAGAAGGTTATTCGTTTGTTGGTCCTTCTTAGGTCAGCATCTTGATCTGGCATCTCTTCTGGATCTGGAGCCAGTGTAGTTTTTGGAGGTGCAGGGTGATGTGAGTCCGTCTGGGGAATTCGAGGATGAGTCTTGCGGCTGAGTTTTGTACCGTCTGCAGTCTCTTCAGGAGGCATGCAGTGATTCCTACGTATAGTCTTCCCGTAGTCCAGCCTTGCTGAGTGGCGGACCTTCTGGTGTTGATTAAGAGCCACCTGGAAATCTTACGGAGCACGCGTAGGGTGTGGAAGCAGGCGGACAAGACTGTGTTTACCTGTTTCTGCATTGATAACTTGCTGTCCAAAATGATGACTAGGTTGCTGGTGCAGTCTGTTGGGGCGGAGGAAGGGCACAGTTCAGCCGGCCACCAAGCGTCGTTCCATGGCGAGGTGTTGTTCCCAAAAATGAGGACTTTCCATTTTGTCCATGTTGAGCTTGAGAAAGTTATCCTTCATCCAGTATGAATGGAGTGCATTTCCCTTACCTCTCGCAAGGTGATGCAATTGCAACACAATCCTTAAGTCAGACTTGCCAGGCCACACAAGGCCACCATGTGTGGTCCTGCATGGCAAATCTGCAGTAATCTAAGGCAGTGCAAGTTGCTGCCTCGCGTTACTCTGCCCTGGGATGGCGTTCAATGGGTGAAGCGTGGATGTTGCCATGCATCCACCCATGGATTCTTAAGCATTACCAGATTGGCTGCCACCTATCTACAGTGGTAGGGTGGCCGGGGAGGGGGATGGAGGGATGAATAAAATAAGAATAAACAGACTTACCTGCTACTCAGCTCAAGTCATTGCTTCTCTCGTCCGGCCCGGAAGTGGATGGGCCTCAAAGAACAGGCTCCGCATCCAATCTAGACATTGTTTTCATAGCATGAGAGCAGTGCCAGAATTGGTCTGAGCAGCCTGGTTTTTCGCTCAGACAGTGCCTGGGAGCCTGTGGCTTTTCTCCAAACTGGCTGTGCCAAACATTTCTGCTTGCCTGGTCTAACTAAGATGGCTGGCCAAACTGACATGCGCACTTATAAATGCACACTACTCCTCCCTGCAATGCCTGGCCCTGGCCTGCCCAATACTAATTGCTCAACTCCATCACGGACCAGACAGAGATAAATAGAATAACAACAACATTGTGTCATCATTATTTAATTTATCATCTGCTAGCTCTGGGCAGTGGGGTGCCGATCCTCAGCTATTGTGGAAGTGCCGCCCATGTTACTAATACAGGTAGGCCTTGGAATGTGACAGACTGCTCTGCCTTCCACATGGGAGTTAGTCACATAGACAATAAATCCAACCTCATTGTTTTAATCACAATGGGGATGCGTATTCAATATATTCGATATTTACACATTCAATAGGTGGTGGACCAGTGCCCCTAGGGGGGAAAAAAAGGGGGGGTGTGCGTGATCTTGTGAGGATAATGTGGTAGGGAGGGAATTCAAGTGACAGAATAATCAATTGATCAAAAACCAACTAGGTACAAAAGTTACATACTATGTACAAGACACAGACAAAAGGTTCAAATTATACATCAAAGAGTATCATACTCCACATAATACAATAAATGAAAGATTGGGACGTGGAGTTGATTAAAAACAGGCAGTTGTCGACGTTTCGACCCTCTGGAATGCGCAGGTTTTTTAATATCCTTGCAACGGGGTCTTCATCAGGACAGGAGAGCGGGGCAGACCACCTAATTAATATATACAAATGGGAGTAATTAATTTGGAGTTGAGAGATACGGAGATTATTTCCATTATTTTAACAACGAGCACACCGATCCTAACATGGATCAGGGATATAGGGAATAGGATTATAAATAGCATTCAGTATATTGGACATTTGATGACATTGTTATTTTTGGGATAACATTAATTACCACCAAAGTCGTAGTCCGTGGATATAGGGGAGTAATTTCGGAGTGAGAGCGGCCAATAGCCAGCCATATGGTGGTACAGTTTGCAGGAGATTCCTAACACAATTCACATAGGGATATCTTTCATTACCTTAATGGTGTCCAATCAGGGATGATTAAAGCTGGAGGAAACCATTCGATGTGTCTGAAAAAGAATGCCGACACTCAGTCAGGAATGGGACTCATTAGTGCGGTTAGAAGAGCATTGCGATAGTGAGCCCATATTACATGGTTGTCAGCGTGACATTGCGATAATACGCCCATATTGCATGTTTGTCAGCGTGGCCGCATACAGGGGGAGTAAAGACTTACCCCGTCGCTGCGATCAATTCAAGCAGAAAGGTCCGAGATCTCGGTGAGACGGGCAGAGGAATCTGGTTAATCTACACGGGACGGAGCGAAACATTAGCGGCCTCACTGGCTATAGCTTGAATCTAAAATGCAACACCGCAGCACAGGACTTACCAGTTGCCGAATGAATCTAGCATTGGATACCGCTCGAGTTCGCAATAGCGAGCCTCGGTTCCGGATTCATTTTGTTGCCACAGGAACGAAGTCACGTGGTGAGCAGCACCCGTGTAGAGATGGAAAAAAGACTAAGTTGTATCTGGTCAGTCGCCTGGGTTACCGTCGTAATAATAATTATTTTAAACAATTATATTTAGTCATTTTAAACAATTATATTTAGTCATTGGTGTGGAGGGCAGGCTTGTCGGTGGGAACCACCCATGTTGGGGGAGACAGATGACTAAGTTATTCAAGATCAATTGCCACCGTCAACAACATCGTCATTAATATTACAAAGAAGACACTTATAGTCGTCAGACATTGGTGCATTTAGACTGGTCATAATTAAATACCTCATATATGCGAGACACCCGTCTAAGGCTAAACGAGAGACTAAGTTAGTTTAGGGCAGTTGCCTAGGTTACCAACGATATCGTTTTGAAGAGGACAAGTTTGATCATGGGTCCTATGTTTGCCAATATGCTTGCCATAATCAGATACCTCATATGGTAGTGGGTGAGCACCATGTGTTCCGATGGCGTACCTCTCACACGAGGGTAAAGGCCAAAAGTAAAACAGTCTGCCCAACAGTAAAGAAGAGGTCAGCTCATATATACATTGGCATGATTATAAGTTCAGTGTGGCGTACCTCTTACATAAGGGTAAAGGCCAAAACAGTACAGTGTAAACTCGATATATAATCAGGGTAGAATGGCCAACTGGGAGAAAGAGCTGTCATGCTCATTAAGGCCTGTATCAATAGAGTTAAAGAAAAACATCCATTTTAGCTCCCGTGTATCCAAGATACTGGAAATGTTCCCGCCCCGGGGTCCCAGGAGAGCTTTTTCAATTACTACCCATTTGAGACTCTCAGGGGGGTGAGATGCAGTGGTAAAGTGTTCAACAAGGGGTGCTCCCTGTACCTCACATCTAATTCTGCTCATGTGTTGAAGGATTCGTACTTTGATTTTTTGTTGCGTTTGGCCTATGTAAATCAGTTGGCAAGGGCACAATATCGCATAGATAACGTTTGAGGAGTTACAATTGGTGTGTGTCTTTAACTGAATTGTCCGCTGGCGGTGTTGGAATTCCTTTACTTGGATGGTGGTATCACAAGCTTTACAGTTCCCACATTTGGAGTGGCCAATCACCGGGGGCCAGTTCCATAGGGTGGTGATGGTCGGGTCTTCCGGGGTCGCTAGAAGAGATCGTACCACAAAGTCTTTAACGCTTTTGGTTTTTTTGAAAGCGTGTAACGGTGTGGCAGGTTGGTTTATATCCTCCGATATCAATTCCCAATGGTGATTGATTATACGTTTGATTCGGTTACTTTTGGTGTTAAAAGTGGTGACGCATACGATCCTGGTTTCCTGAGAGTCCTTGTTGGCCTTTGGAGACAGTAGTTCCTCGCGTGGATAGAACCATGCTCTTTTTCTAGATTGCTTTACTAGCCGTCTGGGGTAACCTCTCTGAAGTAGTCGACTTGTAAGTTCCTCTGATTCCAGGAGATAATGGTCTTTATTGGAACAATTCCTACAGATTCGTAAGAATTGCCCAAAGGGCAAGTTGTCCCGAAGGGCTCTCGGGTGATGACTATCATAATGCAACAGTGAGTTCCTCTCTGCAGGTTTCCGATAGAGTGTCGTTAGTAAGATTCCTGAGTTCTCATAGATGGTAAGGTCGAGAAAATTTATCGTGTGATTGTCAGATTGAAAGGTGAACTTGAGAAAGTCAGATTGGAGGTTCAACCAAGCGAAGAAGGACAATAGTACTTCAGTGTCGCCGTTCCAAATTAAAAAGATATCATCGATGTATTGCATCCAGAGACCAATCTGGTCTCTGAATGGATTTACTTGATTGAGTACCGAGTCCTCCTCAAATGCCGCCATGTATAGAATGGCCACATCTGGAGCAAAAGGGGCCCCCATTGCTACTCCAGACGTTTGGATGTAGAATTTGTTTCTGAAAAGAAAAAAGTTTTTGGTCATGGCTATCCGGAGTAAGGCCACGATGAACTCCGTTGGTACTTGCACCGGCGCTGGTCGGTGTTGTAGACAGCGTGGTTATGACGATCAGTGCTTCTTGTTGCGGGATGCATGTATAGAGCGATACCACATCGCATGTAGCCAGTCTTTGATGTTCTGGGTCGAAGGCTGCATTCTCAACGATATTGATAGTGTGCATAGTGTCACGCACATAAGCCGGAGTTGCTTCGGCCAATGGTTTCAAGAAGAAGTCAATGTATTTGCCTAGGGGCTCAAGAATAGAGCCACACCCAGACACAATCGGTCGACCCGGTGGGTTCACCATACTCTTATGAATCTTGGGAAGGGTGTAGATTGTTGCAAGTCGAGGGTGCTTTTGATTCAAAAATTGAAATTCGGTTTCAGATAGGAAACCATGATCAAGCCCTGCTTGTGTTATTTCTAGGATTTCGAGGGCAATGGCTTTTGATGGATCAGATCGCAGTTGTTGATAGCTTACTCCGTCGTTCAATTGACGAAAAATTTCGGATTCGTAGGAGGAAATGTCTTGAACAACGATTGCTCCCCCTTTATCCGCGGGTTTAATCACCACTTGGTTGTTACGGGTGAGTGTCTGTAGTGCCATCTTTTCTTTCTTGCTCGTGTTGTACCGGATGAACGATTTGGTATCCAGGAGTTGTTGGACATCATGCCAAACCACCTCTTCATATGCCAGAATCTTGTGCGACATAGTGCTATTGTAGGGTACGAACGTAGACGGAGGTCTTAGGCCCGTTACTGATGGTTGGGTCATTGGTACTGAATTCCGGAAGAAATACTTCAACCTAATCTTACGAAAAAACTGGTAGAGTTCTGCACGGATAGTAAAGTTAACTGGATTGTTCGTGGGGACATAGGATAGCCCTTTTCCCAGTACTTTTATTTCATCCTCATTTAGAACTGGTTTAGATATGTTGACAACCGGATTGCTAGACAATGGTGGTGCTCCTCCCAGTAATTCCATTTGGAATTGTCCATCTGGTGCATCTACCATCTGTAGGTTTTGTTGCGAGTTACTCGTTCCCCATGTTGCTCCGGTTGGAACTGTACCTGCTTTTGAGGTTGCCCTCTGCCTCCATCCCAGTTGCTTGTATTGGGTTGGGATCCACGTTGTTGGCCTCTTGTTGCCTCTGCCTCGCGAAGGACGCCATGGCCATTGGCGTTGACCTAAAAAAGGATTGTATTGTTGTTGCTGTTGGTGGTATCCGTAGTCTGGGCAGTTGTATTGGTGGCTAGGGCCGGGTTGTTGTTCCTGTTCCCCTTCGGAGCTGTAGGATGAATCAGAAAATGTCTGATAGTTCCGTCTGCCCCTGTAGTTGCCTCGACCACGGTTCGTGAAACGGCCCTGATTGTCCTGGCGAAAGTAGTCTTCCTGTAAATAAGGATAAGTCTTCTTCTTATCGTATAGCCGTATGTCACGGGCCAGTTTCTCCAGTTTACGGTTCTGGGTCGTGAGGTCGGAGTCTTTCAGTGTAGCTTCAAGATTGGTAAGGGTTTCCTTGGCACTCGCGAAATTAGCATCTGCTGCTATCTCAGCTTTCAAGGTTTTGATTTCAGCAGCGATCAGTTGGACTTGATCGGCGGCCGTCTCCACACCGAGGACCATCCAATGGCGGGAGCAATTGTTGGCAACGTGGCTGAACCCTTCTTTGAATTTCGGCACCTCTATGAAGATGGCCGGTTCAATCTTGATTTGCAATCCCACTGGAATGATGTTCTCTTTGAGATACCGTGTTAGAAGATGCCCATGCAATCTGGTGCGGACCAGTTTTTTCTCCAGTCGCTCTAGCCGGGAGATTTTATCTTTCAGTGTAAAGTCAATGATTGGAATGTTAGTTGAGACAAAGAAATTGTCAGGATTTTCCAAAAGTTTGTCAATATAATCCTCAGAATATGAAAGAAGTTCCCTTTCTACCATTGTGTGCTAAGCCCAACTTAATTGGACATGAAAACCTCGCAGACCGACGTCTGCTCGAAGTAGTGTACACTTGGGGGGGTTTTACCCAAATAAAGTCACTGGGACCTGGGTTCGCTACGTACTAAGAGGAAGGGGTCCCAATGTAAATAAGAACACAGAGTAAAAATAATAAATAAAGTCACATAGACAATAAATCCAACCTCATTGTTTTAATCACAATGGGGATGCGTATTCAATATATTCGATATTTACACATTCAATAGGTGGTGGAGCAGTGCCCCTAGGGGGAAAAAAAGGGGGGGGGTGTGCGTGCTCTTGTGAGGATAATGTGGTAGGGAGGGAATTCAAGTGACAGAATAATCAATTGATCAAAAACCAACTAGGTACAAAAGTTACATACTATGTACAAGACACAGACAAAAGGTTCAAATTATACATCAAAGAGTATCATACTCCACATAATACAATAAATGAAAGATTGGGACGTGGAGTTGATGATTAAAAACAGGCAGTTGTCGACGTTTCGACCCTCTGGAATGCGCAGGTTTTTTAATATCCTTGCAACGGGGTATTCATCAGGACAGGAGAGCGGGGCAGACCACCTAATTAATATATACAAATGGGAGTAATTAATTTGGAGTTGAGAGATACGGAGATTATTTCCATTATTTTAACAACGAGCACACCGATCCTAACATGGATCAGGGATATAGGGAATAGGATTATTAATAGCATTCAGTATATTGGACATTTGATGACATTGTTATTTTTGGGAAAACATTAATTACCACCAAAGTCATAGTCAGTGGATATAGGGGAGTAATTTCGGAGTGAGAGCGAGAGCGGCCAATAGCCAGCCATATGGTGGTACAGTTTGCAGGAGATTCCTAACACGATTCACATAGGGATATCTTTCATTACCTTAATGGTGTCCAATCAGGGATGATTAAAGCTGGAGGAAACCATTCGATGTGTCTGAAAAAGAATGCCGACACTCAGTCAGGAATGGGACTCATTAGTGCGGTTAGAAGAGCATTGCGATAGTGAGCCCATATTACATGGTTGTCAGCGTGACATTGCGATAATACGCCCATATTGCATGTTTGTCAGCGTGGCCGCATACAGGGGGAGTAAAGACTTACCCCGTCGCTGCGATCAATTCAAGCAGAAAGGTCCGAGATCTCGGTGAGACGGGCAGAGGAATCTGGTTAATCTACACGGGACGGAGCGAAACATTAGCGGCCTCACTGGCTTAGCTTGAATCTAAAATGCAACACCGCAGCACAGGACTTACCAGTTGCCGAATGAATCTAGCATTGGATACCGCTCGAGTTCGCAATAGCGAGCCTCGGTTCCGGATTCATTTTGTTGCCACAGGAACGAAGTCACGTGGTGAGCAGCACCCGTGTAGAGATGGAAAAAAAACTAAGTTGTATCTGGTCAGTCGCCTGGGTTACCGTCGTAATAATAATTATTTTAAACAATTATATTTAGTCATTTTAAACAATTATATTTAGTCATTGCTGTGGAGGGCAGGCTTGTCGGGTGGGAACCACCCATGTTGGGGGAGACAGATGACCAAGTTATTCAAAATCAATTGCCACCGTCAACAACATCATCATTAATATTACAAAGAAGACACTTATAGTCGTCAGACATTGGTGCATTTAGACTGGTCATAATTAAATACCTCGTATATGCGAGACACCCGTCTAAGGCTAAACGAGAGACTAAGTTAGTTTAGGGCAGTTGCCTAGGTTACCAACGATATCGTTTTGAAGAGGACAAGTTTGATCATGGGTGCTGTGTTTGCCAATATGCTTGCCATAATCAGATACCTCATATGGTAGTGGGTGAGCACCATGTGTTCCGATGGCGTACCTCTCACACGAGGGTAAAGGCCAAAAGTAAAACATAGTCTGCCCAACAGTAAAGAAGAGGTCAGCTCATATATACATTGGCATGATTATAAGTTCAGTGTGGCGTACCTCTTACATAAGGGTAAAGGCCAAAACAGTACTGTGTAAACTCGATATATAATCAGGGTAGAATGGCCAACTGGGAGAAAGAGCTGTCATGCTCATTAAGGCCTGTATCAATAGAGTTAAAGAAAAACATCCATTTTAGCTCCCGTGTATCCAAGATACTGGAAATGTTCCCGCCCTGGGGTCCCAGGAGAGCTTTTTCAATTACTACCCATCTGAGACTCTCAGGGGGGTGAGATGCCGTGGTAAAGTGTTCAACAAGGGGTGCTCCCTGTACCTCGCATCTAATTCTGCTCATGTGTTGAAGGATTCGTACTTTGATTTTTTGTTGCGTTTGGCCTATGTAAATCAGTTGGCAAGGGCACAATATCGCATAGATGACGTTTGAGGAGTTACAATTGGTGTGTGTCTTTAACTGAATTGTCCGCTGGCGGTGTTGGAATTCCTTTTCTTGGATGGTGATATCACAAGCTTTACAGTTCCCACATTTGGAGTGGCCAATCACCGGGGGCAAGTTCCATAGGGTGGTGATGGTCGGGTCTTGTGATACACATGAGCAGAATTAGATGTGAGGTACAGGGAGCACCCCTTGTTGAACACTTTACCACGGCATCTCACCCCCCTGAGAGTCTCAGATGGGTAGTAATTGAAAAAGCTCTCCTGGGACCCCGGGGCGGGAACATTTCCAGTATCTTGGATACACGGGAGCTAAAATGGATGTTTTTCTTTAACTCTATTGATACAGGCCTTAATGAGCAGGACAGCTCTTTCTCCCAGTTGGCCATTCTACCCTGATTATACATCGAGTTTACACTGTACTGTTTTGGCCTTTACCCTTATGTAAGAGGTACGCCACACTGAACTTATAATCATGCCAATGTATATATGAGCTGACCTCTTCTTTACTGTTGGGCAGACTATGTTTTACTTTTGGCCTTTACCCTCGTGTGAGAGGTACGCCATCGGAACACATGGTGCTCACCCACTACCATATGAGGTATCTGATTATGGCAAGCATATTGGCAAACATAGGACCCATGATCAAACTTGTCCTCTTCAAAACGATATCGTTGGTAACCTAGGCAACTGCCCTAAACTAACTTAGTCTCTCGTTTAGCCTTAGACGGGTGTCTCGCATATACGAGGTATTTAATTATGACCAGTCTAAATGCACCAATGTCTGACGACTATAAGTGTCTTCTTTGTAATATTAATGACGATGTTGTTGACGGTGGCAATTGATCTTGAATAACTTAGTCATCTGTCTCCCCCAACATGGGTGGTTCCCACCAGACAAGCCTGCCCTCCACACCAATGACTAAATATAATCGTTTAAAATGACTAAATATAATTGTTTAAAATAATTATTATTACGACGGTAACCCAGGCGACTGACCAGATACAACTTAGTCTTTTTTCCATCTCTACACGGGTGCTGCTCACCACGTGACTTCGTTCCTGTGGCAACAAAATGAATCCGGAACCGAGGCTCGCTATTGCGAACTCGAGCGGTATCCAATGCTAGATTCATTCGGCAACTGGTAAGTCCTGTGCTGCGGTGTTGCATTTTAGATTCAAGCTAAGCCAGTGAGGCCGCTAATGTTTCTCTCCGTCCCGTGTAGATTAACCAGATTCCTCTGCCCGTCTCACCGAGATCTCGGACCTTTCTGCTTGAATTGATCGCAGCGACGGGGTAAGTCTTTACTCCCCCTGTATGCGGCCACGCTGACAAACATGCAATATGGGCGTATTATCGCAATGTCACGCTGACAACCATGTAATATGGGCTCACTATCGCAATGCTCTTCTAACCGCACTGAGTCCCATTCCTGACTGAGTGTCGGCATTCTTTTTCAGACACATCGAATGGTTTCCTCCAGCTTGAATCATCCCTGATTGGACACCATTAAGGTAACGAAAGATATCCCTATGTGAATCGTGTTAGGAATCTCCTGCAAACTGTACCACCATATGGCTGGCTATTGGCCGCTCTCACTCCGAAATTACTCCCCTATATCCACTGACTACGACTTTGGTGGTAATTAATGTTATCCCAAAAATAACAATGTCATCAAATGTCCAATATACTGAATGCTATTTATAATCCTATTCCCTATATCCCTGATCCATGTTAGGATCGGTGTGCTCGTTGTTAAAATAATGGAAATAATCTCCGTATCTCTCAACTCCAAATTAATTACTCCCATTTGTATATATTAATTAGGTGGTCTGCCCCGCTCTCCTGTCCTGATGAAGACCCCGTTGCAAGGATATTAAAAAACCTGCGCATTCCAGAGGGTCGAAACGTCGACAACTGCCTGTTTTTAATCATCACCTCCACGTCCCAATCTTTCATTTATTGTATTATGTGGAGTATGATACTCTTTGATGTATAATTTGAACCTTTTGTCTGTGTCTTGTACATAGTATGTAACTTTTGTACCTAGTTGGTTTTTGATCAATTGATTATTCTGTCACTTGAATTCCCTCCCTACCACATTATCCTCACAAGATCACGCACACCCCCCCCCCTTTTTTTCCCCCTAGGGGCACTGCTCCACCACCTATTGAATGTGTTAATATCGAATATATTGAATACGCATCCCCATTGTGATTAAAACAATGAGGTTGGATTTATTGTCTATGTGACTTTATTTATTATTATTATTTTTACTCTGTGTTCTTATTTACATTGGGACCCCTTCCTCTTAGTACGTAGCGAACCCAGGTCCCAGTGACTTTATTTGGGTAAAACCCCCCCAAGTGTACACTTCCACATGGGAGGCTCGATTTGGAGAAATGTCTTAATTTCTCCTTGTTGTTTTCTCTTTAGCTTAGAAAGAGTAAAAAGCTTCAGGGAGAGTGTTTTTGTGCAGAACAGTGATCCTTCCTGCAGAAAAACAGTCCTGCCTGCACCGCAAGCACTCTTGCACCATAGTGCAAGGGTTCCTGCATTGGTAGAACGTAGCAGATTGTGGGCCAGTGCAGGCAGAGAGCAGGAATGTGCCATGTCTTGATAAATAGGGTGCATTCCTGCCCTCTTCCTTTTAAGCAGCGCAGCATGGTTATTTGCTGTACTGCATAAAAAAATGATAAATCTTGGCCCGATTTATATGGAGTATGCAAGGACCTTTGTGATCTAACATAGGTCAAGAAGAAACAGACCAACCAATGCCTACTTGAGCACTCCAGTTAATGCCACTTTGAAGGTTTGGGATAAATTTGTGGAGGCATGTGGTTTGATGATGGATCCCTCACCTTACAGCCCAACCATTCCAATGGTGAGTTTACCCCATTGTAGAGGTACACTTGTTTTAGCAATAGAAGAGTGGGTGATGCAGAATGATTTTTGACATGGACCATGTTACCTCTCCCGAAACCTGAGCAGTGCAAGGCTCAGTTTATAAGTGATAAGGAGTGTCTTTAATATGCACAGATAAGACATTGGGTCACTCGCGCCTGCACCCAACATGCAGCCACTAGAGAGCAGACTCCTTTTGAGATACGTTTGCCCAAACTGATAGCAGTGTTTAACCTTTATGAACAACGAAGTTGCAGTGGACAAACCACAACATTATGGGGAGCAGATCTCTTGCAAATAGTGGGAAGGGACATACACTCATAGCGGGCAAGGAACATCCAGTATCAATTATAGTAAGGGTAGTTCTATACCCCCTCTGAAACAAATCTCAAATGCTGGAGAGGATCCAATGCCATGGGACTCATGTTACATACTAGGTGGCAATGTCAGAAAATGTTTCCCTTTTGTGAGGGGGATTCTGCCATCCTTAGGGAAGAGTTGGGACATCTGAATCCAGCCTCCCTTTCTCATGGGCTTTAAGCTGGATAGTCTTGCAGCATTGATCAGGGATACTGGCATATGGTTCTTCAGTGCCTAAGGGCTGCAAAACTAACCATGGCATTTAACTGGAGAAAAAAAAGAATTGATACACCAATCGCTCGGTGTTATTATGAAATGTTGACAATCTTAGCAATGAAGGTGTTAACTCTTAACATTAACGGCTCTTCTCTTTACTTCATAGTCAAATAGAAGCTAGTGTACGAAGTAATGTGTAGAGACCTCCCGAGCCACAATGGAGAGGCTTAGGTCTCTTTGACTGAATGTAATTAGCAAGACTGTCTCTATGGGTGAGGGGGCGCCTGAGCTAGAGCAGCAACCAGACGGTGTTGGGCGAAGAGACACAGATTAAATATATGTGATGGTGAGTTGATTCCCCTCTTTAGTAGAAGTGGGGGAGTGAATGGAGTTGGGGAAGGTTATTTGGATCAACAGTTATATTTTCTATTAAAAAGGCCCCGACTGTGCCCCACTTAATTTATATTCTAAGCTACCTGGCCAATTGTCAATAACATTGTCGAACATTGTCAGTAAGGGAAATAAAACATTGTCGAACATTGTCAGTAATGGAAAACCTTAATAAGCAAATAAAAAATATATATTTTTGTATTGACCTTTTCGAAAATAGCATCTCGTGGACAGGAAGGCCCACACGGATACAGACATTCTCATAATTTGCATGTACAAAACAATACCAATGTATAACCCACAACCCTCCTCCCCTTAATAAACAATTTTGAAAAAAAGTTTCTTTTTTGACCTCCCCTTTAACAATGTCCCTCCCCACTCCTAAGTGTGGCCTTTCCAATCTTGACTGAGACAAGCTAAGCTGAACGCCCTCATTTCCAGGCAAAGTTTGTACGGATTCGTGGAAGTTATTAGCAAATCAAAAAGGCCTTTTAAGTGAAAAGTACAAAGTAACCATGAAAACAGTCACACACTTATGAATTTGATTTTATTAAAGAAGCAGATAGTAGATGCAGTTTTTGCAATGGCATCAGTTGCTCCGAATTTCTTTACTTTTGATTAGCTCCCAAGTTCCACCTAAAAAAGAAAATAAAATTCGCAGATGTACTCTCTTCCGATCTTTCCCCCTCCAGGTAACAGATTGTGGGAACAAAAACTTGTCAGTCCAATCTAGTCCTAATGGATGTCATTTTCTCTCCTGAAACACATTAAAGAGAAAATACTTTTAAGTTGCAGTTAATAATACACATAAAAGAACACGAGTTTGGGCCGGAGTTAGAGTTTAGCAGATGGATTTAAGTCAGACCAGGTGGCAGATGACTTTGTTCGTCACCCTCCCATTACTCCGCCTACATAGATGCAAGCTGGCCTTGGAGGCAGCTCTATACATTGCCAGAAACTGCAGTTAAACATTTTGGCTGGTCGTAAAGGTTTTTCAATTTTTTTATTAAAAAATAAATAAAAAACAACGTCCTAAAACTGGACTATATTTTTTAAAAATAAGCTAATGGCTTCCACACCATGTGAGCTTTCCCCTATGGTGTGAAGGTCATTATTATTTTGCCAGTCCCTCAATCCCAAGTTTTACATAACGCTATCCTAAATGGGGCAGACGGTGTTAAAAGATTTATAAAGCACGGCAAATCACCTGTGAGGGTCTCAAGGTACTGGCGTTTCTAACTGCTTCGTGGTGATCTGAAAAGCAAGGAGAAAACACTCAAACTGGGGAAAAAGCAAGGAGAAAGCAGTGAAAACGTGGAAAAAGCAAGGAGAAGGCATTCAAAAAAAGGGAGAAACCAAGGAGAAAACAGTGAGAAAGAGGGAAAAGCAAAGACAAAGCAGTGAAAAATGAGGGAAAAGCAAGGAGAAAGCACTCAGAAAACAGGGAAGAAGCAAAGGGAAGTCAGGAGCCGGCGAGATGCATCAGCACGGGGAGAGCTGGACCTGCTCAATGGAGTCACGCTGCTGCCTCCATTAAATAGGTCCTGAGAAGAGAGTGGGGCAGTGGGCAGAGCTAGGCGGGAAAACTGGTGGCACTAGTGAGTGGCAATGAGGGAAAAAATATGGAGAAACCTATGAAAACGAGGGTAAAGAGGAGAAGGCACTGAAAAACGTGATAAAGGAAGGAGAAAGCAGTGAGAACGCGGGAAAAGCATGGAGAGAGCACTCAAAAACAGGAGAAAGGGAAGGAGAAAGCAGTGAAAAATGAGGGAAAGGCAAGGAGAAAGCACTCAGAAAATGGTAAAGAAGCAACAGGAGAAGGGGCGATGCAGCAGCACTTGGAGAGCGGGGCCTGGGACCTGCGCAATTGGGTCACACTATGTCCTCCATTAAGTAGGTTGTGGGAGGAGGGAGGGGCGCTGGGCGGGGCTCGGCAGGATGTTATGTGGCCATCAAAATGTCAAAATACATTTTACTCTGTTAGCATAAACCTGGCCGTCCGTCCAACTTGAAATCGGATGGGTGGCAGAGAGGCAAAGCTCTAAATGTGGCCTTTTATTCTGGCGTGTTTTACCTTCATCATATTTACCTTATATGGTGCATTTGTCCAATACATTTTCAAACACCCCGCTCAGCAAAAAGGCACTTTCTAATTTTATAATAATTTACTAACATTTATTAGACCACTTGAACGTTGGGAGGAGGCTCTGCACTGATCATAGTTTTATTCTGCTATACTTGTATTATTTGACTATTGTGCAACAGAGCAGTACAGTATAAGCTATATTAGGTCTAGCTAAAGAGAGCTTTAGTTCTTGATGGCAGCCTAATACCCCTACAACAAAAAGTTCCCTGCAAATCAAAGAGATGTTCTAAGTTTATTCATTCTTCTCTTGCAGACACCACAGTTCCTTATGTTTCCTACAAAGAGCTCCTCCTGTCTTTCACTGAAGCTTCATCTATGGGTTTGGCCAAAGGGGTTCAGGCACTGTGGTAGCTGCTCCTGCTCCAGGCAGAGATGCTAACCTAGAGGTTTCCAGTTGCACTGGAGGACACAGTCCCATCCATTGGGTTCTCCCTAACCCTTATCATGCAGTCGCACAAGACAGAGAAGGAATATGTTCGGAATGAGGTAGAGGACAGATTAATTGTCCAGAGATGGCTGACAGGTTACCATCGGTAGTTTTCCCTCCAGTCCAGGTCCTCACTTGGGGATGTTTCCTCTATTGCAGCTATGGGAGCTGATGAGAGGTAAGAACTCTGGGGTAGAACTGGGCCTCCTTCACCTCCTTTATACACACTACGCAGCTGTTGGTGCCTCAGTATAAAGTGCATGTACTTCAGAGAGAGGGAAATGAGCATCGCAAACAAAGGGCTAGAAGAGCAAAGACCTATTGCTGTTGGACACATAGGGATAGATTCCAAGAAAACAGCAGGCCAGGGAACACGGTGTACCTGGTTGAACAGGTCACTAGTGGACCACATCGGAGGAGGCTCCAACAGTTGCAGGGAGATCTTCTTACCTCGCCCTCAGCCACTGGCAACAATATCACTGCCTCCTAACATTCTGCAACAACCTGTGAAAACTTTTTCCACGGGAAATTCGTAAACATCAACAGCAGCTTTGCACACCAGTCCAACCCCAGAGAACTCATTGCTAACCTAACCACCACCAACCAAGATGGCCAACAAACCGAACGGTCACCCCTCACCAGAAATGACACGGAGGCAATCTTACAGACCATTCAGTCAGGGCCCCCAACAGACCCATACCCCACCACATCTGCAGCCTGGGGGCATCACTAATCGGCACCACCCTTACCCATATCATCACCTCCATTAAGTCTGTTACTTTCCTGGATGAATGGAAACTTGCAGAAATCAACACCATCCTCATGAACTCCACAGCTTCTCCCCTATCCAGCCAAAGTGATTTGAGAAGTCCATTAACAAGCAACTCACAGCCTACCTGGAGCTTCACCTTCTTCTAGACAACTTTCAATCAGGATTTATAAAGAACCATAGCACCGAAACTGCACTCTTCACGGCCACCACCAACATTAGAACCATCCTGGACCAAGGAGAAACCGATTCAGTCGTTCTGCTCTACTTCTGTGCTGCATTCCACACAGTCTCCCACAACACCCTCATCAGTAGACTCCACAAGATTGGCATAGAAGAATTAGTTCTGAAATTCAGATCTGCTCCTTGCTCATGGGAAAAACCCAAAGGGTCAAGCTGCCACCCTTCGCATCAGAGACCAAGAAGCCAATATATGGATTCCCACAGGGATCGTTCCTCAGCCCCACCCTTTTCAACATATACATGACACGGCTCGTCAACAAAATCCAATCCAAAGACCTCACCGTCATCTCCTACGACAAGGACACCCAAGTTATTCTCTCCCTGACGGACAAAACAACCATCACCAGAACCAACTTCATCCACTGCATGACCATGGTAACAGACTGGATGTGAACCAACTGCCTGATGCTAAACTACGACAAAACTGGCGGCTCTCAGAGCTAGGACCTAAACCCACACCCAAAGACCACGCAAGAAATCTTGGGATCATCCTAGATGACAAGCTCTTCATGATGGCTCAAGTCAACACAGTGAGCACCTCCTGCTTCCACATCCCATGAATGCGGAGAGAGATTTTCAAATGGCTGTCTCAGAACACAAGATGGTTCATCACGCAAGCACTCAACCACCAGGCTGGACTACAGCAACACTCTCTACGTCGGAATCTCCAAACACCTCCTACACAGACTCTAGGCTATCCAGAATGCTTGCGAAAGACTGACACTATCTCCCATGCGGCAACCACATTACACAGTACCTCAGGAAGCTGCACTGCCTTGCCATTCACAAGCGCAGCAATGCGCATACTTACAAAGCCCTACACAAAACAGGACCAGAATTCCTGAACAGCTGCATACACTTTCACCAACCCCCCAGACACCTACACTCTGCCTCACTTGCGCCCCACATCCACAAAAGCAAAGCAGGTAGCTCATTCTCCTACATTACACCCAAGACATGGAACGACCTCCCACAACACATCAGAGCTTCCTCCTCTCTTCTTATCACCCTACGAGCAATACATTGATTATTTTCCATCCATTGTAAAAATGATGTTAAGATATCCATTAGACTTAAAATATGGCAATATCCTTATCTATCCTTAATAGTTTTAAATATCATTAAGACGGCCATCAATGGCCATAAAATACCTCAACAAAACGAAAGCATGTTCTATGTGTGCTTGTATGACTAAAACATATCGCAGCTTTACAATTTGGTTTATATTTTCCACATTAGTGCCTTATGTAACATGTTCACTATGGTCACCTCAAGCAAAACTATTTCACCTAACAAAAATAAATGAAATGCATTGTTTCTAAATCCCTTATATATTAAATACCTTTATCAGAAGTAACTCGAGACCACAGAAGCGCACTACAGAGTAGAACGGGAATCATGTGATGTCACTAACAGGCATTATATTGAGCCATTGACAGTGTCAAGTCAATAATCTCCAGTTACAGTGATCCAATTAATAGCAAGACACAGAATTTTAGGTGGGTAACTGTAATAAGGATGAGGCGTTCGGAGAGGATATAGACAACAAGAATGAAGCTTTAGTTGCCTATGATGTCCCTTGGAGCCCCTCATTAACTCTGGTGGATGATCTGGTAACATCCACTGCTCTTCATCCAACAGGGGGAGTGGGGGATTAGCATGTGCCTCCGATTCTTACATCAGAGACTTCAACCAATTTCCACACTAATGGATCCTAATGCAGATTTGCTTCCCTGTCAGTTCCTGCCTCCTCCTGCCCCCATCAATGATTATACCTAGCAATTAGCTGACTACATGTTCCCAACAGTAACATGTAAGAGGTATCCTGCACATCCAGTGGGAGTTTACTCTCATCTCCCTGCCTCCCACTCAGGGCATGCTGAAAGTTGGAAGAGGCATCTCTGGCAAGAGTATAGTCTTCCCTTTCCTGCAATGCCTCTCCAAAAGGACCATTTCTTTGAACCACATCTAGGATGCAATCCCCAAGCAGGGATCCCCACTTACCATCAGGGATGCTTTTTTAAGGTGTCTATGCACCCCTCCATGCTCTCCAGGCACTCTGGCCGAATACCCCATAGGGGCAAAATGTTAAAAAGAATATTCCCTGCCCTTGGGCAGGGGATTGGGCCCCTCAGCATGGTGTGATCGACTGCTATTTTGTGTTTTACCTGATCTGGGGCTTTTTGCCACCCCAAAGTATACAAAGTATACACAAAAGGAATGGATTGAATGCTTTAAATAATCAAGCCACTGGTAATTACTCTGGCTAAATCAGTCTTAACCCTGCGTTCCGGTTCAGGTAGGACCTGGCTTAGCAGTTGGGGGAGGAGGGGGCTGTTCTGAATGTACCACGGTCAAGATTGATTTTCATATAGCTCGGTCCAAACGTAAGTGACATGGTGTGCAAAATAACAATAGACTGGGCTGCGGCTCGAGTAATTATCAGTGGCTTGGATTAATTCAACCATTCCACCCATCACTTTTTTGTATGCTTTAGCTTGTCACCCTAAGTGGAATGGATATGCCCAGACGTGGGTCCCGTGTATACCGTCACTGGAATCAAGATGTGCTCGGCTGATAAGCCCATATTTAAGAAGAAACCAGTCCTGGGTTGCTTGTGTCCTCTTTCCCTTGGGCCGGTCACTCCACTACGCACCGCGCACACTCCCCGTGGGTGTGCCCAGGCTGCCTCGTTCCCGCCGCTGCCCGCAGCTGTGCTCCTGACCACCTGACCACCAGGCGTGGTCTCAGCGCTGTAGAGCTTCTGTAGCGCAGCGCCGCTTCCTGCTGCCTGCTCGACTTCTCCCCTGCTCGTCTTCTCCCCCGCTGCTCGTTGTTTCCTGCCTCTGCACTCTCGCTCTGTTTCCCCCCTGTATTGGTGCTGCTTCCCCTGTTGTGCCCAGCCTTTCTAGCTTTCTTTGTGTGTCCCTTGCCTAGTCCGCCGTTTTTCCCACTTTTCCCCCGCCGCGCTTGCCGCCACTTCCCCGCTCCCCGCCGCTGATCCCCTGCGGCCCGCCCCCCTCCACCTGGACCCTTCCCTTCCCATTCGCCGCCCTGCTCCCGCCTCCCAGCTGCCCCTCCCTCCCACAGGACCTTATAGGGAGGAGTGCACGCAGTGGTGATCAGTGACCTCTGTCCCTTGGGCCGGTCACTCCACCACGCACCGCGCACACTCCCCGTGGGTGTGCCCAGGCTGCCTCGTTCCCGCCGCTGCCCGCAGCTGTGCCCCTGACCACCTGACCACCAGGCGTGGTCTCAGCGCTGTAGAGCTTCTGTAGCGCAGCGCCGCTTCCTGCTGCCTGCTCGACTTCTCCCCTGCTCGTCTTCTCCCCCGCTGCTCGTTGTTTCCTGCCTCTGCACTCTCGCTCTGTTTCCCCCCTGTATTGGTGCTGCTTCCCCTGTTGTGCCCAGCCTTTCTAGCTTTCTTTGTGTGTCCCTTGCCTAGTCCGCCGTTTTTCCCACTTTTCCCCCGCCGCGCTTGCCGCCACTTCCCCGCTCCCCGCCGCTGATCCCCTGCGGCCCGCCCCCCTCCACCTGGACCCTTCCCTTCCCATTCGCCGCCCTGCTCCCGCCTCCCAGCTGCCCCTCCCTCCCACAGGACCTTATAGGGAGGAGTGCACGCAGTGGTGATCAGTGACCTCTGTCCCTAGGGCCGGTCACTCCACCACGCACCGCGCACACTCCCCGTGGGTGTGCCCAGGCTGCCTCGTTCCCGCCGCTGCCCGCAGCTGTGCTCCTGACCACCAGGCGTGGTCTCAGCGCTGTAGAGCTTCTGTAGCGCAGTGCCGCTTGCTGCTGCCTGCTCGACTTCTCCCCCGCTGCTCGTTGTTTCCTGGCTCTGCACTCTCGCTCTGTTTCCCCCCTGTATTGGTGCTGCTTCCCCTGTTGTGCCCAGCCTTTCTAGCTTTCTTTGTGTGTCCCTTGCCTAGTCCGCCGTTTTTCCCACTTTTCCCCCGCCGCGCTTGCCGCCACTTCCCCGCTCCCCGCCGCTGATCCCCTGCGGCCCGCCCCCCTCCACCTGGACCCTTCCCTTCCCATTCGCCGCCCTGCTCCCGCCTCCCAGCTGCCCCTCCCTCCCACAGGACCTTATAGGGAGGAGTGCACGCAGTGGTGATCAGTGACCTCTGTCCCTTGGGCCGGTCACTCCACCACGCACACTCCCCGTGGGTGTGCCCAGGCTGCCTCGTTCCCGCCGCTGCCCGCAGCTGTGCTCCTGACGACCAGGCGTGGTCTCAGCGCTGTAGAGCTTCTGTAGCGCAGTTCCGCTTGCTGCTGCCTGCTCGACTTCTCCCCTGCTCGTCTTCTCCCCCGCTGCTCGTTGTTTCCTGGCTCTGCACTCTCGCTCTGTTTCCCCCCTGTATTGGTGCTGCTTCCCCTGTTGTGCCCAGCCTTTCTAGCTTTCTTTGTGTGTCCCTTGCCTAGTCCGCCGTTTTTCCCACTTTTCCCCCGCCGCGCTTGCCGCCACTTCCCCGCTCCCCGCCGCTGATCCCCTGCGGCCCCGCCCCCCTCCACCTGGACCCTTCCCTTCCCATTCGCCGCCCCGCTCCCGCCTCCCAGCTGCCCCTCCCTTGCTCCGCCCCCCCCCACTCTCCTCATATGGCAGAGTGGCAAACGCGCAGCGTTGACGCGCAGCGGGCGCGCCGATTGCGCGCCAAAGGTAAGCCCACGTGCGCCCGTCCGCGCCTGGCCCGCGCCCAGTGCCAGGCCCCCTGGCCCCCACCACCGGAAGCCGACCCGACGGTCCTACAACGCCACCGAACTCAACGCACTCAACACTGGCCGAACCCCGGGCTGCTACCGAGCCACACCGAGACGCACCCACGGACCCTTCAGCTGCCACTCCTGCAAGTTCACCTGCAACCGGACCCACGCTACACCAGCACCCCCCAAGCCGAACTCCAGCAGCACCCACCTGAAGTGCATCCTGCTCAACACCCGCTCCGTCCACAGACACGCCGTCGAGCTATGGAACCTGCTCGACACCACAGACCCAGACGTCGCCTTCATCACGGAAACCTGGATGAACGCCTCCTCAGCGCCCGACATCGCCATCGCCATCCCGGACGGCTACAAGATCATCCGGAGGGACCGCGTCAACCAGACAGGAGGAGGCATCGCCATCATCCACAGGAACACCATCCGCATCTCGACCGACACCGACGACACCCTCGCACCCGCCGAACACCTGCATTTCCAGATCCACATCAGCCCCAAGACAACCCTCAGAGGCACCCTCATCTACAGACCCCCGGGACCACGCACACAATTCAGCAAAGACATCGCCGACTTCATCAGCCCACACGCCCTCCCCTCCGCCGACTACATCCTCCTCGGGGACCTCAACTTCCACCTGGAGAATAACAACGACCGCAACACCACCACCCTGCTGGACAACCTCGGACTCAAGCAACTGGTGACCACCCCCACCCACTACGCCGGACACACACTCGACCCGGTCTTCTCTTCCAGCAAGGACATCGCCTTTAACCACGCCACGGGACTCCACTGGACGGACCACAGCTGCGTCCACTTCAGCTTCAGTAGAACCACGGTCCACCAGCAACAGGTTCCCCGCAGAAGCTGGAACAAGATCACTGCAGACCAGCTCGCTACTTCCCTGAGCAAGAACCCTCCCACCAGCACAACGAACCCCAGCCAAGCGGCCACCAACCTCACGAAATGGATCAGCGACTGCGCAGACAACCTCGCCCCTCTGAAGACCCCGCCGAGCAGACCCGGCAGCAAGAAAGCACCATGGTTTAACGACGAACTCAAGAGCTCCAAGAAGAACTGCAGAGCACTCGAGAAAACCTGGCGCAGAGACCCAACACCGGACAACATGATTGCCCTCAAGCTCGCCACCCGAAAACACCACCAACTGATCCACGCCACCAAGAAAACCGCATTCAAGGAACGACTGGACAACAACGCACACAACAGCAAAGAACTCTTCAGTATCGTGAAAGAGCTCTCCAACCCCAACGCCGGAAACAACGACATCACCCCTTCGCAAGACCTCTGCAACTCCCTCGCCTCCTACTTCCACAACAAGATCGCGGACATACACAACAGCTTCAGCACTCAACCGACGCACGCCACGACCGAACCACCGCCCCCCACAACCACCCTCCGCGCCTGGACCCCGATCAGCACCAAAGACACCGTCAACACGATGAACTCCATCCACTCCGGATCTCCGACAGACCCCTGCCCTCACCACGTCTTCAACAAGGCCGACGCTGTCATCGCACCCCACCTGCGGGACATCATCAACACCTCCTTCGTCACCGCTACCTTCCCGGAGAGCTGGAAGCACGCCAAACTCAGCGCCCTACTTAAGAAGCCATCAGCCGACCCCACCGACCTCAAGAACTACCGCCCCATCTCGCTGCTCCCATTTCCGGCAAAAGTCATCGAGAAGACAAGCAACTGGCCGCCTTCCTCGAGACGAACGGCTCCCTCGACCCCTCGCAGTCTGGCTTCCGGGCCAACCACAGCACAGAGACCGCCCTGATCGCAGCAACCGATGACATCCGAGCCCTGCTCGACAACGGAGAAACAGCGGCCCTCATCCTCCTGGACCTCTCCGCGGCCTTCGACACTGTCTGCCACCGTACCCTAGTACAGCGCCTCAACAACGTCGGAATCCAGGAGAAGGCACTGGAGTGGATCATCTCCTTCCTCGCCGGAAGGACAGAGAGTCCGCCTCCCCCCGTTCAGATCGGAGGCCTCCGAAGTCATCTGCGGCGTTCCTCAAGGCTCCTCGCTCAGCCCAACACTCTTCAACGTCTACATGAGCCCCCTCGCAGCCATCGCACGCCAGCACAACCTCAACATCATCTCCTATGCCGACGACACCCAGCTGATCCTCTCCCTCACCAACGACCCCGCCACCGCCAGAGCCAACCTACACGAAGGGATGACAGACGTTGCCAAGTGGATGATGAACAGTCGCCTGAAACTGAACTCTGATAAGACGGAAGTCCTCATCCTGGGATCATCACCCTCCGCCTGGGACGACTCCTGGTGGCCCCCCCGCCCTGGGCAGCGCTCCCAAACCCACGGACCACGCATGCAACCTGGGCTTCATCCTGGACTCCTCCCTCTCCATGACCAGACAAGTCAACGCCGTCTCCTCGTCGTGCTTCAACATCCTGCGCATGTTACGTAAGATCTTCCGATGGATCCCCACCGAGACCAGGAAGACGGTCACCCAGGCCCTCGTCACCAGCCGTCTGGACTACGGCAACTCCCTCTACGCCGGTACCACCGCCAAACTCCAGAAGAGACTCCAGCGGATCCAGAACGCCTCAGCACGACTCATCCTGGACATCCCCCGCCGCAGCCACATCTCCGGACACCTGAGAGACCTGCACTGGCTCCCGGTCAACAAGAGAATCACCTTCCGGCTCCTCACCCACGCACACAAAGCCCTACACAACCAAGGCCCAGGATACCTCAACAGCCGCCTCAACTTCTACGCTCCCAAACGCCAGCTCCGATCGACCAACCACGCCCTTGCCGCCGTCCCTCGCATCCGAAGAGCCACCACAGGAGGAAGGTCCTTCTCCTACCTGGCCGCCAAGACTTGGAACTCCCTTCCGACCCACCTACGCCTGACCCAGGACCACCTCACCTTCAGGAAGCAACTCAAGACCTGGCTGTTCGAGCAGTAGCGGACCCCCTCCCCCCAGCGCCTTGAGACCCTCCGGGTGAGTAGTGCGCTATACAAATGCTCTGATTGATTGATTGTGTTCAGGCGTACGGAGGACCTGGATTGGCAGTTCGGGCTGGAATTTTCAGATAAGGCTGGGTCAAGTCTGATTTGCTTATAACTGGGTCCAAACTGAGGTGACATGGTGTACAGAATAAGGATGGATTGGGATGCAGTAAATATCAGTGGCTGAGATTATTTGTATACTTTTGTTGTGCCACCCCAGGAAGGAATATTGACATTTGGGGCACTATGTAAAAGTGGGAAGTTTCCTCACTGACATGGATTCCTGTTCAGGGATCACTGCTGGGAGTGTAATCTCTGAGCAGGAATCCCACCGCTAGGTCAAAAGAGCTGAAACCCACCCACAGGGGCATTTTTTTTTTTAACACGAGACAGTAGGGAAGCCTTTCAGTATGGAGGGCTACTTTATGGACATCTGCTTTTTGAGAACAAAACATATTTTTGCATTTAGCCAATGTTTTCTTTTTTAGATTGAGAACTGGCAGCCAGCTTCCCCAAAAATAAAGTTTAGCAAACACCTTGAATTTTATTGTGGGTTGGGGGCACAATTAATTTTTTTTAGCATTTTCCATTTCCTGGAAGGGTTGATGGCCCCAAGGCCCCTCGGATCCTAAGAAAGGGACCCTTTTATTACATTTAATTTGCATTATTGGGAGTTTCGCAAGATTAAGTCATTATTTATTTTCGCTTTTAGGTGTTTTTTTAAACAAACTTCTGAGAGCAGACTGAAGAGTGCCAATTGATTTTTTTTTCCTTAGGAAATAGTTTTTGCTGCCTCCGTCACTTTTAGATTAATTCTGCCGAAGCTCTAACTCAAACAATGTAGCAGAGCTCTGATGCAGGTTCTAATACCAACTCTGCATCCGACAGGAGCGGATCATGGGTCTGAATCTGGGAGTGATTTTTGAGTTGGATGGCATGACACCTGATGATGACTAATCTTTCAGTGATTCTGAGAACATGTTCATGGCAGTCATGATTTCCCTTTGCAAGAATCATCAGTGCAGTTGAGAAACACTGGCAGTGTAGTCCAATCAGAAGTGCTGGGAGGCACCACGGGGAGCACGGGAGTGCTCACTTTGCAGCCTACTAATGGGTTTCAGCCACAAATTCCTCAATTTACTGGAGAAGCTGGATGTAAAGTCAGTTTTTGCAGTTGTTTTGTCCACTGACTACTTACATATTTTTGTGGATTACATGTTCCTTGGAATGTAGGATATTACAACGCATTCCGTTGTAACGCATGCCTTTACCACGCATGCGTTACAACGCAAATGCCCTTACCTCGCATAACCTTTACCACGAATATTCCCTTACCACGCATACTTTTACAACGATTTTCATTGTAAATGTATGCATGATAAGGGCATATTCCTGTTAAAGGTCATTTCAGTCCCCTTTTTAAAAATATTTTTTTACATTGAGTACCCACACATGCTCCGCGGTTTTACCGGTTACTTACAGTTCATGTTGATTCTTTTTTTCATCTCGCTTGTTGTGACGTAGTTATCATTTTTCCAGTACTCTAGTGTAATTCCCTTCCAGTCACAAGATTGAGGCACGTAGTGAAGGCCGTGCCGGGTGGCTTGCAGCCAAGACACGCTTCAATATTCTGTCACTTTTTACGTTATGCCCACATCTTTAAATAAAATCCTTGCGCATTTAAAACACGGTGCGTTTATTTTGGGGGGGGGGGGAGACCCCCCAAACCCCTTTTGCTTTTCACACTTTTTTTGGGGGGGAACCCCCCCAAGCCCCCATTTTTAATGATCGCTTTTACCACACATGCCTTTACTACATATCTCGTAGTAAAGGTATGCGTGGTAAAGGCTATTCGTGCATTACAACGCATGCGTGGTTAATGTTATGCGTGGAAACGCGTTGTAGTGGCCGTTTCCCGTTCCTTGAAGCAACTGTGCACCAAACAAATGTGTGTGCTTTCCAAGGCAGAATGGAGGCACTCTGGGGTCCCATTAGAGGCACTCTGGGGTCCCATTCTCGGGCCCACTTGTGGATTCCCACCTCGCTTGGGAAGTTAAAAGAATGCTTGGGACCCACTATTCCCATGGGATAGTGTACAAACCAATGGAACAGTTTTACTGGTCTACTCATATGGTTTGGGCAACACCCAACTTCATACTGGTCATGAACAAAGATCAGTTTTTGAGTCTGAATGTATGCTGCATTTCAGTAATAACGGCAGCTATTGCCACAGGACCATCCAGACCACATTTCTAAAAATGCCTTACATTTGTCTGGTATGTTTTCACAGATTAATACTCCTGGGAAGAATATAGGGGCCCACACTTGGTTAATACTATACAAAGGGCAGTTCCTATTCAGGCTGTACATACCAAGGAAAAGAGCGTGTTACAGCATCAACATGTACGAGAGTTCAACTGGTTAATTATAAAACCTGAGAGTATATACTGGGAAGAACTCTAGTATAAAACCTGCAGGTAGCTCTTCCACATTAGAACTTAGTAAAAGGATTGCATGGGAACTTGTGCAATCACTACTTCATAAAGGGTATAATCTTTATGTCGACAGTATTGGTACAGGAGTCCAGTGAAATGAACAATGCTGGCAGATATCCTGGCGAACCTGCTCTCACCCTATATACCTACTCATCCAACTATGATCTATGGGCCAGCATTCGGCGGTTGTCCTGCGGGTGAGGAAAGTGCGAGCAGGAGGATGCTCCTTCCGCGTCCTGGCTGCAAAATTCTGGTACTCTTCTGGGGAACATCCGTAGCACTAACAACTTCATGGCATTTCACAAAGCCATTAAACTCAACTTTTCCCTCTGCTATAGTCCCTGCCATCTTTCAGTACCCTCCACCCCCCAACCCAACCCAATTTCTGCTAAAGTTAGCGCTGGGACGCTCCTTTGCTGGGGCAGCTGTGCGCTCTAAAACCTGTAACGTAACATAACTGTGGTTTGTCGTACAATTCGAAGTCGCTGCAAAAGATTCCCACAAGAATCTCCAAAAAGACCAGATCAGTAAAACGAACTGCTGGTCATGAAATTTGTAGATAGATGGCAAGTACATGTGCTCACTACAATTCACGATGAGAGCACTTCTCAGGTCACAGTTTGGGGTCAGTTGCGGGAGTGTACAATCTCGAAAAAATACTCATTTATAACAAGTACTGGGGAAAGGGTATGCAGACAAAATATCGATATTTAAGTATCGATATACAATAATATTAAAGTTTAACTATCGAAGGGACATAATATAGAAGGTAAGTAATATCGATAGTTTTTAATATCAATATTAGTAATATCGATATTTTAAATATCGATGTTAGTATTATCGATGTTAATAATTTCGATTTTTAAATTAATTTTATGTATATTATTATGTATTCATTATGTTTTTAATTTATTTTTATGTAATTGAATTAAATTTTGTATTTTAGTACTGTAGCGGGTTGTGGGTTTATAGGGGAATAGGGTGGGAAGTAATTTAATTATACTAAATTAATTATTAATTAGTAGGAATTATAAATTAATTTGAATTGGTCACTAATTTTAATTAATTGGTAATTAATTGGTAATTAATTTTTATTCATTGATTAATTGATAATTATTTTCTGTAGCGGGTTGTGGGTTTATAGGGGAATAGGGTGGGAAGTAATTTAATTATACTAAATTAATTATTAATTAGAAGGAATTATAAATTAATTTTAAATAATTAAAATTAATTAGTAATTAATTTTTATTTATTGATTAATTGATAATCATGTTCTGTAGCGGGTTGTGGGTTTATAGGGGAATAGGGTGGGAAGTAATTTAATTATACTAAATTAATTATTACTTAGTAAGAACTATAAATTAATTTTAATTAATTGGTAATTAATTGATCATTATGTTCTGTAGCAGGTTGTGGGTTTATAGGAGAATAGGGTGGGAAGTAATTTAAATTTAATTAAGTAATAATGTTTTTTAAATAATGGTTTTGTTAATTATATCATTGTTAATTAATTATTAATTGGTAATTAAATTATTAAATGGTATTTTTTATTAATTTTTTAGATAATTATTTATTGCTAATCATGTTTTTAATAATTATGTATTGGTATTTGTAAATGGTTTATATGTAATAGTTACGTTTTTTATTATTTAAAAAATAAATTTATTTATAAGTATGTTTATTTTTACCCCTACGCTATCCAACACTTTCCCTACTGTTGCACTCTCTGGAGTTGGAATAGTAATTTTTACCCCTAGGCTATCCAACACTTTCCCTACTGTTGCACTCTCTGGAGTTGAAATAGTAATTTTTACCGCTACGCTATCCAACACTTTCCCTACTGTTGCACTCTCTGGAGTTGGAATAGTAATTTTTACACCTACGCTATCCAACACTTTCCCTACTGTTGTACTCTCTGGAGTTATGTTATGTTATGTTAAAATCATTTTTACCGCGCACGGTCACCAGACGGTTTCATGGCGCTCAGACAAAAGCGGAGGGGCAGAACAACAGGATTACTCATAGGCTAATTGAAAAAGATGAGTTTTGAGTAGTTTAGGAAAGCATGTATAATTGGCGCAGAGTCTAAGTGAAATCGGAAAGGAGTTCCACAGTGCGGGGGCAAGAAAAGAGAAGCACAAGCCTCCATGCTTTTTGCGTTTATACCTGGGGACAATTAGGAGGTTGTGGGCAATGGACCGGAGATTTGAGGGAATATGACGCTTAAGGCTGGAGGAAGTGAAAGCCGGGGCAAGAGCAAGGAGGGCCTTATAGGCGGTACAGCCCAATTTAAAGATGCAGCGAGAAGCCACTGGGAGCCAGTGCAATCTCCTCAACAGGGGTGAGACATGTTGGTGTTTGGGCTGTTGGAAAACCAGTCTGGCCGCCTGATTTTGTACCAGCTGAAGCCGATGGAGATGGTAAGCAGGGATCCCAACATAGAGGGAGTTAGCATAGTCAATACGCGAGGTGACAAGAGCCATGATGACAAGTATGAGGGCCTCAGTAGTAAGGAACCTACGGATTTTGCAGATCCTGCGTAGATGGAAAAAGCAGGACGATGTAACAGCATTAATTTGAGGCCTCATAGATAAGTCACTGGATATAATTACACCAAGGCTCTTCACCGAGTTGACAGGGCAGGGCGGAGGGCCAAGAGAGGGGGGCCAAAAACTAGGGCTCCAAGGGTTAGCTGACCCTCCTGTCAATACTAACTCCGTCTTGTTGGGATTAAGCTTCAGCTGGCTAACATGCATCCACTCAGAGATGGCAAGCATGGTGGATTGGAAATTGGTACAGGAGGAGGGAGAGGGATCAATAGGAAAAATCAACTGTAAATCATCTGCATAATTGAAGATAGTGACCGGGGTGTGGCGGAGAGAAACTATAAGAGGTTGCATGTAAAGATTAAATAAAAGGGGCGAAGGAGCAGAGCCTTGAGGGACACCACAGGAAAGTAAAGAATAAGGGGCTGAGAAAGTGGACAGATGAACTGACTGGGAGCGCTGGTGCAAAAAAGACCTGATCCAAGTTAGAGCCATGCCCTGAATGCCAGCGTTATTGACACGGTCGATCAAGATAGCATGATCGACAGTGTCAAAAGCAGCCGACAGATCTAATAGAACAAGTGCCTGGGCCAAGTTCTTATCGGCGCCTTGCCTCAGCACATCCATTACAGCCACGATGACAGCTTCAGTGGAGTGAGCCGGTCTAAAACCGGCTTGATGGTTATCTAAAAAAGAAGACCCCTCAATGAATGCGCAGAGGCAACGAGTATAATAGGTCTCCAGAATTTTCCCCAAGTAGGGGAGAAGGGAGATCGGCCGATAGTTACTCAGGACAGAGGGATCAGCACCAGGCTTTTTAAGTATAGGGACTACAACCGCCTGTTTGAAAGCAGCCGGGACAGAGCCTGTGGCGAGCGAGTTATTAAGAAGTGCCAGCGGGGGATCAGGGCATGCCAGAAAGGCGGCTTGCAGGATTTGAGGGGGACAGCAATCGCTGGGGGAACCCGAGCTAACCGTGTGTAACAGAGAGATGAACTCGGTCGGGGAAATGGGAGGGAACACATTAAAACGACAGGGGTTCATTAGGGGTAAAAAAGAGGCAGTAGACGGAGAAGGAGGAGGGATATTGTTTTTAATGGTGGTGATTTTATCAATAAAAAATGAATTAAGGGAGTCACAGAGGGCTTGTGTAGGTTGAGGTTGGGCAGTGACACGGTCAGGTAGGGAAAGTATCCTTAGTCTTAGAGGCTGAATTCAGGATTTTCTGAGAAAAGTAGGAGGTTTTAGCCAGTAGGATAGATTTTTTTGTAAAGTTTTAATAGGTCGACATATGCAATTTTTAATAGTGGGTCATAATTGCACCTCCAGCGGCGCTCAGCTTGTCGGAGGGCCAGTTTGTCCAGTTTCAGTTGATCCGTGAACCACCGCTGAGCGTCGTGAGGGCGTTTAGTTTTAGTGGTTCTTAACGGGGCCACTACATCACTCGCATGTACCAGCCACTGGTCGAGGACATCAGCCTGGGCAGATGTCGAGGCCATGTCACCGGGGGCTGTCGCAGCTAGAATAGAGTGGAATTCTGTGAGATTTGCTCGCTTCCAGATACGCGCAATAAAGTTGGTAGTAAGTGGAGGGTGGCAGGGCAGAATGAACTTCAGGGAGAAGGAAATAAAAGAGTGATCTGACCAAGAGCAGGGATATACTAGAGGAAGGTAAATATCGAGATTGGCCGTCCAAACTTGATCAAGGGTATGGCCCTTGTTGTGAGTGGCCACTGTAATGTGCTGATTACAATTCAGGCCAAGTAAAAGATCCGTAAATTCTTCAGAAAGGCTACTTTCACAGGGATCTAACGGCCAATAATTAAAATCGCCAATAATAAGAATTTTGGCAGAATTAATAACGGGAAATAAGATCACCAAACTGCTGGGAAAAAAGGGGCATATTGTCAGGGGGTCTATAGACCAGAACACACAAAGGAAAACCTAGGGGAAATAAATTTAAGTGAGAATGTCAGTTTTAGGGAGAATAATAGTTTCAAGGATGGTAAACTTATATTGGGAACGAATGATAGCTGCAACCCCCCCACCTGCTCTACCGACTGCCCTGTTGGCCTGTAAGATATAATAGCCAGTAGGAACAGCGGCGAGGATGTCAGGGGTAGAGTCATCAGTTAACCAAGTTTCCGAAAGAAGAAGAATGTCTACGTTATTATCTTCCAACATCTGAAATATTTCAAGCTGGTGCTTCACCAGCGAGCGGGTATTAAGGTAGACTATTGCCAGAGAATGTGGTACAGATGGCCCAGTAACTGGTGAAGTAATGGAGGAAACACTGCAGTTAGTGGGAGTACACAAATCATGTGTACCTGTACAGGAGCCCTGAGAGGTCAAGATGCCGCAGTCTCGAGCGGCACCAATAGCATGGGGGTAAAGTGGGCCAGAGCGTTGGAGGGCAAAGAGATCCTTGGAGGAATAAGTAATGCGATGGGCATAGTGGGAGGCCGCTGGACGCGGCGGACGGGCGCAGACGGGCTTAACTTTGGCGCAACTTTGGCGCGAAGTCGGCACGCCCGCTGCGCTCGTCCGCTGCGCTTCCGCCAGGTCACCATCTTAAATAGCCCAGGGGGAGGGGACAACTAGCGCGCTGACCTGCGTCGACAGCGTGGCAGGCAGGAAGGGGTGTAGGGCGTGTTGCTCGCTAAATGACCCTCCGCTCGATCGGCACACAGCCGCGGCGGAACGGGGTCAGGAGCAAAGGAGGCAGCAAGTAAGTAATGAATATGCTACTTACCAGTATGCATCTGTTCTTGGCATGTAGGGCTGCTGACATTCATATCTATAGCATAGATCGCCGCCTAGTGTTGTGTCCGGATGATTGCACATTGTTGTCCTGGAAGAGTCTTCGAAGTATCACGAGATAAGTGGCTGCTCCCCTGGACTACAGTGCGCATGGGCATCGACTCCATCCCCAGATTGTTTTCGGCCGCCTGTGCCAGCTGCAGACGTCTGAAAAAGTGTTTTTAGAACAGCCAGCCCTACAGCTGCTTGGAGTGCACATCTACACAGTAGTATTTTGTAAATGTGTGTGGGGTAGACCATGTGGCTGCTCTACAAATGTCTTCCAAAGGGATATTTCCAAGGAAAGCCATGGAGGCCCCCAACTTACGGGTGGAGTGGGCTCTAGGGGGGACCGTTAAAGTACGCTTAGCCTTTTGATAGCAAATTTGAATACACTTAACGATCCACCTGGCTATACCTGCTTTGGAAATGGGGTTGCCCTTGTGCTGGGCAGAAAAGGCAACAAAGAGTTGTTTCGTCTTCCTAAAATCTTTGGTCCTATCAATGTAGTACATCAAAGCTCGTTTGACGTCAAGAGTGTGGAGCATTCTTTCAGCCACTGTCTCTGGATTTTGGAAGAACACAGGCAGTTAAATAGTTTGATTGACATGGAACTGTGAAACCACCTTAGGAAGAAATTTAGGGTTAGTGCGCAGCACCACCCGGTTGGAGTGAATCTGTATGAAAGGTTCTTGTACAGTGAGCGCCTGGAGCTCACTGACACGTCGTAGTGACGTAATGGCTATTAGGAAAGCCACTTTCCATGTTAAGAATTGAATCTCGCATGAGTGTAGAGGTTCAAAAGGTGGACCCATCAGTCGGGTGAGGACCACATTAAGATTCCATTCAGGAGCAGGTGGGGACCTGGGAGGAATGACTCGTTTGAGCCCTTCTAGAAAAGCTTTAATGGCAGGCACTCGGAAAAGGGAGAGATGCTGCCTGTTTTGGAGATAAGCCGCTATGGCGGATAAATGTATCCGAATGGAAGCATATGCCAGATTGCATTTGTAAAGATGTAGCAGATAACAAATGATGTTGTGCGTGGACGCGTCAAGCGGGTTAATGTTGTGTTCCCCGCAATAAATGACAAACCGCTTCCATTTTGCGGCGTAGCATGCTCTGGTGGTGGGCTTTCTTGCCTCCCGTATGATATCCATGCAGTCAGGAGGTAAGTTGAGGTAGCCAAACTCTAAGACCTCAGGAGCCAGATCGCCAGGTTGAGCTGTTGCGGATCTGGGTGCTGAATGTCGCCACGGCTCTGCGTCAAAAGTCTGGGTGTGAGGTGCAGCCTTTGATGCGGTACCACGGAAAGTTCTAGAAACGTGGTGTACCATGGTTGGCGGGCCCACGTTGGAGCAACCAGGATGAGAGTCATCGAGTGTTGCTTTAGCTTTCGTGCCACCAGCGGTATTAGAGGTGCTGGGGGAAAAGCGTACGCAAATTTGCCTGACCAGTTCATCCATATCGCATTGCCCCGCGACTGGGGGTGCGGGAACCTGGCGGCAAAGCTTTGGCATTTTCCCTTGTGGCGAACAGGTCTATCTCTGGATGACCCCACTGCTGGAAGTACGGGTGGAGTACTGATGGATGTATCTCCCACTCGTGCATTTGGTGGCTGTACCTGCTGAGCAGATCCGCCATCTGATTGTCTTTGCCTGGGAGGTGTTCCGCCATGAGGAAGATGTTCCTCTGAATGGCCCACTTCCACATGCTCTGAGCCAGATGAGACAATTGTGGAGAGTGCGTACCTCCCTGCTTTTGAATGTAGTACATGGCTGTCATGTTGTCCATCCAGATTAACACGACTTTGTTGCACAGATGTACCTTGAATGCCTTCATTGTCATGAAGATTGCCTTCAGCTCTAGGTGGTTGATGTGCATCTTCTTTTGCTGTGTCGTCCATAGGCCCTGCACTGTGTAGTGGAGTACATGAGCTCCCCAACCCTGGAGAGAAGCGTCCGCTGTTAGGATGATCTGTGGAACAGGCTCCTGGAACGGTCGGCCCTTGCAAAGGTTGTGTGGATTCCACCAATGCAGAGAGTTGTATGCCCGACCGCTCACCAACACTAGGTCTTTTAATTGTCCGTGAGCCTGATTCCACTGACGTGCCAAGCACTCTTGAAGTGGACGCATATGTAGTCTCGCGTGCGGGACTATGAAGATGCAGGAGGCCATCATGCCTATTAACTGCATGAACACTCATGCTGGAAGCGAGTGTTGCGGTCTGAATTTCTGGATCAGCGACTGAATGCTGTTGATTCTCACAGAATTTGGCTGAGCTGTGGCTGCCAGAGTATCTATTGTCGCGCCCAGATACTGCCGTACATGGGCTGGCTGAAGGTGCGACTTCGGATAGTTCAGTGAGAAACCCAGATCGTGAAGAAGGTGAATGGTGTGGGACATGTTGGCAGGCACTGCTGGGCTGACTTTGCCTGGACAAGCCAGTCGTCCAGATAAGGGTAGACGTGAACGTTTTGTCTCCTGAGGTGCGCAGCCACTGTCGCCAGGCATTTTGTGAACACCCTGGGCGCCGTGGTCACTCCGAAAGGGAGGACCTTGAATTGGTAATGCTGACTCTGAATGGTGAATCTGAGGTATTTTCTGTGTGACGGATGTAGTGGAATGTGAAAATATGCATCTTTTAGATCTAATGTTGCGAGGAAATCCCCTTGATTGAGCAACGGAAGAACCTGCTGCAGTGTGAGCATATGAAAGTGTTCTGAGAGAATGTACTGGTTTAGGGGCCTGAGGTCCAGTATGGGCCGCAGGGACCAGTCTTTCTTTGGGATCAAGTAGTACAGGGAGTACACTCCAGAGCCTCTTTCTTCCACTGGCACGAGCTCGATTGCCCCCTTTTGCAGCATGACGAGCACTTCTTGCTGCAATAAGTGCAAATGCTCTGTGGACATAGGACGGTGCCTTGGTGGGATGTTGGGTGGAGTGGACGTTAACTCCAGACAGTAACCGTATTGTATAAGTTTTCTGACCCACCTGTCCGTGGTGATGGATTTCCAGACTGGCAGGAACCGTTGGAGTCTCCCCCCCCGACAGGTGTTGTATCGTCGGGGGGCAGTGACAAGGCGTCACTGTTTGTTGGTGGCGGAGGATCGGGAGTTGTTATTTCCACGACCTCTGCCCTTGGAGCTGTTGCCGCGATAGCCGCCTCTACTCTGTTTGTTGTAAGAGGCTTGCGCACCACCTTTAGTGTACTGTGTTTACTGGGACATCTGGCCTCTGGAAACACCTCTATTGCTTGAGCGACGAAAAGTACTACCCCTGAACTGCTGGGACTGGAGAGCCCCCATGGACTTTGCAGTCACGGTGTCTTTCTTAATTTTTTCTAGGGTGGTATCCACCTCAGGTCCAAATAAGTGATCAGGGTTTACAGGCCGATTGAGGATGGTGGTTTGTATCTCTGGTTTGAACCCGGAGATTCTGAGCCAGGCCTGACGCCGCAACATCACACTTGTGTTAATGGCCCTGGCCGCGGTGTCCGCTGCGTCCAGCGCACATTTAATAGAAGCATTTGAGATGAGCTTCCCTTCTTGAACGAGCATTTCCACTGCTTCCTTATACTCATCTGGCAAGTGTTGTAACAGGGTCTCAAGTGTATCATAGTGTGCCCTGTCATATCTGGCTAAGAGTGCCTGAGTGTTTGAAATACGCCAGATATTGGCCGCTTGAGCTGCCACCCTCTTCCCTGATGCTTCTAGCACTTTAGATTCCTTGTCAGGGGGAGGAGCATCACCAGTAGTTTGTGAATTCGCCCATTTTCGGGCATTAGAAACGACTAGAGAGTCCAACGGCAACTGGCCCTTGATGTAGGTAGGGTCGCCAGGTGCCGGCTTATACTTCTTTTCAATTCTGGGGTTTATAACCCTGGCACGTGTGGGTTCTTTAAAAATGTCTGCAGCATGTTTTAAAACACCTTTCAGCATTGGCAGAGTCTTGACAGTCTTTTCAGAGGTGTAAAAGGTATCAAACAGAAAGTCCACTTCAATAGGGTCAGCATTCAGCTGGTCGTCGTGATTTTTAGCTGCCCTCTCAATTAGAGCATTGAATGCCACAGAATCCTCAGTAGGGGAGGTTTTGACGGTATATACTTGAGTGCCCGGGGTAGTTTGCGGATCCCCTGGGTCCCCAGCATCTGCCCATGAGTCATGGTGATCCTCAGGATCAGTGTCGGCAGGGAAGTTGTACCCCTCATCGTCCCCTTCCCCAGCCTCCACATCCGAGTAAGTGGGTGAGGCTGGAGCAGTGTCACGAGGCCATGGATTAATCGGTTCAACTAGAACTGGGGAATCCGTAGAAGCCTTTTTCCTCTTTAAAGGAATTGTGTAGGACTCCATAGGCTGTGCCGGCGTGATTTTCCGCTTGTAGAGGGAAAGTTTACCGGTGTCGGCGTCGATAAATTGTTCCGACTGCTCCTCCAGCAGGGGTTGTCGATGTTTTGTGCTTACAAAGGCATGAGGAGGCTTCGGTCCCGTGGACACATTCATGGGCGCGTCATCGACCCTCCTGGGCGCGAACGCCTTTGGCGCCACTTTCGGCGGCAGCGTGAACTGGATCGGTGCCGTTGACTTTGGCGGTTTGGTAGCGGGCTTCGGGGTGGAAGTATCCTTCGGATCGACCGCGGAAGCCTTGTTTCTGATGCGTTGCAACGAGTCCGACACCTGTTTCGTGAAGGATGCGGACGGTTTCGTCGACCCGACAGGTGTTCTCGATCCACCAGCATGTGCTGACTCTAGCGTAACAGTACTTTTGGCCTTTTCCGGCCGACGTGCAGGGTCGACAGCTTTTGGGGCTCCGAGTTCCGTGTCGACGGCCTTCGGCGCCGACGGTTTCGGGTCGGCGGCCTTGACAATTGGTGTTGGTGCCCCAGTCTTCGGCTCGACGCCCTTGAGCGACTTTACCGGATCGACAGCCTTCTTCGGCTTTGGCTGCTCCGACATGCTTGAAGACGTGGAGGCGACCAAGGCGACAAACGTCTTCTGTTTCGACGGCGTCGCTATCACTTTCGGTTTTGTCGAGACCGAAGCTTTCACTTTCGGTTTCGATTTGACCAACGTCGGCTCCGTAGAAGTGTCCGTAGTCGGGCCCGTAGGCGAGACCGTGGATCCCAGAGCAAGATCTTGGGTAATGCCATGTGGCGATCCCTCAACCTGAGCCTTAGTGATTGTTCGAACGGGGCATAGCTCTTCACCTGAGCTATCTTCCATGGCCCCATAGGCCTCATCGTCGTCTCCTACCTCGTCGACGATGTCTTCTGTATCGAGCATTTCGACGTCCGCGTCGTAGGTGGAGTCGATCTCCGCCGCTAGAGTTGAAATCGGCTCTCGATCTTCCGGCTCGTTTGCTTCTTCCTCCTCGAAAATGTTCACCAGGTCAGGGGCCGTCTGCTGGGCCTCCTGGCGCGCCACGCGCCGAAGTCGAATCGTCTTCTTGGAGCGAAAACGGGAACAAGCCATACAGTTGGCTTCGTCGTGATCCGGCGACAGGCACTTGTTGCACACCGGGTGGACATCGATGTGGGGATACTTCGAGTTGCACACGGGGCACCTTTTGAACGGGCTCCGTTCCATGATGTGTTGTCGAATAAGTCTGGTTGCGTTGACTGGGCCTCGAGCACCGAAGAGCCACGTGACTTCTCTGGATGTCCGACTCGGGAACTGAGCCGGAACAGAGCTGGGCACCGAACGCAAGACAATACCGACGCTATAGGAAAGGCCTTCGGGCCTAAAGGAAAGTTTCTATCGATTCCGATCTTGAGTGATCAAATATGCATCCGAACCCAATGGCGGAAAAAAACAATCTGGACATGGCGTTGATGCCCATGCGCACTGTAGTCCAGGGAAGGAGCCACCTATCTCATGATACTTCGAAGACTCTTCCAGGACAACAATGTGCAATCATCCGGACCCAACACTAGGCGGCGATCTATGCTATAGATATGAATTCAGCAGCCCAAATGCCTCGAACATTAAAACAGTTTTAAAATATGCATCAAGTGTCGAAAATCCCACCATAGCAATATATACAATGAACATATACACGGAGGAGGCTAGCGCAAAGTGAGCTTCAAGCAGCCTGACTCGCCGCTATTGTCACCGGGAGCGCGAAAGCCCACCCCTTAAAATAGCCTGGAGCATTGCAGCAACTAGCGCGCTGACCTGCGTCGACAGCGTGGCAGGCAGGAAGTGGTGTAGGGTGTGTTGCTCACTAAATGACCCTCCGCTCGATCGGCACACAGCGGAACGGGGTCAGGAGCAAAGGAGGCAGCAAGTAAGTAAATTAAAACAGTTTTAAAATATGCATCAAGTGTCGAAAATCACACCATAGCAATATATACAATGAACATACACACGGAGGAGGCTAGCGCAAAGTGAGCTTCAAGCAGCCTGACTCGCCGCTATTGTTTTGGAATTGAGTTGGAACAGTAATTTTTACCCCTACGCTATCCAACACTTTCCCTACTGTTGCACTCTCTGGAGTGGGAATAGTAATTGTTACCCCTACGCTATCCAACACTTTCCCTACTGTTGCACTCTCTGGAGTTGGAATAGTAATTTTTAGACCTACGTTATCCAACACTTTCCCTACTGTTGCACTCTCTGGAGTGGGAATAGTAATTTTTAGCCGTACGCTATCCAACATTTACTTACTTTTTTTTGTTTTACATTTTTATTAATTGTTATTTATATTATTATCTTATGTATATACATCTATTTGTAATTTATTACATTTTAATTTATTTATAAGTTATTAATATAATTTTTTTGAGTTATTAATAATGAAGTATATACTATGGGGACGATTCGGATTCGGGAAAAACCGCTCCGAATAGCCGTTCGGAGCAATTTTCCCATACGAATCGTACCCTGCAACGTCCCCCGTATGTACGACGAAGTACGATTCATACCAGGAGCCGTACTCCGTACGAGTCGTACAAGACACCGTACGACTCTAATCTCCGTACGATTCTTCCTCGGAACCCGCTGTACGCGACATTTGTACGGTTCGCGGCCGGTTTTTACTACCCAGCAAGTACGATACGTGAAAACAGCCGTAAAAGCAGAGTTCGTGCCGAAACAGGTACGGAACGGCCCCCCCGGGTACGGTGCGTACCCCCCATGATCGCAGGGGTACGCACCGTACCCCTGCGATCATGGGGTGTACGAGCCGTACCCCCATTGTACGATCGGTGTACGAGCCGTACCCCATGTACGATGGGTGTACGAGCTGTACCCCCATTGTACGATGGGGGTACGGCTCGTACACCCATCGTACAATGGGGGTACGGCTCGTACACCGATCGTACAATGGGGGTACGGCTCGTACACCGACCGTACAATGGGGGTACGGCTCGTACACCGACCGTACAATGGGGGTACGGCTCGTACACCGACCGTACAATGGGGGTTCGGCTCGTACACCGATCGTACAATGGGGGTACGGCTCGTACACCCATCCTACAATGGGGGTACGGCTCGTACACCCCATGATCGCAGGGGTGCGGTGCGTACCCCTGCGATCATGGGGGGTACGGACCGTACGGTGTGTATGTGTTTGTGTGCTTTTCCGTACGACTCGCCCTTACCTGACGTGGACCGTACGAATCGCGTCCTCATACCCCGGCCCGGATCGTACTCGTCGGGTCGTACGGCATGTGTACGAGTCGTACGGTTCACTGTTTCAGCCTTGCAATACGTACAGATCGCGACGATTCGGACGGAATCACGGAATACGGATCGTACTTCGCGACTCGGACGGACACGATTCGTATGGAGAGGGCTCCGGATACAAATCGTACGGACGGTTCTTTTCCCGAATCGGAATCGACCCCTATGTATTATATCTTTATTATTATTTGTTTTTATTACATTATTTATTAATTTTAAATATTATAATATATTTTTAACTATGTTTATTACATTTATAAGTATTATTTTGTTAATATTACATTTTTTTAAATTTAAAAATAAACAATATTTTTTTAAAAACTATATTTTTGACATCTATATATTTTTTTTAGATATTTTTGTACTTACCTTGTTAGAGATAGGATGACGATATTATTGTAATCAATATTTTTGTTGCGATATTTTTGTAGGTAGATATTTTTGTATTCGATATTTTGTCATAGATTCGGGGAAAGTGGATAAAAAATGCCAGCTACTTCAATCATATAATGCGACTCAGACATGGTATAAAAAATTGGCTATCCACTAGAACCAGCTGTTAAAATAATAGTGCAAATGTTGTGCATTAATAATCAAACAGAGGGCCATTCAAGGTCCAACAAACGCTCCCCCAGGAATATAAGTATACATAGAGGTGTGCAGTTCCTATATCGGGGGGAGGTCTGGAGAACCAGAGGGATCAAGTCAGGGGATCTGATCCTTCAGGAGCAAGAGCCCTCACACACCCCAAAGGGGGTCACACTTCATTATAGGGCAGCTCCTTGGTGGGCAGTCACTGGAGTGCTCAACGGGCGCCGCATGAGGGCTCTTTGCAGGAGTTCTTCTGAACTGCCACAGTTAAGTGTTAGGTGCTATGTGAAGCTGTTGTGAGTGAGCAGGATGGTGTATTAAAAATAACGAGGTGTTAATAAAGCAAGTGTTTAATGTATGGAACCCTTGGTTATACTAAAAACAGGTATAGGCCAGAGTGTCTTTTCACGATTGGCGGTCGCCGCGGAAAGCGTGGACCTACCCCTGGCTCCGCTACTGCTCATTTGCGAGTGAGGTAGCGGGTCCGGTATAGAAAAAGAGAGATTTTGAGGGATACGTCATCATGGCATGCCCACAGCACAAGCCCCTCGGGGCTGCTGGTGAGGAATTCAGGGAAAAGCCAGCACCGTATTGGATCGTGGTAACAGGAGAAACCAGCGCCATCTTAGAGTGGAGTTGTGAACAAATTTGTCTAAGGATGGCTTGATTACCAAGAAGTGTCCAAAACATTAGAATCGTAAACAGTGTTGCACTACTGTGATGGGAATAGTTAATGTAGGTGGTAGAAGATTGAATCATTTATGGTGTACCTATAGTGGGGATCAATGTTAAATCTCAAAATAGCGCACAAGAGGGTAACACTGATCAGTTCAGGTGACCATGTCACTGTTGTGTCGACAGTACAGGGAGTACACATCAGTGATGAAACAAACTAACACTGTCAAGGTCAGTATACAAGAGAGAATGGCAGTGATAACTCTGGTAGCTTATGATCAAATGGTAAGGGTCAAGTCTTTCAAGAAATCTAAACAGTTGCAGTCAGGAGGAGCGAGGGACTGGGGGTCAGGGCGGCGTCAGTTATATATCTCGCCTCAAGGTATGTCGTTGTTCAGTCCGGTTCTGTGTGTGGACAAGCGAAAGATCCACCTCTGTTCTTTTTGTAACAGGGCGGTCTCGGTTGCGCTGTGATGTTTTTCTAGTACTGTCTAAGACAGGTTGTCGGGGGAGTGGAAATACTGCGATGTACCATTATTCTTGTTTTTATCATGCGGGAGGTCATGCCAATGTAGCAGGTTACAGGGACAGGTGATCATATAAATGCAATTCATAGAATTGCAATTAGTATGTGATTGTTGTGTCCATACATGGTGGTCATTTAGTTGAATGGTTTGAGGGTCTGGAGAGGGCACATACCCCGCACGAGCCACATGGGCAGTGCCCGGTCACGGGAGGTAGGCCCCATAATGGCTGCTGGTTAGGTTTTGGCATAGTTCTTGGTCTCATATGTACAATGGTGTTCTTTATGTTCCATGTGCGTTTAAAGGGAAATCTGGGTAAGGGGTGTTCCTGCTCCAGTGTCCGCAGAATGCACCAATGCTTTTTGATAATTTTTTTGATCTGATTCGATTGGGGTCTGAAAGATGTTACACATGACAGAGTTTTGTCTTGGACTTTAGATTGTATTGCCAAAAGGGAGGGTCTGTTACATGCTCTTTTTCGTGCTGTTTTCACCATGTGGGTTGGGTAATAGCGTGTCTTGAGACTGGTTGTTTAAGCAGTGGCTTTATATATGTTGTGTATGATCAGACTAACATGTGAATAAGCATGTCTTTACTTGACTTTGAGATAGCAATTATTGATAGTCTTACAGCTATAAAAGCAGTTGTTTCTACCTCGGTTGTGAAGGACATAGTCAGGCTGCAAGATCTGCACTTTGACTCCATTCCTGCTACAGAAAAAGAGCTGCCGGTATCGTCAATGCAAAGTATGCGCTCTGCCAGGAACGTGGGACAAAACTAGATAATACTGTCCCTAGTGTCCATCTCAACCAGGCCTGTGTTTTCCAGCTTGCTTCACTTTTGTCTTGGTCCATCAGCTCCCTCCACCTTGGAGCTGTTATGGCCCGTTAGCTTGGGCGCGCCCCCCACACCCAGAGACAATATAAAAAGTCTTGGGGTGTGGCTGGACAAAGCCCTGACCTTTAACATCCAAGCAACTAAGCTGTCTGCGACTTGCTTTGGTCTCATCAGGATGATGAAAAAAATCCTTCCACTTCTACCTTTTGAAGTCAAGCAGGTAGTCATGCAGGGTCCAATCCAGTCCCGCCTTGACTTCAGTAACGCCCTGTATTTAGGGGCGCCTGAATACTGTCTGCAAAAACTTCAGCGGATTCAGAATTGTGCAGCACGCACATTGCTTGGTCTGCCACGTAGAACCTTGGTGAAGCCTGGGCTGAGAGCCTTGCATTGGCTCCCTGTCAGGGAGAGAATCGAGTTCAAGTCCATGTGCATTTCCCATCAAGCATACTGGAAATCTGGCCCAGCAATAAATCACTCTCTGATCACCCCTCATCGGCCCAACAAACAGCTTCGCTCTTCCCACGCCTTCTTGGCGGCAGTTCCCCGGATCCGGAGATCCAGAGCTGGAGGTCGGTCATTTTCTTACAATGCAGCCAAGTTATGGAACTCACTTCCTCTCCATTTAAGATCCAATCCTAACTTGACGACCTTCCGCAAACAGCTTAAGAACTTTCTTTTTAATAAATCAGGCTAACCTTTGGTCCGATCTCATTGGAGGGTACTAACCTAGTTCTCGAGCCTGGACGCCTCAGGGCAGCAGCTGCGCTTAATAAAACCAAAAAAAAAAAAAATGTCACACAAAAGTAAAGTTATGGGAAAATGACTGAATTGAAGCAGTCAAATTAATAGTATGCTACTTAAAACAGCTTTGAACACATATCTTCCATGGCTCTTTACTCGGCTAGCTATACAGCTTTTCAAATTGTTTCATCTAATGTGGAAAATTGTTGCAATAGTTCACACCCAAAGATTTACCATAATCCAAAACAGTTTTTCTTCCTAAATTAGATCAGATACACAGAATGTTTTACTGATTCCACTAAATAGGTACACATACATCGAACTTGTGATCTGCTTGCCAACTTAATCATGCACCAAAATGTGGTAGATACGCTGTATTTCAAGTGCATTACGATGCACTGCACATGATGATGATGATGAACGGGACATCTGCCAAGTACTCTGTCCGCCAAACCCTAAGGGCCCCAGTCCTTCAGTAAGGGCTTCTTAGAGAAATTAGGAGAGTCTGACTCAGCATATCTACTCCAGATTCAATTGTATTTTGGTTCACATTGTCTGATATATAGGTCAATTGATAGGCCAATAAAGGCATCTTCAGACAAGTATTCCTGAGCCCAAGCAAGCTGAAAGGGGTAGGCAATTGTAAAGGTTCACTGGGCACTGCAATATTTGTCAGGCTAGCTTAACCTAAAGCTTTATTATAGGGACCTTGTGTAGGTCGAATCCAATTGGTCATGGTTGGAGTGACCCACAGATTACTGCCCTTATCACTACTCTAAAAGTACACACCTCTCAAACCACGCATAGAGGACCCCCGGTAAACAATGCATACTTTTTGCATTGGTGAGTTTCTTAAAAATGCCAGACTACACATGTTGGCTCCCAAGTGCTATTTAGGAGGGACCTATGATGAAGCATGTCGCATATACGGGTGAGGAATTATCTTTTTAGTAATTTTTTCCACTGCCAGAAACACATTTAAAAAGTTATTTCATGTCTGTAACATATTTAACATATTACTTCACTACATTTAACATGACTTCATTAGTCATTTTCATACTTCAGTCGCTACGCCAGTAATTTATGTGCTTTCTCTATGGCAGAAGAAAGGTTTGGTATTCCACCCATATGCAATCAATCGTGATTTAATGTAGGGTATGACAGGAGTCTGTGGTCCCGGACTCGGCCCCTACCCAAGAAAACGAACTAAACCCAGACATTTCAGAAAACTGGACATCCAGGGGATTCCAGGGTGGTGCGACTTGCATGGATCCCATTAAGTTTTCTTACCCAGAGTGTCCTACAAACCTCATACTTTGGCTAAATTTACACATTTATTTGCCTCGCATTTCTTTGTGGCAGTTCAGGAATCTGAAGAAATCTACTAAATTCCTAGCAATTGAAATTCCCAAAATTCTCCAGATATAACTGGTTCTCCACTTGTGTGGCTGGGCCAGTTACTTGAGAATAGTATGGACCGAATTTGAGACCATGCCCTGTCATTTACTTGGTGACAGTGAGTGAGAAGCCTTAATCTCAAAATTAATCATAACCTGTAAAGGGGACTTTTAGAGGGTGTATGACAGAGCTCTAGATCCAGAAATAACATTGCAATCTTTTGGTTATATTGCGACCCGTTATTACGTAAACTGCACAGGAAAGAAGCAGTAGATTGGTTGTTTCATGGTGACCGCTCAAGGGTCTAGTGTAGTCTCATGGTGGCCTTGAAAGCTCTACCTCGCATTAGGGTAGAGGTATCTCGATGTTAAGCAGAATACAAAATGCAGCTGAAATAGCAGAGGAAATTCCTAAAAGCGGCTGCATAGGATAACCTTCTTAAAGCTAGCATCCTTAAACTAGTGAACGTGTAACATCCTTACAAATAGTGAACGTTTGTGGGAATTAGTGAACTGGCCTATCTTCTTCCGGGAGAAAAAAAGGAGGGAGTTGATGGTCATATTATGCCCTCCGCAGGGATAGACCATTTAAAAAATATGTATGGTGCTGAGGAGAATGATTCTACCAGCAGCTATCTACCACTCCCCCTGGTTGAGAGGAACCTTGTGTTTGAGGTTGGGGAGGTAACCATGGCCATTAAGTTACTTTCTATAAATATAGCCTCTGGGCCGGACGGGGTTCTCCTGGACATATATAGGTCTCACCTGATCAACCGAGCACCAAGCTTGACCAACATTAGGAACACAAGTCCTGGAAACAATCAGTAAGTGTCCCAGTGTTCAAGAAAGAGGAACACAGTGATCCCATTTGTTATTGCTCAATTTCCCTTATTGATTCGGTTGTGAAGGATGTGGGGAGGGTGCTAGTCTAGGTTATCATCCTGGGCAGAGGAGAATAATATCCTCTTGAATACGAGGTATGGGTTCTGGCCTGGCCAAGGTACCTTTCATCGATGCCTGAACCGACATCTGCTTGTTGAAAAATTTACTCGAGTAAGGGATGGTCCTCTCCATCTTGCCTTTTTGCATTTATCATTGGCCTTTGACAGAGTCAATAGGGGAAAATTGTGGAATATAATGTCTGGTATGGGAACCAATGGGCCCAATATTGGTTACATTCTTGAGAGAGAGACATTTTTGTGCCCAGCCTCCACCGATATTCCAAGGGTGGGGAAGGATAAATTACTTGCCTGTAATCCTAATTCTATGTCAAGACCGGGGCAAGGATTATGCTGTAAATTCCTTTATTCCTACAGCCAGCAGTTTTCAACTCAACTAATAACAAAAACTAGCACTCCCAAGGTGACCTGGGCAGTCCATAATGTCCACCAATCAGCATGCCCCGTCATCCCCGAATTTCGGGACCAACATCTAGCTTTCTACCAAATTAGGTATCATTCTATTCAGCATTTTGGGCCGTAGTCGTGTTCAAAATCCCTATGGAAAAATGCAAGGGAAGAACATGTTTTGGGACCTCCTTTTATCTCTGCTCCCGTTTGACAGATCACCCTGACACTTTCAACACAGCAGCTGAACCAAACAGGGGAAAGGCGTTGAAAATTTCGTGAAGATTCGTCAAGCGGCGCCAAAGTGATTGGCAAAACAAAAAACACTTTTCCTATGGAAAGATGGTTCTAACTATAACTACCTACTGGTGGTTGCCAGTAAGATATAAATACATACACACACACACATTTCAAATGTTCTCCGTTCTCCGTGGTCCCCGCACGTGGGCGAGAATATTCAATTCTTAGGACTTTGATGAGGATCCCTTGGAAGAGAAGCAGCACATTCCAGCACTCCTTTATGCGGATGATTCTGTTCTGATTGGGCATGACGCTTTGAGTTTCCAACTCCTTTTAGATAGCATTGATTGATAAATAGTTTGGACCTAAATACCAATTACAAAAAAACCTCACAATATGGTAACAGGCCACGAAATCAAAATGGTACATTTTGGGGGAAAGGGGAATTGACTAAGGTAGGCTCCTATCTGGGTATCAATTTTGACCATAAAGGCAGTTGTTCACCTGATAAGACAGCAAAAAAACATGTTATGACTAGATGTGGAGCGGTAAGTTGGGAACAGACAATGGAGGCACTGTTAAAATAATTTCAATCCAAATGTTTAACTACAGTTCTATAAGCTGCTGACTTATGGGGCTATACCAAGATGCCGGCCCTACGGTTAGAATAAAATTAATTCATGAGACGTTTATTGTCAGAATGATATCCCAGCAATACCAGGTAAAGAATGTCACTAGAAGGGTGGAGTTTCGTTGATAAGCCCTTTATCTCAGTCACCAGGGAGATACCGGGCTGAGCGGAGATATGGAGGTAGGCTGAGGCGAGGTGGGAGAAGGGAGGGATACAATAACAGCCTAGACTTGAAAAGAAATTCCTTGAAATACCCTATTAGTACACTCACTGCTAAAAGAAAACAGCAAAAGACTGAAAATGGCTGGAAGAGAGCACTCGTATAATGTGTCACACTCAAACTGGAATTTTACTGTAAATAAAACTAGTACTTCCCTGATGGACAACGGGGAGACAACCGCCCTCATCCTCCTAGACCCCTCAGCCGCCTTTGATACCGTCTGCCACCGTACCCTAATAACCCGCCTCTACAACACTGGGATCCAAGGAAAAGCGTTGGACTGGATCACCTCGTTCCTCTCCAAGAGAGTCCGCCTCCCGCCGTTCCGCTCCACGGCCACCAAGATCATCTGCGGCGTACCACAAGGCTCCTCGCTCAGCCCAACCCTCCTCAATATCTACATGAGCCCCCTCGCCGCCATCGCACGCAATCAACCTCAACATCATCTCCTACGCCGACGACACCCAGCTGATACTTTCCCTCACCAAAGACCCAACCACCACCAAAACCAACCTCCAGGAAGGAATGAAGGACGTCGCGGAATGGATGAAGCTCAGTCGGCTGAAACTGAACTCAGACAAAACGGAGGTCCTCATCCTCAGACAATCCCCATCCGCCTGGGACAACTCCTAGTGGCCCTCAGCCCTGGGCACCGCACCGTCACCCACAGACCACGCACACAACCTGGGATTCATCCTGGACTCCTCACTCACGATGACCAAGCAAGTAAACGCCATCTCATCCTCCTGCTTCAACACCCTGCGCATGCTCCGAAAGATCTTCCGGTGGATCCCCACAGAAACCAGAAAGACGGTCACGCAGGTCCTCGTCACCAGCCGACTGGACTACGAGAACGCCCTTTACTCAGGAACCACAGCCAAACTTCATAAACGACTTCAGCGCATACAGAACGCCTCCGCACGACTCATCTTCAACATCCCTCGCCACAGCCACATATCGGCCCACCTGAGAAACCTGCACTGGCTCTCCGTCAGCAAGAGGATCACGTTCAGGTTCCTCACCCACGCACACAAAGCACTACACGACATGGGCCCTGAATACCTCAACAACCGCCTCTCGTTCTACTCTCCTACCCGCCAGCTCCGCTCCTCCAGCTTCGCCCTTGCAACCGTCCCACGGATCTGCAGAGCCACCACCGGAGGAAGGTCGTTCTCCTACCTGGCCGCCAAGACATGGAACTCCCTCCCCGCACACCTACGACTGACCCAGGACCATCTCATCTTCAGGAAACACCTCAAGACCTGGCTATTCGAGCAGTAGCACCCCCCCCCCTTCCCTTCAGCGCCTTGAGACCCTCGCGGGTGAGTAGCGCGCTCTATAAATGTATTGATTGATTAAGTATCCGTCTTTGTGTGATCCCTCTCTGTGAGTACTGCAGCACCCTTTTAAAAAAATATCCTAGCCCCTGCTTGCTAAAATAATTTTATCATCCTTCACCTCCTCTCCCACTCTCCCTCTCGCTTTTAAAAACACATTAAAAAAAACCTTTCCATAGCTGCCATTTGCGACACCTTCAGCCCTCTCTGACTTTTAAGCCAGTGTCAATGTGCTTGCTCGTCTGAGTCTAGAAAACAAAACTACATTTTGCACAATGCAATTTGCTTTTCGGTTTCAATAAACCCAAACCTGTGATGAAATGTCACACAAGACATTTGGCAGCAGTTCAGTTTCAAAGTCTTCCTCTTCCCCTTTCTTCCTAGTCCACTCATCACCCCCTCATTTGTAAATAACGTTGAGCCTCAGCATCAATTAGTTTTTCTCAGCATCATGGCTGCAAAGGCAGATTCCAAGACTGGTTCCATCCTCACTCTACTGTCTGTGCCTTGGGCACCGGAACTCCGTCTCTTTACTCCGGAAGCGGAAGGATGTGTTGTGTTTTTCTCACTCAGCTGTGATCTGCAAGCACATAAAGTGTGCCCGCTGCCGGGCTACGTCCATCACAGCTTCTGAGGGAAGCCAGCCGGCAGCCCTGAGCCTGCACGCAGCAGGTCTGTGATATTACTACTCACTTGTAATGACAATAAACATTGTGTCCTTACTGCGGGTTCCTTTACAGCTCATGCACCTGGAGGCAGAGAGTGCCTCTGTACACTGCTCTTACCTGACGTTAGTCACAGTAACTTACAGTGTACACATCTACTATACCTGACGACAGAGGGTACCATTACTGCTCCTTTATCTGGTGACAGTGAGCGATATGAAACCCACCTTTATGTGGTAATGAGGACATTAGGGAACACAAGGAGATGATGGACTGAACACTGAAACTTTCACACACTCACCCCCAGTCACGGATCTGGGTTGAATCCTTCGTTATTTAGCTCACTTCGCCACCCTAGTTCAGACCCAGCCAAATGCAAATCAGTCTTGACCCTGTGCCTCATGGGAACAGTACCGCCCGAACTGCCAAGCCAGGTCTTCCCTGGACCGGAAACAGCATCCTGGGACCGATTTCGGGGTACCACAGGCTAGGCTAGCTAGAATCCAGTGGTAAAGTGAGTAAGGGCACGATGGATTCAACCCAGATCTTTAAGTGTCTGAAAAGTTTCAGCTCTCCATCCATCATCTCCTCATGTTTTATAATGACATTATACACAGTCCTCTTACCTGGTACAGTCAACAGTCTCGACTGCTCTCACTCCCGTCCTGTCACTGGCACGATCTGCAGGGCTCCTACATTCCTTCCTCCATCGTGGAGTCCTGGATAGAAGTAGGGTCGCAGGGTGGGAGGAAACGAGGCCTCTGAGAAGGTGAAGAGCAGAGACCGGTCATTCACATTGTACACCGAGAACCTGCCCGCCTCATAGTCCAAGAAGAAACCCACAGTCCTGGGAGGCAGACAGGGGTTCAGGATGGTGGAGGTTGGGGGGTCAGTGAGAGCTCCATATTCACCATTTTCGAGCCACACTGTCCAGTATCCATCCTCAGGTGATAGTGTGCTCTCCTCCGTCCTGCTCACAGCCTCGTCACACACCCCCAGGATCCAGTCTGTCTTGTCCCCCACCTCCACCTCCCAGTAATGCCTCCCAGAGCTCAGCCGCTCTCTTCCCAGCACATTGGTGTACTTCGTGAATCTCTGGGGCGTGTCGGGCAGATCCTGCTTGATGTCTCCCAGCCGCACGCTCCTTCCGTCCTCAGAACAGATGAGACGGCGATTCGCAGTGTCTGGATCGAGGGTCACCTCAGCTGCAAAAGGCAGAGAACAGAACTCAGCAACCACACAACCACAACTCAACCAACCATACATCACTCACAAGCAGCCAATCAGAATCCCAACAGCACAACACTTTAAGCATTGAATCCATTCACATTACTAACAAGCATTGGCAAAGCCAATAGATGTCGCCTATGCCAATTATTTTGACTCACCGTTTTTTACATGTTTCAAATGCTGTGTAACCAGATTTAAAGTAATAACAAAAAGAACAATGCAGGCAGTGTCATAGGTTTTCAAAAAATGTTTTAGTTACAGGAGATTTGGTGGTGAAAGCTAAAAAAGTGATGTTCTATACTTTTCTTTAAAAAACAGAGTTGCAGAGTGCAACAGTTTTAAAGCATGTTTTGTTTCTGAGTGTGTCTTAGAGAGCTACTAGAAGGTGTGAATCATGGCAATCATCCTTTGTAACGGCCTATCATGTGGTGCAGGAGTGTGTGGTGACGAGACGACAGCTGAGTAGGGGTGGAGGGGTGGGTAGTGAAAATATACTTTGGAAAGGTTTCCAGACCAGAAAGGTCAGACCAGAATACCAGCCAGAGACTACGTCTTTACAAGAGGGGATTAGCACCCCCAAACACCTTCACCCCCCACCTCTTTAGACATATGCCCTCAGTATGTTGCCTGCATCTTTTTTAGTTTTTTATGGCCAGCGGTCGAGGTGCATTAACGCCTTCGCTGCTAGGCCTCCCCACCCCCGTGCTAAGCCCTTTTGTGGCTATTTGGGGTAGCTTGTGCTAAGGCCCCTGTAACTTTGTCCACATAAGGTATTCATGCCAAATTTGCGACCTTTTCTTCTAACATCCTGAGGATTCTAATGATAACAAGGGTTGGTGGATTCCCCTGGAGCAGTCAGAGAAATTAGCCAATATATGACTACCATTTTGGGGGAAAAGCGCTGCAGAAGAAATCGTCTGGTTTTTTTCCTGCAAAAAGTATCAACAAAGGGTTTGTGGTGCTAAAATAACGATTGTCTCAGCTTTCAGGAACAGCCAGAATTTTGTCAGAAAGCCAACATTTTCTACACAGTTTTGGCATTTTACTGTGACAGCCTATTTTTCCTATTTTTTGTTCTTTCAACGTCCTTCCAGTTAGTGGTAGAAATGGGTGTGAAAGCAATAACAGATCCCAGAAAGCTATTCATTTCAGAAAAGTAGACAAAAGTCTGAATTCAGCAAGTGGTCATTTGTGTAGAAAAACAGGCTATTGTATCAATGTTTTCACCTATAACTTTTTGTAAGTAGAGCAGATTTTTTAAAGCAATATACTTTTAAGTCTGCTGGACCCTTCTGGCTGCAGGGATATATAGGATTTGTAGGTTCAACAAGAACGAATAGTTTCCTTACCTGTCGGTGTAGTTTTGCAGCTTGAAGATCTTTCTGGATTCACTATGCTGTGCATTATTCCGCGGTCTTGTGGTTGGGTCCGGATTCGTAGTCTTTTCTTTGTTTTTTTTTTTTTTTCTTAGCCCAGGTGGGCGTCGGCGTCACACCCCCTTGGGTGTATTTCCGGTGACGTCGGCATGCTTCCTGCGGAAGCTCCCACTCTTGGGCGCCATCTTTGGGTTCATTTTTTCCGGGTTTCTTTCGTTTCCGAAGTAATGGCAATGTTCTATTTAGTTTGTATTTACCGCTTTGTACTTTCAAAGTCCATTCTTTAGTTAACCACCTCTTCTCTCTCCAGCCTCATCTTTCTGGCGGAGGTGGGTGGGTTCGCTAGTGAATCCAGAAAGATCTTCAAGCTGCAAAACTACACCGACAGGTAAGAAAACTATTCGTTTTGCAGCGTGAATCTTTCTGGATTCACTATGCTGTGCATAGATTTTGTAGCGGTTTCTCATCTCTGTGGCGGCTGGGTGGAAGATGAGCGTTGGGTGTTGAATATGTGCTGTAGCACCTTCTGTCCCACTTGAGCTTCCTTGTTCATTTGTATGTCCACACAGTAGTGCTTCGTGAACGTGTGCACCGAAGCCCATGTTGCCGCCAGGCATATGTCCTCTATGGGTGTGTTAGCCAGGAAGGCTATTGTAGCGCCCTTCTTCCTGGTGGAGTGGGCACGTGTCCCCTCAGCCAGTTCCTGTCCTGCACGTTTGTGGCAGAGTTGAATTGTCTGTGCGATCGTGCAATGGTCTTTTTGGTTACTGCTTTGCCCATGAAGCTGTTTGCGAATGACACAAAAAACTGTTTTGTTTTCCTGTGTCCCTTTGTCCTTTCAATGTAGTGCATGACTGCCCTTCTGGCGTCCAGGGTGTGCAGAGCTCGCTCTGCGCTGGTTGTAGGTTTTTGGAAAAAACTCGGTATCTGTATAGACTGGTTCATGTGAAATTTGGATACCACCTTCGGCCTGAAGTGTGGGTCAGTCCTCATCACAACTCTATCGTTGTGTATTTGTATGTATGGTTCTTGTAGCGTCAGCGCTTGAAGCTCGCTTACTCTGCGTAAGGACGTTATTGCAACCAGGAAGGCTGTTTTCATAGTTAGCATCTTTAGGGAGGCTTTGTGAAATGGTTCAAAAGGCTCTTTCATGAGTTCCGTTAGGACTGTGTTCAAGTTCCATGCAGGTGGCGGCACCCGCTTGGGTGGTGCGATCCTTTTCGCCCCTTCTAGGAATCTCTTCACCACTTGTGATGTGAAGAAACTCCTGCAAGTTTCTCCCCTTGTGTAGGCGACTATCGCTGCCAAGTGGACTCTTAAAGAGGATGAGCTAAGGTTCTTCTCCAGCAAGTGCGTCAGGTACCTTAGCACTGTGGAGTCCCTCTTCATTCGATTGTGTAGTCTTTCCTGTCTGCACCATATTGTGAATCTTTTCCATTTCGCAACGTAGCACTTTCGAGTGCTGGGCCTTCGTGCCTCCCTAAGTACTCTCAGGGTGCTTTCTGGTAGCCTCAAATGTGCGAACTCTATGTCCTCAGGAGCCACGCCACTAGGCTCATGCTCTCTGGCTCTGGATGTAGCACCTCTCCGTTCTGCATGGAGAGTAGGTCTTTCCTCCTGCTGAATCTGTGGGGTGCACACTGTGTCATCTCCATGATCTGCGAGTACCATGTCTGCCTCGCCCACTGTGGTGTGACCAGTATCAGTGTCATGTTGCTCGCTCTGCACTTGCTCAGCACTCTGTGCATCAGTGGTATCGGGGGAAAGGCGTAAGCAAATGTCCTTGACCAATCTATCCATAGGGCATTCCCCAGTGACCCCTCTTGGGGCTGCCTGGATGCGAAGTTTTGGCATTTTGCATTTTGGCGTGTGGCAAACAGGTCCACCGATGGTGTCCCCCACCTGTCGAACAGGCACCTTGTCTCCTGAGCATTGAGCTCCCACTCGTGGGATGCCGATGTCTGCCTGCTGAGCCAATCGGCTTGTATGTTGTCCTTCCCCGGTAGGTGTATGGCTAGCAGGTCTATCTTGAGAGGGATGGCCCATCTCCATATCTCCTGCGCCAGCGTTGAAAGCGGTGCTGACTGTGTGCCCCCCTGCTTGTTGATGTAGAACATCGCAGTGGTGTTGTCTGTATCAATACCTTGTGTTTGTACAGTCTTGTTTGAAAGGCTTTCAGTGCAAAGAAGATCGTCTTCAGTTCTAAGTAATTGATGTGCTTTGCCGCATCTGTTGTCGTCCACAGTCCCCTCACCTTGAGCTCCTCCATGTGAGCGCCCCATCCCTTCAGGGATGCGTCTGTGGTGATGGTCACTGTTGGCGGCGTTAGAGGCTTACCCCTTGTTATGTTCTCCATGGTCCACCATGCCATCTCCTTCTGCACTGCGTGCGTTACAACCACTAGATCCTCCCAACTGCCTGTGGCTTGTGACCATTGCTCTTGCAGCCATTCTTGAATGGGTCTCATGTGGAGTCGTACATTTGGTACCAGGTGGATGCATGATGCCATCATGCCCATGATCTTGCTCGCAGTCCTCACTGTCCGAGCTTGTCCCTTCCGGTAGAGGCGAGTTTCCTTCACCAGCGCCCTTGCCCTCTTCTCGCTGGGGAACACCTTGCCCTGTAAGGTGTTGATCTGTGCTCCCAGGAAGATTTTTACCTGTTCCGGCTCCATTGATGATTTCTTCCAATGGATGGAGAACCCCAGGTTTATGAGCGTGCTCGTCACTGTATGTGCGTGCTGCTTGCATTTCTGGTATGAGTTTGCTTTCACCAGCCAGTCGTCCAGATAAGGGTATACGTGTATACCTTGCCTTCGTAGGTGCGCTGCGACTGCTGCGAGGCACTTTGTGAAAACTCTTGGTGCTGATTTTAGTCCGAAGGCCAGTGTCGTGAACTGGTAGTGGCTTTCTCCAATGGTGAACCTGAGCATGTGTTTGTGCTTTCTGTTCATTGGGATGTGCAGGTAGGCGTCTTTGAGGTCTATTGTGACCATGAAGTCCCCGGTCTGCAACTGTGGGAGCACCTCTTGCAGGGAGGTCATTTTGAATTTTTGCGTTCTTATGAATTTGTTCAGGAAACGTAAGTCTAGAATGGGCCTCATTGTCTCGTCTACCTTTGGTACCAGGAAGTACGTTGAGTATATTCCTGTGTTTCTTTCCTTGAAGGGCACCCGTTCTATGGCCTGTTTCCGCAGGAGTTCCTTCGCCTCCTCCTGAAGACACTGCAGCTGCTTGCCTGCTAGTGGCTTTCTTTTTGGTTTTCTGCTTGTTGGTCTCCCCTCCAATTCTATGCAGTATCCTAATTGGATAATGTTGAGGATCCATTTGTCTGATGTGATTTCTCTCCACTCTCGGAGGTAAAATCTTAATCTTCCTCCCACTGGTGTCATGTGGTCGTAGGTGTCTAGCTTGTCTTGACCCATCTGCACGTGCTGCCCCCTGGGACCTTTTTTGTGGGCGGGCACACGGAGTTTTTTGAAGTCACTTAGAGGTGGGCTGCTGCCCTCCTCTCCTGTTTTGTCCCCGTCCATTTCTCCCTCGAAAGGACTGGCCTCTTTGTTGGTACTGCCAGGACTGCTTCTGCTGACCATGCTGAGCTTGCGGGTCTGACTGGTGCGTTTGCTGGAAAGCCTGGTGTGATGTACCTGGCTGGTTTCCGCCTCTCCCGCCGGGCCTCCGTGACGGGGTGCCCCTCTTGTTCCCTCTGAACTGCAATGCTCCCATGGATCTTGCTGTTTCGTTATCTTTTTTCAGTTGGCTGAGCGTTTCATCAACTGTTGTCCCGAAAAGCGTGCTGCCGTTGAACGGTGTGTTCAGGATGCTGTGTTGCACCTCCGGTTTGAAACCTGAAATCCTGAGCCAGGCGTGCCTCCTTTCCGTGACACCCATCATCATGAGCCTGCTGGCTGTGTCTGCCCCATCCAGGGCCGTCTTAAGGCAAGAATTAGCTGCGTTCTTTCCCTCTTCAACCAGCTTTTCGGCCTTCTGCCTGGCATCCTGGGGCAGGTCCTTCACCAACTGCCCCAGCCCCTCCATGATCTGGTACATGTGCCTGTTTATCAGGGCGTTGGAATTAGCCATACGCCAGTGGGTCGCGGCATTCCGTTCGATCCTTCTGCCCACCAGATCCATCCTTTTGCTCTCCTTATCCGGTGGCGGGCCCGAGGTAGTGGGTACGTTAGCCCTCCTCCTTGCTGTGGCCGTGATAATGGAGTCTGCGGAGACCGTGCCCTGAATGTAGGCCGGGTCCTTTGCGGCATGTTTGTACTTTCTCAGTTCTGGGAGTTACTGCTTTGCATGTTGCGGGCTCCCTGAATGCTTCCTTCCCCTGAGCCAAGATGCTTTCGAGCATTGGAAGGAATTGGCTCCTCGTTTGTGTTGGGAGCAATGTTTCTAGAAGGAAGTCTGCTTTCTGCTTCTCTTAGTCAAGCTTGAGCTTGAAAGCTGCTGCGGCAGATTGTATCACCGAGTTGTAGGCCCCGATGTCGTCCGGCGGCGAGGGCCTCGAGGGGTAAGTGTCGACCACCTCCTCCGGGCTGTCGGTGTTGACATCGATGTAATCTACCTCCTGAAGGTCCGAGGGTGCCGACTCTGTCTGTCCTGCCATCCTCTTCCTCCCCATAGTTGTAACTATCGTAGGGATTCTCGTACTCCTCCTGGTCGTCGATCACCTCGATGTCCTGGTCTTGTTCCTCTGTGACTTCGGCGATCTCCTCTTCCTCCTCGACCGCCTCCATCACCGGTGGCTTGGTCTTGTGAGGGATCGTGAAGGCTTTCATCTTTGCGTCGAAATCTTTCTTCCGCTGCATGATGTTCTCCATTTCTGCCTCGAGGCGCCTTCTTTTCTTCTCCATCTCGGCCGCGTGTTCCGCGTCGGATGGGTCGGCCGCTCTCTTCGGCGGATGGCTCGTCGCCGTGCCTCTCGGAGTCGAAGTTTGACGTCGAACCGGATTTTGGGTCTCTGGTCGTCGTCGTCAGTTTTGGGTCTTTCTCCCTCGGCGTCGATCGATCCTTTTCGGGGACGATTTTCGACGTTTTCTGCTGATCAGCAGCTCTCGGCGCCGGGGACTCCTTCTCGGAGGATCCGCTGGGCCTGGGAGTAGTCGCGGACGCCGCCTTTTTTGGCGTCGGCGCTTTCGGGGTCTTGCCCTCGATTTTTCTAGACTCAGAGTCTCTCGGGTTCTTGGGGGCCGAAGAGTCTCCTATCTTGTCAGAAGTCTTCGTGTAATCGGTCTCTACGACCGTGTAGCTGTCGTCTTCGGCGGCAGCGTTGTCTTCTTCCTCGGAGGACATCCCCAGCTCGTAGAGTGACGGAGTCGGGGGCCTTCCCCTGCAGGGCGGCGTGTGCTACCCTCTGCCTCTCTCTCACACGAAGGGTCTTCGGGGTGAAGGCGGAACAGGCGTTGCAGTCTCCGCTTTCGTGGTCCACCGGTAGGCAAAGGTTGCATACATGGGTGCTGGTCCTTCTGCGCGTACTTGTGGTGGCAGTTACGGCAGAACTTGAATGGCGTGTTGTCCATCATCGAGCGTCCAGGGCCTCTCTGGTCGCATGTTCGTCGACGAAGATCTCGATGGAAAACGCCTTATCCTTGCTGGTTTTTCGTCGATGAAGTCCCCTGGAGTCTGCAGATGACTTTTCCTCGTATTTTCTTTCTTCTTTCTCCAAAAATGTCTGGAGCCCAAACGGGAACGATCCAGACCCGACCGCGGAAAAAAAGAATCTGAAGATGGCGCCCAAGAGTGGGAGCTTCCGCAGGAAGCATGCCGACGTCACCGGAAATACACCCAAGGGGGTGTGACGCCGACGCCCACCTGGGCTAAGAGAAAAAAAAAAAAAAAAAACAAAGAAAAGACTACGAATCCGGACCCAACCACAAGACCGCGGAATAATGCACAGCATAGTGAATCCAGAAAGATTCACGCTGCAAAACCCAAGTTATCCAGAGCCAATAACAGAACTGCGCCTTCCAATGGTTTAATTGTGTAATGGGTATATAGCTATTCATTTGGCAAAATAGAAATAGTGAACAAACAGTTATCAAGGAAACCTATGTATTTCCTAAATGGGAACAAAATATAGAGTTTAAAATCAGTGGTATTTGCACATCTCTGAAATTTTGGATACCCGTACTAGCATGTGAATTAGAGGACATTTTTCAAAATGACTTTTTTTACACATTGTCTTACATTTGGAAGGCAGAAATGCATAGAAAGTCAATTGGTAATAAGACTTGGTAATAACACTTGTTCTACTGTTCTGTGTTCCCCCAAGTCTCCTGATAAAAATGGTACCTCACATGAGCGGGTAGGCCTATTGCCCGCGACAGGAAACGGCGCAAATCGCAACGTGGACCCATCATACTTTTACAGTGAAAACTGACCCTTTTTTCGCACTGTAAGTAACTGTGGATTTCATACCCATGCACAGCTGGCACCTAAAGAAACCTAGCAAACCTGTACATTTTTGAAAACTAGACACCCTGGGTAATCCAGGATGGGGTGGCTGGTGTGGCTCTTACCAGGTTTTGCAACCCAGACTCCCTTGCAAACCTCAAACATTATAAACAAAAAAACAAGGTTTCCTCAACAATCTGTGATGGAAAGTTCTGTAATCTGTAAGGAGCCACAAACTTCCACCCACCCAGCATTTTCCTAGGTCTCCCGATAAAAATGGTACCTCACTTGTGTGGGTAGGACTAGTGCCAACAAAAGGAAAGACCCCAAAACATACTGTGGAGACTTAAACGGTTCATATGGCAAAACTACCTGGTGTTGCATGGGAGTCACCTGCGTTTTTGGTCCCGGGCTCAGTGGCAATCTAAGGAAACGTACCAAACTCAAACATTTCTGAAAAATAGACACCTAGGCGAGTCCGGGTAGGTGTGGCTTGCGTGAATCTACCAACATTTTCATACCCAGAATCCACAGCAAACCACAAATTTAGCTGAAAAAATCATGTTTTCATCACTTTCATGTGGAAAAAGTTAAAGGTTCACCTGGCCGCCACAAGTTTCCTACCACCAAGTGTTCCCCCCGCTTTCCTGTTAAAAAAACAGGTACCGGGTTTGCAGACATCTAGGGGAACCTAAAAAATCCAGACATTTCTGAAAACTAGGCACCTGTGGGAGTCAAGGGAGGTGTGGCTTGTGTTGATACCCCAACATTTTCCTTTGCCGAAGCAGCTAAGAAAATCAAATGTAGCTAAAAAGTAATTTTCCTCTAATATCTTTGTGGGAAAGTTGTGGGATCACGGCACGGCGCCCATTTCCTACCACTCACTGTTCCCCCTCAGTCTCCCGATAAAAATGATACCTTACTTCTGTGTATGGGCAGAGTGCCCATGACATGGAAGGGCCAAAAACATGGGCAGATTGGTGTAGGAGAGTAGGGTCTGCTTCCTATGGTTACCCCTACTTTTTGCTGTGTTTCACTGTTTTTTCGACTTTAGTATGGCTGTGGTCCTGCTAATTAGGCCCACATATATATATATATAGATATAGACACATATACACCTATAAGTCACTCCTTAACAATCCTGGAGGCAGAGTGCTTGGTTTTATGTGAGAGGGTGCCCTAGCATGAGCTGAGCCAGTCTGCAGCTTTCGGAAACATCTCCTTATAGCTGTTCTATGATATAGCCATACCATATACTCTTAAGTGCATTATAATCCTCGCAGTTAATGCTAACTTTGGTTTGGCTTTATCAAAACATGTCGTGTAAGGTGTCAAAGACTTTGGAATACTACCCCCGCCAGTTCTGGCGGCGGGCGGGGGTAGCATTCCACCCTTCTAGAGGGAGAAGACATGTAGCTACTGGTTTGCCCGGTTAATGTTAAACAGAGCCCCGGCATCACAAAATGGATGCTGCTGCCACAGACACGAGTCTGCCCTCCTGCTGCTGGACGAAACTCCGGCAGGGGAGGTTTGGAAAAAAGGTTTCCTGTCCAGGGAGGTGCCAGCACCTCACCAGACAGGCTTTAGTGTATTGGGGCAGGGTGGGTTGCATTTAGCGAATGCTTTCCAGACACTGCCTGGGGCACACAAGGTGCTCCATGCATTTCCCAGTTCAAACCGGTTGCTTGGGCACTCAGCCCCAGCTCTGGCATGAAACAGGACAATGGGAAAGGAGTGTAACCACCCCCACCCTGGGTCCACCCATAGGTGTGACCCTAGAGTTAGTCCATCCCCTAAACTTAGTATAAGTATAGGAACCCAGTCCCTAGGACTTTAGATTACCCTGGACGAAACTCTGCAACATATATCTTGGACCTTCGACATTCCATTTCGACTGGAAGACGGAAGAAATCTCCCTTGTGGTCAAGGAGTGACCACCCTGTTCAAACAGGCTCCAACTGCATTTTTGCCGGTCTGCATTGTCAAGGCTTTCGCCGGATCCCGAAGTCTCTGCAACTCAGGACACGGACTTCCAGACATCTGACGCTGACCTGCACTCCCAGCAAAGCAGAGACCTGTGGCGGACACGAGAGACGTGGGACCGGAACTCCTGGACATCCTTCATTTTGCAACCTGCACCGACTTCCTGAGGTATCCCAAAGTTGTGCATTGGGATGCTTGAAGCCCCAGACCCGAGCACCATTTGCACCGAAGATCGGAGGCCCACACTTCATGCATGTCCCGTGGGCCTCCGTTGTGCATTTCAGCTCCAAGCGTCTTCGTGGTTCCTAGTCAGTTGGCTAGTGAGCCCCCAAGAAGACAAATCTTGGTTTCAACTTGCTTTCCTGGTTGCTCCAGGCTTGCTCCAACTTCTCCCCAAAAGAGAAGTTCCTCAGACCTTGCTGGTGTGCACCGAAGCCATTGTCGACATCTTGCGTGGATTGCATTTGCCAAGGCCTGTTGGGTCCAATCCAGATACCGACACCGCAGTCAACTAGATCCTTCGTGGGACAGCTCGAATCCAGGTCCTGGTCGTCGTCGACGCCTCCTGGTCCTCATGGCTGAAGAGACAAGCTTCACCTGGAATCACCCGACATTTGGTGGCATCTTCCTATCACCGCCCTGTTCACTGACTAGTGGCCCAGACTCGGTCTCCTCTGCTTTCAGGTTCTTCAGATCTTCGATCCACCCGGACACTTTTCCTTTGGTCGCCTGCAGCACTTCTTCGCAGCTCTCCATTGGAATCGACAACGAATCCCGACACGGAAAGACACATATGCACCCGGCCTCCCTGGGTGAGGTAACTAAAGCACTCTGGTGCTTCCATGGGCATTGACTCTCCAAGTGTCCTAGTCTAAAAGGCTCCATCGTAGTTCACTCCTTTGTGCCCTTAATCTTTAAATTTGTAACTTGAAAGTCAATGGTAACCCGCGTCTGTGTTTAGACACTGCACGCGTCTCCCGTGGGCCTCCTGCACCCTATCCTTTAGTGGTTCTAGACAGCCCCAGCGATTCCACAGGCCCTAGGCCTGCTTTCTATTTCTCACGTGGTTCTTATACCACTATATTAGTATATGGTTTGTGAGGCCCCTAGGGCAAAACGTATACTGTGCAACTTGTGTTTAGAATAAATACATATATATTGGTTATATACCTTGTGTGGTGTGCTTTCATTTGGTACTCAAGTGATTACAAATGGTAAAACAACTTGCTTAACTCGCCTCTGAGTCTTAGCCTGAAGGCTGCTCTCTACAGCTACCACTAGGAGAGCTTTCTATAAGGTTGACTTTACAACCTACCATCAATAGGGATCGATTGGACTGGTGCAAGGTGCCCACTAGAATAGTGGACATCATATACCAGGCCAACTTCTCACAATCGGGTTCAAGTATTTGGGCATCTGGGTGTCCAAGGACCTATCTCGCTTCTATGACGCTAACCTTCGGCCTCTGCTGGTATGTCTGAAATCTGACGCGCAGCACTGGAGGTCGCTCCCCTTAACTCTACTGGGGAGAGCAGCATTATTTAAGATGATGTCACTTCACCGGCTGCTGTATGCGCTGCATAATACGCCCCTCCCGGTCTCAGCGTCGTAGTTTAAGGAGCTGGAGTCTACTGTGCGAGACCTGCTGTGAGAGGGAAAGCCCCCCCCCCCCCCGCACTGCCACACAGAAACTCACTCTGGGATGGTTAGACAGTGGCATCGGACTCCCTGACATGAAAAAATATTACTGGGCCTCGCAGCTTGTGTCTATCAACCAATGCAGGTATCGTCGGGCATGACAACACGGCCTTTCAGATAGATCGTTGGCTCCACCTGGGAGGTGGATTTGAGGGGGCGCTGTATAAAAACAAATATATCAGTATCGCCCATCCTCTCCGGCCCGACTCACCATGCGGTGCAGGCATGGAAAGAAGCCAATAGAAGCCTGTGTTGGGAGGGCAGGCTCACTCGAGCTACGCCGCTCTGGCACTGTGATCAGCTGGGTCAGCGGTCGGGTTCCTGGGGTTTTGACATCGGAATCTCCAGTATTGGGGACCTTTGGAAGGTCGGGCGATGTCGTACCATTTTCCAGCTTACAGAAAGAATATGAGATGGCAGACTCTGAACGTTTTCGCTATCTCAAAATTTGACATGCTCTGCTGGCCGTTCTCCCAAGGGGTGCAGATCTCCCAGAATCCTCCCCATTAGAGGACAGGATCCTTGATGGCGACTTGCCGGAAAAGGCCATATATCTCATATACAAAAAGCTACTGAACAACACGCCAGATCCCCTGATTCGTCTCAGAAGTAAATGGGACCACAACGTGGCTGGGTTGGATGACGAGGAATGGCGGGCTGCAGTGGCATCTCCACGTCAGGTGGCCATCTCCTCTGGATTCAGACTAATACAGCTAAAAGTCCTTCACAGAACATATTTGTCTGGACCCTCACTGGTCCATATGGGCTACACCCAAGATAGTGAATGTGTACGTGGATGTGGGCAGGAGGGCACCTTTATCCATATCCTTTGGGAATGTGCAGCCATACAGAAATATTGGGAGGGGGTGATACTTAAGATGGATGAGGTGCTGGGGCAGCATATTCACACGAATATCAAATTGATCCTATTGAATGTAAGGGACCCAACGGGTCTCACCAAAAAAGAGAACCTGGGTCACATTGGGCTACATGGCTCCCTCCGCGTTACAGTATGGTCTAAGGACATGAATTGGTGCATGGTAACAGATTCCTATATATGTCTCTAGGGGGTGCCCGAAGAAATGGTCACACATGTGGGGAGCTAGAACTCATTCCGGGGGAATATATGTTAACCACATAGGTGCTTGGATGACAATGCCGCTGATATTGAATAATATGCATTTCCTGATGAATCTTTTCTGCTGTACCATGTAATGAGCCTCTGATATTTTTTGCTACTGTACTGCCTTTGGAACATCTGTACAATGTTGGTGAAACATACCTGTTTTTATTTTTCACAATACATTTTTTTTTTTAAATTTGCAGATTGAGTGGGGCCCAAAGCAGTCTAAAAGGGCAGTTTCTTTATACGTTTTTAGGCTGATGCTACTTTGAGCACCCACACAAGTGAAGTATAATTTTTCTCAGGAGACCACGGGGAATGCTGGGTGGTAGGAAGTTTGTGCCTGGCGGTGGATCCTACAACTTACCCACACAGAAATGGGAGGAAAATGTGACTTTGTAAGTACATTCGAGTTGTGCTGGGGATTCTGTGTAAAGAAACGCCGGGCGATCCATGCAAGCCCCACCGCCAGCCAAAAGTCCGTATACCCACCACTATCCACGCACAACAGCCAAGCGCCTCCCACACACACTGCTAGCCAAGCGCCATCCATGCACACCGCCAGCCAAGCACCATCCATGCTCATCGCCAGCCAAGCGCCATCCATGCAGTCAACCAAGCACTATCCACGCACACCGCCAGCCAAGCGCCACCCACATCAAGCGCGAGTCCACACACACTGCCAGCAAAATGCCAGCCAAAGGTCAGTACACCCAGACCGTCAGCCAAACTCTAGTTCACACACACAAAGTCTCCCTGGATTCTAGAGGTTTTCTGCCCCCTTGGCGTCAGATGAACTAAACATATCAATGATAAGCCAAAATGTGTGCCTAAAAAAACAAGCATTTACAATGCAATGGTCTCGGCATTATTAAAGGTAGAGCTATTGGCATTGCTCATGACATTTTTTTTTAATTTTTTTAAAAACATAAATAAATGGTATTGTCATTTACAATGGCAATAGGTGAGCATTAGAGAGTAGTAGAGAGTATTCGCGGACACAGAGCCACACACACAGACAGAGCCGCGCACACACACACACAGAGCCGCACACACACACACAGAGCCGCACACACACACAGAGCCGCGCACACACACACAGAGCCGCGCACACACACACAGAGCCGCGCACACACACACAGAGCCGCGCACACACACACAGAGCCGCGCGCGCACACAGACAGACAGAGCCGCGCACACACACACAGAGCCGCGCGCACACACACAGACAGAGCCGCGCGCACACACACAGACAGAGCCGCGCGCACACACAGACAGAGCCGCGCGCACACACAGACAGAGCCGCGCGCGCACACACAGAGCCACCCACACATAGAGCCACCTACAAAAAAACTACACACACACAGACAGAGCCACAGACACACAGACAGAGCCCAACACAGAGCCCAACACACAGACAGAGCCCAACACACACAGACACAGAGCCACACACAGCCACACACAGACAGAGCCACACACACAGACAGAGCCACACACAGAGCCACACACACACACACACACAGACAGAGCCACACACACACACACAGAGCCACACACACACACAGACAGAGCCACACACACACACAGACAGAGCCACACACACACACACACAGACAGAGCCACACACACACAGCCACACACACACAGCAAGAAAAACGGCACAATCAGGGGGCAGAAGGCACGAAAAGCGGCCCAATCAGGGGGCAGAAGGCACGAAAAGCGGCCCAATCAGGGGGCAGAAGGCACGAAAAGCGGCCCAATCAGGGGGCAGAAAGCACGAAAAGTGGCACAATTAGGGGGCAGAAAGCACGAAGTGGCGCAATTAGGGGGCAGAAAGCACGAAAAGCGGCACAATCAGGGGGCAGAAAGCACGAAAAACACAATCACTATCACATTCAGTTATCTATCCCCTGTGTACATTCTATACAGAAAACATTTTTTTTCCTTCCCTCCTTTCTTCCCAGCATTGCAGAGCCCAAGGGACTAGCTTTAAAACTGTAAACCAATTTTGTGCATATAACACATGTAAACTGCGTTTGTGAGGGGCAGTGTTTACATACGTTACCACACTAAACTCACACCCATTGGCGCTTCCAATTGTATTACAACATTTACATAGCGCTTTGTGGCATGCCTACTTGTTTTTTTCAGAATGCTTTCCCATTTTTAAGTCCGACATTGCCAACTACATGCCCCGTTATAATGAGGAATTAAACAGAAAATGGAAATTATACCCTACCTTCCTCAAACCCAGGGAGGTCACCGTGTGGAATGTGCCATTTCTTTCCCCAGCACTTCCCTGGGTGTGTATTGCGAGCAGGTACAGCTGCGTCTGTGTTGTTACTTAAATCAGAAAAGAGGCGCCTGACAGGATGTGCTCCGCTGCTGTTCCCCCCTGGCAGCCTCCGAAAGCATAGAACAGTTCTCTTTCTTAGGGAGAATGCCCCCGCCCCCTAAAGTACACGTTTTCCTAAAGTCACTTGTCCTAAGAACACGATGCCGGGTGTGCAGGGGGCAGCGTCGTGGTGTGGAAGACAGCGGTGGCTAGTCAACTCCTTAACAACAAACACAAAACGAGAAAAACATAAAAGTAGGAACAAACACTCTGCGAGACCCTGGCTGCACAAGGGCATCGGCGCCCAGAACACCCATGTTTGAGTAAGGAAAAGAAACGCTAAACCGTTTTTTCTGACTCCTTATTGCAATAACTCATTAAAGCCACAAAGCGCCTTGTGAGCATACAGCCCATGGAACAGCGCTATGCAGTCGGGCCAAAGTCATTTATGCCCCAGGCCCCCTTTACATTTGATGAAGTCATAAGCACCTCGAAGCCCACCAGCGTTTTAGAGTGTTACAAGTAAAGCATTAAGACACAGACATGGCTGGGAGATGTGTAATTACTTCAGTGGAAAGTTAAAAAAAAAAAAAATCAACAAAGACACAGACCTGACTTAGTCAATAAAACATGAAATAGCCACGGGAGTTTGTGTGAGCCACGAAGCTCTATGTATATGAACACAAAATTCATCCACAAAGCTCATACAATGATACCATGACCCACGGAATTGTCACAGCCACTGTGAGTAAGAAAGTGCCCCTTCAGCTAGGTGTTTTCCCCGTAAGCCATGAAATGGCCCTCACTCACACATATAATGAGGGAAAAACTATAGGGGGGAGAAAAGGAGATGGGAGTAAAGTTGAACAAAATAGAGCAAAAGCAACAATAAAGGCAGGGAAGCGGTGATAAATGTGAGCAAAAGAGGCAAAATAACACACACTCCCTCCCTCTCTCCTAAAGCACACATTAACACCAACTAATCGGTGAAAAAGGCACAAATATCGAACCTCCACATAGAGATTAAGGCCGAACCCCGATTACCCCAAGCACACCTGGAAACACCACACACCACCAAATGCCCACACACTGCGGGCATATACATATACACATCCCCGAATGCAACATACACGAATGAATGGATGCAAACACACCATAAGATGCACTCAAAGAATCACCAAATGCGGTAGGGTGGGGGTACAATACACATTTATGCAGCCACCGTTAAAGACACAATTTCGCACTTACCCTCCATTCAATGCACACAACCCACATCAAATGCACAAACACACATTATATTACAGAAACACACACATACATACATCAAGTCAACACACTCGCTTGTTATTTTGTCATTGGGATAGAAGCAAAGACGTGCACGCACAGCTGCACACACTCATAAAACACTTATTTTCACACAAACCAGAGATAACACGAGTCAACGAAGACCCTGAAACACCGGAAGCTGACTACTTTGCAAGCAGTCGGCATGGTGTGCACCGTGGGTGCAGCATCCGCAGACACACAACAACATGTAGATAAGTCTCTCAACTTTTTTGTGTGCTCTGGATAATAACTTCTCTTTAAAAAAACATATATACCTTAGCGGGGAATTCGGGTAAACGGTGCTTTGCTGAGCCGGAATAGAACAAGGCAAGCTCCAGATTCCAGTGTGGCAAGTGGCACCAAAGCAGCAGGACAGTAGGTGAGTGGCACCCATTCTGGATGACAAAGGGCCAAAAGTCACTATCTTAAGATGCCAGAGAGTTAGCTCACCCACCGAGGAAGGGAGTGGAGCAGGTCCCTATTTCTCAGAAATGTGTGTTATTACTTCAGATTGGCCAAAGGACAGCTACAAACCCTATAGAGTGGCATAGGGTCATACGTTTTCAACTAAGGGTAGCAAAAAGCAAAGATCCCCAGCTCAAAGAGTAGAGGGGGCCAAGTGATGCGGTTGTAGCATGTCAGAGGCGTCCATTTCCTGGTGGTAGTGATGGGGAGGCTGAGCTTCTCATCACGGTGAAAAGGGGCTGATATAGGATGGCACAGGTCACCGACGAAGGGCCACCACCTCAAGATAGCAGTAGTGCAGCTGTTGTGGTCACTGGATGCCAGTGGGGCACGTCAGTATAAAATTAAAGAGGAGTGGGGCAAGTGTGTTCATCCCAAGATGCCAGAGGTGAGAGGGGCTCGCTCTTGGTGATAGAGGGACTGGTGTAGGCACCTCAAGTTGAAAAAGGGACCGATGCGTTCGTGGTAGGGAGCCAGAAGGCAGACAGAGAATTAAAACCCCGAGACACGGCTCCTGTTATAATAATAAACAAGTGGCAGCAATGAAGAATGCGGACTCAGAGGGACGTCAGAGAGGAGGCAGTGAGCGGGGCAGAGTGCAGTGGCTGCAAGTTGAGAGAGAATTGTATCCGTTTCACGGGGGGCGGGAGATTGGACATGGAGAGTGGGATAGGTGGAGAAGGGGGGGGGGGCGGGGGTAGATAGGAGGGCAAACAAAAGCCGCCTCGGATGCAGCACTCTTGCTCCGGAAACGTCCAAATTGGCCCCTGCCTGTGGTTCAACACTAAAACAGGGTCGCTCTTTGAATCTGGGGAAGCAAGGGGAGGACTTTTAGGCAGGCTTTGTTCTCGTCTTCTATTAATGGGAAGGGGCTACAGTTAGTCTGGACATAAATATCTCGAGTTGTCCTTTTTCCTGGAGAGGAGAGCGGTAGGGTGGGGGTACAATACTTCCTGCCTGACCTTTCTTGACGGAGTTGAGCTGGGGTCTTGTTGCGGTTGGAGCAGGGGCAGCATCCTTACCTTGCCATGCGTCATCCTGGTTCTCGGCTCCTTTCCCCGCCGGAGATGCTCTCCTCTGCTGTACCGGGGGTCCGCTGAAGCCGAAGGGGCGTCCTGTGCCGAGTGCGGGCTCCTTTTTCCTGGAGAGGAGAGCGGTAGGGTGGGGGTACAATACTTCCTGCCTGACCTTTCTTGACAGAGATGAGGTGGGCTCTTGTTGCGGTTGGAGCAGGGGCAGCATCCTTACCTTGCCATGCGTCCTCCTGGTTCTCGGCTCCTCTCCCCGCCGGAGATGCTCTCCTTTGCTGTACCGGGGGTCCGCTGACGCCGTCGAAGGGGCGCCCTGTGCCGAGTGCGGGCTCCTTTTTCCTGGAGAGGAGAGCGGTAGGGTGGGGGTACAATACTTTCTGCCTGACCTTTCTTGACGGAGTTGAGGTGGGCTCTTGTTGCGGTTGGAGCAGGGGCGCCCTGTGCCGACTGCGCGCCGGGGTACTCCGCCTGTGCTGCTACGGTATGTGCCCAGAGGATGCTTTCACATTCTAGCAACATCCACCGGGCTCCAGAGCACGCAGCAGGACTGTACCATCTGCGGGCAGCAGAAGAGGAGGCTCCGGTCTGCTTCCTGTAAAATCGGCACACAGAGCACACTGCGGTCTTCTGGCAGGCGGCGGCGGGGATGCAACGGCCAGACGCGGTTGGGCAACAATGGCGGCCGGGCAACAATGGCGGCCGCAAGAATCCGAAAATTTCGGATTCGGGGGCGTGTTTTTGGTATTTTGAGTGACGGATGACGTCACAGGCGAAAGAACGCAAAAAAACACGCCCCCGAATCCGAAAGAGACGGGGCTTTATTGGAGTGACTCCCTTCTCCAATGGCTGGCCTCCGTTTAGGAAGCCAGCCAATGGAGGAGAATGGAGGAGAGAGGCGGGTTCCAATCCCCCTAACTCCAAAACATTAATTCTTCGGGACTCCGCCCTCACTGCTTCGCTGTGAGAGCTAGGTCCCTCGACCTAAAAAAGGGGGGAGAGGGAAGTGACCCTTGTCTATGGGGCTTCTTCCTGACATGCCCATAAACATACCCCTGATGCCTAATGGGTTTAATTGCCCCCCAACAACCCAGGGAGCGGTGGGGGAAGGTAAGGGGCTACAGCCAAATCTGCCTTTTGAGAGGCAGGGGGCAGAAGGATAATGTTACTTAACCAGTAAGCATCTGTTCTTGGCATTTATAGCTGTAGATTCACATGCTTTGCATACTCCTGCCATCTAGTGTTGGGTCCGGATGTTTGCACTTTGTTTTTCTTCGAAGAAGTCTTTTCCAGTCACGAGGTAGGGGACTCCTCCTTTCGGTGATAGTGCACATGGGCATCGACTCCATTGTTAGATTGTTGTCCTGCAAAGGGTGAGAATGGAGTAGTGGTAAAGAATAGAGATGTCCATGCGTATGTACGTATACTAAAGAGAACTGCAGCAGCTACAGGTACCCGGGAAGGTAGGTGGGTGCATGTGAATCTACAGCTATACATGCCAAGAACAGATGCTTACTGGGTAAGTACCATTATCCGTTCGAGGCATGTGAGCTGTAAATCACATGCTTTGCATAAACTATATAGCAGTATCCTCCCAAAGCGGTGGCTAGCCTGTAGCTGTTGGAGGTGTCTGAAATAATGTTTTAAGTACTGCTTGGCCCAGATTAGTTGTTGTCTCGCTAACACATCTACACAATAGTGTTTGGTTAATGTGTGTGGTGTAGACCATGTTGCAGCTTTGCAAATGTAAACTATGGGGATGTTTCCTAGGAAAGACATAGTAGCCCCTAAGTGAAATACGCTCTAGGGGGGATAGTTTGAGTTTTTGGGTTTTGCATAACAAGTTTGAATGCATTTAACTATCCACCTTGCAATACCTGATTTGGAGGTAGGATTTCCCTTGTGTGGTGATGCAAAATCAACAAGTAGTTGTTTGTTTTTACAATATGATTTTATTCTTTCTATGAAATATAAAAGTGCTCTTCTGACTTCTGAGGTGTCTAGAGTTCATTCTGCAGAATCAGGTTTGGGGAAGAATACAGGTAATTCTACCGACTGATTTATGTGAACTGCAGATACTACTTTAGGTAGAAATTTGGGCTTTGTACGAAGAACCACGTTGTCTCTGTATAGTTGGAAAAAAGGTTCTTCTATGGTTCGTGCCTGTAGTTCACCCACTCTCCTCAATGAAGTGATTACAATGAGGAAAGCGGTTTTCAAAGAGAGAAACTATGGTTCGCATTTGTACATGGGTTCACAAGGATGGCCCATTAATCTTGTGAGAACTTGGTTAAGATTCCACACTGGGGCAGGTGGGAGTCTTGGTGGTATGACTCTTTTTAGTCTCTCCATGAAAATTACGGGCACTCTAAAAAGCGATAAATGTTGCCTGTTTTGTAGATACGCAGCTATTACTGCGAGATGTAGCCTGATGGAGGAGTAAGCTAATGCGGACTGCTGCAAGTGTAACAGATGATAGATGATGTTTTTATGGAAGCATCAAGCGGGTTGCTATGATTGCTATTGCAATAGATAACAAAACCTTTCCATTTAGCTGGGTAACAGGCTCTTGTGGTAGGCCTTCTGGCCTCCCTAATGATGGTCATACAGCCTGGTGAAAGGTTCAGATAATCAAACTGACATCAGGAGCAAGATCACGAGGTTCAATTGTTTGGGATCTGGGTGTCTGATTTCTCCATGGCTGTGTGTGAGTAGACTGGAGGTTAGGTGCAGCTTTTGATGTGGGACCAGAGACCGCTACAACAGGGTTGTGAACCATGGTTGACGGGCTCATGTGGGAGCTACTAGGATCAGTGTGAGGGATGTTTGCCTGAGCTTCCAAACCACTAATGGAATAAGTGGGAGAGGCAGAAAAACTTAGGCAAATATCCCTGACCAGTTCATCCATAGTGCATTGCCTTTTGAGAGCTGGTGTGGGTACCTGGAGGCAAAGCTTTGGCATTTGAGTGTGGCAAACAGATCTATCTGAGGGACTACACTAGTTTGGAAGTATGGGAGGAGAACAGGAGGGCGAAGTTCCCATTCGTGTATCTGCTGCCTCTGTCTGCAATCTAGTTGTTCACTCCTGGGAGGTGTTCCGCTAGGAGATAGATTTTGTGGTGAATGGTCCACCTCCAGATGTCTTGGGCTAAGTGGGACAGTTGGAGAGAGTGTGTTCCCCACTTCTGTTTGTATGTAATACATAGTGGTCATGTTGTCGGTACAAACCAAGACAGCTTTGCCAACCAGGTGAGTTTGAAATGCCTTGAGAGCTAGATAGATTGCAAGCAGCTCTAAATGATTGATGCGGAGCAACTTTTGCTGTTGGCTCCACAGGCCTTGCACTGTGTGCTGCTGAAGATGAGCTCCCCAGACAGTGAGGGACGCGTCCGCTGTTAGTACGGTCTGTGGAACTGGTTCTATGAAGGGCCGTCCTTTTGATACACTTTGTGTGTTCCACTACTGCAAAGAGCGATCAGTATGGCCGTTTACTAATACTAGATCGATTAACAGACCCTGTGACTGATTCCACTGACAGGCTAAACATTCCTGAAGTGGACGCATGTGCAGCCTGGCATGGAGGACGATCATGAAGCAAGATGCCATCTTTCCCAGTAGTTGCATATAATCCCGAGCTGGAAGCGAGTGATTGGGTTGAAACTGGATAACTAAAGCCTGAATGTTGCAAAATGGCTGCGTTGGGAAATGCAAGAGCCTTTTGAGTACCTCAAGTGGCTCCTAGGTAGTTTTGAGTATTGGCCGGCTGGAGATGTGATTTTAGTATATGGACTGTGAAACCTAGTAACTGAACTGTTCTGTGACTGTGCTGGAGACATTGCGGATTCGTACAGGCTTGGATGAGCCAGTCGCCCAAGTATGGGAAGACATGGATGAGTTGTCGTCTGCGGTGAGTAACGACTGGCGCCAGACACTTTGGGAAGACTCTGGGGGCAGTGGGGACTCTGAACAGGAGTACCATGAACTGGTAGGGTTGACCCGCTAACACAAACCTGAGAAATTTGCAATGAGCGGGCTGGATTGGAATATGAAAATAGGCGTCCTACAAGTTTACGGTAGACAGAAGGTAGTTCTTTTGCAGAAGTGGTAGTACTTGTTGAAGTGTTACCATGTGGAAAAGATCTGACTGTACGTAAAGATTCAGTTCTCTGAGATCTGATTTTGGTCTGAGAGAACCATCTTGTTAGGGTATTAGGAAGTAAAAGGAGTACATGCCCGTTGTGTATTGGTGGTACGAGCTATATATAATCTTTTAGAAGGAGAGACTGAACATCTTGTTTGAGGAGGTGTAGGTGATCCGGTGAGTTTGAGTGACTGAGAATGTTTGGAGTATTGTTGGTGAACTCCAGGCAGTAACCAGAACAGATAATTTGTAGTCCCCACTTGTCTGTGGTTATGGACTACAGATTGGTAAGAAATCTGAAATTCTTCCCCCGACAGGTGTTAAATTGTTGTAGGACAGTGTAGGGAAGTCACTGCTTTGTATTGGAGGAGGAGGTGCGTGTTTTCGAACCTCTACCTCTGCCTTTGCCGTTGTTGCCTCTGTAACCCCCTCTGAAGTAACTTTAAGAGGCAGAGGGTTGGTTGTTGCCTTTGTACGCAGTGGTGCTTTCTGAGGAGGTATTTTTGGACCCCCGCGGTAGCAAGAGCATCAAAAGGAACCACGGTGTGCGTTAACTGAAGGGTTCCCATGGACTTGGCCACTTCAGTGTCTTTCTTCATCTTTTCCAATGAAGATTCTGCCACCGGGCCAAGGAGGTGTTCTTTATCAAAGGGTGTGTTCAGTATGTAAGTCTGAACCTCAAGTTTGAACCCTGACATACATAGCCAGGCGTACCCTCTTAAAAGGACGATGGTGTTTATAGCTCTAGAAGCAGTGTCTGCAGCATCTAGGGAGCACCTGATTGCATTATTTGAAATGAGCTGTCCTTCCCGCACTAGGTCTTGTGGTTTAGATTTATGTTCCTCTGGCAGAAATTGGAGCAATTGCTCCATCTCGTCCCAATGCGCTCGGTCATACCTTGGGAGCAGCGCTTGCATGTTAGAGATGCGCAAGAAGTTTGCTGCTTGAGAGGCAACCAGTTTCTCTGAAGCATCAAGAAGCTTGGATTCTTTATCTGGGGGCGGAGCATCTCCTGTAGTTTTACGTGCGTTGGACACCACTAGGGAGTCCAATAGTAATGGTGCCTTTGTGTACACTGGGTCAAATGGTGCTGGCTTGTACATTTTTTCTAGCATAGGGGTAATGATACGGGCCCTGACGGGGTCATTAAATAGGTCATCAACATGCCTGATCATACCTTTGAGCATGGGCAGTGTGTGCAATGACTTGTGTGCTGCCAAGGGTTTGAAAAAGGAAATCCTCTTCAAGGGATTCTTTGTGCAGCTGTACCCCATGGTAGTTGGCAGCTCTACCGAGTAGTACAATGTAACCTACACTGTCATCCGGTGGAGAGGGCTTGGTAAGGTACAAGTCAGGATCATTCCTTGTGGGCGAATTGGTATTGTAGTCGTCCTAGGGGTCTGTAGGTTATGGCTGATCATCTCGATCCCAATCCCCATCCCCATCATCCTGATTGTAAGGTGTATGTGGTGGTGAGTGTTCAGGTAAAATTGGCAAAGGTTGAAAACGAGAAGAAGGTGGTGATGGAAGAGGAGGATGGGATGGGTTAGTTTAGAAATGTCTCGCTTTTAAGGGAATGTGGTATTCCTCTCCTGTTGCAGCTTTGCGTTTTAAAGTCACTTTGGTGGTAATGTGTCCAGTTTTTGGATGAATGAAGAGCACCTTTTGTTTAGAGTTCGGTTTGTCAGTTGGAGTGTCGAAAAGGTGCTTTTTTGGTGAGTTTGGCACATCTGGCTATTTTGGGGGCGAAGGTGCCGGTGTTTTAGGCGTTGGTGTTTTCAGATCCGGAGTGTGTTTTGGTGGCGAAGGGGGTGGGTCGGAATGCAAACATTCAGAACCAACACTAGTTGGCAGCAGTTTGCGCAGCATGTAATATTCAGCTCACATGCCTTGAAATTAATTTTTTGAGGTGTGGGGGCTTTGGCACGCCCATTCTGGGCAGCCCCTACCCCTACATATGATAAAAAAACAATCCCTGGTGGCTAGTGGGCTTTCTACCGCTCCCTCCCCCCCCCCCCACCAATTTGGGAGGTATTGCCCCCATCTGCCTCCCAGGGGGGCAAATCAGCATTTTCGGGGAAATGTTTGGGGTGGGGGCAAATGCCCTTGCCCAAGTGGCCGCGCCCCACATCACTCGTGCCTAGTGGGTGGATCCATGCAGGGGGATGCCCTCCTGTGGCAATCCCCAAGCAGGGATCCACTGGGGAGAAGTACCATTGGAAAAGGAAGATTCTCCCCTTTTCAATGATACCTCTCCAGTCTGCCTCGGTGCTCAGGGGGATGAGATCGCCCCGTGAGCACCGAGGCAGTGAAACTGAAATAAAGCTGAGGGCTCATTTCAATTTCTCTAAAATTATGTCAAAGCGACATGCGTCCTCATCCTCATTTCAGAGAACCAATCAGAACAGCTTCGGGAGCTAGGGAAGCTCTTCCTCGGCTCCTAAGGCTGTTCTGATTGAAAGGAAATCCTGTGGCAAGTGCATGTATGGCCGGGAGCTATCGGACGCACATAAGCACTGTGGCATCAGGCGGCTCACGGGCGTCCGACGCACGCAAGGGGTTAAAGAAAAGTATGGGAATTGTGATGCTGCATGCAGTGGGGGCAGGTTCAGTGAGAGTGGAGCGGAAGTCAAAAGTGTGGCAAAAAAAGATTCGGTGATTTGTTCTGGTCTGTCATCATTGGATAGCTACATATAAAATAATGCGCAATTAAATGAAAAATAGAAAAAGTTTTTACCTGGGGTGGGGGGTGCACAATTGTACATTATGAAACCTCTCTTAAGTTAATGCACTGCAGAAGTCTGTGTGTAACCAGAAAGCCACAGAAAAAGCCATGAGAAGAACTAGACAGCGACACCTTCATCCCGTAATGGACAGTTGGTATCCTGACAGCTGGGGGTTGGCCTTACGTCGCTCCGTGTTGGCACGGGTGCAGCAACCACATAAAATCATTGGGTAGCAGGCACAATACGAAATAGAAGAGCACAGGCTAAATAATGAGATGGCAAAGTAATGCCCAGTGGCTTGAGTTTGTTTCAGGATAGGTATCAGGCGTTAGTCATAAACGGCGCGGCACTCTTATGATCACCCATAAGTTAACGCTACCTGTGTACTGCATAACAGAATATGAATGAACTTACAGCAGTTTTCCCATTAAAACAAAAAAGTGTTGGTCTGTTTTGTTGATGATGCAACTGTATTTTGTCACAAAAGTACGTGTATTAACAAGTCTGATAACAGAAGGGCTAGAGGTGGAAATGCTAGGAACTGTGCTGATTTGGAGACCCTGCAATCTGTGCCCAGCAACAAGTGCCCTCGCTCTAGGTCATTGGGGAGGCAGTGCTGTCGTGTGGGGTCCTGTGACACTTCCCTCTGCTTGTGAGAGATATTTCCAAGATTCACGCATGACCCTCTGGGACAGGTTTACTTTATTAACACTGATGCATGCACAATGGGGAGGGGCAGGTGCTATCGGCTGTGCTGATGATCACTCTTCACATTCAAAAGGAGTTTTGCGCCAGAAGTTTACAAGAGGGCAATCTCAATAGTTCATGAAAGTGGGCATAAAAGGCCGATGACCGTGCAAAACCGTAGGAATCCACAAAAAGTCAGATAAATGTCAAGTGAAGCAGCACGTCATGGCTTTGTTTGGTAGCCTAGAAGCAAATTAAAACCGGCGCAAACAGTGGACAGGCGGGGGCAACTTTACTTGCTCGTAATTTGAGAATTTCCACAAGTGGCAAAGTGCTCGCCTACAACAATTGAAAGTGTGCCTGAGCCCTACCAGAGGGCAGCAAGTGAGTTCAGCTGCAGCATTAAACAGCACAGAGGTCGCGTGTAAATCACACCGTGCATCACTTTGGCTGACATAGGCGCCGTAAGAAAAACCAGATATTCCGCCTCAAGTGCCAATCAGACGCCATCACAGACCTATAATGGGTGGCGCCTTGCCAGAAAACCCCAGGCAAGTTACCACCCACGGATCCACTAAACGTAGTCACTGCCAGGTCCTCAGTACATTTGTTTACACCACACAGAGAATCTGAATGAGACCACGTGGTTTTTGGCACTCAGCATAAAAAAAGTCAACGATTCTGTGTTGACTGGTGTTGTGGTACATTTGTTGTAGGATCTGCTTTCACGGTTATCCCCACTTTTTGCTGGTGTCATTCTGTTTTCCGACTAGTCTGTCTGGGATCCTTCTAATCAGGACCCCAGTCACTGTGTTCTCTCCCTAAATTGGACTATGGTAAGTACTTTGGTACCTTCCTAATTGACTGCTGGTGTACCCTTCTAAGTTCCTAGTATATGGTAATAAGGTACCCAGGGTAAAGGTACACTAGCGGTCTCCCCTGGCTGCAGCAAGTATTATGCAACCCATGAGAGACCACTCAAACTGTGACTATGGGCCTGCCATTGCAGCCTGTGTGAGTTGGTGCTAGCGCCACTTACCACAGTATATAAGTTTCCTTATATCTGAGGTCACTGCACTTAAAACCTATAAGCCCCCCTTACGGTAGGCCTTTCAATCCTGAAGGCAGGGTGCTAGGTTATAAGTGTGCGGGTGCCCTGCATGAGTAGGGCACGCCTTACAAACCCTGGAGTCAATTCTCCAGGGTCTGTAAGTGCGGTGAGCCATTTTAGACATATAGTGGGCATCAAGTAGATTACGAGATGTCTATCTGTATATTGGCTACACCAAAACCAGTCATGTATGGTATCAAACATGTTGGATCCTTCCCCAACACGGATTCCAGTGTTGGATGTAGGATCCCGTGTACTGGAGGGCTCCCCTATGGAGATTCCCAGTACCAGCCTTTCAGGGTCTAACAGCAAGCTAGTGCTGCTGCCGACTACAGACCGGATTCTGCCCTCCTGCCGCAGAGCCAGCATCGAGCAGGGGAATGTAGAACAATAGGTTTCCTGTCACAGGGAGGTGTGACCATCTCCCAGACAAGGATTTGTGTATTGGGCTGGTGTGGGAGCGCTAGCCAGCGCCACCAGACTACTTTGAAAGGCACATTTGGTGCCCTCCTTGTATACTTTGGCGCAAAACTGGGCAAAGGACGAGAGTATCGTCCCCTCTGTCCAGACCCTCCTCTGGGTGGGCGCCCTGAATAGTCCCAACCCTTTCCTTTGGGTAATTAAGGGCTTACCTGGGGGTGGCCCTTCAGATTCGTCGTGGGACAAGATTCAGATCTGAAACCACTTCTCCTTCCACCGTCTGGACACTTTGGACTTCACTGGACTGCATCGGTAAGACTTCTGCTGCTCCTGGTCTCATTGCCCTGCCACTTTTTGTGTAGTCTGTGCTTTGCTTCATCCAGGTTCTTCTCCAGGCGTGTGGGCATCAAAGACACCTGAAGGAATCTCCCTTAGAGTGAAGGAGTCACTCCCCTGCATCTGCAGGCACCGCAACTGAGCTGACCGGTCTGCTTCTCTGGACGTCCTCCGGATTTCGAAAGGTCCAGCAACACAGGTCGTGCTTCTAAAACTCCCTTGAGGCATGCACTGTCTTCTTACCGAGTTTGAGGTCAGTATCCCTCGTCGGAACCGCTGGAACAGCACTCCTTTGCACAGCGTTGACTTGCAGTTGCCAAAGCTTGTTGATTCTTACCCAGAGATCGAGCTCCAAGAAGCTCTAGCATCTCATCCTGCCAAGATCTTCATCCTCACCACATCCTCTGCATCTTTGGTGAGCAGCTAGAGGTCCTCTTCGGACTCCTGGGCCTTTGGCCTGTGGGCCCTATTGGGGGTTTTAATTAACTAAAAAAATTATAAAGTGCCCAAATTACCCCTGAAGGCTATCTTCGCGCTGTAGGAAGCAGGACAGCAGAAGTTAATTGGCAAAAAGTTTGTTTTAAGGAGTTTCCTGAAAAGTGAGAGATCTGCACACTTCCAAAGTTGAAGGGGTAGGTGATTCCAGAACAGGGGGGCCAGATAAAAGAAGGCTTTACCTCGTGTGCGGGATGTCCTAAAACAGAGTGTAATAAGAAAGGGATTTCTCCCTGGAAGGTAAGGATCTGCTCGGCTGGTATGGGATACATTTTTCAGTTAAATAACTGGGTCCTTTGCCATTTAAGGCTTTGTGTACTATGCAGCCGATTTTGAACTTAATTCTCTGGTGAATGGGGAGCCAGTGGAATTGTCGCAGATTGGGGAGAGAGGCCGTTCTGGGTGGCATATCCTGGACTAGCCAAGCTGCTGTGTTCTGCACCACCTGAAGTTTATTCAGTAATGATTCATTAGCTCCTGCCAAATTAGCATTACAATAGTCCAGGCGGCTAATGACCAGTGCCTGAACCAGGGTTTTATGCACAGACTGAGGAAATACTCTATGCCAGAGGCTCATCAAATGAAAGCAGGTGCCATTGGAAGTCACAACTTGATCTTTCATGGAAAGAGCCTGAGCCAAATAAACACCCAGATGTTTAACCACTGTCTTCGGGATAGGAGCTGTGCCTAAGTCAACAGACCACCACTCTGCAGACCAAAGTGTACGGGCATTGCCAAAGAGCATAATCTCAATCTTTCCAGCGTCAGCTGGAGAAAGGTTTCCGTCATCCAGGAGGAGATTGCTTTCATGCCATCTGAGAAATGGGATTTAGTGGTCATAGTGCTATTAAAAGACAGGAGAAGTTGGGTATCATCTGCATAGGAGAGGAGGGTGAAACTCAATTCTCTGATATTCTTAGCAAGGGTGAGTTTAGTGGAACAAGATCGGAAAGTCCAAGGTTATGGTCTGAGTGCGATGTGTTAAACTAGAGAACCATTGTAGAGCTTGTCCACAAATTCCTATCTCCTTTACTCTTTGAATCAGTGTGCAATGTGACACTGTCTCGAAAGCTACAGATAAATCCAACACCACCAGCAGCATAGCCTAGTTGTCATCAAGAGAATATCTGATGTGATCTGTTACTGGTATCAGTGCTGATTCAGTGCTGGACATAGGTCTACAACTGGATGGTTAAGGGTATAGGCAACCAATATGCTCTATGTATTTTGTGAGTTTTTTGTTAATATGGCCTTTTAATAATTTGCTCATCAGAGGAAGAAGGGAGATACAGCGATAATTAGACAGATCAGATGCTGGCTCCAGTGGGCTCCCTTGCTTTCTCGTGGCCTGCTCTGACTCTCCTACACTTAGTAAGTCCCTCAGACCTTGCTGGTCCTGACACTGCACCTTCTTCGTTTTCCATGTCTGTTGCTGCTGCTAAGGCGTGCTGGTGCTCCCCCTGGACACAGACCCCCTGCTTCTTGACCTCTGACAGCTCGTGAACGGCTCCTGGTCTTCCACGGTGTTGTCTGTCCTGACAGCTGCAGCAACAAAGTCACCGTCAACTCTCCTGCATCTTCAGTAATAGGTCTTCCATGCCTCCTGGTCACTCCAGAGTGGCATAGACTCTGCCCCCTCTGCTTGCAGGTAGTCCTCTTCAAGAATCCACCCTTGGATTCCACCGGACTCCTTCACCTTCTTCGCTCACGGCATCTTCACTGAAGTCCTCCATTGTGGTCTATGGCAGTTTCCAATATCACTTCGCACCTATGCCCCACGTTTCCCTGGTGGAGGAATCCTGGTTCCTGGGGTATCCACAGGTGGGGTGACTCTCCAACCTTCCATTTTCCCAGGGGTTTCTTCAGGGTCCTTCTTGAAAGATCCAAGCTCCATGCCATGACCTACAAGAGCCCGTGGAGGACGCCAGAGGAGGAACTGTCCAATAAGATGTAGGTAAAGAAGAGCAACGTAGGAGCCAACCAAAGGCCAGTAATGGGTGGGCTCTTGTAAGATGTTTCTTTTGTTACCAGAGATATCGCAAACACAGGGCAAGCTCTGTGTAGGTTAGCCTAAAAATCAAGACACAGCCTATAAATCATACAGTGACTCACACTTCTGCTCGTTAGCAAGCGTATTTACTTGTAGTTTCTACATTTTTATTTAAGTTAAGAGTACTCTAAGGCTGAAAAAAACAAACCACTTAATTTTGGAGAAGAGGATTGCCAGACTCTGTAGCGCTGCACCTCTGTAATTTGAAATAACCATTTCTAGTTGTAAAACCGAGGGGGTATAACTTTAGTAAAATATTAACAGAATACTCAATTCAAATGACTAAAGTAAACAGATGCGCAATGTACAATATGTAAATATTTATTATAAATCCATGGGTTATGGTAGTAAATTATCAAAGCTATTCAAATTCAGAGGGATACCCTCTTCCAAACAAATTCTTATTTTTTCCATTGAAGAAATAATTCCCTTATCCATATTCTTGGCCCGCTTTCTGCTGACCACTCATACTGACGATTATACAGCTCTCCAGGAAAAACCAGCCCATTGTTTACAAGATAGGAGCAGAACCAAAAGTTAGGAAACAAATCCACCTCCTCCAAATTGTTAAAGGCCTACCTCCAATTTAACTATTTACGTATCATTTTGTTGAATAGCAAGCAGACTTGAAGACTAGAAAACTCTGTTCGTTTTTTATTTCGAAATTGCTTATTTGTGCTGCTTTCAAATGTAAAATTAATTATAAAATTCATTTTTATGGCATGTTCCTGCAGAGAAGGTCAAAATCGAGAAAAGCCTATTTCTGCCATTTTGATTCGAATGTATGACATTACAACACATGCTTTTACATCGCATGCCTTTACAACGCATAGTGCTTTTGGGCGCTGGGTAGTGAATTTTTAATTTACTATTCCAACTCCAGTCCCCGTGGATAGTAGGGAAGGTGTTGGATAGTACATTAAACCTATTCCCTATCCTAGAGCCCCCCCAGCGCAATGCGTTGTAATGGTTTGCGTTGTAAAAGTTGCGTCGTAAAGGCACTGCGTGGTAAAAGTTGCGTTGTAAAGGATGTTCACCTTTTGATTCATGTGATTCAGTTTTTAGGAGACTAGTGCCATATTTCACATCCTACTTGATATTAATGATATAATCAGATGAGATCAGTGCAAGTAGGGCATATGATGTAGTCCAGGAGCTGTAGAGCGCTGTACCCTCACATGAGGTGTTTTAACAGTCAGGTTTGTGGGTCCAGCTGAGACTTGATAAACCCAAATCTCACTCTTTAGTCTCATTTCATTCAACTCATGATGCACTTTCGAAAAGACGAATGCTTAATAGCAGGAACCTACCTGCTTATTTGGAATGTTGAAATAAGCTATTTTAACACAGCCATGTTAACTGCCTTTAAACATAGGAGCAAAAGCCAACATATTCTCTGCTAACTATAACTGCAACCACTCACTCCAATCATTCTTGAAGATTCCTAATCATCATGTTTCTCACACATCATGCAATTAACTCCCTTCTAGGTCTAGTCTAGGTTGCTTCTAATTTCTAAATCTCTCCTCAGCTTCTTCCTGTAAATGAATCTCTTGTTTCTTCAGTATTTCTACTAAATGTCTCATAAAATTCTTGAATTGAATTATTATTCTTATTAACAGAAACCAAATTCTTCATTTCAGTAACTCGTGACATGGTATTTCGTAGCCTATCTTTAACTCCACCAATAAATCCTTTTTCAATTAAAGTAAAAAAACACCATTACACAACAAAGAATAGCTTTTGGGAAACTGCAGACCTCAGCAGCGGTATATATTCCAGCAGCGCTCCAGATTCCAGAAGGGCAACAGTCTCACCGTAGTGGAGAAAACCTTCACAGTAGGGCAGAGTCCATCAGCAGTGCAGACCCCAGTAGTGTTTAGATCCCAGCAGCACTACAGATCTCAGAACTACTACAGACCTCAGCAGTAATGCAGCCTACCAGCAGAGAGGCAGTGATCAGCAGTGCTAGACACTAGCAACAGTGCAGAACCGAGTAATGCTCCAGCAGTTGTGCAGATCCAGGCAGCGGTGTAGATAATTTGTTCTCTCCTGAAGAGCTTATTTAAAGAGTTTTATATAGCGCTGGCAAGACCCGGGGACATTGGAGCGCTTTACAGACATAAGGATAGACAATGTTGAGCTGATAGCATAGGACACATAGACCAACCTCGTTGAGGGTCGGGTCAAAGTATTATCATAGCGCTTTACAGACATTGAGAAGTCGATATTGAAAACATAGATTACAAATTACAGACTTGTTGAGGGTCAGATCACAGTAGTATGTGGGGAGGGGACTTACATATAGTATTTAATATGAGGAAAAGAGTCAACTTGACAGCTTAGTGTTAGAGTCTGTAGGGTTGAAGTGTCAGTTGAGAAGATCATTTAATTGTCTTTTGAAGCTCACAAAGTAGTGGTTCATTCGGATATGAACTGGGAGGGCGGGAGTTCTACATTTTGAGGACATTGCCCAAAAAACAGCTCGAAAGGGGAGTCTGGGGGCAAGTAACCATCAGTGGCCCAAACGATGGGCCTGAGGGGAGAACAGGGCGCGCAGGCTCCAAATCGGTGCGAGCCGACGTTTCCTTCACCTTCGAATTATCTGAATAAGGAGCCAATGTGCCCGATTTTGTGAATGCTTCAATTAACTTCACAGGCCAAGCAGATTAATCCTGACTGGACCCTTCCTTCCTTAAACAGCATTGACAGAGTGTTTTGCTCGCTCACACCGATTTGGAGACTACGCGCCCTGTTCTCTCCTCAGGCTCATCGTTTGGTTCACTGATGGTAACTTGCCCCCAGTCTCCCCTCCCCACAGTCCTTTCCTGATGAAGACCCCCATCATAAAGGACATACTTACCTACATCTTTCATGGGGTCGAAATGTTGACATCTACCACACTAGCCAGTCTGACCAACAGCGATTAATCACTGTGGCCTTATCTATAACTATGGCTATGGCTATCTAAATATCTGGATGTAATGTGATTTACCTGGCTCTTAAATGAGCCCTTTCCTGAGAAAATAACTGAGTTTGTGAATTGTGCACTTTTCCATTCACTACCTTAACCTCACTTCATTCACTACGCCCTCACCCTTCCCTCCTGGGGCACTGCTTTGAATATTGTGTTAACAAATGTTATAAAATACAGGCTGTTCAGTGTGATTAAATAACTCTTCATTAAGAATACCTCGATTCTGTGTATAACTTTTTCTTGGTTCTTTAAAACACAGTAATTCATACACTGGGACTGCTCTACTGCCAAAGCATGAATGATACCACAACAGTAAAAAATAGCCCATGTGATTTGCAGCGGAGGCCTTCCGACATGCTGCACATTGTTAATATAGGAATGATATAAAAAGAAAGCACAGAGGCTCAGAGGGCAGATCCTTTGAAATAGTTACAACACGGAGAAATGAGAAGCTAGCAATAAAAAGGAATGACCATCTTTATTTACCTGCAAAGCTGCTGACCCATCTCCACTCTAGGAAAAAACAAAAAGGAAACAAATTGGAAAAAAAAAAGAAATAGCACATATACAACTTAAATCAGAAATTTAAATAAAAAAAATGTATATTTTCAGTGGAAATGGTCTTAAATCTAAATCATAAAAAAAGTCAATTTAACTTAAACCCTAACGCATGCTCCCACCCGAAAGTCAATTTACCTTAAACCCTAACGCCTGCTCCCACCCCAACAGTTCACCATCCTTTAACCAAACCCTAATTCTAAACAATCCATAAAGATACCATAGGCTCACTGTTTTCTTTGCCTCAGCCTAAACCCATCTTTACCATAACCCGAACCTCATGCCTTACCATAACCATTAACCTAAGATGATCCTTTATCCTAACACAAACCCATATCCTTACTGTATTCGTTAATCCTAAACATTATCTATAACCCTTACCAACTACCTTACAATGTCCTAAAACCAACCCTTGACCTTACCCTTAAACAGATCCATTCAAAAATCACTTGTAATTCATATTGTAAGTATAAAACTATGTTTTTATAAAACACATTTCATTTAAAAAAAATTAAATGCAACCATTTATTTTAAATAATTATCGATATATTACAACTTTTTTGAGCCATGACTTTTTGCATTTTTTTTAAGTATATTTTTATTGTCATTTCATAATCTTACAATCACAAAGTCCACAAACAACAATCATCTCCAGTAGGAATTAATTCAAGCACTCAATATTGCATTGCACATATGTCAGCCTATCCTAGCCCACCGTTATTACAATAGCGCAGGGAACGTCGGCCTCTTCAGTATCCCCCAGTTGTAGTTCCGTACATTGCTAGCACACTGTCTAGCTCATGGGTACTCACAAACTTTCTCTCGGGGGCCAAAATTAAAGTGTGGTTTGTGGCCGAGGGCCGCACCGGTGGGGGCGGGGTCATTGGGGGGCGGAGTCATTAGGGGTGGGGTTAGAGGGGTTAGTAGAGCGGGCGGAGAATCAGAGGGCGGGAATAACCAGAAGATTGGGCCAGTGGGCAGAGTCCGGTTTGGCCAAAAAGAGCAAAACATCCCAATGTTTAGTATTTGCTGGCATTTCATAGCCCAGTTACATCTTATTACGTTATATAATTCAACCAATGCAGTTTCTTAAATATCTCCAGCTAGCTGAAAGTACAAAGAAGGAAGCAAGCATTAGCAAAGCCAAAAGGTCTAGCCTTGGCAAGCTTGCAATGAATTGATAGCTTGCTGACGTCTTTGGCCCAGTCACTGAAAGTGCACAGGTGCACTTGCCTAAATTCTCAATGTGTTTACATTTTATAATCATGGCTAGTAACAGTGTTTTCAATATTGTAACACAGCAATAGCTCACTAATATTACTGCAAGTAATGTCTGTGACACCACTCCCATTTGTCATATGTGAGTTCCTGTTTTGATCTAACATTACTACAATGGCATGTGAGACAGGTGGGGAGAAAAGAGAGATGATATCCCAGCCCTAACGGGCAATGAGTTCTGCGGGGCTTTTCGAATCTCCACTCTGGGTCTATTTTATAGCACTCAGTTGCTCTTTACAGTACCTGGATTCTTAGAGGATGTCATCAGGTAATCCACGTATGCTATCTAACCCCACCCCCTTTAAAAAAATGTGTTCAACAGAAAAGAAGGATTGGACTGGAACCAACAGAGCCAAGGTTCATGAGATGTTTCCCTCTTGGTTCCTTTGACTGGTCTGGCTGCATTTTCAATCACTTATTTGTTTAGGCCTGGGAGGGGGGGGGAATCTCTTGATCCGAATGACCATCCTTTCACCTCACTAAAGACAGGTCAGCATCATCAGTGTTAATTGCAACCTTTATGGGAACGCTCTTTACAGCCCCAGTGCATGTGGGCAAAAAGTAAGAATTAATCTTGCACCGGCACAAGCCTGTCCCTCCATAGCATTGGTAGTATTGTACTGTAAATATATATATATATATATATATATATATATATATATATATATATATATATATATATATATATATATATATATACACAGCACTTCATACCACTAACGAGGCACTGAAGTGCTCTGTGGATGGTGTGTATACCTCTTCATTGGCTTTTGCTTAGTGTGAAGCCTGTAGGTTTGTAGTGAGGCCCTTGGAGAATGTGTTCCGATGTGTGGTTTTACCAGACCTTTGATCTTGTTATGTTATTATATGTCAATGAGATTTGATGTGAAAGGTAGCAAATATAAGGCATTTATATGTTTGGTTGAAAGGGCGAGGATGTATGCTTTGACCTATATGGGGAGTATTTGGGGTTGTGTGTGATTGGCTGTTCATGTTGTGTCACATCACTCTTATAGCAGCACTTGTGCATTAAGTGGAGTAAAGGAGAGCGAGAGATAGCTTTTTTTTTAGGGAGTTTTATATAGCACAAACTCGACCCGAAGGTATCAGAGCGCTTTACACGAACACCAGTTGCCTCACAGAGGGACACATTCATTTTGTTAGGCACGGGAGATTAAGTAATTTGCCCAGAATCACAATATGTTGAGCTTCTCAGCCGAGACTCGAACCTGGTTGCTTAGCCTGGAGGTCGACAGCTCTAGCCGTTAGGCCACATCAGCTTGTTAGTATATCACATAATGCACAACTTAATCAGTTCTACACACTCATGTAATAACTATTTAACAAAGCCCCCTATCCAGATAAGTGTTTACGGGGGTGGCAAGGTCTCAGTCTATCAAATAGAAATGTAAAACATTTAAAGCGCATGGAAGGGGTGATTATACCGGACTGGAAACAGAAAGCTGGTCTGTAACATATTTTAATATCTCCTCCTGTGCGCCATACATGTGCTCTCCTGCCGTGGCCGGGTGCAACTCTCCCTAACATATTGCATATTTGGCTACTCGGATCAATTTCAATTACAAGTATCTCACTCTGGAATAACGTAAATAACAAATAACGTACCTTCGGATTTACAGGGGTGGTGAAAATACAGGTTTCTTCCTCTTCTTTTGTCCAACCGTATTTCACACAGTAAATGACACCCCGAGTAACAATTACCAAAAGCAGTGGTGACAGCCTGTGTGTTACGGTAATTAATGTCCATTGAATGCGGCACACACGTCACCCGAGGTCTTTTCTATCTGTTGCATTTCTTCCTTTCTCGCCAGGCACGCTGCTAATACACATTACGCCCGGATCACCATAAGAATTCAACATCCATTGCTGGAGGAGTTGAATGAGTTTTTAAAGTCGGGGCCCAATGGTATTAACTGCGCACAGCTAGGGGCTCGGCTTCAGAAATGCGCGAACCAGCTGCAGCCCCGGAGAGATCACAAGGGGAGGGGGGCAGGGGGCGCAGCTTCAGAGGAGGACAGCGCGGCACCCCAGCCAGGACCAGGGTATGTAAACAACAAAGGTTTTCCAGGCGCCAGGTGCCGGGTGTGACGTCCCAGAGGCTAAGGCCAACCAGAGGCAAGCATAAGCAGAGAAGATGGTCGCAGGAGCAAACGCTGTGAATACGTATTGAATACGTATTCACAACGTGTGCGCCTGCGGCCATCTTCTCTGTTTAAACTTTACATGACGGGCTGGTATGGCAGCAAGGTCCGAGGGCCGCCAATTAAGGCCGAGCGGGCCGCCAGCGGCCCGCGGGCCGTACTATGAGTACCCCTGGTCTAGCTCATCTCACCACCATTCATGGGCTGTCGTCTGGGGTCCCTGTTGCGTGTGGTGGATCGCAGAGATTCCCCCGGGACTCATTCCACCTCCCCCAAATTCTGGACCACTTTTTGGGACACCCTCTGTGAATATAGACTTTTTGCAATTTTAAGCAAACACAGTATAGAACATAATTCGAGGTCCTGTGCATATTTTAGTGCGAAGTTTGAGTGTATTGTCTGCAAGACAAATACTTTTGATTTTCACGGCATCCCTGTACTAACAGGACTGCTGATAAGTTTTGTGTGAAATATTTTGTTTGCTACATCACGCTATTTCCTGATGCACTGCGTGTGTGACAACCACTAGTCCTTCCCAACTCCCGGTTGCCTGAGACCATTGCTGCTGTATCCATTCCTAGAATGGCCTCATGTGTAATCGAATATTTTGGACTAGGTGAATGCAAGACGCCATCATTCCCATTAGCTTGCTCACCGTCCTCACAGTCAGAACTTGCCCCTTGCGATAATGACGTGCTTCCTTTAGTATCGCCAAAGTTCTCTTCCTGCTGGGGAGCACTTTGGCATGTATAGTATCGATGTCTGCCCCTAAGAATATCTTGATTTGCTCTGGCTCTGTGGACTATTTCTCCCAAAGAATCGAGAAGCCCAGTCCGGTCAGTGTTAGTATGACCTGCTGGATGTGTAGTTTGCATTGATTGTACAAACTTGCCTTCACGAGCTAGTTGGCGAGTTAGGGGTATACGTGTATCCCTTGCCTCCGTAGGTTTGCTGAGAGAGCTGATAGGCATTTTGTAAACACCCTTAGTGCGGATTTCAGGCCGAATGCCAGTACTGTGAACTTTTAGTGGCTTTGGTTGATCAAAAACCTTAGTAGGCGCTTGTGTTTGTTTGTTGATGGGGATGTGTAAGTAAGCGTCCTTTAAATGTATAGTAGCCATGAAATCTCCTTGCTGTATTTGTGGTATTACCTCTTGTAGGGAGGTCATCTTGAATCCTTGAATTATGAATTTGCTCAGGAACCTTAGATCTAGGATAGGTCTTAGCGTTTCGTGTACCTTTGGCACCAGGAAGTAAGTTGAGTAAACCCCCTTGTTCCTTTGGTTTTACGGTACCACTATTGCCTCCTTGCTAAACAATTCATGCGCCTCTAGCTGCAAGAGCGAGAGCTCCTTTGCTGAGTGTGCTTTTCTTCTTGGTCGTCTAGTTGGAGGTTATCTTTCTCACTCTATACAGTATCCGTATTATATGATGTTTAGTATCCATTCCTTCCTCCATTCCTGGATGTGACCTTTCTCCTTTCCTGGATGAAGTCTCTTATTCTTCCTCCTACCAGTGTTGAGTGTTCGAGGTACTGTTTGTTGTTGAACGTTTGGGTGCATCTTTTCTTTTTGTCTTTCCGCCCACCCCGAGGTGTTGCTAGGGTGGGGGCCTGATGCATGGCGGAGTCACTTGGTTGACGGCTGTTGTCCTCCCCTTCGTGTTTGTCCTCGTCCGATTCCGCACCCTCAAAAGGACTGTCCCCGGGGTTGGTACTGCCAGTTTTGCTGCTGCTGTCCCTGCTGCTGCTGGCCTTGGTTGCTCCATTGGTAGCCTTGCTGGAACGTTTGGTGCAATGTGGTCGGCACGTTGCCTCCACTTCTACCACCTGGCCTCCTTGTGGGTGTGCCTCTTCTCATTCCCCAGAACTGTAACGCTCCCATGGACCTTGCTGTTTCGTTGTCCTTCTTGAGCTGCGTCAACTTGTCGTCCACTGGTGTGCCGAACAGTTGCTCTCCATTAAAGGGTATATTTTAGATGTTACTTTGTACCTCTGGCTTGAATCTCGAAATTCTGAGCCATGCGTGTATTCACTCAGTCACTCCTATCATCATTAGCCTCCTCGATGTTTCTGCAGCATCCAATGCCGATTTCAGGCATGTGTTCGCCATGTTCTTTCCTTCTTCTACCAGGTGAGCTGCCCTTTGTTGGTACTGGTCTGGTGGATGCTTTATGAGCTGCCCCACTTCATCCCAGTGTTCAATCAATCAATCAATCAATCATAGCACTTGTATAGCGCGCTACTCACCCGGAGGGTCTCAAGGCGCTTGGGGAAAGGGGGCCGCTACTGCTCGAACAGCCAGGTCTTGAGTTGTCTCCTGAAGGCGAGGTGGTCCTGGGTAGATGGATGGGGAGGGAGTTCCATGTCTTGGCCGCCAGGTAGAAGGATCTGCCTCCGGCGGTGGCTCTTCGGATGCGTGGTACGGCGGCGAGGGCGAGGCTAGCGGATCGTAGCTGGCGGGTGGGCGTGTGGAAGGTCAGGCAGTCGTTGAGGTACTTGGGGCCCAGGTTGTGGAGAGACTTGTTGTGCTTGGGTGAGGAGCCTGAACGTGATCCTCTTGTTGACGGGGAGCCAGTGCAGGTTCCTCAGGTGGCCGGAGATGTGGCTGCGTCGAGGGATGTCTAGGATGAGTCGGGCGGAGGCGTTCTGGATGCGTTGTAGTCTTTTCTGTAGCTTGGCTGTGGTTCCAGCGTAGAGGGCGTTTCCGTAGTCCAGCCGGCTGGTGACGAGGGCCTGGGTGACCGTCTTCCTGGTTTCGATCGGGATCCAACGGAAGATGCGGAGGGTGTGAAAGCATGAAGAGGAGACGGCGTTGACTTGTCTGGTCATGGAGAGGGAGGAGTCCAGGATGAAGCCCAGGTTGCGTGCGTGGTCTGTCGGCTTGGGGGCGGTGCCCAGGGCTGGGGGCCACCAGGAGTCGTCCCAGGCGGAGGGTGATGGTCCAAGGATGAGGACTTCCGTCTTGTCTGAGTTCAGTTTCAGGCGGCTGTTCTTCATCCACTCGGCGACGTCTTTCATCCCTTCGTGGAGACTGGTTCTGGCGGTGTCGGGGTCTCTGGTGAGGGAGAGGATCAGCTGGGTGTCATCGTCGTAGGAGAGGATGTGGAGGTTGTGTTGGCGTGCGATGGCCGCGAAGGGTCTCATGTAGACGTTGAAGAGGGTGGGGCTGAGTGATGATCCTTGCGGGACGCCGTAGATGACTTTGGGTGCCTCGGAGCGAAACGGGGGGGAGGCGGACTCTGTTCTTCCAGCTAGGAACGAGATGATCCACTTCAGTGCCTTCTCTTGGATGCCGGTGTTGCTGAGGCGTTGGACTAGGGTGCGGTGGCAGACAGTGTCGAACGCGGCAGAGAGGTCCAGGAGGATGAGTGCTGCTGTTTCTCCGTTGTCGAGAAGGGCTCGGATGTCGTCGGTGGCTGCGATGAGGGCGGTCTCGGTACTGTGGGTGACTCTGAAGCCGGACTGCGAGGGGTCGAGGGATCCATTCGTCTTGAGGAAGATGCCAAGCTGTCTGTTGGCGATCTTCTCGATGACTTTGGCCGGAAACGGGAGGAGCAAGATGGGCGGAAATTGTTGGGGTCAGTGGGGTCCGGTGTTGGTTTTTTCAGTAGGGCGCTGAGCTCGGCATGCTTCCAGCTCTCCCGGAAGGTGGCGGTGTTGATGAGGTCTCGGAGTTGGGGTGCGATGGTGGAGTCGGCCTTGTTGAAGATGTGGTGGGGGCAGGGGTTAGTCGGAGATCCGGAGTAGATGGTGTTCATCGTGCGGGCTGTGTCTTCGGTGGTCACTGCGGTCCAGGTGCGGAGGGTGGCAGTGGGGTGCGTTGGTTCGACGGTAGGGTGCGAGGATGGTGTGTCGAAGCTGTTGTGGATGTCGGCAATCTTGCGGTGGAAGAACGAGGCGAGGGAGTCGCAGAGATCTTGTGAAGGGGTGATGTCGTTGTTGCCGGTGCGGGGGTTGGAGAACTCCTTGACGATGCTGAAGAGTTCTTTGCTGTCGTGGGCGTTGTTGTCCAGTCGATCCTTCAGAGATCTCTTCTTGGTGGTGCGGATGAGCTGGTGGTGCTTGCGGGTCGCGTGCTTGAGGGCGGTCATGTTGTCGGTGGTCCGGTCGAGGAGCCAGGCTTTCTCGAGGGTGCGGCAGGTCTTCTTGGAGTCCTTGAGTTCTTCGGTGTTGGTATGCGTGCCTGTTGATCAGGACGTTGGAATTTGCGCCGCGCAAATGTATTGCCGCATTTCTCTCCACTTTTCTCCCTGTGAGATCCATCCTCCTACTCTCCTCGTCTGGAGGTGGTCCGGAATTCGTGGGAACATTAGTCCTCTTCCTAGCAGCTGCTGCATTTATGGAGTTGGCTGCACTGACTCTTGGATGTATGCAGGGTCCTTTGAAGAATGTTTGTACTTCTTCTCCATTCTAGGTGTCACAGCTTTGCATACTGCTGGCTCCTTAAAGGCCTCTCTTCCCTGTTCCAGCACACTAGTGAGCATGGGCAGGAATTGGCTCCTAGTCTGTTGAGGCAGTAGAGTTTCCAGGAGGAAACATGCCTTGGGCTTCTCCTCCATTTTCACTCCATAAGTCTGTGCAGCCTTCTGTACGGCCATGTTGCAGATCCCTATGTCGTCTGGCGGCGAGGGCCTCGAAGGGTAAGTGTGTATGCCTTCTTCCGGCGATTCGATGTAGAGCTCTTGCCATTCCACGTCTTCTGCCCCCGAGGACGTCAAGTCCCGGTAGGATTGCAGATCTTCGTCGCCTTCTCCCTCGAAATAGTAGTCTTCTCCCAGTTCCTCGACTGGTTTGGGCGTTTTTGGCGGTTCAGCTTCTTCGTCGTCCCTTTCGACTTCGACCGCGGGTTTCGGTAGGATGGTGTATTGGCTCATCTCGTCAAAGTCCTTTTTCCGCTGTAGGATACTCGCCATTTCGTCCTAGAGCTTCCTCTTCTTCCTCTCCACCTCGGCGGCAAGGTCAGCGACTAGGGTTGGAGCGCTTCTCTTCTAGGAAGTCGATGACTGCCCTTCTTTCCTAGTGCCGAGATGTCCTTCTCGAGGGCAACCTTTGACGTTATTTCGAGCGTTTTTGCCGATTGGGAGTCCTTTTCGAAGGATCTGCTCGGTTGACGGTCTCTGGAAGCTGTTGCATTCGTCAAGTGTTTCAGCGGCAGAGCTCCCTTTGAGGACTTCGCTTAGTGTGTTTATAAGTAACTACATATATTTTAAACTAGTATATGTGATTATTGGTGTATATAAGTGAGTATATGTGAGAGTGAGAGATTAGCGGAGTTCCTGTATGAATAAGTATGTGTTTCTATAAGTGATTGTTCAAAAGAATAAGTATGTGTAAGTGTTTGTAGAAGTAAGTGTGGTGGTGTGTGTAAAACTGTATATGCAAGTAAATAGATATTGGATTCTTTATTAGCATGAGTGACTGTGTGAGTAACTATGGATGAGTGGCATGAATGGCAGTGTGTAACAGGATGTATAGGTGTAGGAGTACATATGATGAGTGAGTAAATGTATGAGTGACTGTTGGTGAATGAGTGGTTGTGTATGTAGATTTTAGAATTACTGAATAGGTTGTTGCACCTGGTATTGGTATGTCCATTGTTTTGAAATTTTTAGTTTCTATTTTTGTATGTGTGTATCAAAGGTTATATTAGGGTGAGAGGAGGTCTGCCACTCCATCACAAGGATGATGTCATGAGTGATGTAACATGTGACGTCATCAGCAGTGCATTGCGGGCGCGCGAGTAATAGTTAGCTGAACTAACTATAACGGGGGAATTTCAATGGTTTTGTGCTAGTGAAATGTCCAGCTAACTATAACGCCCCTGAAACCTATGGTATTTTTAGCGAATTTCTAAGGTTTTTTAAATGCTCATTTCTAACCATGCCTACAGAGATAGGACATGTGAAGAAAAGAGAAAACACACAGAAAGAAAAAAAACAAATGCAGAAAGAAGCAACAGAAGTCCTCAAAGACGAAGAAAAGTGCAAGAAGGAAAACGTGTAGAAAGAACAAACAAAAGAGCAGAAAGAAGCCTTGTTTCCAAATCATCCTGTACCCTCAACTTTTTCAGACGGATACTGGTGGTAACAGAATCTGACTAACCAGTGCTAGAGACAGTGCTATGTTAAAAGACACTTAGAATACAGTGAAAAAACCTACATACACTAGGGAACACTATGCGTTGGGGTCCCCATGTGATTAGCATGACCTCCTCTGTAAGCCCCTAGTATATAATAGAGCAGGTGGATTAAAACTACCTCTTAAAATGCGCCACAGGGCGTGTTTGCACCCGTCACCTCAGGCCCGTCCTCTCCCTTCACCACTGTGCAAACACGCGCTGTGGCAGTTTTAAGTTGGGAGATTAAGTCCCCTTGAATCCTGAGGGACCCTAGAGTCCAACTAGCCCACTAGGTACCTCCAGTAAGCGCCACAGAGCTGCGTTGCATAGCGGTGTAAAAAGGGGCACAGCCTAATCAACCTCTCTGTAGCGCAGTGGCTCTTTCTGAAAGCACCTGGTGGGCTGGTTGGCCCCCAGGGGCCCTCAGGTTGGAAGGGAAATTATTTCCCCAACTTAAAAAGCACCACATGTAGTGTTTGCACACGTCACCTCAGGCCCAGTCCCCTCCCTTCCCCACTGTGTAAATGCACACTGTGTCCGTTTTAAGTTGGGAGATTAGGACCCCTTGAATTGTGAAGGTCCCTAGGGTCTAACTAGCCCACTAGGTACTTCCAGTAAGCGCCACATAGCTGTGTTGCAGAGAGGTGTTAAAAGTGGCACAGCTTGGACCACCTCTCTGCAACGCAGCGCATTGGCGCTTACTGGAAACACCTGGTGGGCTAGTTAGCCCCCAGGGTCGCTCAGGATTCAAGGGGAATTATTTCCCCAACTTAAAACGTGCCACTGGCGTGTTTGCACACGTCACCTCAGGCCCCATCCCCTCCCTTCCCCACTGTGTAAACACGCCCTGTGGCCGTTTTAAGTTGGGAGAATAACTCGCTTGAATCCTGAGGGTCCCTAGGGGCAAATTACCCACTAGGTACCTCCAGTAAGCGCCATTCCAGAGAGGTGTAAAAAGTGTCACGCCCTGCAACACCTCTCTGCAACGCAGCAACACTTACTGGGAGCACCTGGTGGGCTAGTTGACCCCAGAGTCCCTCAGGATTGAAGGGGAATTATTTCCCCAACTTAAAACGCGCCAAAGGGCGTGTTTGCACAAGTCACCTCACGCCCGGTCCCCTCCCTTCACCACTGTGTACACGCGCCCTGTGCCGTTCTAAGTTGAGAGATTAAGTCCCCTTGAATCCTAAGGGTCCCTAGGCTCAAACTAGCCTACTAGGTACCTCCAGTAAGCGCCACAGAGCTGCATTGCAGAGAGCTGTAAAGAGGGGCGCAGCCTCTGAACACCTGTCTGCAACGCAGCTCCCTGGTGCATACTGGAGATACCTTTTGGGCTAGTTGGCCCTCTGGGACCCTCAGTATTGAAAGAGAATTAATCCCCCAACTTACATCTCGCCACGGGGTGTGTTTGCACAATGGTGAAGGAAGGGGGCGTTGTCTGAGGTGACATGTGTGCTAACACGACCCGTGGCACGTTTTAAGTTGGAAAATTAATTCCTCCTCAATCCTGAAGGTCCCTGGGGTCCAACTAGCCCACCAGGTACCTCCAGTATGCGCCAGAGAGCTGAGTTGCAGAGGTGTTCAGAGGCCACGACCCTTTTTACAACACTCCGTGGCGCTTACTGGAGGTAAGCGCCACGGGGATCCCATCCCCCCGGGGCCTGGCCATTTTTTTTTGTTTTTGGAGGGGGGCCCCCTCCTCAGGCCTATTATGGCCTTGGGGTCCCCATCCCCCGAGGCCGTCCTGCTTCTTTTTTTTATTATAAGGGGAGGAGCGCCGCGTGGCCCCCTCCCGGGCCACTTGTAGCCCCGGGAACCCCATCCCCCGAGGCTGGTCCTCTTCTTTGGGGACCATGGGGGGGTCCCCATACCCCCCACAGTCCCAGCCGGCTCCCCGCCTCCTGTGGGAGCCGGCATTGCTTTTCCACATGGGGAGAATCTAACATTCTGCTCCCCATGTGGAAAAGCAATCTGCTTTTCTTCATTGAACCGAGAGCAGGTTTCCCTGCTCTAGCTTCAATGAAGCAAAGCAGTTTGCAATGACAGGGCGGGAGCCGCAAGGCTCCTGCCCTGTCATTGCAAACAGCAGTGTCCCGGGGGTGGGCACCCCGGGACACTGCAGGAGCCGGCCCTGGGGGTGGCAATCCCCAGGGCCATGACAAGGCTCCAGGAGGGGGGCTGCGTGGCCCCCCTCCCAACATCTTCAAAGCCCCGGGGAGGTGGTGTTCCCCTGGGCTTGGGGGTCCGTCACGGACCCCCACATTTTAATATTAGAGCCCCGGGGAGGTGGCGGTCCCCAGGGCGTGTAGGGGGCTTCAAGACCCCCATACAGGTTTTTTTTTTTAATGAAAAAGAAGCCCCGCCTTGAGCCCCCCACAAATGTTTTATATAAGCCACGGGGGTGGCGGTCCCTGTGGCTGGGGGGACTGAGAGCCCCCCCCCCACCTATTTCAGCATAGCCCTGGGGGGCCAAGTCCCGGGGGCAATATGCATATTTTAATGGCCCTGGGGACCGCCACACCCCCCTAATTTAAAACTAAGCGCGGGAGTCCGAGCTTCGGTTTTATTCCTGCTGTGGCCTTGGGGGTCCTTGTGGGACCACCTGAGCAGACCTAGAGGGTCAGGGTGTTTCTACCCTGCCCCCTTTGCGTGTTTTTTGCATTTGTTTTTACTGCCTTCTTGTGCCTCGGTTCTACAGAAGCACAAGATGACTGCCCACACTTCCTGGTTTGGAGTGTTGACAGCCAATTAGCATACAGCTCGTGCTCGGCAGGGTGCACGGATCTTTCGAGGCCATAGATGTGTGGTTTTACTTTTGATTTTCTCAGGAACTACTTAGCGGATTAACACCATTTAAGCAAAAGGCACGGCCCTAAACCAAGGGCTACCTCTTTGCCAAATTTGGTGTCATTCCGTTCAGCAGTTCGGGCTGTAGCTGCGATTCCTATGGGAAATTGCATGGGGGAAACACGTTTTGGGACCCCCTTTTTTCTCGCTCCCCCGATTGACGAATCACCCCGAGACTCTCCGGATAGGAGCGGACCGGAGCGGGCCATACGTTTTGAAAATTTGGAGAAGATTCGTCAACCGGCGCAAAAGTTATTCCAAATAGGATGTTGCGGATTTCCTATGGAAAATAGGTCCCAACTATAACTACCTACTGGCGACTGCCAGTAGGTAATATAATATACATACATACATATATACACACACATACACACATATGTATATATATACACACATATGTATATATATATATATATATATATATATATATATATATATATATACACACACACACACAATACCAAATTAATTTAGTGGTGATCTGATAAATACAGCCATTTACAGTTTACTGGACATTTAATAGTAACAATAAGTCAAGTTTGTAGTTTCTCACCCAATGATTCAATTATAATTATCTGCAGGTCCTTTTTCCCCTCCTCCTCCTCCTCATCTGGATTCTCTTCTTTCCTCTTAAAGGTGTTATAAGATGCATGCTGAGTTTTGATGTTTTCATACCTAGAAAAGAGCCAAATGGAAATGCTATCAAATACCCATCTCTTCAGGTAAGGGTAGTTGAGAAATCCTGTATTCCGATAAATGCAAGGAAGTAGAATACAGTAAATAGGTAGTGAGCAGGCAAGCAGATTCCCTACGGGAAAAATGATGAATGGAATTCCTGGGTATGACCAAAAAGTAAGTGCACACCGAGATGGATACAAAACTTCATATCCTAGAGGATCTTAATGGGAAAATAAAATACAAGCATTGGCATAGCCCATAGGTCTCGCCTTTGGGACCTTATAAGTAAGGGTGGGCGTAGTTCACGAAGTATCGCATTGGCATAGCCCATAGGTCTCGCCTTTGGGACCTTATAAGTAAGGGTGGGCGTAGTTCACGAAGTATCGCTACGCGAAGCTATGCAAAGTGCACCACGCGAGCTACGCGTAGCACTTCACAAACTGCGTAGTAACCTGTTCGCACTGTGCAAGATGCTGTTTTCAATGATTGCACAGTGCGGACATGGCATCCGGCACCATGCAGTCATTGAAAACGGCATCTTGCCCAGTGCGAGCTGGAGTTTTCTGCTGCTCGAGTAGATTTTTACTTGAGCAGCAGCTTTCTCAATGCGGACTGGTAGTTTCTCATCGCGACCACTTGCAATGAGAAACCGGACCTCCCAACGTTGAGAATCTCCCCGGGAGGTTTATTTTCCACGCTCGTGATCGGCAACTTGATGCTGCTGATCGCAAACGAGGAAAAAGTCTCGCCGGGATGGCATTTTGCTTGCTCGCGGTCGCCAACTTGACGTTGAGGACCGCGAGCAAGCAAAAAATGACCGCTGCACCACGCAATGCTACGCGTGTTTGCACTGTGCTACGGGCAATTCACGTAGCGCAAACTACGCGAGCGTAGGGCTTTGCCCAGGGTTACTTATAAGTATTTAGTTATGCTGCTCAATATCCTTGGTGCAACAACATCAACTGTTGTATGGCTAAACACTTATAAGTTCCCAAAGGCGAGACCTATTGGCTAAGCCAATGCTTTATTCTGCAAATGTATTCATGCTGGTCAGAGGGTTAGGCTCACAGTTTACCAGCGAAGGCCTTGGGGCTGAAGCCCTAATCTCACATTGTGCAGCCCCTTTCTGCAGCCTTCTGTTGGGGAGGTGAGATCATGGCAGGGGCAGGAGGTACAGAGAGTTGGGACTGCCACTGAGGGATACCACTAGCTTCCCACTGAGCCCACCCCTAACCCACATGCAACTCTCACGTGCAGGTGATTATGCATCACCCCAGTATTTACATCCACATCATACTTCCTAAACTGAATAAAAAGAAATCTCAACATTAGAGGAAAGAAAATCCCCCCCAAAAGAAGTGATGCAGTGAGTCTGCATTAAAACTGTTCTCGTCGGTTTCTCCGGGCGATTTATGGCTTTCCAAAATGGTCTCGAGCAACCTCCCAAGCCCAGTCAACCTAAGGCCCAGTTAATCAGCCCACATCTGGAATTTTTACGGAGTAGTAATTTGAAACCTCGAGCTGGGCCGTTTGCATCGGAGGAGCTGCCTGGGAACATTCCATGGTGATTCAAAAAGGGAACATTCAGGCAGACACGGAGGAAAGAGTCTGGAAGAGCTGAAAAGCACAAGGGGGGAGGGAGAGGGTGCGATCGAAGAGGGGGAAAGGGGAGAGCAGGGGAGGGGAGGACTGCGCAGTTACTTAGAAGAGAGACTGGAGGATGAGGAGAGGTGCAGGGAAGAAATGGAGGAAGGGCAAGAAATGGAACTCAGGAGACACACAGAGGGAACTCGATGGGACGAGAGACCCTGGAGGGACTGAGGAAAAAAAGACAGACCCTTCCTGAAGATACAGAGAAACTGGAAACCGAGGAGAGAGGTGAAGTGAGTAGAAAAGAAGGCAGGGTTTAGAGCATTCTGCTACTGAACACTTTGCCAAGGAGTTTAACCGTGTGCGCAGCAAACGCTGAAAGCCCCGTTTTCTGCAGCGGCATGAGGAGGGAGTTTGGGCGACTACAGAGTCCGAGTACAGGCCCTCTGTTGACGAATTAAACAGCTATGCATCTGCAGTGCTGCTTGCAGGGCTTTCCCAAGTCCCTGGCCCGCTTGTGAGGGGAAAAAGACGCCTTGATCGTTCTGTTCTGAAAGGCTCGAGTCTCACGCAGTGAGCACAGAGGAACAAGCCCGGGTGTTGTGTGCGCGCGCGCTTTGAAGGGGGTGGGAGAAGAGGGGTAGCTGAGGACGAGTTTCCTCATGAGAACAACAGGGGCTGGAAACCGACTGACGAGGGGAGTCCTGTCACAGCATCCAGTTCCTTCCAAGCTTGCGCCATGTCTGCCTCTCTGGTGTATGCCTGCGCGTGAGGGCTCAGACAATGGAAGCTTGTGGGGAGGGAGAGCCCAGAAGCTTCCGCCCCTCACTGGCGGCGCCCCCGCCCCATTCAGGGGCGAACAGCTGAGTGGGCCAGGCCTGCGCACTCAAAGGATGGGCAGGCCACTCGGACCTGCCTAGAACTGCGCCGAGGACCGGACAGTGTAAATGCACCCAGGCTGCCCAGGGCAGAGCGAGGGCCCGCGGCGAGTGTGCCACAAGATGCAGGAGGCTGTCGTGGCATATCGTATGTGTAGGAGGTGCCGGCCCGGGCAGCGGTGTTTGTGGGCGCCATACGACTCATACAGATTAAGAGCAATGGGCCACTGCCCACAGATTTCTTAGTCATCCTGGTGCTTTTGAGGAGAGAGGAAGGGGTTGTTTAGCTGTGGTTTTACAGCAGCATATAATAAATTAGGTATTCACGCGGTGAGCACAGATAAACAAGCCCGGGAGTTTTGTGCGCGCGCGCTAAACAGAATTTTTTTTAAAAAACACGCGAGTGGTGCATGGGACAAGCAGGAATGCAGAGTGGGGGGAAGCAATTTCAATGACATTCATTCAGCAACAAGGGAAAATGCTTCCAGGTCATAGGAAAACACAAAGGGTGGTTGGGGGAAGTAAGCGGGTAGGAATGGAGAAGACACGGACGGAGGCAGAGGGGAAAACACAAGCACTCATGTGGAGTGCTGAAACAGAAGACGCGAAAGTGAAAGTGATCGCTCGCTAATGATGAGGAAAGCCAGATGGCACATGACGCTTAGAGGAAGAGATAGGAAAGGCAGATGGCGGCTGCGCGAATGCACAGGCGCGTAACCGCAAGCTTGAGGCCATCAAAAGCGTGTGGTAGCACTTTGAAAACCCACTTACTAAATGTCCCGCAGAGCAGCACTGGCTCAGGCGAGATCTAAAAAGGACTAGAAGACCTCTGACTATAGGGATCAGAGAAGGAGTGCGACTCGGCAGATGAATACATGGAGGAATTTGTTCAAGGGAATGGTTTCATTGGGAATAAATAGTAACAAATCCAAGAAATTTTGTGCACTCAAAACTAAAATGGAAGAAGGATCATTTACACAGAGGAAAATCAAACTTTCATTTCTTGCATACAACTACAAACACGTTAACGGTTTAATTATTATTTGCTGTCATATAATTAAACAATATACCAATGCTCTGAAAGTGAAACAGTAAAGAAAAATTTAATTTTAGAAATCAGACTATTGTTTCCTTATTTTTATATGACACATTATACCATATTTGTAGTTTTTAAATGCAGTATATATATAGAGCACTGTTGACCCCTTGATGGTGTACAGGTTAGCAACAGCAGAAGGATGGATGTCTGAGTCTGCCTTGCAGTGATTCAAACTTGTGAACTTCCAAAAAAGGCATAGTTCAGCGACAACTATTCCACTCATTGGACCATACTGTGCCAATGAACAACAAAATACTGCTTAATAAAACAAAGACTGCAAATTAAGATGAAAAAAGACACTAAGAAAGAGGTATAGATTTACAAATGAGAACTAAAGAAACATACAGAGGCAAAACAGTGGAGTACACATGAAGCACAAAGAAAAACAGAAATAGTACCAGAAACAATATGAACACACAAAGATTTAGACATGGGTCACTTAAAGAGAATGGAAATTAGTTAGGGAAGTTAAAAAATACACTAATGGAAAGAAAGGTAGTTAAAATATATGAAAAAGAGGTGATTGGGGTAATAGGTACAAGCGCCACCTGTTGTTGCTGGGCCTTACATTGGCAAAGAGGGACATTGCCAGGGCGTGGAAGGCGCCTCGGGCTCCATCATTGACTGCCTGGAGGAGCGGCATGGACTTCTGTATGGGACTCAAGCAACCTGTGTTCGTAGCCAGGGGTTGCCCTCGTAAGCATTTTAAGATCTGGAAGAGGTGGCCTGACTATCGTGGTCTAGATTTAGACCCGCCACCTGAGAGGCCTACGCTCCCAACGATTTGACAGATGGTTCATTGTTTGAGAGCATGGAGTGTCCCGATGGACTTGGCAAGCTTTATTATGTTTTATACTGTGCTTAGGAGGCAGCTTCAAGGCAACGGGGGAATGGGGTGGAGGGAGGGGTTGTTGAACAAGTTACTTACCTTCGGTAACGATATAACTGTAAGAAACAGTAGTTAATATTAGATTCCTTACCTTAGAATATCCCCAGGCGTCAAGGACTGGATCCGGAAACTTTTGCGTAGCAATACCCCTGCGCGTCGGTAGGCGTCGTCCGCGGCTCCGCATCCGTCGCCGGCATCATTAGCGCCGGAATGACACCGCCTGAGTACTTAGACGCGCCCTCGCGCGCTGACGTCAGTTCTTATACACAGCTTTTCTGCACCAGATAAGCAGAGCCATGATAAAAACCAACACTGGTGCCATTGAAACTAGGGCCCTGAAAGGGGATGACCTTAACCCTAGATATCGGTTCGCAGAACGGGGAGGATGGGTGGGGCGGTAAGGAATCTAATACTAACTACTGTTTCTTACAGATATATCGTTACCGAAGGTAAGTAACTTGTTCATCTGAAAGAAACCGGTTAGTATTACATTCCTTACCTTTGAATAGATACCCCAGCAATACCAACCCCGGTGGTGGGTCTGTGAACCTGGAGGACGGAACGGCCAAAAAAGCCATCCCTCCGGACTTGGCTGTCCAGGCAGTAGTGTCTTGCGAACGTGTGCAGCGAGGCCCACGTAGCTGCCTGACAGATGTCCTGCAAGGGGACTCCCCGGCCCAGAGCAGTAGTAGCCGCCGTGGCTCGAGTGGAATGGGCCCTCAGCCCAACAGGAGGCTCCTTCTTAGCCAAGGAGTAGCATAACTTGATGCACAAAACGACCCACTGAGAGAAGGTCAGTTTCTGCACCGCCCGTCCCTTCTTAGCTGCCATGTAACCAACAAAGAGTTGCTCATCCAACTGGAACTGGCGTGTGCGATCCAGATAATATGAGAGCGCACGTTTTGGGTCCAGACGGTGGAGCCGCTCTTCCTCTTTTGAGGGAGGCGGAAAGAAGGTGGGCAAGGTGATGGACTGCCCGATATGGAAGGCTGTGACTACCTTAGGCAGGAAAGAGGGTCTTGTCCGCAACACAACCTTGTCTGGATGGACAGAAAGGAAAGGAGGTTTGGAAGAAAGAGCCAGGAGCTCACTCACTCTCCTGGCAGAGGTGATGGCAACCAGGAAAGCAGTCTTACGGGTAAGAAGACGGAGAGGACAGTTGTGAAGTGGCTCGAAAGGAGCGCACATCAGATAAGTTAGTACAAGGTTCAAGTCCCACTGACGCATCACAAAAGGAACACTGGGGAACATATCCCCCGGGACCGGCCCGGGACCAGGGTTCAATTCCTAAAGCGGCAGGGTCGTGGACTTGGGTCAGCAGACTCGATAATTCTCGCTTCGGTGCTTACTCTAATCAGGGGTTCCACTCGGCAACTCTGGGCATTAGCTTGCCTAATCTCCACAACGGCCCCATCAACTCTGGGGATGCCTGGCTCCACCTTGGGGACTCCCAGCAGGAACCATCCCACAGGGAAAGCCAGGACGGGTTCCCCAGAGTTATACAGCGCCAGGAAACCTACGGACGGGTAACAGTGCGCTTTACAAGCTCAAATACATACATACATACATACATATGAGTGATGCCCTTTAAGAACCTATTTACAATGGGGGACTTGAACAAAGATGGCTGATCAGGTAGCCTTAAGAAGGCGGAAAGGGCAGAAAGGTAGCCCTTGATAGTGCCCAGAGCAGAGCCCTGCTGGGCAAGAGAAAGAAGGAAGAGGAGAACCTCAGAAAGAGGGGCATGGAGAGGATCCACAGCCTTTGCTGTGCACCATGCCACAAATCTGTTCCACCTACAGGCGTATACCGACTTTGTGGAGGGACGCCTGGCTGCCAGAATCACAGTACAGACTTCAGGAGGCAAGTCAAATGGCCTCAACTGCCGCCGCTCAAGCATGGAGGTGGAGACTGGACAGGTTCGGGTGGAGGACCTTCCCCTGCTGCTGCGACAGAAGGTCCTCCTGAAGAGGCAGACAAATCGGGGGATCGACTGACATACTGAGTAGCTCGGGATACCAGTACCTTCGTGCCCAGTCCGGAGCCACAAGGATGACTTGGGCCCGGTCGCGCTTGATCTTCTTCAGCACTCTGGGCAGAAGTGGTATAGGCGGAAAGGCGTACAGCAGACAGCAACTCCACTCGCGACGAAAAGCGTCTCCGAGCTAGTGCCGCCTTGGAAATTCCAACACGCAGAACTGATTACATTGCGCGTTCTCTTCGGTGGCAAATACATCTAACCAAGGCTCTCCCCACTGCAGAAAGAGGCCTTGCGCCACGTCCGAGTTCAGACGCCATTCGTGATCCATCAAGCACCGTCGGCTGAGTTCGTCCACCCTGGCGTTCAGAGAACCTGCCAGATGTGGAACCACCAGGGTCACCCCCTGATGTTCCAGCCCCTGCCAGAGGTGCAGAGCCTCCTGGCAGAGGGTCCACAACCCCACCCCGCCCTGTTTGTTGCAGTACCACATGGCGGTGGTGTTGTCCGTGAACACCTGCACTACACTCCCCCGGACAGAGGGGAGGAATGCCTTCAGTGCTAGACGAATCGCCTGCAGCTCCAAAAGGTTGATATGGAGCCGGGACTCCGCCGGAGACCAGAGGCCTCTGATCTCCGCCTCTCCCATGTGGCCTCCCCAGCCCTGGAGGGACGCGTCCGTCACAACTACGTGCTCCGGTTAGGGAAGGGAGAGGGATCTGCCGCTGACTCAATCGCGGTCCGTGAGCCACCACTGCAGCGGTCTCGCAGTGCCCTCCGAGATCAGGACATGGTCGGACAGGTTGCCCTGATGCTGAGCCCACTGCAGAGCCCGCATCCGCCACCGGGCGTGACGCACCAGAAGGACGCAGGAGGCCATCAGCCCCAGAAGCCGCAGAGTCAACCTGACCGAGACCCGGGATAAAGGCCGAAAGATTGGAATCAGAGCCTGAATATCCCAAACCCGCTGTTCGGGAGGATAAACCCGAAACCGCGCCGAGTTGAGAACCGCTCCGATGAAGAGGAGCTTCTAAGAGGGGCACAGGTGTGACTTCGGCACATTGATGGAAAACCCCAGCTGGTGCAGGAGGTTTGCCGTTGTCTGGAGGTGGCTGACGACTGTCAGGGGCGAGCCCGCCTTCAACAACCAGTCGTCGAGGTAGGGGAAGACTGAAACCCCTAACCTGCGCAGATGAGCTGCAACCACCGCCATCACCATCGTGAACACCCGTTGGGCACTGGTAAGGCCGAAGGGGAGCACGGTAAACTGAAAGTGCTCGTAGCCTACCGTGAACCGCAGGTAACGCCGGTGGGCCGGCAGGACGGGGATGAGGAAATAAGCGTCCTGCAAGTCCAATGCTACCATCCAGTCTCCAGGGTCTAGGGCAGCTAAGACCTGAGCCAATGTCAGCATTTTGAACTTCTCCTTCCGGAGGAAGCCGTTGACGTTCCGTAGGTCCAAGATAGGGCGTAGGCCCCCTTTGCCCTTCTTGGGTACCAGAAAGTAGTGGGAGTAACAACCACACCCTACTTCCGGTCCAGGAACGCGCTCGATGGCCCCCTTGGCCAAGAGGACCATAACTTCCTCTTGCAGAAGTTGCAAGTGATCCCCCAACACGCAGTGGTGTTGTGGTGGCATGGCTGGAGGGGTCGCTTGAAGGGGATGGAGTAGCCCCTTCGGACGATTTGCAGCACCCACCTGTCTGAAGTGACAGTGCGCCAGTGGAAGTGGTGATGGCGAACCCTGCCCCCCACTGGTGTCACATGGGCCTGAAAGCACTGACTAGGAGGGCTTAGAGGTGGATGTTGCAGGGGAAGGTGTGGACTGGCCTCGCCGTTGTCCCCGACCTCCGCCACTGCGGTTTCCACGGCCGCCACCGCGCTGCGTGTTAGCCTGCGGTGCGTGGCTGGCAGCACGTGTGGGAGCACCCCTTCCTTGGCCACGAAAGGAGCGAAAGGCACCCGTTTGCTGGCGTGGGGCCGAGAGGCCCAAGGACTTGGCTGTAGCCCTGGAGTCCTTAAAACGCTCAAGCGCATGGTCTGCCTTGTCGCCAAAGAGGCGACGGGCATCAAACGGCATGTCCAGAAGTGTAGCTTGGACATCAGCCAAAAAGTTGGCGGACATCAGCCAAAAAGTTGGCGGACATCAGCCAAAAAGTTGGCGGACATCAGCCAAAAAGTTGGCGGACATCAGCCAAAAAGTTGGCGGACATCAGCCAAAAAGTTGGCGGACATCAGCCAAAAAGTTGGCGGACATCAACCAGGTGTGGCGTTGAACCGCCAACATCGTAGCCATCGCTCTGCCCAGTGAGTCTGTGGTATCCAGCTCACACCGGATTGAGTACTGTGCCGCATCTCGACCCTCCGCAAGGGCTTGGGCGAGTTTAGTCCAAACCTCCCCCGGACATTGTGGCAGCACGTCCGAGACTACACCCACACTCTGTGGGACACAGAGGCCCAAGAGGCATGCGGTGTTGACTGACCGCAGTCCCAAACTCACGGAAGAGAACACCTTCTTGCCGAATTGTTCGTACCTCATGGATTCCCGATCGGGTGGAGCTGTCGGGAATGCGGTCTGGGAATTAGAGGCCTGGATAACCAGGCTCTAGGGGGTGGGGTGGGGTGGGAGGACAGGAAGCAAGGGTCGCCCGGAGCCGGGCGGTAGCGTCTGGCCACATTCCTATCGACAGGCAGACCTGTAGCGGGCCTGGACCAAGTGCCCAAAAGAACGTCAGACAAGGCCTCATTAAACAGCAGCAGAGGCTCAGCCGAGCTTGCCTACGGTTTAAGGACCTCAGTGAGGAGGTTAGTCCTCACGGCCGCGATGGGGAGCTCTAGGCCCAATGCCTTGGCCGCCCGCACCAAGACCACACTGTAGGCAGCCCACTCCTCAGAAGCCACGGTAGGAGGAGGAGATAAAGCCAGTGTCTGGAGAGGTGTCCAGTCCACTGGCGTCCCCTAGCTCACCTGTCCAGTCCTGTTGAGACTGACACTCACGTGCCAGAGGGTCCACAGACCCCTCCCAATCCTTCACGTCACCCATCACCTGGTATTCAAAGGATGGGGCCGGTTCATTGAAGTAAAAATCTCCATTGGAGCCACGTGGGTGGTGTCACTCGAACCACCGGCCGCGTCGGAGGCGGGGGTCGGAAGAGCGATGACGCCTTTCCTACCTCTCTGGCCTCTTACCCGAGGATGAACCTGAAGACCGATGCCGACTCCCGGAGCTACGAGGGCTCCGACCCCGCGACCAGTCCCTCGACCGGGACCTCTAGCGGCGCGGGGCCGACTGCCGGAGCTCAAGTCGCTTGCGGGACCGCTCCCGCCTAGCCTTGGACATCAGGGCCCGGCAGTCGGAGCAGGCTCGGTCTTCGTGGCCGAGGCCTAGACATTGAAGACACCGGAGATGGGGGTCGGTAACCGAAATCAGTCGGCTGCACTTGGAGCAGGGTTTGAACCCGGGCATCCCTACCGGCACCGTCGGAGTCGATCGACTCGAAAAAATAGATCAAAAAGATCAAAAAGTTTAGGCAAAAATTGACTAAAGGGTAGAGCTTCTCCGGATCTGCGCTAGCTGGCGCGGAAAAAAGTACTAAGTACTCCGGCGACGTCATTCCGGCGCTAACGACGCCGACGACGGACGCGGAGCCGCGTACGACGCGCAGGGGTATTGCTACGCAAAAGTTTCCGGATCCAGTCTGACGCCTGGGGATATTCTAAGGTAAGGAATCTAATACTAACCTGTTTCTTTCAGATTGTTTCTTTATAAAAAAAAGTCTAGGATGTTACTGCTGCTCTATTGATGTGTGCAGTAGTCTCCGGTTCCCGGAGCTATGAAATCTATGTGAACTTTGACTAATAAAAATGTGTTTTCAAAAAAATATATGAAAAAGAAAAGGATAAATGAAACTGAAACCAAATTAGACATAGCTAATTGGAGACAAATAAGACAATAAAATAGAATTTAAACTAGTGGAGGAAAGAAAAGAATAAAAGAAAGAAGGTGAAAGTAAATAAATTAAATACAAGAACACAATAGAAAACAAAATGCACAAAGGTAAGAGAAAATCCTAAAAAAGAATGAGTTAAACAAAATAATAAAAAAGAAAGATTAGAGTAACATATTGGTAAGAAGTAACAAGTGAAATATAGGATAGAAAGTAAAGAAAAAATAATGAAAGCAAGTTAATAGGAAGACGAGGAGAATAATATTGAAATAAACAATGAAGGGCAAAATTAGACAACAATCAAATATAAAGTAAACATGATTATCTAACTCTCCTTGTTGAGTAGCAAGTCAGAAGAAAGAATATTCATTCGTGTTTCATCTTTTCTAAATATCAGACAAAACAAGTACTTCTCACGGTACAAATATTGTAAAAGCTATCCTGTTAGCGCATAATTTTAGCTATTAAAAAAGTGGTCTACCCATGAGGCACAAATACATACGTAAAAGCATAGTAGGATATAAATAAGGTTCCTTGTTCATTTTTCATATGGTGAGATGTTAATAGAGGATAATCATAAATAGAGGATAATCGTACCTGTTTAATGTGCTCTTCACGCCCTGGGGGAAAAACACAAACAGCTTAAAGTGGAGCGGATAAAGCTTACATTCACAGTACAAAGGTATATTTTAAAAAGTTACACATAAGTGTAAAAATTACAAATAAGTATAGACAAATATAAACAAATGGATTAATAATTACCACTGACATTTTTATTACCAGCCTTCACAGACCAAGCAGCACCAAGTGCAGATTTACCAGATTAACTACTTTCAATGCAATAGGAGTCAAGAACAATACTGCATCATTATAACAATGGTACCCAGACAAACAGATGGTTGTGTGGAGAAGGAATACATTATGCTCGCTGTGTAATCGGTTTCTCCCCCAGGGCACAGGAGCAGTAGCCCACCCCCTCACTGAGGGGTACAAAGCACAAATCAGAATCCTGCACCTTTGTGGCAATCTTTGGAAATCCTAGAGAGGGCTGGCTCCACACTATCCAATTGTGTGCTGCATAAGTCAGTAAAGTAAACCACTAGACCATACTATTAAATGGTATACGCTATGGTCACACAAAGAACAACCAATTTGTACTGGGAATAAAATGGTAGTCTACCACTTTACCTATAAAGTAATGCAACACAGGCCAACGGTGGTACTCACTATGTACATAAAACCAATAGCACCTCAGTAATTTAGTGTGAAAGAGGACAAGGCAAGGTAACATAATAAGAAATATCCACCCAGCCACAAAATAGACAACAAATTTAAATGCAACTAAATCGCAAAATAACAGGGCATTTGTTACTGACTCAAGTAGAAAACTAGTGGATGAAGAGAAGGAGGAAAAGGTGACCAGAAACTGTAAAGCTCCTTAAAATTTGGACGGCAGACAACAGCAGGTCTCAACCATCTCATGAATCTTAGACCCTGGAGATATTAATCGATCATCCACCTATCCATTTTCTTTATAATTTAGTTTAAATTATTTAATGTATAAAGTGTCAACTCATAAGCATTGTTTGCTAAAATGAATTCAAAGATTACACAGAGCCAGAGAAAAGAGAGTTGGAAAACAGATAAAGAAAAGCAACGTTTCAATGTTTTTTCTAAACTCTAGTTGATTGTGCAGGGATGATCAAAGAACGCGCCTTTCTGTTTGAGCAAGTTTGATCATTGGTACTTTTAAGAGCAGTTGCACTATTGAGCATAAGAGGCGAGAGGTCCGGGGTCTTCCAAAGTTTAAAGGCATGACTTATTTTAGCCTATGGAATAAATGCCTAATCACACACATTAACAAACACACCTACTCAATATTTCACGTTGATATGCCCCTCTGGGCAGAGACAGACACAGACACAGCTTGGGTAGTTTATCCTTTTTATCATATATCGCTCCTGCTGGGTCCAGGACACAAAGTTACAGCTTTCTGACACGAAGACAGGTATGCTCATCTTGTTGTATCGATGTATAACCCTTCCTTACCTTCAGTAACTCCACATTCTGCTGCTGACACTTGGATTAGATCTCTGTGATCATGCTCCTGAGGTCAAATTGCTGTTCTTCTAATTTGGTTAATGTCGCCTTGATGCTCTGCAGATTGTTCTTTTCTTCCTGCTCCAGGTTTTTAAGGTAACAAGCGTTTTCCTTCTCCAGAAACTGCTTGAGCTTCTCAAATGCATTAGCAATTCGCTCTTTCTGGCTTTTGAACTTTGCCTGCAACATAAGAATGAATAGCGTATTCACATTGCTAGCACTTCAGACATGTGTAATACGTTTATCAATGGATTCTGGGGCTAATCCACTACACCATTTTCTAACATTCACTGGCTGATTGAAGGCCATCATATTACTCATATCACAGAAAAAGGTGCGCAGTCGGACAGCAGAAGACAGAGCAGGTAGTTCTATTCCTCGCATGGATATTTCCTATTCTGCTATTTGATGCCTTAGTGGAAGAACAGAAGTATTTTTATTTTGTCTGAGAAGAGAACGGAATGACTGTTGTAAGCTTTGACAAACATATTTCTTGGCAAACGGTTATTGTGTAACAGCTCTGATCATTATCACGAACTTCACTGTGGCAAGCCAGGAATCAGACAGGACTGCAGTGGGAAATGAAAGCAGCCTTGGCAAAATGTATGAATCCTGCCCTCAGTTAAACTTTTGTCCTCCAGGACCAAATACTTCTACCCTATTGCCATCTAAGCAAAGTACATAATCACTGGATTATTTATTTATCCACTTAACCATGATTGTTTTTGTACTACAATGAGGAAAAATATGATTGCCATATTATTTCTCTATTCATTAATCTGTCATGCATTTGACCATGTTTTCAGGAGTAAAAAAAAAAAGGAGGTACACAAATGTTCAAGTGTGATTTACAGGTTGTAAGATAATTATTTTACCTTCAATGTATCTTTTTAATAACACTTTAATCTTGCATATCTCTGTCAGCTGATCAAAATGTAATCCACAATTTCAGCCTTGAAGAAGCCCCAGACCTGTGGCGTACTAATCTAACTAAAGTGATTAGCACGTTATAAATGTTGGTGTCTGCATTATATATAATTTGTTTAACTTCTCGATAGGATGGGGGGGGCAGTGGGGGGGAACTACATGATCCCAGGTCTTAAATGCATTTAGACACTACTCATACCTGTTTTCAATATAACCAAGCATATAATTACAGGGGTTACTATAGGCTTCAAAATTCAACCTCCCACACTACCAATCATTTCACCAAATAAGGAAAAACTCTTTCCAATCGCTCAAACCATGAACCAACCATTTTCCATGCACCAATCTGCTCAAACCTACAAACGAGTGTACAGACTTGTACTACTACCATAGCGCTGTTGCGCAAATGGCTTCTTGCACACTTGCACTTCTTATTGATTGTTTTTTTAACGACTTAAGGTCGGGCCATTTTTACTACTAGTTGCACCCCTCTAGACCGCCATTTTGGGAGGGGATCTGCTTAGTTTTGCTTTGCTGCCACGCCTATTTAATCCTGGTTGGGGCGCGAATGCGCCTCTGGTACACAATAGGCAAGCCTGTTCCCGCCGGGAGCAGGTGCCAGCCATTATGCTGGAAATTATTCTTACTCATCCAACAGACTCAAAGCACTTTATTCAGTGAGCTTAGTTATTTGCCTTTTAACGGTGACAAAACTAAAAGATCTTGGACTTCTAGCTGTTAAATAGTCTTACTTACCTCGGCAGCGGTAAGTAACCTAAAAACAGTACCTTTACTCGAAAAGTCTTCTACTGATTCGGATTCAAAGAGTTCTCAACACTGATTTATTGAAATAAACGCTCTTGTTGGGGGGCATGGCAAAGCCAGGCTGCAAGATGGCCGCATTACCTAGCGGCTCTGCAGGCAGAGCACATAAATCCGACATACATCCGTGGTTTGGTGGACAATCCGAGGAAAACTCACACCTCACCTACTTTGCCTACCTCCGGAGACTCGATCGGTGCCGTCCAGAGTTGCGGGTGAGGCGGGGAACCGCAGCTGCCGAGAAAAGGCGGTACGGCCCTTTTCCAGCTGAAGATTCTAGCGGAGGTCCGGAGTGACATCGAGAGGCGACCCAGCATCAACCCCTTCGAGCCGGACTGAGAACCAAAACCGGCCCTGGCAAAGTGCTCGGCCGCCCCCCTGGGGTGCGATCGAGCTCTTTGCCGGGGCCGGTTTTTGGCCGATTTTGTTAGAGGGCCGATTTTGCAGCTATGCTGCAAAAACGGCCCGGTAACAAAAACGGACCCCAGGGCCCAAAACCGGCCCCATCCTTGCGGCGTACCGGGGGATTGCCCGGTGCCCGCAACGGCCAGTCCGGGCCTGGCTTCAACCTGTGCCCGCAGCCACTGGACGAGATCTGTGACTATCGCTGAGTTCGCAGCAGCCCGGGAGCGAAGATCTCGCTGACCGCAAGCTCAAAATGGTAGACTCCTAGTCCCAGAGCCCAGCCTTGCTGCGGTTGCTGCGGCCAGGAGTTGAGACTTGAGGACAGGGCGGTGGGCTCTCCCGCCAGTGGACACATCTATCCCCTCTGGAGGAGTCCTAAGACCCGCCACCACTGCCATTGGGTGGCTGGGTGCGGGAATACATGAGTGGTGTCGGCAGTCTGGGGAGAGGCGGGATTATCGCCCGGGGGAGATCCGGATAGTGAGGCAGCGGCATTGAGCGGAGACCAGCTGGGGGCACCGGGACACAGTGCGCACCCGAGGAGACCTTGCGGGAGCCTATGCTCAGCTGCCTTCCTGCGCTGGACTGTCCCGGTAGGTGTGAACGCTTTGCAGCCCTGCTGGGGAGGTGAAGCCCGGTAACACTCTGCTTTGGGGGAATTGGAGCCCCGTGGTGGCATTGAGGCACGCATCCTGCAGGTCATCAGCCGATTTCAACCTGAGGACCCGAGTAGCTACTACCCCCCCACACCATGGACTTGAGCAAAGTAGTGGAGGCCTAGTGGTGCAACGTTGTACTGTGGGGTGGGAAACCTTAGCTCCCCCCCTCCTTTCTTGACTTCAAGGCACCTTCTGAAGGGCTGAGGGCGTCAAACAATCACACTTCACCCCGTTGCGAATGCGGGGGACAGAGGCTTTGCTCTTCGTGAACCCTGTGAAGTGTGGTGGAGTGTGGGAGCCACATATCCTTCAAGGCCTACGTAGCCTGAGGTAGTATTGCATCACGGTTAGCGGGTCAATGCATCTACGTTCAATATCGGTGGTGTTGCGCTGGCCCCTGACTGCAATTACTCCCCGCGAGGCCGGGCCTCTTCTACGCGACAACATATCGTGTCTGCCGGATCCCTGTGTAAGCCTACTTAGGAGTATTTCTACGTGCAAGTCAACGCCACAAGGCAAAATGGGGAAAGCCAATAAACAGCCAAAGATACATTTCAAAAAACGAATAGTTTTCTTACCTGTCGGTGTAGTTTTGCAGCTTGAAGATCTTTCTGGATTCACTATGCTGTGCATTATTCCGCGGTCTTGTGGTTGGGTCCGGATTCGTAGTCTTTTCTTTTTTTTTTTTTGTAGCCCAGGTGGGCGTCGGAGTCACACCCCTTTGGGTGTATTTCCGGTGACGTCGGCATGCTTCCTGCGGAAGCTCCCACTCTTGGGCGCCATCTTCGGGTTCTTTTTTTCCGTGTTTCTTTCGTTTCCGAAGTAATGGCAATGTTCTATTCAGGTGATATTTTACCGCTTTGTACCTTCAAAGTCTTTTCCACTTTTCTATTTCCACCTCTTCTCTCTCCAGCCTCATCTTTCTGGCGGAGGTGGGTGGGTTCGCTAGTGAATCCAGAAAGATCTTCAAGCTGCAAAACTACACCGACAGGTAAGAAAACTATTCGTTTTGCAGCGTGAATCTTTCTGGATTCACTATGCTGTGCATAGATTTTGTAGCGGTTTCTCATCTCTGTGGCGGTTGGGTGGAAGATGAGCGTTGGGTATTGAATATGTGCTGTAGCACCTTCTGTCAAACTTGAGCTTCCTTGTTCATCTGTATGTCCACACAGTAGTGCTTCGTGAACGTGTGCACCGAAGCCCATGTTGCCGCCAGGCATATGTCTTGTATGGGTGTGTTAGCCAGGAAGGCTATTGTAGCCCCCTTTTTCCTAGTGGAGTGGGCACGCGTCCCCTCTGCTAGCTCTTGTCCTGCACGCTTGTGGCAGAGTTGAATTGTCTGTGCGATCCATCGTGCAATGGTCTTTTTGGTTACTGCCTTTCCCATGTAACTGTTGGCGAATGACACAAAGAACTGTTTTGTTTTCCTGTGTCCCTTCGTCCTCTCAATGTAGTGCATGACTGCCCTTCTGGCGTCCAGGGTGTGCAGAGCTCGCTCAGCGGCAGTTGTCGGTTTTTGGAAAAAAACTCGGTATCTGTATAGACTGGTTCATGTGAAATTTAGATACCACCTTCGGCATGAAGTGTGGGTCAGTCCTCATCACAACTCTATCATTGTGTATTTGTATGTAGGGCTCTTGTAGCGTCAGAGCCTGAAGCTCGCTTACTCTGCGTAAGGACGTTATTGCAACCAGGAAAGCTGTTTTCATAGTTAGCATCTTTAAGGACGCCTTGTGGATTGGTTCAAAGGGCTCCTTCATGAGTTCCGTTAGAACTACGTTTAAGTTCCATGCAGGTGGCGGCACCCGCTTGGGTGGTGCGATCCTTTTCGCTCCTTCTAGGAATCTCTTCACCACCTGTGATGTGAAGAAACTCCTGCAAGTTTCTCCCCTTGTGTAGGCGACTATCGCTGCCAAGTGAACTCTCAAGGAGGATGAGCTAAGGTTCTTCTCTAGCAAGTGCGTCAGGTACTTTAGCACTGTGGAGTCCTTCATTTTATTGTGAAGTCTTTCTTGTCTGCACCATATTGTGAACCTTTTCCATTTCGCAACATAGCACTTCCGAGTGCTAGGTCTTCTTGCCTCCCAAAGTACCCTCAGGGTACTTTCTGGCAATCTTAAATGTGCGAACTCTATGTCTTCAGGAGCCACGCTACTAGGCTCATGTTCTCTGGCTCTGGGTGGAGCACCTCTCCGTTCTGCATGGAGAGTAAGTCTTTCCTCCTGCTGAATCTGTGGGGTGCACACTTTGTCATCTCCATGATCTGCGAATACCATGTCTGCCTCGCCCACTGTGGTGCGACCAGTATCAGTGTCATGTTGCTTGCTCTGCATTTGCTCAGTACTCTGTGCATCAGTGGTATCGGGGGAAAGGCGTAGGCAAATGTCCTTGACCAATCTATCCATAGGGCATTCCCTAGTGACCCTTCCTCGGGCTGCCTGGATGCGAAGTTTTGGCATTTTGCATTCTGGCGTGTGGCAAACAGGTCCACCGATGGAGTTCCCCACCTGTCGAATAGGCACCTTGTCTCCTGAGCATTGAGCTCCCACTCGTGGGATGCCGATGTCTGCCTGCTGAGCCAGTCTGCTTGTATGTTGTCCTTCCCTGGCAGGTGTATGGCTAGCAGGTCTATCTTGAGAGGGATGGCCCATCTCCATATCTCCTGCGCCAGCGTTGAAAGCGGGGCTGACTGTGTGCCCCCCTGCTTGTTGATGTAGAACATCGCAGTGGTATTGTCTGTTTGTATCAACACCGTGTGTTTGTACAGTCTTGTTTGAAAGGCTTTCAGTGCAAGGAAGATTGTCTTCAATTCCAAGTAATTGATGTGCTTTGTCGCATCTGTTGGTGTCCACAGACCCCTCACCTTGAGCTCCTCCATGTGAGCGCCCCATCCCTTCAGGGATGCGTCTGTGGTGATGGTCACTGTTGGCGTTAGAGGCTTTCCCCTTGCTATGTTCTCCATGGTCCACCATGTCATCTCCTTCTGCACTGCGTGCGTTACAACCACTAGATCCTCCCAACTGCCTGTAGCTTGTGACCATTGCTCCTGTAGCCATTCTTGAATGGGTCTCATGTGGAGTCGTACATTCGGTACCAGGTGGATGCATGATGCCATCATCCCCATGATCTTGCTCGCAGTCCTCACTGTCCGAGCTTGTCCCTTCCGGTAGAGGCGAGTTTCCTTCACCAGCGCCCTCGCCCTCTTCTCGCTGGGGAACACCTTGCCCTGTAAGGTGTTGATCTGTGCTCCCAGGAAGATCTTCACTTGTTCTGGCTCCATTGATGATTTCTTCCAATGGATGGAGAACCGCAGGCTTATGAGCGTGCTTTTCACTGTATGTGCGTGCAGCTTGCATTTCTGGTATGAGTTTGCTTTCACCAACCAGTCGTCCAGGTAAGGGTATACGTGTATCCCTTGCCTTCTTAGGTGCGCTGCGACTGCTGCGAGGCACTTTGTGAAAACTCTTGGTGCTGATTTTAGACCGAAGGCCAGTGTCGTGAACTGGTAGTGGCTTTCTCCGACGGTGAACCTGAGCATGTGCTTGTGCTTTCTGTTCATTGGAATGTGCAGGTATGCGTCTTTGAGGTCTATTGTGACCATGAAGTCCCCGATCTGCAATTGTGGGAGCACCTCTTGCAGGGAGGTCATTTTGAATTTTTGCGTTCTTATGAATTTGTTCATGAACCGTAAATCGAGAATGGGTCTCATTGTTTCGTCTACTTTTGGTACCAGGAAGTACGTTGAGTATACTCCTGTGTTTCTTTCCTTGAAGGGTACCCGTTCTATGGCCTGCTTCTGCAGGAGTTCTTTTGCTTCTTCCTGAAGGCACTGCAGCTGCTTGCTTGCTAGTGGCTTTCTTTTTGGTTTTCTGCTTGTTGGCCTCCCCTCCAACTCTATGCAGTATCCGAATTGGATAATGTTGAGGATCCATTTGTCTGATGTGATTTCTCTCCACTCTTGGAGGTGGAATCTTAATCTTCCTCCCACTGGTGTCATGTGGTCGTAGGTGTCTAGTTTGTCTTGACCCATCTGTACGTGCTGCCCCCTGGGGTCTTTTTTGTGGGCGGGCACACGGATTTTTTTGAAGTCACTTGGAGGTGGGCTGCTGCCCCCCTCTTCTATTTTGTCCCCGTCCATTTCTCCCTCGAAAGGACTGGCCTCTTTGTTGGTACTGCCAGGACTGCTTCTGATGACCCTGCTGAGTCTGCGAGTCTGCCTGGTGCGTTTGCTGGAAAGCCTGGTGTGATGTACCTGGCTGGTTTCCGCCTCTCCCGCCGGCCTTCCGTGACGGGGTGCCCCTCTTGTTCCCTCTGAACTGCAATGCTCCCATGGATCTTGCTGTTTCGTTATCTTTCTTCAGTTGGCTGAGCGTTTCATCAACTGTTGATCCGAAAAGCGTGCTGCCGTTGAACGGTGTGGTGTGTTCAGGATGCTGTGTTGCACCTCCGGTTTGAAACCGGATATCCTGAGCCAGGCGTGCCTCCTTTCCGTGACGCCCATCATCATGAGCCTGCTGGCGGTGTCTGCCCCATCCAGGGCCATCTTAAGGCAAGAGTTTGCCGCGTTTTTTCCCTCTTCAACCAGCTTTTCGGCTTTCTGTCTGGCATCCTGGGGCAAGTCCTTCACCAACTGCCCCAGTCCCTCCATGATTTGGTACATGTGCCTGTTTATCAGGGCGTTGGAATTAGCCATGCGCCAGTGGGTCGCGGCATTCCGTTCGATCCTTCTGCCCACCAGACCCATCCTTTTGCTCTCCTTATCCGGTGGTGGGCCTGAGGTAGTGGGTACGTTAGCCCTCCTCCTTGCTGTGGCCGTGATAATGGAGTCTGCGGAGACCGTGCCCTGAATGTAGGCCGGGTCCTTAGTGGCATGCTTGTACTACTTCTCAGTTCTGGGAGTTACTGCCTTGCATGTTGCGGGCTCCCTGAAAGCTTCCTTCCCCTGAGCCAAGACGCTCTCGAGCATTGGAAGGAACTGGCTCCTGGTTTGTGTTGGGAGCAATGTTTCTAGAAGGAAGTCTGCTTTCTGCTTCTCTTCGTCGAGCTTGAGCTTGAAAGCTGCTGCGGCAGCCTGTATCACCGAGTTGTAGGCCCCGATGTCGTCCGGCGGCGAGGGCCTCGAGGGGTAAGTGTCGACCACCTCCTCCGGGCTGTCGGTGTCGACATCTATGTAATCTACCTCCTGTAGGTCAGAGGGTGTCGAGTCTGCGTCTGTCCTGCTTTCCTCCTCCTCCCCATAGTTGTAACTATCGTAGGGATTCTCGTACTCCTTCTGGTCGTCGATCACCTCAACGTACTGGTCTTGTTCCTCGACGACTTCGGCGATCTCTTCCTCCTCCTCGACTGCCTCCACCACCGGTGGCTTGGTCTTGTGAGGGATCGTGAAGGCCTTCATCTTTGCATCGAAATCTTTCTTCCGCTGCATGATGTTCTCCATTTCGGCCTCGAGGCGCCTTCTCTTCTTCTCCATCTCTGCCGCGTGTTCGCGTCGGATGGGTCGGCCGTTCTTTTCGGCGGATGGTTCGTCGCCGTACCTTTCGGCGTCGAAGTTTTCGACGTCGACGTCGGACCGGATCTTGGGTCTCTGGTCGTTGTCGTCAGTTTCGGGTCTTTCTCCCTCGGCGTCGATCGATCCTTTTTGGGGACGATTTTCGACGTTTTCTGCTGATCAGCAGCCCTCGGCGCCGGGGACTCCTTCTCGGAGGATCCGCTGGGCCTGGGAGTAGTCGCGGACGCCGCCTTTTTTGGCGTCGGCGCTTTCGGGGTCTTGCCCTCGATTTTTCTAGACTCAGAGTCTCTCAGGTTCTTGGGGGCCGAAGAGTCTCCTACCTTGTCAGAAGTCTTCGTGTAATCGGTCTCTACGACCGTGTAGCTGTCGTCTTCGGCGGCAGCGGTGTCTTCTTCCTCGGAGGACATCCCCAGCTCGTAGAGGGACGGAGTCGGGGCCTTCCCCTGCAGGGTGGCGTGTGCTACCCTCTGCCTCTCTCTCACACGAAGGGTCTTCAGGGCGAAGGCGGAACAGGCGTTGCAGTCTCCGCTTTCGTGGTCCACCGGTAGGCAAAGGTTGCATACCGGGTGCTGGTCCTTCTGCGCGTACTTGTGGTGGCAGTTATGGCAGAACTTGAATGGCGTGTTGTCCATCATCGAGCGTCCAGGGCCTCTCTGGTCGCGTGTTCGTCGACGGTCGTCGATGATCTCGATGAAAAACGCCTTCTCCTCGCCGGTTTTTCGTCGATGAAGTCCCCTGTAGTCTTCAGATGACTTCTCCTCGTCTTTTCTGTATTTTCTTTCTTCTTTCTCCAAAAATGTCTGGAGCCCAAACGGGAACGATCCAGACCCGACCGCGGAAAAAAAGAATCTGAAGATGGCGCCCAAGAGTGGGAGCTTCCGCAGGAAGCATGCCGACGTCACCGGAAATACACCCAAAGGGGTGTGACGCCGACGCCCACCTGGGCTACAAAAAAAAAAAAAAAACCAAAGAAAAGACTACGAATCCGGACCCAACCACAAGACCGCGGAATAATGCACAGCATAGTGAATCCAGAAAGATTCACGCTGCAAAACTCTCTTCGCGCCTACATGAACCTTTTCCGTCATTCTTTAACTGTGGTTCCCGAAACACAACTGGATTCTGACCAGGAAGACGACATCAGAGTGCTGATGCGCGAGGTGAGAGGCAGCCTGAAACCTAATGACACAAAGCTAGACAATATGGCAGACAGGATGGACCACATGTTGCAAAAACTTGATAAACATGAAGGCCGACTGGACATGCTGGAGCAGCAGGTTTCAGGTACAGAAGACCGCCAAGAAACAGCAAGTGGAGCCGTGCTCAGACCGGAGAAAGTTCTCAAAGTGATCAAGGCCCGCAATGAGGATTTGGAGGCGAAGTCCAGGAGGAATAACATCCGCATTACGGGAATTCCAGAATCCACCAACATCCAGAATATGGAGTGATACGTGGAAGATCTGCTCCGTGATCTGTGTGCGGAGACCCACACACCGATGTTCCTGGTGGAACGAGCTCATCGTACCCTGGACCCGAGGCCTAACCCGGGAGCCCCTCCAAGACCAATTATAGCTCGGCTGCTAAATTATAGAGACAGAGACAAGGCCTTGAGAGCTGCCAGGGAAAAAGGTGACATTGAATATCAGGGCAATAAAATTGCGCTGTTTCCAGACTTTACCCAGACTGTCCAGTCAGCAAGAAGAGACTTTATCCCGGCTAAGAAATTACTCCAACAATCTGGCATAAAGTACGCAATGTTGTATCCGGCAAAACTTCGCATTCAAACAGACAGTAAACCCCTGTTCTGCACCGACACAAGTGCGGCTTTGAAATTTGAGAAGCAGAAGAAGCTGAAGCCCAGCATTAGCTGGCAAACCCGCGCCCCCTGCGGGATGATTCCCAATTGTACCATGTTACGAGGGCTCCCTCATGTGGGGAGAAGTTTTGCATGGGATACACAACCTGATTGGGGGGTTGGTGTGGGTGGGGGGGGAGGTAGTTAATGTTTGTTGTTGTGAGTCACAAAACAGAACAGCCGCTGAACATCGTGACCACTTCCATGGTCAGTGGGTCATTGTCAGTATGTTACGTATGCTTCCACAGGTCACACACTACAGATATCGGATCTCACTGAGAGCAAAGCAGGGAGAATACACAAATAAGGAGATACTTAACTCCCCATAGGAGCATGTCTAGCCTCATCTGCCTGTCTTGGAACGTGCGAGGTCTAAATGACCACCGCAAGTCCAGACTGGTACAATCCTATTTATCGAGACACCAAATCGGTATCTGTCTCCTGCAAGAGACGCATCTTACAGGATTCATCACATGCGAGATTGTCTGCTGCTCGCTGGGGAGAGGTCCATAGTGCAGGCTACTCTAGCTACTCCAGGGGGGTGGCAATCCTTATTCAAAATGGGGTAAAATGGCATACACACCCCTCAATTGTAGACCCGGAGGGACGCTTTCTTCTGCTGCAGGGAAGATTATACCATCGTACATTGATCATAGCTAAGCTCTATGGGCCTAATGTTGATGACCCCGAGTTTCTCCAAACCCTTTAGCATAGAATCCAATCTATGGGTGACTCAGCGATGCTTTGGGGAGGGGACTTCAACATCTCGATCTCTCCGCACCTGGATAGGGAGGGTGCGACGCCCACACTTCATCCGCAAATGTCTATGGCCTTACAAGGTATCATACAAGATTATAATTTGACGGACCCTTGGAGGGCTCTCCATCCAGGGACTCGGGAGGGCACCTGCATCACACATCGTCAGGCCTGGTCCTGAATAGATTTTTAGCTTTTAACTAGGGACATGCAGACCACAGTGCAAATTGCTCGTCATCAAGCGAGGAGACTCTCTGACCATGCCCCGGTGGCCTTGACACTGTTGATTCCGCAGCCTTATAGACAGCCATTTTCCTAGCGACTCCCCGCTAACGCCTTCTTAGACTCTGCATTCTGCGAAAGTATTAGAACACATATACAGGACTACTTTGACCATAAAACGGGTTCGGTAGAGTCAATAGGCAGTCTGTGGGAGGTGTTTACAGTAGTGATCAGAGGTCATTGCATTGCAGAACAGGCTGGGGTCCTTCGAGATATTAGAAACACTTTGGGCCGTCTTGAAAAAGAATTGCACACATTCGCAACACAATATTGCGCGACACCAACACCCTCCCTATTGGCAGAGATACGTACCTCCCTCACATCATTTCAAGAAGAATTTGAGCGTAAAGTTAAATTCTTACATAAACAAGCAGCAGCGCGCAGATTTGGGGAGGGGGACAGGCCGAGCAAAACACTAGCCGCTCTCATGCGGGGACCCAGGGGTTCCTCCTTTATCACAGATTTAGTCACTGGGGAGGGGGAGGCAGTTCGCACTCCACCGGACATCCTGTCCACGATGCGCGAGTTTTATGCGAACCTGTATACATCAGTCATAGGCCCGACAGAAGACCTATTACTTGAATACTTCAACTCCATAGAAATGGTTTGGTTTGAACAAGCTAACAGGGAGTATATGGAGTTACCCTTTATGGTAGAAGATATCAAACAGGTCATTGGCAGTATACCTGCGGACAAAGCTCCTGGCCCAGATGGCCTGATGGCTAAGTTCTATAAAGAATATGCAGATCTCTTAGCTATTCACCTTTTGAAGGTATACTATAAAGCAATCAAGGTAGGTCAGTTACCCCCCTCAATGAGGGAAGCCATGATAATCTTGAAGCCAGACAAGAACCTGACCAAATGGGATTCGTATCGCCTCATCTCGCTACTTAATATAGATTAAAAAATCTACGCAAAGCTTTTGGCCACCAGAATGCTTACACGTATTATCCTTCCAGATCTGTCCGGTTTAATAACAGGATGATCTACGTCCCACAACCTCCGGGTGATATTTGACCTAATGGACTACCTAGATGCTAACGTCCAGGCCATAGCAGCCCTATTGGATGCCACTAAGGCGTTCGACTCCCTGGAATGGAGTTTTCTCTGCCCAATACTACGCCATATAGGTCTAAGACCACTATTCGTTCAGCAGATCCAATTATTATACACAATGACTACAACGCGTGTGAAAGTGAATGGGCTGGTCTCCGAACCCTTCAGAATAAGTAGAGGGACACGACAGGGATGTCCCCTCTCACCCCTCCTTTTTGCAATTACGACAGAGCCACTAACGGCGAATCAGACATCATACATAGCGCAGTATAGGATTTATATCGCATAGGTTATCTATCTCCCTCTTCGCTGATATTACACTATATATGGTTGATCCCAGCGAAAATCTAACACTCATGATGAGAGAATTGATTTGGTATGGTGAACTCTCCGGGGTCCGAATCAATTGGGCCAAATCTGTCATCTTCCCTCTGACCTCCGGCACACACCCCTTTGACACTGAATACCCCAGTACATGGGCGACAGGACCCACACGCTATCTGGGGATTTGGTTGTGCGGAGACGTAGCTGAACTATGGTCCGAAAAATATGGTAGGACAGTTGATTGGATCGAAGACAGGGTGTCCCGCCGGAAAACACTACCCCTATCAATGATGGGGCACATTGCACTGATCAAAATGATCATTTTACCCAAGCTCTTGTATCTATTCGTTAACATCCCCATCCCTCTTACAATGCATTTTTTTTAAACACTTCGATCCCTCATGGTGGAATTGGTATGGGCTGGGAAACAGCCCCGGATAGCGTGGGAGACACTCACTCTACCCCAATCGCACTATATGCTCACTGTGCACATGCACATTTCCTTCACTACTGGATACACCCAACACCATTCCAACCACACGTTGCTGTAGAGTCGGACAGAGTTGCCCCTCTACCGCTTGCAACCGCCGCCTTTCAACAATACAAAAGGCCCCATGGAGAGGTGAATTCAGTGGAAGTATTGCGTTGGGCCTTGTCAGGACTGTGTAGCAGAGCAACACTAGACAAGCTATACGCTCCCTCGATGCAATTAGCAAAGCACTCGCATATACCCCCACTGGCGGACCGAAGAGCACACGAAAGGGCGACACAACTTAAACTTTGCAAAGGCACGGACCTCTTCCTTGACGACACCTTTTTAACAATACAGCAGATGTGTGGACAGACTCCACCCATAGCAGCTGACACGCTCTTGTATTATCAGATAAGGTCCTCCTGTAGAAATAGTTGTGACACGTTTCCACCCCTCCCCCGACCCTAGAGAGTGTGCTAGCGGTCGAACATGGCCTGAAGCTGATCACCCTTCTATATAACACCATGCAACTGGAATCCCCAATTCACATTCCGGAGGCTAGAGCGGGCTGGGAGACAGATATGGGGACACACATCCAGGATGACAAATGGCTATTAGCCTGCGGACAGAGGAGACTGCTGTCTTCTAACTACCGGTTGCGACTGATACACTTTACATGTATACACCGCATGTACTGCACCCCCGTACAAATGCACCGAATGGGCCTGCAACTGGATGGATGTTGCTGGCGATGTGGGGCCTTGAGGTCCGGTAGTAGGAGACGCTAGGTGCCGAGCAGGTGTCAGGCGTTGCGGGCAGTGTGCCATTGTTGCCTCCACCCCCTCCCGAGACCTATGGGGTGTGGATCTTTTAATTTACAAACTATACAGGTTCCTCTCAATTGAGGGAAAACCCACAACTTGGTTTGTTTGTTGCACCCTTTAATTTTCACACCTAATTTTAACTTTCACATCCTCTGGTAAGGGTGGGCCTTAGCGCGCCCATACCGCCGAGGTACACTACTTACGGTCCTGATGAAAGCCCAGTAAAATTACACATAGATGGGCAGAAACATGTCGACCCCACTTTAAGTGGAAATATCCAAACCATTATTTGGTAGATTTCCCACACATATATTTTTATCCATGTCAGACTGACCATTGAATAAATCTTTTGTATGGTACAGCCTTTGACATTTTTAAATCACATTCCTTTTGACACTATTGCCATGAATAACCAGCTCCGCAGTAATCTGGCATTGTAGCACACCAGTGTGACATTCGGCTTCTCCTGGTGGGCCCGATGATGAAGCATGTCACCACCCAGGGTGGTGAGTGAGGGCTTCTTTAGAAATCCCTAGTGATTTCCAATGTATTCAGGTTGATTTTTCCTTCTCTGCTTTCTGTATTCATACATTTGTTTTTCACGACACTTTTGTTGTTTGCAATTACTTTTCTCCCGGTAATGTGAGTTCAAATATTTCAGAATGCTATTGATAGAGCAAGAATTTGCATATTACGCGACTTGCTCGAGTCATGAACCTCGAATCCGTTATAACCAGGTAACCCAAATTGTTCGCTTTACTAATTTCATCTATTTTGGGATATGCGTGTATCTTAGAGAGGCTTGCCTATGTGTTTTACTAAACCCATTAACTCTTGTCCGTAAACATGGCCGCTGCTTTTAAATTCGCTTCTGCGCATGCGTTAGTCATACTCACGTGACGTAGTTAGATTCTTGGAGGGAAAAGGGTGCGCATGCATAATGCAGCTAAGATGGCTACTCATCGTATTAACGTGGTGAAGCTCGTGCAGATGCTCTCGTGTTATTGTGTATTGCACTAATCTATATTTGCATAGTATATTTTTATAAGGTGAAATATAAAGTACCCACATATAAGATGTAGTACATTCATTTATTTCTATGTTTTAATTTGTTTTCGCTTACTTTTCATGTACCGCGATAACTGGGGGGTCTAAATGAGACAAGAACCATTTTGAAGGTCCCTTCTGAGCAGAATCGTGCAGCCAGGGAGAGATGTAGCCTTGAGCAGTGGAACTCAGCCAGCTGGCAGCCACAGTCAAGATGCTCCTGCGAAAGCCACCTCTGACCCAGGAGGATGGAGTAGAAGTTGTTCTCTAATTGTAACATTTGTATTGTTTTATTGTATTCTGTGCTACTTTTCCGTGGGAACCCCAAACTTGCTAGGCGGATCCCTAGAATGTAAATTTAGGCTTACCGTAGTCTGTTCTGATTGGTGTGTTAACCTATCCTACTTTAGGACCAATCGAAATTGGGGATTCTGACACTTTGCAACATTGAGGGGTGGTACACTGACCCAAAAACAGTATAACTAGCCTGAGTTCAGCTAGAGAAATGGTCCGACTTGTCCGAATAGCTGACCTGTCACTGACCCATCGCACTCAATAGGTGACTTGATACAGAGGTGCTGCGGAGCACTCTGTCCGAATTGGACCATAGACTTTAAAGGTTTTACTAAACCTTAAGTGCTGGCGGAGCACTTTGCTGGGGAGTTCGCTAACCCAATCGGGGTTCTGACTGATATCTGCAGAGAGGGTGGAGCGCAGGCGTTGCTTCCAAACTGCGGGTGCTGGTCGTGTCCTGGTGGTCCTGTCCTGATCCTAATCGGGGTATCCTGTCCTGGGGTGCCCATTCTGCACCTGCTGTCCCATTGAGGGTTATCCTTCCCTGAGGGTTTTCCTGTCCTTGACTGACCCGTGGCCAGGGTTGGTTTTCACACCAGTCTAGGTAATTATAAGAGCGAAACTCTAAACTGCACCTTTCTATTTTTCTGTCTTTGCTTCAATAAAGACGTACCTTTTGCATACGTTAACTTTCCATGCTTTTCGCAATCTACTATATGAAGACTCAAAGCATATATTTTCCATAGCATGTTCCTATGTTTCCCTACCTTTTAGAGTACAAATCTCTCCATACTGTTTATGAATTAAATGTGTTTTACAATTTTTCTCCTAAATCCTGAATTGAAGTAATAATGCTAGAACTATAGCGTGATTCACTTTTCTACCCCTCCATAGGTTGTATAGGGTTTCCTAGATACTCACTCATGAAGTACATCCAAAATAGTGTAATCTTATATGTGCATAGTTTTGCCCATTTATAGTTTCCCAATCTTGCATTTTTTTAAATCTACTTAGTATGTTCTCTGTCTACCTATTATTTTTTTAAAGACTAAATGATTGCCCTTACCTTGTTTCTTTATGGTTATATGCTTTTCGTTATCCTGATTATTGACTGCCTTTTAACTGTAAGCCTAATGCTCTCAGAAAACGAATTCTAGATAAAATTCTTAAAACTTCTCAGTTGTCCGTGGTCATTTCAATGAATACAAAGTAAGAGATTAAAGCTAGTATTTGTTGTATTTTTGCCTGCCTTTCTTCACAGCTAGCTCCCTGATCTATCAGGGTCATAGGTACCCGTAACGGTGGATGGTAAGTCGGGTACATTGGAACCAATAGGAAGGAATCAGGGTTACTGATGGTAAAATCGTGAGGTCATCTGATTAATGTATATGTTGAATTGAAATTTATGGGCCCGGAGAAATATATAGTGAAATTGTTGGTCGGGTGACCCACGATCTCTATCAGTAATTTTCTGGTAGCAGAGGTAATGGTTAGGGACTAGTTAAAGTTAGGTAGGACTAGTTAAGCTAGATAAGTTGGATGCTGCTAAAAGGTTTTTTTTTTATTTTTCGTGTTTTTGCTGCTATGAAAAGTGAAGCAATTCAGGTGAACTGATCAATCGTGTGAAATGTTTTTACTTTGAAAAAATATGAAATGTTTTACATTGTTTTTTCTTATTATTATACTGATATATGTATTAACACATTTGTAAGTCAAGCGTTAAATGTTTGTTAAGAATCCCCGGGGAATTGAATAAGCGAGTGGTGAAGAGAATCCACTCGTTGTGAGGTCACTGACTCTAAGGAAAGTTGGTGCAGGTTAGGTAGAACTGGAAGCACTAACTAGGGGATTTTTCGAATGCATGTTTGAATAAATGTTAGCAACGAGATCATTGGCAAAACTTCTAGCGTGATACAACCTATTTAGGGTCACATCGGAAGGAGTAGCAGGTTCGTCGGAGCTTGTGTGATAGCAAAGGGGTTCGCGGGTGAAACTTTAGACTTAGCAAATATCCCAGAAAGTGGATAGGTCTGAGGAAGTAACAGGTTCCCTAATGCTTGAGTGAAGGGTAGGCGGAAGAGATCTATCCGTAGCGTGTGAAAAGTAAATGGAAGTAGTTTACTTGCAGTGAAACCAAATCTATTCTGTCTAGACACTTGAGTACAGTGGCGAATGTGTATTCGTTGTTAAATAACCAAGCACAAGCACTTTAGAGAGAAATTTAGTTGCTTTTACCTTGTGAAGGAGGGAGTCAGTCGCGAAGCTGCTCTGACGTCACTGGGATTGGTAGACGCAGCAGGCGGGTAGCAGAGCTGAAATTGTAAAGGAGGGGTGAGTGCCGAAGCGTGAGAACTGTCTCGCGAAAAGGCCGCGCACCCATTGGTCGAGATTATTTGAATTTGTGCATTTCATTGGTCGCACGAAAATAAGAAACGCGTTTAGATTGGAAGTGATTTTGTAAACAAAGAATTGCTTGAAGGAAATTATATGTGGCATACGTACAGACCGCATACTAGACCAGATCCAAGACATTTAGGGTTTGAGAACGATCAGTGGAAAGGACATAAAACCGACATTATGTACGGAAATAAGAGGAAGTTGTCACTTGTGAACAAAGTTAAGAATTATTTCAAGAAGGACAAACCAATTAGGACTCGAGAAGGTGTTGTCATTCCACCACCTAATACTCCCGCATCTTTTATGATGTTTGATAAAGGGTATCACTCATGTGTATGGTTGGAAAATTGGGCGGAATACACAAAAGATGACGGAGTATTGGCTTTCCCGTTAGAAGGTACATTTAATGGCAGGATTCTATTTAATTTGAGAACCCGAATGAATGATTTACATCCCAGACCTAGACTAACGCAGTATGAAGCACTAGAGGATTGGGAAATCGAGGCTTTTGAGAGAAACAAGCCCCGAATGGATAAAGGGTTAACAAAATTTTATCCGAAATTAAAACAAGAGACCCGAGACAAAAAGATGAAACAGTGGAGACAAAATATGATTGTTGAGGGACTGTTTCCAACGATGCCAGCGGGTGGTCCTCCCGGGGGGGAGAAGAGAACAGAAAAATTTAAACATTGGGTGCCCATTGGAGAGTCGGATGATGAATTGTTAGATGACATGTGTATGAGAAGTCCGCCTCCTTATAATGAAGGACACCGACCTTCTAGTGAAGGGGATAATTCTCGAAGACCTCCGGCTCAGGAAGAGGCCAGATCTGCAAGTGTAGGAGGGGGATGTCATATACCTCCCTATACTGAAAGCCTAGGACCCATAGATGCCAGAGATATTTATCCAAGAAGACCCACTAGTGGGGAGGCAAGATACTCGCGAGAAAGGGGTTCTTGCTCTAGACTTCCCTATGAAGGTGAGGAAAGACCATTAAGTTCAGGAATGCCGATTTTAAATCCTCTTTATGAGGAAGAACCAAGATCCCTAAGCACGGGAAGTTTATTTCCAAAACCTAATTATGGTGAGGGACCAAGGGAGACACATCCCACTGCCCCGAGTTATGCTCCAACTTTGACCCCACAGGTAATTCATGACAATTCAGTCGAAAGGATATTGGAGGACAGGCAACGAGAGGCTCTAGCCAAGCAGAGAGCTGAAATAATTCAGAAAATATCCCAGTTAAATACAAGTCCTGAGTCCTTAACCATCCCGGTTACTATTGGACCCGTGGTTCCATTGTATGGGGATCGACAGGGGAGTCCAAGAACTCCAGTTATTACCCCAGTTGTGGCCCAGCCGAGACCAGAGCCCTTAATTGTAGATGATTTAACAAGCGAATGTGAGTCTGAAGTCTCGCTAATGGATCTGCCCATTAGGGAAACGGGAAAAAGGATGCCGAAAAGACATAATCCTTTTAATACGAGAGAAATTCAAATGGAATCAGCTTCAGGTACTAAGAGCGTCACAGTGGTGACTCCTGAAGAAATTGAGAGATGGAGTCGAGAATTAGAAAAACAAGTTCCTCAGTCGAAATCTTTAGATCTCTACAAACTAAGAGTAGAAATAGAAGAACTATTGGCCGGAAATGTGTGATTAGACAGACTAAATACCTACTCAGAAGAAGAGCTGTTGTTTATCTGCAAGAGCCTTACTCGAAATGCCAGAGTACTCCATGAAAAACGAACTGACACTGCAGCTAGTATGAGAATAGATATCAAAAAATCAAAACCTTTGCAAAAGCCGTATAGAGCAGATTTCTCGGACAAAGATTTAGATAACCTGAATGTGTCTGGGAAAAAGGCACAGGTCAAAGAATTATTGACCGTGTTGCAGAAATGGGGAGATGTGGAAAAATGGAAAGCCAGATGGGCCAGGAAGAAAGATGAGGCAAGATCCAAACAAGTAACTCCTGAATTTGTTTTAAAGGAAGCTGACAAACCAGAGCAGTTATATCCTATGCGAGAAGTGCCAGGTGGAAAATACGTGCATGTTCCGTGGTCCAGACAGGATATTGTGTCCTTTACAAATGACTTTCCAAAATTACGAGAGAAACCTGTAGATTGGTATAGACAAGTGGAAAGATTTGTAAAGGTGCAAAAATGCCTGTGGAAAGACTTGGATGGGTTCTTTGACATTGTGGTCCCTGTAGATTTATGGACCGAGTGTAAGATTGCTATAGCTTGGCCTAGTGAGGAATACCAGAGGGACTCTAAAACAGGAGAACCTTCTATTGAAGTGATGAAAAAATATGAACAAGTAATTCAACATTTGAAGCAAAAGGTGCCCGCGAAGGAAACTGATTGGACCAAAATAGATAGAACCACGCAGGAAAGGGATGAGACTGTACACTCTTTTTATGAAAGACTATTACAGGTGTTTAAGACCTACAGTGGTATAGATAACATCGAGATGAAAGACATTACCCACTTCATTTACAGGTTTGTAAACGGTCTAAGACCCGAAATTTGCCAGTGGATAAAAGATAATAAAATTTGTTGGCAGTCGAAGAAAATGGATGAGGTCCTCCGGTACGCAAAGTACTGTGAGGATGAGATGGCAGAAAAGCGAAAGGCTCTAAAGGAGAAAGTTATGTGGGCACAAGTAAAGCTCGCAGAACAGCAGGAAAGGCAATTAAGTAAAATAAGTAAGAATGCCCAAAATCAAGGCCCTGGGGGTGGGGGAAAGCCCAAAGTAAAAATGAGCAGAGAAGAAGCTAAAAAGAAATTCCCCTGTCACCAGTGCGGGGAAATTGGACATTGGCGAGACGAGTGTCCATATTTACAGCATGATAATACCCAATCCCCTGATTTAATTCCACAGACGCAGAATGAAAAACCAAGAGACTCAGCAGCAGGTAAAAACAATTCAAGTACCCCGAGCGCCAAAACCAAATATTAAGGGAAAATCACCGCAGGGTGACGACATATCAATCTGGGGAGGCAATGAGAACAGAAATGCAGCAACTTCGCAGTATTTGTTAAATCACACTTTTTTCTGTGATGACCAGTACTGACGGGGCCTGAGAGGGGAGGACAAGGAGTGTGTACTTGGCGCCTCTTTGCCGGTAGACCAGTCAGGACCATACATTGAAGGGAAGGTTGATGGAAATGATGTCACCTTCCTATTGGACACTGGTGCTACCCGTTCTACTGTGAGAACAGCGGACGTTCCAAACCTACCCCTCTCGGGAGAAGCAATCCAAGTAGTGGGTGTATCTAATCAACTGATTAGTACCCCCGTTACCGAGCCCATGGAGATCACAATAGGGAATTTTAAAGAAATGCACAGATTTGTCGTTTGTGATACCAGTCCTGTAAACTTACTGGGACGTGATTTGTTGTGCAAAATGAACTGTACCATCTTTTGCACACCAAAAGGCGTTGAAATTCAGACCCCAGACGAAGATGGCATCTACAAGTTAATGTTAATCAGACCTGACTCAGAAATTAAACGAATGACTATACAAGATTTACCTGAAGAACTCCAACAGACAGTGAAACCAGAGGTATGGGACTTTACTGGAAAGGATGTAGGATTAATGGCAAATGTAGACCCCATACAAATAACCATGAAAGAAAATGCAGTTTACCCCAATACTAAGCCATACAGAATGAGTGCAGAAGTGAGAGCAGGAGTTGCCATTGAAATACAGAAGTTGCTGGAAGCCAACATCATACAGGAAGTAATGAGTAGCCCATGTAACTCTCCCATAATTGGAATCAAGAAACCTAGTGGCAAGTACAGAGTAGTGCAGGACCTGAGAAAGGTAAACAAAATTGTGGTTCCTTGTTGTCCCATTGTCCCGAACCCAGCAGTGATCCTGTATCAGATTCCCTGGGATGCTGAGTGGTTCACTGTGATAGACCTATGTCACGCATTCTTTTCGATCCCATTGTATCCAGACAGCAAGTTTATTTTCTCATTTGCTTTCAACAGTCACGTGTATGTTTGGAATCGTGTCCCTCAAGGGTACACAGAAAGCCCCTCTATCTTTAATCAGATCTTAAAAAAGTGCCTTGAAACTTTAGTCTTACCTGGGAAGTCTGTGTTGGTGCAATATATAGACAACCTCTTAGTGGCATCTAAAAGTCATAGAGATTGTGTGATTGACACCATTGCCTTGCTGAATCACCTAGGTGAAAAGGGACATAAAGTGGCCCCTGAAAAATTGCAGTTTTGTTCAAAGTCAGTGAAATATCTGGGGCACCAGATAGAAAAAGGTATCAGAAAAGTCACCTCAGAGAGTGTCAGAATAATTCAAAAGATGCAGTTGCCCCCTACTCAGAAAGAGATCAGAATGTTCCTTGGGGTGGTAGGTTACTGCAGGCAATGGATTGTGGGATTTGCAGTCCTGGCAAAGCCTTTGATACATATGACAAAGAAAGGAGCAAAAGACCCAGTAGAATGGGATGATGAAAGCTTAACTGCATTCACTAAATTGCGAAATTGCCTGTGTACAGCCCCTGCTTTAGGGATGCCTGACTATTCCAAGGATTTTGCCCTATTTTGTGACACTCGAGATAATTGTGCATTGTCAGTTCTAACTCAAGAGCATGGCCTGACTAGACGCCCCGTGGCATATTTCTCCGCCACTTTGGATCCAGTGGCTGCTGGATTACCTGGATGTCTGAAAGCAGAAGCTGCCACATGCACAAGTTTAGAACAGAGTGAATCCATTGTGATGGGACATCCTGTAACTGTATATGTTCCACATGCAGTTGTAATTTTACTGACCCGAACTAAGACCCAGTATCTCACCCCTAGTCGACTGACTAAATACGAGAGGATTCTCGTGGGTGCTGCAAATGTAGACATTACTCGGTGTAATATCTTGAATCCAGCCACTTTGCTCCCTGACTCAATGATTATAGAAGATGAAGGAGAGAACGAGCATGACTGCATTGACCTGACAGAGTGCAGTACAAAACCCCGCCCAGACATTAAAGAAACACCTTTGCCTGTACATGAAGAGGAATGGTTTGTAGATGGCTCATGTATGAGACACGAACTAGTGGGCCTAAGTGCTGCTTATGCTGTGGACAGCATTAAAGAAGCATCCTGTTTATTTGGAGTAAAGTCTGCACAAGTAGCCGAATTGGTAGCATTAATAAGAGCTTGCAAATTGGGTAAGGACAAGAGAATAACAGTGTATACTGACAGTCAGTACTGTTATGGGGTTGTGCATGACTTTGGCCAGTTGTGGCTACAAAGAGAATTCCTGACCTCATCAGGTACCCCTATTCGGAATGGAAGGGTTGTACAAGATTTATTAGAGGCAATCCAATTACCAAAAGAATTAGCAGTGGTCAAATGTGTTGCCCATAAAAAGGGCCTTGACGCTGTATCTTTGGGAAATCATTTTGCTGATGAAGTGGCAAAACAATGTGCTAAAGACCGCATGTCAATAAATATTAAGCTGGGAGGGATTGGAAACAGCTGCCAACTTATGGTGTTTGAAGAAGTGCCTACCTGGGATGAAGTGAGAGAATGGCAGCATGCTGTACCCTGGGAAGAGAAAGAAAAGTGGAAGGAACTTGGTTGTCGACCAAGGAGAGAGGATGGTGTCATTGTGGGCCCAGATGGTATGCCTGTGTTACCTAGACACCTGCTCTCCTCTATGGCGAGATTGATACATGGGAATTCACACGCTGGGGGGGCGCCATGGTTCTGGTTTTCCAACAAACATGGTACAATCCGAAATTCAGGAAGGTGGCAGAATCACTCTGCCAGAGGTGCTTGACATGTCAGCAGTTCAACTGGGAAAAGAACAGTAGTTGAACTGGGGAAAATTGGAAAATCAGGGGGTCCCTTTGTGAGAGTACAGATTGATTTCATCACCATGCCTCGTTGTGAGGGAAAAAGATATGTCCTTGTCATTGTCTGTCTGTTTTCAAAATGGGTGGAAGCCTACCCTGCCAAACAGAGTGACGCCATTACTGTAGCCAAATTGTTACTAAGGGAATTGATACCTAGGTTCGGGGTTCCAGTCACTATTGAATCAGATAGAGGAAAACATTTTCAGAATGAAGTGATCGATCAGCTCTGTAAAGCATTCGGGATCACAAAAAAGCTGCACTGTGCATACCGTCCAGAGGCTTCTGGAGTAGTAGAGCAAATAAATGGCACTATAAAATCGAGATTAGCAAAGATGTGTAATTCTACTGGCATGAACTGGATAAATGCCTTACCTCTTGTTCTGATGGGACTCAGGAGCATTCCAGACCGAAAAAAAGGCCTGAGCCACCATGAAATCCTGATGGGAAGAGTGATGAGACAAGCATGGGTGCCAGGATACAAACTGTTAAACATTTCTGATGATTTGGTACTTGAGTACTGCAAGCAACTAGGTGACCAAGTGCGTTCTATCTCTCGCCAGATTGGGGAAGACGCCGTTGCCAATCCAACAACTCCAGTTCACAAATTGGTCCCTGGTGACTCGGTCAGAATCAAGAAACATACTCGTTCGAGTTGCCTTGCACCGAGGTGGGGAGAAAAACGCCAAATCATACTGGTGACCACGACAGCGGTGAAGTGTGCAGGCGTTCCCAAGTGGATCCATGCCAGCCATACAAAGAAGGTGACTCCAGACGAGGAAAAGGGCGCTAAAGGTTGTCCAGCTGAGGGGTCTGCAGACGTTGGTCCTGAAGTAGCTGATGACGAACAACCGAGCACCAGCCAAGATGATTGGATACCAATAATCGACCTGACTGGAGACCCAATCAGAACAAGAGAACGAACCTACGAAGATAGAGAGTGGAATAGCAAGGAGGAGACAGGCACAGGCGAAGAGCCTCAGATCATTGAGATTCACGTCAAGTCTGAGGAAGGAGAAGGTCAGATAGGGACAGAACAGGTGATCGATACACCTCCACAAACTCCTGAAAATGAAAAGGGACAGACTAGAACTAGTCCAAAGGTTCGAGCAGAAGAAAATCAAGAGATCGAAGTGCTTGAACAGGATCAGACAGAATTAGAAGAACGTGTTCAGGACACAGAAACAGAGACATTTGATAACCAAACCCAAAATTCTCCTGAACCAGGCCAGCTTAGTAACCAGGCAGAAGAAATAGATACAAGACCTGGGACTAGTCAGACAGGAAGGGAAGAGACAGAAGCAGAAGTGCCACAAGTAAATGAAAACAAAAGAACATTAGAAGAAAGCCAAATAACAGTGCCAGCTAAAAGACTCAAGAAAAAGAAAAATATTGTTGTGTATTCCCCTCTGAGGCGCATAGCCGGAGGTTCTCTGTGTTCTCTGCACTCTGTTTCATCTTTTACACGGATTGAAATAATAATCGTGTAGATATTTTTAAACAAATTGTATTATATTTTAAATTGTGCAATTTTAGTTACTTCACCCACCTCGAGGCGAGATTACTTCGCCGAGGTTCACCGCGCCGATATTGCTAGGCGCCGCGAAACCCTCATCCTAACTTCAGGGGCCATCTTGGATAGGGAAGGCGGGCCGTAGAGCTCGGCGCCCCTCCCGCCCTCCCAGGATATTTAAGGGTGAGACTCCTCTCCCTTGGTGATTGTGTTGTGTATTCCCCTCTGAGGCGCATAGCCGGAGGTTCTCTGTGTTCTCTGCACTCTGTTTCATCTTTTACACGGATTGAAATGATAATCGTGTAGATATTTTTAAACAAATTGTATTATATTTTAAATTGTGCAATTTTAGTTACTTCACCCACCTCGAGGCGAGATTACTTCGCCGAGGTTCACCGCGCCGATATTGCTAGGCGCCGGGAAACCCTCATCCTAACTTCAGGGGCCATCTTGGATAGGGAAGGCGGGCCGGAGAGCTCGGCGCCCCTCCCACCCTCCTCTTCCCCAATACCATGCATATAAACAAGGGACCTACCCGACCGCGCAGCGGGCGGGCGCAGCGGGAGCGCCGACGGCGCGCCGGAGGCGCGCCAAAGGCAAGCCCGTCTGCGCCCGTCCGCGCCTGTCCCGGGCCCAGGGCCACCCCCCCTGGTTCGCACCCTCTGGCTCCTCGCATCCACTATTCAGCCGCCCAGCTCCAGTGTCTACGACCCTCGACTAGTAATGCATGTCTCAATTCCCACCCGATTTCTCTGCTTACTAACCCAGACACATACTGTCCCGGCTGTCACACTAGGATCCCTCTATATCATAAACCCCCGGATGGTAAACCTTACACTATGAAAACCCACACCATAGCCCTCACGAATGTCCGCTCGCTTGGTAAGCACAGTCAAGACATTCATGAGTTGATCCATGATCACAAAATAGATCTTCTATTCATGACAGAAACGTGGATGGGCCAAGCGTCCGATCCGGACTTGGTCATAGCTGTCCCCGTGGGGTATACCATCCATAGACTAGATAGGCAAATCAAAAAAAAGGGAGGAGGCATCGCCATTATCGCCCGTGATATTTACACTGTAAGGTTCACCATCATCCCACAGACCTCTTGTGAAGCCATTGAATTTGCAATTAAACTGTCTCCATCTTACACTTTTAAAGGGGTTCTCCTCTACCGCCCCCCAGGGCCCAGAAACTACTTCATTGGTGCCTTCAGGTCGTTTTTGGAAGTATCTGCATTGGACAATCCTTTCACCATTCTAGGTGATTTTAATTTTCATTTTGACGTCCTTGATAACCCTGATACAGCTACGCTTTTAGCCGACTTGTCCACTTTTGGCCTTGCCCCCTTGGTTCATTTCCCTACGCATGAAGGAGGTCACACCTTAGATGGCATTTTCACCAATGCCACGGGCTTTCAAGTCACACACATACTCCCTCTAACATGGTCTGACCACCATCTCATTTTGTCATCGTTACAAATACATGATCCTCTGATCAACAAATCCTACTGTAACCCCCGTCAACCATACCTGGCGTGGGATGACATAGATGAACGTAGGCTAAAAAATCTGCTCATAGATACCACCCCCTCGTTATCTACTGACCCCAATACGGCTACGTTCCAATTTTACAACTGGGTCAGTTCAGCAGCTAAAGATCTGGTCCAAATCAAGCAACGGTCACGCAATAGATCAACCCCCTCGGCCCCATGGTATACTGATGAACTACGCACACAAAAACAACAGTGTCGAAACAGAGAAAGACACTGGCGAAAAGATTACACTCAGGAATCTAAATCTCTGTACAAAGATTCTGTAGCCATATATAAAAATCTCATCACAGACGCTAAGAAAAAGTACTATTGTCATAAAATCGAAACCGCACAAAATTCTAATAAATGCTTATATGAGACGACCAAACAGTCAGCAGGCTCCTCTGTTGACCTTACTCCCCCCCCGTCCCAAGCACTCTGCGATGCTCTGTCCAAATTTTTCTTTAGCAAAGTTGATGACATTTATCGAATCTTTGCCAATATCGCTACCCAATCCCATGGGGCCTCTATTGATCTCGATGGACCAGTTTTCCACCAGTTCGAAGAGGTGACCTGCTCTTTGGTGTCAAACATCATATCTTCCATTAAATCAGGGTCGGCCCGAGACCCTTGTCCTCTGAAGGTTCTGCGGCCTATGATGGATGTAGTTCTTCCATCCATAACTGAGATCTGTAACTCTATGTTTTCCACAGGTTCCTATCCGGATACCTTAAAGAAAACACTTATAAAACCACTCCTCAAGAAGCCCACCCTTGATAAAGAAGAACTTAAAAGTTACCGACCCATCGCTAGCCTGCCACTTTTAGCAAAAATCGTGGAAAAAATTATGAATGCCCAACTCTCCCTCTTTATCGAGGAGAACAAAAGGCTGGACGATTCGCAATTTGGCTTCCGCCGATACCACGGAACTGAGACCGCCCTTGTCAAAGCGGCAGATGACATTAGATCCATCCGGGACGCCGGAGGATCAGCCATCCTGATCCTACTGGACCTATCGGCGGCTTTCGACACGGTCGACCATACCACCTTGGTCGGCCGTGTCGAGAGTATAGGGATCCGAGGTAACGCCAAAAATCTCATTACCTCCTTCCTGGCTAATAGGACCCAGGTTGTCACCGTGGGACCTTTTGAATCCTCCCCCTTGTCAATACCTTGTGGAGTTCCCCAGGGCTCATCCCTCAGTCCGACACTCTTTAACATTTATGTGTCGGACCTAGCCAAAGTCATCAGGGCATATGGGATGAGCCTAACGTCCTACGCAGACGACACCCAACTGGTCCTAGCAGTCAAGAATGATGGGCCACAAAAAGCCAACATGCTCAATCAGGGCATGCAGGCAATTGGTAGTTGGATGGCCCACAATTGCCTGAAATTAAACTCAGAGAAATCAGAAGTCATAATTTTCGGCAATCTCTCCCCGGACTGGTCCTCTTTATGGTGGCCGTCGTCTATGGGCCAGCCTCCAGACCCGGTCGATAAGGTTAGGAACCTGGGTGTCCTATTCGACAATCGACTGAATTTCTTACCTCATGCCAACCAGATTTCCTCCTCAGCTTTTTACAAACTACGGCTCATTAAGAAAATTCTGCCATTTATACCTGAACATCTCGCTAAAACATTGGTGAGCTCCCTGGTTCTCTCCACCCTGGATTATTGTAACGCTTTGTTTCTAGGTGCCCAGGAGAGAGTGCTAGCCAAGATGCAGGTTATTCAGAACGCAGCCGCCAGGCTCCTAGGGCGTATCCCTAAGCACCAACCGGTCTCACCAATTATCAGACAACTTCACTGGCTCCCGGTGAAAAAGAGGATTAGGTTCAAAGCACTGTGTCTGATCTATAAGGCCTTACATAATACCGGACCAGTCTTCTTTACTCAAAACCTAACCCCCTACTGTCCTTCTAGAACACTGCGCTCTTCCAACTCCTCTGACCTGGTGGTCCCCCGAACTAAAACTGTCAACTGGGGTGACAGAAGATTCCTGGTGGCGGCACCGAAATTGTGGAATACTCTCCCTCTTTCAATTAAGACCAGTACCTCCCTCTGGTCTTTTCGAAAAAGCCTCAAAACTTGGCTTTTTAATCTTTGATTTCTCATAACCTTGGTATATCAACACCTCCGTGGGTTAAACACAGCAGCTATTTAGCGCCGAGATGCCCCAGGGCCGTCGTTCGCGCTCTACAAATGTTGTTATAAATAAATAAATATAAATAAAATAAACCGGGCTTTATTAAGAAACTGAGACTGAGAATAAAAACAGTAGAAGAAAAACTTGCAGAAAGAAGGAAAAGCCCACGAATTACAGGGCAAGCTGGAGACAGCTCCAAAAGAAGGAGTGATCGAATAAAAAGGCTGAACGAAAAATACCAGGATCCTGAGTGGACATATCTAATCTTGGAAGAGTTTGAGGATCTTGATATAACTGACGAAAGTGACGAAGAACAGATTGCTGATCTGTCTGCCGAAGAAGACGAACTCACTTGAAGTTACTCAATGTAAGATACCTGTGTAAAGTTACAAAGAGGGGTTGAGAAATTTCTTCTGAGCAAAATGTCTGATTCAAGAGTGAATGGAAGGCCTAAACGCAATTGTTGAAAAACATGTTGCAAAGTATGCATATGTAGTATAGCTATAGTAATAATAATATGGATAGGACTAACAGTTTTCATTCCTTTTATGGTAAGCAAAAATACTGATATTACTTCTACACCGACTGTGACCACTGACACTGAAGAACTGACCACACGAAGTGTAGAAAGACGTGAAAATGCACTTAGACAGAAAAAACGAGACTTAGAAGCATCAGATGAGGAAGGACTACATTACCACGGAGTTAAGAACCAGACTAATTTAAACGTTTTCGCAAACTTGTTAGTGCATTACGTAGAAACTATGGAAATAGAAGACTGCTATGTTTGCATGAAGCTACCTACTTCTGTAGCTGAAGGCGTGACTTATCACCTACCTTTGACTTATGGAATTTCCTGTAGTATTTTAGCAAGCTTATTTTACAAAAGAGGACCGTTACAGTACTACTACTCTAACGCAGACGTAATATTTTCTGAACTTCCTATACGTGGAAATATAAATCCTGTACATACTAAAAGTGACGTTACACGTTATATGGGAGAATACTTCCTGACTATAGGTATCATAGACTTAAATGAAGCACACAGAGACAACTTGACCTGTTCATTACATGAACAAGAGAAAATATTTTTAAACATGGCAGAGAAAAGAAGAGAGTTTCCAAAGAAAGGCTAATGACAAGAGACAGAAAACTCCTAAATGGGCTGAGAACATGGAGAGCACCTCAAGTGGTGGGGCTGGTCCTGCTTTGTTGCTGGATTTCGAAGGAAAAGGGAAACTCTGTCTGCACTGCGGAAGGACTAGTTATTATAATAACATTTTCATTGGTTCCAGTCAATGTGAACACAATTATAAGGTAATTGGAGGTTGGGGTTTCAAAAATGGGTCAGAACCTGTGTTTCCTGGAATTTATTATATATGTGGGAACAAGGCTTATTTCAAATTGCCGGATCACTGGTATGGAAGCTGCTACTTTGGCATTGTCTTCCCGAAAATATACCATGTGAATAAAATTGCTGGAAGCAATGAAAACACTAATGGCTTAGTGCGTAGTAAAAGAGAAAGCGTAGGTGAAATAATGGGTAGTATATTTAGTGCACTGATACCTGGAGTGGGAGTGGTTCTGAACACACAGAATTTGCAAATTATCCACAATAGTGGATGTACTGTCTACTGACACAGCTCATGGATTTCTATTGGTCAATACCGAAATGGTTGCGATCAGATCAATGGTTTTGCAGAACAGACTTGCGCTTGATACCTTATTAGCAAAAGAGGGCGGAGTCTGCCGGATGCTGAAGGCGCAACATTGTTGCACTTACATACCGGACAAAAGTGTACAGATCAAAAGATATGTGAAAAACATTACTAATTTGGAAAAGGAACTCAAACCACTGGAGGTTGATAGTGCCTGGAAGAGACTCGATGGTCTCTCCAATGTAGGTCATTGGTTTGCTAATTTAGGTAAAAGTTTATTGTTTAAAGTACTGATGCCAATTGGAGTGATAGGTTTCCTCCTTTTCCTCATATTTGTCTGCTGCAAATGTCGCAAACACACAAAGAAATACACTATGAAAAGAAGAGGTGTGAAACGGAGTGTGGATGAACTTGAATAATCAGATTTACAAAAAGGTGAAAAATTCTCACCCTGATAAGGAAGTGAAAGAGAAAATGAATCGCCTGTTGGAAGAGATTGAAATGTACAAAGTATGAGAGAAGTTGGCATCTGGTTCCATTTTGTTTGTGATGATAGTAAATATCATCAAAGAGGGGATTGATAGAGCAAGAATTTGCATATTACGCGACTTGCTCGAGTCATGAACCTCGAATCCGTTATAACCAGGTAACCCAAATTGTTCGCTTTACTAATTTCATCTATTTTGGGATATGCGTGTATCTTAGAGACGCTTGCCTATGTGTTTTACTAAACCCATTAACTCTTGTCCGTAAACATGGCCGCTGCTTTTAAATTCGCTTCTGCGCATGCGTTAGTCATACTCACGTGACGTGACATAGTTAGATTCTTGGAGGGAAAAGGGTGCGCATGCGTAATGCAGCTAAGATGGCTACTCATCGTATTAACGTGGTGAAGCTCGTGCAGATGCTCTCGTGTTACTGTGTATTGCACTAATCTATATTTGCATAGTATATTTTTATAAGGTGAAATATAAAGTACCCACATATAAGATGTAGTACATTCATTTATTTCTATGTTTTAATTTGTTTTCGCTTACTTTTCATGTACCGCGATAACTGGGGGGTCTAAATGAGACGAGAACCATTTTGAAGGTCCCTTCTGCGCAGAATCGTGCAGCCAGGGAGAGATGTAGCCTTGAGCAGTGGAACTCAGCCAGCTGGCAGCCACAGTCAAGATGCTCCTGCGAAAGCCACCTCTGACCCAGGAGGATGGAGTAGAAGTTGTTCTCTAATTGTAACATTTGTATTGTTTTATTGTATTCTGTGCTACTTTTCCGTGGGAACCCCAAACTTGCTAGGCGGATCCCTAGAATGTAAATTTAGGCTTACCGTAGTCTGTTCTGATTGGTGTGTTAACCTATCCTACTTTAGGACCAATCGAAATTGGGGATTCTGACACTTTGCAACATTGAGGGGTGGTACACTGACCCAAAAACAGTATAACTAGCCTGAGTTCAGCTAGAGAAATGGTCCGACTTGTCCGAATAGCTGACCTGTCACTGACCCATCGCACTCAATAGGTGACTTGATACAGAGGTGCTGCGGAGCACTCTGTCCGAATTGGACCATAGACTTTAAAGGTTTTACTAAACCTTAAGTGCTGGCGGAGCAGTTTGCTGGGGAGTTCGCTAACCCAATCGGGGTTCTGACTGATATCTGCAGAGAGGGTGGAGCGCAGGCGTTGCTTCCAAACTGCGGGTGCTGGTCGTGTCCTGGTGGTCCTGTCCTGATCCTAATCGGGGTATCCTGTCCTGTCCTGGGGTGCCCATTCTGCACCTGCTGTCCCATTGAGGGTTATCCTTCCTTGAGGGTTTTCCTGTCCTTGACTGACCCGTGGCCAGGGTTGGTTTTCACACCAGTCTAGGTAATTATAAGAGCGAAACTCTAAACTGCACCTTTCTATTTTTCTGTCTTTGCTTCAATAAAGACGTACCTTTTGCATACGTTAACTTTCCATGCTTTTCGCAATCTACTATATGAAGACTCAAAGCATATATTTTCCATAGCATGTTCCTATGTTTCCCTACCTTTTAGAGTACAAATCTCTCCATACTGTTTATGAATTAAATGTGTTTTACAATTTTTCTCCTAAATCCTGAATTGAAGTAATAATGCTAGAACTATAGCGTGATTCACTTTTCAACCCCTCCATAGGTTGTATAGGGTTTCCTAGATACTCACTCATGAAGTACATCCAAAATAGTGTAATCTTATATGTGCATAGTTTTGCCCATTTATAGATGCCCAATCTTTCATTTTTTTAAATCTACTTAGTATGTTCTCTGTCTACCTATTATTTTTTTAAAGACTAAATGATTGCCCTTACCTTGTTTCTTTATGGTTATATGCTTTTCGTTATCCTGATTATTGACTGCCTTTTAACTGTAAGCCTAATGCTCTCAGAAAACGAATTCTAGATAAAATTCTTAAAACTTCTCAGTTGTCCGTGGTCATTTCAATGAATACAAAGTAAGAGATTAAAGTTAGTATTTGTTGTATTTTTGCCTGCCTTTCTTCACAGCTAGCTCCCTGATCTATCAGGGTCATAGGTACCCGTAACGGTGGATGGTAAGTCGGGTACACTGGAACCAATAGGAAGGAATCAGGGTTACTGATGGTAAAATCGTGAGGTCATCTGATTAATGTATATGTTGAATTGAAATTTATGGGCCCGGAGAAATATATAGTGAAATTGTTGGTCGGGTGACCCACGATCTCTATCACTATTATGTACAGTCTGGATGTATGTAATAATGCTGATTGCTCACTGCCACTATGCGTCATGTAGTATTGTGTATCTTCTCTGCTATCACCGACATGCGATACGACTGATACAATTATCTGTAACCCACAAACTAAAAGTACTGTGCTGATTGTCTTGTTGAATGTAAATGTTTAATGTTTTGTATTGCAAATGCCAATAAAAACAAACCCAAAAAAATAATAATAAACGCTCGTTAGACAAACTGGAGATTTTTGACTTGTAAAACACAGAAAATCCTGATATTTTATTCCTTAGTGAAGCTTGGCCAACAGAAAAGCCCACTCCTGATATTTTAGCAGCCTTCCCACATAGGTACTATATCCTCCAAACGATTAGGCATTTAGGCAATATGGCCGTGATGTGGCAACTATTATTCTCAAAAAAGTTGATTCAACCTCATCACTGGCACAGCATCCCAGAAACGGACCTTCTAGCTATCAAAGTGGAACATGCAAAACAGTCTTTGGTCTTAATCTTAGCATACTGCCCTCTTAAGAAAGTGCCCAGGAAGTCTTCGAGGTAATTTCTCCCTTTTTAAATTGATCATGTTAAGTGTCTCATTTTAGGGGACTTTAATTATTGAGTAACCAAGGAGAACAGTTGCTCAAAATCTAGAGACTTTATGGAGCTGTTATCTAGTTGTAATCTTGTTCAACATTTATCCTCTCCTACACATTTTAAAGGACATATTCTTGGCCAAGTTTGGACAACAAATTTTTCACTCTAGTTTGTGTTTTTTATTGTACCCAGTCTGTTAATTTTCTACTATATTTGTCGTGACTGGCCTAAAACAACAAGTTATAAAATCTAGTAACAATATCCATGTTTGTATTTGGTCAAGCATAGACACTAATGAATTTCCTGCAACTCTTAGGGCACTGTATCAAGCTTCTGTCAAGATGCTCAGCGAATGGAGAGAAAAGTCTCCTCTTGTCTACTAAACGTGAGTAATCAACCCCTTTATGTAAAGATAAAAACACAAAATGCACAATCTCTTCTCTACGGTTTACCGAGAAATTGAAGTTTACAAAATGTACACCACCAGTTGGAAAGGAAATCGGGTAGAAACAATGCCTCTGTTAATGACATTCTTTCTAAAAGGGGTTTAAAGGACTATAAAGCCTTATTTTTTTTAAGACCACTTCCTTTACAAACAAGACAATGCACTCTGCCAACAAATCCAATAATATTTTTTTAATTGTATCCAAATTATCCAGCACACAGACTATCCGTCAATAGCCCCTACTCAGAAATTATGTAATATGTTAAATACATACTTTACTGAAAAAATGTAAACCATTTAAGACCGCATTGCACCGGACTTCAAGGAGCCTCAGATCTCCTTTTCTGACATAAATCTTACTGTACTCTCAGATTTCCCTATTCTTCCCCTAAGGTAAGCTCAAGGTACCCCTGTGGGCAGGGTGCATTGTTTGTGAAAGGTAGGACATGCCCGGATGTGTGTGGCAGGTCCTGATCCTGACATACTGCCAATTTCGTGTTTCACTATTGCAAGGCTATCTGTTCCCATAGGACAGAGTTCGTCTATAACATTATATAAACATAACTGACCCTTGGAAAAAGGTAGAAAATAACATTTAGTATGCCTGAACTCAGAATGTTAAAGTGCATCTTTTAGTGAGGGTGATTTTTACATTCCATGTTTGAAAATACCACTTTTAGAAAGTAGGTATTTTCTTGCCTAACTATCCAGTGTGCCTCTGCTAGGTTTGTGTATTGCATGCCTGGCTTTTGGATGACATGGGCTGGAGAGGGGCTGTGGCTCCAGAGGTCTGATGAGTTAGGGCTGCATTTAGAGTAGGGGGGAGATTTCCTTGCCACCTGAATGGGCCTGCTCTGCCTTCAAAAATGCTGTCTCCACCTCCTGCCAGGAAGCTGCAGCTGCACCAGTGAGGACAGAACAGGTTTGGACCAGGTACAGACACTCTCTGCCTTCAGAGAACAAAGGATTTTGGTGTATAAAAAGAGGGGCCCAGACCCCAGACTTTTAGATCACTTCTGGAAATCAAGAGAAACCTTTGCCAAGGAGAGGAGGGGGAGAAGCTGAGGAGGAATATTGCCCCTGTGCTGTTTGCTGTCTGGGGTTGGCCTGCAGTTGCTGCTTGCTGCCAAAGACAGGAGAAAAGGACTTTGCCATTTGCTTTGTCATCTTGAGGAAGATCTCCAAGGGCTTGAAACTGAACTTGCCTCCTGTTCTGCAGTCTCAGAGACACAAAGACTTCATCCCTCTGTCTCTGCATCTGGAACTGCTGTTTCAGCTGCTACAGAAGGAAATTGCAACACCAACGCCGGCGAGCGACGCCGTAACGTGCACCGAAGCAGTGGGCACTGTTTGGAAGACCACGACGCACTGCCTTGACCTGCACCGTAGGCCCGATGCCTGCTGATGCCGCGCCTCACCGACTCCGAAGCCGTTATAGAGGCTGTTGCCTGCACCGGAGCAGGACACAGCTCGTGACGTCCATGACGCACACTCCAGACTTCGACACCGGTGCTTCATCAACGTGGAGCCGATCCTTGACGTGGATGACTCCCGAATCCATAGATATCGCACCGTTGTAAGGAACCCAAGCCTCGCCACCATCCGTGACGTCACCTCCCCGACGTCTCACCTCTGCGCTGCAGTAAGGAACAGAGGCATTGCCTCCCTATGGGTCATAAGAAGCCGACGCCGCAGGCGCCAACAGAGCATCACCTCCCCGGCGCCGTGACCTGCCTTTGCTTTCATCAATTCCAAGGTACTGTTCTTTGTGGTTCTGCTCGACTCCGGGCCTGACGCTGCGCACCTCCCGGTCGGCACCGTTCTTTGGGTATTTTCATCTGTCACAACGTCATAATAACTCCAGGTGGAGTTATTTGTTGCTAGAACCTTTATTTGAGTGAATAATCTATTTTTCGTGTCAAAGTTCTTTTTATTGAGCGTCATAAGTCAAAAATAGGACAACATGAATACATTAGGGCGTGTAGGGCCCGGGGTAAAAAAAATATTCACTTATCGAGAGCCTAGCGTCATACGTCTCAGAGTCCATACAACCCTCTGTTGAAAATATAGAGGACGCCATTTTCCGAACAGGCCTTGAGGGTAGTCCCTCCGTCACCAACATCAATTCAACAAACAACCCAAGAATAAAAACTCCCCCTCCATGTCCTCCCCCCTCCCTGGTGGTGGTGATGGCACAAATGAAGTAGTAGATAGCAACAGTGCTGCTATAAGGCAGAGTGGCAGACCTGGGGCTCTGACCTCTCAAGAGATGAGGTTTGCGTCAACAAAGTTCCAATTCGGGATGGGCTAGATCTGGAATAGGTGCATGGCCCTTATGGAGGACGGACAAACTGCAGAAGACAAACCTAGATAGATAGGTTACAAGTGGGCCCCGTTTACGTTCAAAGGTCTTGTAACTGTCTCGGAAGATATATGCAAGACGTTCCATAGAGAGGAGTCCCCAAAGGCGGGCATCCCACAGCGACGTAGCTGGTGTGTCTTTTTTTACCAAGCTGCCGCTATCGTACGTTTCGCAGCTCCTAAACATGTCCACATGATTGCCTTGTCAGCTTTGGTTTGATGTTCTATCTCCGGATCTCTAATACCCAAATGGAGCCCCCTCAATGGTGGTCAGAATCGGGTATCCCAGTATATCCTTAAAATGAGAAAGATTCTCCTCCCAAAAAGGCCGATTAGCTGGGCAATCCCACCAAATGTGGCGGAAATCCCTCCGCAGGCTTAGTAGGATAGAGGTACCAATTAAGCAAAGTCTTATAGTGTGCTTCTCTCAGCGCCACAGCATTGTGTCTAGTGAGGTCACCCCATAAATGTTTCCATTCCTCCTCAGTGATATCGCGCCTTAGAACCTGCTTCCAGAAGGACATGTAGCGAGCCCTGGGTGCGTGTAGTGTAGTCAATAACATGGTGCCTTAAACCAGCCTTGTGAACCGCCATCTTCCCCATGACCGTTAATTCCCCAGTCACGGCCTCTCTAGTGTGTAGTAGTTTGCCCCAGTGTTTAAGCTGGAGGTAGTGGTAGTGATCGCTATGGGGGATTAAAAACTCTTTTGCAATTTTTGAATGTCAGGATGTCATTATTATGGAATAAGTCAGATCTTTAGGCATCCCCACTCCCTCCAGCAGTCAAAGGGCCCTTCATGGAGTGCCGGTGGGAACGCCGGATGAAAGTCAATCGGGGTATACGGGGAGGGAAATGAGGTCCACCCCTCCCTCCTTGTAACCTGATCCAAGATCGTCAGAGAAGTGAGTGCTTATGTAAGTGTTCTTAGGCAGGTCTTTCTTTGGCCTCCACAGGACATCTCAAATGGAGCGCCCCACAATCGACCGGTCCATATGTAGCCAGTGCTTGTCGGACTCTCGTGCAGACCATTAAGCCACCACTCCTAGCTGTGGTGCTTGATAGTTAAGTGTGAAGTCCGGTAGAGCCACCCCACCTTCGCTCTCCGTTCGCCGTAGTACCTGAAAAGGGAGACAGGCCCTCCCACCTTGCCAGATGAATTTAGTGACTAGGGAGCGCAAGGGGGGGCAGTAGATCTGTCAAGTTCAATAGGTAAAGCTTGAAATAAATATAGAAGTTTTGGGAGGACCGTCATCTTAACAGCGTTGATTCGCCCAAGCCAGGAGATGTAAAGTGGCGTCCATCTCTTAAAATCTTGTTGCAACTTGGTCACCAGAAGGGGAAGTTGGCACTGTATAGATCTCCAAGTCTGGGGGTAAGGTGAACCCCCTAGTAAAGAAGAGTGTTTAGCCCATTGCAGGTATGTCTGCCCTCTCAAACTTGTCGCCTTAAGGGCGGGGAGCATGAGATTCAGTATAGAGGATTTGGATAGATTCACCTTAAATCCGGCCACTTGTTCAAAGTGGTTCAGCTCCTCCTGCGACGCCTTGAGTGAGGAGGCTGCTCTGTGCCACTAAAGTGTATTCCCCGAATCTCCTCGTTGGTCCGATATGTTACCGCAAGGGGTTTGATGCGGAGGGCAAAAAAGAGGGGAGAGCGGGCATCCCTGCTGCACGAAGAGTAGCAAAGCGCTTCCATTGACCATCACGCATGAGCAAGGGGGGTGGTAGTTGGCTTTGACGATGTTGAGAAATACATCACCGAAGCCAAATTTCCTCATGGCGAGGAAGAGGAATGACCAGTCTACCCTGTCGAAGGCCTTTTCCGCATCAAGACCCACCAAGATTGCCACAAATTTAAATTTAGACGCCTTCAATAAGATGTATGGTGTGGCGGATAGTATCACAGGTTTGCCTTCCCTTTATAAAGTCTGATTGGTCCGGGTGGAATAGGTCGGGCATCAAATCCTCCAGCCTTGCGGCTAAGATCGCGGAATAGAGCTAGAGTCAAGATTGATAAGTGCTATGGGCCTATAGGAGGCACAAAATTCGGGGTCCTTCCCTGGTTTGAGAATAACAGATATAACTCGATAGAGACTCGCGCCTCTGCTGCTAACACCTGAAATAGCTCAGTGAGGTGGGGAATGATTTCGGCCGCAGTGAGGCAGTCAGGTCCAGGGGCTTTATGAAGTTTGAGTCTCAAGAAGGCTTGCCTCACCACTTCTGAGGAGATGGGAGCATCGAAGGAGCCTGCAACCATGGGAGAGATTGGGGGGAGAGGGGGAGTTAGTCATCGAATCCAGATATTGCTGTTGTAGGTGCCCATCTGGAGATGTACCGCGATAGAATGTCCCAAGTCGTTGAAGAGGTTGGCCTTGGTGTGGATTAGCTGACCCCTCTGGTCCCGTATACCCCCAATAAATTCACGCTCACGTTTCACACGAAGTTGATGTGCTAAGGGTGGACCCACCTTATCGCCTTGCGAATAAGTTGACTGGCGTAACTTCAGTAATGGGTACTCAGCTCTATTATTGTAAATGGCGAGCAATTTGCCTGGTAGCGCAGTAAGTTGCAGCTGCAAAACAAGCTTGGGTGTGTCTTTATGTGCGGTTTCAACTGTTTCTAACTACTCCTCAAGGGCCACGCCTTCCTTTGCCCGCTGTTTATTTAGGACCGAGTTAGCTGTTTATTTAGGACCGAGTTAAGTTGAATGCATTTACCTCGCAGCACCGCCTTAAAGGCGTCCCAATTGTTCTGTGGGGATGTAGCCTGCAGGCTATTAAGAGTAAAGTAATCCGCGATAGATGCCCTCAATTCCTTGCACAGAGTTTTGTCACGTGTGATCGCAGCTGCGACATACCACCGCAGTGAGTTAGATTTGGGCCCGCCCCAGGACAAATTGATAGTGATTAAGCTGTGATCGGAGGCTGATATCGGCAGATTCTGCGCTGCCCCACCAATGTCGGGCTAATGAAAATATAGTATATCCTAGAGTACGTCTGATGGACGTGGGAGTAGTATGTGTAGTCTCTGGTAGTGGAATTCATCGTTCTCCAAGCATCGTAGAGGTCTAGAGTGTGCATTTTCTGTTTGACCTCTTTGGAGAAGCTGTTGGTGGTTGCCCTGGTGGCTTGTGAGCTGTCCAGTGTTTCGTGCCATGTCAGGTTGAAGTCACCTAGCAACACCACCGGCAAATCCGCTTATCAAGTCTAAAGCGATATATAAGAATGTTGACTGGCCCGAGTTGGGTGCTTAGAGAGAAACAAATGTGCATGAAGTGCCCCTCCGCCTCCCCCTGACCATTATGATTCTCCCATCCCTGTCTGTCTTGGTGGCTTCAGGTTGGAACTTAGTAGTGCAGTGCCACTCCTTTTTTATTTTATTTATTTTTTATTAGAGCAGTGCCACTCCATTGAGTTTGGTACCTACGGATGATGTGTAAATTAAAGGATATAATTTGTGCCTTAGCCTATTGACCTCAGATTTCTTGAGGAGTCTCTTGGAGGGCACCCACCTCGAACCTGTGGTCTGCAAGGTATTTCCATATTCTCTGCCGTTTGGGGTGGGGGGAGGGGGAGAGTTCAGCCCCTTAACATTCCAGGATGCGATCGAAACCATCAGGCAGACCTACCTCCCTCATTCCCCATGTGAATCACCTCGTCTGAACATGCAGTTTTGCTGCCTATCGAATTAGAGAAACATTGGTGGTCAGTGGTGAGGATCAGGACTTGCATTTGTGATCCACATACAATAACTAGTGATGCTACTAGTGAGTGTAGGCCTAGGCGCCACCACATATGGTTTGATTTTGTTCTATTGTTGATTGTAAATGTTAGTTATGTCTACAACAGGTAGGCCAACGTCCAATGCTTCAGAGGATCTCATCTTTGAGGAAGAGAGGTTCGAAACCTACACTGCCAAACAGCTTAAGTCTTTTTGCAAGCGATTCACAATCCCTGTTGCGGGTCTCTAGGAAGGAGTATCAGAAGGCGCTTAAGGCCTGGTTAGAAGCGAGAGAGTCCGCTAGGAATGAGGGAGAGAATGCTGGAGGGCAGCAGGATGACGAAGTGGATTTAGTGGGAGGTAAAGCACTTTCCAATCCAGGTACTAGTGTGTCCTCAAAGGGTCTGTCTCCAGAAGCGATGATGGACAGGGAAAGAGATAGGAGGCATAGTTTGGAAATGGCCAAATTAGAAGGTCAGAAGGACCTAGAGAGTACAAAATTGGATATTGAGAATAAAAGGTTGGCATTTAAACTTGAGAAAATAAAACTTGAGCATCAGAGTATTGAGATAGTTGGAGATCAAGGCTAAGAGTTTACAGATATCCCCCTCTGGTGGCAGCATACCTTTAGTACCTACCGAGAGTAAGAGTTTACATACTCAAGGATGTCATCAAGGATTTCCATAAGAGTGAGGATATTGGGCAATGTTTTTTTTGTATTACAGATATTATATGTCCATGTGGGATTCAAATATTTTATCCTGAAGAAGGTGTTGGCTCTTTAAAATACTAGCCCACCGAAACGCGCCGATGCATATTTGAGTGAAAATACGCCAAGTCTGTGAAGCAACAACTCTGCCCACAAAAGTGATACATGTGTTAGAGTCTGATTACTGTTTGACTATTGTATTTTCCTCATTTCAATAGGAACCATTTATTCCTTACTTTTGTTTACCATTTTTGTGTTCTTAATGTGTACAATCGTATATTTGTATGTGTATCACTATTATTATTTAATAATGTACTGATGATAGGGTATATTGTGTTTCTAATATTTACTTGAATAAACTGTACAGTTTTATGAAGTTACTTTTACATTTCCTCCTTGTTCATCTTTGAATTTAATGTTGTGAATGCAAGTATATGTGATATAGAACTCTATCCAAAGGGGAATCCCTTTTCTGACACTTGTCTTTTTTGGTACCCTACCCCTTTGGCTGTTGGGTCCCTCTCTTTTACTAGAGACAACATAATGGATAGCCAAGGTGTCCCACCTGGTCCCTGAGAAGGATTTGGAAAGCGGGGTGTTGGGGACGCTTTGCGATTGCTGGGAAGGATACCCTGTTGGATCAGCCTGAAGAGAGCAGCATGGTGTATGCCCACATGATGACCAGATCTGGTTTGACCCTAGAAATGTATAGGCAGAGGTTTAGAACCTGCAAGAAGTTAGGGGGTACTACTTGGGTTAAATATGTGTCTTTTTTTTGGCAGAGCAATGGATCGCTGGGTAAAGGGTAGCAAAGTGGAAACTTTTGAGCAACTGTATGATTTGTTTGCATGGAAGCATTTATCTAGTAACTTTTCCAGAGCTACGCCAGCACCTTATTGATAGAAAGCTAACTAACCCTAGGAAGCTTGCTGAGGAGGCGGACCACTGGGTGAGCAGCCGGGTTAGCAGGGGTCCTGTGGGAGACTTTGCCAAAGTTGGGCAGGGTCCCCAGCAGAGATGTGTGTGTGTTTGGGGAGGGGGGGGAGGAGGGGGTGGACAGGGGTAAACGGAGGGAGTTCCAGAGAGCGCCCAAAAGTAGTTCCCAAGGGAACCAAGGAGTGGAGTCCCAGCCTTCCCCTGAGACTAAGCCAGTGCCATCGACAGGTAGGCCTGTTCAGAGAGGGGCTCTTACTTGTTAAAAGTGTGGTTAAGTGGCCCACCGGTATTACGATCCCTAGTGTCCCCAGAGGACACTGTCCATAGCACCACCCCGCCAGATTGCTAGTGTAGCCCTGGGAGAGGAGGAGATGGGTGCCCACGGTGGGTGGAATCCCGTAGAATTGACCCTTGTCTCGCTAGGAGACTTTGCGAACGTCCCTAACCCCACGCTGCCTGATAACACTAAGAAGTACAGGCAGTGGGTGACCATCAATGGCCATAGGGTGGAGTCTCTGAGGGACACAGGAGCTAGTGTGACTGCTGTCAGCTCCCGGTTGGTGTCCAAAGAGCAGGTTGTCCACCATGCATTCTGCCCAGTAGTGTCAGCACACAACTCTGAGAACCAGTGTGAGGAGGTTCAAGTTCCCTTTGAGTTGGGGGGGCTGATGGGGGGGGGAAGGGGGAGGGGTGACTCTTCAAGTAGCTGTGAGGCCATCCATGCTGGTACAATGTTTGTTGGACAACGATTAGAGAACTCCCCGTGGGCTACGGTAGAGAGGAAAGCTCACTTGGAAATGTTGGGTCTGCCTGAGAGAGCGTGCGCGACCACTCGGTCCATGGCAGCCAGTAAGGATGTTCAGAAGGACTTGGAGTCTGAAAGTATGGCCCAGGCCCCTGCCTTAAAGAGAAGGGGTAGGGGGTGCGGGAAACCGGCCCCCATAGTTCTCACGGTTCAGGACGGAGCAGACCTCGAGGGAGATGCCCTGGAGCCTACAGGGGAACAAGTAGCCAAACTCGGGGACCTAACCCATTGGCAGCAGGAAGGAGGGCCAACTAGGGAGGAATTTTGTGAACAGCAGAGAACGTGCCCTTCTCTTGTGGGGCTGCCGCGACAGGCTGCAGCCCAGGCAGCAGATGATCAGTCAGGGTCACATCTGATCTATTGAGAGAATGACCTCCTTGACAGCGAGCCTAAGGTTACTGAGTCTGGGTCAGCCCGTGTGCTGGTGGTACCCTAGTGCTTCAGAGCCTTCCTACTGGGGTTGTCTCAAGATGTGCCAGTGGGCGGCTCTGGGGGAGACAAAGACCTTTGAGAGGCTGGTCACCCACTTTCATTGACCCCAGATGTGCAGGATCTCACATGCTCACTGCAGGACATGTAAAACTTGCCAGGCAAGTGGGAAGAGTGGGGGGGGGGGGATCAAGGCCCCACTCCAGCCCTTTCCAGTAGTCAGTACCCCATTCGAGCGAGTGGGCATTGACATTGTGGGGCCCCTGGACCCCAAAACAGCCATGGGCAACAGGTTCATCCTGGTCTTGGTCGACCATACCACTCTGTACCCTGAAGCCATCCCGCTCAGGACAGTGACATCTCCCGTGGTAGGACGGGCACTGATGGGGATCTTCTCCCATGTGGGGTTCCCCCGAGGGGTGGTGTCCGACAGGGGGACCAACTTAATTTCCCAATACATGAAGTCTCTGTGGGAGTACTTTGAAACTTTCATCCATCTTGCTGAAGAAACTACTCAAGGGCCTGATTTGATCTTGCCTCCTGCTGAAGTCTCAGGGGGATGTATGACGTTAAAACGCATACTTTTACAACGCATACCGTTACAACGGGACTTTTACAACGCAAATACTATTACAACGCATGTATTTACAACGCATTTTTTTACAACGCAGGTACCTTTACAACGCATACCATTACAACGTAAGTATTGGTAAGTATATATAATTTTTTTAATTGTATATTATTTAAAATTAATATAATTTAATGTAATTGTATTTAATTTAATTTCATTTAATTAATTTAATTTAAATTTAATTTTATTTTATTTTTACCCTGTACCCCTTTACCCAAAAACCCAAAACTGACCCTGAACCCTAAAAATACCCTTTTACCCAAAAACCCAAAACTGACCCTGAACCCTAAAAATACCCTTTTACCCAAAAACCCAAAACTGACCCTGAACCCAAAAAATACCCCTTTACCCAAAAACTGAAAACTGACCCTAAACCCTAAAAATACCCCTTTACCCAAAAACTGAAAACTGACCCTGAACCCTAAAAATACCCTTTACCCAAAAACTGAAAACTGACCCTGAACCCTAAAAATACCCCTTTACCCAAAAACTGAAAACTGACCCTAAACCCTAAAAATACCCCTTTACCCAAAAACTGAAAACTGACCCTGAACCCTAAAAATACCCCTTTACCCAAAAACTGAAAACTGACCCTAAACCCTAAAAATACCCCTTTACCCAAAAACTGAAAACTGACCCTGAACCCTAAAAATACCCCTTTACCCAAAAACTGAAAACTGACCCTAAACCCTAAAAATACCCCTTTACCCAAAAACTGAAAACTGACCCTGAACCCTAAAAATACCCCTTTACCCAAAAACCCAAAACTGACCCTGAACCCTAAAAATACCCCTTTACCCAAAAACCCAAACATGAATCTGAACCCTAAAAATACCCCTTTAACCAAAAACCCAAAACTGACCCTGAACCCTAAAAATACCCCTTTAAAAAAAACCTAACATATAACATTTTAAATATAATTATATACTTACCAATACTTACGTTGTAATGGTATGCGTTGTAAAAGTACCTGCGTTGTAAAAACATGCGTTGTAAATAAATGCGTTGTAATAGTATTTGCGTTGTAAAAGTTCCGTTGTAATGGTAGTGCGTTGTAAAAAATGCGTTGTAATGGGTGTATACCGTCTCAGGGACATTAGACTTCACACATCAGCCGCCTAGATTCCTATTTGAGGGGGATTCAACTCACAGGTGAGGCCTCTGTTGAGAATTCCGGGGCCGCTGGTTCTACTGCAGGGAATGCGGGCTGAAAGCCATCGTTATCGCTAATGTGGGCCGGCGCAGCAGAGGAGCTGTGCCGCTGAGTGCCAGCATTTCCGTACTACGAAAATCATTGCTATCGCTAGTGTGGGCTGCTGCAGCTGAGGAGCTGTGCCGCTGAGTGCCCGCATTTGCCGTCCTACGAGAATCATCGCTATCCCTATTGTGGGCCGCTGCAGCTGAGGAGCTTTGCCGCTGAGTGCCTTCACTAGTCACCACTTTGAGGATCTTTTTATCACCTGCATGTGCGTCTGTGTGTCTGCCTTTAAGCCCCGTCGGCAACTTCCGCTACAGCTGGGAGCTGTGGCTGCTGCGAGTCCGCCTGTCATCACTGCGCCTTCCTTGTGAGGCTGCGTGCCGTGCCCCCTTTAAACCTCAGGTACATTGTGCATCACCGGGTTGTGTGGACCCCAGCCTCGAACTAAGTTCGTTCCACGCCCTGAGTGCCTTTATTGCTTTTGAAGTCAATCTGTAATGATGTGCATTATGGCTCCTTGGGCGTTTTTTAGCCTCGTGTTCAGTCTACTTGGTGTTAGTTTGTAGCGTCTTCACTGCGTTGGTGTGTATGGTCATAAATGCTTCACACACTGCCTCTGAGATAGACCTGTCTGCTAGTGCTATGTTACCACAGGGTTGAGCAGGGGTTATCAAAGGGTGTAGCCCCCTTACTCTGACTTAGGAAGAAGGATCCCTATTTGGACCTCGGCGCCAGCCGCTGCCAACTAGAGATCCCAGTTTCTAACAGGAAGGAAATAGCTCTTACAGCCTGGCATCTGTTTGCATCAGAAACAAGACGACGACTCCCGGCTCTGCACTCTCCCCAACAACCATCTTGAAATCAGGCAAAGCCTCATGAGGCAGACTCTCGCCGGGCCCACTGTGCACATCGGCCAACAGTGGACGGAAGGGGCCGGTCAGTGTGCAGACAGCTCACAGAGGCACAAGAAAGGAGCCCAGCGCCGTCGTGATCAGCCTGAGTTGCAGGCCGACTCCCTTCCAGAGCGATCTTACTAGTCCGCCCCCCTCGAATAACCTTTTTTTAAGGATATTTTTGATACTGTATTATGGATTTTTGTCCTTTGGTCGTTTTGGTTTAGATAAAGAATACTTATTTTTCTAAACTGGTGTGGTGTCCATTTGTAGTGTTTTCACTGTTTACTGTTTGTGTTCACAAATGCTTTACACACTGCCTCTGAGATAAGCCTGTCTGCTCGTGCCAAGCTACCAAGGGGGTGAGCAGAGGTTATTTTAGGAGTGTATCCCCATTACCTTGACTAGAAGCAAGGGCCCCAATTCGGACAAAGGTACCTACCTCTGCCAATTGGAGACCCCCATTTCTAACAGCGTTCTACTAAAAAGATAGACCCCAAGCTAGTAGAATAGCTAATAAGGACAGCGGGCCTAGCTCCCAAGGCCTCCTCTTTGGAGAAGACTTCATAAGGGAAATGGCCAAATATGTAGCAGTGTTTCGCTCCATTCAGAAGTCCCAAAGGGACATAAAAAGGGTGTTCCAGCATACGTTTTTTGGCAGGGCCAGGAGAACTCAGGGTCGATTCTCTGGCCGTGGCGAAACCTCATCAAGGCCCTTCATGGGCAGTGGCACCATATTCTTCCAATCAACCTTTACCAACCCTTCTACCTGCAAAGACAATGAAGCCGTGGAAGACTTCATTTCAAATACCACTATAAAGGTATAAAGGTGGGAGGCAGATTAGCCCAATTCTCTGGGAACTGGAATCTAGTGACACAGGATCTCTGGGTTCTGGGTACAGTCAGAGGATATAAGAAAGAGTTCCTGAATACCCCTACCCAAGTGAAGAGACAGTGGGAAATGTCTTTCTCACAGGAAAACAAGAACCTAATGTCTCAGGAAGTAAAGGATTTAATAGCAAAAGGGGCAATATAAGAGCTCAGAGTTAGGTTTTGTCAGCAATATCTCACTCATGAAGAAGGACAAAGGGTAAAGAACAGACATAAACCTGAAAGACCTAAACTAATGGGTAACATACCACCATTTCATAATGTATGGGGTCCACTGTGTTTGGATATTATGGTCCGGATGCTCGGCGGTGCCCTGGGAGGAATACTGATCACCTAAACATAGCACATTATCAGGTGACAATGTAATGAATTATACCAGAGTTGCCGCAATTGAAGAGCTGAAATCCAAGAACTGTATGATTTATGAATAGTAGTACGAAATTCGTCATTTTCTCAGATCAAAAGGAAACATGGTTCTGCTGAAAGCAACATGAGAATAGCACTCACTGAGTTCATTCTGTATCAAGGTTGCAGTAAAAGGAGTTTAGGAAAAAGGAGGAAAGAGAAAAAAAATTATATTTGACTCTTCTTCTTGGATGGAGACTATTGAGGGTGGAGACTATTGAGGGTAGTTCATATTATTTGTCCCTACCCATCGAAGTGAAGACTGAAAAGGCTGTAGTCCACAGCTGTAAACTGATCTGTGATCCTATGAAGAGGGATCGAGCTAGTGTATTGACATAACTACAATTTAGAATAGAGACACAAACTCCAGGTTTAGAGACCCTCTGTTGAATTGCCTCTGGCGGGTCCTGATGAAGGTGGTCTCCATTGCTATTTTTCCACCGAAACACGTCGGCCATTTTCCTATTTAGATCCAACCCTTTTTGGTTGCATGCTGGACAACGGATGCAAAACAACAGGTTTTATGGTTGTATTGGAGTTGTGCAAGTTTAGGATGTGTGATTGAGTGTGTATGTATGTGGTTCTCTACCTGGGTTATTAGAATTGTCTCACTTTTAAGATATATGCTATGTATTTATAACTGAACTTTTGGAAATGTATTTAAAGAAATGTATGTGATATATATTGAATAATTTTTAACATCTAGAAAAATGACAAAGAAATGAGAAAAAGACTTTAAAATATAATAAATAAATAAATCAAAAAAAGTCAATATGTGGTTAGTTGTATGCCGGTGATATCAGAGGTTATACCCAGTTGCAAAGTGTTTAAAGGTCACGGGGGAGTTTTTTTTGCTTCTGTTTGCCTTTTTCCGCCTCTACTCCTTGACCTAAAGTAAATTTGAGAGGGGGTCCCCATTTTTTTCTAAATAATGTATGGGGTCCACCTAAGGAACTTACTGAGAAAAGGGGACTGGTTGACAAGACTAAACCTAAAGGAAGTCTATCTGACCACTTCGATTTGGGGTCAGCATCAAAATTTCTTCAATTCACTTGGAAGGGAAACACTGGGAGTTCTGCACTCTCCCCTTCAGACTGCCGTCGGCCCCTTGGTGCTTCATCAAGAATCTATGACACGTAGTGGCCTGGCTCAGAGGAGTAAGACATAATATACCTGGACGATATCCTATTAATGGCTCAATCCAAATTTGTGGTCTCTCGCCACACAGACCTAACCATATGCTTATAGGGAGGAGCCGACTACTAGCTCGACACACCTGACTCTCTCCTGCCTTCCGCGGGAGCCCAGCTTAACGAAGCCCTGTGATTTTAAACTTTTTGCGCTTACTTTGCCCTCATTTTTTAAAACTTACCACTAGCCTTCTCAGGGACCTCTCTTGTCTCGTGGCCCCCCGCGTAGCCGAGGTTGACGCTGCAGCGGGTCAGGCTTCCCTCGCTCGCCGCCACCAGCGAGCCGCCCCTCTAGCCACGCCCACCTCCGCCTGGCCACGCCCTGATCGCCACTACAAATCATGTTTCTCCCCCGTACGCGCAGCGGACGGGCGCAGCGGGCATGCCGTTTGCGCGCCGAACGCGCGCCTAAGGCAAGCCCGTCTGCGCCCGTCCGCGACCGGCCGGGACCAGGGGCCACAGACCCTGCCCGTCCATTGGTCTACTCATCCGATCAACTTTCTGCACTTACGGCCCCCAGCCCGCTTTCCCCTCCACTGGTGCAACGTCTCGACACTCTTGGTGTTTTCGCGCCCCACCTTCCCTGGTCACCCTCCTCTTCACACAGCCTCACTTCTTCCCCTCCCGCCCTTCTAGTAGCATCTCCACCCCCATCCTCCGCTTCTGCAGCCTCTGCCTGCCTGCTCAACACTCGCTTGGCAGTCAAGCATCAAATCGAGCTTTTTAATCACTTAAGCTCGGATTCTCCTGACTATTTATTCCTCACCGAAACTTGGTTCTCCACAGATTCACTTCCGGATCTCCTGGCCATTCTTCCCGACACCTATTATGCTCTGCGAGCAGACCGCCCGGCCGGAAAGGCTGGAGGTGGTGTGGCAATGATTCTTCGTTCCACCGTTAAATTCCAGCTTCTAGACCACCCCCCCATACCCAATGTGGATTACCTTGTGGCTCGGTCCCTTAACCTCACAGATCCTCTTACTTTTGTTCTCATGTATCGCCCTCCCCTACCCATGCCTCAGTTTGTAGCTTCCTTGCAGGACCTGCTGGCCACTCTGGCGGTTAATAACTCGTCTGTCATCCTACTTGGAGATTTTAATTACTGGCCTGATGACCCTAGAGAAAATTCCTCATCTAAAGATTTTTCTGCTACCCTTCAGTCCTTAAATTTCATGTCTCACATCGCAGCCCCTACCCATGTCAAGGGCCACACTTTGGACCAAATCTGGTCATTACGCCGCGAAGTTTGCCCCCCATCTATTTCTCCGTGTATTTGGTCGGATCACTTTACTATTTCCTTTAGTATTCTTTCTGCTTCTCCCGTTAAACCCCCCTTACCCAAGAACATGTTAGCCCGTAGTTGGAACCAGACGGACCTCACTCTTCTTTCGAGTGGTGTGGCTCACTGGTTAGAGGCGGCAGACCCGGAAGCAGAGAACGGCCCGGGACCAGGGTTCAATTCCAGACGCGGCAGGGTCGTGGACCAGGGTCAGCGGACTTGATAATTCTCGCCTCGGTGCCTACTCTAACCAGGGATCACACTCGGCAACTCTGGGCATTAAGCTTGCCTCATCTCTACAACGGCCCCCCACAGACGCCGGGGATGCCTGGTTTCACCTTGGAGATACCCAGAAGGGACCATCTCACAGGGAAAGCCAGGACGGGTTCCCCAGCGGTCTCCAGCGCCGGGACGCTTACGGGCAGCTGTGCGCTTTACAAGTACAACACATTTAACATTTAACATATTCAATAGAGACCTAGTCGACCTCAGTCCTACGTCTAAACTATCGTTTGTTATTCCAATGCGCAGAGCCTCTTGGGAATATAGGAACTACAGTACATGTGGAGAAGTGTGGCTCAATGGTTAGAGTGGCAGACCCTGATGCAGAGGTCTAGCCCGGGACCAGGGTTCAATTCCCCGCCTCGGCGGGTCTTGGACTCAAAATTCCACGGACCTGATAATTCTCGCCTCGGTGCCTATTCCAATCATGGAGTCCCACTCTGCAACTCTGGGCAATAGCTTGCTTAATCTCCACAACGGCCCCCAGAACGCTAAGGATGCCTGGCCACCACCTTGGGGGGTCCCCAGGAGTGGACACCTCACAGGGAAAGCCAGGATGGGTTCCACAGCGGTATTCGTACAAGCGCCTTGAGACCCTTGCAGGTGAGTAGTGCGCTATACAAGTATCAATTTACATTTACATTTTACATTACCTCCTCAGCGCCTGACTTGATGGATCTCTCCCTCGAATCCCAAGCTAATGCCATCAACACTTGGCTCTCTTCCTCTTGTGATCAGGTCGCTCCACTTAAGAAAGTCAAATCCGTCCGTCCATATGACGCACATAGATGGTTCACGAGTGAGCTTAAAGACCTTAAACTCAATCTCAGGCGCTCGGAACGCCACTGGAGACAAAATTATTGCCCTCTGCTCCGTGCCAAATATAAACTTCTGCTCAACAGCTATAAGAAAGCAATCCTGTTGGCCAAAACAAATTATTTCACGGAGAAAGTTGCTCTTTCTGTAAATAAATCTCGCGAAATTTTCTCCCTTGTTCAACAACTTGCCACCTCCGATCGCACGAGCACTAGTCCTGCCCCCACTCAATCCTTTTGTTTTGCACTTAACGATTACTTTATCGACAAGATTGCCAACATTAAAGCTAACATCCCCGCAGTCTGTCAACCCCGCGTCACTCTTCCCCTTCCTCTGCCGTCTTCCTCTCTGGACCACTTTCCTTCTATCTCCACTGACAGATTCCTCCACTTGCTCTCTAAAGTCAAGTCCGGCTCTCCGGCCGATTGTGCTCCGGCCCGGATCCTTAAAACTCTTTTTACTAGCTGCCCCGCCCCCCCTCTTACTTTGCTCAACACTTCGTTGGCTCTCGGTTCAGTCCCTGTTTCTTTTAAAACCGCTATGGTTCTCCCTATCATTAAAAACCAGGCCTGGATCCCTCTTTCCCCACCAATTTCAGGCCTATCTCTCTTCTTCCTTACTTGGGGAAGATTTTGGAAAGCCACGTAACATCTTGCCTGTCCTCGTATATCGAGGAAAATCGCCTCTTGGCCCCTCATCAGGCGGGCTTCCGTCCGGGCCACTCTACGGAGACTGTGATCATGGCTGTTCTGGACGAACTCAAGGGGAAAGTAGACTCTAACCTTCCCCAAGCCTTGGTGCTCCTCGACTTGTCGGCTGCGTTTGACACGGTCGACCATGCCATTCTTCTCGACCGTGTCAGCGCAGCCGGCATCAGGGGAGCAGCACTCTCCTGGTTAGCGTCCTTCCTCCAAGGCAGGTCACAAGCCATCCATCTTTCAGGCTTCTCCGCCCCCCCGCCCAGTTGTGTGCGGGGTCCCCCAAGGCTCCTCTCTTTCCCCCCTTCTCTTCAATCTCTATATCTATCCTCTTATTCTTTCTCTCCGCGAGCAGGGGGTCTCCGTGTACAACTATGCGGATGACCTCCAGCTCGTCTTTGATCTCTCCACCTCTCCAGATTCCCCTCTCTTCCTCAGTTCCACTTTAGTCTTTATCTCGGAATGGATGAGCATCAACCATCTTAAGCTTAATCCGGATAAGACGGAGCTTATCCTCACGGGTGGTCCCTCCAACCCTTGGTCCCCGATTCATTGGCCCCTTTCCTTTGGCTCCCCCCCTTACCGGTTTCCTCTGTTCGCACCTTGGGCATCAAGGTCAGTAATGACCTTACCATGCATGCCCAAGTTAGCTCCGTCGTCTCCTCCTGTTTCCTATCCCTCCGTCTTATCCGAAAAATATCCCGGTACTTCTCCACAGACGCCCTCAAATCCATAGTCATGGCCCTTATCACTTCCCGCCTTGACTATGGGAATGGCCTCTACGTGGGCATATCGGCCTTCGAAACTCGACGGCTATAGGCCATTCAAAATCAGGCAGCCCGTCTTATTTTCCACCTTCCCAAATCCTCCCACATCACGCCTGTACTCAAGTCCCTTCATTGGCTCCCTGTGCACTTTAGATCTTTTTTTAAATTGGCCTGTTTAGCCTTCCGGGCTTATACCCACTCTGCTCCCCTTTTTATTGCTTCCTTAATCACTCCTTACACCCCGGCTCGCACTCTCCGTTCTTCATCTCTCTCTTCTCCAAGTCCCCCGCTTCCGCAAATCCCGAAAAGGGGGCACCAGTTTCTCGGTTCTTGCCCCCCAGTTCTGGAATAGTCTTCCCCTCTATTCGCTCTATTCCCACCTACCCCTCTTTTCGCAAAGCCCTGAAAACTTTTCTTTTTGCCCAGGCCTTCCCTTGTTAGCCCTCTCGGATGCTCTGTAGAGTCAGGTACTAGTTCTCAGCGCCAGGAAGCCGCTTGGCCACAGTGCGCTTTAGCAAGTCCCTTTTTTCATTTCATTTCATTATTACAACACCTGGGATTTATAATAAAGAAAAAAAATCATGTCTAGTGCCAAACCAAAAGACAGTTCCTGGGCTTTGTTGTAGACACAGTAAGAGAAGAACTAAAACTCCCAGGAGAGAAAGTAAGAAAACTTCGCAAAGAACTGAGAAAATACTGGCACAAAAGGAATTCCCTTTAAGGTTTCTAGCAGGGATGCTGGGTCTCTTATCCTCCACGATCCAAGCCATTTTCCCAGGACCCTTATACTACTGTGCTCTCCAGAGACTCAAAGCAAGGATATTGAGAACAACACAATTGCACTCTCAGACGGTATCTTTAGACCAAGATTCAAGAATGGACCTCCTATGGTGGCTCAAAAATGCAGAGGCATGGATTGGCAGAGACATCTTTGTGAAGGAACGAGATGCGAGTTTAGAAGGATGAAGTGCAAGATGTGGCAACTCGTCAACAGGAGTCTCTGGACAGATCAAGAGAATTAATTGCACATCAACTGTTTAGAATTACTAGCAGGTTCGTTTGCAGTTCGTTGCTTCACCCAGAATACGATGAAATGCTGTGTGATGCTACGATTGGAGAATGTGTCAGCAGTGAGGTAGGTCATCAAGTTGGGAGGGCCCCTCTCTAAGGGGCTTTCAGCTCTAGCGATGGTTTTCTGGGGATATTGCTTGAGCAAAGGACTTTCGGTTAGAGCAAAACACATTCCTTGTTCAAGAAATTGTGTGGCGGGCTGGTTTGACAGGAATTTCAAGGACTGCAGCAATGGGAGACTAGACCGAGGGATATTCCTGACTATCCAAGCCAAATCGGGTCCCTTTGGGACAGACCTCTTTGCGGACAGACGGAACACACAGTTGAAGAAATTCTTCAGCTGGAGGCTGGACGATGAAGCTCAAGGGGTAGATGCATTCCTCCAAAGGTTTAGCACCTTATGCTTTCCCTCCATTTGCCATGCTACCACGACTACTCCTGCATGCAAGACGGTGCAGAGAGAGACTCTCTGCACCGTCTTGCATGCAGGAGTAGTCGTGGTAGCATGGCAAATGGAGGGAAAGCATAAGGAAGTAATAACACCCCTTTGGAGATCACAGGCCTGGTTCTCAATCATTCTGGAAATGACCATAGACTTCCCCATCCTAATACAGTCATTCAAGGATATACTCTCAGACACAGAAAGAGTTACATCCCCTCATAGAATAGGAATAGAAGGGGTCCCTGCACAAAGTTCAGCTCCCATGTTTATGGATGGTTTCAGGCAGCAGTCAGAATGAATAGTGGTGAGTTGCAAAGGAGGTCTGGCCGATCCATCCAGGGGAGGTAGAGGTACGACTTATCCCCAGGATCACGGGAATAGTGGAATGCAGTGTAAGAGGATCAGTAGTCGCAGTGAGATGCAGAGGAAGTCTGGGCGAGCCAGTGGAGGCAGTGAAGCAGCTTCTCCCCAGGATAACCGGAATAGAGGAGTGATGTATTAGCGAGTCGACCCTCAGAGCTAGAAGGGTAGGTATAATTTGAGTCCCAGGGGACCAGGGAGGAGTGATGGGTCGGAGATTTGGATGGGATAAGGGGACAATTAACAGGAAGTCCGTCGGTTGAGGTGCCATAAGGAGAAGTACATCCTTGTAGTGGGGAAGAAGTGTTAGTATGTCAGTTGCCCATTGTGAAGGGATGATTGGCAGGCTTAGTATCAGAGAGGGAGTTAAAGTCTTTCCCGAGAGATGCAAGTTCTAACGTCAAGATAGAGGTGGAGATCAATGTCAAGAAGTGATTGGGCTAAAAACGTGGACGGTAAGGAGGTCGTTAGGGAGAGTGGTAAGTTCCATATTAGCTGTGGAGAGAGGAATAGGAAGTGGACGTGGAGGGAAACTAGGAGGCGGGAATTGAAGGGTGTTCCGGATGCTAGCCTGCGGATGAATTGTAGTGTGAGCACCCATATATCCAGGGGTCTGATGGGTGCTAGGGGAAGACGAGGGGGAAAGACGCAAGTGAGGAGCAGTGCTATCAAGTCTTAGGGGGTCGGAACCATTTGGATTAGAAGGGATTGGTGTCAATAGTGGGGTAGTAGGGGGGATGATGTGAGAGATCAGAGTAGGGGGAACAATCTGAGGGGGCTTAGGGGAATGAGAGGTAAGAAGGGAGTGATTGGAATTGAGAAGAAGCGCAACAGGGGGAGTGGAGGGGATCTGGGAGTCCGAGAGGGATGGCGGAATATCAGGAGATAGTAGGGAGGCCAATGAGGAGAGGGGTTAGAGGGTTTGAGTGGATAGGTAAGATGTAGAAATGTCAAGCGAGGGAAAGGATGCTAAGGGGGCGGTGGAATCAAGGGTCTGGGATTGCGAGACTTCATAGGTCGTTGCAGAATCAGATAGTGGTGGGGTTGGAGTTAGAAGGGGCGAGGCCGGGAGGACTTCTTGTGGTTGAGAGGCTGTACAGATAAGAGCAGGAGAGGATAGTAGATCATGTAAGGTGCTGAAGTGGTGCTCAAAGATGGAGAGGTGGTTTTCAGTGGCTTGGATGATGATATTTCCGGATTTAAAAAAGGAGATGTCAATTTTGCCTAAGAAAGTGGGGGAAAGGGTGGTAGACAGCTTCAAGCCATAAGGAATTTTGCAAGATTTCGTTATGGGAAGGTGATGGAGGAAGATACTTTTCTAGGGGCGTCTAGAGTAAAAGATATAGTTAGTTTTGAAGAGGTGAGACTTAGATAATTGTCGATAAGGTTTCTTGGTGACGTATTTATAGTTTGTGTTTCTAGTTCTTTTTGCCATTTTTAGAGAGGTTGGGGGGTAAAGAATGGTCCAAGAGTTAGGGCCAAACCTAGTGATGAGTATTCGTAGCAGTAAGGGTATGATTCAGGGGAGGCATAGTAATTCAACAAGTATGATCGAATGTGCTGGCAGGAAAAGGAGGGAAGCGCATAGGTTGAGTGAGAGTGGCAGGGGGGGGGGGTGGACTGTGAATGGGAAAAATTAGCCCAAAAACCGGGGCACGGGTCGTGAATTAAGGCGTTTAGAGACAGAGTTGTTGGGATTAAGAGGGATAACCAGAGGTAGCGACCGTGGATTGGGTACGCACGATAGAGAAGGAGAGGGTGTTGTAGTGATCACCAGGAGGCCGAAGTGAAAAGCAAGAGTGAGATCTGAGTAAAACTAGGGGGCAAAGTGCAATGCGCAATAATGTTGCTAATTAAGGAGTAGGCAATGCCACATTCACGGCTATAAAATCCAAAAGAGGTAGATCAGTTTGGGTGCTCGAAGTAACATTGGACAAAGGAACATCAAGTCACAACTCAAATGCAAAACAAATAGACAAGCAACAGAACAGGCAAGATAACATTTGAGATAAAAAGCATCAAAATGAGGTAAATACATTTGAGTGCATGTAGTGCATAAGGCTAAAAATTTCGAGGACATAGCAGCCGCTAACGAGATATTTGTGAAGTTGGAGCAACAAGAGGAGGTAGGTCCATTAGGATACACAGGTCATAAAAAAAGTCAAAGACATCTAGTGACAGTACATTAGGATACACAGATAATAAAAAATGTCAATGACATCTAGTGACATTACAGGAGAAATATTACAGGCTATCAGGCAGCAGGTAAGTAACACATATAAAAATTGTAGCGTCAAAATGAAGAAAATAAATATTAAGGGGGTACATTGCACATTAGGAAGTAAACATCAGAGCTGTCCAAATAAAATAAAAATGAAATACAAATAAAAAGATTGTTTGTCAGCAGGAAGAGAAGCAAGTCTCTCCAAGAGGTAGCATTTAAGTGTAATAGGTGAGAGGCGTCTGGTTTGAATTGGACACAAGATGTAATTTGTTGAGCCGCCAGGAGTAAAGCAATTAAAAATAGAATAGAATGAAAAACTTTTGGGGGAGCAAATTAGTCCGAAGTGTATGGGTCTCATGCCAATCCAAAGTATACTGTACCCCTGGAGAAGTGGGATGGTTGGAGCGGCATTATAGGTGCAGTGAAGTGTTACTAGCCGCAGTATGGACTCATAGTGGGGAGGGCACATTTTAAAGCATAAGGACAAAAATAAAGATGATATCCTGTAGTTGCACGGGCAGAGTGACTTAAACTATAGTGGTGAGTGCCATTCCAAGATGGCCCCCCTAGTATAACAAGGGGCAAGTCCTTTTTCTCTTTCTACTCCAGGTCCAGCCAAAGGTCCAAAGAAGGGAGGCAGCCTCATCCAGCTCGAAATAAAATGCACAAAATGGCAGCAAAAACCTCTCAAACCAAAATGGACGCCCAAGAGTGAAGCCCCAAGTCAGGCAAAGCCCCAGCACAGGCCAAAATAAATCCAAAGAGAACACTCACCCATCTGACTTGTGCTGCCCAGGAGACGCGCAGATCAAAAAAACCAACAGGCCAACCTTTTGATCCAGCCTAGTTCAAATATTGTCCCGGCTCAGAGTGCCAAACGCCAGCACATCTCGCCGTGAAGGGCACTCAGCACGGGTCGGATCCGGTAAAACAGGACTTCAGGCGGGTCCCAATGGAGCAGGGCCAGGCCCGGTCTTAGTTGGGAGGCCAGACCCAAGATGCCGGCGGCCCCTGTGCGGATCGCAGGGCGGAGGTGGTACCACTAGGTACAAGCCAGGATGGGGCCAACAGATCACAACCCCCTTTCACCCACCCAAGTGAAAGACCCCGACCGGGGGGGAAAGGGAGGGGGGGGTCAGGAGGGGAAGAGCATCCAGCAGGAGGAAGCGACTACCGTGCTCCGCTCCAGTGCCAGCCGGAGACAATCACCCGTGGCCGGCAGGAATCTACAGGCCACTCACCCCGACACTACGATCGACCCAAGGAGAAGGCTGACAGTGGAAAGGACGCCTTCCACTGCGGATGTGGAATCAGAGCTCGGCTGCGGTGGCTACGGACAGCAGCTCTCTTGCATCAGCTGGAGACTCCCAGGCAACATACGCTGACACCGCGGGCAATTAGAGGAGAGGGCGTCCGTCAGGAGGATCACCACTGCACACACCAGACGATCGAGACAAAGCAGCAGGGCAGGCAGCTCTTCAATGAAGGAGCGAGTAGCGGTCATAACAGTGGCTTCACTGCTCCCAACAACCCAATCAACAAGCATTTACAATGCAATGGTTTTGCCTTTGACAAAATTAGAGCCATTGGCATTGTAAATGTCAATTTTCACCTATGTTTTTTTTTGTAAAACATAAACAAATGGCTTTGTCTTTTACTAGTAAATAGCTTTATGGTTACGAAATGTGAGACCTATTGCATTTGCACTTCTACACACATAGGTATATGTACACAGAGCTATACACACACACAGAGCTCCTCCTCTACACACATTGACAGGCTTTGTATACACAGCTACATACACACACAGCTACAGACATGCACAGTTACACACACACACACACACACACAGTATTATACATACATAGCATCACACATACATAGCATTACACACAGACAGCATCACTCAGCTCCTGGACACATCTGCACACATACACAGCTACAGACCCACACATACACATAGCATAATACACATATAGCATCACACACACATACACAGCATCACTTAGCTCTTGTACACATAGCTGCACACATACACAGGTACGCACAGTCCGTCAGCCTGCACTCACAGCCTGCACTCAGTCTCACAGGCACGAAAACGGAGGCACAAGCAGGCAACAGAGTCACGGCACGAAAACGGAGGCACAAGCAGGCAACAGGGAGACACGAAAACGGAGGCACAAGCAGGCAACAGGGAGACACGAATTGTAACTTTAAATAAAAGCAACCTTTTTCACCGATGTGTCTGTGTGTATTTATTTATTTAATTCTATGTCCGTGTGTCTCTGGCATCTTTCTGTCCGGGGAATTTTTGTCAGGAGAAGAGTGGCGGCTCCAGAGTGTGAGGTGAGGGCAGAGGGCTGCGGGTCTGGGGTGGGCTGCGGGGGGGGGGGGGGGGGGGGGGGGGAGAGATGTGCAAGGCAAGAGGGGGGTCACTGAAGGCTCCAGGATGTGTCGACGATGCACGGAGTGCTGGGGGTGTAGTGCCTTGTGGGGGTTGGATGGCGCTGGAGGGATCTAGCCGGATGCGGGGTCCTCTCGTGGCTGAGAGCGCTGCAGGAGCCAGGCAGTGCGGGGCAGTGTGCGGCCCCCCCCCTCGGCAGGAGATGTGCGGGGGAGGGCGCATCCTGCATCAAGGCGGCAGTAGTGAAGGAGTAGGGGCAGGGGAGGGGTGATTAGCCAGGGAGGGGGGGGGTGACAACGGGAGGGGGGGCAGAAACGCAGAAGCGCTGAAAATATCGCAGGGCTGGGACAGAGTCCGTGTAACTGGCAGATCCCGGCTTCCAATGTTACTGAGGTAGCTCAGCGGGTTAACGCGGCTCCTTCTCGTAACTGTACATGGTAAAGGGCCATGTTCACACCCTGAAGGGGCTGCTTTGTGCTTCGGTACAAAGCGCCCCATTGCGTGGGAATAGAGCCTTTCTTCACGGCATCCAAACCAGGAGAGCGGGAGGGGGGACGGCGGCGGGAGGAGGGACACGGAGAACCTGAAAACTCACCGGACTGCTCCCAGGAGGCGGCGGGGGCGCTTGCGGTGTCCTTCCTCTGCCGGGGCCTGGGCTCTCTTCTCGGGTGCCGCGGGCGGGGCTCTCCTGCACCGGGGCCTCGCTGGCAGCCGCACTCCTTTCTCCTGGGCACTTTTCCCCTGGCATAGAAAGAGCGGCGGCGGGACTTCCGGCTTGCTTGCGGCCCGGCCGGACCAGATTCGGGGGTGTTCCCGGCTTTCGGCTGACGTCGCGTGACGTCGGCAAAAGCCAAAGAATCTCGGGAACGCCCCCGAATCTGGTCCGGCATTGACGGACAGGCCCCTCGTCCAATGGCTAGGCTCCATTTATGGAGCCAGCCAATGAATGACGAGGGCCGACCCAAACCCACACTACAGTTCTCATCAGGTTTTCGCCTGCACGAAAAAGATGCGCAGAGCGCATCTTTTCGCCAGGCAAAACCTAATAAATGGGGCCAATAAGCAGCGCGGAGCCCGGGTAGCATCAGGCAGTGGAGAGACAGACCCAAGTCGTCCGGAGGGATGAGCCTGCAGGTAAGGTGAATAAAACAGATGGATTCTTCTCCAAACAGGTCTCTGTAGATCCTTGTGTGGTCCAGTGGGCAGTATTATCCAGGTAAAGCTGATGGGAGGACCGGAGGGGCGGTTTCTGCAGGGATAACAACCTCATAGGTAAACCCCAAACCAGGAGCTCCTCCTACGCAGGATTGACATTTATATTTTTCACAACCTTAAAAAGACACAAAGACCAAGATTACCCCTCCGCATAACATTGTTGCCCAACTCAAGTGGAATCAAATGTATTAGCTAAATGTTCTTGTTTTTTTGCATTTTTAGAATAAGAAGTCTTGTCTGTTTGAAATTGTTAACGGTGAACCGTTTTCCACTGAAGTTTAAGTTTTTCTATGGAGTTTTCTTGTTCGCAGGTCCAAAAGAAAGAAGATGGCTACACGTGAGGGGACTTTATATGTTCCTTGAAGTTCTATATACTTCAATTGTTGCTGCTGTGAGCTGACAAAAAAGGAGATTTGCATAATCTTAGCCTCCGTATCTTTAATAAAATCCAGATTTTCTGCCCAAACAGGTTGTGAAAATTCTAAATTGTCACAAGTTGAAGGAGTGGTTTCTAGTTGGCTCGTGCAATGGGGACAAGCACTCCGATACAAAGACGTAGTCAACATGCAAACCCAATTACAGCACATTACTCCGTGTCAATCTTGTTTCCAATTTGGGGTTTCTTTATTTTATAGCAAAAATACGAATTTGCTGTTTTTCATCATTTGCCAAAGAATCCCTAGAAAGATCTAGGTAAAATATAAATCTAGCAACAAAAAGTCTTAACAAATTGGATGTTTCACTTAAACATTGCCTCAATTTATTTACCAACTTATGTAGAGAACGTCACATACTTCATCTCGTCACTATGAAGACTCATTTATTATGAGTAAAGAAATATAAAATTACTTACAATGAAACTAAACAGTGTGACACTGTTTATAAAATCTGAAAAATGAATACATACACATACCTCAATATTTCCAAATCCTGTATTGTTGTGAGTGTTACATGGACTGATTTCTTGATCTTAAGGAGCTCGGCCTTCAGCCATCATTCCTCTATAGGATCATGGAACTCCTCAGACTCTTGCAAAATCCTTACAACGTATGTCAAGTGTACTGTATCCGATACAACGTGTTTATCAAGAGGTGATGTTCAGAAATCCACTATGAGTAATGGATGCTTCTCTCTGGATGTCTCAGAAGTGAAGTGCCAGCAGTCCTCAGACAAAGCAATTGTGGTTTGCTCTGTACGGTAATCAAGGGAGATTGCAGCGAAAGCTGGAGCAATGCAGAGACTGTACCAGTGACCAGGTCAAATTTCACAACTAGGCAAATATACCAGATACCAGGAGATACTGTGCAGACCTTTTGAATAAGATAAAAAAAGGCATTATTGCATTTGGGTTTTTAAATTAGGCCGCCTTACTTCACTAGCTTTCATCACTGGATTTACACCAGAGAATGGTGGTACCATCTTCTGAAATTCCAGCCAAGCTCACCATCAATGACAAGCCTTGGACGTCCTGGTTGTTAAGAAGGGTAATGAATGGAGGCGGAGGTAGAAGGTGGAGGATACAGACTGTCCCAGTGACCACTGTCAAACTACACAAACAGGCAAATACCGGAAAAACTAAATATTCTATTGAGACACCCCTGGACATGTTGTAATGTACTTTAATAATATCCTTGCTGGCATTGTCCCTGGACTACGAACATGCACTCGTGAAGATAGCTAAACATACATTACGGATACTGTTTGAAGAAAAGAAAAAAGATCTGAGTTGATAAACTTTACATAACATCCAAATAATAACTGTCAAACAAATATGTAGATGCTTCAACTGACATTATGCATTTAAGTTTCAGGACATTGTCCGTGATAGTTTCAAAGCATAGACAGGACAACCCAGACCCACGTATAGTGGACGCCTGACACAAATGCTCTGGTTATGCTGGAAAATGTTAAAGAGAGACAATGTTTTCAGTTCTCACACCATGCTACTGGAATATCAATTACTGTTCTTACTTCTTGCTGTTTCAATTTCATCTCTTCTTTTCGATGCAGTGCAAGCAGATCCTCCAGCTTTTTCTTCAAAGTGTCAGTATGAGTATGAAACATTTCCTAAAAGAAGAAAGTCTATATTTTCAAAACCATACAGATATTGCTAAAGACAGTGTGTGCAACTCTCAGGGTTGGACTGGCCTATAGGGAAATCAATTAATTATAATGGGGTAACCCAGTGACCCTCAGAACCTGGGTAGACAATGGCAAACAAAGATTGGTTCTGTCGGGGAGTAAACAATTTCTTAGTTATGGAGTCTATACTCAAATAACTTTTCTCACTCAGTTATACTTGGAAGTAATAGAATTGGAAAATCACACACCACACATTTTTCAAACAAGAGAAAGATTCTTATTCGTCAATCTCGTTACAGCAGTTCATTTCAACACTTAAAAGAACGCTTGTCCATGCAATAGATTTCAAAAACAAAAGTACACAAGTGAGTTGAACGTGAACAAGTGATTGGGGTGTATCATACAGTGAAACAAATTTTACAACAAAATATTAAAAGAAGTCACGGTCCAAGGATGATATCAATGTCCACAAACAGTACAATTATTAATATTTTTCTGCTGTGTTTTTAACAAGGACCAGTTGAAGAGTTAACGTCGACGTTTCGACCCTGGGGAGCGGTGCTGTCTTATTAGCAACCAGTTCGGGTCTTCATCAGGACGATAAAGCAGAAGGGACAACCTGAGATTTCGTCATTTAGAGAGGGTATAGGCGTCCTATTTCTGCCTCTACACTCGTGGTTCTTAATGTTCATTGGAATGGATTAACTCGCGTGTGACACACAGACGTTTGCTGTTACGGTTCCCGAAGTGATCGCGGCTGCGGCACTACAGGCTTGAATCTCAGAAGGTAGCGTTTTAAACACTAAGATACAACGCCCTGAAAACCTTGCCAATCTGTATATCGACCTACAGCACCTTCCCCTATTTGTACACCGGACGGTGACAAATATTTGAGAATCAACGCTAGAACATTAAGAACCACGAGTGTAGAGGCAGAAATAGGACGCCTATACCCTCTCTAAATGACGAAATCTCAGGTTGTCCCTTCTCCTTTATCGTCCTGATGAAGACCCGAACTGGTTGCTAATAAGACAGCACCGCTCCCCAGGGTCGAAACGTCGACGTTAACTCTTCAACTGGTCCTTGTTAAAAACACAGCAGAAAAACATAAATAATTGTACTGTTTGTGGACATTGATATCATCCTTGGACCGTGACTTCTTTTAATATTTTGTTGTAAAATTTGTTTCACTGTATGATACACCCCAATCACTTGTTCACGTTCAACTCACTTGTGTACTTTTGTTTTTGAAATCTATTGCATGGACAACCGTTCTTTTAAGTGTTGAAATGAACTGCTGTAACGAGATTGACGAATAAGAATCTTTCTCTTGTTTGAAAAATGTGTGGTGTGTGATTTTCCAATTCTATTACTTCCAAGTATAACTGAGTGAGAAAAGTTATTTGAGTATAGACTCCATAACTAAGAAATTGTTTACTCCCCGACAGAACCAATCTTTGTTTGCTATAGGGAAATCAGGCAGTGTCCAATGAGCTGTGTGTGGGCCTTTTTATGGGCTGTTTGTGGGATGGTTTTATGGTCTGCTGGGTCACTTTTTACAGTTGGTTTTCCTGATAGTAAAACAAACATTGCTTGAAGCAAACTTAAATACTAACACAGCCAACCTTCATATGTTTAAACCTATACCAATTTGTAAACAAGTTGAGCGTCATTGCCAAGACTGGAACCCGGTGCCTCAGATTAGAGATCGACGGCCCTAGACGTTAGGTCACATCCTTTCCCCAATTTGGCACCCGGACCTATTTTCTGTCGCAGTCCACGCCTGACAACTACGTATGTGTCTTTTGTTAGCAGGATTGGCATCTTCTGGACATACAATGTAAGTTGAAAGGCATGTTAGGTGGCACATCATTTATGACAATATGCATGTGGCGATATTATGGCGATGGCTAGTTAGCAATCATTTGAATTATGATGGACATGATCTCAGGCACATTTCAGACAATAGGCGTGTTCCCTGGCCACAACTCCTGTAAACAGGCATCTTCTCTTGGCATCACTGTCATGCTGCAGGGAAGGGACACCTGGTATTAGCCTGGTCTTTTCCACCAGCACACCTGTGAAGTTGATGTGGCAACCAGGTAGTGCTAGTCACTCATAACTGATGGCAGGGAGTTTTGAATAGGGTGAGGGGCATAGAAAAATTGTGCCCCAGCACTTGATCAGTACAGGTTGGTCAGAAAGGGTGTAGTGGTGCCTTAGCAGCAGGATTAACATTTCCAGCCTTTGAATAGCAATGGCGAGCTAGAGAGGTGTGGTGCCTTAGACTACAGGGGGAGTTCCACAGACGCTGGGAAGGGGACAGTGGGGAAATGGCTAGACTGTTCAAGGGCAGGCTCATGCCATACCCTGTTAGCAAGGTTGTGAAGCTAGAGCTGAGACAGGGCGCTGGAACATTAGCCTCCCTTTTGTTTGACAGACCAGGGAGGGGAATGAGAGCAGTATTCTTGAAAAACATGACTCCTGCCCCAGGGAATTTTTGATCCTCAGAAACTTTAAAAAATATATATATTTTAATTTCTTTATCAGGTAGAAAGAAATCCATTACACCACCATTTTCCATGATTCGCAGTACATCGTTTCATCAGTTAGTACCCGTCATTCGTACAATAAATGTAGAACCAACATAGAAAAATAGAGGAACTCAAGGTTAAAGCCACTGCACGAAACAGGGCTTGGGGGGGTTCCTCCCTTTGTTGTAGGTCGTTTTAGATTACAAATGAATTTTCCCGATTTATGCCCTTATATCGGTACAATTCGCGTTGCCCTTATATAGGCATAGAAATCCAGTCCTTATTTAGGCATAGCCCATGCTACCCAAATACAGGCATGGCTACTTCCATCCGTTCATCTAGGTCACGAGTTCTAGGAAAACCAGGCTCTTAAGCCGTAAGGGACTTCCCCTTGCTTGGATATTGATTTCTCCAAGAACTCATTTATTACGCATGAACAACTATTCCTTAGGGGTTCATCCATTACGTTCATAAGCCCGACTTTACGTCAAAGCTGGCATTCCTAAACACCTTCAAGGTATAAATATACCTTCACTTGCTATAGCAAAGCACGGTATGGTTCGGTGCAGTTCGACTACATACTTGCCCGACGCAGCTCGCTACAGCAAGTGCCGAAGGAAGCAGACTCACCAGCTGACACACTGACAAGAAGCTGACATCCTCCTGCCGAGAATCCAGCTCCAGTGTTTCCGACTCCCCTTGCGGGAATTCTTGGAATAACTAAAACCTATGCTAAGCAGCACTTCTTCCATGGTACTAGACCTAGGTTAGGTACATTGGGGTAGGCGTATTTTAGAAACACCAGTTGATTATTTTAGCCTATGTTATTTATGTATGTATTTTTATATATTCTCTTGCATGAGAAAGAAGACTGTTCAATAAATTCTTTTATTGAAAACGCCAGTCTCCCTATTGCTCTGCAACTCTGTAGAAACGGAGCATGCACAATTGACTGAGGGAAATAATTATCTATTGTTTCCACGACTCTGAAGATATTTGTTCCAGTCCTAGGGAAACAAAGTGGTCGTGTTTATGCGGTTGTCAGAAACTAATCCCTGCTTGTTTATTTGAGAAAGTTTCTAGTGACCTCTGAGTTAGTTGGCACACACAATTAAGTTTAATATACTTGACCAAGACATAATGACCTCAGTCCTATGTCAAAACTATAGTGTATATTATTCCAATGCGCAGAGCCTATTGGGAATATAGGAAATACACTACACCTTGAGCACCCCTAGCCTTTTTACCATGTGTGAAATAATACCTGTTGCACAATTGCGTGCGCAGATTTATTTGCACTGTTGTAATGTTACTTTTAAAATGGAATCCATTTCTGTCTGGTTGTACCGCCTGCCTGAGGTGGGTTGCCAGCAGGGGCGGCTTGTCCATAGGGGCGTTGGGGCAGCGCCCCCCACCAAAGAATCGGGCAACAGAAGAACAGAAATGTAAGCAGACAAATTGACAGCTTACAATTCGTCTGTTTACATTTCCGGGCCCGCCTGTGCACTTCACTTGTGAAAGTGCGCAGTTCACGCAGCGCACGCAGGCAGAGACGAGCAGGAGTTCCGAAGATGGTCTGCGCATGTGAGAGAGGAGCGTTGCCCCTCACTCACATTCACAAACCATAAAGGTATGCTGCGCATGCCCAGTGTAGTGCAGCAGTTTGAAGATGGGCTCCTGATCGGGCGGTGATGCGTTTTACGCAAAGTCGCCCCATGCCCTATTAAATGGCAGGACAGAGTAAACAAGGTTCACCCGTCCGGCACTCCGTCGCATCCAGTCTCCTAATTGGCAAAAGAAAAGAGCGGGGAGAAGTTACTTCCACCACGCTGCAGAGGAAACGTGATGCAAAGCAGGACCGGAGCCGGAGGGGATGCCTGGTAAGTTCTTTTATTCATTAAATGATCCCCTTCTCCCCCAGCTCCTCCCCCCAACTTCCCCCCTATCCTCCTCCCCCGCACGTACCCCCCCCCCCCACTAGTCATGCCGGTCGTGTTCGTTCTGGGTTGAATGTGTGCATACAAGTATAATTGTGTGAGCACTCTGAAGCCACAGCCAACGCTTGTTTGTTATCTCCCATTACGTCTGGGCATTCACGAGACTACACGACCCTCACACAGGTGCCTCTTACCACACCGCACACTGCCCTTGTCTCTGCCCACTCATCAGACTAAGATACAAACGTTTATTGGGCTGTAACAGAGGGGTTAAAACAGGGGGCTGAAAAAGGGTTATTTTACCGCACAGGGACTCTGTCACGAAAGCGATTGTATTTGACTTTTTTTGTGTGTCTAACCTCCTGTGTCACTTCATTAACACAGCAAGTTAACTTCGAAAAACGAACCAGGTACAGTTTTAATAAACTGTCATCTGGCTGATTATTAGAAAAAGGAGCAGTGTCTATCAAAATATAGCATTCAGATAATTTTGATTTATATATGTGAGTATTCAGTTTTACAGATGTTTCCTTACATCTTTAATGTAAAATATACAGTTATATTGGCATATAGCAAATACACTCGATTCCCGTGCATGGCGTTTGAGGCCATTCCTCTTTTGGACCTGAAAGGCCCTTATTGAGCAAAAGAGATTCAAATGCTTTCTTTTCCGGGAAAATCACTTGAAGTACACGTGCATTAAAGCTTTGCGCTGGAGAACATTTTCACATGGAGCGGCGAGGGGTAATCCTATAAGCCCTAAACTTCAACTAGCTGAGCATCATTGCTAAGCGGTGCAGCTACAACTGGATCAGTTGGACGTGGAAGTCCCTAGAGTTACACCAATTTGCACAAGTACTCGCACCCACACCCACTTTGGCTTTTCAGTCATTCATTTTCACTTTATTCGTGGCGATGTTAGTCCTTTTGGCTGTTTTGTTTTATGGGCATTTGTGTAGCGCTTTCTGCTGTTGGTATGGCACAGTACTGCTGGTTTATTCTCAACGTCCTTTCGCACAGCATTGCATATTGCACTATTTGGTTGTGTCTGTTGTGAGTAGTGTTTCATGGTATATGATTAGAAGAGGATTGTTTTCTGTTAGGTTTAGAAGTGGTTTGTGGATGTTAATTTGAAAGTAAAGGGCGCTTGGTGTAGATACAGATCTTTCTGATGCAATGTGTGTATGGATGGGTGTGCCAGAGAACTTTGATTTTTTTTCTCTATAGTGAAAATGTTTCTACCAATACCTAACACAGGCACAATATGGACAAAAGCAGTGCAAGCTCCCCCAAAATCGAACCTAGAAATAGGGTAGATGGCAGTAGTAGTGCAGCCTTGGAAACTACAGGTGTGACTCCTCTTCAGGAGCTCCAAAGCATAGCCTGGACCCACCTATGAGACCACGGGGCCACTGTAAATTATTCTATTACACTTGTAATATTTATTTAGCAGTGTTCATGCCTCTGAGACCTGGCCCTGCTGCTTGGTTTGACTCCTGGTTAAGAATCATGGTTTGCCTGTTCCAGTTTCCAGCACCAGATTTAATTTCTCATCTGCTGCGCCATTGAGGCTCTGTGCAGCCAGAAAAAGAAGGTTAAAAAAATAATTCAGTCTTCTTTCTAGGTGCGTGTGCGAGTAAAAGTGTGTTTGACTGAGAGAGAATGAGATTAAGCATAGTGTTTGAGTGTCAATGAGAATGAGAGTGAGAATCAATGAGGGAGCGCGAGTAAGGGAAAGAGAGGTAGTGAGTAAAGTAGTGGGAGTTACAATGAGTGTGTGATTGAAAGGGCGTGGGAGTGAGTCAGAGGTGCCTTTATCAATGGTGCAGCTGGTGCAGTGGTACCATGGCATAGAGGCCCTGGTACAGCTGCTCTCGCTGTGCATTAAACAACTGTACCTTAGGAGTTCAGATCAGAGCCCCTGTATACCAATGGTTGTGATTGAGGTTCAGTTATTATTAAAGTGTGTGTGCATGTGCGTTTGTGCACAAGAAGCAGTGTTGGTGTATGGGTGCTTTAGTGTGTTAAGGCACCCAAGGCAATTTTTGACAGTTATGAGGGGAACCAGTGGCACGTATTACACCTCACCACTTTCAGGGATCACCAGCCGCCACTGGTTGCCAGTCTAGTTGTCTGTTGTCCACCAGCTTTTAAGAGGGAAGCCTGGCAGACAGGGTCCTCTACACCTCCCCCTAAACCAGTTGGGACCGGTTCCCCAGGGAACCTTCTAGAAGCTTCCAGCCATTTCTGGTAGGTGGAGTGGGGAGTGTATAAATAGCGGTCCCGGTGCCATCATGTTCTCAGACTGAACGTGGACCTGATTGAGAGGGGACACTCTGCTAGGAGGTACCGCCACAAGGGCCTGTGTGCTGGCCCCTGAGCCCATCTGTACCCCTCTGCTGTCCACAGGGCCAGTGAGAGCCTTTGCTAGAGTGAAGACTGCGGTGTCAGGAGTGCCACTTTATGGGAGATTACTGCTTCTAGGAGCTGCTGCCCTGTACTGATGAGCCCACTGTCTGCTGATCTTGCCCAGCCTGCTCTGCTGCCCTAGCGCCTCGTGAGCGCTATACTTTGACTGCCTGTATTACCAGGAGTGTGAGGAGGTTGGGCACTACTTTCTTGTGTGGGACTCTGGATCCTCGCCAGCTCCCTAGCGCCTGGGAGGCACTACTTTCCTGATTGCCAGAGTAGGAGCTGACGCCTGCAGTGCGGTGCTGAAATAGCACTACATCTCCATCCCCAAAGAGAGGAGGGGCATGGATCCTGCAGCTGACATCTGGTGAGGGAGATCCCCTGCATGTTCTCCTAGCACCTCCTGGGCGCTATATTTGGAGTGACTGGGCTCTTCCTGCTGCCTAGCGCCTTGTGAGGGCTGCAGCGCTATCCAAGCCCCTAAGAACTTTCCTGCCGCCTTGCACCTCATGAGCGCTATCTTCTGGTTGCCTGCAATCCAAGGAGTTAAGGAGCGTGGGCGCGACATCCTCGGGTGGGACCCTGGGACTGTGAGCCATCTGGCGCCTCGTGAGCGCCGCCTCCAGCCCCTGCCCAGGAGAAGAAGGTGCGTGGGTCCTGCAGCGCTGTGCTGCCAAAGTGCTATTTTCGCATCGACTGTGCTCTGCTTGTTGTCTAGCTCCTCGTGGAGTGCTACAACTGTTTTCCAGGCTACAACTATTTTCCAGCCACCAGGACTCTTAGTCCTGCATTCCTGGACTTAGCACTGCAACTTTACTCCTGCACGAGGAGACCACTTTTATTTACACTGCCCACCTGAGAGACAGCTACTTCCAGGGAGTGGTGACAATCTTTGCAACGTGTGTGCATGTATAAGGTTCACCCTTCTGACTTGAGGCCTAATGCATTTCTACGCGCAGTGTAATCCTGCCATGATGTTCATGCTCTTATGCTTATGAGAAATGCCCTAATGATGCCTAATGTACCTGCAAAGATTTGTGCCTAAGGTGTTTATACCCCAGGATTGGTGCCTATTGTATTGGATGATGCTGAATTCCATGATGTATGCCTAAAGTGTCTTTACACTAATGATATTGCATTCCTGCCTCATCTGTTTTACTGCATAAGTTGGCTGCAGGCTAATGCCATGCGTAATGTGTTTCAAAACCTATGGTTGAGGCCTGATGTTCTCGCCCCCCACCCGACTTATATTGTTGGTGTTCTGCATTATGGGGTCGATTAGGATCGCGGACGGACTTGAGTCCGTCCGCGACCCCTGAGGAGGAGGGAACGTCCGCATGGGCTGCGGCGTTCCCTCCGATCTGATTAGGATGTGACCGCCAGGGTGGCGGTCACATCCTCTATCTCTAACATTGCGGCGGGTGCAGCTTCAAGCTGCACCCGCCCCAATGTAATAAATGCATGCACAGCATTTCCGTGCACAAAGCGGCAGGCACCGCGCGGTGCCTGCTGCATTGTGCACGCAAATGCAGGGGGGTACCATAGGTACCCCCCATGTGCACCCACCACCACCCCTTCACCCAGGGGGCCCGCAACGGGCCCCCGAAGTGAAGGTCCGTATGCTTTTCCATGGCGGCAATGCCGCCGTGGAAAAGCATATTTACACACACATCATAATATGGCGGACGGTGTCTCATAGACACCGCCTGCCATGTTATGGCTTTTCCGCCGCGGTCGGCTCCGACCGCGGCGGAAAAGCGGCGGACGGAATTCCAGACCCACCAGCCATCCTAATTTGGCGGTGGGTCTTTGGAGTCTCCGCCACGGTTTTTCCGCATCCTCCAGGCCGGCGGACACTTCCGCCGGCCCGGAGGATGCGGAAAAACCGCCATCCTAATCGGCCCCTATGTGTTTTTACGCCTATGGAGATGCCCCATGCAAGTATGCCTCATGTCATCGGATCCATGCCGCCTTGTAATGTGATGATGTTTATGTCTATGACTAATGCATTGATTCATGATAATGCCTTTTCCCTAATGCCTACATGGCTGGTTTTATGTTTAGGCCTACTGCCTTCATGCTGTTAATGTTCTCAGGCTAATGAGGTTTATACTCCATGTTTAGGCCTACCCTGATAAATGCCTAAAATGATTTATGCTCATCGTAAGGTTGCTCAGTGCATGGCCTTGCCAATAATTACTGGATGGTAGACATGTATTGCTGATGGTATGAAGTAATGCCAACGGTAATGTGATTAGACCTAATGTGTTGCTCATGCTTTATCCTAGTGTTTGCATGCTAAGGTGATGATGCTCTATGTGTAGGCCTAAGGCTATTTGCATTGTGGCTAAGTGCATGATCCTGCCAGGACTTACTGGCTGCTTTATGTTTATTACTGATGCTTCCATTTATTCTAATTGTGCTGGTGATGGTTCTGGCAGAGGCCCGATTGGCCCTGCCTTGTAAAAAGTCACCCTGTGAACTGCTACCCAGTGCCGGTTGGCACAGTTTATCTGTACCTGAGATTGCATTCTAAAATGTGTTTTATAATACATACATTATTTTAATGCAGCCTGGTAAGAAGTCTTTTGTAGTGTGTCTGGTGTGTCGCCTGTGGGTGTGCTGCGCAGATGCTTTACACAATGCCCTGTAGCCTACCTTACATGCATCGTTCCTAATTATTAGTTAACTGCTACAATTCATGGTACTTGCTTGCTCGCATTATTATAGCACCTAGAATCACAATGAAAATACAAAAAACAGAAAAGGTGAGCAGTCAAGTCCCAAGCAGAGACCCATATGCAAACACGGAAGACTCACTCTTGCACACTGCCAGAGGGGCCAAAAGGCTTACACAACCCAAGTGTAGTCTAATGATTGGAATCCTGATCCAACACTTCGCACAAAATATCCCGACAAATTTTGATTGCTGTAATTGCTGTGGGAACAAGCAATACCAATTGCCTATTCCATTTAAGCCATGCACAAAGTAAGCTTCGCTAATGCTTACCGATTGCGATTTGGTTGTCTGTGGATTATTCCGCATTATGTGGTTAATTTGTACATAAGAAAAAGCTAGTTTGGGGGAAGGGAGCGGGCGGGTCGCATAATTACTGGCAGGCAGCTGTTCCCAGGATTTCTCATTGTCCCCGCCAGCATAGTCGCCAAGCCTAGAAAAGTCCTCCATTTCCCAACCCCATACAACTCTGCTCTTTAAATGAATACCCAAAAAAGCACAATCCCTTATATACTTACCGGGATGGAATTAGAGGCAACTGAAATTCCTCTTTGAATTGTGTGTATCTAAAGGCCAAGATGTGTGGGAACCTAAATCTGGTGCACTTCGGGAATTTAAGAAAAACTGGGACCAGAATATCGGCATCCCGTAGCATTTGCTGGACGTAAAAACTATTTGACTGGTTACTCGAGGCTGCTGGTTGGATAAGCCAGTCAAGGGAGGCAGCTGGATAATACTTTGTGATGTGCGGGTGCGCCAACCACTCCTCCTCAGTTTGAAGTTCTAATGCCCTCAAGTTGGTACAGGCCTTCTTCCTCTACCACAGGACGTGATGTAGGGCTTTGACTATCTCGTTAAAAAAAAAAGACTAATGAACTTCAATCATGACATTACAGAAGATAAAAACAAATTTAACGAGAAAGCCATTTTAATAAGAGCAATGCGCCAAATAATCATTAGGGGCAAGGATTGCCATTGCTAAGTAAACCACGCACCTTCTTAAGAGTGACTATGCAGTTTAATTAGAATAGATCTGCAAAGTGGTGCGAGCCTTGAATATCCAGATATCTAATAGGGTTAGTAGCAGAGTAGTGCAGCCTCATTTCATCAGGAAGGACTGATGGGGTGCTATTAAACACAAGCATTGAAAATGCAATAGGTCTCGCAATAGAAGAGTTTGACATTTTTCGTTTTGCAAATGGATGAGTGACACCTATAGCATTTGGAATGCAACATGTTTTGTATTTACGTGACTTATATGGCAGCTCTGGTTGTTATGCTACATCTCTAGATAGTTTTATCTTTCGCAAATGTGACACCTATTGTAACACAATATGTGTTGTGAGGGTGAGGGGTTGAGGGTGAGTGAGGGTGAGGGTGAGTGAGGGTGAGGGGTTGAGGGTGAGGGGTTGAGGGTGAGGGGTTGAGGGTGAGGGGTTGAGGGTGAGGGGTTGAGGGTGAGGGGTTGAGGGTGAGGGGTTGAGGGTGAGGGGTTGAGGGTGAGGGGTTGAGGGTGAGGTGTTGAGGGTGAGGTGTTGAGGGTGAGGTGTTGAGGGTGAGTGGATCTGGGGGATATGGTGGTGGTGGATGTGGTGGTGGTGATGGTGGATGTGGTGGTGATGGTGGTGGATGTGGGGGTGGTGGTGGTGGATGTGGGGGTGGTGGAGGTGGTGGATGTGGTGGTGATGTGGTGGATGTGGTGGTGATGTGGTGGATGCGGTGGTGGTGGAAGTGATGGTGTTGGGTATGGTGGATGTGGTGGTGGTGGATGCGGTGGTGGATGAGGTGGTGGTGGATGCGGTGGTGGATGTGGTGGCGGTGGATGTGGTGGCGGTGGATGTGGTGGTGGATGCGGTGGTGGTGGATGCGGTGGAGGTGGTGGATGCGGTGGAAGTGGTGGATGTGGTGGTGGATGCGGTGGATGTAGTGGTGGTGGATGCGGTGGATGTAGTGGTGGTGGTGGATGTGGCGGTGGTGGATGTGGCGGTGGTGGATGTGGCGGTGGTGGATGTGGCGGTGGTGGATGTGGCGGTGGTGGTGGTGGATGTGGTGGATGTCATGGTGGATGTGGAGGTGGATGTGATGGTGGATGTAGTGGTGATGGCGGATGTGGTGGTGGATGCGGTGGTGGATACGGCGGATGTGGTGGTGGTGGTTGTAGTGGATGTGGTGGTAGATGTAGTGGTGGTGGGTGCGGTGGTGGTGGATGTCATGGTGGATGTGGAGGTGATGGTGGATGTGGTAGTGGTGGTGGAGGTGATGGTGGATGTGGTGGTGGTAGTGGTGGTGGAGGTGATGGTGGATGTGATGGTGGATGTGGTGGTGATGGTGGATGTGGTGGTGGATGCGGTGGATGTGGTGGTGGATGCGGTGGTGGTGGTGGATGGGGTGATGGATGTGGTGGTGGATGTAGTGGTGGTGGTGGTGGTGGTGGATGCGGTGGTGGATGTGGTGGATGTTGTGGTGGATGTGGTGGATGTTGTGGTGGATGTGGTGGATGTTGTGGTGGATGTGGTGGATGTTGTGGTGGATGCGGTGGTGGTGGTGGATGCGGTGGTGGATGCGGTGGTGGATGCGGTGGTGGTGGTGGATGCGGTGGTGGTGGTGGATGCGGTGGTGTTGGATGTGGTGGTGGTGGATGTCATGGTGGATGTGGAGGTGATGGTGGATGTGGTGGTGGATGCGGTGGTGGTGGTGGATGCGGTGGTGGATGGGGTGGTGGTTGTGGATGTGGTGGAAGTGGTGGTGGATGTGGTGGATGGAAGTGGTGGTGGATGTGGCGGTGGTGGATGTGGTGGTGGATGTGGCGGTGGATGTCATGGTGGATGTGGAGGTGATGGTGGATGTGGTGGTGGATGTGGTGGTGGTGGTGGATGTGGTGGTGGTGGTGGATGTGGTGGAGGTGGTGGATGTGGTGGTGATGGTTGATGTGGTGGTGGATGCGGTGGATGTGGTGGTGGATGCGGTGGATGTGGTGGATGTGGTGGATGCGGTGGATGCGGTGGATGCGGTGATGGATGGGGTGGTGGTTGTAGTGGATGTGGTGGTGGATGTAGTGGTGGTGGGGGTGGTGGTGGATGTGGTGGATGCGGTGGTGGTGGATGTGGTGGTGGTGGATGTCATGGTGGATGTGGAGGTGATGGTGGATGTGGTGGATGTGGAGGTGATGGTGGATGTGGTGGATGTGATGGTGGATGTAGTGGTGGTGGGTGTGGTGGTGGATGCGGTGGTGGTGGATGCGGTGGTGGTGGTGATGGTGGATGTGGTGGTAGTGGTGTATGTGATGGTGGATGCGGTGGTGGTGGATGTGGTGGTGGATGCGGTGGTGGTGGTGGATGCTGTGGTGGTGGATGGGATGGTGGTTGTGGTGGATGTAGTGGTGGTGGGGGTGGTGGTGGTGGATGCGGTGGTGGTGGTGGATGCGGTGGTGGTGGTGGATGTGGCGGTGGTGGACGTGATGGTGGTGGATGCGGTGGTGGATGTGGTGGTGGATGGGGTGGTGGATGGGGTGGTGGATGGGGTGGTGGATGTAGTGGTGTTGGATGTGGTGGTGGTGGATGTGGTGGTGGTGGATGTGGTGGTGGTGGATGTCATGGTGGATGTGGAGGTGATGGTGGATGTGGTGGTGGATGCGGTGGTGGTGGATGCGGTGGATGTGGTGGATGGGGTGGTGGATGTAGTGGTGGTGGATGCGGTGGTGGTGGAAGTGGTGGTGGATGTGGTGGTGGTGGATGCGGTGGTGGTGGATGTGGTGGTGGTGGATGTGGCGGTGGTGGATGTGGCGGTGGTGGATGTGGTGGTGGTGGATGTGGTGGTGGTGGTGGTGGATGTGGCGGTGGATGTCCTGGTGGATGTGGAGGTGAGGGTGGATGTGGTGGTGGTGGATGTGATGGATGTGGTGGATGCGGTGGTGGTTGTAGTGGATGCGGTGGTTGTTGTAGTGGATGTGGTGGTGGATGTAGTGGTGGTGGGTGTGGTGGTGGTGGTGGATGCGGTGGTGGTGGATGCGGTGGATGTCATGTTTTTGTAGGCTCACAGCCAATTGATTAATATATCTACTCGGCAATAACTTCTTTAAATGGGTCTGGCACTCTTTACTCATTAAAGAGACAAATGATTCTTCCCATCACACCGCATTAAATAAAAATTACCAACTGGAAAAATGTGGTATTCTTCAGGATATGAGACACGACCAGAAAGCTTAAAAAAAATACTGGACTCAGGTAAAAAAAAAAAAAAAAAAAAAAAAAAAAGAAGAAGAAGAACTTCAAAGCAGCAGATATACTTTATCGAAAGTTAATACTAAAAGTTAGTATCTGCTCGGTTCCTGGAACTTATACCCAACTACGGCCTGGAAACGTAAATATAAATAAATATTTCCTAACGGCATAAAAAAAACACTTGCAGAAATAACGCAAATTCATTTTCAGTGGCTGTGCATGTAAAGGTCAATGTGTTTTACTTATGTCGTAGGTCTGTATTTGTTGGCGCTATTGGCGTTATAAATGGCAATTATTTTTACGTATGTGTTAAGGAGTTAAATGACTGGGACATTGAGAGTAACTGAAAGGCACCGAGGGCAAGAGAGGGCAGATTGTGTGAGGGTGAAACAGGTCCACATCATGACGGAATTGAGGGTTGAATGAAGAAAGAGGTGGCTAATTTAGCAATAAGCCGATAGCCAGCAAGAGCCGATGCAAGAGTTAGCTATGACTGCAGCACCAGGGCACCGGAAGGTTGATGGACAGGTGGGAGGGGCCAGAGCAAATGGCAGGGGGAGATACAACTCACCTGAAAGTTTTGCAGGAGAGGAAGAGATGAACTGAGGGCCTCAAGTAGGGAGGGCAGTGGGAAAGACTCATGGGGAGAGGAGCCTGTTCGCGAGTTCTGGGATAGCAGAAGAGACAGGCTCAGAGAGAGAGGAAGTGTGGCAGACTGAGGTTAAAATGTTTTGGGGGTAGTTGGGGACCGTGTGGGATGGTGTGCAGGGGAGGGAGGGGTGCAAAGACATAGGGTATAGACGCTGATAGACACTTAGGAGCAGCAAAGAAGAGATGTATGTTTAGGAGCACACTGTGTGCTGGGAGCAAGACATGACTAGCCTGCATTGAAATACCTGTATTTTCGGGCATTCTCTTGGTCAGGAAGTAAAGGGCTTTGTTAAACGAGGCGCTTTTACTTACTTTCGCTTTTAGTGCAACGAGGGTGGAAAGTGACGGGCAGGAGAGAGGCTGGGGAGCGGAACTATTGGGGCGAGAAGTTGAAAAATGTGATTCACTTTGTGACAGCAGGGGCACCCCTCTCCACTGCCACGGCATTAATCAAGGCACTTTGGTGACACCCCGGGTGGCTAATAAGGCAACTGGGAAAGTGCTGCGAAATCCAAAAGCAAGCGCACAGAGTGGTCCCGACTGTACCCGCGCTGAGGGAGGGAGGAGAAATACGAGACGGCCTGCCGGCCGTGAGACGTGTGAAGACGCGGGAGGGGGCGGAGCGGGGAGAGCGGCATGTGGGTGTGAAGAAGCCAGGGCCTTTGAAGTGAAGCTAAGCTTCACTTCAAAAGGTGTCGGAGGAATGCGGCTGAGGGAACAGACGGCGATTGCGGCTAAGGGAACTGATGTGCACGCGCTTTTAAGCTCAATGCACATGCGCATTGAGCTTAAAAGTCACGGGCACTGCAAGGAATCGCCACGATTCCTTGCTTGTTAGTTGAAGGTTGTTTAAGCCGCAATAGTCTCGCAAGCTCGATGCGCATGCGCATCGACAGGCGAGACCTAAAAAGGACCTCAGATTTAGTATGGTTTCTTTTTTAGCTACCGATATCGGTGAATGTCTCAATAAGGATCTCTGGCAGTATCTCATCCAATAATCTTGAGTGAAAACCACTCTGCCTCCGTGGTCACTTCATCGTGTTTTTATAGTGTTGCCCACCAACCTTTAACTTACATGGGGAACTTTGGGGAATTTCCATTAAATTTAAGACGGAACATGTATGCATCAATATGCTAGTCTTAAAACAAACTAGTATAAACCAGCATGACAAAAATACTTCAATTCAGACTACATTGTAAAGAGCAATGAAATGATCTAGAACTAGCCATGCTCCTTTGTTCTGAGGAACTACTGATCCATCACTTACGACTCCACCAAGGTTGTTCCAGTTGCCACTCGGCCAAGCGAATCTATGGCAAGAAACGACCCATTCATCTGTCTTAACCCCCACCCCTTGGATGTGGGAATGTGCCTGTCCATAAAGACATTCAGGAAGGGGATCTCCTTCTGGTTCCCTGCCCTGGCAACAACTAATACCACCAATTACAATTGTCACAATGCAGAGAACCAATGAGAAAAGAAAGAACAGGGCACTGTAAATGCGAATTCATGAAAGTCACTAGACTATTTTATTTATGTCTTGTTGTGATATAGCATATGCATAAATAGCTCCAGTGCACCTCCCAGCCAAATCCAACAAGCATTTGCAATGCAATAGGTCTCGCATTATGAAAGTTTGAGCTATTGGTCTTGTAAATGACAATTTTTTAATTTATGTGTTGGTTTTGAAAATAGCTAAATTAATGCTTTGTCATTTACAATGCCAATAGTTATAACTTTCGCAACTGTGACACCTATAGCATTTGTAATGCAACATGTTTTGTATTTACGTGACTTAGATGTATTGATATTACAAATAACAATGGCTTTTAATTTTTTTAAATAATTAATACTTAAATAAAAGTGATTGTAATTTATAATGGCAATAGCTTAAACTTTTGTAAATAACTTTTGTGAAGATTATGTTCAGTGTATTTTATTGTGACGAAAATCCAAGAACAGAAGTGAAATATTAACATCTTTTTGTGACATTTGTAATAAAGCTTGAAACATTGAGAGAACATATTTGAACCAGTGATGCTGTGGTTGCGCTGAGTGATGCCGTGGTTGCGCTGAGTGATGCCGTGGTGCTGAGGTGCTGCTGAGTGGTGCTGTGCTGGTGCAGAGTGGTGCTGTGCTGGTGCAGAGTGGTGCTGTGCTGGTGCAGAGTGGTGCTGTGCTGGTGCAGAGTGGTGCTGTGCTGGTGCAGAGTGGTGCTGTGCTGGTGCAGAGTGGTGCTGTGCTGGTGCAGAGTGGTGCTGTGCTGGTGCAGAGTGGTGCTGTGCTGGTGCAGAGTGGTGCTGTGCTGGTGCAGAGTGGTGCTGTGCTGGTGCAGAGTGGTGCTGTGCTGGTGCAGAGTGGTGCTGTGCTGGTGCAGAGTGGTGCTGTGCTGGTGCAGAGTGGTGCTGTGCTGGTGCAGAGTGGTGCTGTGCTGGTGCAGAGTGGTGCTGTGCTGGTGCAGAGTGGTGCTGTGCTGGTGCAGAGTGGTGCTGTGCTGGTGCAGAGTGGTGCTGTGCTGGTGCAGAGTGGTGCTGTGCTGGTGCAGAGTGGTGCTGTGCTGGTGCAGAGTGGTGCTGTGCTGGTGCAGAGTGGTGCTGTGCTGGTGCAGAGTGGTGCTGTGCTGGTGCAGAGTGGTGCTGTGCTGGTGCAGAGTGGTGCTGTGCTGGTGCAGAGTGGTGCTGTGCTGGTGCAGAGTGGTGCTGTGCGGAGTGATAATGTGGTGGTGCGGAGTGATAATGTGGTGGTGCTGAGTGATAATGTGGTGGTGCTGAGTGATAATGTGGTGGTGCTGAGTGATAATGTGGTGGTGCTGAGTGATAATGTGGTGGTGCTGAGTGATAATGTGGTGGTGCTGAGTGATAATGTGGTGGTGCTGAGTGATAATGTGGTGGTGCTGAGTGATAATGTGGTGGTGCTGAGTGATAATGTGGTGGTGCTGAGTGATAATGTGGTGGTGCTGAGTGATAATGTGGTGGTGCTGAGTGATAATGTGGTGGTGCTGAGTGATAATGTGGTGGTGCTGAGTGATAATGTGGTGGTGCTGAGTGATAATGTGGTGGTGCTGAGTGATAATGTGGTGGTGCTGAGTGATAATGTGGTGGTGCTGAGTGATAATGTGGTGGTGCTGAGTGATAATGTGGTGGTGCTGAGTGATAATGTGGTGGTGCTGAGTGATAATGTGGTGGTGCTGAGTGATAATGTGGTGGTGCTGAGTGATAATGTGGTGGTGCTGAGTGATAATGTGGTGGTGCTGAGTGATAATGTGGTGGTGCTGAGTGATAATGTGGTGGTGCTGAGTGATAATGTGGTGGTGCTGAGTGATAATGTGGTGGTGCTGCTGAGTAATAATATGGTGGTGCTGCTGAGTAATAATGTGGTGGTGCTGCTGAGTAATAATGTGGTGGTGCTGCTGAGTAATAATGTGGTGGTGCTGCTGAGTAATAATGTGGTGGTGCTGCTGAGTGATAATGTGGTGGTGCTGCTGAGTGATAATGTGGTGGTGCTGCTGAGTGATAATGTGGTGGTGCTGCTGAGTGATGTTGTGGTAGTGCCGAGTAGTGCTGTGGTGGTGCTGAGTGATAATGTGGTGGTTTGGTGCTGAGTGATAATGTGGTGGTGCTGAGTGATAATGTGGTGGTGCCGAGTGATGCTGGGGTAGCGCTGAGTGATGATGTGGTGATGCAGTGGGCAGAAAGGCACAAAAAACGAGTGTAACAGAGGGCAGAAGGGCAGAAAAACAAGGGAAAAAGTAGTCTCACAGAGGGCAGAAGGGCACAAAAAACGAGTCTAACAGGGGGCAGAAAGGCACAACAAGTAACGCTCCACCTGCCATGACACTGATGACAGGAAAAAAACTACATTTTATATTTCTTCCTTCTGCATCATGAACCCCGGAGAGGGGTGGTGTTTACACATTTTTGAAACAACTGAATAATTAAATGCGCTTGAGCTTTTTGCCGTTACCAAGCATACATCTGTCGCAACCAAGCATACATCTGTCACCACGGTATTTCCACATGCCAGCCTGCCTAAAATGTAGATCGATGTGTCATCTGCAGGCTGATGATTATTGAGCACATATGGAAGCGCCATGTTTCTGCATAAGTTATCCATCTGTTAGAGCAAATCATGTGAGGAGGAAAAGGAACATGCAGATACAATTGTGAATGATTTCCTGCAATACCTGTAAGACAGGCACCTGCAAGGGCGTTGTCTACAGATAAACTATGGTCTTATTTTTCATTATGCAATTGCAAATCGAAATATATGACTGTGCTTATGCCTGAATTGTCTCACTATCGATTTTTCACTTATGTACGGGTGTAAAATAAATGGAGCTTATTTAAAAGTGTACAAGGGAAACCGGAAGCGATGTGATATTAAGAGCCCCAGTAAGTAGAGATGCCTATGCATGAGTCCGCATTAATTGCTTCTTATTGGAGCCATTTGTAATCCCATTTTCAGAGATTTTGTTCCGCACAATTGGCGCACTATACTAAGCGTAACAAGGCGGTCTTATTTCGTATAATGATACGGCCAGGAAAATGCCTCGCCAGTATCTAAGCAGTTTCATTTCTGCGTGTACCATTTTTATTTTTTAAGAATATACGTGTTCAAATGAACGCTTCTGTGTATGTGGAACAAACACGCAGCCTGCTGACGTGTCCTTTGACATTCCCCATTAAATGAACACATATTTTAACCCAGTTCATTTTCTCCAAGATAAATGTAAAGAGCGCTTCGGTTTTTGGTAAGTGGTTCAATTCCACGCGTGGCATTTGGGAAGTCGTATCACGTTTTTTCGAACTCTTGAGGACAGTAAACAGCTCATATGTGAGGAAAGAGAGAGTTTCAGAGTAGGCCGCGTAGGTAGTAGTTAACAAGCCCTCGCCATATTTTGCCTGTGGGGAGGCTGTGGGCAGCAACAGCAGGGGTGAATAATTAGGGGGGGGAGAAATGCGAGACACGGGCGGGGGAGCGGATCCCTTTGAAGTGAAGCTCACGGAGGCAGGCGGCTCGGGGAGCAAATGGTAAAAAGCGTGTGCATGGGCACATGCACTCGACGTAATCCGCGATGGTTTCAGAGCTTGGATGAGCCTCTATACTCTCGTCCTAATATCGCTTGCGCGAGCGCTCAGAATGACTGGCTGTATGAAAATGCTAAAGTCACCTCAGTATCACGTTGTATGCATTTGTCCAAAATCCTCTTTCCTTCAACAGCAAACTGAAACCCGCCTCGCCCCATCAGTGACCTATAGTCAGGTACACTGATTGCGCGGCTGCAGCGTTTTTCGTAATATTATGGGTATGCCACATAACGTTTGCTGCATAATATGCAGATAACAAAATAATTGTTTCTAGCTCAAATTGTTTCTAAGTTACTAAAAATGCAGTGGCGTGTGTTTCCACGTAGTGGAAGGGCCTTTGCAAATGTCGACTGTTCACATTTCTATTGCTTATTGCTATGTTTGGTTGTTAAACTGGCAATAGTGAGGTGGAACCCATGCCTAGACAGTACTAACAGATGTAACAAGCATTTGCAATGCAATAGGGCTCGCATTATGAAAGTTTGAGCTATTGGTCTTGTAAATGACAATTTTTTTATTTATGTGTTGGTTTTGAAAATAGCTAAATTAATGCATTGTCATTTACAATGCCAATGGTTATAACTTTCGCAAATGTGACACCTATAGCATTTGTAATGCAACATGTTTTGTATTTACGTGACTTAGATGTATTGATATTACAAATAACGGCTTTTGGTTTTTTTTAATAATTAATACTTAAATAAAAGTGATTGTAATTTAAAATGGCAATATCTTAAACTTTGTAAATAACTTTTGTGAAGATTATGTTCAGTGTATTTTATTGTGATGAAAATCCAAGAACAGGAGTGAAATATTAACATCTTTTTGTGACATTTGTAATAAAGCTTGAAACATTGAGAGAACATAATTGAACCAGTTGTTGTTGAATGGTTGCACAGATTGACGCTGGGGTGGCGCAGAGTGACGCTGGGGTGGCGCAGAGTGACGCTGGGGTGGCGCAGAGTGACGCTGGGGTGGCGCAGCTGAGTGGCGCAGCTGAGTGGCGCAGCTGAGTGGCGCAGCTGAGTGGCGCAGCTGAGTGGCGCAGCTGAGTGGCGCAGCTGAGTGGCGCAGCTGAGTGGCGCTGCTGAGTGGCGCTGCTGAGTGGTGCTGCTGGGTGGTGCTGTGTGATGCTGTGGTGGTGCTGAGTGATGCTGTGGTGGTGCTGAGTGGTGCTGTGGTGGTGCTGAGTGGTGCTGAGTGATGCTGTGGTGGTGCTGAGTGATGCTGTGGTGGTGCTGAGTGATGCTGTGGTGGTGCTGAGTGATGCTGTGGTGGTGCTGAGTGATGCTGTGGTGGTGCTGAGTGATGCTGTGGTGGTGCTGAGTGATGCTGTGGTGGTGCTGAGTGGTGGTGCTGAGTGATAATGTGGTGGTGCTGAGTGATGGTGCTGAGTGATGCTGTGGTGGTGCTGAGTGGTGCTGTGGTGGTGCTGAGTGGTGCTGAGTGATGCTGTGGTGGTGCTGAGTGATGCTGTGGTGGTGCTGAGTGATGCTGTGGTGGTGCTGAGTGATGCTGTGGTGGTGCTGAGTGATGCTGTGGTGGTGCTGAGTGATGCTGTGGTGGTGCTGAGTGATGCTGTGGTGGTGCTGAGTGATGCTGTGCTGGTGCAGAGTTGTGCTGGTGCAGAGTGGTGCTGTGCTGGTGCAGAGTGGTGCTGTGCTGGTGCAGAGTGGTGCTGTGCTGGTGCAGAGTGGTGCTGTGCTGGTGCAGAGTGGTGCTGTGCTGGTGCAGAGTGGTGCTGTGCTGGTGCAGAGTGGTGCTGTGCTGGTGCAGAGTGGTGCTGTGCTGGTGCAGAGTGGTGCTGTGCTGGTGCAGAGTGGTGCTGTGCTGGTGCAGAGTGGTGCTGTGCTGAGTGATAATGTGGTGGTGCGGAGTGATAATGTGGTGGTGCGGAGTGATAATGTGGTGGTGCGGAGTGATAATGTGGTGGTGCGGAGTGATAATGTGGTGGTGCGGAGTGATAATGTGGTGGTGCGGAGTGATAATGTGGTGGTGCTGAGTAATAATGTGGTGGTGCTGCTGAGTAATAATGTGGTGGTGCTGCTGAGTAATAATGTGGTGGTGCTGCTGAGTGATAATGTGGTGGTGCTGCTGAGTGATAATGTGGTGGTGCTGCTGAGTGATGTTGTGGTAGTGCCGAGTAGTGCTGTGGTGGTGCTGAGTGATAATGTGGTGGTTTGGTGCTGAGTGATAATGTGGTGGTGCTGAGTGATAATGTGGTGGTGCCGAGTGATGCTGGGGTAGCGCTGAGTGATTATGTGGTGATGCAGTGGGCAGAAAGGCACAAAAAACGAGTGTAACAGAGGGCAGAAGGGCAGAAAAACAAGGGAAAAAGTAGTCTCACAGAGGGCAGAAGGGCACAAAAAACGAGTCTAACAGGGGGCAGAAAGGCACAACAAGTAACGCTCCACCTGCCATGACACTGATGACAGGAAAAAAACTACATTTTATATTTCTTCCTTCTGCATCATGAACCCCGGAGAGGGGTGGTGTTTACACATTTTTGAAACAACTGAATAATTAAATGCGCTTGAGCTTTTTGTCGTTACCAAGCATACATCTGTCGCAACCAAGCACACATCTGTCACCACGGTATTTCCACATGCCAGCCTGCCTAAAATGTAGATCGATGTGTCATCTGCAGGCTGATGATTATTGAGCACATATGGAAGCGCCATGTTTCTGCATAAGTTATCCATCTGTTAGAGCAAATCATGTGAGGAGGAAAAGGAACATGCAGATACAATTGTGAATGATTTCCTGCAATACCTGTAAGACAGGCACCTGCAAGGGCGTTGTCTACAGATAAACTATGGTCTTATTTTTCATTATGCAATTGCAAATCGAAATATATGACTGTGCTTATGCCTGAATTGTCTCACTATCGATTTTTCACTTATGTACGGGTGTAAAATAAATGGAGCTTATTTAAAAGTGTACAAGGGAAACCGGAAGCGATGTGATATTAAGAGCCCCAGTAAGTAGAGATGCCTATGCATGAGTCCGCATTAATTGCTTCTTATTGGAGCCATTTGTAATCCCATTTTCAGAGATTTTGTTCCGCACAATTGGCGCACTATACTAAGCGTAACAAGGCGGTCTTATTTCGTATAATGATACGGCCAGGAAAATGCCTCGCCAGTATCTAAGCAGTTTCATTTCTGCGTGTACCATTTTTTTTTTTTAAGAATATACGTGTTCAAATGAACGCTTCTGTGTATGTGGAACGAACACGCAGCCTGCTGACGTGTCCTTTGACATTCCCCATTAAATGAACACATATTTTAACCCAGTTCATTTTCTCTAAGATAAATGTAAAGAGCGCTTCGGTTTTTGGTAAGTGGTTCAATTCCACGCGTGGCATTTGGGAAGTCGTATCACGTTTTTTCGAACTCTTGAGGACAGTAAACAGCTCATATGTGAGGAAAGAGAGAGTTTCAGAGTAGGCCGCGTAGGTAGTAGTTAACAAGCCCTCGCCATATTTTGCCTGTGGGGAGGCTGTGGGCAGCAACAGCAGGGGTGAATAATTAGGGGGGGGAGAAATGCGAGACACGGGCGGGGGAGCGGATCCCTTTGAAGTGAAGCTCACGGAGGCAGGCGGCTCGGGGAGCAAATGGTAAAAAGCGTGTGCATGGGCACATGCACTCGACGTAATCCGCGATGGTTTCAGAGCTTGGATGAGCCTCTATACTCTCGTCCTAATATCGCTTGCGCGAGCGCTCAGAATGACTGGCTGTATGAAAATGCTAAAGTCACCTCAGTATCACGTTGTATGCATTTGTCCAAAATCCTCTTTCCTTCAACAGCAAACTGAAACCCGCCTCGCCCCATCAGTGACCTATAGTCAGGTACACTGATTGCGCGGCTGCAGCGTTTTTCGTAATATTATGGGTATGCCACATAACGTTTGCTGCATAATATGCAGATAACAAAATAATTGTTTCTAGCTCAAATTGTTTCTAAGTTACTAAAAATGCAGTGGCGTGTGTTTCCACGTAGTGGAAGGGCCTTTGCAAATGTCGACTGTTCACATTTCTATTGCTTATTGCTATGTTTGGTTGTTAAACTGGCAATAGTGAGGTGGAACCCATGCCTAGACAGTACTAACAGATGTAACAAGCATTTGCAATGCAATAGGGCTCGCATTATGAAAGTTTGAGCTATTGGTCTTGTAAATGACAATTTTTTTATTTATGTGTTGGTTTTGAAAATAGCTAAATTAATGCATTGTCATTTACAATGCCAATGGTTATAACTTTCGCAAATGTGACACCTATAGCATTTGTAATGCAACATGTTTTGTATTTACGTGACTTAGATGTATTGATATTACAAATAACGGCTTTTGGTTTTTTTTAATAATTAATACTTAAATAAAAGTGATTGTAATTTAAAATGGCAATATCTTAAACTTTGTAAATAACTTTTGTGAAGATTATGTTCAGTGTATTTTATTGTGATGAAAATCCAAGAACAGGAGTGAAATATTAACATCTTTTTGTGACATTTGTAATAAAGCTTGAAACATTGAGAGAACATAATTGAACCAGTTGTTGTTGAATGGTTGCACAGATTGATGCTGGGGTGGCGCAGAGTGACGCTGGGGTGGCGCAGAGTGACGCTGGGGTGGCGCAGAGTGACGCTGGGGTGGCGCAGAGTGACGCTGGGGTGGCGCAGCTGAGTGGCGCAGCTGAGTGGCGCTGCTGAGTGGCGCTGCTGAGTGGCGCTGCTGAGTGGCGCTGCTGAGTGGCGCTGCTGAGTGGTGCTGCTGAGTGGTGCTGCTGGGTGGTGCTGCTGGGTGGTGCTGCTGGGTGGTGCTGCTGGGTGGTGCTGCTGGGTGGTGCTGCTGGGTGGTGCTGCTGGGTGGTGCTGAGTGATGCTGTGGTGGTGCTGAGGTGGTGCTGAGTGATGCTGTGGTGGTGCTGAGTGATGCTGTGGTGGTGCTGAGGTGGTGCTGAGGTGGTGCTGAGTGATGCTGTGGTGGTGCTGAGTGATGCTGTGGTGGTGCTGAGTGATGCTGTGGTGGTGCTGAGTGATGCTGTGGTGGTGCTGAGTGATGCTGTGGTGGTGCTGAGTGATGCTGTGGTGGTGCTGAGTGATGCTGCTGAGTGGTGGTGCTGAGTGATAATGTGGCGGTGCTGAGTGATGCTGCTGAGTGGTGCTGCCGAGTGGTGCTGTGGTGGTGCTGAGTGATAATGTGGCGGTGCTGAGTGATGCTGTGGCGGTGCTGAGTGATGCTGTGGTGGTGCTGAGTGATGCTGTGGTGGTGCTGAGTGATGCTGTGGTGGTGCTGAGTGATGCTGTGGTGGTGCTGAGTGATGCTGTGGTGGTGCTGCTGAGTGATGCTGTGGTGGTGCTGAGTGATGCTGCTGAGTGGTGCTGCTGAGTGGTGCTGTGGTGCTGCTGAGTGGTGCTGTGGCGGTGCTGAGTGATGCTGTGGCGGTGCTGAGTGATGCTGTGGTGGTGCTGAGTGATGCTGTGGTGGTGCTGAGTGATGCTGTGGTGGTGCTGAGCGATGCTGTGGTGGTGCTGAGCGATGCTGTGGTGGTGCTGAGCGATGCTGTGGTGGTGCTGAGCGATGCTGTGGTGGTGCTGAGCGGTGCTGTGGTGGTGCTGAGCGGTGCTGTGGTGGTGCTGAGCGGTGCTGTGGTGGTGCTGAGCGATGCTGTGGTGGTGCTGAGCGATGCTGTGGTGGTGCTGAGCGATGCTGTGGTGGTGCTGAGCGGTGCTGTGGTGGTGCTGTGGTGGTGCTGCTGAGTGATACTGGGGTGGTGCTGAGTGATGCTGCAGTGGTGCTGAGTGATGCTGGGGTGGTGCTGAGTGATGCTGGGGTGGTGCTGAGTGATGCTGTGGTGGTGCTGAGTGATGCTGTGGTGGTGCTGAGTGATGCTGTGGTGGTGCTGAGTGATGCTGTGGTGGTGCTGAGTGATGCTGTGGTGGTGCTGAGTGATGCTGCTGAGTGGTGCTGCTGAGTGGTGGTGCTGAGTGGTGGTGCTGAGTGATAATGTGGCGGTGCTGAGTGATGCTGCTGAGTGGTGCTGCTGAGTGGTGGTGCTGAGTGATAATGTGGTGGTGCTGAGTGATGCTGGGGTAGCGCTGAGTGATGTGGTGATGCAGAGGGCAGAAAGGCACAAAAAACGAGTCTAACACAGGGCAGAAAAACTGAGTCTAACAGAGGGCACAAAAACCGAGTCTAACAGAGGGCACAAAGGCACAAAAAACGAGTCTAACAGAGAGCATAAGGGCAGAAAAACAAAGGAAAAACGAGTCTAACGGAGGGCAGAAAGGCACAACAAGAAAAGGAAGAGAAATTATGATTCCTCCAGCTTTTTATAAACTTGCAAATTACTCCACTGTGACATTAGCCTTTCCACAAACTGCTTTGCACTTAGATGCTTAGTTTGCAAAAGTTTTAGGATGCAAGCATGACGCTGCACTGAGCTGCATGCACAAAACGTAGGTACAGAAGACGTGCGGTATTTGAAGGCCTAGAGCAAAAGTCTCAGTTGTAAACTTTTAACATAAACATAAAAAGAAAAATATCCCAAAAGTTAATTAAAATGTTCACCCTCGATCTCTCATCAATACTGTCGCATGGGCAGAATTATTAACTGTAATATTCACGTCAGATTTTACACGGCGTTCCAATCCATGCAAACAGAAGCTCTGTAACACAAAGATTATCATTACTCAAGTTAATGTTCCTCGTTGTATCGACAGTGTAAAGTGGCCCTGCCGGATTTGAACCATGTTATTCCAACCTTGTCTGCAGATGTATTAGCCCGCTGAGCTACCGCTTCAACGTGCAGACGCCATACATCGTTTAATAATACAGTTCGATCTCCTGATCGTGAACTACTGGTTCGGTGTATATTTGTGCGAGATGTGCTCACAGAAAGAAACATGAATGCACACACTGCATGAATTAAACTAACTGCTACTGAAATGAGAGCGGCATAATAGGACTCTAGTGATGGTATTTAAAAAGAAAACATAAATGTACAAACCTTTCGATTAAAAAAAATGTCCAGCTAGGTTAAAGTCCGAATATAAATACAGTATCAGGAAATACGTCTGGTGACTATAAGTTGACTATTGACGCAGTGACGAGAGTTAGGACTTCCTCAAACGATAAAACAGCGTGATCTGGGCCATATATGTCCGTCACTGGGTACAGGTAGTTAGGAACATCAGGTCTGATTATTGATTCCAAAGTACGCAAGTTTAATATCGCCAAATTGTTTCCTATAATAAGTTTCCGAAGGTGGCATGAGAGCGCGGATGAGTGCTTTGTTGGGGATCTTAACCTGGGGTAAAACCGAACTTTATAGCCCCAGGCAAAGAAGAGAGAGTATTTATGTTATATTTAATATCAAAGTCAAGGCGCTTTGACTGCGTGCGGCAAAGTACCTGCGCACAATTGGAAACCAGCACATGGGAGAAGCACAGTATGCAAGCGAGCCTTAGCTCCATTTTCAATAATAGCAGCGTCGCCCGGGAGGCAGCAGAGCTCCGGTGGGCAGGGGGAGGAGGAGGGGCAGGCGATGATGTTTCTCAGAAAAACGGCCGAATTTAACAACGCAGGTAAACACATAAATGTTTATTCAAGTTGAAAAGCAAGCACTATACAAAGACCTTCTTTAACAAAAGGCAATACATGTATATGTTTTGTAGGACGCAAAACAAACAACTCATCGCGCTAAGAAGCAAACCGTTTAAGAAAGATAAATAATGGTAGGAACCAAACTAAAGATTTAAAAGCTGCTTTAACCACAGTTAAAAAAAAAATCGATATTCCTGACAGGCCTTCTGTGTTTTACAAAAGAAACAAATATTCCCCAACCAAAATCAAAGTGCATCGTGCAGAAACTATACTTCAAATGAGAAGACGACCAACGCTTCTCAGGTATAAACGATAAAACAAACTCTTGGCATTGTTGTGGGGAGGCCGCGGGCAGCAACAGCAGGGGTGAATAATTAGGGGGGGGGGGAATGCGAGACACGGCCTGGCGGCCGTGAAAAGTGTGAAGCAGGGGCGGGGGACTGGATGCCTTTGAAGTGAAGCTCTGAGGCAGGCGGCTCCGGGAGCAAATGGTAACTAGTGGTTACAGAAAGCTTCTGGGTCAGCTATTTTACCTTCACATAACTGTCTATGGGTTGGGGGAAGAGGGTGTTTTGCGCAATTCAGTACAGTTTCTACAATGTTTCACTGTGGAAATCATTCAAGTCAAAATAATTAAACGATAGTGCCTAGAGGAAGAGTATTTGCGATTACATTTTACATTATACTGAATAGTGGAGGTTATTGGTGCACACTTTATAATCATCAAGATTAGTTTCTGTGTTCTTTTACAAACTGAACAGGTTGTGACCAGACATATTAATGCAGCAATGTTAGTGTTGTGTGTTGTTATTCCATACTGTGCACACGTCAATGTTTTCTCTGCTGCCCCATGTTAAAGCTTTGACCTATGACGGCCGCCAGGGTGGTGAGAGCAGTGAATCGCTTCCAAAGTACACAATAGTAATTGGACGACTGTCATTACAGTGAAATCCTCTTAACAGGAAACATTCGCACATCCAAATAATTTCCTTCTGAAAACTAAACCGGACTCCTGCGACACAGCTATGCAATTAACCCCTTGCCCGCGGCCGGAATTCCGCTCCTGTGCGGTACATTCCGATCGCGGGCGTGACGGCTCCCGGTCGTCATCAGCACACGAGCACTGTGTGCCATGACGGACGGGAGCCGTCACCAGCATGCAAGGGGTTAAGTGCGTGCGCATTGTTGTTCTGTTTCTTTAAACTTGCCAGGCAATGTCACTACTCCCACGTGGAACCAAACATTAGCAGCACTTTCACCCCTGCTCTACCTCAGTGTGATGCAAACCGCAGCAGTGGCTGGAGCGGAAATGCCCCAAACCACCGTAGTCGCTGATTTATTGCCTCCTACCCTTGGGAAAACGAGTCAAACAAGCATTGGCGGCCGCAAAAAAAAAAAAGGCTACGAAATGAAAATAAAACAAAAAACGCAAGTGATTACGCGCGTAGCTGTGTATGTGAAGTAGTGTGCATATAGTGCGTGCGTGTGTGTGTAGTATATGTGGATGCACGGATGGTTTGTGAGATTGGTGTGTGTGCGTGTGTGTATGTGCGCATTTCTCTATTGTTTACTGTTGTCAGTGGCCGCAGGCTGTCTTGGCATTGCTGAAGTCAGAGTGGGGCGGGGGAGAGGAGGCGGGGGAGAGCTCTTTGGAGAAGTGAGGCCAGCGCGCACTGCGCACGATGGGGAAGCCTGTGGGAGGGAGGCTGATTGCTTTGATGTGGAGAGCATCAGAAAAGCTAAACCAGCAGGCGGATGGGAGCGCGTTCACGAGACCACATTCACTTGTGAAAATCCGCCGGCTGGTTTAGCTTTCCTGATGCAACACTAAAATTCTCGCTATTCATTCCTTGCGGAATGTAATAGCGAGACCTAAAAATGACAATATAACGATTCAACTCTATCAAAAAATGTACCGCATCACGCAGCATAATCTGCCTTTTCTTGAAGTATAAATTAGTCAATCATGACGCATAATTTAGTCCTCCCCTGCCACATAATCCCAGTGGGTTGCCTATAGTACACATCCTTAGGCCACTTTGAACAATCCCAATAGCTATATTTCCACAAGCATTGGACAAAGGAGTATTATTTTAGCTCTATAGTGTGGTAATAAACTTTTGAAGTTGCTATTTTCTATGTTTGGTATAGGATAACAGCCTTCAATTTTTTTTAATGACGCTCCCCCTCAATTCCTCGTGGGCCTCCAAAAGAATACGCTTACGTTTTTCAAAATTATTCTGTAGCATATTAAATACTGCAAGCAACCTAAAAACATTTAGCTAGATTATGGGCACATCCTCTAACAAATACATCATTCGCTGTGGTGTTTTTAAATTAATGATAACCGACTATGCAGTGAAAAACATATCAAGCCAGATAAACAATTCAAGTGAGACACTACTTGCTAAAGGTGTTGCACATGACATGGGGCTATCACACAACTTTGGGCATATTTAACACTTCAGCTATTGCAGGTACAGTTTGCTATGCCTTGTAAAAGCGTGATTGTAATATGTTAGCAGACCTTTCACCATGGCGGGCCCAATGTGCCCTTTTATCAAGAATGACTGGGGAGGTGTTGAGATTTATTTTGGTGCTCTGATTGCGAGGTGTGCCGCGCGGTTTTAAGACTGGTGGGATAAGGCACATCCATTAGGATGCAGTCTCTTGAATGGCGAGAACCGTAGTCTAGCCCACCGTTGACCCAGCTTTAGTCTACAGCACACATACCTTGTACTCCTGGGCAGCCTCTCGAATGGGGAGCACAGTGTGAGGCTTGTGATCACGTGACATGCTGCAGACCACACAGATGGGCTGCTGGTCATCTTCACAGAACAGTTTTAGCTTCTCTTCATGTTCTCCGCACATATTCACCTCCTGGGGGATACCAGTCGATACCTGAAGCTGTTTGAGGATTTCCACCATGTTCGACAGTTGCCTGTTGGGCCGGAGGAATTTGGTCTCAGAGACTGATCTACACTGAGGACATGGGAAGTCTGTCTGCAGCCCCACCCAGCACTGACTGATACAGGACAGACAAAAGGCATGGCCACACTCCACAGACACCGGGTCTGAGAAATACTCCAGACATATGGAGCACGTGGCCTCCTCCTTCAGGCTCTGGAGATGAGCTGCTGCAGCCATGTTCCTGTCGGAGAGAAAGAGGTCAAGTTAAGTTTTGTTTCTTCCAGCTTGTAAAGTAAAAGTGCCTGTCTCGCTCCCTCTCCTCATACATTCTCCCACTTTTACTGGCTCTGCACTTTCAGAAATCTAACCTGGGAATGCCGAAAGCAAAGCAGGGAGTGTCCTTGATTAAGCTGGGGCTGAGTGCAGCAGAGCAAGGAGTGTACGTGAGCTCTGTCAGCCTAACCACTCAGGAGTGTGTGCGCGAGTATCATCCTATGCACTCCGAGTGAGAGAGAGCGTGTGCGCACTTGTATCAGCCGATTTACTGTGTGCGAGCGCGGCTGAAATGGGTGTGTACAACAGTGCTGGGTCAGCCTATACACCGACTGTGTGCGCGCGAGTCTATGCACTGAGTGTGTGCGGATGAATGAGTGTGCAGCCGAGAGTGTTAGCTTATACACCAAAAGCATGCCCGTGTACGCACTCGGAGCGTGTGTGCATGGCTGCCAAAGTTTCAGATTGCTTGTGTGACATTTCTGGGTTTCGGTGTGCTTATGTGTGACATTTGATTGCCTTGTGACACGGTAACGTGCCTTGCACCATTGTGCACTCACAGACCGAACACAAACTGTAGAAATGGCTAAGTGCTACCATTTGTTTACTTAGAAGCTAGGAGTTGCAGCCCAGAATACATAATGCTGCTTTAAAAACACATTTATGTTCGCTGGCGTTAATAAGGAATGTATTCACATGAACAACAGCATTGTTGAACTTTAGGCCAACAAATAGTTGAGTGGAAGTGTGAGGGGTTGCAACATCACAAAAACACACACGGCAAGGTGGGTGTAGGAAAGTGAAGCAACACACACGGCAAGGTAGGTGTAGAAAAATGAAGCATATTGTGGCTGATTTGCACAATTTGAAACCAGAAAACATGGAATTGATCAGGGCTTCCCCACTTAACCAAACTGTGCGATCCTAGGTTGTTTTTTAATGTCACTTCCCCTCACTATACTTCATTATCACATGTGTGGGGGAGCTTGAAATACATGGATTTGTAATGTGCGCTGTCCAAAACATTCTCCTGGGTTTGATTTAATAAACTATAAAACTGTTCAGAGACGAAACTAGGGCCAAATTTCCGGGGGGGGGGGGGGGGGGGTATGGCGCTAATTCTTCCAGCAATAGGCAGAGTGGAGATGTAGTGATTAAGGAATGAACACAACGAAACCTCTTTAACAAGTAAATAGTCTTTTAAAGACCTGTGAAGTACTCGGGAGCGGCTGCAATAAGACGGTCCCCAGCCCGGGAAGCTGTCTCGGCCCGGCTGACGGAGGGGGGGGGGGGGGTTTGAAGCCCTTTAAGCCCAAATGGCTTTGCGCGCCTGATGCTGTTCATGTAAAAAAGGTATCCAAGCCATCTAAAGAGTACACTATACAAACGACTTGCGCCCTAGTCCACTATTGGCATTGTTTTCGGGAAGGGGAGATAATTAATGTTTCTCAATTTAGGTTTAAATATGTATCACTTTAAAAAAACATACTGCTCAATATACTGGTAATCTGTCCCACTAAGGTGAAACGGTTCTGGAGGTTAATTGAATACACTTTTTTTTAATTCTGAAGAGATGTTTACACTTTTGCTGCACGAGGTCTTTTAAATGAATGTGATCCTAAAGTTAAGGCGTGCAGGCCCTCTTAGTTATTTCCTTTAACTTTAATTAACCGTTAACAAAATGATTGCCTGTTTAGCTCAGTTAAGTAAACAGCAGCCAAGTGCTGCTGGTGACAAGGGTGCAGCATGTGAAGGTGAGTAGGGGCGCTTGCGGCTACCGGGCCGTACTTTATAAAAGTATCGCTGGATAATGATTGATTCGTCTTACCGTACACTGGTCCTATCACACTCAGCCCCTGCAGCACGCTTCCTCTTCGGTGCCATTCTGCGCAGCCTGTGTCCACCTGCTCTAAATTTGTAGGCCTCTGATGCAGCCGCGGCTCCACTGACTGTGGGGCCTTGGGGAGCCTCGAGCTGGTGATGTCTCGCTCGCGGTCGCAGCTATCACGGCCCAGTCAGTCACCCCAACACGGACTATTTTGTTTAGCAATGGCGAATGAAAAACAGGAGTGAGAGTACACAACTGCAAACCCGATGGGAATGGCGCGCAGTACTAAACTGCACGTGCGTGTTCACAGGTAGCAGGAGGAGAGGTAGGCGTGGCTACAGGATTTTGTCAGTCCAATCAGTGTCGGAATGGGAAAGCCCAGAATGCAAAGCGCTGTTTCCTAAAAAAGGAAAGGCTGAAGGTGTCACGCATTGGGGAGGGATTGGGAACAGTCTTATTTTTTTTTGAATAGCTGCTTCTAGAATAGAGTATACAAATATCTGATGTCACTCTGAGCAGCCTGAGGTAAGAATGTCTGCCACCGAGATGGGGGGTATCTAAAAATGTAAACTGGGAGCATTCGCCTCTCGAGCTGGGAGTGATGACCCCCCCCCCCCGACGATGTCTGCAACTTGAAATGGGAGCGCCCGCAGAAGCACCGACGAATTTTTTACGCTGCCAAAATAATTCTTTCCCGGAGTCTGACCCTGGCCTGCCCAAGCGCAGATTTAAACCAAGAGCTTTGTAATGGTCACTTTAAGTAGCTCGTGTCGTTCGCGTGGTGTGTCATGCGAATGACACGAGCATTGTGTTGTGTTTTAAATATGTTATATTTAAATGTACCATCCTCGCGCGATGCCACCGTTCAATGAGTTCACCTAACGGAAGACTGACTCTCCGTTAGGATCTTCGTTGGTACCTGGACATGAGCGGAGGCATCGCGCATCGGGTGGAGTTTGCTTTATGTACTCTGGAATAAAATCCTTTAATTACTACAACCGTTTCATTGGATTTATCATCACAACATTTGGCGACGATTTGGGATTACTCCACCCAACACCCACGCAAAAATTTTTGCATCAAAAACCAGATTTGAAACTTTGGACAAACGTACCTTTCATCGAGAAACCGAATCTTCATCAACATTTTCTCGAGGTACTCTGGCTCATGTGCATTAAATTGAAGAAATACTAGGACACGTCAAAGGTTTTAATCAATTGTGATTGGCCGTAGTCCTTAATCTTCATTAAAAATAAAACCCAGGATTGGTTTACTTCATCACAAGACAAAGACCGCTTCCCATTTGTCACCGCGCTTCAACTATAGGACAAAGACTGCTTCCTATTTGCTATCACGCCTGACGAATCAGAGAGGCGCTCAACATCGGCAAATTATTACTTCAAACGCCGAACCAGAAATTGTCACTGCTGCGCAGTTCAACCGGGGAAAACTGATTGATGTGAAGTTTCAGGAAGAGACGAAGCGGTAAGAAATATCTATGCGCATTCTACACAGCGATGCGCACGCTTTAAAATAACTTACATCACACAGTTATTTAAACCGGATTAAACAGCGCACCGCTTCAGCGATGCGCACGCTAGGTAATTAACTCTTTGTCAGCGCATCACTTCAGCGATGCGCACGCTTGATATTTGTCAGCGCATCACTTCAGCGATACACACGCTTGATAATTAACTCACTGTCAAACAACACACCGCTGCAGTGAAATAATTGAAATTACCTGTGAACTACTGCATTTGTCAGACGGTGAACTACTACATTTGTCAGCGCATTACTCCAGTGACGCGCACACTTATAGTAACTACAAGAATAAGAGGGTTTTATTAGGCTTTGCCTCTATGATCGTTCCAGCTTATTCAATAATATGTTTATTAGTTTGTCATACATATTAAGATTAGTTTAGTAACATACATGCCTAGGCCATTTTAAATTTTATTCTAGTATATTGTGAACTTTCAAATTAATTACAAGAATGGCAAATTTACAACTACAACACATTACACAACCACCCCATTTTTTGAGCAAACCAGGCAGCCCAGAAATTATTTGGAAAGAATGGTATTCTTTATTTGAAAATCACCTTGTCGCTATAGACGCTGTGGGATTTTCTGCTGAACGAAAATTCGCTTTACTTTTCGGTTGCCTGGGGCAAGCAGCTCAACGCATTTTCAAAAGTATTCCTCCGATTCCACCCCCTGCTGGCCAAAGTGGTGACCGTAACTGGAATGTTTATTTGGAGGCTATTGCACGTTTAAAAAAACAGTTCTCAGAAGAACCAAATATTATGTTAGAAAGACATAATTTTTACGCCAGAAAACACAAAGAGGGGGAAAAGGTAGAGGAATACATTTCTACACTAAGAGTGTTGGCAACTACTTGCGATTTTGGCCCTCTGTGTGATAATTATATCAGAGATCAATTCGTATTTAGTTGTGCTTCTAGAAAGATTAAAGAAAGAATTCTAGGTTGTAAGAACCCAACTCTAAGTGAAGTTATTGAACTTTCTTTAAGCATTGAACGATCAGCAATCACAAACAAGGTCATGGATGAATCATCCAAATGTAGTGTTAATTTAGTGAATTCTTCTGAGTCTAGTTTTGATAATGCTGTCTGCACTGTAAATTTTAAGAACAAGAACACAAGATTTACCCAAAGGAGACCGTCTTCTTCCTGTTATAGATGTGGGTCCAAAAACCATTTAGGTAACTTCCAAGGATGTCCAGCTATGGGTAAACGTTGTGTCATTTGCAAGAAAATAGGCCATTTTCAGGGCGTTTGTAGGAATGCTAAGAAGACAGTTTCCGTCAACTATGTTGAATCCGAAATGTTAGATGAATGCACAAATTCTTTTAACAATATAGTTGTAACTCTGGATGATGAGGGAAAAGTAAATGATATTAAAGGTCCCCTGTGCTCTGCCATAATTGATAATGTACCTTTACAAGTAATGGCAGACTCCGGGTCTCCATATACCATCCTCAGAGATTCAACTTTCTATGATTTATGGAAGAAGAAAGTTGAATTACTGGAGTCGGATGTAAACCCGAAAGCATTTGGGGAAAAGAATATTAATATGATTGGATATTTTGAAGGCTTAGTACAATGCTTAGGGAGAGAAACAATTACCAAAATTTATGTAGCGGAAAAGGGCAAGAACATTGTAGGATGGATGGACCTAGCTCGCATGGGTTTATATTTGGTTCCAGGAGACGAAAATCCAGTTAAAGTGGGTGATTTACCAAAGAAGAAAACTGAATGTATGTCAATAGAACAACCTTTAGACACAAAACAAATCATGGAGGAGTTTAAACCTGTGTTTAAAGATACAGTGGGAACTGTGGAGGGATTTGAGCATAAAATAAGGTTGATACCAGGAGCACAACCCATAGCTCATAGAGTTAGATCAGTTCCCCTTAGCGTTCGGGCTGAATTGGAGAAGTCTTTGAAGAACCTATGTGAAGAGGGGATAATCCAACCTGTAGATTCTTCCCAATGGGTCGCCCCTATTGTCGTAGCCCGTAAAAAGACTGGCGAGATTAGGCTCTGTGCGGACTTACGCGGATTAAATAAAAATATAATTATAGATTGCCACCCCCTGCCTAAGATCCACGAACTTTTGGCCAACCTAGGTGGTGCTAAGTGGTTTTCTTTGATAGATCTGAAATCGGCCTATCACCAAGTCGCTCTAGCAAAAGAATCACAAGAGTTAACCACTTTCATCACACCCTTCGGCGCATTTAAGTTTTTGCGCCTTCCTTTTGGCCTAGCTTCTGCTGGAAGTGTGTTCCAGAAACTAATGGACACTCTCTTTCGAGAGGTAACAGGGGTACAAGCCTATCTAGACGACATTTTAATATACGCCAAATCATTAGAAGAACATAATGTCATATTAAAACGTGTCCTCACTATTTTAATGGCTAGAAAAATGACTGTCCGTGGTGACAAATGTAAATTTGCAGTAAATGAGTTGGATTATTTGGGTCATACAATTTCCAAGGAGGGGATCAAGCCAAAATTTTCTGTAGTAAGAGCTATTGAAGACGCTAAACCTCCATCAGACAAGGATTCCCTCAGATCTTTTCTTGGTCTGGCTGAATATTACGCTAGATTTGTTCCTGCTTATTCAAATGTAGTTGAGCCTTTACGTAAATTGTTAAAAAAAAGGGAATAGTTTTGTATGGACCACTGAGTTAGACAGAGTTTTCAAAGATGTGAAAAAGTTAATTGTATCTGCCAAAGCCCTCCACGCATTTAGAGATGATTGTTTCTCATCCATAACAGTGGATGCAAGTATGACCGGGTTAGGAGCAGTTTTGACACAGAGAGTGGGGACGAATGAACAGACTGTGGCTTTTGCATCACGATCATTGAAACCATTTGAGACCAGATACAGCACAATTGAGAGAGAGACGTTGGCATGCGTGTGGGCTGTACATAAGTTCAGGACGTACATCTGGGGTAGAAAGTTTATACTCATCACAGATCATAAACCCCTGGTTTTCATCTTTGAGAAAGTGAATTCTTCTAGTATGTCAGCTAGACTCATGAGACTAGTCAGTAAGTTACAGGAATTTAACTTCGAAGTTAGACATATTAGCGGGGGAAATTTTTTTAGGGCGGACTGCCTTTCCAGGTTGTCTATGATTAAGGATGATGAGGAAGATACTTGTCAGGAAGATATTGAGTGTGTTACTCTAGTGGACGCTGTTGAAAACCTGTCTCCCATATTGTCTGAGGAAGGCTGGAAAGAGACAAGTGACAGTGACCCTGTTCTTTTACAGGTTATTCATTATGCAACCCACAACTGGCCTGAATCTAGGAATCTAGAAGGGGATTTGAGAAGGTTTTCACAGGTGGCTGATGAAATTTCGGTGGAGAATAACATTGCCCGACGGGGGGATAAATTTATACCTCCCTTTAAACTTAGACCTTTGATCATTAACGAAGCACATAAAGGCCATTTAGGTTCCACTAAAACAATAATGAAGATAAAGGAACATTATTGGTGGCCATCTTTAGACTCACAAGTTAAGAGCTTAATTGACTCATGCCCTGAATGTTTGGTGTCTGATAAACATTGGCATATGACAAAGGTTCCATTGTCCCCTACAGAATTTCCACATACTGCTTGGGAGAAAGTAGGTATTGATTTTTCAGGACCTTATTCACTTCTTGAACAAGATTGTAAATATGTCATACTTTTGGTAGATTATTATTCTAAGTGGATGTACCACGATTTCGTGGAGGCCCCTGATTCTGATTCGACCATCTCATTTTTGAAGAAAATTTTTAGTATTGAAGGAGCTCCTAAAGTACTGGTCAGTGATAATGGGACACATTTTGTGTCAGAGAAAATGAGAAATTTCCTCAGTGACCTGGATATTAAACAACTTAAGGTCGCATTGTATTCCCCATCCTCCAATGGGTTAGTGGAAAGGGGAAATAAAGTGATCAAAGAGGGAATTCAGACTGCGCTGGCTTGTGGGACAAATGCTATTCAATTTGTTAAAAACAAAGTTTGGCATTACAATACTTCCCCTCATTGCACCACGGGAGTGTCTCCTTTTGTTTTACTTAGAAATAGAGGTTCACACTCCAAATTGTTTCCTTCATGGCTTGAAAAGTTGTCTGGGAAGAAAGGTGTGGATGTGGATGCTGTTCATAATAAGGTTATTGAGAGACAAAGGATTATGGAGAAAAAATTTGGGCATAAATGTTCCGTTTCATCAGTGGATATTTGTACTGGTGACTGGGTTTTAATCAAAAATCCTATAAAAGGAAAGAAAGGGGAGTCTAAATTCCTACGACCTTTAAGGGTAATCAGGGTCAGCAGAGGCGCAGCCTTTGTAGATAACAAAGGTTGGTGGAACAAACGTCATTTAGTGAAAGTTTCACCTCAACAAGCTGACATTATAAAAAAAATTTAAGAAGGAGGCCGTTGATTGTTCTGAATGGAGCCATTGGTTAGACTATCCAGTCAGTACTGGTAATCATGTCAATGATCAGACACAACCAGTCCTGTTACATACAAACCAGGCGCAGACAAGCTCCAGCATTGTTTTACCCTCTGTTCCATACTCAAGAAATGTTTCTTCTTCACAGGCAACGTCTTCACGTGGGAGAGTTATCAAAGAACCTAGGAAGTTCAACGATTTTGTAAGATACTGATTTCATACTAATCTAATTTTATTACTTCTGTTCATTATTATAAGGGGGAAGGTGATGTAATGGTCACTTTAAGTAGCTCGTGTCGTTCGCGTGGTGTGTCACGCGAATGACACGAGCATTGTGTTGTGTTTTAAATATGTTATATTTAAATGTACCATCCTCGCGCGATGCCACCGTTCAATGAGTTCACCTAACGGAAGACTGACTCTCCGTTAGGATCTTCGTTGGTACCTGGACATGAGCGGAGGCATCGCGCATCGGGTGGAGTTTGCTTTATGTACTCTGGAATAAAATCCTTTAATTACTACAACCGTTTAATTGGATTTATCATCACAACAAGCTTTAGGACGGGCCCGGGCTTTTATATTGACACTAACTGGAGCTGGAAGAGGAAAGGGCGGAGAGTCGAATGCCGATGTAATTTCCGAGCCCAATTTTGCCCTTTACGTTATTTCAAGCAAATTGTTCATAAATCCACATGGAATCGGGTGTTTGAATATAGCCTTATAGCCCGCCGGGCTATACCGGCAATTAAAGGCCCTCTCCAGCAAGGGAGAGGGCCTTTAATAGCCGGTATAGCCCAGCTATGAAGGGCTATAAGGCTATTAGAACATTCTGCCACTAGAGGGCAGAATGTTCTTCACCATCAGTATTCCATCTGTTTTTTTTCTTCACAAAATGTAAACAACAAGCATTTACAATGCAATGGTTTCGCCTTTGTTAAAGTTTGAGCTTTTGGTATTGCTTTTGACAAATGGTCTTTTCTAATTTCTTTGAATTATGTGTAAAACGTTGATGTGTTTTACTTTACACAGAAATATGGATTGCATTTATAATGCAATTAGTTGTAGATGCACAGTGAATTAGAATACAAGTTATTTCATAAAGCATGTTAGCATGTTAGTGAAGCCAGGAGTGTGAGAGAAGACAGGAGAGAGAGAGGGCAAGAAGGAGAGAGTGTAAGATAAAGAGAGAGGGCAAGAGGGAGAGAGATGGAGACTGAGTGCAAGAGAAGAAGTGATAGATATAGAAGTTAAGGAGAGCAGGAGTAAGAAGGAAGAGAGATCAAAAGAAAGAGAGGGCAGGAGAGAGAGGGAGGGCAGGAAGGAAAAGAGGCAGAAAGGAGAGGGCGGGCAAGAAGGAGTGGGAGGGCAGGAGGGAAGGTAGGAGTGTGTGAGAGAGGGCAGAAAGGAGAGGGCGGCAGGTAGGAGAGGGAGGGCAGGAAGGAGAAGCTGGGCTAGAGGAGGAGAGGACAAGAAGGAGAGAGAACAAGAGAGAGATGGAGGACAAGATTCTATCTCCTCTCCAATCCCAGACAGGCAGGGCGGTGATTTAACCAAACACCAACCACTCTGCACACGGCACAAACGCCAAACCATGTGGCGTTGTCTCGTTGATGGAAGGACTTCACATCCCACGTCAGAGCAGGTACTGGCTGAAAGAAAGTGCAATCAGGAAATATATCCTGAGGTTGCACCTCTGGGAGGACCAGGCAAGAGCCAGAAGCATGAGAGGTTTGGTGACATCCAGCCATACCTCTTTCAGAGACTCCAGTCTCTTGAGAAATATTGTCTTTTCTTTCTAGACAGGCACCTTCGCTCTAAAAATATAGTAACAGACTACAAAATCCTGGAGGCAGAGAGAAGGGTAAAGGGGCTTAGCTTCAAACACATAAAAATAGCTGCATGTCGCCAATGCATCTTATTTATTCAATTATTTATTTATGGCATTTATTGAGCGGAGCCTAGCCACAGGGGTAGACGTTGCTTTATGTTTAACAGTTCAGAGAGACTAGAACACCGTCATAACTACAACTACCACCTGCATTCTGGGTGGGTGGTATCAGCATCACTGGTACCAAGCTTCTAGCCAGTAGAGTCCCAGGGTAGAACAAGCCGGGAAAGGCGCATGAGGATTTATCATAAAGCAGGCCTGAGAACGCTCTTATGGATTCTGAGAACCGGTCCATAGCCTGGGGCAAGGCGGGAAAAAGCCTGCTTTGCAGTTAGGGTGTTCTTCGGCATCGCAGCCTCCAGGCGTGGCTCTCAATTCGTGCTAAGGCATTATCTGTGACCTCTGGCTGTTAATGCAAGAACAGAATGAACTAGAGGGGGAAATCTTCTGCGTACACTTGTCATGAAGATCTCACACGGAGTACAATGTCCCCCGTTCTGCCTAAGTGTGTGTGAACAGGAAAAAGCACTAAACCTGGACCTTGATTCAGCAACTGAGCCCGAGTTGTGGCCACTTCTATAGGTTGTAAGCCAGAATATTGAGCGAAATAGGACATAGTGCCCAATTATTGCATACAAAATATTGAAAACCAAAATATTGTGAAGATAAGTATATATAGGCAGGTATAGATGTACTATTCTTAACTCCATACCTATGTACTTTGAACATACATATATATATATATATATATATTGTATTGTAATTGCATTTATATGGCGCTTACTACCCCTGACGAGGCGTCGAAGCGCTTATATATATATATATATATATGTGTTTGTGAATTAATTATAGTAAATCTATTTTACCCTATGCATACTTAACTTCACAAAATTGTGCTTCTCAAAAATCAGGCCTCAACATTTTGGTCCCACTATCTTTTGCCTTCTATATTCTAGCTGAATACCATTTATTTATTTTGGGAAATGGTGATCATAGAAATAGTTTTTTTAATTCCTAAAGAGTTGAATCTCGCACAAAATGTTACCTGTGCACCAAAATGTCCCCTTCAACCTCTGACAGTGACCAGAAGTTTTGTGAGTCATACAACTCCACTGATAAAATTTCGTACATAAAGCATAAAATATGTAGACAACCAGTATGGATATGGGCATCCCCGCTCATTCTGCAACAAAGAGGTCTAAATGTCTAGATCAGAAAAACAAAAAAGAGGAAATCTCACAAACCACTGGCACTTTGGAAGTGGTACAACACCATTGCAGTAATGTCTACCTAACCTAGGAGATAACGCAAAGGGAAAAAAATGCTTAGAACACAAATCAGATCTAAAAGCGACCTTGACACTAGAAGGGCAATCACAATAAAATATGCAAAAACCAAACCAAAGTCAAGCATTAATTCAATAACAGACTGAACCCAGAAAATAATTAAGATTCCTTAAACCAAACTTCCAACTCCCAGATCTTAAGGTAGGCTCACCGGATGGACCCTTAGAGTCATGGGCTTTCTGTCAAATAACCAGTGCATTCTGGGATTTGTAGTCTTGGTTTACTGCAATCAATTAGACCTGAATGATACATTGCAATCCTTTGGAAAAAGGACTGGAGGGTAACGATAGTTTGAAGAGGAGCAACTGTAGGGACACAACTTTCTCCAATCAGTTACTGACTTAAAAGGGTTCCATTGCTATATTGACAAAAAAGAAGTGTGAATGGAGCAAAGGAATTCATTATTCACCATACTGCTGTGACAAAAATACTTCATGGGAAGAAAATGGCAGCAAGTGGTACTCGCAGCCAGGATCAAACTGTCCCGAACCCACCCCCAATTCCATCTGAGCCAATATGATGGAGCAAAACCATCGAAAGCACCATTTAACTTGGAAAATTCTCCAACGTGCAATTTACTGGCTGGTGATGGGAAAACTGGAAAAAAATGGAAACAAGTTCTCAATCCACGAACATCAAAAAAAGGCCTTCACCAAAAACACTTCATATCGCGACGGACGCGTCTTTCGATGAAACAAAGCCCAACCAGGCACAGGACGACCAAAACAAACAAACAAACAAACAAACAAACCTGGCATGCCCAAGATGTACCCTCCGTCATTGCATACCTCCAATTTCAAATTAGATTAACCTCCAAATACAGGTTGGTACAATTTTCCATAAATGACAGTTATCATGTGGCACTTGTCGGCGTTCACTAAAACACCAAATTATACATTTTGTGTGACATGAAACCAGCCGGGCTGTTAACTGAGGCACTTTTGAGGCTCTCCGGCACAAATGATATTGCGTCATACAGGGAATGAGGTAACCTGCTCAGTGGGTTAATGCTCCTGCAGCAGAAATGTCAGCAACCTCGAGCACCGAAGGGGCCCACTCAGCCTTCTGTCGTTGTGAGGAAGAAGAAATTACCCCCCTCGAGTTACCGAACACATTCACCTGCCGCTAACATCTCTAGAAAGCGTCTTGACTGTGACAGCAAGCGTCGTATAACACACATTATTCATTCTTCAATAATTATTAGGGCGAAATAGGCTCAGTTCACCATCATCTCTTAAACTGCCCCTATCCACCCCCAGGCGCCCGAAACAATGGGTGTCGCACGGCTCGGCACTATCCACACTGGCGCGTGCGGCCGCCGGACGTGGGATGCACTGGCAAGCCTCTTGTTCAAGATGAATGTCAGGCTTGTCCGGCTCCTCAGAGACGCACGTGCATAACTGCATAGAAAAAAAATCTTAAAATAACATCTATCTGCGAAACACCAACCGAGACGAGCAGTGTGGACTAGTAATTTACTACTACATCAAACACTTGTGCACGTCCTAAAAGGATAACCAGTACATACAAATATGTATGTATACATAATTATATATAATACATAGATAAGCATATGCGCATTCCTACCTTGAGCGCACAGCAGATGCGTAACCAAAACTAGCGCTAATTCTTGTCCCTCGGTCTTCAATGCGCTGTAGGGCGACAGGGAGCCTTGCACATGCTGGCGACAGGTCCCAGAGAAGTGCGGAGGGAGGGGTGTCTCTGTGTCTTTTAATGTTCCGTCCAAGACCAGAGAGTGCCCCCAGGCCCGGGGGGCCTGCCACTGTCTGTTGTGATGCCACAACCTCCTATTTTTTGTTGTTGAGCTGTGTTTTTTTTGTGAGTTGCTTACAAAACTTTGCTCAAGTTCAGTTGAATGAAAGGATTTTTTGCCGGCGGGAGGAGGAGCAGCGGGCAGCGGCGGGCAGCTCCCTGGACCCTATCCGATCTCAAGCAGGCAGAGAAGGGGAATGAATACCAGCCCTCGAGGGGAGCTGGGTACTGTACCAGAGAGTGGGAAGGGGGATGAAAACAAGGCGATGAGGGCTGGAGTGCTCTCTGCCTACAAATGAACCCTGCTCTCTTAGACTCATATTCCCTCCAGTTCACCTCCTTGGGGTGGAAGGGCACACGGACAGCGGGGGGGGGGGCAGGAACGGACAGCGGGAGGAGGGGCAGGAAGGCAAGGAAAAACAAGCACTCACCTGGACTTCCTCCTGCGGCGGTCGGCCGCGGAATGGCCAAAACAAACCTGGAGGACAAAAAAAAAACCCCGGCCGCATGACGTTGCGGAGGGAAGAAATCGCGGGAACGCCCACGAATCTGGTCCGGCCATGACGGACAGAACTCTGTTCCAATGGCTAGCCTCCATTTATGGAGCTAGCCAATAGAACAGAGGGCGTATTCCAAAGCCACATATTATTCTCATTAGGTTTTCACCTGCGTGAAAAAGCTGTGCAGTGCGCAGCTTTCACTTAGGCGAAACCTAAAAAATGATTAAGCCTCAGAATGTATAAGCGATATTTACAAAAAACAAACAACAACGAAAAAAGGCCAACCAAGAAACATAAAAAAATTAAAATAGCACAAAAAAAGGCTAACCAAGAAATATAAAAAAATAAAAATTGCAAAAAAATAAAGCAATAGCATAATACACAGGGAAAACATACTGAATAATACATATCATAAATGATTCTTTGACACCTAACACCAATAATCCACACTTATGCTTGAGTCCGCTATCGGAGCCCAGATGCTTTTTCCCAGCTTCCTAGCTTTCCACCCTTTCTTCTCATACAGACCTTTTTCCAAATTGTACATGCCAGAAGCCTAGAGACCCATTGCTGAAATGTGGGGGGGGTTAGAATCTTTCCAGGCTGCGGCAACACAAATTCTGGCAATCGCCATGGCAACAAATAAAAACTCTCTGTGAGGTATTACATCACCCTCCCTACAATTACCTAACAATCATTAATTCATTAGATAGATTTAAATTTTTAGCGATTGATCCAAAAAGGACTCTATGGCACCTTTCCATTGATCAAGTTTTGGGCAGGTTGCGAACATGTGCAAAGCATCAGCCTCCAGGCTGCCACACCGTGGACAGCTGATTCCCGTTTGTCCACCCCACTGGGCTATTTTCGCCGGAGTATAGTAAAGATTAAAGATCGTTTTAAAGTGTTGGGCTTGTAGGTTTGCTCTCTACAAAACCACGCAGCCCATTTTGAGCGAAGTTGCCAATTCACTACCATCGATACCCAGCTTCTCCCTCCATTTCTCAGTATGTTTAATAAGATCATCATTTTGCTTTTGATTTAGCTCACCATATTGTGGGGATATGGAGCAGCCTTCAGGATTTTGCAGCCTATCCATAACTATTTCTTTATCCAAACCCTTTACTCCCCCCTCTTTTTACTTAAAGCTGAACGTATCTGTATGAATTTAAAGAACTCCCTTCGGTCGAGGTTAAACCGCCTTTGTGCCAATTCGAATGTTATTATACCATCAGAGTCCATTATATTACCAATAGTTTTTACCCCCATCCCGTCCCACCGCTTCATTATATTATCATGCAACGTCTCTGGGAGAGCTGGATTTCCGAATAAAGGAGTATATTAGTTCATTCTGCCTATCCCTAGCATTTTTATAACAGAAGTCCAAACTGAGATTGCTGCTCCTAGAGTCTTAAATTTCACCTTCTTGTGGTAGCTAGCCTCGTGAAACCTTAGAAGCCATTTGTGTGCTTCCCCTTTTAAAAGGAGCCCATATACTTCTGGGACGGTTTCATCCTCCCTCCAGTTATCAATCACAGATTCCCCCAGCAGCCCCCGCATGTACTGCAGTGCCCAATAGTATAATTTTAGATTGGCAACTGCCCAGCCACCTCTCTCCCTAGGAAGCGTCATAAACTTATAGGCTCTTCTCGTCCTTCCATGGGCCCAGATGAATCTGTTAATCATTCTCTCCATCTCTTAATAATAATAATAATAATAACTTTATTTGGATATAAAAAAATATATCCTTAAAAGCCCATCACAGTGATTCCAACCACTATAAACGCTATTAAGAGAAAAAGGAGGTCAATTAAACAACAATGATTAAATGGGAATCATCCAAGTCGCGTTATTCAACTTCTGTTACATATAAGAGATTAAAACATAAAGTGCAGGGCAGTAAAAACACATGACATTAGGACAGAAGAGGTTTGTAACACTAACAGTTAACAATGTTGGACTTGTAAAAACAATCTGGTATTCAGCAAATTACTGCTAGTTATGATAAAATGCAATCAGATAAAAGCAGAGCGAACTGATCAATAACAGCGGGTTATGATAAAATATAGTCAAATATGAAACAGTTTTAGCAACTTAAAAGTAAAGTGCTTTTTAATTTAAACAGTTACTTAAAGGAGAGAGGCGTTGGCTGGCCCTTCCGGCTTCTGCTTAAAATTACGGTATGCATGCCGTATAAGGTTGTAAGGCCTATGTTTAAAACGGTGTTTTCAGGGCTCAAAGCTGCAATAATTGCCTGTCTGCAGGTCCGAACACCCAGCCTGTTCCACTCCACTTTCAGTTTGCGTCTCCGTTGTGACATAAGGGCGGGCCATAGACAGACCACGTGCTCCAAAGTTTCAGCCGTCTTGCCACACCCTCTCCACGTTAAATCTTCTGAGGTGCGCCGCCAAGGGGGCAAATCTTTTAGGAATTGCCAGTCACCCAATCTAATGGCCATAAAGCTGCGTTTTAGATACAGAGAGTAAGTGCAGGAGAGGTAGGAAGCGGTGGATATCCGCCCATAGGAATTCATAATTGACCATGCATGTCTGCGTTTAGCAAGATGAGCTTTATCAATAATGAGGGAGCTCATTCTGACGCATTTCTTAATACTAGTTTTGAATACTGTCGTGCTAGGGTTGAGGGCCCATAGATCGCCCGCCGACATTTTGCAAATGGAATCGTTAAAAAGGCGACCATACGTGCCCCCTGGGTTTTTCTGGGTGATGTCTAACCAAACTAGTGACTCTAGTGAGCCTATATCTGCTTGTCTTAGTTTATGGCAAAGATTTAAGTACGTGCCGATGTTAGAGGCCTCATAATTTAATAAGCCCAGTTCTAGTCTAATCTGGGCAGCAGAGGCAGTTTTAGGCAAATAGAGGACTTTTTTTTATAGATTTTAGTCACGTGTTGGTTTAAGTTGGTGTTTAGTTTACCCCTGAAAATCTCAATTCCGTGCGACAGGGTAGGCCCAATTTTGGCTCTCAAAACTTCCAATAAAGGTGATAAACTTGGACCAGACAGATTTTTTGAAAGCTTGAAGAGGGTCACCTGTAAGGTCATGGCTTTTACTGATATCTCGTTGCGCTGTTTGGCGAGGTTACCCCTGGAGTCAAAATGGACCCCATAGTATTTATATGTACTTCCTGTTGCAAGGGTCGTGTTATTGTACGACCAGCCACCACCCACGTTGCTTTTTCTTCCAAAGGTTACTACTTGGGTTTTCTTTAAGTTAACCTCTCCATCTCTTGAAACCAGCTATTATCAAATTTTAGAGGTATTGTTCTAAAAAGATAGAACATCTTTGGGAGAAACAGCCTTTTAATAATGTTGCATCTACCGACGATCGTTAGATGCAAGTTGTTCATCTTATCTAGATCCCTCCTCGAGTTCTTAATTATAGGAGAGATATTTCTTTCAACAACTTTTGTTAAATTGGATGAAATTACCACCCCTAGGTATGTGGCTGATTCGGTGACACGTGAATCTACCAAGCCAATATGCTCATAAATAACTATCTGAGTTTTCCCCCCGTTGAGTGTGTACCCAGAGACCAACCCAAATAAATCTGCCTCTTGTTCAATTTCAATCAAGGCCTTTGCAGGATGAGGGGACATAATAGCCAAATCGTCGGCACAGCCCAGTATTTTTGTTTCAAACCCATTAAACTGTATTGGGGCAATGCGTCTGTTTGAAACTATTTTCCTAATAAATGGGTCGATGTAAAAAGCGAAAAGGAGGGGTGAGCACGGACACCCCTGCCTAGTTCCACGTTTGATATCTATAACATCACTTTGTCTTCCCATCACCCGAACCGTAGGGTTTTTGTATAGGACTTGCAATGCTCTTAAGCACCCCCTGCCGATGTTAACTCTTTCCAGTACTGACCAAAAAAAGCCCCACGAGACCCTATCGAACGCCTTTTCCACGTCAAGCAGGATAAGTGCCATAGGGTTTCACGTGACTGATGTACCGTCAAGAAGGGTGAAAACTCTCCTCACATGCTCAGCTGTTCCCCTGCCTGGTATAAAACCATGTTGCTGCACAGATATCACTTTTCCTATTATCAAGCTGAGGCGATTGGCCAGGATCTTCGAATAAATCTTAGAATCGCTATTCATTAAGCTTATTGGCCTATACGACCCGAGTTCAAGGGGGGGTTTGCCTTTTTTTAAAAACACAATCATAGTACCCTCTCCCCATGTTTGTGGAGGTGTTAAACCGCTCTGTACCTGTTGCAGTATATTACATAAGAATTTATTTAACAAAAAAAAAAAGATTTAATAAAATTCCAAGGGAATGATATCCGGACCAACCGCCTTCCCTGATGGTAAATCAAAAATAGCTTTCCTAATTTCTTCATCTGTAAAGCTAGTTTCCATTGCATTTGAATCTTCTGGAGAAAAAACATCAGCCGAAATTGAATTTAAGTATTCCCTATTCCCCTCGGGATCTCTTATCTCATCCTCATTATATAATTTTTGGTAAAACCCTTGAAAGGCCTTACAGATATCCTCTGGGGTTTTAGCAACCGTGCCATCTAAAGATTTAACTTCTGTGATCTCACCTTTAGAAGCTAGCTGTCTTGTCCTTACTGCCAATAAATGCCCTACTTGCTCGCTAAATTCGTACTGTGTTTGCTTCCATGCTAGGAATTTCCCTGCTGCTTTTGCTGCAATATCTTCCCCTGCGGTTGCTTTTGCCTAAGTCAGTTTGCACAGGATTCCCTCTATATTCAAGCCGTGAGCAATTGCCTTAACCAGCTCCTCTTCAAGATCCTCAATTAACCTCTGCAAAGCCTCCCGTTCACACTTTTCCAACCGGTTCCTTCTAAAGGAGTAACTCGTTATTTCCCCCCGAATTCCGGCCTTAAGAGAGTCCCAGACAATTCCAGGTTCAGCACTCCCACAGTTAATCTACAAGAAATCCTTGAACCAATTATTTATATGGTTTACATATTCGGAATCGCGTAATAAAGCTTGTTAAAATGTCCAATTAACAGTTTTTTTGCCCCCCCCCCCATTGGTCTGGATGTCTAAGATCAAAGGGCTATGATCGGATAGCAGACGCTGTAATTTCTTGATTTTGCAGGCTGAGATAATTGATAGGGAAACTAAGAAGTAATCCAAACGCGCCACTATCCTGTGAGGAGCAGAATAATAGGTGCTACCGGTGCCTAGGGAATTATAATGCTCCCATACACCGACAAGGCCATTATCCTCCATCGTTTGGGTTACCGCCCTATGACCCTTCTTTTTCCGGCCTGTAAATTTGGTTGGATCCCCCTTCCATAACTCATTCATACCATTTATATTAAGATCTCCACAGTAAATAATCGGGAGTGGCCAATTCGCCAGTTGTTGATTAACTGAATCAAACATCTCTGCATCATCAGCCGTGGGGCCATAAACCGAGCAAAGTATGAATTTAAATCCTGACATTTGACCCTCTACAATTACCCAACGACCATACTTGTCGGACAGGCACTTTTTAAAGGTTAGCCCAGTGCTTCTAGCCAATATTGCTACCCCCCTGGTCCTGGTTCCCTGTGAGGTACAAGCTATTAATTGAAAGCCTAGTTTTCCAAAAGGAACTTGCGTGACCCCTCGACATGTGTCTCTTGCAGGCAGATTATATCTGCCCGTAGCGTTTTGAGATCTTCGCTCACCGCTCTCCTTTTAACTGGGTTATTCAAACCACAAATGTTAAGTGTAATTACTCGCATGAACTATAAGGGTTAGCGTAATACCAATCCTAATAATCTTGGCCTTTTTGCAAATCAACTTTATCTTCTTTATTAGGCCGTCCATTCTTCAAACTAGATGGTGAATTTCCCCCCCTTTTTCCCCTCCCACACCCACCATGCAAATCCCCCCTCCCAACCCCCCCACTCCCCCACCTACATTGTGAAGCAAGCAGACCTAAGGTCTCTGTGATGGTGCCTGAGAAGGGACCCTCCTCGCTGCAGTCAAACCTCTTTATTTCTGTGCAAACCCTGCAGCCAGCCCTACATAACTAACCCTATTAATAACCTAGATGTGTGTCTAGCCTATCATTCCCTTACCATCCTACCCCATGTCTTTTCAGACTTCCCCCCCTTTTAAAATACACTACCCCATGTTACAGTTGCCCTAGCTTACAGACTCAAGGTTTGTTTGAGCTCAAAATATACAGCAGGTTTTTAATCCACCTATGATTTAGAAAATTAATCCATATAAGCCTTTGATTGAATCTCTGAAGTAAAGATTTTGGATGTGTTTTTATCAATAATTTTTAGTTTTGCAGGATTCATCAGAAAGGCCTGCGCATCCAAAGCTTGACAAGGTTGGATCAGTTCTCTTAGCCTCCAGCGTCTTTCCACGGTTGCATGACAGTAGTCCGGCCTGGTGAAGAAAGACTGGTTCTCAAATGAGCGTTTAGCATTGGGCGTGCCTTTGCTTAGATCTCTTCTCGAAGCAAGAAATTTCCAAAGTTGGATCTCAACCTCCCAATTCCAATGTTGTAGCTCAGGGAAGGCACCTTTCATCAACTTCAAGACATAGGCGTGGATGTCGTCACCCTCTGCGCCTTCCTCAATTCCTAGAACTCGGAGGTTATTGCGCCGTTGCCTGTTCTCAAAGTCCTCCATCTTCCATTGAAGATCGACCAGTTGTTTGTCATAAGAGTTAGCCTGAGCTTGGGCTTTCGCTGCATTATCTTCCAAAGTGCTTGTGCACTCTTCAACATGTGTTATCCTTGTGGTTACATCCGTGCAAGCCTTGGCCATTTTCCTTACTGCCCCTTGCAGTTTTTTAGTAGCAAGTCTATTTTTCTTGCCATCCATACGTGTCTCCTCCTGCAGTTGTTTGATAGAATCGAATATCATTTTCAAGTATGGTGGGGCTTCATCTCTACCTTCTTCCGATCCCGTTTGATCTGGATAGGTGCTCCTGGTGGCCGAGTAATCCCATCTCAAAGCAGTGTCCAAGCTGGCTCTTTTTTCTCTTTGATGAGCCTCCGCGCTTTTCTCCAGTACCGAACCTTCTCTCTGTTTCTTTAGTATTTTCTTTCTCCTAACGACTGTGTCTCTCTGAGGTGTGCCAGGGCTTGTCGTGGCGCTTGAGAGTTGCGACTCACTCTCTTCCACCTCCGAGGGGCTTAGATCAGACCCATCAGAACCATCTGTCACAGAATAAAACTTATCTCCTAGGTCAATATCAAGGTCAGCCAGTTCTCCCAAGACATTGGTTACTTCAACCCATCTATAAGTGCGCTAGTGTCCATTTGCGGCTCAGTTGAAGGCGGTCCCCCGGTTGCCCCTAAGGCCCCAAGTGCTGCGGCTGCCTCTGGGGAGACCCCTTCCCTTGTTGGGGGGTGAGTCATAGCCGGCCTTCCTAAAGGGGTTTGTATGGTTGCTGCAGGGTCAGTTTGTGGGGTATGCTCAGGTGTAAGATCAGCATGCACATTGGTGTGGATGTGTATACTAGAACCAGGCTGAGAGGGTGGTGACAGTGCCTGCTCGGGGTGGTCAAGTTCTGGATCCACCATCAGCTCCTCTCCTTCACCCCGTACTGGAGCCTGTGAGCCCTTTTTTTAAGGGCTGATGCTGTACCAGAGAAAAAGTATGTAATAGCATTTCCCTTCCCGGGATCCTTAAAGCCCGTTTTTGCCCCCTTAGCACCTGCAGCTGCACCCACAGTGCTCTTCTCCTTGTCCTTTTCTCACTTTTTCTTGCTTACCTCAGTGCTCTCACCTTTTAAAGCAATGTTTGGGTGAGCTTGAGGTGTTTTTGCACTAATTAGGCCTTTTCCTCCCTTGGTAGCGTTTGTCTCCACTCTTTCCTGTGGTGATGAACAGATCTGCGTCTCTGGAGCCTTTCCCCGAGCTCCACGAGTCGTCTTTGCAGCCATTCTCATTGCTTGTGGCAATTGGGAGCGGTATCCTGCCGCGAACCAGCTGGGCCGTGTAGCCGGGTCCGCCCACGCTCCTCGGCACTCCGTGCACTTTCTGGGGATTTGCGCCGCTCCGGAGCTCCACCAGCACCAGCCGCACCACTGCCGAAGCCGCCACCAGCAGCTCCTCGACTACAGCAAGAAATCCGGCATCAGCGAGATCCCAGCCGGGGGGCATCTGCAGGTAGGCGTGCTGCTTTCCTACCGCTGACTTTTACCGCTAGCCGGCACAGTTCAAACCATAGATTGATTACGAGCCGCGAGGAGAAATCTCCGAGCCGGCTACTCAGGCGCCATCTTGCTTCCAAAGCCTTATGGGAGGCTCCCTGAAGCCTTTGTTCACAGTCACAGCTGTGAACAAAGAAACAATGGAATGTTGGAGCTCCAGGCTTATACCAGCCATTTTAAGTCCAGAGCTACTCCATTGTTTTCAATGGAGCTCCCAACATTCCAATGTCCTAATACATGAATAGGGAAACTAGTCTCCAAATTTGTAGTCTCCCGCCTGCATCGGGACGGTTGGCATGTATGGAAAATGCCACGGGACCGCTACAGAAAATAATCTTTTTTTGTTCAACTCACACTTGCTCCAGGGCAGACTGTTTGACATGAATGGTGGATGCTCACACATATTGATAAAGCCATATATTTAAATTGCGCGTACGCTGTTCATTTATCAGGGAGTTCCGATGTCTGCTCTGTAAGTTCACTCACGAAAAGCCCCTCGTCAAATATATTTTGAGTGGCAGGAATTGCATTAATAAGTGTTATTGCTGTATTTCTATGCCAAGACAGGCAAAACAAAAAACAAGAATTCATGATGGTACAGTATTTCCCCTTAAACAGTGAATTAGGCACTGATGAAAAAGGGTTCAGGCAGATCAAGTCGTTTTACCCCTTTTCTAGGTTTGCCCGGCGTTAGCCGCTTCTCACCCAACTCACGATTCCCAAACAAAGAGGCAGGCGCTGGAGACTGGAAAGCGGGAAACAGGAGTTTATTTCCGACGGAACAGAACACGTCAAATCAGACAACAGGGTATCATCTCGAGGTGCTCTCCTGACATCTCTGAGGCCTGGCCTCTTATACACTGCTTTATTACTTTATTACATGCAACACATTCTTGGTAATGCTTTGAAGTATGGAAAAGGCGTCTTTGGAATCCCCGGTTCAGGCCCGTTCCCACACATATCTACAGTAGGAGTCCCCACCCCTAATCTCAGCATGATGGCTATCGCGCAGCTGGACATTCCGTTGGGAACAGAAATGCGGGTAATCGATCGGATCTAGGGGTGTGAGGGCATTAATTAATCCCCGCTCCTTTGAAGTGAGGCGAGGTCTTACTGTAGGGGCAATAAACTGCATCTGTTGGGCTAAGTGATGGCCTGGGATCAGGCCGAACAATAGGGCTAGGAGGAAGAGGTTATCGAAGGGCCTGTTTTATGAATGAGATGAAAGGGAGTGGGGGTTCAGCACGGGATGTGGCTCGGAGGCAGGGTCGCGCTGGAGGTGCGTTTAGGGCCCGAGCAGGAGAGACCGGGGGGCTGTCAAAAAGGGGGGGTGAGACGCGGCTATCGGCAGTAGGCAGAGAGATCATGGCATTCAAAATGGCTGCTGCTTACGCGCATGCATGGATCTGAAAAGAGACAAGATGGCGCCGATAATGTTTATGCCGCGATCTAGATTCTAACAGTCCTCCCTTTTCAACATATCTAGCCAGCTTGTTAATTTACGTCAATCCCCATTATATTTCCTATTTCAAGGTCATACAATGCATTCATGTGTTCTGTTTTGAAGTCTGAAGTCTTAGGGCACATGCAGTTAACAATGAGCAAACACAGAGGTGGCAAACACTGAATACCTAGGCAACACCCACACAGTATCACGACCGGTATCAATATAAATGTGAATAACCTCCATCCCCAGTCCTTCAAAGTGCCCCAAAACCAGCTTCCAAGCGACCATTCTTCCTGTTCCTGGTGAATTTCTGAGGAAAGTCTGTGGAGGTGTTCGATTGCTTTGTAGACTGAGGGCGAGTTATCTGGCACGTAGGTGCAACAGCTGGATCCAATGATGCGGCATGCTCCTCCTCGGTCAGCTAGAACTACATCTAGAACAAGGCGGTTCTGAAGAGCCACCAGGCGGACTGCCTGAAGCTCGGCCGTATTGTTAGTGAGGATGCCAGCCGTGATGTTCATGGTCGTTTCTACTGCCTGGGTCAGGTGTCGGATGGCGCGGCTGTTTGCCATTGGGCCCCACAGAGGAACAAGTCCCTTCACTGCATCCAGGAACTGTGCTCCAGTGGAGTCGGCTTGTTCAATGTCTCTTGCGCGCTTTTGCCGGTGATGGTTTGCTGGGGCCACGTACGTTGGAGGGAGAACGAAGGCGACGTAGCAGGTACCCCCCCAACTTTTTGGAAGCCAAGTGTAAGCTTTGGTGCCACAAACAAAGTACATATTCGGAGAAGCCACAAAGGAGGGGGGATCGATGGAGTCCAATGTTCTGGTGATGTGGCAGGAACTGTGACCCACCGGCTGTGTTCCCAAGCCTTCGAGGCACACGAGGCCCGTGACATTGATAACAGACAGAGCCACCGTCAGAGTGGCAGCAGTTCGTTTCCGTAAGTAGGAGAAGGTGGGTCTGGCTGGATTATGGAACACCTGCATTTCGACTCGCTCCTTGGCAGGGATGTCCATCTGGAAGGAGGAGCCAGAGGTCAAAGGACAAAAGGGAGCAGAAGTCCTTCCGGTTTTGTTCAGCCAGAACTCGTGGTAGAAGTGTGACACTGTTTGACCAGAAGTGGCGTTGTCCTTGTAGCTCTCTTGCAAGAGGGCCAACCAGGCAAGGCAAGAACCATGAACTGAGAAAGGGGAAGGGATGAAAGGGATGGAGTGTCCAGTGGCATGCAGGAGCAACCCGCAGATCCAGCAGTTTGTGGCGTTGGCGGCAAGGTTGTGTTGGTGCAACAGTTGCACGAAGGAATTGTTCCAGAACTCCTTACGCCTTTCTCGGAGCTGAGGCGAAAGGGAGATCAGGTGATGTTCTTTCATAGTGGTTGGCTGTGCAGTGGTCAGCAATATCTGATGAGCGGGTGCGCTCTCTTCCATGATCCAGAGGGAAGTCATGAGGAGGAGGCAAAAGAGGAGGACAATAAAAAGAGCAATTGTCTTCGATTTGTGTATACTGTCAGTCTTTGGGTTTCGATAACGGGTATTTCCTGTTGTTTCCGTCGTCTTCTTATCTGGCGCTTCCATCATCTTCTTATCTGGCGCTTCCATCGTCTTCAAGGTGCTTGGTAGTGGGCAGAACCGCTGACTACGTTTAGCCTCTCTTCGGGTAACCCTTGGTTGTGTTTAGGCTACCGTTCTGAGATTCAACTTAGTCTGTGGTCTACTTAGCCGAAGCTCCCTCCTTTCGACGCAGGAAATACCCTTCCCTGGACGGCACAGTGGGGTCAGAGAATTTTGCAAGTTCGAGTGCCTCGGTATCAGGATAACAGTTCAATGATGGCCGGTCTTTGTTCAGCAGTTCTTCTTGGGTGCTGACGTTTTCTGTCGTGGTCAGGGTCGAGGAGACCTTCTTGCAGTGGTGTGCATGCAGCCAGTGTCGCTTCCCCTCCACTTGAAGAGCCGTTCGGGTGGTAATCAGTACTTGCCAGGGGCCCGTCCACCGGGGTTCCAGACTCTTTGTCCGTTGGAAATTCCGGATCAACACATAATCTCCCGGTTGGATATCGTGACCCGGACCCCTGGAAGCATCGGGGATGGCCTGCTGCACCTGCTGATGAATGACAGACAATGTTTTAGTCAATTTGCACAAGTAATCAGACAGTAGGACGTCTGGGACGTCGTGAACGGAGGTTGGTTTAGGGGCAGTCCAGAGATTCATTGGTCGCCCAAATACAACCTCGTAGGGGGTCAGATGGTGCTTAGTGGGAGTGGAGCGCATCGATAGCAATGCCAGTGGGAGGGCATCTGGCCATTTAAGTCCTGTGGTGGCCACTATCTTTGACAGTTTTAGTTTCAGGGTGGCGTTGTGTCGCTCAACTAAGCCAGCAGATTGGGGGTGAAAGACTGCATGGAACCTCTGTTTTACACCCAACCCTTTCAAGATGAGTTGGATAACTTCAGCGATGAAGTGGGGGCCGTTGTCGCTCCATAGAATCCGACAAATACCGTAGCGAGGGAAAAACTCTTTCAGCAGTACCTTGGCATGGTCATGGCGGTGTTATCACGGGTCGGATAGGCTTCTACCCATTTGCTGAAAGCACACACAATGACTAATACATACTTCAGGCTCTGGCATCTTTCTAGTTGGATGTAGTCCATCTGGAGGACCTCAAAAGGATGGTCGGGGACCCCAAACCCTCCCCGGGGTACCACAGTTCCTTTCCCAGGGTTGTGTTGCAAACAGATAAGGCATTGCTGGACCAGGCGTCTGGCTGAGTCGGAGATTTTGTCGTTGTGCCAGACCTTGGAGATGAGTTCGATTATGGGGGCAGATCCTATGTGTGCAGGGGAGTGAGCCATAGTCAGTATGGGGATCAGGTATGAATTGGGTAGCAACCATTTGTTAGTGTCCTTCGTCCGCCAGCAGCCTTCCTCGTCTTTCAATCCCACCCGTGCCCATTCAGTCAATTCATGTGGTGAGCTGGCCATCTGGATGTCCCTATTCGTTTCCCTTGCGTCAGTCCATCTTTCTGCTTGTGACCTGGTCACATACATGTGTGTCGTTGTCCTATTCTCAGCTGTGGTTCGGGCAGTGATGTCGGCCAGCGCGTTTCCCTGTCCGACTAAGTCTGTCACCTTCTTGTGTGCCTGACATTTGATTACCGCTAATCGTTTGGGGAGGAGGACTGCTTCAATCAGGGCGGAGACTAAATCTCCGTGGAGGATGGGCGTGCCGTGGGACGTCAAGAATCCCCTTTCCCTCCACAAGAGTCCAAAATGGTGAACCACTCCGAAGGCGTACTGGCTGTCCGTGTAAATGTTTGCAGTAGTCCCTGTCGCTATAATACATGCTCGTGTGAGGGCAATCAGTTCTGCCGCCTGTGCGGATCGCTGCGCGATGCGGGCAGTTTCAACTACGGTTTGAGCTGTGGTGACTGCATAGGCAGCTGAGGAGGTGCCGTCGGGGAGTTTTATGCAAGAGCCGTCTACACATAGCTCTCCGTCGGGGTCTGTGAAGGCGGTTTCTCGGAGGTCAACTCTACTCCTAGTCTGTTCGTCTGTGAGGGTCACACAGTCATGTATGGGAGGGACATTTGGGTCGTTTTCGGGCAGGGGCAACAAGGTGGCTGGGTTCAGTGTGGTGCATCTTTTCAGCGTGATGTGGGGTGCAAGCAGAGTCAGTTCGTATCCGGTCAGTCGTGCGCTAGTCAGGTGTTGCGTCTTAGTCTGGTTTAGGAGGGTGTCAACAGCATGGGGTACTAATACCGTGAGGGAATTCGAGAGTACGATCCCCTCACTTTGTCGGATAGAGACAGCAGCGGCAGCTACGGCTCGAAGGCAGGCAGGCAAGGCTCTCGCTACGGGGTCAAGGGTGGCAGAGAAATAGGCACATGGTCGCTGTTTGGGGCCAATAGTTTGAGTTAGGACAGACAAAGCGCACCCCTCCCTTTCGTGAGTGTAGAGAGAGAAGGGCTTTGTGTAATCGGGGGTTCCTAGGACCGGTGCAGAACAAAGGGCGTCTCAAAGTTCTTTGAAGGAGGATTTGCATTCGGGGGTCCAAGGGAGTGGGAAGGGGACATCTTTGGCTAGTAGGGAAAGTAGTGGTTTTACAATAAGGCTGAAATTTGGCAACCACTGCCGGCAGAAGGAGGTGAGGCCTACCAGGGAGCGGACTTGTTTCTGGGTCCTTGGGACAGGGGTTTCTAGAATGGCCTGAATTCGATCGGGTGTAGGTTTTCTCCCGTCTTTGGACAAGAGGTGGCCTAGGTAGGTGACCTGGGGTTGGCAAAATTGCAACTTCTTCTTGGAGACCTTGTGGCCATTTTCCGCAAGGAAGTGCAAGAGTTGGATGGTGGCTGTGACCGCAAGTGGAGTGGTGTCGGCCGCCAAAAGGATGTCATCGACGTACTGTACCAACACCACTCCCTCCGGTAGCTGAACGGCGTCCAGCTGCCTCTTGAGGGCCTGGCTATAGATGCTGGGGCTTTCTGTGTAACCTTGGGGAGCTCTACAAAATCTATATGAGCGGGATTTTAACGTGAAGCCGAAAAGGTAGCGGCTGTCCGGGTGGATGGGGATGGAGAAGAAAGCGTTTTTGAGGTCTATTACAGTGAAGGTGGTGGCTGTGGAAGGAATCAGGGTCAGAATGGTGGCGATATCTGAGACTACGGGGTACTGAGGTACAACTACCTTGTTGACCTCTCGAAGATCGATGATGAAGCGGTACGCTTTCTCATCTCCTTCGCCCTGCTTCTTCACAATGGGTAGGATAGGGCTGTTGCAAATATTGCTGACTACTTCCTCTACCACTCCTGCCTCTACCAGGGACTGGATTATCATCACCAATGCCTTCTCACCTTCGGCCGATATCCGATATTGTGGGAGTTTTGGGAGTATCGCATCTTGGCGGACAGTTATGCGCACGGGGTCGATCATCATTCGTCCTACGTCAGCGTCAGTCTTAGCCCATAGATACAGAGGCAGAGAGTCAAGTAAGGATGCGTCAGTGTCAGAGATGGAGAGCATGTGTTGTGCATGATGATGTCTGAGCAGAGTCGGGTTATCGTACAGAATGACTCGAACCCCGTCCTGTGAACACCTGATAGTAGCTCGGAAATGCTTTAGTAAGTCAAGTCCCATAATGGCATCGGGGGTGTTGGAGGAAAGCAGAAACGTCGTGTCAGTGGGGTTACTGTCCAAGTCGAAGGAGACCGGTGCGGATAAGGGGTTAGTGGAGGGCGTTCCATCAAAGCCTATTGATGTTATGTGTGAGCCAGACAAGGGTGCCCTTGGAATCAGTCGTTTAGATAACGCACTACGTGTTGCGCCAGTGTCTACCAGGAATGGAGATTTCATACCTAGGACCTTAGCTGTGACATAAGGACCTTGCTGGTCAACATAGAGCTCGACTGGATCCCTTCCTTGCCCTTGGCAGTCCTATGCGAAGTCGCGGGCATTGTCGCAGTCAGACTGTTGGCACTGAATCTGCCGGGGACGGTCAAATGTGTTCGGTCTGCCAGTTCTGTCATTGTTGGTGTTATGGGTGTACCCCCGTCCCTGCTCTCTAGTCTTGGGACCATTCGTCGTATCCCTCGTCTCTTTATTTTTGATCATTTCCAGAAGAACCGGACATTGAGATTTCCAATGGCCAAATCCTTTGCAAAACGCACACTGGTTCTCATCGAGGTCGGTTCGTGGAGCGCCGGGTGCGGGTGTGCGGTCTCTAGGGGGTGGATTTCTAGGGGCGTTTGATTGGTAATTTCCTCTATACTGTTCCCTTCCTGTCGACCCTCCTTGTAATTGAGCAATCATCACTCGTTCTTTCAAGTCCTTTTTCTTTTTCTCAGTCGCCCTATCGTTCTCGTTCTTTTGGTGTTCATAGTACTGAGCCATCTGAAGGATAGCTGCAGGTTTGGAGGCCCCCCAACTACTTTCACTCGTCTGTAATTTCTGGTAGACTTCTTGCGATAGACCCTTTATGTAGTTTTGCACGAATAGGTGTTGTCCGGTTGCAGTGGTCATGTCTTGGCCACTGTAGTCGGAGAACACCGTCTCAAATCGGGAGAAGTATTCTGATACGTCTTCCTGGGGTTTCTGACGGCAAGCCGTGACTACCGACCAGTCTACTTTCTTCTCTGGGATCAATGTCTTTAGCTTCTGAACTATTTTGTCCGGGAGTTCCAGTATGTCTTTACAGGTTTCTTTCCGGGCTCTCGCTGCCTATCTAGTTCACTGAGTTGATTCCAGGTATGTCCGAACAGGTCTGTGTGGTCGGCTTTTCAGGTTTGCTTCCACACATCAGCCGGCAGACATAACCCGAAAAACAAATCAATGTCCGCTAGAGTCATTATGGTTGAGCCCAAGGCTGTACCTAGTTCGGTATAAAATGCTGTCGGGTTCTTTCTTAAATCGGGCAGGGTTTGCCTAAAAGTTAAAATATCTTGCCGATCCCATGGTTGATAAACCCAGTTGTACACGACCCTCCCCTTTGCATCTGCATGGTTGATATCGTCGTTCGTTCCCTGACCTCGTGGGGGAACCCAGTAGGGGGCGGCTTCTCTGATAGGCATCATAGTGCTGCCTACTTCTGATGGGGACCCAGTCGTCTCGGGAACGGTAATCTTAACTTCTGGTTTCTGTTCCGTGAGGTGGCGGAAAACCTCAAGCGTTTGCATGAAGAGGTCCGCCGCGTCACGCTCGGCCTCGTCTCCAATATCGACTTTTCTGTATAACGCTGTCAGTTTAGCAGGACCCCGATTCTGATACCTATCCTCATATGCGTTCAGGGTGTGGTAACTAAACTGTAAAATGAAATGCCGTCTGTGGCTACCGGCATGCGAATTGTGCATATCCATCGTATATTCTTCGCTCTCCTTCCGTTCTACCAGTGCCTTTGCTATTTTGTCAATTCCCTCTCGCTCATCTTTGCTCAATCTATTCAGTCTACTCGGTGGCTGCTTGCTAGTCTTGGGTTCATCTGATGTCGTTACTAACGCGGCCGGAGCAGAGGCCGTGAGGGCTGGGGCACTAGATTCAAGGTTATCCTCATTTGCACTCGGAGCTGGCAAGTGCTGTACTAGGGGTTGGGAGGGGGCATATGGGGGGGGCATATAGATGATCGGAGGACCTAGCAGCAGCTCATCGTTCGCCCGTTGTTTGGAGGTCAGCTCAGGGTAGAGCGTAGAGGGGGTCCTAACAGGACACTGGCCTGTCGACTCAGATTCCTGCCTTTGTCTGCTTTCTGCTCTTTCTTTTATCTCTTCTTCTAGTTTCTTAGCGGCCAGGTGGGCTGCTTTTCGTAACTCTTTTCCTATTCTCGCTTCTTCTCTTTTCTTTCGTTGCTCTGCTTCTTTACGCCACATGCCGAAACTATCAAGCATAGTGGGCGTGGTTTTATTGTTGCAAAGGGCTGTTTCCAGCACGCTTATTTTTGTGTCATCGAAGGATCCTATCAGTGGCCACTGACTTTCCTGATCCTTTTTAGTATATTTATTCCATAACTTACTATAAGCTACGGCGACTAGTCCTTATTTTAAAAACATGTCCTTATTAGGGGTGCCCTCCAGAGGAACCGGATGATCCACCTCTAATAAGCGGTCCGGGCTGAACCAACTACTGACCAATGGGGAGAAGATAGGCATGACGGGTTACAACGGGGACAAAAGTCTGCACTACCTATCCTTCACTACTTTGCGAAGACTGGACAGAATATTTCTATTCTGCAGTATTCGCAAATAGGGAATACCCAAAGAGCGAACCAATATCGAACAATTAATGTCCGTTCAATCAAACAATCAGTGGCGAGAAAGAAATAGGCACGACGGGTTACAACGGGGGAAAAAGCCTGCGTTACCTATTCTTCACTATCTGCAAAGGAGGACAGAATACTTTTATCCTTCCCCGTTTGTAGACAGAGAATTGTCGAGAAAACAATCCTCGAACAAGCAATGTTCGGGCAAACAATCAATCAGTGGGGGAGAAAAACAGGCACGACGGATTACAACGGGGGCAAAGGCCTGCGTTACCTACCCTTCACTACCTGCAAAGGAAGAGAGAATACTTTCTATTCCTCTCCGTTTGCAGACAGAGAATCTCTAAGAGAACCAACAATTCGGAGAGTAATACTAGTATTTTCCAATCAATCAATCAAATATTTCACAGTTTGTCGTGTTACACGACCTTACCCGGACCGTATGGACAGTTTCTCGTCTTCCGCTTCCAACGCCCGATCGTCCTCTATTCTCCGTAATTGCTGTGGCACTCCTGATGGTTCCCAGTCAGGACCGTAGATCACTCGAGAGAGGTCTGCTCGGAACCAGTGAAGTTCGGATGATCGGCTGCCAGACGAGGGTCTATCGGGCAGGTGCACTTCCCGATCGTTGCAGTTGTTCACTCCGTCGTTGGGACCTCTCCCACTGGATCCACGTGTCGCTGATGGGCCCCACGTTTGGGACGCCAATTGATGAAAAAGGGTTCAGGCAGATCAAGTCGTTTTACCCCTTTTCTAGGTTTGCCCGGCGTTAGCCGCTTCTCACCCAACTCACGATTACCAAACAAAGAGGCAGGCGCTGGAGACTGGAAAGCGGGAAACAGGAGTTTATTTCCGACGGAACAGAACACGTCAAATCAGACAACAGGGTATCATCTCGAGGTGCTCTCCTGACATCTCTGAGGCCTGGCCTCTTATACACTGCTTTATTACTTTATTACATGCAACACATTCTTGGTAATGCTTTGAAGTACGGAAAAGGCATCTTTGGAATCCCCGGTTCAGGCCCGTTCCCACACATATCTACAGTAGGAGTCCCCACCCCTAATCTCAGCATGATGGCTATCGCGCAGCTGGACATTCCGTTGGGAACAGAAATGCGGGTAATCGATCGGATCTAGGGTGTGAGGGCATTGATTAATCCCCGCTCCTTTGAAGTGAGGCGAGGTCTTACTGTAGGGGCAATAAACTGCCTCTGTTGGGCTAAGTGATGGCCTGGGATCAGGCCGAACAATAGGGCTAGGAGGAAGAGGTTATCGAAGGGCCTGTTTTATGAATGAGATGAAAGGGTGTGGGGGTTCAGCACGGGATGTGGCTCGGAGGCAGGGTCGCGCTGGAGGTGCGTTTAGGGCCCGAGCAGGAGAGACCGGGGGGCTGTCAAAAAGGGGGGGTGAGACGCGGCTATCGGCAGTAGGCAGAGAGATCATGGCATTCAAAATGGCTGCTGCTTACGCGCATGCATGGATCTGAAAAGAGACAAGATGGCGCCGATAATGTTTATGCCGCGATCTAGATTCTAACAGCACCAGAACCAGTAAGAGCACTTGGGGTTTGAATTTGCTGTTCTTTGGACTGCTTTACTGCAACTCAGCCCGAAGGGCCCAAATTTATTGAGTAACCCATCTACAAACTGGGGCAGAGGTCACACATCAAAGCCAAACTGATACATTTTATCTCAGTACATTCCACTTGACTGCGCTGAGCTAAATGCTTGTAATATATTTACTGCTACGCTGCATTCTGGACTACTCAAATTCTCTACAGCTGGAGAGTCAAGTGATCACTGGGAGTAACTTGGTTTTCTAATTTGAATGCCTTCGTACTTGCAGATCTGGGACACTAGTGGTAAACAACAATACTCACAGAAACCACTGACTACCCCAGCACCCTCACAAAGTGTAGACCCGTAGGATTGTTTTCTGCTGAGTGAAACTTAGTATATGATTTAGACAAACTAAAATGTAATTCCAGTTTATGTAACAGAAACTCACCACTGAGGAGTACATTATTAGGTCTCGACTACGCAGCGCAGATGCACTGCATAGGAAAAAGACCTTTAGAAATTGCTCCCGTTTTGGAGGCAAAAACGTGCACGCGTTGCATTGCTTTGAATGGCAACGCATGCACGTTTGGCGATTTCCTTGCGGGAGCGAGCGGCACCATGTGTTGGTAATTATCGCTCTCGCTCCCGCAAGGTAAATGCTGCGTGTCCCTGCCGCGATTGAAGACGGCTCAGTTCTTTTACCGAAGACACATTCCCACAAGGCTGCTGGCCTGTCAGCGGCCAGCGTTCACACTCCGGCTTGTTTTTAAAAGCCGTCTGCTCCTATTTTCTTTATTGGTGCGAGTATCTGTCCGCAGGCTTTCTGTTGAGAGTGGAGGAAGCACAGAGAGCAAAGCACAGGCCCCTGCAGGCATTGGAGCCAGTTTCAGAGGCTCTGTATTACATGGGGACAGACATTCAACCAATTACAAAGCAGGTGAGCTGTAGAGCGCGGGCCATTAGTGCAGAGAGGGGGAGCCGTGTCTTCTGGCACATGCTGACTGACAGCTGCGCACTGCAGATCCTAATGCAGTGCTTAATTTACGCCTGTGGGGGCCACCAGCAGTTATTTGTGGGGCCAGTGGACCACTGGTACTTATGTTTCCTCGTCAGACAGTCTGAAAGAGGGGAAACACACAAAGAAGAAGAGAGCAGGAGCCTGTAAAGAAAAATAATCAGGGAGTGCCTGGAAGTAGATTAAAAGGGTGCGAGGTGCATACAGGAATATGCAGACTTGCATCGGGCGCGGGACCATTGAATAGCACCGGAAGCTGTATTTTGGGCAATGCTTTGGGCACTGGCACTCATATTATAAATTAAGCACTGCTCTGTATTGCTGTGCTTGTTTCCCCACCTGTCGCTGCACCAGGGATTCCTGCTTAGTCTCCAGCTTTGACTGTCAAGGGGAACATATGCTGTGATACTGCAGCACTGTGGTATTATGGGTCGTCGACTACATCTCAATAATATCTGTCTTTAACCACCATACTGAATGAGGGGGACCCATTTTACTTGCTTGCACGGGGGCCCATGGCACCCTTGCTACGTCACTGATCAACTTGACTTTTGTCACCTCTGTTGAAGACTCTCCTTATCTGTTTCGTCCCCGCTCTCCGTGAGACCTACCTGATGCTGAATTTGGCTCTCACGCAGCAGCTCTGTCCACCGCGCACTGAGACGCTTCTACCGCAGGAGAAACAACTCTAAACTGGACGAGACATATTAGTGACGTGATACGGCATGGCTGCGGATTATATCTTTGGGACAATTCCTCTAATGAGGGCGGCTAGCCTCGAATTTGCTATCCGTCATCTGTGGGGACAGTGAGGTGTTCCTGCCGGGGGAAGTTGACACTGCAATATTCAGAACACATTGGACTTCATGAAAAAATGTAAATCTATCCTCTCTAGAACGGTGGTGTCCAAACGATGTCCAAGAGGGCCGGATTTAAGACAGATGTTCATCATATCTGCGAGACAAATTTGCACATAATGATCTAAATATTACTCGATTACAAAGTTAAGTGGCTCTCCTGGAAATCTGACACAAATTCGGCTCCCCCCTCTCATCCTCCCCTCGGGAACTACTAAACTAGGAGATAGGTTGTTGCAATATCCAAGTTCTTCTGACCCCTTCCTCCTCACAGATAGAGCTAGACAGACTTGACAGAACAGTATCATCACTTCCTGCAACACACGAAACAAAAAAAGGGAATTAAAGTATAAATGTTAACACACCCACAGTCCACCCAGGATACGGTAGCTATTCCTTTCACAGCTCAGGATACGTCAGACAGAATCTTCAGATGGCGTTCAGCAGCAGCAGCTACAGGGAAAATGTTAAAGAAAAAATACAAATACAATATTTCCTTCAAATGAAATAACAATCACTGATGCTGGAAACGAAGGTTAATGAACCGGGTGGCACCAGTTAGTGTAGCATACTCTTCATGGTCAGTACAAAAAATATGTAAGCCAGGTTATCGTACAATTATTTAAGAAACGAATTGCTTGATCAACTGAAAAATTGTTTTTGAAATATTTTTTATCAAATATCATAGCCATGGTTCAGCAAGAAATAGCATAAAGAAGCTCATAACATAATATTAGAAAAATAGATCAATGTCACTATGGCGTAGTTAAATTACAGTGATACATGTCTTCTCTACAATGAGCATTACCTCAGAAGCAAAAACCGAAACATAACCCATGTCAGGCCTGTACGCTCATTGCTCTGGGTGGTAGTGCTTGGCAGTTTCTCATAACTCCGCATCTGACAAACTGTGGATGGGAATCCACACCCTACATCGGTATCAGCATGCAACCTGCAGGTCTACGTTCAGAATATGGGAGACAGTCCAATTGTTTGCTCCACTCCAGGTTTTCATCCAGTCAGCGCATTACATTCTGACAATTGTAATCTTAGGGAGACGAATCGCAGGCCTGAGCTGGAGAGCTGATTTGCTATGAGCTCAAGGGAGTAATCAGAAAATGTAAGTACCCCCCACTTTGAAATAAAAACTCCGGTGGCTAAAAGCAAACAAAGCAAGTGAGCCCGCCCCTCCCTAGATGAGCTCCCCTGTCTCTTCCATTTAGACATCGATCCTATCATCCTTACATCCACCCACTAATATACACAATTTCACCTTTACATTCTTACATCCATTCACTGTTTTATGTACCAGTCAATCTTCCCCCTTCCATCAATCTATCCACCGATCCACCCACCCACTCTGCCATCCATCCACACTTCCATTCATCCATCTATCCATTCACTCTGCCATCCTTCCACTCAGTACACTCTGTCATCTATATGCTCATGTTTTCACGCATCTATCTATCTAGCTATCTATGTAGCTATCTATCTATCCATTGATTCACTGAATCGTCCACTGGGCCAGCCTGACACTTGTCTATCCACCTATCCATTCACTTATTATTTCACCCATTCATCGGCCTACTCATCCCTCCATTCTTCCCTTCACCCTTCCTTCTATTCAATATTCCGTCCTTCGTTCCCTTTTCGATTTATCATCTTTTGTTTTGTTTTCCCTTGCTCCTGCACGCTCTTTTATTGACACTGAATTCAATCACTGTTTTAACAATGAGATTTTGTCTGCCCTGCTGCAGATAGTAGAGGCCCATAACGTGCCCCACCCCGCTGTAGCTGCCAAAAGGGGCGGGGGGGGGGGGGTGTCTCACAACACGCCTCTATGCGCTGCACTGAATGCAGCCCAGGTTCACTAAATGTCGATATTTAAAACATTTAAAAGATCTAGGAATTGTCCCTCTGGAGGATTTCCTTAACCATGTTCCTTTGCCGATTTGCCTGGCACATCCGGATTCCGGTTGCTACTTCTTGCTGCTCCTGTATTTGCAAGCCTTTTCCCTCTGTCGATAATCCCATACCTTTCCGTGATTGTCTTCATTTTGAGTCGGTTAGGATTTCCTGTAGTTCCAACTAACATCTTTAGGTAGCCCGTGTTCCCATTCCCTAGCCTGTTTTGCCTCAGACAGCTTGCACTGTCCTAGGTTGAGCGGAGTTTGCAGTCCCCATGTTGGCGAGGTGTTACAACATTGTGAGCTTTGACTTTTGTCCTCCGATTTCCAGACTATGCTGTGTTGGCAGCATTCCTGTAAATGTGCCAGCGAGCACTAGCTAGCTACCCATATGCTTGTAGGCCTGGGCACTGCTGCTTGGGTTCGCTGCATTTTCAAGCTTACTGTATTGCAGCACACCTTGCTTCTCGTTCCTACCCTCTGGACGAGTTTACTCAAGCCTTTTCTTGTAATTTATTTCAATTAATCGAATTTATCTTTATTCGATATGCAGTAGCAATCATAAAAGCACAGTACAAACAGTTAAAACAGTTAAACAGCTTCAGTGAATACATGAGCTAGCCAGAAGCTACAAATTCATATGTAACCATAAAACGCCTTCGATAAAAATCTAGAAAAATTGTATTTTACCTAATGTGTACTGGATTTCATCTGTTCTTGATTTCTACACCACAGAGGAACGCATTTTCTTTTTATATTGCTCTTTATTATTTTTCAAATGAACTCATGCATGCCATTACCAGTATTCATAAGTAAATACCGTGTACTAGTCATTCTAAATGAACATCATAAGTTGTAGCAGCATATGTTATGAACATGGTACAAAGGAGTATAATCAATATAAATATAAACTTTCAACAACTAACTTCCTCCTGGCCTCCCCCACTCGGAGCTACAGAGTCCAGGAGCTAATCTCTACCCCATTCCTATGTATATACATTAAGTGAGATCAGCTGCGTATTTATTCTGCATCACTATGTTCCAGACCGTAACTGGGACAAATGGGACCTTCATTTATCTGTTGTAATCACTCGGGTAAGTGACCTCTGACAGACTTCATTAGTAGACAGCACTTCTATTATGGAAGCAGAGCCCTGAACCCTAAATTCTAGTACCACAAAATGCTGATCCCTTTGAAATTCCACATTAGTGGTTCTACTTCATCACCCTTGATCTTGCGATAACAGAACACCCTTCTCAACATCAGATGGCACATCAATTAGCAGAGTAATACATTAAGTAACTTTGCCTGCTCAATAACTGAGTTGTAGATCAGGGAAAGGTTAAAGGGTTTTACTACAAAATCTAAACAAGCATTGACATAGCCAATAGGTCTCGCCTTTGGGACCTTATAAGTGTTTAGTTATCCTGCACAATATCCTTGGTGCAACAACATCAAGTGTTGCATGGCTAAACACTTATAAGGTCCCAAAGGTGAGACCTATTGGCTATGCCAATGCTTGTTTTTTCATAGCTGTTGGATGTATATGTTTTTAAAAAGCAGCATGTTAGACCTGTAAGCCTTAGGGAGGTCTTCCCAAAACTCTTTTTGCCTTCTCCTCCACGTTTTTGCTGAATTCGTTTTTGCTGTCATTAGCATTCTGCACACTTTACCACTGGTAACCAGTGCCAAAGTTCATGTGCGTCCTCCTCAAAATATGGTAACATTGGCTAATACCCAATTGGCATATTTAATTTCCTCATAAGTAACTAGTAAAGTGGTACTATATGTACCCAGACCCTGCAAATTACTTCTAGTGGGCCTGCAGCCCTGATTGTGTATCTCACTTAAGTAGCCTTTTCAAACATGTCTCAGGCCTACTACTGCAAAGCCTCTGTGTGCAGTTTAAACTGCCATTTCAACCTGGCAAAATAGACCCTTTTAATGCAGAAAAACGGGGGATGAGATGCACTCCTGTGTACTCAATATTAATCATTTTGAACTTACTAAACATGCTGAATGCGTGCAAGTTTGCTTCGCGCTCCGCTGAAATGCGCTGCAATCAAACTGAACAACGAAGGGACCTAAGTCAGGTACCAAGTCAAACTGCACAGCCACGACCATTGTAGAATGAATCCAATCAATCAAAGCTACATCATTATTTTCCTCTTCGATTCTTCAGAAACTTTTACTTATCTTGCTCAAAAATATTTTTCAATTCATTTTATTTATCCAGGTGCCATAAACAGATGTAATCAAAACGCAGGAGACGTAAAATCAATCCACATGCCACGATTTTATTAAAAAATGTCCCAATGCATTTTGGGAAACTTCCTTTCGTCAGGGGACTCTAAGAAAACAGAAATAAACACCACCATCAACAAAAATAACATATCTCGCTATTATATGCGAATAATGTTTTAAACAATTATTGTGTTGCTTATTTGAGCCTGTAAACGATGTCCGCCAACCCACATTTAGTAATAACCACTGTGCTTCTCTCAATTTGACACTCAAAAGCTCGCACTGTTAAATCCCGCCCGAACCATAATGAACCAACGCTTATTAATCGTAGAAACCTCCCGTACCTCAGTAACACCCACCTCCCGCGTGCTCAAAGTACTCCCACTACATCCCCATCAGCATATGTATCAACCACAAACTTACCGCGGCATATGCTAAATTGTTTCTATAACAAAGGACCCGACCTCACACGGTATCCCACTTATGAATGCAGTACTTACCACATAATCTATCATCTGACGCAGAATTTGCTTAAACTGCAAAGTTACTAAAAATGCGGTCACCTATGTTACTGCACAGTGGAAAGTTCCTTCCTGAGGGTTGCCACCATCAGAGGCTTATTGCTCAATTAAAGTGGCACTAATTAAGTGAAACCTTTGCTAAGACATGTTTTTTGGGAGGAGTTTTATGTACCACTTTACGTGAGCACAAGTTGCGTTACAGACAGACACATTCATTTTGTTAGGCACAGCGAGATTAAGTGATTAGCCCAGAATCACAGGATTTCAAACGTCCCTGCTGAGACTCGAACCCGGTTCCCCAGCTTCGAGGTCCACCGCTCTAACCGTTGGGCCACATCTTATTAACAAGGGTTAAAAATGGCAAAATTAAGTAATACTGTCACAAAATTAGTTGTATTAAACTGCATCATATGCCTATTCTTGCTGCATAATTTAGTTCAATCTGCCACATAATTTGATCCCCCCTTTCTGCATAATTCCAGTGGACCTGTTTATAGTGGAAGGGACATACCTCCTATGCCTGCTGCCTTCTGACGTCATGTACGCAGTGACGTGCAGCAGTTTGCAAAACTTAGCAAGTCATACATTTGAAAAAAAACAGTTTTTGCCCTGTGTTTCCCTGTTTAGCACCTGTTAGAATCCCGTCAGTGAGCTCTGCAGGTCCGTCTTGTGTTTTAGCTCCAGGGCGCCTGTACCCTTTGGCGCTTTGAAAATGGCGCGCCTTGGTGCTGATGGAGGCGCTCTGTTCCTCGTCCCCGTCAGTGGCGGCACAAGGCAGGAAGGATTTCCTCATCCGATGCCCTTTGATGCAGGCTTTGGGATAAGGTCTTCCTAGCCACTCTTCCGCGCTCCTGTGCTAACAGATGAATAATATGACACAAAACCACACTTGTTGTGGTTATACCTGGCTGCGTCCCAAAACATGACAAGAAAAATATAGCAGTTTTTTGTATTTTCCCACCCATAATTTTGGATGGACGCTGCATCTCTGTTGCCAGCCCATCCTGGCGACGGAGCAATCTTCCTCTCTGCAAGACATAATGCATAAACGCTACGGTCTGTTAATGTGAAAGCGCTGTGAAAACTTAAGAACTCCCATATGAGAGAACGCAGTGCCGCAGTTTGTTAAAGTGAATGCGGCAGGGTGAAATAGAGACTCTCATATCAAACAATAAACATCGAGGTTTGGTAAAGCGAAAATGCAGCGAAAATGTAAGAAGTAGCATATTGAAGAAAGTTGTGCTGCTTTTTGTAAAAGTGCAAGCTCCATAAAGATGGAAAATGTTAATATGAAGAACGTTGAGCCGCTGTTTGTAAAAGTAAAAGCGCCATAAAGATGGAAAACGTTATCCAACACACAATAAACGCAGTGAAACACCGTGAAGTGTAAGAAGTTACATACCGGAAAATACAGCGTAGCTGCTATTGTCCCGGAAAGTATGTGTATAAAATAGTACTGTGGCAACATATACATCCAACCAAGTTAAGCCCCGAGTGCAAAATCCAGTCCGTATAGGCGAGCCGAAAAGGAGACAGGCAGGGAATAAACAAGCCTCACTCCAAATCAAAAGCGAGCGTTTAGCATAAAGTGTGACGCGCGCCAATCAAAAGCATGGGCGGAGCGTCCATTCCACTTCCAAAATCAACTCGACGACAATAGATCTCGCACAGCAAGCGGCGCATGCGCTCCAATGCTAGCCGAGACCTAAAAAGTAGGACATATGCTTTTAAATTTTACATGTCCTGGTAGTTAAAATGTATAAATTTGTTTTTTACAACTGCCAGGCCTATCTCTCCCATAAGATAACATTGACGTTATTTTATTACATTTAATAAGCTGTAGCTTCCAAATAGGAATGTGCAATCTATCCATGTTTGGTGTCTATGGGATGGCGACAAAAAATCCTCTTCTATGGTAAAGTCAGATTTGTAATGACAATTTTGAGGAAAATGCCACTTTTAGAAAAGTGTCATTTCCTGCCTTCGCAATTCGGTGCCTGCAGCCTGTCTCTGGGTCATAGGTATAGTTGACAGTTAGGCTTTGTGTATTCCTCCTAGACAGCCACACACAGTAGGACACTTAGGTGTGCCTGGATGGGCCATCACTGGTAGGATGGGAGGGAGGAGCCAGGCACAGCCTTACTTACACTTGAATACGCTATGTTGTGCCTCCACACATAGGGCTGCATGCCCCCAGTAGGTAGCCTGGAGTCAGGGCAGGAGAGGTAGGACACCTGTGCATTTCGAAAGGGAACCTGTAGTAGCTGTTCCCACTTCAAAGGCAAAGCTAGGTGTATATATACTTGAGCTCAGACACCAACTCTTCAGTACACTTCTGCACATGTGGATACTCTGCCTGGACGAAGGACTGCTGTATTGTTGAAAGGACTGTCACTATGCTGGACTGCTGTGCTGACCTGCCGCTCTATTGCCTGGGTGAGTAGAGCTGGACTTGCATCTCTTGATTCCAGGACCCCAGATTGACTCCAAAGGCTAGTCGGCTGGCCTCCTGATCTAAAGCCTGAGGAACACAACAGACTTCCAACAACCGTGCTCCTACACCTGGACTTTGCCATCTATGAGTCTACCATGCCAAGTGGTGCCACCTCAGTCCTGGACCCTTGGAAGTGGGCCTCAGGGGTCTGCCACCCTCTGTAGATCCAGCAGAACTGGCGCACCTCCTCTGCTGAGTGGCGCAACCCTGAAGAAAAATTGACTCAGTCCTGCTGTTGCGTGGATCTACCCCATCGTAAGGACCCGCTTCACCCTCTCAGCCCACAACCGTCTTGGAACCGCCTCTGCACAACACATCCTCCATGTAGGTCTCTGCATCCCTCATCGTCAGCGGTCTTGATGCTGATGGCAGACTCTGTATCATAGGCTTCGCAGCTCCTCATAACCAATTAATCGCCTCAACTGCATTAGTCATCTTCGATGCTGGACTTTGCCTCGCAAGCCCTCGTCCACTGGATACTTGGTGCTGATGCTAGACCGCCCATCGCAGCCTCACCCTGCTTCAGAACCAACGCATCTCTTCGGCTGCGCGATGCACAGTTGATGCAGAGCCTTCCAGTGTTCCACAAACCAGGATTGATTGTACTCTTATTCAACAGGCCTAACTGGGTCCTTCTCCATCGGGGTCGGCCTGAACTAGCGACTTTGTCCCGGTTTGGTGCAACCAGATAGCCACAGTTGGCGCTTTGTGCTTTTTGGCACTATCTTCACTAAAATCTTTCAATTTGCAGATCTCCGGTCCTACTTATTAGATTTTTGTTGTTTTGGTCTAGTTTTATTTATTGAAAATTACTCCTATTTTTCTAAATCTGTAGTGGAGTCCTTTTGTGGTGTATTTTTACTGTGTTACTGTTTAACGTGTTGCACAAATACTTTACACATTGCATCCAAGTTAAGACTGACTGCTCTGTGCCAATTTACCCAAAGGTTGAGCACAGGTTAATTTAGGGTTTGCTTGTAAGCTCACCATGAGAAGTATTGTGGTTGCTTCTTGGGAAGGGTTTCACCCCCTCAACCAGTAACCTAAATTTCTTACACAACACAACAAACTTTTTATGACCCCTAACAAAGGCTGCTGAAATAAAGGACTTCGACCAATTTCTCTAAGAAAAGTTTTAACCTGCCGGGCTGCACACTCTAGGCTGATTTTCAGTCAAAAGATGTAATGTCCTATGAAGTATAAAGAGAGATTTCAATGGAGCAAAGTTTGAGGTCTCAGGTAGGAGTTGAAAAGGAGTCATAGATTCAAAGTTGCTCCAAAGAGGGAGGCCCAAAATACATCATGTCTGGGGCTTTATAAATCCTTAAGCTGTTATTGCTTGAATACAGAGGGTGGTGCAGCCCATTGAGAGCGGATACACCTCGGCCGCCGCTACCTGCGGATGTGGTTTGGGAGGGATCCTGTTTTACCTACCTAGGAGTGAGGATCTATCACAGAGCTGGAGATTTGCTGGAAGGGAACATAGGACGCTGCATGAGAGCCCTGAGGGGCTCGGTGGCATTTTGGGCCACACTCACGTTGTCGGTGGTTGGAAGAGTGGCGCTGCTCAAAATGATGGCCTTGCCGCGCCTCCTGTATTATTTTAGAACATTACCAGTGTGGATCCCGCCTAGGTTCTTTAGGGACCTACGGACCCTCACCATTGAGTTCCTATGGGGGAATGGAAGGAGACGGGTGGCGTTGTACACACTGCGTCGGCCGAAACTCGAGGGGGGAATGGCGGTGCCAGATTTCAAACTATATTATTTTGCGGCGCAGTTGCAGATCCTCACGCAACACGTGGCTAGGGAATTTCGGGACCCTGACATGCACCGAGGGACGGGGATACCGAGACATGTGTTGTCCTACATTGTCATGCAACAGCATCTTGATGTGAGAGACCTGACGCTCGAAGAAAAAACTTTATGGTTGTGTTTGAATAGGTGTCAGAAGCGGGCGGGAGTGGTACACCGGTATGCCCCGGAAATACCCCATGGCATGCTAACAGCATTACCACATGGAGGAGACTGGTCCCCCCTTATGGAGTGGGAGGAGATGGTGCTCCACATGGTGGGCGATTTGTACGCCGACGGAGAATTGCTGCCCTTCCAAGCGGTGCAGGACCAATTTGGACTCCCGACTGGGAGCTTCCTATTGTACATGGCCGTAACAGCGGCAATAAAGAAGCATTGGAGGGTAGGGCTGTTGGAGCCGACAACCACGATGGCGTGCCAATATGTGGTGATGACGGCGGGAACGTTTAAAGCGGTTACGTGTTTGCATTCTCGAATACTTCACGAAGGCCTGACACCCCTCACAGCGTTGAAACTGAAATGGGAGGAGAGTGTAGGGAAGCTTATACCGGATGACACATGGGGTCATCTCCTGAGGAGGGCGTGGAAGGGATGTAGGAATGCCCGCTTTCAACAAGTACACTTCTTTGTGGTACACAGGGCTTATTTAACTCCAGGCAAGATACAAAGGCATTTCCGTGCGGAGGGGGCGGCGTGCCCGAGGTGCTCCTTCCCAGGGGCGGAGCTGGATCACATGATGTGGGATTGCCCGAAGCTGGGATTGTATTGGGCAGACGTGGGAGCGCTCTTGAATGGGGTAACAGACTTTTGATAAAGCAGCCTGTCTGCTGCTCTAGTTCCCGCACACAAAGAAAACGAAAGTCACCAGTAAATTTATGGACCTAGGTCTTATTCTGGCCCAGAGAGAGATCACCTGGCACTGGAAGTCGTCGGAGGGCCCATCCAGTAGGCGCTGGGCGATGGAATTGGAAAAATGGGCCAGAAGTGAAAGTATGGTCCGGCTTAGACAGGCGACCCGTACCGCTAATGAGAAAGGCTTGGAGGTGGCGCGGGCGTGGGAGGGTTTGGTACTTACACTGCATGATTACCAATCGCAGGAGAGGGACCAGGAAGAGTGAGGCTAATAGAGGATTCCAGGTAATGCATGATTGTATGAGTGTTGTTCCCTTAGCTCCTGAGTGACGGGATATATTCCTGAAGTTGGCCCACACCAGCGATAGATTAGGGAGTGGGTGGAGGGTGGGGGTGTGAGGGGCCCCTGCGGAAGGCATGAGGATGATTGCTCAATGTGTGGACGGGGAGATGGTAGTAGAATAATGGGTTTGTCTGATAGGTTCCCTTGGGTAGAGCAAAGGGCATTGACCTTGTTCACTATTCTTCACTGCTGACCGGGGGGGGGGCATGTTGCTGGTTGGGGTTAGGGGTTGGGTAGGCACAGAAAAGCAGATCTTTTATACAAGCCCGAATGTACTGCTGTCGAGTAAATATTAAGGTTATTGTATTATCGCCTGGCTTAATTACGGATTCCTAGCTTTCGCCGCCCTGCCTCCAGGATGTGGGCTGAAAGGCTGTGTGGTGTTCTGTTAACGATTCGGGACCGGCGATAAGAGGAGGCGGGCGGAATTGACCACATGATTGTACATTTCTGATTCTGCAATAAAAATTAAAGTTAAAAAAAAAAATACAGAGGGCGGTGCAGCTGTTGGAGCACCACAAAGAGTGGACGTATGTGCTGAGTGGATTGTCTGTTGAGGGCAGTATTGGTATTGTAGATGTTCCGTGGATGGAGGATGGTACAGACAGCCCTGCTCAGGGTTAGAAGATGATGCAACTGTGAGTGCTGTGAAGAGAGTGGTGATGAATTGTGAGTGAATAGCTGTGCAGAGGTAAGAAGAGTGCCACCGCTTGCAGAGATGGCAAACTGTGCAGAGAGTGGGCCTGAGACAGAGGTACAGAGATAATGAAGAGCTTTTGTGGGATTGTAGGGCAGTGCGGAAAATATTGTGCAGAGTGCAGCACTCCCCAGTCGTAGTGCAAAGACTTAAACCCCTTGCAGATGGCTTCTAGAGAGTGGTGGTTGTGCTGAGAGTGGAGAGAAGTTTAGGGTTGAAGCTTGTGTGTTAGTAGTGTGCTACGAGTGAGGAATGTGAAATGTTCTGTACAGTGGAGCGATGTGCAGAGGGGGGCCTGCGAAGAGAAGTATGCAGGAGGAGGACTGTGCAGTAAATAGAGGATTGTCCAGAGAGACAGGGGCTGAGACTTCAGGGCTGCCTAAAAGGCAGTGGTCTTGTAGAGCAGTGCTTCCCAAAGTTTTGGCTCCTGAGGACCCCATTGAGTCAGCACTGGAAACCGGGGACCCCCTAGCAATCTGTATAATTTAAATTTTAAAAAGTAATCCGAAAAGTCGAATTACTAAGTATTTTAGTATTTTATATTGAAAGAATCTGCAAAAAACTAAAAACCTTATTGGGAAGGTTGGTGCTGCATCTCCATGACTAACTTTTAAATGGTTGGTTTTATTTCACACTACGAGGCTCCTGCTCCTGCCAGGGCCAGTCTGGAAACCCAAAGCAGCCCTGGCAAATGTTTTCAGACCAGTCCCCACAGGGTGCACACCAAGTGCAGTGAGTGAGTCGAACCACTACAAAGGGGACTTTGGGAGGCTCTCCCCCAATACAATTTAGGACACAATAGTGCATTCTACAACACATTTATCATTATATATTGAATTGTATTAGCTTTAAAAGAATAGTAAATGATGACTTTACTATGCACCAGGATACGATAATCTTTGTTCGGGTTCTTCAATGATTCCCTTTTTATCACACTCCAACAGTGCCTCTCATCTCTCCATAGTCCCTCTGTCACATGTATTTAATTTGTTTTATAGCATCTCTCATACCATTGTAGGATGTCAGAGTACTTTACAACACACACACATATAGGGCAGATATACAAGATCCTTGTGCAACCGGTGCGTCACAAAAAGTGACGCTCCGGCAGCGCATTTTAGTGCCCCATATTTATAAGAACAGGAAAAGCCAACCTGCGTGACTTTTCCTGTTTTTATAAATATGGCCCCTTTGCACACAGAACTTTGCGTGAAAGGTGCGTTTCATGGGTTTTGCTGTGTGTGTTCCCAAGCAACACCCATAAATCCAGACACATTTCCAGATTTACGAGAAATCATGAATCTGCAAATGCATCCGAATGCTACACCTCCCCAAGGGAGGCGTAGGGAGTTGCAACAAGAAGAAATGTATTCATTTCTCCTCGTTGTTTAGGAAGATTAAATCCCCTCTAGTGATTGTTTATGTGCAGAAAGGGAATCCTACCTGAACATAAACAATCTCCCCACAATGCAGGCATTCTTGCACCATGGTACAAGGGTGCCTGTGCCGGCGCATAGCAGCAGTTTGTGCACCAGCGCAGGGAGAGCACTGAGATGCAACATACTATGGTAAATATGTTGCATCCCTTTGCTTTGAAAGTGACTAAGTGCAGCAGAGCCAAATGGCTTGCAGCACTCACTGAGTCACTTTCCTTGTAAATCTGCCCCGTAGAGACAATGAATCATACATGTAATAACATAAGGCAAAGGTGACTACTAGTTGTAGGATTCACATCATTCATACTGGTAGGCATAACACAGTGTTTAGCATTGACTTTAACAATGAAACTTTATTTCCATTCAAATAAACCTTTTTAGCAGCATCAGGATAATGAAAGACTGGGAAGAAACTTAAGTTACTATCTTGTACCATGCAGTTTGCAAACATCTTTTTGATGCCAGTTTATACGTCTCTGTGCTAGATCACAATTGTCACTTACAAACTGCACAATAACTAAAGAATCTCTGTGACAAAAGCAGTAATCCATTGACCTATGCAGATCAAACACAGTTAAAAAAAATTAATACAGGCACACTTTCTCTGCAAGAGGCATATTAACCCTCTGTGCTACCTTAAATAAGTCAAGCTGCCACTGGACAAAACTCATCTCTCTCCAGCAGGAACATTTATCACTGGTGTTATCTTGGTCTTGACACTTTTATTGTTGCTCGAAAACTTCTAATTATACTTGGAACATTTACAATGCTATTAAAACTGCTGCCTGCAGACCCCGTGGGAATGTGTCACGGACCCCTAGGGGTCCGCGGACCACAGTTTGGGAAACACTGTTGTAGAGTATAGAAATCCTTGCAAAGTGGACTCTGTTCCTGTGAATCGAGGGGTGTTCAGATAGTAAAGGCCTCATCTGGATGGGGCAGTGCTGCTGATCAGTGACTGGCTCTACAAAGAGAATGAAGTGCTGTGGTGGGGCCAAGGGCTGTGCTGGTCAGTGAATGGCTCTGCAGACAGCGAAGGACTGCTATTGAAGTATTTCAAAAAGTGAGCCCTGCAAGTGCTTATCTACAACACAGTCTCTGTCACAGTTTTAGGCTGGCTGGTGTGTTAAATAGCCGAAAAGTTGCTGATGTGCTATTTTACCACCTTAGACAGTGGTAAGTGATTGTCTATCACAGGAAATGAAGAGGCTTGTGCTGCCTAAAACTTCACTTTGCAGTGATGCAGCACAAAAATATGGTGGCATACAAATCAACAAAGCAATTCGCACCATTAACAAACTGCCACACAACACATATGCATAAACATTCCTGTGACACATTAACATCTCCAGAAATGTTCTTTCATAATATGGCGGTAAAAGGTGTTTACATCAAGCACTGCCTTAACTTGCCACCAAGAGCATTAAATAGCAACAGTCAAATTATTTTTGAGATCCAGCCAAGGAGCTCTACATTGAGCATATAGTATAAGCTCTGGTATTATATGCATTGTATGGTTTCTACTCAAGGAACTCCATGATCAGCCATTAAATACCCAGCAGCGCTGCAGACCCCAGCATCAGTGCAAACACCTGCTGCAGTATAGACCACAGCAACACCACAGATCCGAGAAGTTCTACAGACCCCAGGAGTGGTGCAGGCCTTAGCAGTGGCGCAGACCCCAGAAGTGCTCCCAATCTGAGCAGCTCAACAGACTGGCAGTGCTGCAGGCCCCAGCAGCAGCGCAGATCTCAGCAGTGCTGCAGACTCCAAATGTGGTGCACTTCCTAGAAGTGGTGCACATCCCCAGCAGTGGTATAGACTGCAATGATGCTCATTATCCGCTTCCTGCGAAAGAGCTGCTCTATATTATGATGTTTCTATTGCCAAAGCATCAACGACACCAGAACGTGCAGAAAGAGCCTAGCTGTCTACCAGCAGAGACTCTCCGACGTGCTGCTCATTGTTAATATATGATTGACATAAAAATAATACAGAGAGACTCTTAGATACTCCTCATGGCAAATACTCACATAACTTGAACAATTCAAAGAGAATTAAGAAGTGAGGAATCAAAAAGGACAGTCTAGTTACCTGCAAAGCTGCGGGCCCATCTCCAGTCTAGAAGAAAACAAAACAAATATATAAACAGAAAATGCACAAAGATGGATCTACAATCAGTGTCTAAAATTAAAAGGGCAAATTTTAACTGAAATCTAATTTACTAAACAAGGTAATAACTCTTACCCAGCCCGGTCACCATCCCTTAGTTAAACTCCCAAGTATATGAAAAGGGATATCTCAGGTAGTGTCTGGATTGGCTGGAGTATCCACACAGTGTCTCTGCCCACTGGGCCAGTGTATCCGGAGTACATCAGGGCTGCATCCTTGCTCCCTTTTTTGATTTTGTTTATATATAAATGACTTGGAAAGCCAAGTCAAAAGAGAGAACGTGGATGCACCGCTAGTAGGTCGCAGAACACTACCCGCACTGTTATACGCGGACGACTGCATATTGATGTCCCGAACGGGGTGGGGCTGCAGAGGCTTCTAACTAGCTTTAATAACTTCATGAATGATCTTGGTTTAAAAACCAATGTAGCGAAATCACATATCATGGTGGTGGGCAAATCTCCCAAGATTTTAAAGACATGTTACATAAAAAATGAGAAATTGTCTTATATGGCAACTTTTTCTTATTTAGGGATTTTGTTTGATCAAAAAAGTTCTTGGCACCATCTAGTTGAGGATAAGATTAGGGCTTTAATTAAAATGTGGAGTCTATCTCAGATTCACCAAAAAGTTGGGCACTAGGCCTATGAAAGCATTTGTTGACATCTATAAAGCCCGCATATGTGCTGTCACTCTGTATGGCCCGGGAGTTTGGGGCTCCAGCAATATCAAGGGCCTACAGAGGGCAGAGAACACGTTCATGAAACGACTTTTGACAGTCCCTAAAAGTACTGCTGCCACTATTTGCCATAGTGAACTTGGTGTGACACCGTTGTCCTTTTGCATACAACTAGCTCCTTTATTGCTATGGCACAACATCTGGGCAAAAGAAGAAGCAGCCCTGAATCACGCTTTCATTTTAGAATGTTTAAAATTAGATTTAAAAAAATCCCTTGGATTACCTATATTAATGACCAGCTTGAGAAATTGGGATTGGTAGACTGCCTCAAAAGTCCTGAAAACATAGCCAAAATACTGAGAGCCAGGCTGAAAAAAGAGTTTTCACCCATTTGCATCTGGCTAGAGACAACCTGGAGAGGGGAAAAAAAGGGTTGTTGACCATTCTTTGTTAGTTTGCTCCCCATGTATTGCGCCCTCTCTCCTTCTATTTCAACCTTGCTAAAATGTTTTATCTGATAAGGTTCAGGATGGGCATTTCTCATTTACTGGTCTCATACCCACATGACGCGCACTGTGATGCTAACCTGGATCTGTGTCCAAGTGACCCAGTCAGTTCAGAGCACTTTGCATTTTATAGTTTTTTTGTAAACGTTATACTAAATCAAGATGTGCCTTATTAAAACCACTTTTATGATTTTTAAACATTCGAAAGTGTCGGGCGGCGTTACATCATCTCCAACTTTTAAATTATGAATTTATTTGCTTAATGGTCTACAAGTAAAGCTCGACGGCTGTTCGGCATCGGAATATTGTTGGAAAATGATTGCCTTGTATTGATCATATTATCAGACCTGGGACTTAAGACTCTTTTATCTTGAAATATAATACAATATTGCTTAATTCTGGAACTTGAAGCGAACATTTATATGGACTTTGTCTATAGATGTCCTCTTAACGTTTACAATCAACCTGATTGAAATGTGGTTATGTTTTGGATTTATAGCCCTCAGTGATGAAACTGTTACAAGAGATTGACATTGGGTTACTTGTAACCGCTATTGCTATGGATTTATCATTTGTTTGTATTTTATTTTATGAAACACTTTTATGATGCTTTCTTTTATGGCTAGTATATAGCCGAATAAAGATTTTGACTGACTTATAACTGAAATCTAATTTACTAAACAAGGTAATAACTTTTACCCAGGTCACCATCCCTTAGTCAAACTCCCTAGTATATGAAAGGGGATATCTCAGGTAGTAAAGCACCGCTACACAAATAAATCCCCACCAGTCTTGGGAGAATAATAAATCTCTGAAATGTCCTCTTATAAAGACGCTGAGTCGTAATGTACAAAAGTCAGTGTTCTTTTAATGATCCACTTGTGGACAAGACACCAGCCAACGCGTTTCGTTCTGTCAATCAGAACTTCTTCAGGGCTGTGAGTTAAAAAAGACATACAAAAATATATATAACACCATGACTGCCACATAAAGCCACATACAAGTAAACAAACATGTGTCAAATAGATATGTAAAAAAGGTTACAACAATACAGTGCCTACAAACACACAAATAATGTGGCATATAATTCCTAAAAACATCTCACATCCTATTCGTTCACTTATATTTAACAATAAAATATCTACTTTCTCAGTAACGTTTAATGTTAGCAAAATCTTTGGGTATTGTGTCTCATTATAAAAAAGGTTTAATATCAGTAATTGAATACCTGTTGTGGATCATTTTGTACATATATATATAACAATCAAAACTGCCAGCGTCATTTAATGTATCCACCCTAATCAGTGTCAAATGTGGAAAACATCCTGCGCACAACATATCAACCCAGCCCAACTCTAGATACATGATTATTAAACATTTGTATAGATCAATTAGTATCGGAGCCTTAGTGAAGTTTCTAGTACTAACTATTTGCGATCAATGGAAGTTGGTTTCCACTATTTTAATGCCCAGTTATCTGATGTTGAAATTAATATCCTACAAAAAGGCTTAAGTTTTTGCCCGTCACAAGTTGGGGACCCAACTTCATTGATGATTGATTTGTTTAAATTTGTAAGACTCTTAGAATTAAAAGATCATTTTCAAAACAATCCAAGCGTTCGTAATGACAACTTTACTACTACATCTACATGTAGCACTACTATTTCTGAGTTGCAGAATGTGTCCATCGAAATGGGTGACAATCCTTCTTTGCAGGAAATAAGATCTGACCTTACATCGAAGAGGATATAACAATCACAAGTGGTCTTAAACCTCGCTCCAAATATATTCTGGCTAATACACACAGAAATATTGATCTATTTAGGGAACGAGTGTCAAAGGATCTCTATAAAATGATCCTAACAAATACACTAACAAACATCAAAATATGACAAAGACAGAAAGACTGGCACTTGATGGTCTTGCAAAGGATAGTAACATTACTATCAAGGAAGCGGACAAGGGAGGGAATGTGGTTGTTATGAATACTGCTGATTATGAAAATGAGATTAAAAGACAACTTTCTGATACAACATGTTACAAAGCTTTAAGTGACAACCCCATTCCCTCTCTTGTCGCTCACATTAATGCAAGAGTACACGACTGGGGTGAAATTGGTCTCCTCTCTGAAGAAGAGTGTCGATATCTTAAAGTGGTAAGTCCAATGGCACCATGCATTTACCTACTTCCAAAGGTACACAAGCGAGGGCCCTTTCCCCCAGGACGCCCTATCATATCGGGGATTAATTCCCCCACTGAACGACTCTCACAATATGTCGATGGGTTCTTACAACCCCTAGTGGGGAACCTACCTGCTTACATCCAGGATTCAGGCGACATATTGAACAAATTTGATGGTTTACAGTGGTCTTCTGATCTTATGTTTGTCACATTAGACGTGACAGGTTTATATACCTGTATACCACAACATTTTGGAATAAGAGCCCTTTCCTCGTTTTTGTCATTGAGAACAGCTGACCACGTTGAACATAATGAAATGCTAATTGAAATGACTGAGTTAATACTTTCTAGAATTTTTTTTCTACATGGTGACACTTGGTACCACCAGATTAGGGGTACCGCTCTGGGGAGCAAATTTGCTCCCTCGTATGCGGGACTCTTCATGGGATGGTGGGAAAGAGAACATGCCTGGGGCAGATATGCCTCCCCCTGGATGGATATGATCGTCTTTTGGGGGAGGTATATCGACGACATCATAATGCTCTGGAAGGGAAGTGAAGTACAGTTGGCAGATTATTTTTCGTACCTGAACAACAACCCCTTCAATGTACAATTGACCATGAAATCAAGCGACACCCAAATCGAATTCTTGGACGTACTTTTTTATGTGGATAACAACATGATACAGAGCAATCTATATCGCAAAAGCACCTCCTGCAATAGCTTACTGCATGACTCGAGTGCGCATCCTAGGTCTACTATTAACAACATACCGTTTGGAGAGATGGTGCGCATCCGACGCAATTGCAGTACTGAAAATAACTTCTTGGAACAACTTAAGGAAACTAAAACCAGATTTATAAACAGGGGGTACAATGCAGACATCTTGGAGAAAGCAGAGAAACGAATACAAACTGTTACCAGAAAAAATACTTTGATTATGAAAGGAACTATAAACAAAAAACCTCAAGAACCAAACTTGGCCTTTGTTACACAGTACACACAAAACAGTACTGAGGTTTTCAAGGTCTTAAGAAGACATTGGAATCTGCTTACTGAGATACCCAACCTGAGAAATGAGATTAGTGACACTCCGAAAATCACCTTCAGACGAGGTAAAACCTTACGCAATGTACTTTGTCCCAGCTACCCTACAATTGCGAAAACTACAAATTGGATGCCTACAAAACCAAAAGGTTTCTTTACATGCGGGGGCTGTAACATCTGCCCTCTGGGAAAGAACAAATCTAAAAAATTCCAGTACAACACCAATTGTGAATATCAGATAAGGCACTACATAAATTGCAATACCAGCCATGTAATTTACGTAATTGGTTGCGAATGTGAAAAAATCTATGTTGGCAGCACTGTACGTTCGTTAAAATTGAGAATTCAGGAACATGTACGTGCCATAAAAAATTATGATTTGAGATACCCTATGACTTACCATATGCGTGAACATCATAAAGACAATAATACCATATGGGTTCAAGGTATTGATCATGTACCTTTGCATCCCAGGGGGGGAGACCGAGAACTAACTTTACGCAAAAGGGAGGCTGCCTGGATATGCCGCTTGAGATGCTTAGAGAGGGGACATAACACGGAAGATGAGATGCACTATCATCTGCAATGAATTATGATACAATGCTCTTTTTAAAATCTGATTGTTTAATGAAAATATATAGGGGCATTCTTCTTGGGTCTATGTAATCAGATTTCTCCTTTCCCTTATGCCCTTATCTGAAATACCAAACACTCAATACCCCATCTTTACTATGGGGTGATTGTCTTTCACCATCAGACTTGAACTCATGCCATCGGACTTTGCTGGTTACTACCTTCTAGTGTTGATAACAATTAACTTTGGTTGTTTGATCTGTATCATGATACATATAAAAAGCATCTAACAGTATATTCATATGCTTCATATGCTCTGCAAGTGTACCAATGAAAAGAAAGGAAAAGAAGAAAAAAAAAAAGTTAATTATTTTTTTTTTTTAAATTCTAAATTCTATCTTCACATATGGCCTAAGGGAGCTCGTTTGATTGTTGTCATCACAACTGTTACTGTTGTCATTACGGCCGTCCAAGACTTCTATGGCACTTGTCGCCATATATGACTGAAACAGTACTAATACATTTCCATATTGTTCCTTGTATTGTACCTATCATGCTAATTATCATGTTCCAGACAAATAGTTGCCCATTATACTCTTTTATAGGTTCATGTACTGCCCCACATGACTCATAGAGACATGTTTAGACTGTAGACCTATATGCTGCATCTCCAATAGTTTGACCCTATCCGCTTTTGTTGCGATATTATAAAATAGACCGCATTTTCTTGCATAATAGAGGACAACGGGATTATTTACTAATGTTAATGCAGAACAAATTTAGTGTATACACTGTTTATATTTACTCATCTCTATTGTCTTGCTGTTCGATATAATATTAGCCTGTAACCGCTTTTACGCCAACTTGGGTGCGGTTGTCAGTATATTAAATCTACCATAGAGTATAAAAGGACCCTGCCAAGATGGCGGTACCATTGGCTTTACAAGTAGTGGTTTTCGCCGTACGGCATAATGTCCGGCACACGTGATTAAGGCGGCGACCCATTTAAACTTTAACTTGGGGCGGGTCGCGTTTCCAGGAGCAGAGACGAACGCGTGTTGAAGTTCCGGGACGCGGACCTTACGAAATCCGGATCGACCGAACAGGTAGGCGCTGTTAAGTATCACCAGTCTGGCCCAGTAGATTTGCTAAGATGCTTTTTCCAACATAGTTTAGAGTATATAAGGACAGGTTTTACGTTTAAACATCCTAGCGTGTGTTTTTCACTGACCACGCCATGGGTCGCTTTAAGATACTTCGTTTCTTTGCGTTTGTACTTAAGCCCGCCATGAGTTCATATACGGCACTATTGTTTTGATTGGGATTACCAGGTATATATACAATTTTCGGCATGCAAGATGAGGTATCATCATGTGACGTTCGTCAAATACTTCTTTACAGGTAATTGCCGTAAGGAGATATCACTTTGGTTACCTTCAAGGAATAGGATTTGGGACCCCATTTTTAACCATGTCGAACTAAGCCTTGAAATAATACAAGGTAGGTGCGCTATCAGATGTTGTACATAGATTATAGAATAAATACGTTTGTGGGACTTAATTTTCCCTACGATTTCGCTTTTCCCTCTTTCTTTTCTTTTTCTGGTAATACTAGGTTAAAAGTTCTATTTGTGAAAAAAACAAGCAATCCAGATGTAAATCTTGAAATCATTTGAAGTACTCAGATTTTCGGTCCCCTGGTAATAGAATAACCAAAGATAGAAAATCCTGAAATACAGGAAAAACATTGATATTAAGGAATCCGTTTGAAATATCATACGACTGGAAACACTGATTGTGGTAGGATGCATTCCTTATTTATTTTCAAACCTACATTTTTAATATGGTTTGTACGGTATACTCGAGTGATACGCATATTATGAAAACAATAGGCTGACAAAAAATATCAGTATGCATGCACTGCGATAATTTGTCATACTTTCTTGAAAAAGCTGGAAGAATGATTAGAGAGGTTTTTGGGAATCCATTAAAATGGACTATCAGTCTTCCTCAAGTGTATGGTAGGTGATGAATAGCTATAAACTAGAACTCTAGACACATTATTCACGGTTAGTTTGTAAGACAAATTACACATTGGGGACAGCATATGTGGCCAGTGGTGATCTGAACAGGTTTCTATGAGCATATGTGTAAATTGGGACATACCCGACTAATGTCGATATGTCTCGTATATATATAAGATCTGATTGGGCAGATAACTGGGCATTAAAATAGTGGAAAACAACTTCCATTGATCGCAAATAGTTAGTACTAGAAACTTCACTAAGGCTCCGATACTAATTGATCTATACAAATGTTTAATAATCATGTATCTAGAGTTGGGCTAGGTTGATATGTTGTGCGCAGGATGTTTTCCACATTTGACACTGATTAGGGTGGATAAATGACGCTGGCAGTTTTGATTGTTATATATATATATGTACAAAATGATCCACAACAGGTATTCAATTACTGATATTAAACCTTTTTTATAATGAGACACAATACCCAAAGATTTTGCTAACATTAAACGTTACTGAGAAATTAGATATTTTATGGTTAAATATAAGTGAACGAATAGGATGTGAGATGTTTTTAGGAATTATATGCCACATTATTTGTGTGTTTGTAGGCACTGTATTGTTGTAACCTTTTTTACATATCTATTTGACACATGTTTGTTTACTTGTATGTGGCTTTATGTGGCAGTCATGGTGTTATATATATTTTTGTATGTCTTTTTTAACTCACAGCCCTGAAGAAGTTCTGATTGACAGAACGAAACGCGTTGGCTGGTGTCTTGTCCACAAGTGGATCATTAAAAGAACACTGACTTTTGTACATTACGACTCAGCGTCTTTATAAGAGGACATTTCAGAGATTTATTATTCTCCCAAGACTGGTGGGGATTTATTTGTGTAGCGGTGCTTTTCCACTCAGGACAAAAAATAGACATTTTTCCCAAGGTTGGGTTATGCTCTTGGGACAGGGAGCATGTGGAATGTGCACACTGATTCATTGAAAATTTATTAAGTTGGTGATACTTGGATTGGTGCTTTGATTTTGTGTTTAAGTGGTCCACTGTCCAATTCACGTTGTAACAAAGATATCTCAGGTAGTGTCTGGGTTGGCTGGAGTATCCACACAGTGTCTCTGCCCACTGGGCCAGTGTATGAAGCTACACATTATTACACTACACTGTCTTGGTCCAGCTCAGATTGCCTATAGCAATGTATCCCATTGTCAGAAGATGCCGGGGTAGACAAAACACTACCTTTCTTTCTGTCAGCCTTGTTGCTGCACCACTAGAGGCTAAGCCCTGGCTCCTTAAATTTGCCCAGAGCCTGTAGAAAGTGTTACTTACCTTTGGCGATGACATTCGGAGTAGTTGATGAGGGGCCTGCACTGCTGCCAGCCGTGGGTCAATCTTCAATGCCAATGCTTTGGAGTTTTGACAAGCCTTCAACTGCCGAGCGGAAAATGCTGTGTTTGAAACGGTGCAAACCATCTGTCTGAATCAAACTGGCGGTGGAGGGGCATAAGATGAGCCCAGAAATTCCTCAAGGCCCTAAGGGGACATGGGAAGAAGCTGCAGAGGACCAAGGTATGCCCAGCAAACCCATCTGAGCAGTGTCATCATTAGGTGTCGAAATAACCTAGGAGAGGATCTGGCAGTACTGGGCTCAGTGCCAAAGTAGAGCCAGGCACCGGCCCAACCGGACAGGAGCCAAGTCTGAAGACAATGTCAAAGTGGAGTCAGAGTCAATGGACGATCCTGAACAGACAGCCTTTCCCCGAAGGTAAAAGCAACCTCTGGAGCCTCTAGAGATAAACTGAACCAACCAGCGGTTGCTCACCTGTCCACCTCCCCAGCAGCCTAAAAACAAGAAAATACAGTGTTGGAGGTGGAGTGGTGGGCACTCTTGTCAGTGTGCATATCGGTTTGCCCTCTCTCTTAGGATGGCCAAACCGACTTGCGCACTGAGTTGTCTACAACCCAAGCTGCCTTGCCAATGAGGAAACGATCAGGCGCAGGCTGACAGTCTCTCTGGGAGAGCAAATCGAGGGTGCTCAGGTCAATCCTGACCCTGCTCTCATGCTGCCAGAAGCATGAGAGCAGCATCTGGTTTGGCCGCAGGGGAGTCTAGGAGCCTGTTTCTGCAGTTGAGAGGAGCAGAAGATGTGGTGGACAGCAGGTAAGTTCTTTTGTTTTGTTTAATATGTGTATTAACAGGTCTGTGTGTGCATTTTGTTATGTACATTTTTGCATGTGCATCTTCTTGTTAATATTTGTATTCAGCTGTTATGTCCGCGCCTCTGTCGTGTTCTAGATCCTACAGGAGTTAGGACTAACAGATGCAAGGAAACAGAGCAGGCAAGGCTGCGTCTGGTGCTCTCTCCGTATACAAGTGTTTCAATTTAATAAAGAAGTTTAATGTTCATATTTCATGGACTTCATCGTTACAATTTGACGAGGAGCTGGTTGGAACACCAAGAATATGCGATTTTGGAAGCAAAGGGAGTATTTGCATTTTTTTGTTTTCAAGAAAAATTGGGATTTCCTGGAATTTGTGAGGATTTTTCAAGCATTTCGACTGGAATTTGTCTAGTGGAGTATTCATGTGCTAGACAGTGCCTTTTGGAGCTCTGTGGCATCTTTGGAAAGTACTTCAGTGTTCCTGCACAGTGGCACTCCGAGATTCATTTCAAGGATTCCCGGATTAGCAAGTGATGTTCCATGTCTGGAATATGAGGAGCGTATACATAAACAACCTATTGTGACCAATCCCACATCTATTCGGAGTCCCCAGCGGTATAGCAGAGGCTAAATTAGGTAAGTATTAACAGCTCTATTTGTGATAGTGTGGTCGAGCAGTTATCCAGAGGGTGTGTTAAGCATTTATTCTATTCACTCACTGAAGGACTGATTACACACACTCAGAGACAGAATCCAGACCAATTGGATAAGTATAAAAAAGGTATACTTCGGTTTTATTTCAAGAACCAAGCAGGACTTGGTACAGGTGGGTAAACGTACTTTCAATGGTAAGCGTTTACACAGAAATGCAAATGGAAATGGATTTGCAAATATTACAGGTTGGTATGTTTTCATAAAGCATATTAAATTACACAGTAATTACTTTTAGAATACTTTTTGATTACTTTCAGATTATACTGACCATTGGGGGTGGTATGCCTAGATACCACACCCAGGGATCTCACAATACATGGTAAATAAGACTTTTCTTGGTTTAAGTTATAGTGACTTTTTCCTCCATACAAAACAACTTTTCAACACTTGGACAATTTTAGGCCCAGAAATCATAACATGGGGTCCTATGGGAAAAAATGGTTATCGCTGTCACAGGTAAGTAAACATCTCACAAGAGGGAGTTTTGGGGTTAGGACCAAGGTTCCACAAGGTCTAGGTAGGCACTCATGTTGCACCACCAGCGGCACTGGGCAGAAAGGTGCAGAGTGCAGAGGCCCAATTTATTTTATTTTATTTGAAGTTTTATATAGCGCGAACATTACCCGTTAGGGTATCAGAGCGCTTTACAGGGATAAACACGCTGTGTACAGTATAGGCAAGGGATGGGGTTAGGGAATTGACTACAGTAGGACAAAAGTCAAAGCTATATGCAATAATGGCTCGGTCCTCTACTTCATGCTCGCTGACTACTCTCCCCGCCATCTCTCTGGAGAAGCTCTCAGTGATCTGCAGGAAGGTCAAGTCTGGCTCCCCATCTGACCCCCTGCAGCCGGCATATGCTTTGAGAATCCTACCTGTGCTCATCCCCCTGGTGTGCCATGTGATCAACCTTTCCCTCTCCACAGCGACTGTGCCTTGCACTTGGAAACATTCTAAAGTGGTTCCTTTATTAAAGAAATCTAACTTTCTCATCTAGAGTCTTTGCCGTCAAGCAGGGGGTCCCTCATGGTTCAGCTTTGAGCCCCACCCTGTTCAATCTGTATATGCAACCATTGGCAGCGGTGGCTAAGAACAGAGGGCTCACGGTGGTGTCGTATGCAGACGATAACCAGTTGGTAGTCACTCTCATCTACGATACTACTCGAGACGCCTGCAAGTTTCGCAGCGATCTTGAGGCTGTCGCTGGGTGGATGACTGCCAACTGTCTACAACTCAACGCTAGTAAGTCAGAGGTTTTGTTGGTGGGGAGAGACCCAGAGTTGTGGTGTGAACACTGGTGGCCCGCTGCTTTGGGGCTGGCACCCGCCCCCAAACAGCGGTGAAGAACCTGGGGGTCTGGCTGGACACTGCCCGCAACTTCAGAACTCAAACTAAGAAGGTGGCTGAGACGTGCTTTGGGCTGCTGTCGGGGCTTAAACCCCTTCTGGGCTTCTTTGATCCCTCAGTCAGGCAGGTTGTTGTCCAGGCTCTGGATTTTGTTCTGACTGGACTATGCTAGCTCCCTCTACATTGGGGCTAATCAGACCGAGATAATTAGACTTTAAAGGGTTCAGAACGCAGCTGCCCGAGCGCTCCTTGGCTTGCCAAGGCGTTGTGCTATTTCAAATGCTATTCACCGCCTTCAATGGCTGCCCATTGCTAGGTGTATTAAATTTAAGGTTCTTTGTATCACCTTTAAAATTCTCAACTCCTCATCGCCCAGCATTTTGTCTGACCTGCACTCCTTCTATACTTCCTCCCGCCAACTTCGTTCCATCGGACAGAACCTGGTGGTTGTCCATAGGGTGAGGAGGGCGCGTGCTGGCGGCGGCTCATATCGAGTGTTGGCTTCTAGACTTTGGAATTCGCTACCCGTCTCCATTCGTAGTTTACAGATTTATTTGCCCTTTCGTAAAGCGATTACAACGTTTTTGTTCCCTTCGTTATAAGTTGTTCATTTGTCTTCAGCTGTACTAATCTGGTTTCAGCGCCGGGACGCCCCTTTGCTGGGTCAGCCGTGCGCTTTACAAATCCGTCTAACATAACATAACATAAACAGTACAGTACCAAAATCAGCGAGCTACATGTCAGCAATAAAACAAGGGGAACAATTGAAACATGGAGAGAGCCAATCACTACAGGAGATCAGCTGCTTTTTAACATTGGCCAAGACCCAGAAGCTGACAGACTCCGCTTTGCTAGGGGAATCTCTGCAATTTCCAACTGGTTGACCAACAACTGCTTACAGTTAAATCCAAGCAAGACGGAAGTCATGCTTCTGGAGAAGGCCGAAGCAGTCTGGTCAAAAGATTGGTGGCCACCTAAACACGGCCCACCTCCAATTCCGAAGCCTTCTGTCAACAATTTGGGCATAAAATTAAATCAGTCCTTGTCCATGCAAGATCAGGTAGCCGCAATATCAGGGGCTTGTTACTATAGATTAAGATTACTACGGAAGATCCTGCCGTTCATCCCCTTAGAACATCACAGATTAATAACTCAGGCCGTGGTGATGAGCCGCATGGACTACGGGAACGCCCTGTTAACCGAAGTGGGAGCTACGGCTCTGAAAAAACTACAGGTGATTCAGAACACGGCTGCCAGGCTGGTTCCGAATATGCCGGCTGGCACCTCCTCACAACCACTGCTGAGACAGCTACACTGGCTTCCAATCAAGCAGAGAGCTTTTTTTAAGATCTGCTGCCTTACCTTCCGTGCACTTCAGGGTCAAGGTCCAGAATATCTCCAGAATAAATTGGAAAGATATGTGCCAACTCGCTGCTTAAGATCCTGCACACAGCAGCTGCTTCTTGTGCCCCGTAGCAGACGCCAGCGATACGGGGGCATGGCTTTCTCTTATATCGCCCCAAATACTGGAATAGTCTTCCACTTTCCTTACGAGAAATTCCCTCCTACCTCGTTTTTAGGAAACATTTAAAAGCTCTCCTGTATTACATTTGTCCTCTTACTGTCCTACCTCAGAGGTGAGTTAGAGTAAAGCGCCGAGATGCCCCCAGGTGATTCGAGCGTTGAGGTTCTGTGATTTCGAACCAGACTCCATTTTGTTTGCGTTGCTCGAGACGCCATTTTGTGTTGCCCTCACGTAGGCCTTGGAAGTAAACGAACAAACAAAGTTGCATGGGCTTCGTTGTCCATGTACATATTAACTTGCCCTTTCTGACTTGTGAGTGAACTGCAGGACGCTGACCTCTTCACCTGAAACTGACCCTTCACGAAGCCAATTTCCCTTGGTTTGATTCTTTTCTGAGATTGCCAATCAATGTTCAGTACCTCGTTAACTTTTAGTTTCCTTGCACATATCTTATCCTAATCAGCATCTGAATTGTTTCTTTCTTTATGACTTTTCATTACATGGGTAGTGCTTTCAATTATGGGTTTGTCCGGCTTGTGGAAATTGAATTTGGGACATTCCTAATATTTAACTTTTGAGTTGGGTTACTGTAAATTGGGTTTTTGTTAATGTGATACTCAGTTGGAAAATGTGTCCTATTGGTCAGAATTTTGCGCAGTGGGTGTACATTTATAATGAGAATATTGTGTATAAATACTGATGTCTTGCTCTATGAAATTGAACAGTTTCTTGAGTTGTACACCGTGTTGTATTGCTGGGATTACTGTTACTAGCTGCAGCTAATAAATTTGATCTCTGACGCCACCTAGAAGTATTCTGAGTCTCTGTTTGCCAAGACAGGAGAACCCGAAGACTTTGGGCGTGTGCCTGGCGCCGCTGGGTTCTAAAACCCGGTTCTTCAGCGTGATACAAAAGCGAATAACATAACATAACATGCACAGAAAAATAGGCCATGAAAAGGCGGAATGCACAATAAAGGAGAGTTATTGGAGGAATTTGCTCATTAGGAAGGTTTTCGCTTCCTTTTTGAAGCGCGACAAAGTAGGAATTCTTCTGATGGAGGGGGTAGCGAGTTCCAGATTCTTGGTGCGGCCCCAGAGAATGCTTGGTTATAAATTTTTATACTACGGAAGCGGGTGGCTGGAGCATGGGCTCTTGCGGACCAGGAGTTTCTTGTTCTCCCAGATATCACAATTTTCTGGGCAAGATACTTCGGGGTGTTCGCGTACAAGGCTTTGTGAGTAATGCAGGCCAGCTTGAGCTAGATTCTGCCTTCAAGAGAAAGCCAGTTCAAGGTCTTCAGATGTGGTGAAATGTGGTCAAATGTTTTTGAGCCAGATAAGAGTCTAGCTGCTGCATTGAGGCAAGCTTTTAGCGGGGCCGTCAAAGTCTTTGGTAGGCCAGATAGAGTAGAGCAGCCGTATTCAATTCTGGACATAAGTAATGCCTGAACTATGGTTTTTAGGTCGGCAGTATCAAGGAATGGTTTTAGTTTTCTCAAGTAGCTCAGATGGAACCCCGCAGTTTTGGCCATCGAATTGATGTGTTCACGTATATTCAGGTTGCTCTCCAAGGTTATCCCGAGCCATTTGGCAGAATCAACTATGGTAGGCGTGCAATTGAGTGCTGTAATCGAGTTAATTCATTCAGGAATGTCATTGGATTTTTTTGGGTGGGGAGATGAGAAGGAACTCTGTTTTTTGGGCATTGAATTTGAGCTGGTTGTTGGCGAGCCATTGAACAGTCAGAATTCAGGGCATCATTCAGATAGGTAATCTCCTCAAGAGAAGAGATTTTGATGTATATCTGAGTGTCATCAGCGTACATGTGAAAGGAGATGTTGGCGGTGTGAAGAATTTCAGCTAGTGGTTCAAGATAGAGATTAAAGAGGGTAGGGGGACAGAGTAGAGCCTTGAGGGACACCGAAAAAGATCGGGGAAGGAACAGATAGGTTGTTGTGGACTAAGAATCCCTGGGTGCTGTTTTGGAGGAAGGAACCAAACCATTTGATGACAGTACCTCCTAGGCCCATGCTGTGTTCGAGGCGTTCAAGAAGTTTCTCATGGTTGACTGTGTCGAAAGCTGAGGAGAGATCCAGGAGGATCAAGAGACAGGTTTTGCCTTGGTCAAGGGCTAGGAGAGCATCGTCTACGAATTGAAGAATAGTGGTTTCAGTGCTATGCTGAGGCCTGAACCCAGATTGGAAATCGTCAAGCAGATTGAAATCAGCAATGTGTTGGCTTAGTTGTAGCTGCACACATTTCTCCACCACTTTCGCAAGAAGAGGAATATGCGAAATAGGTCTGAAGCTGTCTGAAATTTCCAGGTTAAGAGAGGGTTTTTATAGGATGGGGATGACTTGCCCGGTTTTCAGGGAGTCTGGTATGGACCCTTGAAGAAAGGAAGTGTCCATAATTGTGGTCCAGATGGGAATGATGAGTGGGGAGGTCGCTGCCAAGCAGTTGGTACGGAGAGGGTCGTTGAAGTCGGGGGAGGTCATGTAGGATGTAAAGAGTTTCCTCCTCCGAGAGGTAGCATGGAAGTTTGCGAGGGCAAAGGTGTCTGCTGGCCAGTGCCATAGGCTGGACAGGGTGGGGATGGTGAGCAGGGGAAGGGCTGAGGTAAGGGAGGGCTTAAGGGTGTTGATAGAGTGTTCAGTGAGGAGAAGGATGTTCTTCAAATCAAATCTTTTCTGAACTATGATGGCTGCTTTGGTGTTCAGGGTTTCAAAGTCCAGAGGTGTAGGTTGCGCTTATGGGCAAGGGACCAGGGGGACAGGACAGGGTCTGGATGCATGAGCGGTCGGGCAGGCGGGGGATCTCGACCCCCCTATGGCTAGGTTACTGGGAGGAGTGGGGAGAGGAGGGCTAGGCAGTCTCCGAGAGGAGGAGGTTCCGGGACTGATGCGGGGAAAGATAGGTGAGGTGATTGTTAGTTGCTAGTTGAGAGGGCGAGGAGCGAGGATAGGAGGCGGTGGTGGCAGCAGAGACATATTGGCGGATGCTAGGGGTTGAGTGGAGGGGAGTTCTCTGAACGCAATAGGAGAGATTCTATCTCTGTATTTGGACTGATTGGAGGACACGGAAGGGTTTGTGCCAATCCGACCTGAGGGAGTGATAAAGGGAGTGGAAGGGGAGTAGCAGCAGCATTAGTAGGTCTAGACAGGGGGCCCTTACTCGTGGAGTTGAGTGGCCTGGCGCTGCAAAGGGAGTCAGGGGGTGACGGCAGGCCCAGGGGGTGTGTAGAGGAATGAAGTACTTGTTTCTTAAGGATGGCGAAGAAGTCAGCGAATTTGTTGAGATCTATGTCAGATGCTTGGATCATGACGTTGGCGTTAACCTCTCTGTTACTAGTCTGTGATTTCCTTGTATGGGTTTCTAGTTCCTCAGCGCTAGGCCACCTTCATTCCCCTTTCACCCTCCCCTTGATGCCTGAGCCGGTCTGCTCCCATCTGTCTCATGCAGGATCTCACTGCTTTGTTGTTGGCTTTGTTGCTATGTTCACCGTCAGGGCAGAGGTCGGAGGTCACAGTCCCCTCTCCCCACGCAGCAGGGGATTGTCAATTCCTCACTATGTGCCTGAGAGCGGAATAGTTATACAGCTAATCACTGCGGCAGACCCCATCTGGCACATGTTTACAAGGCCCATCTCGCCACCAACTTGGAGTCAGGCACTAGATGTTACAATCTAGGGCCTCTGCCGGGATTGATTCCTTAGTTGGAGCTTCATCGGCTCCCCGTCCCACAACCCAGCAGTCCCACCACCCACCCCTGCTCCTGTGGGTCATCACAAAGGTATGACTCTGGACCCTCAGGGTTGGGCTGTGCATTCCGCCATTTCTTGCTGTTTCTAGGGGGTGTTGCACACCTCTGATCAGGGCCTCAGTGCTTTACTGCTGCACTCACTGCCGCGGAGAGGGTAAGAGGTCCAGTCCTTTCTCCCCGGGAATCCCACTGCAGGAGAAGGTCAGGTCCACGTTATGCACCCAGGAGCTGTAGATGCATGCCAGTGCTTGCAGTGTCAGACCCTGACTGGAGAAAGTTCATGGGGCCCATCTCGCCACCATCTTAGAGTCAGGCAATGGCCGTTACAATCCTGGGCCTCTGCCGGAACTAAATCTCCAGTTGGATCAGCACAGTATCCCGTTGCGCACTCCTAGCAGTCCCGCCACGTACCTCAGTTCCTGTGAGACCTCACATCAGGTAGGGTTCTCAATCACTCAGGCTAGGTTTTTGTTGGCCAATGGAGCTAGGGGCCCTTTGGTTAGAGACTGCTTACAAGCAGGCCACTCGTGTAGGGGAGCAAGCTCCTGGGGTTAAGGTCAGCACTGCAGGGACCAAAGATCAGCACAGGAGCTGCACCAGCAGTGGCAGTGGAGCTGCCGGGTGCGTCAGGGACCCTGTGGTTTACAATGGAGACCTTCGGTTCGGCAGAGTTGCTGGAATCTCGGGAAGGGAGACTGCCTGAAGACGACCACTGGCTGGAGAAGTAAGTTGCCTTCTTGGGGGATGCCTGACACTGTCGGTTGGCACACCTAAGGCCCTGGAGCATTGGGCGCTTTGTTTTTCTTTCGGCGTTTTTTGTTTTTACCTGCTCCGGTTGCGGTCGGGGGGACCCTTCAGGTTGGCGCTGCAGTCGTCGTCTTGAGGCTTGAGGGAGGTCGGGGATCACCAGATCGCTGGTCAGGATCACTGAGAAGACCTTCCTATGGTGTTGGGCCACTCGAACTCGGGCCATGGGCGTCGGGTGGAGAGTGGTGCAGAATCGCGGAGTCGCCTAGATCCGGATTCTGTGGTTGAGTCTTGGGTTGAGCAAATCCGGTGCTCACGGGAGACAGAGTCTGTAAGGTGAGTGTAGGGCAGGTCCTCCAGGCTCTGGGGGCTGCTGGATATACCGGTTTCTTCACTGTAGGCAGCTCTGAGTCGGGACAGGCCGGTAGGGCTTCGGCCAAAGCAGTTGGTGTCCTCTTCTTCCTGGGTCAGCACGGCTCTTCGGACCTTCTTCTTTCTTTCTCGAATCTGAGGAGGCAAAGTTTGGGGTTGCCCCAAAATACAAAATTTAGAGGCGTTAAAGGGGTGTGCAGGTCGGGACAAATAGGTCCCTTCCTTGGGGTGGGTACACCCCCTATTATGCCACCCTCCAATGGGAGGGGGCATGAGCCTCTCTTGAATTGGCTGGGTCCCCTCATCTTCAAGGTGGAGGGGACTGAGATGTGTTCTTCACCTCGCCTCCCATACCTGAAGGGTTGGGTTGGCAAAGGTGGCCATTCCTCTCCTCATACCTTGGTTTTCCCGCCGATTCTCCCACCCAAAGTGGGGGGCAGAACTAGAGGGAGACAGTTGCTGGGGGCAGCAAAAGGCAGGGACAGCTTCTAAAGATGGCAGGCCTTTGAAGCTTTCCCTTCGTGGACCCAGCCCATCCTGGGGCAGGAGCCATGGCACCTTTCCCCAGGATGGGCTTTGTTTCTGGACCCAGAGAACGGAGGCTCTCTACCCAGAGGTCCAGAAACCTGTCTGGTGGTACCAAATGGCGGGCAGCTATTCAGGAACCACACCAGGGCTGCTCCTCTTTCAGGGGACACCTCCAAGATGCCCTCCGAGTGCTTTTTACATGAAATCCCACACAGGCATCAGTGTAGGTTTAATGTGCTGAGACGTTTGCAACTAAACTTCCCAGGTTTTAGTAAAGCCATTATGGAGCGGTGGAGTTTATAATGACCAACTCCCAGACCATATATTCTTTATGGCTTTCCTACACATACAATGTCTAAGAATGGACTTAGACACTTCAGGTGTTCAGGGCCCATGCCACTATACCCTCACCTGAGGGCTAGTGCACCCTGCTAGAGGGGTGGCTTACCGAGGCCTCAGGCATTGGGTTGTAGGCATGGCACGGAATTCAGGGATATGTGCCATGTCGATTCATCAATTTTCTCTGCACCAAAACACGCAGCCTGCAATGGCAGTGTGTGGGTGAGTTCAGCACAGTTCAGCACATTAGGTTCAGCACATTAGGCAGCAGCACATTAGGTCCTTGCCTGGTCAGAGGGCCTTCCCTGGTCACAGTGCCTTTGGTACCCATGGTTCCATTTAGCAGGGGCCTACCTGTGGCCAGAGAAGTGCCAATTGTGGGTACAAAGGTACAGTTTTGGGGAAAGAACAAAGGCCCTGGTAACATGATTGGCAGGGACTCAAGGCCCATCAAGTTGTTTGCATAAGATGTCAGGCAAAAAGTGGGGATAACCATGCAAAAAGGGGCATTTTCCTACACCTGGCCACTCATCCCTGACATCCGCCGCTCCTTGAACCAGCCAGGGCCCAGACTGGTCCAGAACTCGGACACACAAAGGGTGAAAAAGCCAGGGGGAACTCAGGCAATCACAAACAGATCTACAGCACTGCAAAACAGAAGACCTTTAGAAGAGAGTATATCAGTTCTCCATTTAAGAGACCTGATGTCAGAGTATTGGGTGGTGTCATATATGGCTTCATGATGTCACTCCTGGGTCCACTTTACCACCTGGGAGAGATTTATAAGGCGAGACATCTGCCGGCAGGAGTATTCATAAGTGCTGTGCAGGTGAATGGTAATGTGTGCTTTACAGATGATGGCTATGTAGAAACTGGGCATACACTCTGACAGGTTTTCACATTAAAAAGTGTGGCTATATCTGAAGAGGGTCCCTATCTGTCTAGCACACAGAGTAGCTTACTATGAGCAGAAGCTAGACAACTTTGATCAGCACCCTCTTGCAGCAGTATGCACATAACAGCATCTAGTTGTCAGTGTACAATTGTATTCAAGCTATAACAGCAGAGGAACAAAGATGTGCACAATAATTTTCCTGTATTTACTACAGCTTATTTATCCTTGCAAATAATGGACAATATACCAGACTGTCACTGTACTACTACTATAACTACAATCATATTATTAATAAATGATGCAGTATTATTGCTGTTATTATCATCACCATTATCATTATTTGGAATACAAGTAGTTGGTGAAGGTGGTTTAACTAAATTGTTTGGTAAACATATAATTTTGTTACAACTGTACTCAAAACAAACTATTCAAGTGGGGGCAGAAAGGGCGGGACAGGAAATCGGAAGCAGCCCTGTCACAAAGTTAAAACTATCCCTCTCTTTCCTATCTTTTTCGATCCATTCCATTCTGTTTCTCTCCTCTCTCAAAACTTGCTCTATCATCTCTCTCTCTGCCGGTCTCTCTTCTTATTTCTCTTTTTCTCTCACTCCCCCTATATCTTTGTCTCTCTTTTCCCTGGGAGAGCTGGAGAATGTGTCACATGCGTCAGCAGTGGCCTTCACAAACCGGCCTTGAGTGACACCAGCCCACTGGAGAAATGTCAGGTGGAATAAATGGGCAGTCCTGCCCTGGGGATGGTGCCTATAGTGATTCATGGATGGAAGGGGAAGATATGCCACCAGTGAGAACAGAAACTGTGCCTGCTTTTAGTAGTTCCTAAATGATCATTGGTTGGAAAAAGGCCAGCTTGTTCCTCTGCTTCTGTCAAATGCGCTGCATCCCATTTACAGGTGGGGAAACTGCTGGGTTTCCATCAGTGGAGACGCATCTGACTCCATCCATGCAAAACCTTCACCAGGTGGCCTTTCCAAGATAATGCAATTGTTATATGGCCATTAGGGTCATTGTCAACATTGGTAAGTTAGCATGAGATCTGCTGCCATGATGCTGCTTTTGCGCACATTACTACATGACTTTATTTGGAAAGACTCTGTTTATGACTTTCACACGAGAACTGTCTGATTTTCGCTTTCCCTGCTAGTTCCTGAAGTTTAGCCTGAACACGATGTGCAAGGTAGATAAACAATGCCCATTGTTATATAACACCTAGACAAAACATGCTAAACACAGCTGCACTGCTGGAAATATGTGCTTTGACATTACGGGGATGCGTGTTGTTCAAACATACTCTCGGGGAGAGACCTTTCCAGGGAGAAGAGCTATGCTGTGCCTATGATGTAAAACTTCTATCTAGGCACTAATGTATGGTGTCTGCTGACAAAGCCCAGAGATCTTCCTTTATATAATAAAACTGGACCTTACCAAGGAAAGGGTGGTTAACCCTTATAGTCCCTTTTCCACTGTCTGTATATGATAACATCCCCCTTTATATTCTATGGAGTTGTAACAATGCTATACTGCATTATAGATCACGATAGTTAAAATAAACATTTTGAACTATTACAGTGACTCTGTCAATTCTTATTGTGGACAAGTACGAGTGAGTGAGCGAAAGGGTATGTCTTGTTACCGTGTTTACTGAGAGAGTCAGGAGTGTTGTACAATCATTTGTAGCTTTGTGATTATGTAGGAGAACGAATGAGACACCATAGCTAGTCCGTTTTGGTATTTTGGGCACTAAGGTGGTAGGAAGGTACAACCACTATATACCGAGGTCCTGTTTTCCTGCGCATAGTTCTGCGTATGTGCAGAATCCCTGCAACATGGTACTGCCAACGTTTGGTCTGGTTCTTATCTGCGAGACTCCTGAGTAGTGCTTGTGCTTGGCCATAAAACCATCACTTCTGCTTCCGGAGACGCTGGTGGCGGTGTTGCCTCCTATATTCTGATATTTTATAGGTTTTTCAAGCTTTAATTTTGGAAGGTCTTTTTCGTTCCTATTACCCCATAATTGCACTGCCACGCATAGGTTGTTATTCTCTAACTACTGACTATGGTTGTTATTGCTCCGCCTAACCGAGCAGCAGTCACAGGTTATTTGACTCAACACGGAGTCCCTAATGCTGGTGTTCCGCTCATTATTGTTATGGAAAAGGATGCATTTTACCGCTTCGAGGTATTTTATTCTTGGGTCACCTTTCCGGCAGTCAATGGAACAGATAATTTGTTTCGCAAATATACTACCACATCCCTTCCTCAGAATTATCGTCTTTGTAGGTCTCTTGGAGTTCCGCTTACGGCTTGGCAACACCAAATATGGTTTAATGGCACTCTTCCTGACAGGATAACACCGATCCGTTTAGTATAGATAGATGGGGCCACATGGCCTGTTTTAGCTGGGTACACACACCGCACCCAAATTATCTCACTGCTACAGTTGTGGAGCTCCGTGTATTACATACTTCATTAATACGTATACATAGAGCTGTTATTCAGTTTAAGTTGCGCAACTTCCAGGTGTGACCACCTGGCATTTCTGCGCAACCACCTGCACCTGGTGGTGTGATCATCAGTCCCTTAATGATAGATTCTGCGATGTGTAAGCATCCACAAAATAAGGATGAACTTCCTTATTGGCTTGCTGAGAAGCTGTTTTTCCAAATACCACGCCTGTGGAGAAACACAGAATATTGACCATGAGTCTGCCTAAAGGCCTTGTTCCCGAATTAGCTGATTGTAACACTTGGGGTAGAGTGTTTGCAGCGGTATATTCAATGTGTTTCGGAACCCCCTCAATGACCGTTCTTCCTTCCGTGATTAAACGTGTTCAGTATGAACATGGGGCCGTGGCGGCCCTGGAGTTGGTAATGAGACTGGTGGGTGTGTTCGATACTCCTATATGATCCTTGGTGATGCTGTAAGCTTACAAGTGGCACAACGCTTGGAGGCTGTTGCTGACGCAGACAAACCGCGCACATTGCTGAAGATTACTGCTAAAGCTTATAAAACCTTGGGGCGCAATAGTCTGGGAATTAAGCCTTTTACTCAACCACACACGCAGGCTCAGACTAAACAAAAATCCCAGACTGATAAAGATGGGCGCTCGTTATTTCCTAAAAGGAACTGGATAAATAAAAAACAGGGGCAGCAACATCAGAAGCAGAGTTTGCATGCTGGTTCACCGACACCCGAGTCTTCTGAGCGTACTTATGACTTGCGCGACCGTGCGAAAATTAAGACTCCTTTTAGATTTCAAGTCCCTGATCAGCGCTCTCCTCGTTCTTTACAGGACACATCAGACTCTCAAGTCGGTGGTGGGGAACGCCAGGATCATGGCACGCAAAAGGGACGGGATCAACTTCAACAGTTTGACGTTAAAACCAAACAAGAGGATCTGCCTCGATTAGGATGCCCGTATCAGAAGAAGAAAGTTGGCACTTTAACAGCGAAGTGTGCCTCAGACGGTGAGAATGTGTCTTCTAGACTGGACATTTGGCAGTGAGTCTGCTCGACAGCGCAGCAGAGGTTACCATAGTGCGGGAGGCTCTAAGTCCCTCTCTGGAGGCGAGAGCAACTCACAGCAGATACACGAGTTGCCCCCTGGATAGACTGTATGAAATTGTCTTCCAAATTGAAGGTGATATACAGCGTACAATTACAGCGTTTTTTTGGGAAGATCTCACCTCTTCAAATGACATTTTATTGGCAGAGGTAGATTTGCCTCCACCATTTGAGCTAGCCGCTTCTAGAGGGGAGGGCGTGATACTTCCGAGTTTTTGTTGTTACGTCCCACGCATCAGAGTGGGCTTTGGCCCTTGCCCCAGCAGTGTACTGTAATCAGGTGGGCTGGGATCACTGTTCCCACTAACGTGCGTGCGCACACCTCTCTTAAGGCAAGCGCGCACTTAAGTATGTGCAGCGCGCTCACACAGGACATCCCGCAAAATAGTGGCTCCGCTCGGTGTGCCGGTGGAAGAGTCGGGTAAGGCTGGCTTTTGGGCTTGGGGGCTAGCGGCTGTGGGAACTTGCGGGGCAGATTGTGGTCTTTTGTCTAAGTATTCATGCTAATCACAGACCCTTCACGAGCTGTGATTAAGATGAATACTTAGACAAAAGCCCACAATCTTCAGAATGTACACGCTGGTTTTTTTAACTTGCTCTGCTCTTTTGTTTGTAAAACACGGTGCGGGGGAAGATTGTGGGCTTTTGTCTAAGTATTCATGTTAATCACAGCTCGTGAAGGGGCTGTGATTAGCATAAATACTTAGACAAAAGCCCACAATATGCCCCGCACCACTCTTTACAAACAAAAGCGTGGAGCAAGTGTAAAAACACAGCGTGTACATTCAGAAAGTACACGCTGGTTTCTTTAACTTGCTCTACTCTTTTGTTGGGTTCGTTTGTAAAACGCGGTTCGGGGAAGAAATTAATAAGCCTCTGTAGACATAGCTGCCAAGGTTTCAAGAATGCTATGTGTGACATTTTCATAATTTGAGTGTAATTATGAGTGACATATCCACAAATATGAGTGACACTTTATAGCAAGCAAATGAAGACAAGGGAAACATATAAATATCCGAAATTACAACCATTTAAGCACAGCTGCTAATGTTTCAAATTGCTTATGTGTGACATTTTTATGGATTCAGTGGATTTTTGAGAGACATTCAGTGACTAAATGTGTGACACTTAAAGTGACTCTTTCTTGCAACCAAAATGATGCAATGAAGTCCATGAAAACAGACAAAAATCAGAAATCACACTCATTTGTGCAACAAGAAAGGCGAACTCTGCAGCAGGTGCTTTTAAAGCTATTATTTAAATTTTAAATAATCAGCACCCTGCACCCCGACCTCAGCTCCAGGTGCGGCTGAACCACAAGTACGAAAGGGATCTCTGTCACAAAAGCAGAAACCCACTGAGCTATCCACATACAATACAGTTCTGTAATGGTGGCAGACTTTCTTTATATCAAGCATATTAACCCTCTACACTACTTATGGTGAGAGTGAAAACTGCCAGTAGAGAAAACTGTGACCTCTCTCCAGTGGGAACATTAATCACAGGACGTATCTGTGACTTTCAATAAGCAAATCTCTTAGTGCTGCAAAATTAAAGCCTTCTGCTTCGTACTGTCAAGCAGGGATATTACATCTTTTGAACTAATAAGTCAGCAACACTACTATTTGAATTAGACAAAACTACTGCATTAGATGGCCCTGCATTTATAGCACAGACAAACAACTTTAGTGTGCGCATTTGCAGCATGGCGCTATGCTGTGCTGGAGACACCTCCTCATTCACGTACTAAACATTTTAACTGTCAGCAGCAGTACATTATTATATTAAAATGTGACTTACTAAAACCCTTGATGGAATTATCCACTTAGAGAAGCTGCTGGTGTGGCATTGTTAGTCTGTCTCTTCTTGAGAGTCAACGAGCGAGCCGTGCTGCACTGCCTTAGCGAGTGCCAACTGCTCTCACTGTGTGTCACGGCGCATTCTCGGCGCCCCAAGAGAACACTGACGACTTTCACAGCTCCGTGTAGATGGAGGCGTCTGTAACGGAACTACAGTTTCCATGAGGCCGTGGGAGACGTCCCATTGATGACGTCAGATGCACGCTGGAAGCCGGATTTAGTGCTTCCTGAAACCCCCGTCTCTGCCACTAATTCCTGGATTGTTTCCTGCATTCTACCGCGTTGAAACTGAAGTCGGTGTTCAGTTTTAAGGAGGCTAGAATTTTAGAGACGGACTGGTCATCATAAAGTTCGAAGTTGGACCAGTGAGCCTTATTTTTGGGTGTTGTTTGGAGGGGACGAGAGGGGAGAAGGGCTCCAATAGGAGAAGGGCCGTTTAAGGTGGTATTGAGTTTGTTACCTAGAGAGTTGAATTTGGTTGTGAAGAAGGAGGAGAATTCATATAAGGTTATTAGGGATTTAGTTGTTTCTTTTGATGACTTCGCTAGTTTGTTTGATTGAAGTTTGACTATTTTGAAGACTTTGCGGGGTCTGTTCTTGGCATTTTCCAGTTCTGATTTGAAGAACTCTTTTTTTGGACATGACGATATTCTTGTTGTAGGTATTTCTGGCCTGGTGGAGAAGTTTGAGATGGGAGGCTGAGGGGTGCTGTCTCTAGTTTCTTTCTTTAAGGCGGAAAGCTCTCGAGGGGTCCGCTGAACAACGGTTTTTTGTCTTTGATTTGGGACCTTTTGAGCTTTAAAGGGGGCAGATCATCCAAGATGTTAGTCATAGTCGAATTGTAGTGCTCTATGAGGTCGTTGACCTTAAAAAGATTGGAGGGGGGAGGTAGCTCTTGCAGCGAGCTGTCAGCTTCTCGAGGTCAAGATTCTTAGTGTCTCTGAGCCAGCATTTTGGTTTCACAGGTTGCCAAGGCATTTCAGGCGGTAGTCCGGTAATGTGAAGGTGATGGCGTGATGGTCCGACCAGTCGCATGGCTGAATTGAATTCAGCCTGACCGATAATGCCTTAGCGATTATCCAATCCAAAGTGGCGCCTTTTTTGTGGGTAGGTAGGGTGCATGCCTGGGTGAGTGATTGGTCAGTTAGGGAGACTTTGACAGCGTTGACTTGGGAATCATTAGGGTCGTGCCAATGCAGATTAAAGTCACCAAGGAAAATGCCATTTGAGTGGGGGGAGACCTTAGCAGTGATGATTTCCATGAGGAGATCCGTGAAAGTGTCATTCTTGCCTGGGGGATGGTAGAAGATGTGCAATGTGCATAACTGAGTAGTGTTGTTACTAATGGAAAGAGCAAGATAATCACAGAAGTCCATAGGTGCTGAATGGAGTTCTGTGACAAGGAGATCTGAGCGGTAGATGCATGTAATGCCTCCCCCTTTTTTTATTTGTCTATCTAGTCTAATGATGTTATAGTCAAGGTGGGACCAATAAATCAAGGTAAGGAGATGAGGAATTATTGAGCCACGACTCGGTAAGGATAGCTACATCCATTTTATGGCTTAGGATGAGGTTGACGATGTCCGAGGCGTGTCTCGCAGCTGAACGACATTTGATAAGGAGGCCAGAGAGTGGAGCATCGGTACGAGTGTTGTAAGAAGGGAAGGTTAAAAGTACTTGTGTTAAGTTGTTGTTATTTACCTTTCCGTTGTGGAGTGATGATGATCTATTGGAGTTGATTGTGATAGTGGGAATCAAGCAAAAGACTTTCTTGTTGGGAGGACGAGGGCATCGGGGGAGGTCATGTAGGATGTAAGGAGGGCTAGAGTTTCCTCCTCCGAGAGGTAGCATGGAAGTTTGCGAGGGCAAAGGTGTCTGCTGGCCAGTGCCATGGGCTGGAGGGTGGGGATGGTGAGCAGGGGAAGGGCTGAGGTAAGGGAGGGCTTAAGGGTGGTGATAGAGTGTTCAGTGAGGAGAAGGATGTTCTTCAAATCAAATCTTTTCTGAACTATGATGGATGCTTTGGTGTTCAGGGTTTCAAAGTCCAGAGGTGTAGGTTGTGCTTATGGGCAAGGGACCAGGGGGACAGGGCAGGGTCTGGATGCATGAGCGGTCGGGCAGGCGGGGGATCTCGACCCCCCTATGGCTAGGTTACTGGGAGGAGTGGGGAGAGGAGGGCTAGGCAGGCGCCGAGAGGAGGAGGTTCCGGGACTGTTGCGGGGAAAGATAGGTGAGCTGGAGGTGAGGTGATTGTTAGTTGCTAGTTGAGGGGGCGAGGAGCGAGGATAGGAGGCGGTGGTAGCAGCAGAGACATATTGGCGGATGCTAGGGGTTGAGTGGAGGGGAGTTCTCTGAACGCAATAGGAGAGATTCTATCTCTGTATTTGGACTGATTGGAGGACACGGAAGGGTTTGTGCCAATCCGACCTGAGGGAGTGAGAGAGGGAGTGGAAGGGGAGTCGCAGCAGCATTAGTAGGTCTAGACGGGGGGGGCCCTTACTCGTGGAGTTGAGTGGCCCGGCGCTCCGAACGGAGTCAGGGGGTGACGGCTGGCCCAGGGGGTGTGTAGAGGAATGAAGTACTTGTTTCTTAAGGATGGGGAAGAAGTCAGTGAATTTGTTGAGATCCATGTCAGATGCTTGGATGATGACGTTGGCGTTAACCTCTCTGTCACTAGTCTGTGATTTCCTTGTATGGGTTTCTAGTTCCTCAGCACTGGGCCACCTTCATTCCCCTTTCACCCTCCCCTTGATGCCTGAGCCGGTCTGCTTCCATCTGTCTCATGCAGGATCTCACTGCATTGTTGTTGGCTTTGTTGCTATGTTCACCGTCAGGGCAGAGGTCGGAGGTCACAGTCCCCTCTCCCCCAAGAGCCACGCAGCAGGGGATTGTCAATTCCTCACTATGTGCCTGTGAGCGTAATAGTGCGGCAGACCCCATCTGGCACAACTTTACACTAGCCGAGCAGTGGACGCGAGGAGTAGGTCGACTCTGATCTTACCTGCCTGAAACTAAACTGTTATTATACAGGCATTGACCCTACGCCCTGCCCGTTGAAGCCCAGAGCACTCATATTTGAGTCTCTTTTTTACCGGCCAGCTCACTTATTTTATTGAGCGGCACTCACCACTGGCAATTTTTGCCAGTAGGCACACAGGGGATCAAGGACGGGTGTGCTTTTTAGGGAGCACGCACCCCCTGTCCACCTGTTTTTTCTGGTCCTGACGAATACCGGGCAATAGCCCTTATGGTAGAAACATGTTGACCACTCAACACATATAGAGATCCCTGGGTCGTAACCCTCCCTACCAGGATCTCGCCAGTATTAATTTTAAAACATTGTTCAGTTGCTCTAAAAATAAAACTACTTTTTCTGAGTACAACCAGGACAATTTTTAACATTTTTTTGCACCTACAGCCACAACCCGCTCCACTGTAGTCCAGGTGTTGTAGCACACCTTGGTGTCGCTAGGACGCCAAGGTGGACCCCGATGATGAAGCATGTCACCACTAGGTGGTGAGTGAGGGGTTTCTATCAAAAGGATGAATTTCCTTCTTTTTGCCAAGAACCGATCCTCCAGATACGTCTGTTCTTCAAAATCATAGTGGATACTCCTTCCTTTGTTTTTGCCATATCTCCTCCCTGGGGAATAGGAGAAGTCTCTAGTTCACTTTTGGGTGAACGAACTCCCTTACTCTCTCTTTTGTTTGGAACACAACTTTACAAGGCCCATCTCGCCACCAACTTGGAGTCAGGCACTAGATGTTACAATCTAGGGCCTCTGCCGGGATTGATTCCTTAGTTGGAGTTGCATCGGCTCCCCGTCCCACAACCCAGCAGTCCCACCACCCACCCTGCTCCTGTGGGTCATCACAAAGGTATGACTCTGGACCCTCAGGGTTGGGCTGTGCATTCCGCCGTTTCTTGCTGTTTCTAGGGGGTGTTGCACACCTCTGATCAGGGCCTCAGTGCTTTACTGCTGCACTCACTGCCGCGGAGAGGGTAGGAGGTCCAGTTCTTTCTCCCCGGGAATCCCACTGCAGGAGAAGGTCAGGTCCACGTTATGCACCCAGGAGCAGTAGAAGCATGCCAGTGTTTGCGGTGTCAGACCCTGACTGGAGAAAGTTCATGGGGCCCATCTCGCCGCCATCTTAGAGTCAGGCAATGGCCGTTACAATCCTGGGCCTCTGCCGGAACTGAATCTCCAGTCGGATCAGCACAGTATCCCGTCGCGCACTCCTAGCAGTCCCGCCACGTACCTCAGTTCCTGTGAGACCTCACATCAGGTAGGGTTCTCAATCACTCAGGCTAGGTTTTTGTTGGCCAATGGAGCTAGGGGCTCTTTGGTTAGAGACTGCTTACGAGCAGGCCACTCGTGTAGGGGAGCAAGCTCCTGGGGTTAAGGTCAGCACTGCAGGGACCAAAGATCAGCACAGGAGCTGCACCAGCAGTGGCAGTGGAGCTGCCGGGTGCGTCAGGGACCCTGTGGTTTACAATGGAGACCTTCGGTTCGGCAGAGTTGCTGGAATCTCGGGCAGGGAGACTGCCTGAAGACGACCACTGGCTGGAGAGGTAAGTTGCCTTCTTGGGGGATGCCTGACACCGTCGGTTGGCACACCTAAGGCCCTGGAGCATTGGGTGCTGTGTTTTTCTTTCGGCGTTTCTTTTTTTTTACCTGCTCCGGTTGCGGTCGGGGGGACCCTTCAGGTTGACGCTGCAGTCGTCGTCTTGAGGCTTGAGGGAGGTCGGGGATCACCAGATCGCTGGTCAGGATCACTGAGAAGACCTTCCTATGGTGTTGGGCCACTCGAACTCGGGCCATGGGCGTCGGGTGCAGAATCGCGGAGTCGCCTAGATCCGGATTCTGTAGTTGAGTCTTGGGTTGAGCAAATCCGGTGCTCAAGGGAGACAGAGTCTGTAAGGTGAGTGTAGGGCAGGTCCTCCAGGCTCTGGGGGCTGCTGGATATACCGGTTTCTTCACTGTAGGCAGCTCTGAGTCGGGACAGGCCGGTAGGGCTTCGGCCAAAGCAGTTGGTGTCCTCTTCTTCCTGGGTCAGCACGGCTCTTCGGACCTTCTTCTTTCTTTCTCGAACCTGAGGAGGCAAGGTTTGGGGTTGCCCCAAAATACTAAATTTAGAGGCGTTAAAGGGGTGTGCAGGTCGGGACAAATAGGTCCCTTCCTTGGGGTGGGTACACCCCCTATTATGCCACCCTCCAATGGGAGGGGGCATGAGCCTCTCTTGAATTGGCTGGGTCCCCTCATCTTCAAGGTAGAGGGGACTGAGATGTGTTCTTCACCTCGCCTCCCCCACCTGAAAGGTTGGGTTGGCAAAGGTGGCCATACCTCTCCTCCTAGCTTGGTTTTCCCGCCGATTCTCCCACCCAAAGTGGGGGGCAGAGCTGGAGGGAGACAGTTGCTGGGGGCAGCAAAAGGCAGGGACAGCTTCTAAAGATGGCAGGCCTTTGAAGCTTTCCCTTCGTGGACCCAGCCCATCCTGGGGCAGGAGCCATGACACCTCTCCCCAGGATGGGCTTTGTTTCTGGACCCAGAGAACAGAGGCTCTCTACCCAGAGGTCCAGAAACCTGTCTGGTGGTACCAAATGGTGGGCAGCTATTCAGAAACCACACCAGGGCTGCTCCTCTTTCAGGGGACATCTCCAAGATGCCCTCTGAGTGCTTTTTACATGAAATCCCACACAGGCATCAGTGTAGGTTTAGTGTGCTGAGACGTCTGCAACTAAACTTCCCAGGTTTCAGTAAAGCCATTATGGAGCGGTGGAGTTTCTAATGACCAACTCCCAGACCATATATTCTTTATGGCTTTCCTACACATACAATGTCTAAGAATGGACTTAGACACTGCAGGTGTTCAGGGCCCATGCCACTATACCCTCACCTGAGGGCTAGTGCACCCTGCTAGAGGGGTGGCTTACTGAGGCCTCAGGCATTGGGTTGTAGGCATGGCACGGAATTCAGGGATATGTGCCATGTCGATGCATCACTTTTCTCTGCACCAAAACACGCAGCCTGCAATGGCAGTGTGTGGGTGAGTTCAGCACATTAGGTTCAGCACATTAGGCAGCAGCACATTAGGTGCTGCTGCCCTTAGAGTCCTTGCCTGGTCAGAGGGCCTTCCCTGGTCACAGTACCTTTGGTACCCATGGTTCCATTTACCAGGGGCCTACCTGTGGCCAGAGAAGTGCCAATTGTGGGTACAAAGGTACAGTTTTGGGAAAAGAACAAAGGCCCTGGTAACATGATTGGCAGGGACTCAAGGCCCATCAAGTTGTTTGCATAAGATGTCAGGCAAAAAGTGGGGATAACCATGCAAAAAGGGGCATTTTCCTACACCTGGCCACTCATCCCTGACATCCGCTGTTCCTGGAACCAGACAGGGCCCAGACTGGTCCAGAACTCGGACACACAAAGGGTGAAAAAGCCTGGGGGAACTCAGGCAATCACAAACAGATCTACAGCACTGCAAAACAGAAGACCTTTAGAAGAGAGTATATCAGTTCTCCATTTAAGAGACCTGATGTCAGAGTATTGGGTGGTGTTATATATGGCTTCATGATGTCACTCCTGGGTCCACTTAACCACCTGGGAGAGATTTATAAGGCAAGACATCTGCAGGCAGGAGTATTCATAAGTGCTGTGCAGGTGAATGGTAATGTGTGCTTTACAGATGATGGCTATGTAGAAACTGGGCATACACTCTAATTCTGACAGGTTTTCACATTAAAAAGTGTGGCTATATCTGAAGAGGGTCCCTATCTGTCTAGCACACAGAGTAGCTTACTATGAGCAGAAGCTAGACAACTTTGATCAGCACCCTCTGGCAGCAGTATGCACATAACAACATCTAGTTGATAGTGTACAATTGTATTCAAGCTATAACAGCAGAGGAACAAAGATGTGCACAATAATGTTCCTGTATTTACTACGGCTTATTTATCCTTGCAAATAATGGACACTATACCAGACTGTCACTGTACTACTACTATAAATACAATCATATTATTAATAAATGATGCAGTATCATTGCTGTTATTATCATCACCATTATCATTATTTGGAATACAAGTAGTTGGTGACGGTGGTTTAACTAAATTTTTTGGTAAACATATAATTTTGTTAAAACTGTACTCAAAACAAAGTATTCAAGTGGGGGCAGAAAGGGCGGGACAGGAAAACGGAAGCAGCCCTGTCACAAAGTTAAAAATATCCCTCTCTTTCCTATCTTTTTCGATCCATTCCATTCTGTTTCTCTCCTCTCTCAAAACTTGCTGTATCATCTCTCTCTCTGCCGGTCTCTCTTCCTATTTCTCTTTTTCTCTCACTCCCCCTATATCTTTGTCTCTCTTTTCCCTGGGAGAGCTGGAGAATGTGTCACATGCGTCAGCAGTGACCTTCACAAACCGGCCTTGAGTGACACCCGCCCACCGGAGAAATGTCAGGTGGAATAAATGGGCAGTCCTGCCCTGGGGATGGTGCCTATAGTGATTCATGGATGGAAGGTGAAGATATGCCACCAGTGAGAACAGAAACTGTGCTTGCTTTTAGTAGTTCCTAAATGATCATTGGTTGGAAAAGGCCTGCTTGTTCCTCTGCTTCTGTCAAATGCGCTGCATCCCATTTACAGGTGGGGAAACTGCTGGGTTTCCATCAGTGGAGACGCAGCTGACTCCATCCATGCAAAACCTTCACCAGGTGGCCTTTCCAAGATAATGCAATTGTTATATGGCCATTAGGGTCATTGTCAACATTGGTAAGTTAGCATGAGATCTGCTGCCATGATGCTGCTTGTGCCCACATTACTACATGACTTTATTTTGAAAGACTCTGTTTATGACTTTCACACGAGAACTGTCTGATTTTCGCTTTCCCTGCTAGTTCCTGAAGTTTAGTCTGAACAGGATGTGCAAGGTAGATAAACAATGCCCATTGTTATTCTGATCTGGTCAGTACCTAACACCTAGACAAAACATGCTAAACACAGCTGCACTGCTGGAAATACGTGTTTTGACATTACGGGGATGCGTGTTGTTCAAACATACTCTTGGGGAGAGACCTTTGCAGGGAGAAGAGCTATGCTGTGCCTATGATGTAAAACTTCTATATAGGCACTAATGTATGGTGTCTGCTGACAAAGCCCAGAGATCTTCCTTTATATAATAAAACTGGACCTTACCAAGGAAACGGTGGTTAACCCTTATAGTCCTTTTTCCACTGTCTGTATATGATAACATCCCCCTTTATATTCTATGGAATTGTAACAATGCTATACTGCTTTATAGATCACGATAGTTAAAATAAACATTTTGAACTATTACAGTGACTCTGTCAATTCTTATTGTGGACAAGTACGAGTGAGTGAGCGAAAGGGTATGTCTTGCTACTGTGTTTACTGAGGGAGTCAGGAGTGTTGTACAATCATTTGTAGCTTTGTGATTATGTAGGAGAACGAAGAGACAACATAGCTAGTCGGTTTTGGTATTTTGGGCACTAAGGTGGTAGGAAGGTACAACCCCTATATACCGAGGTCCTGTTTTCCTGCGCATAGTTCTGTGTATGTGCAGAATCCCTGCAACATGGTACTGCCAACGTTTGGTCTGGTTCTTATCTGCAAGACTCCTGAGTAGTGCTTGTGCTTGGCCACAAAACCATCACTTCTGCTTCCGGAGACGCTGGTGGCGGTGTTGCCTCCTATATTCTGACATTATTTAGGTTTTTCAAGCTTCAGTTTTGGAAGGTCTTTTTCGCTCCTATTACCCCATAATTGCACTGCCACGCATAGGTTGTTATTCTCTAACTACTGACTATGGTTGTTATTGCTCCGCCTAACCGAGCAGCAGTTACAGGGTATTTGACTCAACATGGAGTCCCTAATGCTGGTGTTCCGCTCATTATTGTTATGGAAACTGATGCATTTTACCACTTTGAGGTATTTTATTCTTGGGTCACCTTTCCGGCAGTCAATGGAACAGATAATTTGTTTCGCAAATATACTACCACAGCCCTTCCTCAGAATTATCGTCTTTGTAGGTCTCTTGGAGTTCCGCTTATGGCTTGGCAACACCAAATATGGTTTAATGGCACTCTTCCTGACAGGATACCACCGATCCGTTTAGTATCGATAGATGGGGCCACATGGCCTGTTTTAGCTGGGTACACACACCGCACCCAAATTATCTCACTGCTACAGTTGTGGAGCTCCGTGTATTACATACTTCGTTAATACGTATACATAGAGCTGTTATTCAGTTTAAGTTGCGCAACTTCCAGGTGGGACCACCTGGCGTTTCTGCGCAACCACCTGCACCTGGTGGTGTGATCATCAGTCCCTTAATGATAGATTCTGTGATGTGCAAGCATTTAACAAAATAAGGATGAACTTCCTTATTGGCTTGCTGAGAAGTTGTTTTTCCAAATACCACACCTGTGGAGAAACACAGAATATTGACCATGAGTCTGCCTAAAGGCCTTGTTCCCGAATTAGCTGATTGTAACACTTGGGGTAGAGTGTTTGCAGCGGTATATTCAATGTGTTTCGGCACTCCCTCAATGACCGTTCTTCCTTCCGTGATTAAACGTGTTCAGTATGAACATGGGGCCTAGGCGGCCCTGGAGTTGGTAATGAGACTGGTGGGTGTGTTTGATACTCCTATATGATCCTTGGTGATGCTGTAAGCTTACAAGTGGCACAACGCTTGGAGGCTGTTGCTGACGCAGACAAACCGCGCACATTGCCGAAGATTACTGCTAAAGCTTATAAAACCTTAGGGCGCGATAGTCTGGGAATTAAGCCTTTTACTCAACCACACACGCAGGCTCAGACTAAACAAAAAGCCCAGACTGATAAAGATGGGCGCTCGTTATTTCCTAAAAGGAACTGGAGAAATAAAAAACAGGGGCAGCAACATCAGAAGCAGAGTTTGCATGCTGGTTCACCGACACCCGAGTCTTCTGAGCGTACTTATGACTTGCGCGACCGTGCGAAAATTAAGACTCCTTTTAGATTTCAAGTCCCTGATCAGCGCTCTCCTCGTTCTTTACAGGACACATCAGACTCTCAAGTCGGTGGTGGGGAACGCCAGGATCATGGCACGCAACAGGGACCTGATCAACCTCAACAGTTTGACGTTAAAACCAAACAAGAGGATCTGCCTCGATTAGGATCCCCGTATCAGAAGAAGAAAGTTGGCACTTTAACAGCCAAGCGTGCCTCAGACGGTGAGAACGTGTCTTCTAGACTGGACATTTGGCAGTGACTCTGCTCGACAGCGCAGCAGAGGTTACCATAGTGCGGGAGGCTCTAAGTCCCTCTCTGGAGGCGAGAGCAACTCACAGCAGATACACGAGTTGCCCCCCGGATAGACTGTATGAAATTGTCTTCCAAATTGAAGGTGATATACAGTGTACAATTACAGCGTTTTTTTGGGAAGATCTCACCTCTTCAAATGACATTTTATTGGCAGAGGTAGATTTGCCTCCACCATTTGTGCTAGCCGCTTCTAGAGGGGAGGGCGTGATACTTCCAAGTTTTTGTCGTTATGTCCCACGCATCAGAGTGGGCTTTGGCCCTTGCCCCAGCAGTGTTCCGTAATCAGGTGGGCTGGGATCACTGTTCCCACTAACGTGCGCGCGCACACCTCTCTTAAGGCAAACGCGCACTTAAGTATGTGCAGCGCGCACACACAGGACATCCCGCAAAATAGTGGCTCCGCTCGGTGTGCCGGTGGAAGAGTCTGGGTAAGGCTGTCTTTTGGGCTTGGGGGCTAGCGGCTGTGGAAACTTGCGGGGCAGATTGTGGGCTTTTGTCTAAGTATTCATGCTAATCACAGCCCCTTCACAAGCTGTGATTAAGATGAATACTTAGACAAAAGCCCACAATCTTCAGAATGTACACGCTGTTTTTTTTAACTTGCTCTGCTCTTTTGTTTGTAAAACACGGTGCGGGGGAAGATTGTGGGCTTTTGTCTAAGTATTCATGTTAATCACAGCTCGTGAAGGGGCTGTGATTAGCATGAATACTTAGACAAAAGCCCACAATTTGCCCCGCACCACTCTTTACAAACAAAAGCGTGAAGCAAGTTTAAAAACACAGCATGTACATTCAGAAAGTACACACTGGTTTCTTTAACTTGCTCTACTCTTTTGTTGGGTTCGTTTGTAAAACGCGGCTCGGAGGAAGAAATTAATAAGCCTCTGTAGGCATAGCTGCCAAGGTTTCAAGAATGCTATGTGTGACATTTTCATAATTTGAGTGTAATTATGAGTGACATATCCACAAATATGAGTGACACTTTATAGCAAGCAAATGAAGACAAGGGAAACATATAAATATCAGAAATTACAACCATTTAAGCACAGCTGCTAATGTTTCAAATTGCTTATGTGTGACATTTTTATGGATTCAGTGGATTTTTGAGAGACATTCAGTGACTAAATGTGTGACACTTAAAGTGACTCTTTCTTGCAACCAAAATGATGCAATGAAGTCCATGAAAACAGACAAAAATCAGAAATCACACTCATTTGTGCAACAAGAAAGTCGAACTCTGCAGCCGGTGCTTTTAAAGCTATTATTTAAATTTTAAATAATCAGCACCCTGCACCCCGACCTCAGCTCAAGGTGCGGCTGAACCACAAGTACGAAAGGGATCTCTGTCACAAAAGCAGAAACCCACTGAGCTATCCACATACAATACAGTTCTGTAATGGTGGCAGACTTTCTTTATATCAAGCATATTAACCCTCTACACTACTTATTGTGAGAGTGAAAACTGCCAGTAGAGAAAGCTGTGACCTCTCTCCTGTGGGAACATTAATCACAGGACTTATCTGTGACTTTCACTAAGCAAATCTCTTAGTGCTGCAAAATTAAAGCCTTCTGCTTCGTACTGTCAAGCAGGGATATTACATCTTTTGAACTAATAAGTCAGCAACACTACTATTTGAATTAGACCAAACTACTGCATTAGATGGCCCTGCATTTATAGCACAGACAAACAACTTTAGTGTGCGCATTTGCAGCATGGCACTATGCTGTGCTGGAGCCACCTCCTCATTCTCGTGCTAAACATTTTAACTGTCAGCAGCAGTAAATTATTATATTAAAATGTGACTTACTAAAACCCCTGATGGAATTATCCACTTAGAGGAGCTGCTGGTGTGGCATTGTTAGTCTGTCTCTTCTTGAGAGTCAGCGAGCGAGCAGTGCTGCACTGCCTTAGTGAGTGCCAACTGCTCTCACTGTGTGTCACGGCGCATTCTCGGCACCCCAAGAGAACACTGACGACTTTCACAGCTCCGTGTAGATGGAGGCGTCTGTAACGGAACTACAGTTCCCATGAGGCCGTGGGAGACGTCCCGTTGATGACGTCAGATGCACGCTGGAAGCCGGATTTAGTGCTTCCTGAAACCCCCCGTCTCTGCCACTAATTCCTGGATTGTTTCCTGCATTCTACCACGTTGAAACTGAAGTCGGTGTTCAGTTTAAAGGAGGCTAGAATTTTAGAGACGGACTGGTCATCATAAAGTTCGAAGTTGGACCAGTGAGCCTTATTTTTGGGTGTTGTTTGGAGGGGACGAGAGGGGAGAAGGGCTCCAATAGGAGAAGGGCCGTTTAAGGTGGTATTGAGTTTGTTACCTAGAGAGTTGAATTTGGTTGTGAAGAAGGAGGAGAATACATATAAGGTTATTAGGGATTTAGTTGTTTCTTTTGATGACTTCGCTAGTTTGTTTGATTGAAGTTTGACTATTTTGAAGACTTTGCGGGGTCTGTTCTTGGCATTTTCCAGTTCTGATTTGAAGAACTCTTTTTTTGGACATGACGATATTCTTGTTGTAGGTATTTCTGGCCTGGCGGAGAAGTTTGAGATGGGAGGCTGAGGGGTGCTGTCTCTAGTTTCTTTGTTAGTCATAGTCGAATTGTAGTGCTCTGGGAGGTCGTTGACCTTAAAAAGATTGGAGGGGAGAGGTAGCTCTTGCAGCGAGCTGTCAGCTTCTCGAGGTCAAGGTTCTTAGTGTCTCTGAGCCAGCATTTTGGTTTTACAGGTTGCCAAGGCATTTCAGGCGGTAGTCCGGTAATGTGAAGGTGATGGCGTGATGGTCCGACCAGTCGCATGGCTGAATTGAATTCAGCCTGACCGATAATGCCATAGCGATTATCCAATCCAAAGTGGCGCCTTTTTTGTGGGTAGGTAGGGTGCATGCCTGGGTGAGTGATTGGTCAGTGAGGGAGACTTTGACAGCGTTGACTTGGGAATCATTAGGGTCATTCCAATGCAGATTAAAGTCACCAAGGAAAATGTCATTTGAGTGGGGGGAGACCTTAGCAGTGATGATTTCCATGAGGAGATCCGTGAAAGTGTCATTCTTGCCTGGGGGATGGGAGAAGATGTGCAATGTGCATAACTGAGTAGTGTTGTTACTAATGGAAAGAGCAAGATAATCACAGAAGTCCATAGGTGCTGAATGGAGTTCTGTGACAAGGAGTTCTGAGCGGTAGATGCATGCAATGCCTCCCCCTTTTTTTATTTGTCTATCTAGTCTAATGATGTTATAGTCAAGGTGGGACCAATAAATCAAGGTAAGGAGATGAGGAATTATTGAGCCACGACTCGGTAAGGATAGCTACATCCATTTTATGGCTTAGGATGAGGTTGACGATGTCCGAGGCGTGTCTCGCAGCTGAACGACATTTGATAAGGAGGCCATAGAGTGGAGCATCGGTACGAGTGTTGTAAGAAGGGAAGGTTAAAAGTACTTGTGTTAAGTTGTTGTTATTTACCTCTCCATTGTGGAGTGATGATGATCTATTGCAGTTGATTGTGATAGTGGGAATCAAGCAAACGACTTTCTTGTTGGGAGGACGAGGGCATCGGGGGAGGTCATGTAGGATGTAAGGAGGGCTAGAGTTTCCTCCTCCGAGAGGTAGCATGGAAGTTTGCGAGGGCAAAGGTGTCTGCTGGCCAGTGCCATGGGCTGGAGGGTGGGGATGGTGAGCAGGGGAAGGGCTGAGGTAAGGGAGGGCTTAAGGGTGGTGATAGAGTGTTCAGTGAGGAGAAGGATGTTCTTCAAATCAAATCTTTTCTGAACTATGATGGATGCTTTGGTGTTCAGGGTTTCAAAGTCCAGAGGTGTAGGTTGTGCTTATGGGCAAGGGACCAGGGGGACAGGACAGGGTCTGGATGCATGAGCGGTCGGGCAGGCGGGGGATCTCGACCCCCCATTGGCTAGGTTACTGGGAGGAGTGGGGAGAGGAGGGCTAGGCAGGCTCCGAAAGGAGGAGGTTCCGGGACTGTTGCGGGGAAAGATAGGTGAGCTGGAGGTGAGGTGATTGTTAGTTGCTAGTTGAGGGGGCGAGGAGCGAGGATAGGAGGCGGTGGTAGCAGCAGAGACATATTGGCGGATGCTAGGGGTTGGGTGGAGGGGAGTTCTCTGAACGCAATAGGAGAGATTCTATCTCTGTATTTGGACTGATTGGAGGACACGGAAGGGTTTGTGCCAATCCGACCTGAGGGAGTGAGAGAGGGAGTGGAAGGGGAGTAGCAGCAGCATTAGTAGGTCTAGACGGGGGGCTCTTACTCGTGGAGTTGAGTGGCCCGGCGCTGCAAACGGAGTCAGGGGGTGACGGCAGGCCCAGGGGGTGTGTAGAGGAATGAAGTACTTGTTTCTTAAGGATGGGGAAGAAGTCAGCGAATTTGTTAAGATCCATGTCAGATGCTTGGATCATGACGTTGGCGTTAACCTCTCTGTTACTAGTCTGTGATTTCCTTGTATGGGTTTCTAGTTCCTCAGCGCTGGGCCACCTTCATTCCCCTTTCACCCTCCCCTTGATGCCTGAGCCGGTCTGCTTCCATCTGTCTCATGCAGGATCTCACTGCTTTGTTGTTGGCTTTGTTGCTATGTTCACCGTCAGGGCAGAGGTCAGAGGTCACAGTCCCCTCTCCCCCAAGAGCCACGCAGCAGGGGATTGTCAATTCCTCACTATGTGCCTGTGAGCGTAATAGTGCGGCAGACCCCATCTGGCACAAGTTTACAAGGCCCATCTCGCCACCAACTTGGAGTCAGGCACTAGATGTTACAATCTAGGGCCTCTGCCGGGATTGATTCCTTAGTTGGAGTTGCATCGGCTCCCCGTCCCACAACCCAGCAGTCCCACCACCCACCCCTGCTCCTGTGGGTCATCACAAAGGTATGACTCTGGACCCTCAGGGTTGGGCTGTGCATTCCGCCGTTTCTTGCTGTTTCTAGGGGGTGTTGCACACCTCTGATCAGGGCCTCAGTGCTTTACTGCTGCACTCACTGCCGCGGAGAGGGTAGGAGGTCCAGTTCTTTCTCCCCGGGAATCCCACTGCAGGAGAAGGTCAGGTCCACGTTATGCACCCAGGAGCAGTAGAAGCATGCCAGTGTTTGCGGTGTCAGACCCTGACTGGAGAAAGTTCATGGGGCCCATCTCGCCGCCATCTTAGAGTCAGGCAATGGCCGTTACAATCCTGGGCCTCTGCCGGAACTGAATCTCCAGTCGGATCAGCACAGTATCCCGTTGCGCACTCCTAGCAGTCCCGCCACGTACCTCAGTTCCTGTGAGACCTCACATCAGGTAGGGTTCTCAATCACTCAGGCTAGGTTTTTGTTGGCCAATGGAGCTAGGGGCTCCTTGGTTAGAGACTGCTTACGAGCAGGCCACTCGTGTAGGGGAGCAAGCTCCTGGGGTTAAGGTCAGCACTGCAGGGACCAAAGATCAGCACAGGAGCTGCACCAGCAGTGGCAGTGGAGCTGCCGGGTGCGTCAGGGACCCTGTGGTTTACAATGGAGACCTTCGGTTCGGCAGAGTTGCTGGAATCTCGGGCAGGGAGACTGCCTGAAGACGACCACTGGCTGGAGAGGTAAGTTGCCTTCTTGGGGGATGCCTGACACCGTCGGTTGGCACACCTAAGGCCCTGGAGCATTGGGTGCTGTGTTTTTCTTTCGGCGTTTTTTTTTTTACCTGCTCCGGTTGCGGTCGGGGGGACCCTTCAGGTTGACGCTGCAGTCGTCGTCTTGAGGCTTGAGGGAGGTCGGGGATCACCAGATCGCTGGTCAGGATCACTGAGAAGACCTTCCTATGGTGTTGGGCCACTCGAACTCGGGCCATGGGCGTCGGGTGCAGAATCGCGGAGTCGCCTAGATCCGGATTCTGTAGTTGAGTCTTGGGTTGAGCAAATCCGGTGCTCAAGGGAGACAGAGTCTGTAAGGTGAGTGTAGGGCAGGTCCTCCAGGCTCTGGGGGCTGCTGGATATACCGGTTTCTTCACTGTAGGCAGCTCTGAGTCGGGACAGGCCGGTAGGGCTTCGGCCAAAGCAGTTGGTGTCCTCTTCTTCCTGGGTCAGCACGGCTCTTCGGACCTTCTTCTTTCTTTCTCGAACCTGAGGAGGCAAGGTTTGGGGTTGCCCCAAAATACTAAATTTAGAGGCGTTAAAGGGGTGTGCAGGTCGGGACAAATAGGTCCCTTCCTTGGGGTGGGTACACCCCCTATTATGCCACCCTCCAATGGGAGGGGGCATGAGCCTCTCTTGAATTGGCTGGGTCCCCTCATCTTCAAGGTAGAGGGGACTGAGATGTGTTCTTCACCTCGCCTCCCCCACCTGAAAGGTTGGGTTGGCAAAGGTGGCCATACCTCTCCTCCTAGCTTGGTTTTCCCGCCGATTCTCCCACCCAAAGTGGGGGGCAGAGCTGGAGGGAGACAGTTGCTGGGGGCAGCAAAAGGCAGGGACAGCTTCTAAAGATGGCAGGCCTTTGAAGCTTTCCCTTCGTGGACCCAGCCCATCCTGGGGCAGGAGCCATGACACCTCTCCCCAGGATGGGCTTTGTTTCTGGACCCAGAGAACAGAGGCTCTCTACCCAGAGGTCCAGAAACCTGTCTGGTGGTACCAAATGGCGGGCAGCTATTCAGAAACCACACCAGGGCTGCTCCTCTTTCAGGGGACATCTCCAAGATGCCCTCTGAGTGCTTTTTACATGAAATCCCACACAGGCATCAATGTAGGTTTAGTGTGCTGAGACGTCTGCAACTAAACTTCCCAGGTTTCAGTAAAGCCATTATGGAGCGGTGGAGTTTCTAATGACCAACTCCCAGCCCATATATTCTTTATGGCTTTCCTACACATACAATGTCTAAGAATGGACTTAGACACTGCAGGTGTTCAGGGCCCATGCCACTATACCCTCACCTGAGGGCTAGTGCACCCTGCTAGAGGGGTGGCTTACCGAGGCCTCAGGCATTGGGTTGTAGGCATGGCACGGAATTCAGGGATATGTGCCATGTCGATGCATCACTTTTCTCTGCACCAAAACATGCAGCCTGCAATGGCAGTGTGTGGGTGAGTTCAGCACATTACGTTCAGCACATTAGGCAGCAGCACATTAGGTGCTGCTGCCCTTAGAGTCCTTGCCTGGTCAGAGGGCCTTCCCTGGTCACAGTACCTTTGGTACCCATGGTTCCATTTACCAGGGGCCTACCTGTGGCCAGAGAAGTGCCAATTGTGGGTACAAAGGTACAGTTTTGGGGAAAGAACAAAGGCCCTGGTAACATGATTGGCAGGGACTCAAGGCCCATCAAGTTGTTTGCATAAGATGTCAGGCAAAAAGTGGGGATAACCATGCAAAAAGGGGCATTTTCCTACACCTGGCCACTCATCCCTGACATCCGCCGTTCCTGGAACCAGACAGGGCCCAGACTGGTCCAGAACTCGGACACACAAAGGGTGAAAAAGCCTGGGGGAACTCAGGCAATCACAAACAGATCTACAGCACTGCAAAACAGAAGACCTTTAGAAGAGAGTATATCAGTTCTCCATTTAAGAGACCTGATGTCAGAGTATTGGGTGGTGTTATATATGGCTTCATGATGTCACTCCTGGGTCCACTTAACCACCTGGGAGAGATTTATAAGGCAAGACATCTGCAAGCAGGAGTATTCATAAGTGCTGTGCAGGTGAATGGTAATGTGTGCTTTACAGATGATGGCTATGTAGAAACTGGGCATACTCTCTAATTCTGACAGGTTTTCACATTAAAAAGTGTGGCTATATCTGAAGAGGGTCCCTATCTGTCTAGCACACAGAGTATCTTACTATGAGCAGAAGCTAGACAACTTTGATCAGCACCCTCTGGCAGCAGTATGCACATAACAACATCTAGTTGATAGTGTACAATTGTATTCAAGCTATAACAGCAGAGGAACAAAGATGTGCACAATAATGTTCCTGTATTTACTACGGCTTATTTATCCTTGCAAATAATGGACACTATACCAGACTGTCACTGTACTACTACTATAAATACAATCATATTATTAATAAATGATGCAGTATTATTGCTGTTATTATCATCACCATTATCATTATTTGGAATACAAGTAGTTGGTGACGGTGGTTTAACTAAATTTTTTGGTAAACATATAATTTTGTTAAAACTGTACTCAAAACAAAGTATTCAAGTGGGGGCAGAAAGGGCGGGACAGGAAAACGGAAGCAGCCCTGTCACAAAGTTAAAACTATCCCTCTCTTTCCTATCTTTTTCGATCCATTCCATTCTGTTTCTCTCCTCTCTCAAAACTTGCTGTATCATCTCTCTCTCTTCCGGTCTCTCTTCCTATTTCTCTTTTTCTCTCACTCCCCCTATATCTTTGTCTCTCTTTTCCCTGGGAGAGCTGGAGAATGTGTCACATGCGTCAGCAGTGACCTTCACAAACCGGCCTTGAGTGACACCCGCCCACCGGAGAAATGTCAGGTGGAATAAATGGGCAGTCCTGCCCTGGGGATGATGCCTATAGTGATTCATGGATGGAAGGTGAAGATATGCCACCAGTGAGAACAGAAACTGTGCTTGCTTTTAGTAGTTCCTAAATGATCATTGGTTGGAAAAGGCCTGCTTGTTCCTCTGCTTCTGTCAAATGCGCTGCATCCCATTTACAGGTGGGGAAACTGCTGGGTTTCCATCAGTGGAGACGCAGCTGACTCCATCCATGCAAAACCTTCACCAGGTGGCCTTTCCAAGATAATGCAATTGTTATATGGCCATTAGGGTCATTGTCAACATTGGTAAGTTAGCATGAGATCTGCTGCCATGATGCTGCTTGTGCGCACATTACTACATGACTTTATTTTGAAAGACTCTGTTTATGACTTTCACACGAGAACTGTCTGATTTTCGCTTTCCCTGCTAGTTCCTGAAGTTTAGTCTGAACACGATGTGCAAGGTAGATAAACAATGCCCATTGTTATTCTGATCTGGTCAGTACCTAACACCTAGACAAAACATGCTAAACACAGCTGCACTGCTGGAAATACGTGTTTTGACATTACGGGGATGCGTGTTGTTCAAACATACTCTTGGGGAGAGACCTTTGCAGGGAGAAGAGCTATGCTGTGCCTATGATGTAAAACTTCTATATAGGCACTAATGTATGGTGTCTGCTGACAAAGCCCAGAGATCTTCCTTTATATAATAAAACTGGACCTTACCAAGGAAACGGTGGTTAACCCTTATAGTCCTTTTTCCACTGTCTGTATATGATAACATCCCCCTTTATATTCTATGGAATTGTAACAATGCTATACTGCTTTATAGATCACGATAGTTAAAATAAACATTTTGAACTATTACAGTGACTCTGTCAATTCTTATTGTGGACAAGTACGAGTGAGTGAGCGAAAGGGTATGTCTTGCTACTGTGTTTACTGAGGGAGTCAGGAGTGTTGTACAATCATTTGTAGCTTTGTGATTATGTAGGAGAACGAAGAGACAACATAGCTAGTCGGTTTTGGTATTTTGGGCACTAAGGTGGTAGGAAGGTACAACCCCTATATACCGAGGTCCTGTTTTCCTGCGCATAGTTCTGTGTATGTGCAGAATCCCTGCAACATGGTACTGCCAACGTTTGGTCTGGTTCTTATCTGCAAGACTCCTGAGTAGTGCTTGTGCTTGGCCACAAAACCATCACTTCTGCTTCCGGAGACGCTGGTGGCGGTGTTGCCTCCTATATTCTGACATTATTTAGGTTTTTCAAGCTTCAATTTTGGAAGGTCTTTTTCGCTCCTATTACCCCATAATTGCACTGCCACGCATAGGTTGTTATTCTCTAACTACTGACTATGGTTGTTATTGCTCCGCCTAACCGAGCAGCAGTTACAGGGTATTTGACTCAACATGGAGTCCCTAATGCTGGTGTTCCGCTCATTATTGTTATGGAAACTGATGCATTTTACCACTTTGAGGTATTTTATTCTTGGGTCACCTTTCCGGCAGTCAATGGAACAGATAATTTGTTTCGCAAATATACTACCACAGCCCTTCCTCAGAATTATCGTCTTTGTAGGTCTCTTGGAGTTCCGCTTATGGCTTGGCAACACCAAATATGGTTTAATGGCACTCTTCCTGACAGGATACCACCGATCCGTTTAGTATCGATAGATGGGGCCACATGGCCTGTTTTAGCTGGGTACACACACCGCACCCAAATTATCTCACTGCTACAGTTGTGGAGCTCCATGTATTACATACTTCGTTAATACGTATACATAGAGCTGTTATTCAGTTTAAGTTGCGCAACTTCCAGGTGGGACCACCTGGCGTTTCTGCGCAACCACCTGCACCTGGTGGTGTGATCATCAGTCCCTTAATGATAGATTCTGTGATGTGCAAGCATTTAACAAAATAAGGATGAACTTCCTTATTGGCTTGCTGAGAAGTTGTTTTTCCAAATACCACACCTGTGGAGAAACACAGAATATTGACCATGAGTCTGCCTAAAGGCCTTGTTCCCGAATTAGCTGATTGTAACACTTGGGGTAGAGTGTTTGCAGCGGTATATTCAATGTGTTTCGGCACTCCCTCAATGACCGTTCTTCCTTCCGTGATTAAACGTGTTCAGTATGAACATGGGGCCTAGGCGGCCCTGGAGTTGGTAATGAGACTGGTGGGTGTGTTTGATACTCCTATATGATCCTTGGTGATGCTGTAAGCTTACAAGTGGCACAACGCTTGGAGGCTGTTGCTGACGCAGACAAACCGCGCACATTGCCGAAGATTACTGCTAAAGCTTATAAAACCTTAGGGCGCGATAGTCTGGGAATTAAGCCTTTTACTCAACCACACACGCAGGCTCAGACTAAACAAAAAGCCCAGACTGATAAAGATGGGCGCTCGTTATTTCCTAAAAGGAACTGGAGAAATAAAAAACAGGGGCAGCAACATCAGAAGCAGAGTTTGCATGCTGGTTCACCGACACCCGAGTCTTCTGAGCGTACTTATGACTTGCGCGACCGTGCGAAAATTAAGACTCCTTTTAGATTTCAAGTCCCTGATCAGCGCTCTCCTCGTTCTTTACAGGACACATCAGACTCTCAAGTCGGTGGTGGGGAACGCCAGGATCATGGCACGCAACAGGGACCTGATCAACCTCAACAGTTTGACGTTAAAACCAAACAAGAGGATCTGCCTCGATTAGGATCCCCGTATCAGAAGAAGAAAGTTGGCACTTTAACAGCCAAGCGTGCCTCAGACGGTGAGAACGTGTCTTCTAGACTGGACATTTGGCAGTGACTCTGCTCGACAGCGCAGCAGAGGTTACCATAGTGTGGGAGGCTCTAAGTCCCTCTCTGGAGGCGAGAGCAACTCACAGCAGATACACGAGTTGCCCCCCGGATAGACTGTATGAAATTGTCTTCCAAATTGAAGGTGATATACAGTGTACAATTACAGCGTTTTTTTGGGAAGATCTCACCTCTTCAAATGATATTTTATTGGCAGAGGTAGATTTGCCTCCACCATTTGTGCTAGCCGCTTCTAGAGGGGAGGGCGTGATACTTCCAAGTTTTTGTCGTTACGTCCCACGCATCAGAGTGGGCTTTGGCCCTTGCCCCAGCAGTGTACCGTAATCAGGTGGGCTGGGATCACTGTTCCCACTAACGTGCGCGCGCACACCTCTCTTAAGGCAAGCGCGCACTTAAGTATGTGCAGCGCGCACACACAGGACATCCCGCAAAATAGTGGCTCCGCTCGGTGTGCCGGTGGAAGAGTCTGGGTAAGGCTGTCTTTTGGGCTTGGGGGCTAGCGGCTGTGGAAACTTGCGGGGCAGATTGTGGGCTTTTGTCTAAGTATTCATGCTAATCACAGCCCCTTCACAAGCTGTGATTAAGATGAATACTTAGACAAAAGCCCACAATCTTCAGAATGTACACGCTGTTTTTTTTAACTTGCTCTGCTCTTTTGTTTGTAAAACACGGTGCGGGGGAAGATTGTGGGCTTTTGTCTAAGTATTCATGTTAATCACAGCTCGTGAAGGGGCTGTGATTAGCATGAATACTTAGACAAAAGCCCACAATTTGCCCCGCACCACTCTTTACAAACAAAAGCGTGAAGCAAGTTTAAAAACACAGCATGTACATTCAGAAAGTACACACTGGTTTCTTTAACTTGCTCTACTCTTTTGTTGGGTTCGTTTGTAAAACGCGGCTCGGAGGAAGAAATTAATAAGCCTCTGTAGACATAGCTGCCAAGGTTTCAAGAATGCTATGTGTGACATTTTCATAATTTGAGTGTAATTATGAGTGACATATCCACAAATATGAGTGACACTTTATAGCAAGCAAATGAAGACAAGGGAAACATATAAATATCAGAAATTACAACCATTTAAGCACAGCTGCTAATGTTTCAAATTGCTTATGTGTGACATTTTTATGGATTCAGTGGATTTTTGAGAGACATTCAGTGACTAAATGTGTGACACTTAAAGTGACTCTTTCTTGCAACCAAAATGATGCAATGAAGTCCATGAAAACAGACAAAAATCAGAAATCACACTCATTTGTGCAACAAGAAAGTCGAACTCTGCAGCAGGTGCTTTTAAAGCTATTATTTAAATTTTAAATAATCCGCACCCTGCACCCCGACCTCAGCTCAAGGTGCGGCTGAACCACAAGTACGAAAGGGATCTCTGTCACAAAAGCAGAAACCCACTGAGCTATCCACATACAATACAGTTCTGTAATGGTGGCAGACTTTCTTTATATCAAGCATATTAACCCTCTACACTACTTATTGTGAGAGTGAAAACTGCCAGTAGAGAAAGCTGTGACCTCTCTCCAGTGGGAACATTAATCACAGGACTTATCTGTGACTTTCACTAAGCAAATCTCTTAGTGCTGCAAAATTAAAGCCTTCTGCTTCGTACTGTCAAGCAGGGATATTACATCTTTTGAACTAATAAGTCAGCAACACTACTATTTGAATTAGACAAAACTACTGCATTAGATGGCCCTGCATTTATAGCACAGACAAACAACTTTAGTGTGCGCATTTGCAGCATGGCGCTATGCTGTGCTGGAGCCACCTCCTCATTCTCGTACTAAACATTTTAACTGTCAGCAGCAGTAAATTATTATATTAAAATGTGACTTACTAAAACCCCTGATGGAATTATCCACTTAGAGGAGCTGCTGGTGTGGCATTGTTAGTCTGTCTCTTCTTGAGAGTCAGCGAGCAAGCAGTGCTGCACTGCCTTAGTGAGTGCCAACTGCTCTCACTGTGTGTCACGGCGCATTCTCGGCGCCCCAAGAGAACACTGACGACTTTCACAGCTCCGTGTAGATGGAGGCGTCTGTAACGGAACTACAGTTCCCATGAGGCCGTGGGAGACGTCCCGTTGATGACGTCAGATGCACGCTGGAAGCCGGATTTAGTGCTTCCTGAAACCCCCCGTCTCTGCCACTAATTCCTGGATTGTTTCCTGCATTCTACCGCGTTGAAACTGAAGTCGGTGTTCAGTTTAAAGGAGGCTAGAATTTTAGAGACGGACTGGTCATCATAAAGTTCGAAGTTGGACCAGTGAGCCTTATTTTTGGGTGTTGTTTGGAGGGGACGAGAGGGGAGAAGGGCTCCAATAGGAGAAGGGCCGTTTAAGGTGGTATTGAGTTTGTTACCTAGAGAGTTGAATTTGGTTGTGAAGAAGGAGGAGAATACATATAAGGTTATTAGGGATTTAGTTGTTTCTTTTGATGACTTCGCTAGTTTGTTTGATTGATTGAAGTTTGACTATTTTGAAGACTTTGCGGGGTCTGTTCTTGGCATTTTCCAGTTCTGATTTGAAGAACTCTTTTTTTGGACATGACGATATTCTTGTTGTAGGTATTTCTGGCCTGGCGGAGAAGTTTGAGATGGGAGGCTGAGGGGTGCTGTCTCTAGTTTCTTTGTTAGTCATAGTCGAATTGTAGTGCTCTGGGAGGTCGTTGACCTTAAAAAGATTGGAGGGGAGAGGTAGCTCTTGCAGCGAGCTGTCAGCTTCTCGAGGTCAAGGTTCTTAGTGTCTCTGAGCCAGCATTTTGGTTTTACAGGTTGCCAAGGCATTTCAGGCGGTAGTCCGGTAATGTGAAGGTGATGGCGTGATGGTCCGACCAGTCGCATGGCTGAATTGAATTCAGCCTGACCGATAATGCCATAGCGATTATCCAATCCAAAGTGGCGCCTTTTTTGTGGGTAGGTAGGGTGCATGCCTGGGTGAGTGATTGGTCAGTGAGGGAGACTTTGACAGCGTTGACTTGGGAATCATTAGGGTCATTCCAATGCAGATTAAAGTCACCAAGGAAAATGTCATTTGAGTGGGGGGAGACCTTAGCAGTGATGATTTCCATGAGGAGATCCGTGAAAGTGTCATTCTTGCCTGGGGGATGGGAGAAGATGTGCAATGTGCATAACTGAGTAGTGTTGTTACTAATGGAAAGAGCAAGATAATCACAGAAGTCCATAGGTGCTGAATGGAGTTCTGTGACAAGGAGTTCTGAGCGGTAGATGCATGCAATGCCTCCCCCTTTTTTTATTTGTCTATCTAGTCTAATGATGTTATAGTCAAGGTGGGACCAATAAATCAAGGTAAGGAGATGAGGAATTATTGAGCCACGACTCGGTAAGGATAGCTACATCCATTTTATGGCTTAGGATGAGGTTGACGATGTCCGAGGCGTGTCTCGCAGCTGAACGACATTTGATAAGGAGGCCATAGAGTGGAGCATCGGTACGAGTGTTGTAAGAAGGGAAGGTTAAAAGTACTTGTGTTAAGTTGTTGTTATTTACCTCTCCATTGTGGAGTGATGATGATCTATTGCAGTTGATTGTGATAGTGGGAATCAAGCAAACGACTTTCTTGTTGGGAGGACGAGGGCATCGGGGGAGGTCATGTAGGATGTAAGGAGGGCTAGAGTTTCCTCCTCCGAGAGGTAGCATGGAAGTTTGCGAGGGCAAAGGTGTCTGCTGGCCAGTGCCATGGGCTGGAGGGTGGGGATGGTGAGCAGGGGAAGGGCTGAGGTAAGGGAGGGCTTAAGGGTGGTGATAGAGTGTTCAGTGAGGAGAAGGATGTTCTTCAAATCAAATCTTTTCTGAACTATGATGGATGCTTTGGTGTTCAGGGTTTCAAAGTCCAGAGGTGTAGGTTGTGCTTATGGGCAAGGGACCAGGGGGACAGGACAGGGTCTGGATGCATGAGCGGTCGGGCAGGCGGGGGATCTCGACCCCCCATTGGCTAGGTTACTGGGAGGAGTGGGGAGAGGAGGGCTAGGCAGGCTCCGAAAGGAGGAGGTTCCGGGACTGTTGCGGGGAAAGATAGGTGAGCTGGAGGTGAGGTGATTGTTAGTTGCTAGTTGAGGGGGCGAGGAGCGAGGATAGGAGGCGGTGGTAGCAGCAGAGACATATTGGCGGATGCTAGGGGTTGGGTGGAGGGGAGTTCTCTGAACGCAATAGGAGAGATTCTATCTCTGTATTTGGACTGATTGGAGGACACGGAAGGGTTTGTGCCAATCCGACCTGAGGGAGTGGAAGGGGAGTAGCAGCAGCATTAGTAGGTCTAGACGGGGGGCCCTTACTCGTGGAGTGGAGTGGCCCGGCGCTGCAAACGGAGTCAGGGGGTGACGGCAGGCCCAGGGGGTGTGTAGAGGAATGAAGTACTTGTTTCTTAAGGATGGGGAAGAAGTCAGCGAATTTGTTAAGATCCATGTCAGATGCTTGGATCATGACGTTGGCGTTAACCTCTCTGTTACTAGTCTGTGATTTCCTTGTATGGGTTTCTAGTTCCTCAGCGCTGGGCCACCTTCATTCCCCTTTCACCCTCCCCTTGATGCCTGAGCCGGTCTGCTTCCATCTGTCTCATGCAGGATCTCACTGCTTTGTTGTTGGCTTTGTTGCTATGTTCACCGTCAGGGCAGAGGTCGGAGGTCACAGTCCCCTCTCCCCCAAGAGCCACGCAGCAGGGGATTGTCAATTCCTCACTATGTGCCTGTGAGCGTAATAGTGCGGCAGACCCCATCTGGCACAAGTTTACAAGGCCCATCTCGCCACCAACTTGGAGTCAGGCACTAGATGTTACAATCTAGGGCCTCTGCCGGGATTGATTCCTTAGTTGGAGTTGCATCGGCTCCCCGTCCCACAACCCAGCAGTCCCACCACCCACCCCTGCTCCTGTGGGTCATCACAAAGGTATGACTCTGGACCCTCAGGGTTGGGCTGTGCATTCCGCCATTTCTTGCTGTTTCTAGGGGGTGTTGCACACCTCTGATCAGGGCCTCAGTGCTTTACTGCTGCACTCACTACAGCGGAGAGGGTAGGAGGTCCAGTCCTTTCTCCCCGGGAATCCCACTGCAGGAGAAGGTCAGGTCCACGTTATGCACCCAGGAGCAGTAGAAGCATGCCAGTGTTTGCGGTGTCAGACCGACTGGAGAAAGTTCATGGGGCCCATCTCGCCGCCATCATAGAGTCAGGCAATGGCCGTTACAATCCTGGGCCTCTGCCGGAACTGAATCTCCAGTCGGATCAGCACAGTATCCCGTTGCGCACTCCTAGCAGTCCCGCCACGTACCTCAGTTCCTGTGAGACCTCACATCAGGTAGGGTTCTCAATCACTCAGGCTAGGTTTTTGTTGGCCAATGGAGCTAGGGGCTCTTTGGTTAGAGACTGCTTACGAGCAGGCCACTCGTGTAGGGGAGCAAGCTCCTGGGGTTAAGGTCAGCACTGCAGGGACCAAAGATCAGCACAGGAGCTGCACCAGCAGTGGTAGTGGAGCTGCCGGGTGCGTCAGGGACCCTGTGGTTTACAATGGAGACCTTCGGTTCGGCAGAGTTGCTGGAATCTCGGGCAGGGAGACTGCCTGAAGATGACCACTGGCTGGAGAGGTAAGTTGCCTTCTTGGGGGATGCCTGACACCGTCGGTTGGCACACCTAAGGCCCTGGAGCATTGGGTGCTGTGTTTTTCTTTCGGCGTTTTTTTTTTTACCTGCTCCGGTTGCGGTCGGGGGGACCCTTCAGGTTGACGCTGCAGTCGTCGTCTTGAGGCTTGAGGGAGGTCGGGGATCACCAGATCGCTGGTCAGGATCACTGAGAAGACCTTCCTATGGTGTTGGGCCACTCGAACTCGGGCCATGGGCGTCGGGTGCAGAGTGGTGCAGAATCGCGGAGTCGCCTAGATCCGGATTCTGTAGTTGAGTCTTGGGTTGAGCAAATCCGGTGCTCAAGGGAGACAGAGTCTGTAAGGTGAGTGTAGGGCAGGTCCTCCAGGCTCTGGGGGCTGCTGGATATACCGGTTTCTTCACTGTAGGCAGCTCTGAGTCGGGACAGGCCGGTAGGGCTTCGGCCAAAGCAGTTGGTGTCCTCTTCTTCCTGGGTCAGCACGGCTCTTCGGACCTTCTTCTTTCTTTCTCGAATCTGAGGAGGCAAGGTTTGGGGTTGCTCCAAAATACTAAATTTAGAGGCGTTAAAGGGGTGTGCAGGTCGGGACAAATAGGTCCCTTCCTTGGGGTGGGTACACCCCCTATTATGCCACCCTCCAATGGGAGGGGGCATGAGCCTCTCTTGAATTGGCTAGGTCCCCTCATCTTCAAGGTAGAGGGGACTGAGATGTGTTCTTCACCTCGCCTCCCCCACCTGAAGGGTTGGGTTGGCAAAGGTGGCCATACCTCTCCTCCTAGCTTGGTTTTCCCGCCGATTCTCCCACCCAAAGTGGGGGGCAGAACTGGAGGGAGACAGTTGCTGGGGGCAGCAAAAGGCAGGGACAGCTTCTATAGATGGCAGGCCTTTGAAGCTTTCCCTTCGTGGACCCAGCCCATCCTGGGGCAGGAGCCATGACACCTCTCCCCAGGATGGGCTTTGTTTCTGGACCCAGAGAACAGAGGCTCTCTACCCAGAGGTCCAGAAACCTGTCTGGTGGTACCAAATGGCGGGCAGCTATTCAGGAACCACACCAGGGCTGCTCCTCTTTCAGGGGACATCTCCAAGATGCCCTCTGAGTGCTTTTTACATGAAATCCCACACAGGCATCAGTGTAGGTTTAATGTGCTGAGACGTCTGCAACTAAACTTCCCAGGTTTTAGTAAAGCCATTATGGAGCGGTGGAGTTTATAATGACCAACTCCCAGACCATATATTCTTTATGGCTTTCCTACACATACAATGTCTAAGAATGGACTTAGACACTGCAGGTGTTCAGGGCCCATGCCACTATACCCTCACCTGAGGGCTAGTGCACCCTGCTAGAGGGGTGGCTTACCGAGGCCTCAGGCATTGGGTGGTAGGCATGGCACGGAATTCAGGGATATGTGCCATGTCGATTCATCACTTTTCTCTGCACCAAAACACACAGCCTGCAATGGCAGTGTGTGGGTGAGTTCAGCACATTAGGTTCAGCACATTAGGCAGCAGCACATTAGGTGCTGCTGCCCTTAGAGTCCTTGCCTGGTTAGAGGGCCTTCCCTGGTCACAGTACCTTTGGTACCCATGGTTCCATTTACCAGGGGCCTACCTGTTGCCACAGAAGTGCCAATTGTGGGTACAAAGGTACAGTTTTGGGGAAAGAACAAAGGCCCTGGTAACATGATTGGCAGGGACTCAAGGCCCATCAAGTTGTTTGCATAAGATGTCAGGCAAAAAGTGGGGATAACCATGCAAAAAGGGGCATTTTCCTACACCTGGCCACTCATCCCTGACATCCGCCGTTCCTGGAACCAGACAGGGCCCAGACTGGTCCAGAACTCGGACACACAAAGGGCGAAAAAGCCAGGGGGAACTCAGGCAATCACAAACAGATCTACAGCACTGCAAAACAGAAGACCTTTAGAAGAGAGTATATCAGTTCTCCATTTAAGAGACCTGATGTCAGAGTATTGGGTTGTGTTATATATGGCTTCATGATGTCACTCCTGGGTCCACTTTACCACCTGGGAGAGATTTATAAGGCAAGACATCTGCAGGCAGGAGTATTCATAAGTGCTGTGCAGGTGAATGGTAATGTGTCCTTTACAGATGATGGCTATGTAGAAACTGGGCATACACTCTAATTCTGACAGGTTTTCACATTAAAAAGTGTGGCTATATCTGAAGAGGGTCCCTATCTGTCTAGCACACAGAGTAGCTTACTATGAGCCGAAGCTAGACAACTTTGATCTGCACCCTCTGGCAGCAGTATGCACATAACAGCATCTAGTTGATAGTGTACAATTGTATTCAAGCTATAACAGCAGAGGAACAAAGATGTGCACAATAATTTTCCTGTATTTACTACGGCTTATTTATCCTTGCAAATAATGGACACTATACCAGACTGTCACTGTACTACTACTATAAATACAATCATATTATTAATAAATGATGCAGTATTATTTCTGTTATTATCATCATCATTATCATTATTTGGAATACAAGTAGTTGGTGACGGTGGTTTAACTAAATTTTTTGGTAAACATATAATTTTGTTAAAACTGTACTCAAAACAAAGTATTCAAGTGGGGGCAGAAAGGGCGGGACAGGAAATCGGAAGCAGCCCTGTCACAAAGTTAAAACTATCCCTCTCTTTCCTATCTTTTTCGATCCATTCCATTCTGTTTCTCTCCTCTCTCAAAACTTGCTGTATCATCTCTCTCTCTTCCGGTCTCTCTTCCTATTTCTCTTTTTCTCTCACTCCCCCTATATCTTTGTCTCTCTTTTCCCTGGGAGAGCTGGAGAATGTGTCACATGCGTCAGCAGTGACCTTCACAAACCGGCCTTGAGTGACACCAGCCCACCGGAGAAATGTCAGGTGGAATAAATGGGCAGTCCTGCCCTGGGGATGGTGCCTGTAGTGATTCATGGATGGAAGCTGAAGATATGCCACCAGTGAGAACATAAACTGTGCCTGCTTTTAGTAGTTCCTAAATGATCATTGGTTGGAAAAAGGCCAGCTTGTTCCTCTGCTTCTGTCAAACGCGCTGCATCCCGTTTACAGGTGGGGAAACTGCTGGGTTTCCATCAGTGGAGACGCAGCTGACTCCATCCATGCAAAACCTTCTCCAGGTGGCCTTTCCAAGATAATGCAAGTGTTATATGGCCATTAGGGTCATTGTCAACATTGGTAAGTTAGCATGAGATCTGCTGCCATGATGCTGCTTGTGCGCACATTACTACATGACTTTATTTTGAAAGACTCTGTTTATGACTTTCACATGAGAACTGTCTGATTTTCGCTTTCCCTGCTAGTTCCTGAAGTTTAGTCTGAACACGATGTGCAAGGTCGATAAACAATGCCCATTGTTATTCTGATCTGGTCAGTACCTAACACCTAGACAAAACATGCTAAACACAGCTGCACTGCTGGAAATACCTGCTTTGACCTTACGGGGATGCGTGTTGTTCAAACATACACTTGGAGAGAGACCTTTCCAGGGAGAAGAGCTATGCTGTGCCTATGAAGTTAAGCTTCTATATAGGCACTAATGTATGGTGTCTGCTGACAAAGCCCAGAGATCTTCCTTTATATAATAAAACTGGACCTTACCAAGGAAAGGGTGGTTAACCCTTATAGTCCTTTTTTCCACTGTCTGTATATGATAACATCCCCCTTTATATTCTATGGAATTGTAACAATGCTAATTGTTCTGAGTTTATGCATTTCGCTGCTGCTAGTGGCTCGTATACTGCATTATAGAGCACAATAGTTAAAATAAACATTTTGAACTATTACAGTGACTGTCAATTCTTATTGGGGACAAGGTCGAGTGAGTGAGCGAAAGGGTATGTCTTGCTACCGTGTTTACTGAGAGAGTCAGGAGTGTTGTACAATCATTTGTAGCTTTGTGATTATGTAGGAGAACGAATGAGACACCATAGCTAGTCGGTTTTGGGATTTTGGGCACTAAGGTGGTAGCAAGATACAACCCCTATATACCGAGGTCCTGTTTTCCTGCGCATAGTTCTGTGTATGAGCAGAATCCCTGCAACATGGTACTGCCCACGTTTGGTCTGGTTCTTATCTGAGAGACTCCTGAGTAGTGCTTGTGCTTGGCCACAAAACCATCACTTCTGCTTCCGGAGACGCTGGTGGCGATGTTGCCTCCTATATTCTGATATTTTATAGGTTTTTCAAGCTTTAATTTGGTAAGGTCTTTTTCTTTCCTATTACCCCATAATTGCACTGCCACGCATAGGTTGTTATTCTCTAACTACTGACCATGGTTGTTATTGCTCCGCCTAACCGAGCAGCAGTCACAGGTTATTTGACTCAACATGGAGTCCCTAATGCTGGTGTTCCGCTCATTATTGTTATGGAAACGGATGCAGCTTACCGCTTTGAGGTATTTTATTCTTGGGTCACCTTTCCGGCAGTCAATGGAACAGATAATTTGTATCACAAATATACTACCACAGCCCTTCCTCAGAATTATCGTCTTTGTAGGTCTCTTTGTAGGTCTCTTGGAGTTCCGCTTACGGCTTGGCAACACCAAATATGGTTTAATGGCACTCTTCCTGACAGGATAACACCGATCCGTTTAGTATCGATAGATGGGGCTGAAGGACTGGACTTTTAACAGTACCAGCGGTGCCAGGGAACAACACCTATAACCTTCATGGGATACCTGTTTCGGCGCACAAATTACAGAGACACGGGACACTTCCTTCGGCGTCAAAGATCTGCGTTTATTACTGCAGGGAGGCAAAAGTCACAAGAAGTACAACAGTGTGTAGGTTCTGAGAGTCTGCTTCAAATTGTATACGTTGGTTGCTCTCTTTTATACAGAATGTTGCCATTGCATAACATGTGGACAAAAGATTACAATCCGGTTCCCACAGTAAACTTCAAAAAGGGTCGCTTTCATGTGTTCAGAACCCCGGAACATAATTACAATAGCCATGCCGGTTCCCAACTGTAAAAGTACATCTTCCCACCAGTAAGCACACCCATTAGAGTTGTAAATGACAAGGAAGAAGAGACAAGAGCAGCTGCAAGGAAGTCAGACACGTGTAGAGAAAAAGAGTGTGGGGGTAATATCGGAAACATGATCGTAGGATCAAAGAGTTGGATCCCATCTCCTGCACGGCTGTCACAATAGGCCGGCACGACCAGATTACCCTCAAGCTGTGCCATCTGCCTTTGCTGTGTCATTCCTCCGGCCATAAAGACGCATGAAAGGAATATGCGTCTTCCGCAAGGCTTGGGAACTAGAGGGTCAAGGGGCGAACAGTTACCTGCTCGCTGACTACGTGAGGGCAAGAAACAAAATGGATGCCGTATCTAAAATGGAACCCAAGGGTTCAGACGAAGAACATGTAATATTAGACGAACCCTGGCAGGTAGTGTAGCGAAAATTCGCACACTTGCTGAACTCGTCATTTGCGGTTCGTAGATACCAAACTCGTCTATATTCGGCAATGCCCAGAACATCGTAATAATTTTTACGGAACCTCAGACGGTCCTTTTGCCCTCATGTAGGCAAGCACTAGTCGGAATCATAATCGATTTCGATACTCATCAGATCACTCAGATGTTGTTGATACATTATTCTATCCTTCAATGCCTCTTTGGTGACAACAGGCTGTCTTATACACGTCGTAGCACAAAGGCCACATAAGGCAGGACCACATTGCACACAAAGACAACATGAGAACAGAAATGTCACAACAACCCCTATGATCATCAGAATCTTCCAACCCCAAGTCGATATCAGACCCCAAAACCATCCCAGAAGCGTCCAATTTCCTTCGTCCATGTGTATGGACTCCGAAATTTTGTGCAACTTAGAGATGGCTTGATAAACCGTTGGAGCGTTATCAGGTATGAATATGCAACAGCTCGAATGGATGACAGTACAAACCCCACCTCTATCTGCTAGAATGATATCTAGAACCATACGGTTCTGCAACGTCATCAGTCTGTCCGCTTGGAGCTCGGTTGTCAAATTACCAAGGGCATTTGCAGTTATGTTGGCAGTTGATTCTACTACACGAGTTAACTGCCTCAGGTTCCTGCTATTAACCATCGGTCCCCAGAACGGTAGGAAACCCTTAAAGAAGTCTCCCGCTTCTTGTCCGGAAGTATCTTCTTTGCTAACCACACCTCTTACAATTCTATTTCTGTGATAATCAGAGGCCACAGTGAAAGTTGGAGGCAAAAGATTTGCAATATAACAGGTACCCGAGAAGTCATGAGGTAACCACGTATAAGCTCGATCATAACATACAAAGTAGGTACCCTTGGCAGGCAGGAAGACAGGGGAAGAGAGTGTCGGTAAGACATATGTCTCGGTACAAGCACTCTCCCCAAACTGAGCTCTCGGATTTCGACCAAGACCTTTTAAGCAGAAATTACCAAGGTGAGGTACAATCCATATCGGTGGCGAGCTTTTAAGCTGTCTCTCACCCACTGATAAGCTGTACTCAGCTTCACTTAGTTCCTTATATGCTCGCACCTCTTCCTCTGGGATGAGCGATGCGTCAAAAATATCTCTATCTAAGTCTGCAATAGCTCTCGCCAGAGTCTTGTGGTACGGGCCAGGACCAGAGTTTGCTGAGCGCGGTTCTCGATGGGGGTAGGAATCTAGTGCGCTACGAAACATAGTTTGTAATGCTCGAGCTGACCCTTGTGCACTATAAGGCAGAACTAAGTACGGAATACCCTTATCCATGGTATGTGGCATTAATCCACACACCCAACAATTGGTAGTGTTTACCACTAACTGATGCTGATGCAAGAGTTGAATAAAAGAGTTGTTTCTGAATTCCGCACGTCTGACTTGTTCGTGTTGAGGCAGAGGATAAAAGGAATGTGGAGAAACAGTAGAAACGAAATATAGATCACGAGATGGAAGAGTAGGTGTAGCAGAAGACAATAAGAACTGAGACCCATAATATATTCCTCCTACTAATAGCATAGATATGGTGAGAAACAGTATGATTATTTGTGAGAGAAACCATTTTGTATGACATATTTTCTGTAAGGTAGATCTTTGCGCCAACATTTCTTCCCTTCTCGACAGCTCAAATGATAATTCCATCCCCTAACGACCGTCCGCGACGTTCTTGACGCACTTCGTTCTGTGTAGCGGTTATCAATTCCCAGGAGTTCCCAGAAATTGATAATAGAAACCAACCTTGTGTCGATAGCTGCTAAACAGAAGGAAGTACCCGCACGGCCTTACGGTCAACCTGGATGGTAGGTTCTAACTAAATAATGTTCTTGGCTGTACGGAAAAGAAAAAGATACACAATATATAATGTCCACTGTTTTCAGAGCAATGTAGAACCTAGAAACAAAAAAAAATCTTTTTATTTATGACTTGTTCGAGGACGAAGAAAATATCGGCTACTTCCAGAGCGAGTCTGATCTTCAAATAACGGGTTGGACGGCAAAGGAGTGTTCAATTGTTCAGGCGATTGTTCAACAGTCAAGTTTTCCAAGGTTGACGTAGAGGAAATTGTTTGAGGGGAATCAGCAACGGTGTCAGATACAAGCCGAGCTTCACTGAATGGAACAAAATGTGGTGTAGTGTCGGTCTCACAAGAAGAAAGACCTCTTTTCATCCAGATGTCTGACGGCAGAGGAAGCGGGACTCGCTTGGTGTGGGTAGCATGTACCCAGTTCCGACGTCCGTGTAATCGAACCGCCGTCCTTGTAGCCAGCTGCACTTGAAACGGGCCCACAAATCTTGGTTCAAGGTTTCGTTTCCGTCCGTAGTTTCTGACAAGGACCCAGTCCCCTGGTTGAAGTCGATGACCAGGACCCTCTGTTTGTGACGGCAAAGACTCAAAGACCTGTTGATGAATCAAACTCAATTTAGCAGTCAGATCATAGAGATAATCAATCAACATAGGGTATTCAATTCTGTCAAATTCCTTTGGTCTTGGGACTCCCCATACATTAGCAGGACGGCCGAACACAATCTCATATGGGCTGAGCCCTACTCGAGAGTGTACAGTTGCCCTGGTCGACAGGAGAGCCAGAGGCAAAGCGTCGGGCCATGATAAACCAGTTGTTGCCTGAATTTTAGCAATTTCAGTTTTAAAGTGCCATTATATCCTTCCACCAATCCTGCTGATTGTGGATGATTTGCACTATGAAATTTTTGTACAATCCCTAACCCACGACACACACTCTTCATCACACTCCCAACAAACTCACTTCCGTTGTCCGACCATACAACCCGAGGCATTCCGTAGCGGGAAAAATACTCTTTGAGCAAAATTTTTGCCGTGGATAAAGCCGTATTATCCTTAAGGGGGTAGGCCTCAATCCACCTAGAAAATGCACACACCACAACCAGCACATACTTCAAATTATTACATCTCTCCATGTGGATAAAGTCCAACTGGATAACTTCGAAAGGGTACGTAGGAGGGGCAAAATGGCCAGGTGGAGTGGGAGTGCCCTTACCAGGATTTTGCATCAAACACACCATACAATTCTTAACCACTCTCTCGGCGCACTTAGTAATCCCATCATTCTTCCATACATGTGACAACAACTTGCATATGCCTTTCGTGTTGATGTGCGCCATACCATGAGCCATTGTAACAACAGCGAGCACATACGCATCCGGTAACATCCATCTCTGCTTCTCTGATAGATCAACCCAACATCCATTCTCATCCAATCTTCCCGTGCTCTCTCTCCATTTTGTCCTTTCCGTCTCAGTGGCTTCATTCTGTATTCCTTTCACACTTTCAAATGTGTCTTCACACATACCAGTCTCTGTTGGCCATCTTACTGAGCTCGTAACATACATTCTGTTTGTCAAATCTTTAGCCGTCTCTTTAGCCGTTTCATCCGCAAACGCATTTCCACGACCCACATCATCTGTTACTTTCTGATGTGCACTACATTTGACTATGGCCACCTGTTTAGGTAATGTGAGTGCATCTAAAAGATCATTTACAAGCTGACCATGTTGAATCTTCGTGCCATGCGACGTAAGGAATCCTCTCTCTCTCCACAGTCGTCCAAAACTATGTGCCACACCAAACGCGTATTGACTATCTGTAAACACATTCACCCGTTTATCTTTAGACAACACACACGCTCTCGTCAAAGCAATTAACTCAGCAGCCTGAGCTGAATTCTGACTTAACCTTGCGCTTTCCACAATCGTTCTCAATGTAACTACAGCATACGCAGTTGTCACATCACCATTCGGTAACTTAAAACAGGAACCATCCACATATAAAGTACCATCGGGATCTGTCAATGGAGTATCTTTTAGGTCAATACGACCCTTAGTTTCCTCTTCAGTTCTGAGATAGCAGTCATGTACTGCTTCACCACTTGATTCTGTGTCGATCGGCAGCAATGTTGCTGGATTCAACACATTACATCGTTTTATCCGTATGTGACTGGCCAGCAACGTCAACTCATATCCAGACAATCTTGCGCTCGTCAGATGTTGAGTTTTCGTTCGATTCAATAGAGTGTCGACTGCATGCGGAACCATTACCGTGAGCATATTATCCATGACTAGACCTGCGGACTGTCGAATGGACGCCGCAGCTGCCGCTGTTGCCCTTAAACAACTCGGCAAGGCTCTAGCTACTGGGTCTAAAGTTGAAGAAAAATAGGCACATGGGCGTTGCTTATCACCAAAAGGTTGTGTCAGAACACTCAACGCGCAACCATCCCTCTCGTGAACGTATAGTGTAAACGGCTTACTGTAGTCAGGAGTGCCCAACACAGGAGCCGAACACAACGCATCACGCAATTCCGAAAAACTTTTCTGACATTCTTCAGACCAAGGTACTGGGGATGGGACATCCTTGCACGTAAGGGCTATCAATGGTTTCGCCAACAATGAAAAATTTGGAATCCATTGTCTGCAATAGGACGTAATACCTAAAAAGGCACGAACATCTCTCTGAGTTTTTGGCACAGTCATTCGGGAAATCGCTGCAATTCTCTCTGGGGTCAACCTTCTCCCTTCTCTTGACAATAAGTGACCTAGATAGGTAACTTCTTGACAACAATACTGTAGCTTTGAAGGCGATACCTTGTGGTGTAAGTTATGTAGATAGTGCAATAATGATACTGTAGTCGTTTTGCAAATAGCTTCTGTATCAGCTGCCACTAAAAGATCATCAACGTATTGAATCAAAGCTGCACCTTTAGGTAATACAAAGGCATCAAGCTGACCTTTAAGTGCTTGGCTGTAGATTGACGGACTCTCACAGTAGCCCTGTGGAGCGCGTTTTAGCCTAAAACTGCGACCACCTAATGAGAATCCGAATAGGTCTCTGCTTTCCTCTGCAATCGGGATGCTAAAGAAAGCATTCTTTAGATCGATCACTGTGAACCAGGAGGCAGATGCCGGAATCATTGTTAGTAAAGCCGTAATGTCAGGGACCACGGGAAATTGTGGAACCACTATTTTGTTCACCTCTCTTAAATCTATAACGAAACGGTACACAGGAGGTTTAGTTGGGTCAGTTCGTTTCAGAATTGGCAATACAGGGCTATTACACACATTTCCACGAGTTTCTTCAACAACACCTTTTCCAATGAGATCATGAACGATTGCTAACAGCGCTCGTTCACCCTCAAGAGAAATACGATACTGAGGTAAACGCGGTAATCGCGCATTTGGTTTTAATTGAATCACATAGGGTGGAATGTCTAACAGGCCTACATCATTAGGACCTGTGGCCCATAAGGACGCAGGGAGGGAACTCAATTCCGATGGGAATTTATCGACCGATAAATACATTGGAGAGATCACTCTCCGTCCCAATGTAAGCTCCACTCCTTCGGGGGAACAATACAATGTTGCATATAATCGTTTCAACAGATCCAGGCCCAAAAGATTTTCACCACAACCTGTAGATAGAATCAGTGGAGCCGTTAGCTCACGAGGTCCAATCATAAGAGGCAAAGGACTAGAGACTGGGTTACTAACAGGGGCGCCAGAGAATCCAACGGAAACATTCGTTAAGCCAGACAAAGGTGCGCCAGGGAGTTTTGAATGTATGATGGAACTTTTTGTCGCACCAGTGTCTAACAGAAAAGGCTCAACTACACCCAATGTAGCCACTGCAACGTAAGGCCCACTCTGATCGACCGGAACTGACACTACTCCCTCTCTTTGTCGTTGGCTGTCCTAGTAATGGTCATTTGCAACAGTCTCATGCTCTACGTAATAATCATCCACATTATACTGTGCAGATCGAACTGACCCCGCATTTCGCTGGTCAAAATAATTATTTGCATCCGATTGATTTTGATGACGATCAATCTGATTGTGGAATGAACCACGACCTCTACCACGTGGTGCCTGTTGAGGACCACCACCACGGTTTCCACGTGTCGACACACCATTCAGACGGTCTCGTAAGGCAAGACAATCATATTTTAGGTGTCCCTCTTTCCTACAATATGCGCACTGATTATACCCAAGTGAAGATCTATAATCAAAGTTGTCAGAGCGCGACTGTGTCCTATCGGGCTGTGCTCGTGGTCGATACTGCTGTTGTGAATCATTTTGGTTTGATCGTGGAGGGTATGCTTGCTGCAACAAAACCTTTGTTTTGAGCTCCTTAGTTTTCTTTTCTACACGATCACTTTCTTCCTTTTCCCTATTCTCATAATACTGGGCCGTTGCTAGTATTTGCGCAGGGGTTGAAACTGCCCACGCACTCTCTGAATTCTTCAATTTGTTGCTTAGTTCAGGCAACAAATTCGACACGAATTTGTCAACGAATAGTCGCTGGCCTCCCTCAGCGCCCATGTCCTGGCCGCTGTGGTCGACAAACGCTTCCTCAAACCTTGTAAAGAAATCTGAGACACTCTCGTCTTTCTTTTGCTTACAGGCTGATAACTTATCCCAGTTCACCTTCATCGCTGGCATGAGAGTTTTCATGAGCGTAATTATTTTCTGAGGCAAATCCAAGATCAACTGCTCAGGTTTAGCCCCACCGACTTGTAATGCATCAGCTGCTAGCAGTGCAGCCCAATCACCCCCTAATTCAACTGCGTGATTGGCTTGACGAATTTTAGCCCAAACTGGTTGCGGTACAACATTGCCAAACAACATGTCGATGTCGGCAATATTCATAATAGTAGCTTCCACCAGTTGTGATAACTCCTTATAATAACCAGCCGGATTTTTACGCGGATCGGGTAAGGATTGCTTCACTTGCAAAACTTCTGATCGTTTCCATGGAAGATGTATCCACACTCTTCGAAAATGCGGTAGCACCACAGGGTTACCCTGCGGATCTCCAGGCACCCAAAGTGGCGGAACCTCTCTCATGGGATACTGACCAGGAACCGCTTTCCAGTTCTCAGTGGTATCGTCTGATGACACCCGAGAATGTGCTGTGGGTCTGAACGCTAATAAGCGTTCCACGGCACGTCGTACATCGTCTCCTATAATCATACCGTTCGAAAAGTGACTTTGAAGTTCAATTATGTCGGACGGTACATTATCTACATCATCATTATACCATTCTTCCCTCAAAAAGTTACACATCTCCTCAAACACGAATCTCTGCGTAGGCTCATTAAACTGAGAAAACGTATCAAAGACTACACGTGGAGTGTAATTAGCAGGATGTCTTATCCACCTATGTGCCATTGTTACTAACGTCTCTTTCTCCCTACCACTAGGGATCTGACTCCGTCTCTGAGGAGTTTCAGATAAATTAGACGAAAATAACGGACCAGAAAGAGGTGAATAAAGGGTAGCAACAGAGTTAGGAACACGCTTACGAACTGAAGGGGAAAGAAAAACAGGGGCAACAACACTGGAGGTGAAGGAAGGCATAGTAGAAACGGACAAAGTAGTCGGAGTAGCAGAAACAACAGTCTGCGAAGGTACAGGTACAGGAGCAGTAGGAACAAGAACAGGTGGTGGAACAAACATAGGGTTAACAGCGGGCTGACCCGCAGCCGCTGGAGCAACAAGAGGACCAACAGGGGGAGCTACAGGAGCAGCTACAGGAGCAGTAGCACCCTGTACATAAGGAGGTGGTGATTTCATCAAATATGATAACAAGGAATCCTCCTTTAAATCTTCTTCTTTCTTTTCTAATTTATTCGGTAAAACTGGGTAACATTTATCTATTTTCATGTGATGCAGTCTAGTAGAGATTTCCATGTCTTTTTCTTCTTTGTCTTGTCTACATTCTTTTATAGCTTGCATTATAGGAACGAACTCTTGCTTTTGATCCTTTTTAAGTTGTTTGATTTCTTTCTGCTTGGCCTCTTTACGCCATATCCGAAAGGAATCAAACATAGCTGGCCTCGCTTTCCTTAAAAATAGTTTAGCCTCAAGATTATCTAAAATCGAAAGTTCAAAAGTTCCATGTGGTGGCCATCTAAGATCACCGTCTTTCTTTGTATAACGGACCCAGTAATCATTATATATTATAGGACCCACCCCATGTCATGTATCGGAGTTCCAACTGGAGGTATCGGACACGAGTCCTCCAACCGGGAATCCATCGCGCAACATTTGAAAATACGAAACAAACCACTATGGCTAGGCATCATGCACACTAACCTAGTATCAAACTTCAAGGATTACCGAAGCAATGAAGCCTCGTGTAAGTCAAAACCCTCGGTTTTTGGCAATTGCAACTGTCAAATAATACTAAGGACCAATACTAAGAACCACAAATGCAATGGAACCATGCAATACAACAAAGCCTTAAGGCTATCACAAAGCTCGGAGAGCTAACCACAAAGCCTGAGGAGGCTATTACAAAGCTCGGTGAGCTATTACAACAAAGCCTTAAAGGCTAACAACAAAGCTTTCAAGAAGCTAGAACAACCACTAAGGACTGGGAGCGACCCACAAATACTTAACTCAGAACTTCAATGGCGTCACCAGGAAGGCCCGTCTATCGTCTCGCTTGTACATAAGGTCTACGCCGGGCGTCGAAGACAGGTCGACAGTCAGGGCATCGGTCCGTCGCAGCCGTCAGGAGGCGGGAATCTTCGCAGGGAAAAACTTCGGGCCACTTATTTCGACAACACGATCGATGAAGCGGGGTGCACCTTCCCTCGGAGATTTCACACGAAGTTCCTCACGATCATCAGGCTTTGGACCGGTACCGCTGAAGTCGCCTCACGTTGGGCGCCAACTGAAGGACTGGACTTTTAACAGTACCAGCGGTGCCAGGGAACAACACCTATAACCTTCATGGGATACCTGTTTCGGCGCACAAATTACAGAGACACGGGACACTTCCTTCGGCGTCAAAGATCTGCGTTTATTACTGCAGGGAGGCAAAAGTCACAAGAAGTACAACAGTGTGTAGGTTCTGAGAGTCTGCTTCAAATTGTATACGTTGGTTGCTCTCTTTTATACAGAATGTTGCCATTGCATAACATGTGGACAAAAGATTACAATCCGGTTCCCACAGTAAACTTCAAAAAGGGTCGCTTTCATGTGTTCAGAACCCCGGAACATAATTACAATAGCCATGCCGGTTCCCAACTGTAAAAGTACATCTTCCCACCAGTAAGCACACCCATTAGAGTTGTAAATGACAAGGAAGAAGAGACAAGAGCAGCTGCAAGGAAGTCAGACACGTGTAGAGAAAAAGAGTGTGGGGGTAATATCGGAAACACGATCGTAGGATCAAAGAGTTGGATCCCATCTCCTGCACGGCTGTCACAATAGGCCGGCACGACCAGATTACCCTCAAGCTGTGCCATCTGCCTTTGCTGTGTCATTCCTCCGGCCATAAAGACGCATGAAAGGAATATGCGTCTTCAGCAAGGCTTGGGAACTAGAGGGTCAAGGGGCGAACAGTTACCTGCTCGCTGACTACGTGAGGGCAAGAAACAAAATGGATGCCGTATCTAAAATGGAACCCAAGGGTTCAGACGAAGAACATGTAATATTAGACGAACCCTGGCAGGTAGTGTAGCGAAAATTCGCACACTTGCTGAACTCGTCATTTGCGGTTCGTAGATACCAAACTCGTCTATATTCGGCAATGCCCAGAACATCGTAATAATTTTTACGGAACCTCAGGGCCACTTGGCCTGTTTTAGCTGGGTACACACACCGCACCCGAATTAGCTCACTGCTACAGTTGCGGAGCTCCGTGTATTACATACTTCCTTAATACGTATACATAGAACTGTTATTAGGTTTATGTTGCGCAACTTCCAGGTGGGACCACCTGGCGTTTCTGCGCAACCACCTGCACCTGGTGTGATCATCAGTCCCTTAATGATACATTCTGCGATGTGCAAGCATCCACAAAATAAGGATGAACTTCCTTATTGGCTTGCTGAGAAGCTGTTTTTCCAAATACCACACCTGTGGAGAAACACAGAATATTGACCATGAGTCTGCCTAAAGGCCTTGTTCCCGAATTAGCTGACACTTGGGGTAGAGTGTTTGCAGCGGTATATTCAATGTGTTTCGGCACCCCCTCAATGACCGTTCTTCCTTCCATGATTACACGTGTTCAGTATGAACATGGGGCAGAGGTGGCCCTGGAGTTGGTAATGAGACTGGTGGGTGTGTTCAATACTCCTATATGATCCTTGGTGATGCTGTAAGCTTACAAGTGGCACAACGCTTGGAGGCTGTTGCTGACGCAGACAAACAGCGCATATTGCCGAAGATTACTGCTAAAGCTTATAAAACCTTAGGGCGCAATAGTCTGGGAATTAAGCCTTTTACTCAACCACACACGCAGGCTCAGAATCAACAAAAAGCCCAAACTGATAAAGATGGGCGCTCGTTATTTCCTAAAAGGAACTGGAGAAATAAAAAAACAGGGGCAGCAACATCAGAAGCAGAGTTTCGATGCTGGTTCACCGACACCCGAGTCTTCCGAGCATACTTATGACTTGCGAGACCGTGCGAAAATTAAGACTCCTTTTAGATTTCAAGTCCCTGATCAGCGCTCTCCTCGTTCTTTACAGGACACATCAGACTCTCAAGTCGGTCGTGGGGAATGCCAGGATCATGGCACGCAACAGGGACGGGATCAACCTCAACAGTTTGACGTTAAAACCAAACAAGAGGATCTGCCTTGATTAGGATCCCCGTATCAGAAGAAGAAAGTTGGCGCTTTAACAGCGAAGTGTGCCTCAGACGGTGAGAACGTGTCTTCTAGACTGGACATTTGGCAGTGACTCTGCTCGACAGCGCAGCAGAGGTTACCATAGTGCGGGAGGCTCTGCGTCCCTCTCTGGAGGCAAGAGCAACTCACAGCAGATACACGATTTGCCCCCTGGATAGACTGTATGAAATTGTCTTCCAAATTGAAGGTGATATACAGTGTACAATAACAGCGTTTTTTTGGGAAGATCTCACCTCTTCATATGACATTTTATTGGCAGAGGTAGATTTGCCTCCACCATTTGTGCTAGCCGCTTTTAGAGGGGAGGGCGTGACACTTCCGAGTTTTTGTCGTTACGTCACACGCATCAGAGTGGGCTTTGGCCCTTTCCCCAGCAGTGTACCATAATCAGGTGGGCTGGGATCACTGTTCCCGCTAATGTGCGCGCACGCACACCTCTATTAAGGCGAGCGTGCACTTACGTATGTGCAGCACGCACACACAGGACATCCCGCGAAATAGTCGCGCCGTTCGGTGTGCCAGTGGAAGAGTCGGGGTAAGGCTGGCTTTTGGGCCTGGGGGCCTGCGGCTGTGGAAACTTGCGGGGCAGATTGTGGGGTTTTGTCTAAGTATTCATGCTAATCACAGCCCCTTCACGAGATGTGATTAAGATGAATACTTCGACAAAAGCCCACAATCTTCAGAATGTACACGCTGTTTTTTTAACTTGCTCTGCTCTTTTGTTTGTAAAACGCGGTGCGGGGGAAGATTGTGGGCTTTTATCGAAGTATTCATGTTAATCACAGCTCGTGATTAGCATGAATACTTAGACAAAAGCCCACAATCTGCCCGCACCGCTCTTTACAAACAAAAGCGTGGAGCAAGTTTAAAAACACAGCGTGTACATTCAGAAAGTACACGCTGTTTTTTTTTAACTTGCTCTACTCTTTTGTTGGGTTTGTTTGTAAAACGTGGTTCGGAGGAAGAAATTAATAGGCCTCTGTAGACATAGCTGCCAAGGTTTCAAGAATGCTATGTGTGACATTTTCATAATTTGAGTGTAATTATGAGTGACATATCCACAAATATGAGTGACACTTTATAGCAAGCAAATGAAGACAAGGTAACATATAAATATCAGAAATTACAACCATTTAAGCACAGCTGGTAACGTTTCAAATTTTTCTTATGTGTGACATTTTTATGGATTCAGTGGATTTTTTAGAGACATTCAGTGACTAAATGTGTGACACTTGAAGTGACTCTTTCTTGCAACCAAAATGATGCAATGAAGTCCATGAAAACAGACAAAAATCAGAAATCACACTCATTTGTGCAACAAGAAAGTCGAACTATGCAGCAGGTGCTTTTAAAGCTATTATTTAAATTTTAAATAATCAGCACCCTGCACCCCAACCTCAGCTCCAGGTGCGGCTGAACCACAAGTACGAAAGGGATCTCTGTCACAAAAGCAGAAACCCACTGAGCTATCCACATACAATACAGTTCTGTAATGGTGGCAGACTTTCTTTATATCAAGCATATTAACAACCCTCTACACTACTTATGGTGAGAGTGAAAACTGCCAGTAGAGAAAACTGTGACCTCTCTCCAGTGGGAACATTAATCACAGGACTTATCTGTGACTTTCACTAAGCAAGTCTCTTAGTGCTGGAAAATTAAAGCCTTCTGCTTCGTACTGTCAAGCAGGGATATTAAATCTTTTGAACTAATAAGTCAGCAAAACTACTATTTCAATTAGACAAAACTACTGCATTAGATGGCCCTGCATTTATAGCACAGACAAACAACTTTAGTGTGCGCATTTGCAGCATGGCGCTATGCTGTGCTGGAGGCACCTCCTCATTCTCGTACTAAACATTCTAACTGTCAACAGCAGTAAATTATATTAAAATGTGACTTACTAAAACCCTTGATGGAATTATCCACTTAGAGGAGCTGCTGGTGTGGCATTGTTAGTCTGTCTCTTCTTGAGAGTCAGCGAGCGAGCCGTTCTGCACTGCCTTAGCGAGTGCCAACAGCTCTCACTGTGTGTCACGGCGCATTCTCGGCGCCCCAAGAGAACACTGACGACTTTCACGGCTCCGTGTAGACGGAGGCGTCTGTAACGGAACTACAGTTCCCCTGAGGCCGTGGGGGACGTCCCGTTGATGACGTCAGGTGCACGCTGGAAGCCAGATTTAGTGCTTCCTGAAACCCCCGTCTCTGCCACTAATTCCTGGATTGTTTCCTGCATTCTACCGCGTCTTCTGGATCGGGTAGGGGTGCCTTGCACCACTTTCTTGGTCCCGCATTTATTCCTGGGCTAGGTTTCCGCTGCTCTCTTGAGCGGATCTAGCCTTTTGATCAGCCCCGTTGGTTGAGTCTCTTCCGTGACTCTTGCGGGGCTGAGTTTTCGTTTCCCGTGGTATCCCCGTTGGAAGAGTCTCTTTCCTTGACTCATTGTGGGGATACGCTTGTTGTAGAGAGCGTTTGGTAGCATTCTCGGTAAAGGAAATTAGGGCAGCGCAGCCTCGTTGGTTGAGTCTTCGTGACTCTTGCAAGGTTGCTGCTTGTACTCTAACCTTTTAGTGGTATGTACCTCGCAATCTGATTACTAAGCTCTGCACAGCTGTGCAGGGGCTTAATGGATAACATTGCCTTTTATATTATTGATTCGTCCTTGGCAAGTATGATGTAATACAGTAAGGACCGGCAATTTCCTTATAGTACTATCGAGCATTTCTCACTAAGAATGAGATATACAAAAACTGTTACGGGCTGCTTATGATTAATGAATCTGCCAAGACTTGCTGATAGCCTATGTATACATGATTCTGCAGCCTATTATACGTTCTTTGGGCTAAGCTCATTGGCGTTTCTCTCTACTTGTAATCTTATTTAGCAGGGGCAAGTCGAGCTCCGTGGAAGTTAGCTCCTCACCCCTGTTATTAGCCACTAAGAATCTCTAGGTAGGCCCAATGTATGATCTCACTTAAATGTTTGTTTGCAGGACAAATGTATAATGTTGTTCTTTCTCCAGATCTAGTAGAGACAGTGGCTTAAGCAATTCTACCCTGGAATAGAGTGCAGTTATTTTACTTAACAGGTATTAAGGAAGGCAATGCCATATAAAGTATACTTATGTTGGTAACTAGAAACACTGTCACAGTAGGAAGTAGTTATCATTGTGTGTTTCTCGTTACAGATCTCCTTCCCTGCAGTTCCCTCCCTTTCATTCCCTCACCTGATCGCTCAAAAGAGTCTGTGACTATAATCAGACCTGAGAGATATCAGGAGGTGGACCACTCATAGCATCGTAAGTCTCCGAGGATTTTAGGACCTGACACTGTGAGACTCATCCAGTGGTAAATCTGGGTACAAGTTAGAGACTCCATGGGCAGGGCACAGCAACAGTACATGGCGAGGTCATGAGGAGGTGAGCAGGTGATCGGTTCTCGAACACCGGCATCTCCTTTAACTCTCAGCCATGCAGCAAGATGATGTGCCGCAGAACAGCAAGGAATTCCTGGGTGCCTTACTGGCTGGCGTGCAGTAAAATGAACATCCTTCCACAGCCTGGGCCCACCGGACACGTCTCCTCCCCAACCAACAGTGTTTCCACGTGGGACTTGATGGTACCTGGGGAACATCAAAAGATGGAATCAACTCAACTTATCAAGTGGACCAATGAAATCACACCTAGGGTATTCATTCTTAGTGAACAAAATTCCCATCAGTCATCGACCTCCCCAAGACAGCCCAGAGGGGCGTCTGGAGTACCGACGGGAAGAGCGCTGCTCCTCTTACCTGCGCTGCAGCCAGGTGAGGTGGAAAGTTTCTCTCCTGCCACAAAGTCAGGAGAAAGGTGATTCAATTCACAATCAGGTGATACAATACCTTTTTATTTGTTTTTATTATATAGCAGTAGCGCTAATGGTCCTGATGAAGCAGCAGGATACCTTTTGGCTCCGTTTAGTCTGCAGAAACATGTTGACCTAACATACTCATTAGTAGTCATTTGTTTATACTACTATTCTCGCACTCTTTTTATGGTTTGGGAGTGAAGAGGTGCACATTAAAGTTTTTTTCACCTACTTCACGATCCAATTTTACTTGCTGATACACATTTTTCACTTATTAATTTTGTCACAATTTTTTTGCACTGGAATTCAGTATATCAAGTATAGATAGAATCCACCTTGAAATTCTCGGAGTCACACCTTCTAATCCCTTACCTCCTTTAAATAAATGCACAAGTGCTTTATGATCAGTTCGAAGTCTAAATGGCAAACCCCAAACAAAGGGGCTCATTAGGATGGCGGACGGAAGAGCCACCGCGGCCCTGGAGTAGGCGGAAAAAGCCTTTTCCGTGTCCGCCTGCCGCGGATACTCCGTCCGCCATATCAGGATAGGAAAACGTGTCAAATTTCCGTCCGCGACGGAAAAGCACGCTCCGCCGCCGAACTACACACGAGACCGTGGCGGACGGAACACATCCGGAGGCCACGCCGTACGGACTGACGTCGAAGACCGTCCCCCAAATCAAGATGGCGGAAAATACACATAAAACCGCAGCGGAAAAACAACCTGTCTGAACACGGCGCAATCCCCACTGCGAAGACAGGTGACATAGCAGAGATACCCACCGCAAGCTGACCAACACCATGGACCCAGCGCTACACGCTTTCCCGATGCTCTTCGCGATCCACCACGTCCTAGTCATGGCCCACCACGGACGACGACGCAGGTAAGGCACAAACCATTGGCTGTCTGCAGGGGAATACCAGTAAGGGACGTGACGTAGGGAGGGGGAGTGTCATGTTACCGAAACCACTGATGAGAAGCAAATACAAATACACATTAGTAGTACGCAAGCAGGAATGACAACGACAGACCACGAGACCTGATAGACTACCTTTATTGTACAAAATAGGGGTTAAATCACAGTGTATGCGTGAGCATGGGCAAAGTGGGCACCACAGCAGCTACATCATTGGCAGTCAACGAGAGGGCAGAATGCAGTATCAGAGCATCAACAGGGCATTGTGCAGTACAGAACAGGTACATCATAGGCAGTAAACGAGAGGGCAGAATGCAGTATCAGAGCATCAACAGGGCATTGTGCAGTACAGAACAGGTACATCATAGGCAGTAAACGAGAGGGCAGAATGCAGTATCAGAGCATCAACAGGGCATTGTGCAGTACAGAGCAGGTACATCATAGGCAGTAAACGAGAGGGCAGAATGCAGTATCAGAGCATCAACAGGGCATTGTGCAGTACAGAACAGGTACATCATAGGCAGTAAACGAGAGGGCAGAATGCAGTATCAGAGCATCAACAGGGCATTGTGCAGTACAGAACAGGTACATCATAGGCAGTAAACGAGAGGGCAGAATGCAGTATCAGAGCATCAACAGGGCATTGTGCAGTACAGAGCAGGTACATCATAGGCAGTAAACGAGAGGGCAGAATGCAGTATCAGAGCATCAACAGGGCATTGTGCAGTACAGAACAGGTACATCATAGGCAGTAAACGAGAGGGCAGAATGCAGTATCAGAGCATCAACAGGGCATTGTGCAGTACAGAGCAGGTCCATCAGAGGCAGCACGTGAGAGGGGCTAAGTGCATCAACAGTCCATTGCACAGAACAGGTCCATCAGAGGCAGCACGTGAGAGGGGCTAAGTGCATCAACAGTCCATTGCACAGAACAGGTCCATCAGAGGCAGCACGTGAGAGGGGCTAAGTGCATCAACAGTCCATTGCACAGAACAGGTCCATCAGAGGCAGCACGTGAGAGGGGCTAAGTGCATCAACAGTCCATTGCACAGAACAGGTACATCATTGGCAGCACATGAGAGGGGCTGAGTGCAGTATCAGAGCATCAACAGGGCATTGTGCAGTACAGAGCAGGTACATCAGAGGCAGTAAACGAGAGGGCAGAATGCAGTATCAGAGCATCAACAGGGCATTGTGCAGTACAGAGCAGGTACATCAGAGGCAGCACAACTACGTGTCCCTACCAAACCGTCACAGGGACCACAAGAGTGCCACGCAGTTCTCAATGGACACACCATGTGAACTAACATTTGAGTGAAGTGTACAGCACCTCACATCACAGAATCAGGGGGACTGCGTGAACTACCTGCCTCGGACACACTGCCAGCACCAGCAACAGGAGTGTGAGACACAGCCACAGCCCGAGTGACACACACATGGGCCACGGACCCAGACACACTGGCAGCACCAGCAACAGGAGTGTGACACACAGCCACAGCCCGAGTGACACACACATGGGCCACGGACCCAGACACACTGGCAGCACCAGCAACAGGAGTGTGAGACACAGCCACAGCCCGAGTGACACACACATGGGCCACGGACCCAGACACACTGGCAGCACCAGCAACAGGAGTGTGAGACACAGCCACAGATGTAGTCACTGACACGTGAGCCACTGACCCAGACAGACTGCCAGCACCAGAAACAGGAGTGTGCAACACAGCCACAGATCTCCTAACTGACATGTGAGCCATAGACCCACATACCCTGCCAGGATCTGCAACAGGAGAGGGCACAACTGACACTGTGCCACCATCTGATACATGAGAGTCAACTGCACCAGCGCCACTGGGACAACTGAAATGATGAGCCACAGGGCTGTATGGGCCAGGAGGCAGGGTGGGCCTGGGAGCTGGGGATAGCTCACCTAGAGCCAAATCGGGGTTGGCAGGTGTCAATGGTGTGTGTCTGCGTTTCTTAGGGAGGTGTGAGTGCACCCTGGACAGGACAGGACTGCCAAGTGGTGGGGACTCCAAAGAATCACCACCCAGCATAGGTGGAGCAACTGCTGCCGGGGATCTGGTTTCGGGGGACGTGCTGGAGCCTGCTTGTCGTTTGCTCTGTGCCTGCCGCCTGGACTCGGAATGATGTGTAATGGGGGATGCAACAACAGGGGACACCCTCCTCTGCTTCTGACTGGCCTGGATGGGAGTGGAGGTATGGGGGGACTCCGCCGCGGAGACATCAGTGTGGCGTTTAGTAGAAAACATCAGCCTCAGTGCAGCCAGGGGTGAAGTATGCCTGTCCTTGATAGCGCCATTGTCCATGCTAGATGCCTTGTCCGTAGGATGTGCCTTATCCTTAGGTGGAGTGTTGTCTCTGGATGTAGCCTGTGCCCTGCTCGCCGCCCTGTTCCTGCCAGCAGACTTGTCGTCTGTGGTGCACCTGTCTCCAGCAGACACCTGCTCTCTGTGTGTGTCCCTGTCCTTGGGAGTGTCCCTTACCTCTGCTGTGGGCCTGCTCTTGGGAGACTCCCTGCTCTTAGTAGGTGCCTTAGTCTTCTCACTGTCCTTGGGAGTGTCCCTTACCTCTGCTGTGGGCCTGCTCTTGGGAGTCTCCCTGCTCTTAGTAGGTGCCTTAGTCTTCTCACTGTCCTTGGGAGTGTCCCTTACCTCTGCTGTGGGCCTGCTCTTGGGAGTCTCCCTGCTCTTAGTAGGTGCCTTAGTCTTCTCACTGTCCTTGGGAGTGTCCCTTACCTCTGCTGTGGGCCTGCTCTTGGGAGTCTCCCTGCTCTTAGTAGGTGCCTTAGTCTTCTCACTGTCCTTGGGAGTGTCCCTTACCTCTGCTGTGGGCCTGCTCTTGGGAGTCTCCCTGCTCTTAGTAGGTGCCTTAGTCTTCTCACTGTCCTTGGGAGTGTCCCTTACCACTGCTGTGGGCCTGCTCTTGGGAGTCTCCCTGCTCTCAGTAGGTGCCTTAGTCTTCTCACTGTCCTTGGGAGTGTCCCTTACCTCTGCTGTGGGCCTGCCCTTGGGAGTCTCTCTGCTCCTAGTAGGTGCCTTTGTCTTCTGACTGGCCTTGTCCAAGGAACAGTCCATGGACATGTGAGTATCCCTTGCCTTGGGAGTACCTTTCGTGTTGAATGCCTGTGTAGCTCCGGAAGGCATGTCCCCCAACAACACTTGTGGATCCTGTGTGTGTACTCCAGTGCATCTGACGTCGTCTACGTGAACAGATTTAGCTGATCTAGGGGATGGGGTCTGTGCCCTGCGTGCCCTGACGTGCTGTCTGACGCTGCTTCTAGTGCAATAACCTGTATTTGAGTCCTGCTCAGAATAATCACTACCCCCTGAGACATCCAGCGGTGTAGATGGTGAAACAGAAGTAGCACCCTGTTCGTTCGACTGTACTATTGCAGACGACACACTGCTTGCCAATGACTGCACTGTCCTGTGTAGACCTGCAAGATCGCCATGCATCCCTTCCATGAATGCCACCACCTGCCCCAACTTCCTATCATGGTCCTGGAAAGCATTTGTCATATTGGTCTGCCCCACACACAGCTGTCGCAGCAGATCAACGGCCTCAGCACACAGTGCATTTTGGCTCACCGTGGCAGGGGCAGCGGTGCCTGCACCGAACGCCACTCTGCTCCCCCTACTCCTCCGGCCACGAACAGTACATGGTGCAGTTGGCGGAAGTGTGGGCCCTGTGTGCTGTCTTACGACAGAAGGTGATGAGTGCCCACTCCCAGTCTGTGACAACAGTGCAGGCTCACCAAGAGTGTCCGACGAGGAGGACGATGGTGTCTCCACATGCGAGTCCTCAGGGACGGTCCTGTCCCCCTCTCCGGCGCTGGCCTCCTCCGTGTCAGTCTGCGTGTGTGCGAAGTCTGAGCCGGACTCATTTCCTCGGCTACTCTCCACCGTCTGTGGCTGAGTGTCCTCTGTCAAAGCTGAAATGCACAGAAAAGATGTGTGAGTCATGGGCACACTCACGTACAGAAGGAACAGGATAGCCAAATCACATAGCAGACAAAGGTTTAGGAGCCCTCATCCTGCACATGGCCCACCCCTACCAGTCATCCTCACATTTTCTGCCATGGGGCCATGGACCACTAGGGGATGTGCTTTTACACTCAACTACTAAGCAAGTGGCGTGTCAACATGGCGGACCTGGATGTCAAATGAGTACCACCCAATGGGACCAAAATGGCATCACAGGCATACATACGCAACACGGAACTCAATAATGTGTCTGTGCACCAATACATGCATAGCACTCACAAGTTTCCTACACAGACAGTATGCTCACCGCTAGTTTGCTGTTGATCGGCACTCAGACGTTCGGCCAGTTCAGGATGCGTCACTGCAATGATACGGTGCATGAGAGGGGTCATGGAGCGTCGGGCCAGACGGGGCGTCCTTGGAATCAGGCCCAGTGTTACTTCCGCTACATTCTTGCTCAGCCTGGAAATGTCGTCCCAGCGTTTGTGGCAGTGTGTATGTCGTCTGTTGCACACCCCCAATGCCCGTACTTCCCGTGCTATGCTCCTCCACAGGTCCTTGCGAAGGTGCAGCTTGACCTACCATGATGGGAGACAAAAGGGTGTAAGTCAGTGGACAGGTGGCCTGTCACACACATAGGGGCAAGACGTTACTGTCAGCAGCCATGCACAATCAGGAACATATGTCTAGCCCACACTACACAGCTAAGATAGAAATAGTATTTACAACAAGGGGTGGTAGGGTATACTCAGATGTGAGTCCCTTGCTCATTGCACCATCAGGATTCAAGCAAGCTGGGCCGAAGACGCCTGAAATGGCAGAAACCGGTCCCCGGAAGCTTGTTTCCTTCCCAGTGTAAGAATTGGCTTTTGTAGTCTGGTCTGCCCTGTTCCCATGATGCACTGGGCCAGGGACAGACTAATTTGCATACAGCCAGGTTCTGAAACTGGGATGGTGCAATGAGCTAAAAAACGGTGTTGGATCTAGCCCTGATCTCTTGACTGGGTGAGAGTACTCTGCTTAATTCAGAGACTCTGTCCATCACCACCCCTTGTTGTAAATAAGATAGAAATAGGCCTGATCATTTGGCCCCCTCATGCACACCAACATGTCCCACACTGCACTTACCACCCGTCCCGGTGCGCCGTAGAGGCGTCCATAGTTGCGGAGTACACCGTCCACGAGGACATCAAGCTCCGCGGCGGTGAAGGGTCGAGACCGGATCTCTTTGCCTCTCGACATGGCAAGATCACGGAGTATGGCACTAGAGCAGCAGTCGGTGGTCAGCTCAGCAGCAGCAGCAGGTCGAGGTGATGGTCACAGGCAGCAGTCGGTGGTCAGCTCAGCAGCAGCAGCAGGTCGAGGTGATGGTCACAGGCAGCAGTCGGTGGTCAGCTCAGCAGCAGCAGGTCGAGGTGATGGTCACAGGCAGCAATGGTCCCCAGGGTAGGAAGTTTCATTTTGGCCAACACACATATATAGGGCCCTCAGCACGTGTCAGTGGCATACGTCGCCAGCAATTGGTCAGCCCTGGAAGCGTGATCGTGAAATGGGCCAATGACTGGCCCTGTTGTTGCGGTGCACAGCTTCCGCTACTTGCGATTGGCCGTATGCGGCCAGCGTCCCTCTTCCCATTGGCTGCATGTGCAGGGACCGTCACGGGCACACATCGGCAACCGCACGTGCAAGCCTCAGGCACGGATGCTTCAGTTGCAACAATGTACTATCACTGGCGCCTCCATGGCGGTGCACGTACACAGCGGGGGAGGTGCAGGCCTATACACCCTGTAGATGTACTCAATGGACATGCCAGTTCATGACCCCCCTTACAGTCACCTTGCATCATCCACCGTACACCGGCCGGAGCGGCCGGCCCATGAACAACCGCCGTGCCAGGCCCTGCCCAGGACCGCCGTGCCGGCCATGGCAACCACCGCCATTGCACGGCCCTTCCACTACCGCCGTGCCAGGCCCTGCCCAGGACCGCCGTGCCGGCCATGGCAACCACCGCCATTGCACGGCCCTTCCACTACCGCCGTGCCAGGCCCTGCCCAGGACCGCCGTGCCGGCCATGGCAACCACCGCCATTGCACGGCCCTTCCACTACCGCCGTGCCAGGCCCTGCCCAGGACCGCCGTGCCGGCCATGGCAACAACCGCCATTGCACGGCCCTTCCACTACCGCCGTGCCAGGCCCTGCCCAGGACCGCCGTGCCGGCCATGGCAACCACCGCCATTGCACGGCCCTTCCACTACCGGCGTTCCCTGGCGGTCCGTGCAATGGCGGTTGTTGCCATGGCCGGCACGGCGGTCCTGGGCAGGGCCTGGCACGGCGGTTGTTCATGGGCCGGCCGCTCCGGCCGGTGTACGGTGGATGATGCAAGGTGACTGTAAGGGGGGTCATGAACTGGCATGTCCATTGAGTACATCTACAGGGTGTATAGGCCTGCACCTCCCCCGCTGCGTACGTGCACCGCCATGGAGGCGCCAGTGATACAACATTGTTGCAAATCGACCATCCGTCCCGGAACCTTGCACATGCACTTGCCGGTGTGTGGGCGTGACGGTCTGTGCACGTGCAGACAATGTGAATGTCGAAGGCGGCCCGCGTATGCCCAGACGTAAACAGCGGATGCAGTGCACCGCCATGGCATGGTCAATGTTTGCATCTTAGCCGATGATGCACCTTGTACCATTGTCTGCAGCTGCCTGCTCACGGTTGTGTGCGTGATTGCGTGGCTACACATGTCATGCTCCATCCCATGTGTGTCCATACCATGGCCATCGGTGAGCCACAAGTGTCCATCACGTGTGCATGTCCACATCGGGTAGTACCCTACACAATTTTGTCGTACCTCACATGTACACAGTAGATCCCGTATGTATGGGCACCTGTGAATCAGTTGTCAGTGAGTGGTATGTGTCAGATGATGACTATGGTGGGGGTTCTGTTGTGTACTGTACATGTGTGTTGCCTATTGTGTCCCCATGCATGTGATGTCCGTATGCCCACCATTCCTGGTGTTGCCATTGGTGCATCATGATATGGGGGGGTGGGGGGGTGTTTAATTTAGTATGTGTGCATGTACTTGCATGTGTGCATGTGATGTTGGGCCTACACATGTGGGTCATGTCACATGTCTGGTTGGCAGTGATGTTGAGGTGAGACAGTGTGCATTGCACATGTTGCTAAACATCATGTTGCTAGTGGATGCACATTGTAGCTACGTCGATCCATGTTGTCCTGACAATCAGAGGAGTCACACATATGACAAGCATACACTGGATACTACATGTTGGTAGAGGGCGTTGACATGTGATTGAGGTGCACACACATGCGTTGTATGTTAATTGACTTCCATTCCATCTACTCCCACACAGGAGGGCTCCAAATGTCCATCGCCCATACACTGTGCTGGAGGATATGGTGGACGAGGAGGTGATCCGGAAATTCAGGCTGGATCGCCGTCGATTGTTGGAACTTGTGACCCTATTGTCTCCTCACCTGCAGCCGCGAAGAACCTATCCAGGTTCCATGACACCCACGCAAAAGGTGATGGCGGCACTCCATTTCTTTGCAACAGGCACATTCCAGTACACAGTTGGAGATGCCGGGGGAATGTCACAGGCCATGTTCAGCACGGTACTCCGGGATGTACTGACAGCCATGATGCTGTACAAGCATGACTATATACATTTCCCTCAGGCGGCGGACTTGGCAGCGGTCAAAGCTGACTTCTATGCCCTGGGTCGTATACCACACGTTGTGGGTTCCATTGATGGCACGCATATCGCTATCATTGCACCACGGGCACGTGAGCAGGTGTATAGGAATCGGAAACACTTCCATTCCCTGAACGTGCAGGTGGTGTGCCAGGCCGACAACATCATCTCACATGTGTGTGCAAGATTCCCTGGCTCTGCACATGACGCCCACATCATGCGGAGCAGCATGGTCCCCCAACTGATGGCTAATCTGCGTCCAGCACAAGCGTGGCTTGTTGGTGAGTATGCTGTGGTGACAGGAGTGATATCTGTGTGGCATGGTGTGCCCCACAATGCAGGTTGTGATGTTTCTCTCTCTCTCTCTCTTCCACCAACACAGGCGACTCGGCTTACCCAAACAGGCCTTGGCTGCTCAGTCCCTTACGCAATCCCACTACACCTGGAGAAATGAGATACAATGATGCCCATGGTAGGACACGTCGAGTGGTAGAACGGACATTTGGCCTGCTCAAGTCTAGGTTTCGGTGCCTGGATAAGACTGGAGGGGCCCTGCCTTACTCACCAGGCAAAGTATGCAAGATCGTGATAGCGTGCTGCATGCTTCACAACCTGGCTGTGCGCTATAACATTGAACTGCTCTTGGACCCTGATGAACTGCAAGTTCCTCGCCCTCCCGACCCAGCCATGTCAACTGATGAGGATAGTGGTGAGGAGGAAGGTGTGGACCAGAGGCGCCAGATCATTGATCGCTACTTCCCTTGATTGTGAGTGTGCTCCTCTTGTGCTGCTTGGGTATGCCCTGTGAATGTGTGCTGGTGTTGTGGCATAGTGGTGTGCTTCATCTCTGTGTTCTGCTATGTGATGCATGCATGTGTGTGTGTGTGCTAAATTGTGGCCAATGCACGTCTCCATGATGTGTGTCGTCTCATCCATTACTGTTGTGATGCGTGTGGGTTGTTAAATGTTGCACTGCAGTGTGTTCTGATGAGTGTGATCATGTTTCCTGACGTGTCTTTGCGGTTTCTATTTTCCCTAGGTCACTCCCGCAGCGCCATGATTCTGTACCAGTTGGATACCTGTACCTAGTAACATCTGTTTCTGATGCATTCATGTGAATAAACATGGAGGCAACACATGATTGAGTGAGTAAGTGGCTTTTATTTACAAATTGTGCATGGGTGTAGGTGCATATTTACAAATGAGTGAAGGGGTGGGGGAGTGAGAGTAGAAGGTTATGGCAGATGAAATGTCCGTGCGGACACCACATAGGGTGGTGTCTGCCTAGTACAGCAGGCCTGTGGCAGGTGGGACCGGATAGTTGGCAGGGTGAATGGCATGCGCAGGTACTGGTACAGTCATTTTCTGTTCCTCTTGGAGCGTGTGGCAGCTGCTTCCACACTGCTGTCGCCCACTTCCAGCCTCGGTCGGCCCCTCCGTCTTAGTGCCGGTACGGTGTCAGCTGGTTGCGCTGGGGCATCGGGTACCACATCCGCCGCAGGTGGCGGTGGTGGTGGCGTTGGCGGTGGCGTTGTTTGTGGCCTGATTGTCCTGGTGAAGATGTCCACTAGTTGGCCAAGCCGCCTCTCAATGGCCCCCAACATTGCAGTGTTATCTACAAAGTCCTGGTGGGCCCGGTCTGCCTGTGCCTGACCACGTTGGTAGCTCACCTCCACCCTGCCCAGTGCCTCCAATGACTGTTGCACTGGATTGGGTGTGTTGGTATCCTCCCGTCTTCTTTGGCGTATGCTCCTGCCTGCCGGATCTGGCCTTGCATCTCTGCCTTGCCTCACACTCTCCCTGCGTGGCTGGGATGGCGCTGGCACGGCGTTGGCCGTTGGGTTGGGCAGGGTGGCAGGGGCAGGAGTGGTGGTAGTAGTGGTGGTGGTGGAGGTGGTGCTGGTGGTGGCTGTGCAGGTCACAGTGGCCGGTGTTGTCACAATGGCAGAGGCCGTAGTTGTTGGTGCAGGGGTGACCTGGGAGCCAGATGGCCCTGGCTGGCTGCTTGTGCCGGGATCATCCTCTGCCCCGGAGGTGGCTGGCCAATCATCCCCTGAGACGTCTGTGATTGGCGAGTCTGGAGGGCGGGTGTTGCTTCCAGCTGTCAGATTAGGATGACCTGCAAAACCAAAATGTGAGGATGAGTAATGTGGACTTGACAGGTTGTTTTCACTTTTTTGGCCGATTCTGTCTGCACTGGTACTCACCCCACCCACCACCACCACCGCCATCCCTATGGACATGGGGGCCTGTTGGGAGTTGTAGTTGCATCCCCTCACACCCACCACCACCGCCATCCCTATGGACATGGGGGCCTGTTGGGAGTTGTAGTTCCATCCCCTCACACCCACCACCACCGCCATCCCTATGGACATGGGGGCCTGTTGGGAGTTGTAGTTACATCCCCTCACACCCACCACCACCCACCACCACCACCGCCATCCCTATGGACATGGGGGCCTGTTGGGAGTTGTGGTTCCATCCCCTCACACCCACCACCACCGCCATCCCTATGGACATGGGGGCCTGTTGGGAGTTGTAGTTCCATCCCCTCACACCCACCACCACCCACCACCACCACCGCCATCCCTATGGACATGGGGGCCTGTTGGGAGTTGTGGTTCCATCCCCTCACACCCACCACCACCGCCATCCCTATGGACATGGGGGCCTGTTGGGAGTTGTAGTTCCATCCCCTCACACCCACCACCACCCACCACCACCACCGCCATCCCTATGGACATGGGGGCCTGTTGGGAGTTGTGGTTCCATCCCCTCACACCCACCACCACCGCCATCCCTATGGACATGGGGGCCTGTTGGGAGTTGTAGTTCCATCCCCTCACACCCACCACCACCCACCACCACCACCACCACCGCCATCCCTATGGACATGGGGGCCTGTTGGGAGTTGTGGTTCCATCCCCTCATACCCACCACCACCGCCATCCCTATGGACATGGGGGCCTGTTGGGAGTTGTAGTTACATCCCCTCACACCCACCACCACCCACCACCACCACCACCACCGCCATCCCTATGGACATGGGGGCCTGTTGGGAGTTGTGGTTCCATCCCCTCACACCCACCACCACCGCCATCCCTATGGACATGGGGGCCTGTTGGGAGTTGTAGTTACATCCCCTCACACCCACCACCACCCACCACCACCACCACCACCGCCATCCCTATGGACATGGGGGCCTGTTGGGAGTTGTGGTTCCATCCCCTCACACCCACCACCACCGCCATCCCTATGGACATGGGGGCCTGTTGGAGTGATTTCGACGTTGGTGAGTATGTGGACTGCATGCATGGGTTGGGGTCTGGGAGATGTGTCTTCACAGTTGTGTGAGGCACACCATGTAGTAGTGCTCGTGGTGCTTGGTTTGTACTTACCAGCCTCTTCTCCCTCAGGAAGTCCATCAAGGGTCTCTGGGTGGATGATGGTCATCACCTTGTCCTCCCACTCGGTGTAGGGTAAGGGCTCCGGAGGGGTTCCACCGCCTGTGTGATTAGCCCGGAGATAGTTCTTGGCTCGTATGGCTTTGACTCGGGTCTTTAGATCGTGCCACCGCCTCTGGATGTCCTGCTTCGTCCTCGGGACGCTCCCGGAGGCATTCACCCTGGTGACTATCCGGTCCCACATGCTGTTTCTCCTGGCTATGCTGGTCTGCTGCACTAGGGCCCCGAATAAGTGGGGTTCCACACGGATAATCTCATCTACCATAACCTTCAACTCGGTGTCAGTGAATTTTGGTTTTTTTTTTGGTGCCATGGTGTGTGGTGCTCGGGGTGTGGGTTTGCGTGGATGGGGTGGTGCAGGTGTGTGGTGTGTAAGAATGGTGTGGTGGGTGTTTGTGTGGTGGGTGTGTTTGGGTGTGGGTTGTGTGAATGCTATTTCTCTTTGGTCTCAGTTCAGTGGTGTGTCCTGCTAGCAGCTATGCTGTGATGCAGAGGAGTTGTGGAGTGGGTGGGAGTTCTTTTATGGTGTGTGTCTAGACCGTGTCTGAATGGTTATTGGCAGTCAGGTGCTAGGTGGGAGTGTTGGCAGGTGTGGATTGTGTGGTGCTTGGCGGTGGATCATTGTGTGTTGTGATTGGTTTGGATGTTTTCGGTGGGTGGGCGTTTTTTTTCGTGTGTTTGGTGATAAACTTCCGTGCCAATGTATGGCATTGGTTTGACAGTAGGGATGTTGTTTGTGTTGTCGTTCCGCTGTGCTGCACGGATTCTCGGTGCATTTGTACCGCTGCGGACGTGGATGGCGGTGACTACCGGGGTACTTGCGGAGTTATCCTAATTGCGGACACGGACATTGCGCAGGTATCGCGGGGGTGGTGGATGTATTCGCGGTCATGTGCGTACGCGGCGGTCGGTGTTTTTACTGTTCCGTCCGCCTGCCGCGGACTCAGGTGTACTCCGACCGCCGCGGACGGGGATTGGAGTGCTCCGTACGCCGCGGTCGGCGTTTTTTGCATGTTTTATCCTAATTGCTGTTGCGGATTTTCCGCGGACAGGTCCGGAGTATCTTGCCACCTTCCGCGGCGGACGGTACACGTTTCCGTCCGCCATCCTAATCGACCCCAAAGTATCTAAAATGTTTAATTCCCCAGCAGCATGCTAACGCCTCCTTCTCTATTATAGAATATGATAATTCTGCACCTTGTAACCTCCTGGATGAGAACCCTCATCCTCAATCACTTGTGTGAGAACCGCACCAATACCAATTGCACAGGCATCTGTAGTAATAAAGGTCCTGTCCAAGACTAGGTGCCCGTAGAATACCTTCTTTAACACACATGAATGCCTCTTCACACTCATCACTCCAAATAAAACTCACACCAGATTTCATCAACGCTCGTAATGGTTCAACCCTTTCAGTAAATTTTCTGACAAACTTTAAGCAATACTCCGCTAGGCCTAGATAACTCTTGAGTTGATCTTTATTAATAGGAGTGGGAGCATTTTTAACAGCGTCAACAATACTTTTGTTTGGTCTGATCCCTTCCTTGGATATCTCATGCCCTAAATAATTCACTTTCTCCTTCTTCAGTTGACACTTTTCCTTCTTAATAGTCAGTCCATTCTGACGCATACGAATCAGAACTGCATCCATCACCTTGTCATGATGATCATGATCTTTCCCCACAATCAACACATCATCTTGGAAACAGCGGACATCTTTTATTCCTACAAGAACCTTCTGCATGACTCTTTGGAACACTGCAGAGGCAGACGCCAACCCAAACGGCATTCTGCAGTAGCGGAATGCACCCAATGGTGTTACAAACAAAGTGAGATGCCTGGAATCCCCATTGAGGTCAATTTGGTGGTAAGCTGCAGACATGTCGATTACGCTAAATACACTTCCTCCACCCATGGCAGTCAGCATTTCTGATATGTTTGGCAATCTACCCATATGTTTTTGTTCAAATCGCGCAAGTCAATGCACAAACAAATCTTTTTACCGCCATCCTTAGGTGTGACAACAATGGGGGCCAACCATTCTGAAGCCTCTATTTGCTCAATCACCTTCATTCTTATTAGCTTATCAAGCTCTTCCTGTAGTGGACCTCTCATGAGATGCGGTACTGATCTAACTTTGTGGACAACAGGTGTAGCATTGCTTTTCAAAATAATTTAGTGAGAGAAATTTTTTAATTTCCCTAGTTCTTCAGAGAAGACATCAGGATATCTTCACATTATCTGAGCATCATAATCATCAACATCGTGTACTATAATGGAAGTTACAGGTTCAACAGCATTAGGATTCAAGATTATTCCTAGATCATTTTGGTGTCGTCACCCTAACAAATTGGACCCCTGTTTGGTCAAATAAACACGACCCCACACTTTCTTAGTCTTAAATCCAATCACCATCCCCTCGAGACCCAAAATATCTATACTCTTTCCCTCATAGCCTACAGCTTGGGGAAAGAGTATAGATATCTGGAGTACTCCAATCTTCCTTATAATTCGATACATTCCAAGATTTAAAATACGTATCCTTAGACAAAAGGGTATACAAACTGCCAGTCAATTAACATTCTTATACTCTTAGAATCTAAACTAATGCTATAATGCAGCTTTTCAAGCTTGTCAGTACTTTTGGACATGATGTTATTATCCACACTATCATCAGTAACAGGGTTGCATGAGTCTACATGAGAAATAACTACGTCATCAATGCAAGGTATAATCTCATGTATGCTCTCGCAGAAGTTATCAATATCTTGTACAGAAGACAATTTCGTCCTACATACTTTAGCAAAGTGGCATCTCTTCCCACACATCATGCAAATAGTGTTCCTACCCATACATTTTGTACTGGAAGCTATGTGTCCCGGTGCACCACACCGATAACATTTAATGGGACGTACTCCAGAAGTAGGAAACTTATTATTTTGAAAAGAATTGCTAGTTTTTAAGACTCTTGCTAAAAGCTTTTTGCTTAAATGTTACAACTGTCTTCGCTACTTGTGTTTCCTCAATGCATCCATGAATCTCAGAACCCTTGGATGTTACAACTTTGGATTCAGAATCCTTAACTACAATAATAGAGTTTGTGCACTTATCCATCTCTTTGATCCACTTATCACTATGCTCAAGACCCTTAGCTATCTGTATTGCTTCTTCCAAACTAGGATCCTTTATAAGTAATTTCTCCCTCACTCTCTTATTGTTTGTACATATAACGATCTGATCACGTATAAGTGAATCAGTTAACTTTTCGAACTGGCAAGTTAAAGACAAACCGCTTAACGCAGCAACATAGCTTGCAATATCTTCATCACACTTTTGAACCCTACAAAAGAATTTATGTCTCTCTAAAACTACATTTATTTTGGTAGTGAACCTTGTCTCTAACATTTGTAAACTCATGTCATAGACATTGCTAGATTGCCCATCACCAACTCCAAGCGAAACGTCTGAAAGATTTTCATAGAGACGACGTCCTTCCACCCCCAGATTGTGTAATAAAATGGCTTGCTTACGAACTGGACGGTATTTGTCCGCACCCGACGCTAAGATATATGTTAAAAATAATTGTTTCCACTCCTTCCATGGAATGGCAGGCTCTCCAGGTGTGGGAAGGAAAGATGGGGGAGCAGACAACCCTTGATCACCCATTGTAATAAGCAAGTAATGTTAGCAAACAGCTAATAATGATTACAGCACATGAGCAATAAATAATGACACCTTCCAATAAATTAGTTGTCCTGCAAGAAAAATGTTAATAATTTTTTTTTTTAAAACGAACTAATAAAGTAAATTAAAATAAAAACCTCTCGAGTCCCCTTCAGCTGTAGGTTGGTATCCTTCAGTTCAATTAGTTGTTTTCATTCGTTATTTAGCATCTAATTAAAGAACCGAGAATAATGTTCCTCCAATAGCGTATACGCTATAAAAACCAATGAGGATTTTCCCAAAGTTGTAAAATGGTCACCAAGTTCACGCAGCGTCGTCACGCTGCATCGTCACACTGCGTCGCTACGTCCTCACGCTGCGTTGTTGCTCCGTTGTTTCTACAGCCAATAGAAGTAAAGTTCCTTTGACCTCACGCGTACAGTCAGACCAACGTGTAGAGAGATCTGAATGCTCGCGCTGAAGTCGGGCTACACTTTTAACGATGTTTTGACAAACTCCAGGCTTCACAGCTCATACAAAACTTTAGATATACTGCTAAGTAGCCTTGCACAAATTCACTAGTAACTCCAAGATAATGTGGCAGGCATAATCAGATTGCAGGTTCAAAATGACCATCCAGTCTTGAAAAACAGGATTTGCAGATAGAAAATTTGAAGTATAGTAGAAAGTGTCTATAGTTAGGACGAATTTAAACAGTTGCAAGGTTTTTTCCAAGTTATATCAGAATTCAATCCACTTACTTACAACGTAGAGGATGATTCTTTAGATTTCTCTATAATCCAAGGGTGAAGGTATAGGTTCAGTATCTGCCCCTTGCGCAGAAAGAAATTAAATCCAGTTTCCCTCGTCGCCAATGTAAAGATGAGCTTCACAAAGAGTTGCGAATAATCTTTATTGAGAGCTGACATCTAGTACCTCCAGCTTCATCCAGCATCTGCTCACAGCCGCACTACTGTTTCCAATCATAACATTCCAACACCATAGAAACAAGAGTACATTCTAACTTGCAGAACTCTACACAATTCAAAACTACACTGGATATTTCCTAGCAGCATACCAAAATGAATATACAGAAAACAAGCAATCATCTGGGATAAATACATAATAACTGCCGGGAAACACAGGGATTATATCAACCATCACAAAGAAAAGACAGATAAAACAAAGGGAAAGGAACATAAGTAGATAGTTATTGCTTCTCCTTCCAGGTAGAAATGGGTTCCCATATACACTTTCCCAGCCTTCTCCCCCTTTTGCCCTTCCTTGCGTAGATCCCCTTCTCAAGGTTGTACACTGAGAGCAACCTAGCAAGCCATTGTTGAAAGGTTGGTGGTACTTTGTGTAGCCATGCTGTTGCGATGCAGATACGCAGAACCGACATGGCCATAAATATAAAATATCGTGAAGGACATTGCATATCTTCGCCATTTAGACCTTGTATTATTATGGACGGTGTAAGAGAAATCTTAATTCCTAGGGATCAGTCAAGAAATGATTCTATAACACTACGCAATAGCTGTAGCTGGGGACAAGATGCGAAGACGTGAACTATTTCTGCATATGAACTATCACATCGGGGACATCTAGTGCCCATTGTTCCTCCACACTGTGCTATCCTTGCGGGCGTATAATACAATGAATACATTGTTTTATAAGGTTGGGCCTGTAACCCTGCAGAACATAGGATAGTTCGTCCTAACTCTAATGAAAGTTGAAAACAGTCTTGATCTATCCCAAGTTTATCAACCCACTTATTCTAGTATTTTCTGAGGTCATCCTCTTTCATCGCAGTCAGCTCAGTATAGAACCTTCATATGGTGCCATCTGCACCGCCCTCAATAACATCCATTATTTTGTTTTTCCCAAAGCCAGCTGGCCCACCCTTTTTATTTGCTAAGAAACTCCAAATTTGTAAGTACTTAAAAAAGTTCCTTCTGTCGATACCATAGACTCCCTGTATGTCGGAGAACTGGCATATTCCATTGGGCCCCATCAGATCCTCCAGTTTCCGAACTCCACGTCGCCCCCATTCTGCCATTACTGAGTCTGCGAAAATTTCCACCGGGAGGGTATGATTCCTACATAGCCTAATATAAGCATTAAACCTACCAAGTCCACTTTTTTTCCGGAACAACGCCCATACCTTATAAGGAGCCATCAAGGTTTTAAACCTAGTTCTCTTAAAATAGCTAGGATCAGTGTATTTTAGGAAACAGTTCTCTGCCTCTCCGCCAATCAATATCGAGTATATCAATAGACCCTGATTTGACCTGCGGATCAGCCGCCGCTCCCCAAACAGACCACTCATGTACTGAAGGGCTGCCTCCCAGTAATACATCGTAAAATCAGGGACGGCCCAGCCTCCTCAAGCCCTAGGTAAAGATATGAAATGTAAAGCCCTCCTGGTTTTCCCATGTGCCCATATAAATCTGTTGATCAACTGCTCCAGTGCGGCAAACCATTTAGCCTCAAATGTAAGTGGAATTGCCCTAAAGAGATAAAGAAACTTGGGCAAAAGAATCATTTTTACTATGTTACAACGCCCTATTATGGAGAGATAATGCATTCTATCCAGATCTTTTTTAGCTTTAGCTATTATAGGTTCGATGTTCCTATCCACAATTTTATCCAAATCTGCCGAAATGTTGATCCCTAGATATACAGCGGAGTCCACAACTCGTGTACCGTTGCAAACAGACCCCTCATTCTTAATTATCTGAGGCTCAGGCATATCCTGACACCCGACCAAAAGCCAGAGCTTCTAACTTCACCACAGCTATGGCGTCTGCAGATAACGGGGTTACTATTGCAACGTTATCAGCTTACGCCAATGTTTTAAATTCTAGACCTTGAACTTTTTTAGGAGGGGTCTTATTATTTGACTCCAGCTTAGGGATTAATGGGTCGATATATTGTGCGAATAGCAACCGTGAACATGGGCATCCCTGACGCGTGCCTCGCTTGATTTGCAGGGACGCTGTGTATCCTCCATTAACTGTGATTCGGGCTGTAGGAGCTTTATACAGAGCCTGAATAGCCTTGATGAATCCCCCCAATACCGCACCACGTTAAAAGTCGACCAAAGGTAAACCCAGGAGACCCAATCAAATGCCTTTTCGGCGTCCAGCAGCATAATCGCCATGGGATCTCCTGGGACTTCAGTGGCATCAAAGAGAGTAATAACCTTCCGTACGTGCTGCGTAGTAGCTCTCCCGGGGATAAATCCATGCTGAGTAGGACTGATCAATTTACCTATAACCTTACAGAACCTAAGAGCCATAGCCTTGGAAAAAATGTTTGCATCAGAATTCATCAAAGTTATTGGTCCATAAGACCCTGGTCTGTAGACTGTTTACCTATTTCTAAAATGACTACTATATCCGCACCCGCCCAGGAGCTTGGAACAGAGATTCCTAGCTGAGCCTACTGTACTGTATCAATCAAATCAGGAGTGATTGCCTCCTGGAAAACTTTATAAAATTCAATAGGGATCTGATCGGGACCCGCAGCTTTACCCGATGGGAGATTGTTCATAGCCGTGAAAATCTCTTCAGGAGCCAAAGGTGCGTCCAGTACCTCCCTATCTTCCTCGAAGAGCAATGGAGCAGAGATGTCCCTGAGGTACTCTTGGATTTCTGAGAGGTCTTTTGGCTGTTCATCATTGTATAACATAGCAGAAAATGGTCTAAAAACCTCTTGGATCCTATCCGGATCAATGACTATCCCCCCTTGCCGTCCGAGATCCCTTTAACTTCCCCATAAGCCGCTTTCTGTCTTGTACGTACCGCTAAGGTATGCCCAACACGCTCACTTAATTCGTGGCATTGCTCCCTTCTTGCCAATAAGGTAGCAGTCGCTTTACTAGCTATACTCTCCCCTGCTTCCGCACATGTAACTTTGAGCAATGCCTGATCCAGAGGTGCCCCCAAGATAATTGCTAAGTTTTAATTCCTCCTATGCATCAGTAACTGCTTTAGACAATTTTTTGGATCTTAACTCCTCCTGCTTTTGTCTGTATAAGCTAAAACTCAGCATCTCCCCGCGAATACCCACCTTAAAATCATCCCAGGATACCCCAGAAGAAGTGCTACCTCTATTGATTTCCCAATACCCTGCTATCCATTCCTTCATGTGTTGGACATATCTTTCATCTTTTAATAATCCTTTCTCAAAAGTCCATACTCGCTCGCGCCTAGCTGTCTTTGTAGTTTCTAATGTTAAAACTATCAAGTTATGGTCAGAAATAATCTGAGGCAATTTCTCAATCTGGCATCTTGACAATAAACAATTTGATATAAAAAAATAATCAAGCCTAACACAGACCTTATGTGGAGCAGAATAATAAGTGCTACCAGGGTCATTGGGCTTCAAAGCTGCCCAAACATCTACTAAAGAATTGTTCCGAGCCAAGCTAACATTTGTTCGACACGTTCTTTTTTTACAACCCAGATAACGATCTCCTGGTTCCATGCCCAACCTCCCCATCCCATTTATATTGAAATCTCCACAGAGGATAACAGGTATAGGCCATGAGGCTATCTCTAGGTCTAAAAATTCAAATATGTCCGGGTCATCCTCAGTTGATCCATAAATTGAACCCAAAGTAACCATTTCACCATTATTCATACATTCCACTAAAACCCATCTGCCCCACTGATCTTCCAATTTTCTCTTGACTGTAACATCATTTCTCCTAGAGACTATAGCAACCCCACTAGTTGTAGCCCCCTGTTTTGAATATGCTATGCGGTGGAACCCCAATTGCTCCAGTAAGTGCCCCTTTGTCCCCTCTATGTGTGTCTCTTGCAAGCATACAAAGTCGACCCACATTGCTCTTAAAGTTGCTGAAACTCGTTGTCTTTTAAGATGATCATTCAGCCCATATACGTTAAGCGAGACAATCTGTGTGCTCATTAAAACACATCAAATAGCTGTCCCAACCAGTTATCCACTAAATCAGTACTTAGATTCCTCTTCTTACATTATAAGTTCCCAATTTCTTTATTTTTAATCAGTTTAATCAGTTTGCTATACTTCCTGTGTCCAGCCACAAATCCCAGATGCCGTGCTGTGCTATACCCTGTGTCCCCACGGACTCCTCCTGGACCCCCCCCAAGCCCTCCCCTCCAGAGCCCCCTCCCCCCTTACAGGCAAATAGGTCAGCAATGACCTATGTGTGACAGCTTGAGCCGGCAGCTAAATCGCAACCCCCCCTCCCCTTGTGTCCACCTTGGTGCTTGTGCCCTCCTTAATCTCATATACCGAATTCCAAATTAACACCAATACACGACGGGTCTTCACCCTTGTTTCCCCTTCTGCTCCTTCAGCTCTGCCAAGTACAGTTGGGCCTTAATTTCGGAGAAAAACATTCTGACTTGCCCCTTAACTATCACTTTGAGTTGCGCTGGATACAGTAAAAAGGCCTCCCAGCCAAGTCCCTGAAATTGAGCCATCAGCTGCCTTAGCCTCCATCTCCTTTCCCCGGTGATATGGCAGAAGTCTGGGCGGGCAAAAAATGTAGTACCATCAAAAGCCTGTCTGGCATCGGGCCTTGCCTTGTCCATAATTTCCTGCCTGAGAAGATAGTTGTCAACATACACGAGGATTGCTCTGGGTCTGTCAGTTTGAGACGTAACATAGCCTTTCCTTTGGGTCAGGGGGAACTGGTGCACTCGCTGCACCTCCTTCTCCCAGTTCCAGGAAGCCATCTCAGGAAAGGCCTCCTTCAGGTGGGTGAAAACAAAAGCCCTAACATCCTGCCCTTCAACCCCTTTCAGCCACCCCCAGCAATCTGATGTTATTTCGCCTCTGGCGATTCTCAAAATCCTTGAGCTTCCACTGCACATCCAACACCGCCTCCTCTTGTGCCTCTTAATGTCTGCCACTTATTGACATCATCCTCTAGTCTTCCTGTTCTTTCCTCCACATGGGTAACTCTGTCCGCCATATCCTCGTACAATTTATTCATCTTTTTGAGAGCCCTGTATTTTCTTTGTTGCCTGCTTTGCTCTCCGGCTCTCTGACCTGGCTTCTCCCTGCATTTGTTTCAAAGTAGTGTACAGTACGTCTGTTGAGGGGGTCTGTAGTGGACTACTCGGGCTATTCTCTCCCTCTTGCGGATTTATTACACCATCTTCCTGATATAACTGAGATGTAGCTGAGTAATCCCAGAGAAGTTTTTTAGCAGCATCAATGCGGGATGGACTCTCTATCGATTTAGATTTTGATTTGGGCCTGCTTTTCTGGTGTGCGGTCCTAGGACCAGCAGATGCCCTTTGCACCGATGAATTTTCTGCTGAATCTGAGTCACCTGATAGACTACCCTCGCTTGAAAGAGACGAGTCCATATCATCATTGAGGGGAAAAAAACAGTCCCCTTCGGGTGAGCCAGTGATTGCTTTAGACTGAGCAGGTCTCTGTATCTGCCTTGGAACTGCCACCCCTGGGGTTACTGGAAGGATTTCTGAAGGGATTACTACCTGAGTGCCAGGGTTAATTTTAATGGAATCATACTCTTCTCCCTTTGCCTCCACAGGAATGTCCAACTCGGATCCCCCATTGTTATTACTCATGTTGTCCAAACTCAAAGTACTGAGAGCTGCACATCCTACCTCCACCTCCATCTCCACCTCCACCTCTAGGCTCAGTGTATCCTGTGCGCGAGGCCTGCCTGTCTTATCCGGGAGTTCTCCCTCGGCTCACTTGGACTTTCCAATGGCCCAGTTCAGGATTGCAACACTGTCATCACTCAGCCGAGCGTCAATGTTTCCGCGTTTTCTACTGAAGAAGCTCCCGAGGGCTCTGCCGGCGCCGCTGAAAAAGACTCAAACAAGGTAGGCTGACGCAGCGTATTTTCTTTAGATTTGTTGCCGCAATCCTGCAGAGTCTTGGTAGTTTTCCGAATTGCACCGCCAGCTGGCGCATCCTTGTTGCAGCTATTGAGAGCGCTGCTGCCGCTGAGTGTCCTCTGAGCCATCTGGATTCTTAGAGGCCGCTTTTCGAGCTTGCCCAGTGCCTCGCAGAGACGTAGCCGGTGCTGATGCATCCTTCTGTACTTCTTTAGGATCATTAGCGTCACTCTGCTCCTTCTGTTGTTTGGCTGCTCTCGGAGCCATTCTGCTATCAGCACTCCTCCGGCAGTAGTACGGCCAAATCTGCGGGGTACAGCTATCACGGACAGAACGACCTCTCGAGTCCAGCACCGCAGCAGTTCGTGCCCCAGAACACAGACAGGCAACCGTTTCAAACAGATAGCGATAACCAGCATCCTACATCCCCGCGTAGATCAAAGGAGGGGGGAGAGAACTGTGACTCCTTGCTACGGCCGGTCAGCGGCCATCTTGACGCATGGGTCTACACTGGATATTTCCAATGGTTTCTATAGTCACAACTTGGCTCCTGAGAGCCGTGACTTGACAGCATTTACCGCCGTTGGGAATCAGAACAAATTTACACGTTTGCCTATGGGGTATAAGAATAGCCCTGGAGCTTTCGCTGCATGTGTTATGTCTCTGACAGCATAGACACTAATACGTTCTCGTACGTTGATGATAATTATCTGACGGACGATGAACTGATGCCGCATCTTGTCTGAGTTGACCAAATGATTCTGTTGTTTGCCGACTATGGATACAAATTCAATTTCAAAATCACACAATGCACATTTTGCAGATCTTTTTTGGGGCTACGAGCTCAATAATGAGGGTAAGGGCAAGGCCCCCACTTTCTAGAGAAGTGTGCACAACTGCAACCTCCATCTACACTGAAGAAACTTCATTTTTGAATTTCGGGAGGATATATATCCCCGATTATGCCCAGTGTATCAAACTGCTTTATGCGTTGATACAACCAACATATTCTTCTGCTAGCTCGCTTCCAGGACATACCTCTCTACTACTATCTTTGCAATCAGATTTGCTAGCTACTAACTACGTGTTGACATGTGACAATACCACAAATCTGATATGTATAGTACCGGGGACAGTGGGTTTCACTTACTTGATGCTCAGAGGGAGGCACAGTATCTATTGCATACAAATCACATTTGTACACATAGGCTGAAATGCGATTTTCGAATGTTGAAAAAGTTTTAAGAGCAGTCCAAATGGCGATTCTGAAAGAATGCTCGCTGGCGCGGGGGAAACTTCTTATGATCACGCCTCTCCTTGCTTTAGAAGCAGTGACTGGCTCCATTTCCTCCACGAGATGTAGCCTTGGCTCCCAATTGTGGGTCATTCCTGAAATCTCTTGGGAGGAGTTTGACAAACTAACTAGGCAGATTAAATCAGGCTCTCCGGCTGATCCCCTTAAGCCTGCCCAGTTTAGAGATTCTTCTCTGTGCTGTCTGGCCCCGCTATTCAATCTTATTAATGCCTCTTTTTCATCTGCTATCGTTCCAGCTAAATGGAAGCAGACTTGGGTCTCTCCTATATTAAAAAAAAACACTCTAGACCCTCTGAAGCCTGAAAACTTCCGACCTATTTCCCTGCTTCCCTGGGCTGCGAAGATTGCTGAGTCCCATGCTAATTCAATCCTTACCAACATATTGAATGCCAACAACACACTGGATGAAACTCAGCATGGGTTTCACGCCGGTCATAGTACAGAGACGGCTCTCCTGGCTATGACGGAGCACCTTCGTTCCACCCTTGATCACGGTCAAACGGCGGCACTGGTCCTATTGGATCCTAGTGCCGCCTTTGACACTGTCTCCCATCAGATCTTGCTCCGCCGGCTCGAAGAGGCAGGGATCACGGATATGGCTCTTGCCTGGTTTAGATCCTTTTTGACTGAGAGATCATTCCGTGTTTCTACTCCCTCCTTCCTTTCTAGGGTTCATGCCATTGAACAGGGTGTTCCTCTGGGTTCGGCATTGAGCCCCACCTTGTCCAATCTTTACGTTCAACCACTTGCTGCGGTCGCCAAAGTGTGGGACCTTAACATCATCTCATATGCTGACGATACGCAGCTAGTGGTCGCCCTTACGCAAGGTACCACCATGGATCATGCTAGATTCAAAGCCGGTCTGGCCGCGTTGGCAGAATGGATGACAGCTAACTGTCTACAGTTAAATGCTGCCAAGACAGAGGTGTTATTGGTCGGAAGGAACACCCATTTATGGGGAGATCATTGGTGGCCATCTACCTTGGGGAAAGCTCCTATACCTAAGACGGAAGTGAAAAACTTGGGAGTCTGGTTAGACTCAGCCTTAAGCTTCTGTACCCAAACAAAAAAAGTCGCCGCCACATGTTTTGGCATATTACGCAGCCTGAAACCGATCCTGAAATTTTTAAATCCAGCTACTAGGCAGCTGATTATTCAGTCTACGGTGTTGTCCAGACTGGACTACGCATGTTCACTGCTGCTAGGTGCTTACCAGGCGGAAATTGCCCGAATGCAACACATTCAAAATGCAGCTGCCAGGGCCTTAGTAGGCCTGCCCCGATTCAGCCCTATCTCTGCCACTATCCGGAAACTTCATTGGCTTCCGGTAGTTCAGCTGATACAGTTTAGGACCTTATGCATTTCATTTAAAATCTTAAGGCTTGCCACCCCCAAAATGCTTGGTTCGCTGCTAAATTTGTATGTTCCTACGCGGGCTCTACGCTCGGCTGGTCAAAATCTGGTCGAAATACCCCGGTTCAAATGAAGCAGAGCGGGCGGACGCTCATTCCGCTTTCTAGCAGCAAAACTATGGAATGCTCTACCAGTCCACATTCGGGAACTGGAAGGTCTGTTTGATTTCAGGAAAGCCATTAAAACATATTTATTTCCTTTGAAATAACTTCGTGTCTGTATGCCTACCTTGTGGTTCCCAGTCTTTGTTTCTTTCCACTGGATTCAGCGCCGGGACGTCCCTTCGCTGGGGCAGCTGAGCGCTTTACAAGACATTATAACGTAACATAACATAACTTAGGCGAGTGTACCAATGGGCTACTTCTTTGACATCTGCTGTTGTCATGTTTATCTTTGATCCTGCTCTTCAGACACAGGAGTTTTTACAGTATGAACGTGTTCATCCTCCTCCGTTGTCGTTGCTTTCTTTAGATGAGTACAAATGTATCATTTATACTGGTGACTCGGCCCCACTGGCTGTTGATTCCAAACACGCTTATTCAGTGGCTTGCGCTATTATGACTGGTTCAATTGTCAATGGAGAATTTAAGTCTTCCATAGTGCATACACAGGCACTTGGGGACTGTACGGCGCTATTGGCGGAGCTGTATACTCTTGTTCTTGCCATCGAGTTTGCTGATCCTAATCTGAATACTCTTATTGTATGCGATTCTTACTACTGTGTTCAGTCTTTTAATGACAACGTATTCTTTTGGTCACAAAATGACTATAGAGACTCTAAAGGCAGCACAATAAAGCATAAAATGCTTTGGGTTCGAGTCACGGAACTTAAAAAAGTCTGCCATACGCACAGGTTATACATACTCATGGCCATCAGCATGTGGGAGCACATGCTGTTGGTAATTCTTTGGCTGATGAAGCAGCCAAATCTGCAGTAGCCACATATTCCGTAGCAGCAGTTACAAGGTCCATGACTAAGATAGATAATGAAATTTTGGCAGCAATTGCTGCTACAAAGGAGGAAACTGCTTATCCGCAGGGCTTCCCTTCGAAGTATTCTTATCATTTATCTCCCAAACAAGTTCCTTATGCTAAAATTCCATCAGTTGGGGATCGGCTGATTCCCAACAAGGACCGCAGGCTTGCTTTGATCATTGCCGCACACGAAGGCATGGCTTCTGCACATGCCGGGGTGTCTCCGGCAGTTTCTATTTTACAACAATGTTATTGGTGGCGTGGTTTAAATAAACAGACCCATAGTTCTGTACTTTCGTGTGACATTTGTGAGCAAATCAAACCGTCTACAGTCTCTCGCCCACCGCAAACACAGCTAAGTATTTCGAATCAGCCATTTGGCTGTGTATATCTTGATCACTGTGGTCCATTCTCTTATGATACTGCATATAAATACATTTTTGTTGGAGTTGATTTGTGCACTAGATTCCTTTGGGTTTGGCCAAAACGCAGTGCTGACAGCTCGAAATGTCATTAGATTTGCGTGTCTTTGTCGGGATGTTTGCCTGTGGCACCTTCCATTCTGACCCAGGTCCAGCGTTCGTCTCTAAGGCGAACAAGGACGCGATGAAGTAGATGGGGGTGCTGGTGCAGTTTTCGTCTCCAAACAGGGCAATTCTATAGTGGAGCGAAGGAACTGTAACATAAAGCAATTCTTTAACAGCTAGGGTACTTGCAGGAACTGGCTGGCCAATTTGTATGGTGTTCAAAGTGCACTTAATAATCTCCCTTGAAGATCTCTGGGTGGGCGGACCCCATACGAAATGCTCTTTGGCATTAAAATGTTTGTGCCAGACCTTGATGGTCTAGACGTTGTGGTGGCTGCCACAACTTTTGACGTAGATAATCATTCTACTATGTTACAGGACCTACAAACGACCTGTGAGAGCTACGGAACTGAACATTTACCCTCTTCCAATGATGCAGCACTACTTATTCCGGTTGCCGGCTGGCTTCCTAAGATTGGAGATCTGGTACGAGAAAAGCTGGAGAACATAAAATAATTTGGTCCTTCTTATTGTACACCAGTTCCAGTACTTGGATTGAAGGGTACTCTTACAGTCATTTTACCACCTTTACCTGGTCGCAAAGACAACAGAATAGTGTATCAAACAAGGACCCCCTGAGCAAAAGATTATTTGCACTCCTAGGTCAGGGATAAATCATATGTGTAAACAACAACCTAGGCAGGCTAAATGCTTGTCAGAAAAACAATTTAAAGGCAAAGACCATTCTCAAAAAATGCGATATTAATTTTTAAGACAACAGATACAGCTCGGTGGAGAATGTCAAGCTACACCGTCTGGCCGATTCTGAATAGTGTAACACCTGCAGTGTCATACAACGCTATCTCTTTGAATCCGGTAGCTTCATCCTCTTTGACCAATCCTCGCATCACTGATGGTGAGATGTAAACTACTGTTGACCTTTTGCCTGTTCTGCCTCCATCCTCTTCCAATGCAGAAGTTGTGTATACCTACCCTGCGGATGAGTCCCAATGTGGAGGGCAGAATAGCCCTCGACATCACGCTGATGCTGCCCTACCACCTCTACTAAACATGGGTGCAGGCGGTTATTTTGGGGACTGTGGTAGCTTCTCTTATGACTCATCCTCCTTGTCTTCCACTGTGGCACTTCCACCAACAAAATTAGGTATTTTCATCTCTTGGTTCAAAAAGACTTACCTGGTCCCCCCATGGACATACATCTGGTTGGTTTTTATCCTGATTTTCCTCTTCATGTCGACTAGATTAGTGACAGTCTTTTTCTTACTCATCAATGATCATTATCTGCCAGAATGCTCTGCTGTGAACTTGGTAGATGGTATTCTGGGCCCTCATACATCGTCCCATATCATGAAACGTGACCAGGGTCTTGTGAACATTTCGGCTTTCCCGGTTGCAGGTGGCATAGTTTCGGATAAAGTAGCTTTAGAAATTCACAGCCCTACTGAAGTCCTCAAGATACCATACATGTTTTGCGTCTCCTTAGGAGATGTGGTAACACAGGACATCCATTCTGATGATTGGGATGTGCAAGCAGAACATTCATTGTTTTCTCATTTAAAGTATTGTGCTGCTTTTGATGCTGAAGATTTGTATTTAAATTCTTCAAATTATGCCCGATTTATTCTATTATCAACACTATGGGCATCATTTCTTGCATAAAACAAACATGTTAAGAACATTGTCCTACTCCCGTACAGGGGAGTTCTAAAATCCTTAGAAATAAATTCACCTATTTCACAGATTAGGACACGTCTAATCCGGAATCCTATTTTTTCAAATTGCAGTTGTCATCTGGACCCAAATTTATTTTAACCCACACTAAATTAATCTATTCCAATTCCTTTAGAACTGAATTGGTCACACAGGGTTATGATCACTGGAAAGATACCATTGATTTAAAATCAATTTGGGGCACTAAGGCTTGGCAGGTTCAGGGTACTGAAGTTTTACATCATGCCTGCCTAATCCTGTCTCAAATATTATTTCTAAGTGATACAGTGCACTAAACCACTTGCTTTGGCTTGGCAACTGCAAAAAAATTAAATATATACCATCCATTCCGTCTTTAGCGGAATATGACAATTGGCGCACTCGAATTATACGATCGATGTATTCCAAGCTTTGTTTCGAAATGACACTTTGTGTCTCTCAGGTTAACCCATCCGGATGGTTGGTGTGGCAAACAAATTCAAATGCATGTCAACTGTGTTTTTATAATGTAACACCTGGTTTCACACAGACTATGCCGGATCCTCGTTATCCACATTCACATTCGGTCACAACATACTCGGCGGGTAAATTATGCCATCAATGGTTGGAACACTCTACTTTGTCATCAGTAAAACAACACTTGTCACTCTTATCGAGCGACATGAATTTGGCTGATTTTATCTTGGGTCCTAGAATTCCTAGAACAAAGAGGTTTATTTATGCAGCTTACAATGAAGTTTGGAAATTTTCGCAGATTGAGGCATCGCTTTGACTGCGCAATATTGATCTAGCAAATTCAGAAATAGTCTTTGCTGTGGTTGACAATCGCATCAATACACTTTCTTCACGCATTTATACCCTGGATAATATGGTTTCATCTGTTATTGATATTGTTCAGAATGATGTATCTGTGTTATTTCATGGTTAAAATCATTTACGATCAGTTATGCAGTTTGCATGGACGTTACAGACTCTCAAAATGGGAAAAGTCTCTTGGGATTATTTGAATGCTTCTGCTTTGTTTTTACCATTTAATCTTACTGATAAACAGAGATTTATGTCCATGAAAGATGCTACATACATGCTATTACACATTGAACAATTGGAACCCTTGCCATCCTCTTTGGCGGAGACAGATTCAGCTGTTAGGTTAATTCATGGGGTTATCTCTCTCCCATTCTCGCTGTTTCAATTTAAATCATGTATGAAACATTTTACGATAGGCCGCTTTGAACCCCTGGGAAGTACATTTCTCCATGAATTATGGTCCCTGCCTTTCACTTACAGATGTCAACGGGAAGATAATGACGTTTTCCTAACAGAGGAGGACTGTGATTCAACAGTAGGACATTCCTTGGTTTGCAAACACATTAAGTTGCATGGCACTTGTAATGTATCAGCGCCTAATCTTGCTTGTTGTTTGAAAGGGACTCACTTCCCAGCAATAATTCCCGCTTTTACCTTGCTTACTAATGGCAATTATCTTATTTTGAACAACCATGACTGCAGTGGTTTACAGACAGGAATCCCGTATTTAGTAACAGTTTCAAAACGTGTTACTTGTTGTAGCACTGTGCTTTTTCTGCCCCAGCATGGGAAAGTAAATGGTTCTATTTGGCCTTCTATTCCGACTTTGAATACAGATTTCAACAAATTAAGCAGGCTCAAAGCGCTATTGTTTCAACAAGAAGTGGCTCTCACTTCAGCTCGAGAGACCTTCGAGTTGCAGGTGACTAGAAAATCTAGCAAGATTCAGTCACTTCTGACCTCAAAGCTCCGACTTCATTTTGGGGAGCTTATACATCAAATATTTATTGTGTCGGGGGCGTGGCTAGCGACGGAACATGGCGGTGGCATAGCCGTGAAGTTTCGTGAGTGAGGCGGCTTCCCCACTGAAATCCGCACACTAATACGACAAGCTGTAGCCTCCAACCGGAGGAGCCTGGGTCTAGGACCGAGCGGAGTCCAGCCGGCGAAACCCTGGTGAAATTCGTATGCCGGGGAGTGAAGCTGAGGAACCCGGCTCCTGAGGGCCTTGAGCTGGCGGATGCACCGAGCACCAGTATCCTTAGAGCCGGGCGGAAGTGCAAGCGACGCGGCAGGAGGAAGCCGGAAGTCCGCGCTGGCGGTGGACTCCCGATAAGTCTCGGCGGAGGCGACGACCGGGACCCTCCCTCTCCCATTCACAGTGCCACCGAAGCCTACCAGCGCCGGTGCGAGTCGTACCGACGGGACTGAACGGCGGGGGAGCGCCCGATGTAAGACTGATCGGGGCCCTGGAGAACTCGTGGCCCCTCACGCACTGCAGCGGTAACAAAGGAGTAAGGGGCAATTACCCGACCCGGGGGACATAACCGACAGTCGCTCCCTACTATCACCACTGGAGACTGCGGTGAAGTCGCAGTGCGACTTATCCGGACGCCGGGGGCAAGAGACATAGCGAACTGCGGTGACGCAAAGCAGCCGAGGGTCAGTGGCGAGCCATTCAGCAGTACTGTGGAGGCACCACACTGCGCTATTTACCAACACGGCCTCGTCCTGGTGCTCTTACGGGCTCACGCCCGAGTGGGGAGAAGCCACTACATGACATAAAGACTGCGGAGAATCAGGCGGAAGGGCACGAACGACGTGGGGGGGACACAGGGCACCCTGACGCAGCAGGCGGGCCTACAGAATCTTCCAGCAGCCGGAGTGCGACGAAGAAGTGCTCCCACGAGACAAATACAGTCCCGGCGGCATTAACAGAGGAAGTGGCCATAGACGGCCCTGGTGGGAAGGGGGACTGAGGCCAGTGATCCTACAAAACAAACGCCGGGTAAGACCTGAGGCGACGGCCACTAACGACATCCTGACGCGCAGCCATTGGTCAAAATTTCGGTGCTCTGGGGTGGTAGGAGGTCGTGCAAACTTCAGCACGGCCTGGATTCGGACTGCGAAAGGCACCCCTGAAAACGCACTGCAGAGACAGCGGCTAACATGCACCACTGGAGGTAATCATGGCAGGAAGGGGCTCAAGAAGCAACGCATCGCAATCTAGGCTGGAAAAATTTGCCTATGACAAACATGCCCCCTCTCAATCGGAACCTCGCACATCCACAGGGAAAACGCAAGAAGGTGAGGGATCCAAGAAAGCAACGCTCGAAGATGTAATGAAGGTATTGGCACAGGTACAAGCGACGGTGGGATCCACAGCTACAGAGGTCTCCCTGATGCGTGCTGACTTTCAGAAAATGGGCGAGAGAGTGAAACAGGTTGAGGTGGTCACAAAATCCTTAGTGGAGGATGTATCGGAATTACAAATAGCAATGGAACGTGTTGCGGCGGAGAATAAGGTGCTAAAAGGCAAGCTGGATGATCAGGAAGGGCGCTCCAGAAGAAACAACGTAAGGATTATTGGGGTGCCGGAATCGGAGGGCACCCACGCCATCGACCTATATGTGGAAGAACTGGTCAAGACGCAGCTTCAACCGAAGGGACTGTCGCAATTCTTCTCCGTGGAACGAGCGCACAGAGTCCCGGGGGGAAAGCCCAAGCCTGTGGCCCCCCCGAGACCAATATTGGCGAGGCTCTTCAACTTCCGCGATTGCGATGCCATCCTGCAAGCGGCGAGAGTGGCCACACCGATTCAAAACTCCACACTCGCTTTCTTCCCAGACTACACTGCGGAGGTATCGCGTAGGAGGAGGACCTTCCTTGAAGTCAAGAAGGAGTACTCTATGCTATTTCCAGCACGACTAAGAGTGGTGGCAGGCAGTAAGGTATGGTTTTTCAACACACCTGCGGCGGCCCGGGATTGGCTGGAGGGATGGCAACAAGTAGGGTTGCCCCGCCGCTCGAATAGGACTAACCGGAACCAGCAAGGAGGCAGCCAATCGAGATCCCAAACTTCGGGCGGAGATGACATGGCCCGGTCTCCTGCACAGGAACACCTTGAAGCAGAGGACGGGGTGGAAGAATGAGCTCCCGACACAGTGATGACACTTTTAAGAGACATTGCCGGTGGGGTCAAGCTTGGACACTGACCTGGGGGAATCCGGAGAGGGCAGGGGAGCCATCTGCTCCGGAGGACACTTCACCCCAGCAAGCAAGTAACTGTTTATGGGATGGGAGAAGAACTCTGCTGAGTTGGGGGGGCGGGCAGTTCCAGGTCCGTTAAGCAGGGAGGCATGGGGGGGTTGTTTAGTTGTTAAACAGAAAACGCAAGTTAAAACTAGGAACACAGTTGAACACACTAGGGAGGGGGGAGCGGGGGAAGTTAGTTTTGCTGGTTTTGGCTCAAGATGTACTCGCTATGATGCACCACGACACACTCTACCCACACAGACTCACAGACGGCAACAGACGCAAGATACCACAATTGAGGCGACCACCGGCCGTACTCATAGGACCACATGATGACGCATCAACCCCAAACAGCAGTCACTGAAGATGTGCCGCGCTCCATGGCGGTGCCTCCTCTTAGGCAGCTTACATGGAATGTTAGAGGTTTAGGGGACAAAATAAAGAGAGGGCTGGTCCTCCAAGCAATTAAGCGCCAAGGCCCCGCAATAGTGTTACTACAGGAAACACACCTCACGGGGACGGCATGTCGTGCACTCGATAGACGAGGCTACAAAATGGCGGCGCATGCGGAGTTCACGGCGGGGTCACGAGGAACGGGTGTCCTAGTGAAAAACTCTTCCCCCTTTATTGTGCTACAACACAAAGTAGACGATCAAGGCCGCTTCGCGGCGGTTCATGGGCAATGGGAGGGTAAACTCCTGAACGTAGTGTCCGTTTATATTCCTCCAGCACTACACTCCATAGCATTGCCGGCACTAGGGGAATTCCTTCTGAATCTCCCGACGGGAGATACGATCATAGGGGGGACTTCAACGCCATTGTAGACCCAGCGCTAGACACGTTTCCCGTTAGGGCATGCGCGTCGGGCTCCTCTGCCTTCCCAGGCTTCATGGAGGCATTGGTGCTGAAAGACCCTTGGGGCCATATCCACCCCACAGCGAAACAATACACATATCACTCGCAGGTACACAATAGTCTGTCCCGTCTTGATTACTTTTTGATTCTCGGCGACGGGATGAGACATATAGACACCATCAACATACTCCCCAGAGGAATTTCAGACCACTCTCCTGTTTTGATATCCCTCACCACTAAGGAGAAGAAACGCGCGAGAATCTATCCCATCTATCCCAACTATCTCACGATCCCCCAGATCAAAAAAGACCTTAAATCTGCAACCAAATTCTACTTTGCAGAAAACAAAACGTCGGTGAACTCCCCCTCAATTCTGTGGGAGGCATATAAGACGGTACTGCGGGGGCGCGTGATTGCTTCAGTCACAAAACACAAACGAACATACCAGCAGGAACTCTCGGAACTGGAGCTGGCACTCCAGGAGGCTGACACTACACACATGGCTGATCCCACGATGCAAACTGCACACATACTGAAATTGCGCCAACAGCAATACCGAGCCCACCTCGAATCGCAAGTCAGGGACAGCATTTCTAACACTGCACACAGGATTTATGACATCGGGGATAAGGCGGGGAAAATACTGGCGTGACTTGACACGAGAAGAGGCGGTAACAGAGGAATACACCACCTGCATACGCGTGAGAGGCAGTTGCAGACACACCCAGAGGACATAGTGCACACTCTGGCGGAACATTTTCGTGAAGTGTACACCCCAGAACAGGCGATCACGGAGCAGGCAGCGATGGCCTCCCTCAATGGCATAGATATCCCCACACTTCCGCCAGAGGCTATACAAGAGCTTGAGGCGGATCTGTCAGGAGAGGAAATATAACGAGCAATCCAGGCGATCCAACCTGGGAAAGCGCTGGGCCCCAACGGGATACCCATAGAGTGGTATAAAATCATGTGAGAGACTCTTAGTGGAGAAGTGTGGCTCAGGGGTTAGAGGCAGCAGACCCGGAAGCTGAGATCGGTCCTGGACCAGGGTTCAATTCCCCGCCTCGGCGGGTCTTGGGCTAAAAATTCCACTGACTCGATAATTCTCGCCCCGGTGCCTCCTCGACTCACGGGTTCACACTCTGCGACTCTGGGCAATAGCTTGCTTAATCTCCACAACGGCCCCTCGCGGCGGGATGCCTGACTTTCACCTTGTGGATACCCTGCTATCTCACAGGGGAATACCAGGAAGGGTTCCCTAAGCAAGCGCCGGGAAACCCACTGCGGGTAGCTGTGCGCTATATAAGCTCAACTACATTTACATTTACATTTAGTAAGCCTCTGCTGGCAATGTACATGGACAGCCTGGAAAGGACGGAACTTCCGCTAGACCAACGTACCGCGATGATTGTAGCTAAACCAAAACCCGGAAAGCCACCGGCGGAATGCTCCACATATCGCCCCGTTTCCCTTCTCAACGTAGAAGTAAAAATTCTAGCGAAGCTATTTGCTAGCCGGCTGATGAACCACCTGCAACGGTTGATCCACCCAGATCAGTCGGGCTTCATGCCCCACAGGAGCACGGCCCTTAACCGTAGGCGGGTACACGGGGTGATAGTGCGCGCCCACTCACTATCGGAAGCGGCGGTGATCCTTTCTCTAGATGCCAAGATGGCGTTTGATTTGGTGGAGTGGGAATACTTATTTGCTGTCCTGACCCGTATGGGCTTTGGCCCCAGGTACATTTCCTGGGTCAGACTCCTCTACACTAATCCAGTTGCTCAGGTTATCGCCAATGGTCACATTTCGCACACGTTCCCGCTGTTGCGAGGGACAAGACAGGGCTGCCCCCTGTCCCCCTTGCTCTTTGCCTTAGTACTGGAGCTACTGGCGATACTGATTAGAACGACACCATTTCTTAAAGGGATAGGATGGGCGGACGGCTGGGAGGACCGAGTGTCCCTCTATTCCGACGACTTGCTGATTTACTTAACAAATCCCGGCGCTTTTAGCGATATGTGACACCCACGGAAAGACGTCGGGCTATACATTGAACTGGGCAAAATCAGTGATTTACGTGTTGAAGGGACCGAGGCCGGTACTGGCACCGGACTGCCCCCTTGCACTGACATCGGACTCCTTTAAGTATCTGGGCATCTATATCACACATAACGCCCCAGACTTCTTCGACAAAAACCTGAGGCCCCCCTTGGAACGTCTCCGAAGAGATGTCAGACACTGGGCGGCCCTGCCATTGACCCTCCTTGGGCGAGCGACCTTATACAAAATGATGGCACTACCAAGATTCTTGTACGCCCTGGAGAATACACCATACTTGATCGCACCGCGTTACTTCAGGCAAATAAAGGCGTTAGTGTCCAACTTGATATGGAGTAATGGCCCGGCGCGCATTGCACATGACAAATTGACAAGAGACTGGTACGAGGGGGGCATAGCCTTGCCGGACATACAATTATACTACTGGGCGGCACAACTCAAGATTGTGAACCAGTGGGTGCACGTGCCGAGAGATGACCCGGCATATAGAGCCAATTGGGCGCAGCTAGGAACGGACTGTATGCTGTCACCGCTGTACAATAAACAACAAGTCTCGCGACTATGGGGACCCACAAAACACACGATCACTTTATGGCACACGGCGCAAGCAAAACTGGGGTGGAAGGGGAAAATTACCAAACTAACCCCTCTCTGGGACATGAAGACCCTGGGGCAATTGAGATACAGCAAGGGATTTTCACAGTGGGATTGTATAGGTATCTCCACAGTGGGTGATTTGTGGGAGAAAGACACAGTAATCCCGTTAGAGCGGCTACAACAAACATGGACTAGGCCCGAACGAAACTTATAGGTACGTTCAAATCAGGCACGCGCTACTACAGGCGATACCGTCGGGCACTACGGTGCCAGAATCCTCACCACTGGAAGATAGTTTACTTACTGACTACATGCAACAGAGGGCCTCCTCGCTCACATACAAGAAATTGATTAACAATCTGAAGGACCCCACAATGGCGTTACGAGAGAAATGGGTGGGAGATGTAGGAGAAATTGACGACACAGAATGGAATGCGGCGCTAGCCTCCCCAAAAGTGGGCATATCGGCAAAATTCAGGTTAGTACAGCTCAAAATCCTACACCGCATGTACTATACACGGTGCATGAAATACACAGAGCACCGCACCCCTTCTGTCTTCGCGGCTGCGGGGAGGAGGGTACACTGTACCACACGCTTTGGGACTGTCCCCGCATAGTGGAATATTGGCGGCAAATCATGCGTACTATCTCACAAGCACTTCAAATCTCCCTCATTCCTGAACCACGCAAATGCCTGTTGAACATTTGGGGACCGAACGATTTGACCAGGTACAGGCTCATATGGGCCACATTAGCTATTATGGTAGCGAAGAGAGACATTGCACAAAAGTGGGGAGCCTCAGACATACCCACGACATCCATGTGGAGTAAGAATATGGACTTCTTAATGTTTACGGAAAGGGCGGTGTATAAGATTAGAGCCTGCCCCCGTAAATTGAACAAAGTATGGTCCGCCTGGAATGTATACAGAGGAGAGTTGTGTGAGGATGACGAATTGAGCTCGGATGAGGACGAAGAGTAGGTCTAGAGGGCGCGGGTGGGTGACTCAGCTCACAGAAGAAATAAGAGAGAACCGTGAATGGGGTATGGCTGGTGGTTAGTCGAGGTATATAGAGGTACTAATCAGTGGATAGAGGTAGTGATGGAGATAGCCGTTGAGTGTGAATAGCGATATGAGCCGCAGTTTTGAGTTATGGTAACTGACATGGACATTATGAAAATTAAAAACGATAAGGCCTAACCACTGTTAAACACGTATTAGAGGATGTTATGAAGGACAGGATTGTATGACGCGCTGCCGGACCCCAGGGTTGTCGGTCATATGGCTGTGTACTACTATACAAATTGGATGTCGAATACGTATGTGGCGGCCGGCCCGATGGGTTGTAGGCCCTGATGTGTAACTATTCCCTCTGTGAACAACTTCAATAAAGGTCTTTGGGAAAAAATATTTATTGTGCCTGACACCAAAGACCTTCAATCAATCAATCAATCAATCAATGCATTTATATAGCGCACTACTCACCGAGAGGGTCTCAAGGCGCTGGGGGGGGGGGTCCGCTACTGCTCGAACAGCCAGGTCTTAAGTTGCTTCCTGAAGGCGAGGTGGTCCTGGGTCAGGCGGAGGTGGTTCGGGAGGGAGTTCCATGTCTTGGCGGCGAGGTAGGAGAAGGACCGTCCCCCTGTGGTGGCTCTTCGGATGCGGGGGACGGCGGCGAGGGCGTGGCTGGTCGATCGAAGCTGGCGTTTGGGAGCGTAGAAGTTGAGGCGGCTGTTGAGGTATCCTGGGCCCTGGTTGTGTAGGGCTTTGTGTGCGTGGGTGAGGAGTCGGAAGGTGATTCTCTTGTTGACCAGGAGCCAGTGCAGGTCTCTCAGGTGTCTGGAGATGTGGCTGCGATGGGGGATGTCCAGGATGAGTCGTGCTGAGACGTTCTGGATCCGCTGGAGTCTCTTCTGGAGTTTGGCGGTGGTTCCGGCGTAGAGGGAGTTGCCGTAGTCCAGACGGCTGGTGACGAGGGCCTGGGTGACCGTCTTCCTGGTCTCGGTGGGGATCCACCGGAAGATCTTCCGTAGCATGCGCAGGATGTTGAAGCACGACGAGGCGACGGCGTTGACTTGTCTGGTCATGGAGAGGGAGGAGTCCAGGATGAAGCCCAGGTTGCGTGCGTGTTCTGTTGGTTTGGGTGCGCTGCCTAGGGCGGGGGGCCACCAGGAGTCGTCCCAAGCGGAGGGTGAGGATCCCAGGATGAGGACTTCCGTCTTGTCCGAGTTCAGCTTCAGCGGCTGTTTTTCATCCATTCGGCTACCTCTTTCATCCCTTCGTGAAGGTTGGCTCTGGCGGTGGCGGGGTCGTTGGTGAGGGAGAGAATCAGCTGGGTGTCGTCGGCGTAGGAGATGATGTTGAGGTTGTGCTGGCGTGCGATGTCTGCGAGGGGGCTCATGTAGACGTTGAAGAAGGCAGGACTGAGCGAGGAGCCTTGAGGGACGCCGCAGATGACTTCGGTGGCTTCAGATCTGAACGGGGGGAGGCGGACTCTCTGTGTCCTTCCGGCGAGGAAGGAGATGATCCACTCCAGTGCCTTCTCCTGAATTCCGACGTTGCTGAGTCGCTGCACTAGTGTTCGGTGGCAGACAGTGTCAAAGGCCGCGGAGAGGTCTAGGAGGATGAGGGCTGCTGTTTCTCCGTTGTCAAGCAGTGCTCGGATGTCATCGGTGGCTGCGATCAGGGCGGTCTCGGTGCTGTGGTTGGCCCGGAAGCCAGACTGCGAGATGTCGAGGGATCCGTTCGTCTCGAGGAAGGCGGCCAGCTGCTTGTTGACGGTCTTCTCGATGACTTTTGCAGGAAACGGGAGCAGCGAGATGGGGCGGTAGTTCTTGAGGTCGGTGGGGTCGGCTGATGGCTTTTTTAGTAGAGCGCTGAGTTCGGCGTGCTTCCAGCTCTCCGGGAAGGTAGCGGTGTCGAAGGAGGTGTTGATGATGTCCCGCAGGTGGGGTGCGATGACAGTGTCTTCGGTGCTGATCGGGGTCCAGGCACGGAGGGTGGTTGTGGGGGGCGGTGGTTCGGTCGTGGCGAGCGTCGGTTGAGTGCTGAAGCTGTTGTGTATGTCCGCGATCTTGTTGTGGAAGTAGGAGGCGAGGGAGTTGCAGAGGTCTTGCGAAGGGGTGATGTCGTTGTTTCCGGGGTTGGAGAGCTCTTTAACGATGTTGAAGAGTTCCTTGCTGTTGTGTGCGTTGTTGTCCAGTCGTTCCTTGAATGCGGTTTTCTTGGTGGTGTTTTCGGGTGGCGAGCTTGAGGGCAGTCATGTTGTCCGGTGTTGGGTCTCTGCGCCAGGTTCTCTCGAGGGCTCGGCAGTTCTTCTTGGAGCTCTTGAGTTCGTCGGTGAACTATGGGGCTTTCTTGCTACCGGGTCTGCTGGGCGGGGTCTTCAGGGGGGCGAGGTCGTCTGCACAGTTGCTGATCCACTTCGCGAGGTTGGTGGCCGCCTGGCTTGGGTTCGTTGCGCTGGTGGGAGGGTTCATGCTCAGGGAGGTTGCGAGCTGGTCGGCTGTGATCTTGTTCCAGCTCCTGCGTGCAACCTGATGCTGGTGGTGGTGGATCGTGGTCCTACTGAAGCTGAAGTGAACGCAGCTGTGGTCCGTCCAGTGGAGTCCGGTGGCGTGGCTGAAGGCGATGTCCTTGCTGGATGAGAACACGGGGTCGAGTGTGTGTCCGGCGTAGTGGGTGGGGGTGGTCACCAGCTGCTTGAGACCGAGGTTGGCGAGGTTGTCCAGCAGGGTGGTGGTGTTGCGGTCGTTGTTGTTCTCCAGGTGGAAGTTGAGGTCCCCGAGGAGGATGTAGTCAGCGGAGAGGAGGGCGTGCGGGCTGATGAAGTCGGCGATGTCTTCGCTGAATTGTGTGCGTGGTACCGGGGGTCTGTAGATGAGGGTGCCTCTGAGGGTGGTCTTGGGGTTGACGTGGACCTGGAAGTGCAGGTGTTCGGCGGGTGCGAGGGTGTCATCGGTGTTGGTCGTGATGCGGATGGTGTTCCTGTGGATGATGGCGATGCCTCCGGATGATCTTGTAGCCGTCTGGGATGGCGATGGCGATGTCGGGCGCTGAAAAGGCGTTCATCCAGGTTTTCGTGAGGAAGGCGACGTCTGGTGAGGTTGTGTCGAGCAGGTTCCAGAGCTCGACGGCGTGTCTGTGGACGGAGCGGGTGTTGAGCAGGATGCATTTCAGGTGGCTTCTGCTGTTGCTCGGCTTGGTCTTGGTCGGTGCTGGAGTAGTGCAGGTCCGGATGCAGGTGAACTTGCAGGCGTTGCAGCAGAAGGGTCCGTGGGTGCGTCTCGGGGTGGCTCGGTAGCATCCCGGGATTCGGCCGGTGTTGAGTGCGTTGAGGGTGGCGGCGTCGTACGTCCGGCGGGTGGGCTGGGGTCTGCGAGGGCCAGGGGTCCTGGCACTGGGCGCGGTCCAGCGCAGACGGGCTTACCTTTGGCGCACCTTCGGCGCTCAGTCGGTGCTCCCGCTGCGCGCGTCCGCTGCGCGGTCACTCTGGGGGCGTCATAAGAAGGGGGACGTGAGGGCGGGTCAGCTGGGCGGCGGGAGCGGCTCGACCAATGGGCCGGTGGTGGGCAGGGCATGTGGCGAGCAGCGGTGGGAACTGGCGAGCGGGCGGCTCTGCTGTGGCTGGGCCGCTCGGGGGACCAGGAGGGCGTCGGCGGTGGAAAAAAGCGGCAAGGCTGGCTGGCAGGAGCAGGAGGCGGCAGGAGGAGCAAGGGGGTGACCCGGCCTGGTGAGAGGTGCAGCGGTCACTCCCGAGCACTCTTAGCTGTCCCCTTAAGAAGGGGGACGTGAGGGCGGGTCAGCTGGGCGGCGGGAGCGGCTCGGCCAATGGGCCAGTGGTGGGCGGGGCCTGTGGCGAGCAGCGGCGGGAACTAGCGAGCGGGCGGCTCTGCTGTGGCTGGGCCGCTCGGGGGACCAGGGGGGCGTCGGCGGCGGAAAAAAGCGGCAAGGCTGGCTGGCAGGAGCAAGGCTGGCTGGCAGGAGCAGGAGGCGGCAGGAGGAGCAAGGGGGTGACCCGGCCTGGTGAGAGGCGAGGCGGTCACCTTGCTCATTTTTTTAAACTTGTGGCATCCGGCCTTGTGACTTACTTTCAGACGATATTTGGAATAATGGCGGCTTTTATTCATTCTATTTTTTCTAGCGTCTGAGTTTCCCTTGTTATAGGCAGTAGCTGATGGAATCCTGCTTCTTCTGTCCCTGCTACGCAATGGCAGCTCATCATGTGGTAATGCACAGACCAGGCCAATTGCCACTGTACCGTGATCGGATGCAGCAACTTTTTAAAAGCTTTCCATTAGCAACGCTTTGCGTGAGTTATGGATTAGCTTTTCGCTTTACCTACTTCACTTGCACGCAACACAACCTGTGTTTTATTGTCAGCGGTGCCCCTTTTATTAGGCCTTGGATTTATGCCTCTCGAATAAGTCAGGTTCAGACCCGGATTTTAACCAGTTAATGGGTCCCTTAGTCGCCCATGAGCAGGCCTGTTCTGAGAATGGCCGTATGGCGCGTGCAGCTGCACTTGGAGTCTTGGCCGAATGGGATATCTGTGCAGCTGCGCAGAACCTCTTGTGACGGAGTTTCATTGAATATCACGCACGTTGTCTGAATATGCTCTTGAAGCATCACGATACGAGGAGCATGTCTGTTCCCTCAACCTACTTAACTGGATGGCATCCCTGTTTTCTACTAACGATAGGGATGACCTTTTGGAACGAATTGCTATCTTAGGTTCATGGACTTTGATGGATTTACCACCTCCATCCTAAATCACATTTACCATGAAAACAACAGAAATGTTCTAAACGACGTACAATTATTATTCTTTTTTTTGTTAAATTTTTCCAATTTGTTTTTTTGAGCACCTTTGAACTCTGCTGAACTTTGAACTCTGTTTTGGTCTTTTGTCTAAATGCTATGACCTTACCGGGAGATGGGGATGTTATATGGCCATTAGGGTCATTGTCGACATTGCTAAGTTTGCATGAGCTCTGCAACCATGATGCTGCTTTTACGCATGTTACTACATTTATTCTACTGTTTATTCTGCAAGACTCGGTTTATGACTTTCACATGAGAACTGTCTGCTTTTCGCATTCCCTGCTAGTTCCTGGAGTTTAGTCTGAACAGGATGTGCAAGGTCGATAAACAATGCCCCTTGTCATTCTGTTCTGGTTAGGCCTTATAGTCCTTTTTCCGCTGTCTGTATATTTCGACATCCCCCTCTATATTCTATGGAATTGTAACAATGCTAATTGTTCTGAGTTAATACATTTCGCTACTGTTAGTGGCTCGTATACTGTATTATAGAGCACAATATTTAAAATAAACATTTTGAACTATTACAGTGACTCTGCAAATTCTTATTGTGGACAAGTACGAGTGAGTGAGAGAAAATGTATGTCTTGCTACTGCAATTCCTGAGAGAGTCGGGAGTGTTGTGTTCTGGGTTGTCTAATCATTTGTAGCTTCGTGATTATGTAGGAGAACGAATGAGACACTATAGCTAGTCGGTTTGGGGATTTTGGGCACTAAGGTGGTAGGAAGGTACAACCCCTATACACTGAGGTCCTGTTTTCCTGCACATAGGTCTGTGTGTGTGCAGAATCCCCGAAACACAATCTGGTCACAGTAACAGTAACCCTGACCTATTTAAGGTGGAGCTAACACTACAGATTTTTCTCGACTGGAATTGCCATGCGAAGAGTGGCAGTTTTGGGTAGGAAAATCAAAAACAATTCTTTAGTACTCAGGGAGAAAACCTCCTTGGCTCAGTAGAATGAAACTCCGCTCTGGAGGTTTCAATTTGCAGAATAAAACAGAATGCAGAGTGACTCCAAGGGCTAATTGGCTGGCCTCCTTATCTGAAGCTTCAGGGACACAACAGGCTTCCATTAACCTTGCTTCTGCACCTGGACTCTTCCATCTATGAGTTTACTCAACGAAGTGGTGCCACTCCAGTCTTGACCCCTTGGAAGTGGTCCTAAGGTGCTCTGTTAGCCTCTGTCTATCCTGCAGAACCGATGTACCTCCTCTGCTTCGTGGCGCAATCATGAAGCAAAACAGATAGTTTGCCGCTGTTGAGTGGATCGACCCCGTTGCAAGGACCTGCTTCACCCTCACAGCATTCAATTGCCTCAGAACCACTGCTGCACGACGCATCCTCGATGTAGACCTCTGCATACCTTGTCGACAGCAGTCTTGGCACCAGATTCCGCATTGAAGGTCTCGACTGCATGATGCAACCTCGATGCCAGACTTCGCCATGCAAACCCTCTTCCACGGAATATTTAACACCGACACAAGACCGTGCATCGCCGCCTCGCCCGACCTTCGAAACCAATGCATCGCTTCAACTGCATCACACATCTTCAAAGTGGATCCTTGCAACACTCCACAAATCAGGATTTCAGGTACTCTTATTTAGCAGGTCTAACTGGGTCCCCGTAGCCAGTCTGCAATTCATCGCGGTCGGACTGAACTTCCAACTTTGTCCCGGTCTGGTGTGATCAGACATCCACACTTGGCACTCATGGTTGCATATCTCCGGTCCTGATGATTGGATTTTGTCATGTTGGTCTTTTATATTTTTTAAATTACTCTATTTTTCAAAATCTGTTATGAGGTCCTTTTGTTGTGTGTTTTCACTGTGTAACTCTTGCAGTATTGCACAAATACTTTACACATTTAAGCTTGACTGCTCTGTGGATTGAGCACAGTAGCATGAGCGACGTGACCTGTGCTGAAGCAGGAAACCAGGAAGCAGAAAGCCGGGGGGCGGACCATGGACCTCTGAAGCAGGTACTCAGGAGGAAAAGGGGTTGGGAGTCAGATAGTTTGTATAGCTACTGCTGCTGCCGCTGTTGTCTTGGCAGCAATCGACAGCAGGCTGTAGTCAAACCGCAACAGCAGCGTTCTACCCAGAAGTGACACACCAGCCAGCCGGAGCAACGCCTTTGTCATACCCCTCTGTTCCTTCCTCACCTACACCCGCACCTTTCTCTCACTGCTGTATCTAGCCAAGCTGCCATGACAGTTCAGCAGGGATGTATGACGTTACAACACATGCTTTTACCACGCATGCTGCTACAACGCAGGTTTTACTACGCATCCCATTACAACGCATTACACTTTGGGGTGCTGGATAGTGAATAGTTTAATTTACTATTCCAACTTCAGTCCCCGTGGACACTAGGGAAGGTGTTGGATAGTAAATTAAACTTATTCCTTATCCTAGAGCGCCCCCCAGTGTAATGCGTTCTAATGGTATGCGTAGTAAAACCTGCGTTGTAACAGCACTGCGTGGTAAAAGTTGCGTTGTAAAGGATGTTTCCCGTTCAGCAGTCTCTGTGGCTCCCCGTCTGACAAGAGGGCGGTCAGCGAGATTCACTTTTGACGGTTTGCCTGACGGATTACCCAACGGAACTGAGTAGGAGAAAGGGGAGGTAAGGTCAGAGTGTGGTTGTAGTAGCTACAAGCAGCTGAGAGTGAGGCCTTCGCGGATGTGGTGCAGCTAGGTCTGGGTGCGGCTTGCACTAGACCCGGTGAGCTCCCGCACAAGGGCCGCTTCCTCTCCTTCCTTTTCGCCGAGTCATCTTAATTGTTCAGTCACTCTTGCTCCAAGGAATGCCTAGGGACTGATGGTTTCTCTATCAGAGTGCCTTTGGATCAACCCTGCTGTTGGCTCGAACGGACACAATAGTTAAAATAAACATTTTGAATTATTACAGTGACTCTGCAAATTCTTATTGTGGACAAGTACGAGTGAGTGAGAGAAAATGTATGTCTTGCTACTGCAATTCCTGAGAGTCGGGAGTGTTGTGTTCTGGGTTGTCTAATCATTTGTAGCTTCGTGATTATATAGGAGAACGAATGTGACACTATAGCTAGTCGGTTTTGGGATTTTAGGCAATAAGGTGGTAGGAAGCTACAACCCCTATACACTGAGGTCCTGTTTTTCTGCACATAGTTCTGTGTGTTTGCAGAATCCCCGAAACACAATCTGGTCACAGTAATCCTGACCTATTTAAGGTGGAGCTACCACTACAGATTTTTCTCGCGTGGAATTGCCATGCGAAGAGTGGCAGTTTTGGGTAGGAAAATCAAAAACAATTCTCTAGTACTCAGGGAGAAAACCTCCATGGCTCAGTAGAATGAAACTCCGCTCTGGAGGTTTCAATTTGCAGAACAAAACAGAATGCAGAGTGACTCCAAGGGCTAATTGGCTGACCTCCTTATCTGAAGCTTCAGGGACACAACAGGCTTCCATTAACCTTGCTTCTGCACCTGGACTCTTCCATCTATGAGTCTACTCAACCAAGTGGTGCCACCCCAGTCCTGGCCCCCTGGAAGTGGTCCTAAGGTGCTCTGTTAGCCTCTGTCTATCCTGCAGAACCGATGTACCTCGTCTGCTGCATGGCGCAATCATGAAGCAAAACAGATAGTTTGCTGCTGTTGAGTGGATCAACCCCGTTGCAAGGACCTGCTTCACCCTCACAGCAGTCAACTGCCTCAGAACCACTGCTGCGCGGTGCATCCTCGATGTAGACCTCTGCATACCTCGTCGGCAGCAGTCTTGGCACCAGATTCCGCATTGAAGGTCTCGACTGCATGATGCAACCTCGATGCCAGACTTCGCCATGCAAACCCTCTTCCACGGGATATTTAACACAGACGCAAGACCGTACATCGCAGCCTTGCCCGACCTTTGGAACCAATGCATCGCTTCAATTGCATCACACATCTTCAAAGCGGATCCTTGCAACACTCCACAAATCAGAATTTCAGGTACTCTTATTCAGCAGGTTTAACTGGGTCCCCGTAGCCAGTCCGCAATTCATCGCGGTCGGACTGAACTTCCAACTTTGTCCCACACTTGGCACTTATTGGTTGCATAGCTCCAGTCCTAATGATTGGATTTTGTCATCTTGGTCTTTTTTTTTTTTTTATTACTCTATTTTTCAAAATCTGTTATGATGTCCTTTTGTTGTGTGTTTTCACTGTGTAACTCTTGCAGTATTGCACAAATACTTTACACATTTAAGCTCAACTACTCTGTGGATGGAGCACAGTAGCGTGAGCGACGAGACCTTTGCTGAAGCAGGAAGCCAGGAAGCAGAGAGCCGGGGGCCGGACCATGGACCTCTGAAGCAGGTACTCAGGAGGAAAAGGGGCTGGGAGTTCCTATAGCTACTGCTGCTGCCGCTGTTGTCTTGGCAGCAATTGACAGCAGGCTGTAGACAAACCCACGACAGCAGCGTTCTCCCCAGAAGTCACACACCAGCCAGCCGGAGCAACGCCTTTGTCATACCGCTCTGCTCCTTCCTCACCTACAACCGCACCTTTCTCTCACTGTTGTATCCGGCCAAGCAGCCATGTCAGTTCAGCAGTCCCTGTGGCTCCCCATCTGACAAGAGGGCGGTAAGCGAGCCTCACTTTTTGACAGTTTGCCTGACGGATTACCCAACGGAACTGAGCAGGAGAAAGGGGAGGTAAGGTCAGAGCGTGGCTGTAGTAGCTACAAGCTGCTGAGAGTGAGGCCTACGCAGATGTGGTGCAGCTAGGTCTGGGCGTGGCTTGCGCTAGACCCGGTGAGCTCCTGTTCAAGGGCCACTTCCCCTCCTTCCTTTTCGTCGAGTCATCTTGATTGTTCAGTCACTCTTGCTCCAAGGAATGCCTAGGGACTGATCGTTTCTCTATCAGAGTGCCTTTGGATCAACCCTGCTTCTGGCTCGAACAGACCCTCAGTTTTCAGAGTCGCAATGCAGCAGGCAGTATAGAGTACAAGAGTACCCACTACGAACCACTATCTACTCCGAGCTGTAATTTATTCTTGTCACTTTCACAATCCAGCGCCATTTGGGGTCAGAAGCGGCTGGCCTAGGAGAGAAAGAAAGGCAGTGCTCTGTCTACGACCAGCGAAAGTGAACAGGTGCGTGGATAATGACCGCCCAAAAACGTCATTCTGGGAGATTTGTCTCCTTAAGAGTCTGCAAGAAGACTAAAGCGAACCCCTTGAGAAATATGTAGATACAGCCAAACATCGTGAAAGGTCTCAACGGTATTTCTACCTTCTTCTCCATAAGGGAGTCAGGGCTCAAAAAAGCGGCTACACTGGTGAATAAGTCGCCTCGGGGGAACATGCAGGTGGATGTTGTAGCTAAAGTGGATAGCCGACCATATTAAATTAAATTTCCACATTAGCCGCAGATGATGAGTCTAGGTTCGTGGCAGGAAATGGTATTGCGCCCAGAGAGGGGGGCACTCTACCTGAAGATTTTACCCTGCCTGATCTAAATATGGCCTTAGTCGCTAATCGCCCTCAGGCATTTAAACTACCCTCTAATACCTCTCCATTCCCTAATCCAGGGGTTGTGGTTTGGGATACTCCATCTGGCCTTACCGTTCAGATGCAGCTTGTCAGTAGCACAACGAGTGGATTACCTCTATTTGGCTCTAGGGTGTCAGTTACCCCTGATCTATTTCTAAGTCTGCATCTGCCATACAGTCAACCTGTGAATAAAGCTCTTCTGATTCCTTGCACTGTTTGGAAAGAGTCTTGTCCTATATACTGGCTCTTATGGAGAGATCGATAGCCAGCTCCGACAGCATATTGGACTCTCTTTTACCTCTGACCAAACTTGCTCTCCTAGAACAAAGAACTCGAACAGGCAAAGCTACCTCACCTTTATCTAATCTTTCAAAAAAGTTTGTCTCCTCCGTAGAAGAGTGCCTGCCGCCTTCAAACCATCATATTACTGAATCAATCAATCAATCATAGCATTTGTAAAGCGCACTACATACCCATGAGGGTCTCAAGGCGCTGGGGGGGCGGGGGTGCTGCTACTTCTCAAACAGCCAGATCTTGAGTAGCCTCCTGAAGGTTAGTAGGTCTTCGGTCTGCAGTAAGCAGATGGGGAGGGTGTTCCATGTCTTGGCAGCAATGCCGCCGGCGATCACTCTTTGGATGCGGGGGATGGTGGCGAGGGTGCGGTCTGCGGAGCGGAGCTGGTGGGTGGGGGTGTAGAGGCTGAGTCGGCTGTTGAGGTACGCTGGTCCGGTGTTGTGGAGTGCCTTGTGTGCGTGGGTGAGGAGTTTGAAGGTTATCCTCTTGTTGACAGGGAGCCAGTGCAGGTCTCTTAGGTGGGGTGTGATGTGACTGCAGTGAGGGATGTCGAGGATCAGGCGTGCAGAGGCGTTCTGGATGCGTTGTAGCCATTTCAGGAGTTTGACCAGGGCTCCTGCGTAGAGTGCGTTTCCGTAGTCCAGTCTGCTGTAAATGTAAATGTAAATTGATACTTGTATAGCGCACTACTCACCCGCAAGTGTCTCAAGGCGCTTGTACGAATACCGCTGTGGAACCCATCCTGGCTTTCCCTGTGAGGTGTCCACTCCTGGGCACCCCCAAGGTGGAGGCCAGGCATCCTTAGGGTTGTGGGGGCCGTTGTGAAGATTAGGCTAGCTATTACCCAGAGTTGCAGAGTGGGACTCCATGATTGGAATAGGCACTGGGGCGAGAATTATCAGGTCCGTGGAATTTTTGAGCCGAAGACCCGCCGAGGCGGGGAATTGATTGCTGGTCCCGGGCTAGACCTCTGCATCAGGGTCTGCCGCTCTAACCATTGAGCCACACTTCTTCTCCTGCTGTTGACGAGGGCCTGGGTGACCGTCCTCGTTTCGGTGGGGATCCACTTAAAGATCCTGCGAAGTATGCGGAGGGTGTTGAAGCAGAAGGAGGAGACAGCGTTGACCTGCTTCGTCATGGAGAGGGTAGAGTTGAGGATGACCCCTAGGTTGCGTGCGTGGTCAGTGGGTGTTGGGGGTTTTCCTAGTGCAGTCGGCCACCAGGAGTCGTCCCATGCCGAAGGGGTGGATCCGAGGATGAGGACCTCTGTCTTGTCCGAGTTCAGTTTCAGTCAGCTGTTCCTCATCCATTCGACGACGGCCTTCATTCCTTCGTGGAGGTTGGTTTTGGTGGTCCTTGGTGAGGGATGGAATCAGCTGGGTGTCGTCTGCGTAGGAGATGATGTTGAGGTCGTGCCGTCGTGCGACGTGGGCGAGCGGTGCCATGTAGACGTTGAACAACGTTGGGCTGAATGGCACCCCAGATGGGACACTCCCCCACCTTACGCGCCGGCGGTGCGTAGCAGCCCTAGTCCCCTGCCACAGCCGGACGGACACTCATGCGCATCCACAGGAACGTTGGGCTGAGGGATGAGCCTTGGGGTTCGCCGCAGATGATCCCGGTTGCTTCAGAGCGGAAGGAGGGTAGGCGGTCGCTCTGTGTTCTGCCGGAGAGGAAGGAGACGGTCCAGTCCAGGGCCTTCTCTTGGATTCCGCCATCAAAGAGGCGTGTTTGTAGTGTGCGGTGACAGACAGTGTCGAAGGCGGCTGACAGGAGGATGAGGGCTGCGGTTTCTCCATTGTCTAGTAGGTTTCTAATGTCATCGGTGGCGGCGATGAGGGCAGTTTCGGTGCTGTGGTTGCTGCGGAACCCAGACTGGGACGGGTCCAAGATGCTGTTCTCCTCGAGGAAGCTGGTCCGTTGTTTGTTGACGGCCTTTTCGATGACCTTCGCCAGGAACGGGAGCAGGGAGATGGGTCGGAAGTTCTTGAGGTCCGCCTTGGGTTTCTAGAGTAAGGCGTTGATCTCTGCGTGCTTCCAGCTCTCCGGGAAGGTCGCTGTCTCAAAGAAGATGTTAATGGTTTTTCGGAGGTGGGGTGCGATGGTGCTGCTGGCTTTGTTGAAGATGTGGTGTGGGCAGTGGTCTTCTGGGGGTCCGGAGTGGACGGTGTTCATGATCTTAATGGTGTTGTCATCGTCATTGATGTTGGTCCAGGCGAGTAGGCAGCTGGTGCGGGTGGTGGTGGAGGGAGCGGGGGACTCCGTGGTTGCCGGGGTGGTGCCGGTGTTGAAGCTGTCGTGGATGTCTGCGATTTTGCGATGGAAGAAGGCGGCCAGCGAGTCGCACAGGTCTTGTGAAGGTGGGATGGGCGTTGGAGGGCTTCTTGAGCGGGGCGAGGGTGTTGGCGCATTCGTTGATCCACAGTCTGAGGTTGCGAGCGACAGCGTTAAGGTGGGTCGGGTCTGCAGGTGGGACCCGGGCGAGGATGGTGGAAAGCTGGTCTTTGGTGACTTTGCTCCAGCAGCGGCGTGGCAACTGCTGGGTGCAGTGGTGGGTTTCCGGAAGGTGAAGTGGATGGATCGGTGATCGGTCCAGTGAAGCTCGGTGGTGTGGTTGAAGGAGATGTGGGAGCTTGCGGAGAAGATTGGGTCAAGCGTGTGGCCAGCGGAGTGGTTGGGTGTGGTGATGAGTTGTCTCAGTCCGAGGTTGGCGATCAGGGTGGTGGAATTGGTGTTGTTGTTGTTCTCGAGGTTCCAAGGCATATGTTGACCCCAGCTGTGCCTGTAGGGACTTTAGTAGTCAGGCTGGCACACCCTTCAGCAGTAGGACGATTTGTAAGGGGGAGGATAATGTAGATATGTTTGAAATAAACCAGCCCTTCTCACTACAGCAGTTTTTCGATCCTGAGGTTTCATTACTTCAATCTATGAATATTACAGGTTCTAATGTGACGAAAAAAATGTAGCAATTTGCTGCAGAGGTCATAAAAACGGAAAGGTAAAATAATTGCGTCCAAATTCAGAAGAAAAAAAGGGAAAAAGCTATGTAGAATAACTAAAATAAAGTAGAGATTGAATTTCAAAGACATCATAAGAGCTCTCCACCCCTCTCAAGGGGCTTTCATGACTCAGCCTCATAGTCTTAACCCCAATTCTGATATATTTTCCTCATTAATAGGGGTAAACGCTATCTATAACCCTATTGGGGATTCACTCTCTGGGGTTAGTCTGGCAAACAGTTCGAAGTTAGTGCCTTTTTCTCTTGATTTGTCTTTTATCTTTGATCATGAGCTAGTCATGAATAGGTCTTTCCTTTTAGGTTGTTTCTCAGACATCCCGAATTACAAATTGTGCAGAGTAGTGATGTTTTTCTGGTCCAAATATTAAATCGTGGTAATTATGGCGGTGCAAGTGTGACCTTTTGTTCAAAGGTTATGTTATGTTATTAAAATTTGTAGAGCGCGCGTTTACCCGTAGGTGTCTTGGCGCTATGGTCGGGCGAGGAGGTCTGCACTGTTGGCTAGTTCTGGAATAGCCAGGTTTTGAAACCTTTCCGAAAGCCGATGAGAGAGGAAGAATTTCTGAGCTCAAGAGGGAGCGTGTTCCAAAGTTTGGAGGTGTAAAAATGAAAACTACGCCCACTCCATTGCACAGTGCGGGTTATTGGTACCTGGAGAAGTTTAGAGCCAGAGGACCGAAGATTCCTGGTGGGTTCATACCAGGAGAACAGGTTTTGAAAAAAGATTGGCCCTTTGTTGTTGAGGGCCTTATAGGCTATGGACAGAGCCTTGAATTTTATCCGTTGCTCCACCGGAAGCCAGTGCAACTTGCGGATTTCGGCGGTGACTGAGTGGGTTCTAGGGATATTGAGAAGCAGCCTGGCGGCCGAGTTCTGCACACTTTGGAGTTTTTTGAGACATTGTTTTTGGGCATTTCCTAATAATCCGTTGCAATGGTCCAGTTTGGACTGGATCAAAGCTGTGACAACAGTTTTTCTGGCATCTACTGGAATGTATGGGAGACTTTTTCTGATCTTTTTAATAAGAAAGTGGCTTGCTGACACAATAGCATTGGTGTGATGAATTAAAGTAAGTTTAGGATCAAGCCACACCCCTAGGTTCTTAACTTTTTCCGCCGGTCTAGGGGGTTCACCCATCTCCAATGGCCACCAAAGGTTGCCCCAGCATGGTTGAACATTGCCAAAAGTCAAGATCTCTGTTTTAGAGGAGTTTAACTTGAGGCAGTGGGTGTTCATCCAGCAATTGACCGTACGCATGCAAGTTTGAAATTGTGCAGAGGGAGATGATTCTTTTTTTTGTATTGTTATGGCAATCTGAGTGTCGTCAGCATGGGTGTATGTATCCGATCGATAGGCATCCAACTCAACCATGAGTCTACTATCTTTGAGGAAAGAGGATAGCAGAGCCAAAGCTGTGCCCCTGATCCCTATTCTCTCGAGCCGCTCATGCAAGAGAGAATGGTCAACCGTATCAAATGCGGCTGATAGATCGAGGAGTATGAGCATGGCTGTGCCGCCCTGATCCATCGCCATCATGATCTCTTCTGTAGCTTTAATCAGTGCTGTCTTCCGTACTATGCTCCCGGCGAAAGCCGAACTGAGATGGGTCCAGCAAGTTGTTGTCATTAATAAATTGAGTCAATTGAGAGTTCATAATTTTATCAATTATTTTGGCTGGTAGAGGAATTCTGGCAATAGGGCGGTAGTTATTAGGGTCAGTGGGCTCCAGTGAGGGTTTTTTGAGCAATAGGAAGATGGAGGTATCTTTCCAGATTGAGGGAAAACAGCCAGTCCTGAACATGGAATTGAAAATATCTGTGAGACCTGGGCTAACCACCTCGCCGATTTCTTTAAGAATTATCGAAGGGCAGGGATCAAAGGGGGATCCATATTTGGAGTCTTGGATGTATCTGGCTACGGTCTCAACAGAGACGGGAGAAAAGGCAAGCAGAGTGTTGGTATTATGCCCACTGCAAGAGGAATCTGTCAATGGTAGAGGGGTAGAGTTCTGAAAGTTATTGAAAATGTTCAATACTTTAGTCTTAAAGGCTGTTGCAATATTATCGCAAAGCTCTTGGTCGCACTTAATTGCTGGACCTTTTAACGAAGTGAATATGTTCACCACTAGGAAGAGTTCCTTAGAAGAGTTTTTTGCTTCCTTGATTTGTCTGGTGTAGAAATCATTTTTGCTAGCTATTAGATGATCTTTATAATGCGATAGTGCTGTTTTGTAAGCAGATTTCAAGTTGGGGCAATACTTTGTGGGCCAGCGTCTTTCTAATTGCCAGCAGCGCTGTTTTTCTTGCCGAAGATCTTCAGAAAACCAAAGAGCTGATTGGTTTTGTCTATTTCCTGAAATTTTCTTTATAGGAACGGTAGTGTTAAATGCGTCGTTAAGCCATTTAGAGTATTTTGGGGCTGAAACTTCGGGGGACCCTAGGAATGAGGGGCAGGACTTTTCTAACAGGGAGTGAAGGGATTGATTATCCATGAGATCCCATTTTCTTTTGGTAGTAGTAGCGGTCTTTGGTAGCTTGGACGATCCCAGGGGGGTAAGAGGAAATGCAAATTTGATCAATGCGTGGTCAGACCACGTTAGAGCCAGCGTTTCCATAGGCGCGAGGTTATTAATAGAAGAAAATAAACTAAGGTATGGCCAGCCTCATGGGTGGGGGGTCTGAATTTTTTGTTAGAGACCTACTGCTTCCAGGGTCTCTAGTAGTGCTTCTGTCTCCCTGTTGGCTTTATCCTCGAGATAGAAGTTAAAGTCTCCGAGGATGGTGAATTCATCATTTTGTAGACTGGATTCTAAGAGGCTGTCCACTACAGAGATCTGGGCCTAAATCTATTTGCTCACCATGCCATTCCAGTTTGGACCCAGCCATATGCAAATCATTCTTGACCCTGCGCCCAATGGGAACAGACCAGCCCGAACTGCCAAGCCAGGTCCTCCCTGGACGACTGGAAACAAGACTCCTAGGGACGGTTTCGAGCTTTCAGCTCTCATCAGCCAGGATAGCTTGACTCCAGTGGCATGGAGAGCACGGGACCCATGTCTGGGCATACCCGTCCCACTCGGGGTGACAAATGCAAAAAGAACAATTGATGGACAGAATGCAGAACAATGTCATACATTCACCCCAGTACAGACATCTGGGCCTAAATCCATAGTTTTTTTGCTCACAATGCCATTTTATTTATTTGTACCGCGCTAGAATTGACTCCCGAAGGAGTATCTCTGCGCCCAAGGCAAAGTGACAGACCAAGAGTGGAAGAACTAGAGATCTTGGGGAGGTGCTGGGATTGGAACAAAAAGTTTTTAGTAGTTTCCTGAATACCAGATGGTCCGTACAGTGCCTAAGGGAATCGGAAAGATTATTCCAGAGGCATGGGCCAAGATAGGAAAGTGCCTTTCCACCCTGTTCCGCCCTTCTGACAGTAGAGATTTGAAGAAAGGACTGATTACTGGAACGGAGGGTACGTACTGGGTTGTAGGGGACAAACTTTTCCGCCAGATACGTAGGACCCAGGCCGTGTATGCCCTTGTGGACAACACAGCAGGTCTTAAATTTGATCCGTTGACGGATCGGCAACCAATGGAGTTTTTCCAGCAAAGGGCGTGATGGAGATCTAGGTGGAGCATTTAGGACCAACCTAGTATTTTGTACCACCTGGAGCCTACTAAGTAGGCTGTCATTTGCTGATATCAACAGTCCGTTACAATAATCCAGGCGACTGAGCACCAGGGCCTGAACATGTGTTTTCCTAGTTGTATCCGGTAGTAGAGGAAACACTCTTCGGAGTAGTCCTATTACATGAAAACAGGACCCGGCTGTTTGGTTTACGTGTTCTTTTAAAGAAAGACCTTGGTCCATCCACACACCCAGGTTTTTCACCGCCTGCTTAGGGCTGGGGACGGGGCCTAGATCTATGGGCCACCAGTCCGGAGTCCACAGCAGTGTGGCTTCCCCAAAGAGCATTACCTCCGTCTTTCCCACATTGCACTGTAGGAAATTCGAGGCCATCCATTGCGAAACAGCCTTCATGCCTTCTGAAAAGGATTGTTTAACCACCGAGCTGAGTGACTTAAATGGGAAGAGGAGCTGAGTGTCATCAGCATATGACACTGGTATGAATCCGTATGATCTCATAAGGCTGGCCAGGGGGGCAACATAGATGTTAAAAAGTGTAGGGCTCAAACATGAGCCCTGTGGCACCCCCTTTGTAAGCCCTACAGATGCAGATCGAAATGAGCCCATACTAACACACTGTGTACGGCCTGATAAAAAGCTCCTCATCCAGGACAGCGCCGAACCCTCAAGCCCCACCTCTTCCAAAAGGCTGAGCAGAATGTCATGGGATATCGTATCGAACGCTGCTGACAGTTAAAATTGCACCAAAATCATTGAGTTCCCCTTTTCCTGGAACATTTAGATGTCATCCGTCACCGAGAGGAGCGCTGATTCGGTGCTATAATTTGGCCTGAAACCCGACTGGGAGTAATCCAGGCCTCCTGTTCGCTCGATAAAGCTCGACAGATGGGTATTGACGTGCTTTTCCGTTAGTTTGCTCAGGTACGGGAGGAGAGATATGGGTCGAAGGTTGGACAATTCCGTCCAAGGGATGGTAGAATTCTTACAAATGGGTCTCACCTAAGCCATCTTCCACTCCTGTGGTACACGACTCTCGGAAAGGGAGAGGTTGACAAGGTACTGGATCATGGGACCGAATGACTTGCCTAAAGATGGCACAACTCTTGCAGGAATAAGATCTAATGGGGATCCACTCTTGATTTGACCAACAGAGGTGGAGGTGAGGACCGTTTGCGGAGTTTAGCCATGCCAAGCATGGCAAATTCTATGGCAATATGGTCGGTCCAATTCACCTGTTTAGGAGGAGTTGGACAGAATCATGTCTAATGTATGGCCCACTAGGTGGGTGGGGCCCTTATTATGCTGTGTTAGTCCTAGTAGGGATAGATCGGCTAGAAGGGACTGAGCCTCTACGTTATCCACCAAATCACTATGTACATTAAAGTCCCCCAGCAATAGAAAGTCATTGCCAGATTTAATGTGCGGGGCCAATGCTTTGGCTAATGAGATGGCAAAAGTCATACAAGGGCCCGGTGGGCAGTAGACTAAGGCCCCTTTCCAGCCAGCCTTTGTGGGGGTATTGATCCTAAAGACTATTCCACTTTGGATCCAGCCATATGCAAATCAGTCTTGACCCTGTGTCCAATGGGAACAGTCCAGCCTGAACTACCAAGCCAGGTCCTCCCTGGACGACTGGAAACAAGCATCCTAGGACCGGTTTCGGGCTTTCAGCCCTCATCAGCCAGGATAGCTTGCAAACAATTTCCTATGCACACAACATATCAATTTAGGTACAAAGTATTATGAACATGCATCCATTTGGTTTTTAGTCCTAGAAATTAATATTTCAGTTCTTCTTTTTGAGCAATTTCTGTGATTTATTGCTCGAGAGACCTTACGCCAGCCGACACGTGTTTCATCAGAGTACAGATTGCTCTGACTCTTCAGGGCTTTCTTGTAATGATGGCGTATGTTGTATTTCCACTTAACCGGTGATAATTCCAACCCGGTAAGGGTATCTTGTGTGCTCACTCGTTATAACTCTTCTTCCCTCGTATCTTAAAAGACAAGTAATTATCAAATGAATGCCGTATCAAAGGGCGCATGGGCGGAATAGTAGTGATCACTATGATCCAATCGTCACGTTTTGTTTAAAACCGGTCCAGAGTAGACTAGAAGATCTCCTAAGGCCGTGTTTACGTATCACCAAGAAGTCCGAATGTTCCTGGACCTTTAGTTATGCCCAGCCGCGAGTCCGGCGTCCTTTTCTCAATGGTGTAGCATCGATGCTACACCATTGAGGAAAGGACGCCGGACTCGGGGTCTAGTCTACTCTGGACCGGTTTTAAACATCATTTTTCGTACTAAATACAATCACGCTCTTCTGACATCAAGAGGATGAAGAGCTCTTTCTGCTGCCGAATCAGGTTGAGGAAAGAACACAGGTAACTCAACTGATTGGTTGATATGAAAAGCAGAAACCACTTTGGCAAGGGATTTTGGGTTGGTGCAAATAACTACTTTATCTTTATAAAGTTGCAAGAAGGGTTCTTCTAAGGTTAATGCCTGTAGCTCATCAACTCTCCTCAATGATGTGATCGCAATGAGGAAGGCAACTTTCTATGAAATAAACTGTAACAGACAGTTGTATAATGGCTCAAAAGGTGGACCCATGAGCCGTGTAAGCACAATGTTTAGATTCCAAACTGGTGCAGGAGGTACCCTGGGTGGTATTACTCTTTAAAAGCCCTCCACAAAATCTTCAATTGCTGGAACTTTGAACAAAGATAGATGTTGCCTGTTTTGCAATTATGCGGCTACTGCTGCAATATGCAAATCGAATGGAAGTGTAGGCTAGGCTAGCATGCTGTAGATGCAAAATTTAACAACTGATGTTTTGAATAGAGGCATCTAGTGGATCAATATTGTTGTTCATACAAAATATAACAAATCTTTTCCATTTTGCTGCATAAAATGCTCTGGTAGTAAACTTTCTTGCTTCCTTAAGAAGTCATACACTCTGGTGGTAAGTTTAGAAACTATGACTTCAGGAGCCAAATCGCTAGATTGAACTTCTTGGAGTTTGGGTGTCTGACTTCTCCATGGTTCTATGTGAGAAGGCTGGAATTGAGATGCAGCTTTTGATGTGAAACTACTAATAGTTCCAAGAGTGTTGTGAACCACGGTTAACGGGCCCGAATGGGAGCCACTAGAATCAGGGTAAGGGATGTTTGCCTGAGCTTCGGAACCAAGAAGGGAGGGAGAGGTGCGAAAGCGTAGGCAAATATCCCTACCAATTCATTCATTGGGCCTTGCCTTTGGATAGAGGGTGTGGGAACCTGGAAGCGAAGTTTGGGCATTTTGAGTTGTCCACTGTGGCGAACAGATCTATTTGTGGGAATACCCATTGTTGAAAGTATGGAAGGATAACTTGGGGATGTAGTACCCACTTGTGTATTTGTTCCCTCCTTCTGCTGAGGTCGGCAATTTGATTGTTCACTCCTGGGAGGTGCTCTGCCAGAAGATGAACTCTGTGATGAATTGTCCGATGCCAAACGGACTGAGAGAGCATGACAGTTGCAGAGAATGTCTCCTCCCCTGTTTTTGTACATAGCTGTCATATTGTCCGTGCGGACTAGGACAACTTTCCCAATGAGGTGAGACTGTAAATCTTTCAGTGCTAGATACACAGCTTAAAGCTCTAGATAGTTGATGTGAAGACTTTTGTACTTGTTGTCCCATAGACCTTGAATTGTGAAATTGTGAAGATGGGCACCCCAACCTTTGAGAGATGAGTCTGCTGTTAGCACGATCTGTGGAACAGGGTTGATGCAGGGCTGCCCTTTTGATAAGCTTTGTATGTTACACCACTGCAGAGAGCGATGGGTGCGGCTGTCTACCAACACTAGATCTGTTAATTGACCCTAAGACTGATTCCACTCACTTGCTAAACATTCTTGTAGAGGACGTTTAACCTTGCATGAAGCACTATTGCACTGCATCATTCCTAACAGTTGCATGAAGGTCCAGACTGCTAAGTACTGATTGGTCTGAAACTGTAGTAGCAGAGTTTGAATATTTCGAATTCTGGCTGCAATGGGAGAGGCTAGAGCTGTGCAAGTGTTTAGAGTAGCTCCCGGATAGGACTGCATTTGAGAAGACTGAAGTTGAGACTTCTGTGCATTGACCGTGAAACCTGATTGGTAGGTCTAATGTAGTCTGAGTGTATTGTAAACAGTTTTGGTGTGTGCTGGCTTTGATGAGCCAGTCGTCTAGGTATGGTAAGACATGAATCGGTTGTCTTCTGAGATGTGCTGCCTCTACTGCTAGACAATTTGTGAATACCCTGGGAGCAGTAGTTACTCCCTATGGGAGTACTTTGAACTGATAATGTTTTCCTGCCATCACAACTCTGAGATATTTGCAATGTGCTGGGTGGTCCGGTATGTGAAAGTATGTGTCTTAAGTTCAGTGTGGACATAAAATCCCCTTCCTGTAGAAGTACTTGTTGAAGCATGACCATGTGGAAATGTTCTGATAGTATATATGGAGAACGACCTTTACAACGCGGTTGTTACACCGCGATAGCTTTACAACCTGGTCATTACAATGCAACTTGTTACAACAACTTGCGTTGGATGGCGTGCTACACTAAGGAATAGTATGATTTACTATTCCAACACCTTCCCTACTGTTACGTAGGCTGGAGTTGGAATAGTAAATCATACTATTCCTAAGTCCAGCGCCCCTAGCGTTTTAACGACTTGCGTTGTAACGAACGCAATGTAAACTACTGCGTTGTGAATGTATGCGATGTAACATCATACATTCAGTATGTACAGATTTAACGTCCTTAGATCCAGAATTGGTCTTAAGGAGCTGTCCTTTTTGTGGATTAGAAAGTACAGAGAGTAAACCCCTGAACCTTGGTACTGTAACGGAACAGTTTCTATGGCTCCTTTTGCTAAAAAAGTTTGTACCTCTTGTTTGAGGAGCTGCAGGTGTTCTGATGAGTTTGTGAGTGCGAGGTGGAATATTGGGAGGGTTGCTGGTGAGCTCAATGCAATAACCATGTCGGATAATGTCTAGCACCCATTGGTCTGATGTTATTGATTGCCAAATAGGGAGAAATTGTTGAAGTCTCCCCCCAACAGGTGTTGAACGATCGAGGGGAAGTATAGGCAAGTCACTGTTTATTGGGGGAAGGGGAGTTACGCATTGGCGTGCTTTTGCCCCTGCCTTTGAAATTGTTTCCTCTGTACCCTCCTCTGTAGAAGCCTCTAGAGGAAGACGGTTGCGTGTTTGACGTATTTGAGGAAGCGTTAGGGTCTGAGGATGTAATTTTGGACCCTCCCCTATAAAATAGGCAGAGACAGGAGCCTCTGCTTGATGCTGACTAAAGCGCTCCCATGGATTTTGCCATGTCAGTGTCTTTTTTCATCTTTTCTAAAGCCTCGTCAAATTGAGGTCCGAAAAGATGTTGTTTGTCAAAGGGGTATTTAAAATAGATTACTGGACTTCTGGTTTGAAACCTGAAATCCTAAGCCAGGCATGTCAGCGTAAAAGAATGCTGGAGTTAACTTCTCTCGCTGCAGGGTCAGCAGCATCTAGGGCATATCTAATAGAAGAATTAGGTATTTGTTTTCCTTCTTGGACTAGTTCTTGTGCCTATTTCTTGTGTTCTTCTAGGAGGTATTAAATTAGGCCTGCCATCTGGTCCCAGTGTGTGCTATCATACTTAGCTAGTAGGCCCAGTGTGTTGGCAATGTGCCAATGGTTAGCGGCTTGAGCAGCCACTCTTTTACCCGATGCGTCAATTAATTCAGACTCTTTATCTGGGGGAGGTGTGTCCCCAGAGGTCTGCGAGTTTGCTCTCTTAAGAGCATTAGAAATTACCAGTGAGTCTAAAGGTAGCTGTCCTGTAATAAAAACAGGATCAGATTGTGATGGTTTGTATTTCTTCTCAACTCAGGGTGTTAAATTACGGGCATGAACAGGGTCCTTAAAAATCTCATCTGCATGCCTCATCATGCCTTTCAACATAGGGAGACTTTGACTAGTCCTATGTGAAGACCCTAGTGTCTCAAATAAAAAACGGTCATCTAAAGCCTCTTTGTGCAGTGTCACTCCATAATAAGCTGCTGCTCTTGAAATCAGCTCTTTATGAGATCCGTTATCATCTGGAGGTGCTGGTTTTGTAGGGTATATATCTGAATCATTATCCATGGGAGGATAAATATTATAATCGTCCCATGTATCTGTTGGTAAAGTAACATTGTCATCATCATCTACTAAATCGGGCTGTGTATGAGGAGACCCCTGTGGTGTTATGTGTAGGGTATCTGAGCCTGGCAGTGTGGTAATGGTGAAGCAGGGGGAGGTGGAGGGGATGGCAAAGTAGGGTAGGTAGGACTTGTAGCAATGTCCTTCTTCTTAAGAGGAACCTTATACCCATATCCTCTGAACAAACTTTCCTTTTTGAAGGCGCTTTAGCTAAAAATGTGTCCAGTATCTGAGTTGATGTATAGCTTTTTCTGTTTCTGGTCTAATCGGTCCTTCATGACATCTAAGATCGGTTCCGGGTGATGAGGGGGATCTTCTTTTGATTTCGGCACCACGGGTTTCGGTGCCCAACCAGACTTGTCCTTTTTGTCCTTTTAAGCGGAAGGTTTTAGCTCTAAACCGGCCTGAAGCTGAAGATTTCAGCTCTGAACTTCAGCTCTTCAACTCTTGCTCCACTTGCACATCCCGAACCGGTCAGCCCCCCTGAACATGGCCCACCAGAGCTCATTTCCAGTCATACAAATAGGCATTTAGCAATTTGGAACCCCCTCGATATCACTTCGCTATGCAATATTATCAGTACTATCAAATCTGGGTCTCCTATGGATCCCATCCCCCCGCAAATCCTACATGCTTTGGACACCACAAGCCTCAATCTCATTGTAGAATTGCTAAATATGTCCCTTAGGGAAGCCGAGGTACCTAATTCATGGAAACATGCTATGATAGTCCCTTTGTTAAAAAAGGCAAATGCGGACCCGGAAAATCCCACCAATTTCCGCCCCATTTCCCTTCTCCCGGTTTTTTCTAAAATCTTAGAAAAACACATTAACACGCAACTCACCATATACACTGAGTCAAGAAACCTCCTACATACCTCCCAATCTGGGTTTAGGGCAGGATTCTCTACAGAATCTACACTCTTAGGTGTTTCTGAGATCATTCGTAGACAGGTCGACAAAGGGGAAACCGTGGCACTCATTTTGCTAGACCTAAGTGCAGCATTTGATAAGGTTTCCCACTCCATCGTTCTCAATACACTCCACTCCTGCGGGATCACCGGTTTAGCCCTCAAATGGCTCTCGAGCTTTCTCTCGGACAGAACTTTTCAAGTTCTCTCTCCCACATCTACCCAATTCACAAATCGCAATATGGTGTCCCTCAAGGCTCTATCTTGAGTCCCTTACTCTTTAATCTGTACATCAGCACGCTAGCCACCTTTGCGGAACAAGCTGGGCTTACAATTTACTCTTACGCTGATGACACCCAGCTTATCTACTTACTTTCCGCAAACTCACACTCCACTTCATCCTCATTACGTTCTGGACTCAATGACATTGCCAAATGGATGTACGACAAAAAAACCTCAAACTTAACGGGGGTAAGACCGAACTCCTTCTCTTTGGCAATAACACCACTCTGTGGGGCCCCCAACATTGGCCTCCTCAGATGGGTCCTTTACACGCACACTTCAAATCTGCTCTCAATCTCTGCATCATTTTTGATGACCTTTTGACTATGAAGCAACAAGCTGTCAGAGTTGCCTCTACCTGTTTTGTCATCCTCAAATGGCTCAGGAAGATCATATGGATGCTTCCTCTGGACACACAAAAAACCGTAGTCCAAGCTCTAATAACATCTAGACTGGACTACGGTAAGGTTCTGCACCTAGGTTTCAGTAAGAAAGTCATTCGCAAACTTCAGGTAGTACAAAATGCCGCAGTCAGATTACTCTGCAAACTACCTAATAAATCCCCTACTTCAGCTTCCTTACGAAACCTCCACTGGCTCAGAATTGAAAATCGCACTAAGTTCAAAGCCATGTGCTACATGCACAGAATCAACTCTGGCACTGCTCCTCTCTATCTAAAAACCCTAGTTCACCACTACTGTCCCCCTCGTGTCCTTCGTTCTTCCAATCAGCACAAGTTCCAGATACCCAGGATAAAAAGAGCTAGAATGGGCGGTCGCTCCTTCTCGTACCTGGCTCCAGCACTCTAGAATTCTCTCCCCTTTCACCTTTGTACTGAACCTAGCTATCCCAAATTTCGCAAAGATCTAAAGAGTTGGTTGTTCAATCAATAGGCTTCTTAATTACTTGGCCCTGTGTTCCATTTCTGCTTTGTCCTTCACTCGTCTTGCTCCTAGCGCCGGGAAACCTTCGGGTAGCTGTGCGCTCTATAAATTTAAATATAATAATAATAATAATAATAACCAGACTTGTCTTTCGGAGTGAAATCTTTCAGATCCGAAGACGATCTGTCTCAACTCGATCCTGAGCTGGAAGGCTTGACTATTTGTTTCGGTGCCAGGCCAAAGGGCTGGGTGTTGGAAACTTCGGCTCGGTGCCGACCAAGGCCCAAAGTCAGAGGTGGTGCAGAGGCCTTATGTTTAGTAGAAGAGAGTTTATGTGGTAAGGGGCTTTAGTACTTCCGGCACCCTGTCCTTCTGGAATCCTATTCTGGCACTGAGAAGGCCCCGTCTTCTTCCGCAGCTGTAGCTTCTTCCTATTTGGATGCTTCTCCGAAGATGTCTGGAGTGTGTGGAGTGGTTTGGCGATGCATTTCTCTTCATAGAGTCTGGCGATCCTGAACAGTCTTTTTCAATCGGAATGACCGACAAGCCTCACAATCTTCTTCCTTGAGCTGGGGTGAGGGGCACAAGTTGCAGACTTGGTGTAGGTCGGTGCTAGGGGACTTGGATTGGCACCAAGAACAGCATTGCATTGGAGCCCGTTCCATCTGCAGAAGGCTGGACTGACACAGCTATGTCCGAAGGCCACCCACAATATTTTCGACCGACGATGAAGACTTTCCCGAACGCATCGATACGCGGAGAGAGGGAAACACGTACAATAACAATACCGCCGAGGGTACAGTGGATTGCGTACTGAGGGGAAACCGAAGGACGGTTTCGATCCGGGGCGCAGCAATACACGTCCAAACCCGATGGCAGAAGGAAAGCAATCTTCAAAGATACGTCTGTAGGATCCAATCAAACAAATGGCAGAATGGACTGGAATAATGAGGCAGCCTCTAAATTAAAAGAGACTCTAGTAATAATAATAGATGACCATCAAATATCAGGAAACCAACAATCTTCTCAGTTAGATCTCTAGTTTTCTTTGGTTGAAATATGGCCACTCTGGTCGCAACTTGTGATGTCAATTCAGTGCCTCCTCGGCGAAGGCCTCTGCCTAGATCTTTACTTCTCTTAAATAGGGAAATAAATAGCCTAGTGAGGGCTCAATTCCTGAACTTCTCCCCTGATCGCTGCAAACTAATCTTCCCACTAAAGAGGAAAAGATTCAAGAAAAACGCTCTCTTAGGAAGGTAAAGGAAGACTTTAATTTGATCCGCCTAAAAGAGGTACTGAATAATGCCAAAAAGTACTGGGAAATAACATCAGATTGCTGTGGCTCAAAGGCAAAAGCCCTCCCTATCTCCATAGGAGAGGAAGACTGGAAATGTTATCTAATAGATGTGGCTGGAAGATGTACCTTCACAGCTGAATGCGTCAACCCAGACTTAGCCAATGATAGTATATATGGCAAAAGTTGATGAGGCAGAGATTTGTAAGGATGGAGACCCTGTCTCTGACACCATATGCAGAACCTCTTCCATTTTGCCTTGTAAGTTTTATTAGTGCTCGGTGCTCGAGCCTGGGACAAAACTTCTCTACATTCCTTGGAGAGATTCAGATGGCGGAACTCTCTGTGTTCAGGAGCCACGCTGTCAAGTGCAGCGATTTCGGATCCGGATGGAAAACTTGTCCCTGATTCCTCGACAATAGGGACGGAATTGGTCGTAAGCGAATTGGATGAGCCTGGGAGAGCTGAAGGAGTTCAGTGTACCAGAATTGCCGGGGCCACGCCGGTGCAATGAGAATCATCCTGCATGGTTCCGCCTTCATTTTCCTGAGTACTCGAGGAATGAGGGGAATTGGCAGAAAAGCGTAAAAGAATGCGCTGTACCAGGCCATCGAAAGGGCGTTCCCCAGAGATCCCTGATGGTGAACTTTGCTTGCGTAAAACCGGCATTTGGCGTTCACCGGAGAGGCAAAAAGGTCGATGGTTGGTGTCCCCCAGACCGAGAACACACTTTCCAGAATGGACTGATTCAATTCCCATTCGTGAGTCACCTCTGTCTGGCGGCTCAGGGCATCCGCCCTGACATTGAGAGAGCCAGCCAGGTGTTCGGCCCTCAAACTGATGCTGTGAAGAATCGCGTAATCCCAGATCCTCTGAGCTTCTTTGGACAGAGTTTGTGACCTCGTTCCTCCTTGCTTGTTGATGTAGTGCATGGCCGTCGTATTGTCCGTCCGGACCAGCACTCTATGATTTTGGACTCTGGGAAGGAAAGCTTGCAAAGCCAACCGAATGGCCGTTAGCTCCAAAAAATTGATATGGCACTGGCGCTGTTTTGGACTCCAGTGACCGCTGACTTGAAGCTCTCGGAGCACCGCTCCCCAGCCTTCCAGAGAGGCATCCGTGGTTATGATCAGGGGAGATGGCGAAATCCTGAATGTCAGACCTTGTGCGATATTGTCTTGTACTAGCCACCATTCGCATGCCTTTCTCATTTCTGATGTCACCAGCACTTTGTCGTTGAATGATCCCTCTGCTTGGCACCATTGTTTGTCTAGTTCTTCCTGCAGAGGACGCATTCGCAGCCTGCAATGTGGTATTAATGGTATGCAGGATGACATCGACCCGAGCAGGGACTTGTATTGTTGGACTGAAAGGCATTTCTTGTGGAACACTTGGCGAGTTGATACGATCAACTTCAGTTGACGGTCCTCCGAAGGACGAGCTGTGCATTGCGTCGAGTCCAAAATGGCCCCAAGGAACCTTGTGGATCTGGAGGGCCGTAGAATTGACTTGTGTTTGTTGAGCTGAAGGCCCAGGTGACTGAACAACTGTATGCAAGTCGAAACAGCTTGAGAGGCCTCCTTGAACCATGGAGCCTTGACAAGCCAGTCGTCCAAGTATGGTAAAACCTCCAGGGATTGCTTTCGTAGAAAAGCTGCTACTGGTGCCAACACTTTGGTGAATACTCGAGGTGCAGACCGAAGGCCAAACGGAAGCACCTTGGATTGGAAATGGCTCTTGCCCACTGTGAAGCGCAGATATTGTCTATGAGCTGGGTGTATTGGTATGTGGTAATACACATCTTCTAAATCCAGAGACGCCAAATAGTCGCCTGGGTTCAAAAGAGGAAGAATTTCTTGGAGAGTGACCATCCTGAAAGAGAGCTTGATGAGATAAGTGTTGAGCTCTCGTAGGTCTAGTATGGGCGCCACGTCTGCCGTTTTCCGAACCAGGAAGAACCTGGAATAAAAACCTCTGACCCTCTGAGAGAGAGGCACCGGCTCTATTGCCCCCTTGATGAACAGTTGGTGGGCTTCGAGGTGGAGCAGTCCCAGATGTTTTGAGCGGGTGGTGCCCGGAGCTCTTGTTGGAGGAAGATCTTGGAATTCCAACGTATGGCCACTCTGAACAATATTCAGGACCCACTGGTCCGATGTTATACACTTCCAGCTGTTCAGACAAAAGGATATCCTGCCCCCCACTGATGTGGCTGAGAGGGGAGGAACAGTAGGTAGAGCCAGGAGGCCGCTATTGCCTCTTGGCATTGTCTCGTCCCTGACGGTTCTGACGCCCTCGCGGAGGTTGCCGAGAGAAAGACGCCGATTGTCCCTGCCGTTGATTGGAATATTGAGTCTTATAAGACTGCGAGGAATATCTCTGTTGGGTGTTGCCTCTATACGAAGAGAAACCTCTGCTACGAGCGACTCTAAATGGGACCTTACGGTAGTTGAGTGATCCCAAAGACTTCGCCGTGTCCGTATCTTTTTTAATACTCTGCAGGGCATCATCAACATGCTTACCAAAGAGCATCTCTCCATCAAATGGGAGGTCCAGGATCTTATTTTGGACCTCCTGACGAAACCAGGTGGCTCTCAACCAACCCTGGCGACGCAGCACTGCTGACCCTGCTAAGGCACGAAAGGCCGTGGAAGCTATATCCATAGCACAGTCAATAACCTCCGAGGATGATTTTTCTCCCTCCATCAGTACTCTCTTGGCTTCTTGCCTCGTTGAGTCTGGCAGTTGTTCCACAAACGGCTCCATGTCACACCACATCTGGCGATCGTATCTGCCTAGAATGGCGAGAGCGTTTGCTGCTCGAACAAGCAAGCTGGCCATGGAAGAAAACCTCTGTCCCACGCTATCCAGGCGCCTACCATCCTTGTCTGGAGGCGTAGTTAAAGGCGTTGATGGGTTTTTGGATTTGCTTTGAGCGGCCTGTGAGATCACCGAATCAGGCTTCCGCTGCCCAAGAAGACAAGCTGGGCTGCCCTCTGGAGCCTTATACTTCTTTTCCAGCCTGGGAAGGACCGGAATAACTGGCTGGATTTTGCATGATCTTTTTACCTTCCTCCCACACATGCTCAATTATGGGAATGGATTTGACCGATCTTCTGTATTGTTCCTTGAAGTCATATAGGAAACATTCAGTCTCTTCCCTCGTAATTGGCAGGCCAAACCTCTTTGCTGCTCTTTCCATGAGGTTATGGAACCCCCCTATATCAACTGGAGGGGAAATTGAAGTATCCCGGCCAGTGGCGTGTGGTTCTTGTTGCCCACTATCACCTTGATCCAAGTCTGGGTCCGGCACTGGATCATTGAAGGGATCCACCTATACATCATCATCATCCGAAAAGGTATCCTGCTGAACAGTAATGGCAGGTTCAGGATCCGACGTTCGGGAAGGGACCATAGGTATGACCGCTGGTGGTGGAAGCGGCACCACTTGCGAAGGAGGCGGCACGACAACTGGTTGCGCTTGTGGCAACACCTGTGGTGAAGGTTGCGCAGACTGCATTGAAGGTTCCGAAGGAAACCTGGTTCTATAGCCCTGCAGCATCATCTGTAGATCAGAGATTAGAGAGGCGGGCATGGCCACCATGTCCTGTCCTAAAGCTGGTGGACGTCGCTCCTGAGGAACATAGTGATGCATCTGTTGGTCATATGTATTCTCATAATATTCCTCTGTGTCAGTCTCTTGTAATTTGACATTTAAGTCTGAGGGACTGTAGGCATCCCCATAATGGCCTCCATCTTCCTCTTCCTCCTCCGACTCGTCATCCAGAAGCATTGTCGGTGGAGGCGAAGAAACTCGTCTAGAAGAAGCCATTTCAGGTGTAATTTTCATCTTCTGCAGAGGAAAATGCATTTTTTGACCCGTCGACGGAGCCGTGGTCGACAGTGCGGCCGTCGTCGATGGAATCGTCGACGGTACAGTGGACCTCGTCGACGGAGTCTTGGATGTCGTCGATGGAATGATCGTCAACGGTTTCGTAGACAAACTCGTCGTCATTACCATCATTGTCGTCGAAGTCGTTGTCGTCGTCGACGAGGCCGTCGACAGAATCCTTCCGGAAACCAACATCGTCGACATGGAAGAAGTTATCGTCGACAAACCGGGAACCCTGAACGACGACGAAGTCGTCGACACTGAGACCGCTACCGACGACGAGCCCGTCGACGGAGCCAAGGAAACAGCGGGAATTTTCATAGAACAATCGTCGTCGACGTACCTGATGTTTTCGGCGTCGACGGACGCTGTTTTTTCTCCGGCACGGTCCCCGGACTGACTGTAGAGTGTTTGTCACCAGTCTTTTCCTCTTTGGACGGAGGAGAAGTGATAGAAACCTCCATTTTGTCCTTAGAGGCTGTACCCAATCCAGCAGCCTGTCCCGGCCTCTCCTTTTCACTTCTGTGAGGAGATTTAAGGGGACTAGCCCTGTCAGACCTGTCAGAGATCTTATGAGGGGCTTTGATGGGGGGCTCGGCTGAAGAAGAACAAGGGGGAGACCTACCCCTCTTCTTGGATCTGTGAGAGGAAGCCAGAGATGTTGAATCCTCTTCATCTGACGAGAGCACCTCCTTCCGAGTCTTCATCTTCTGAAGCCAGGTCGAAAGCCGGCCCTCCCTGTCACGAAGTGTCTTTGTAGAGAAGGTTCTACAAATCTTGCAGTCTGCGGCCTTGTGGTCCGGGTATAAGCAATATATACAGCTCTCATGCTTATCTTATACAAAAAGTCGCTTTTCCCCACAAGATGCACAGGACCTAAACAAGGCCTTCTTCTCCTTGTCAGACATGTCTTGATTGTAGTAGAAAACTGAAGAAATAACCAGTAAGAATGAGAACACTGAGCAGAGCTCAGTGGAGACTCCCTAGCACAACGTGCGGTAGAAAAATCTGAGGCTCTGAGCTCTCTCAGGAAGGTTCTATGGGGTGAGGCTGCTCTGATTGGTCCGGACAAAAATGTGTTCTCTTTTACACAAAGAGAGCGATAGGATACAAAATGAGATGAGGCCTAGGCCTATTTTTTCTCTTTTGTTTCTATGGTTGTGATACTACAGAAGCTCCCATTCCGACAACGGGGAATGATACAAAGCATGGGAATCTATGAAAGTTCCAATACTGGGGCAACATTGATTATATTCTGTTTGTACGCCCAGCCCAACTACCTCATCGCCTGCGTTTGTTACGTCCACTGTTCATACATAATACCATCAAAACTGTAGCAAAAGCTCAAGAGCTTCTTCTCTTCCCAAAGAATGAATTACTTTGCTCAAAAATATTCAAGTTTAAGTTTTTAAAGGTGTTTTTAAATTTGTTTTAATCTGTTTATTATTTTACTATTAGATAATAAGTTAAGTCCAGAGCCTCATAATAGAACCCTAAATTATCCCACCTAGGTAGGAGGATTAGGGGGCTTTGGCTCTGTCCATCAGTTACATACTTTTTATTCCTATTCGATTCATTGATTTTTTTATTACTCACTTTCTTCTATTATTCCTATGAAATTAGGTACATAATTTATTCTATTTATTTGTTATGGGAAAGGAATTATAACTGTATTTTAAAATCCAGTTTCATTTGTTATCTGTTCTCATCCTCTTTAGTATTGTTTCTTTTAGTATCCCTATACCATTCGCAGACTTTGGCACTCATCTGCTGCTGCTAGGTTGAATAAAGTTTCTGTCACAAATGTACATGCTCTTTTTTTGTTTTAAAACAAGTTATATCCTCTGTTTTTCTTATGGCTGGGACCTTGTGTGTATGAAATTGAATTTTCACGAAATGCTTCTGCATTTTTTTCTCTACAATTTAGTAATTCGCTTTTTGACATTATTATGAACAATTTTTTATGGTAAAGGTGGGTTTTATATGTATAATGTAAAATTCTGTCTTGTCTTGTGATTATCTTCGATAATTAAGTGGGCCTCATTTCGAGTTAGAAACCTTAATAAAGAATTGAATGAAAAAATATTGAGCACAGGCTAATTTAGGGGTTGCTTGAAAGTTCACCCTAAGAATTATGGTTGCTGGTTGGGAAGGGTTTCACCCCCCTCAACCAGTAACCCAATTTCTTACACAGCAAAACACACTTTGTATCACCCTCAATAAAGGCTGCTGAAGATAAATTAGTTCAACCAGCTTCTCTAAGAAGAGGTTTAACCTGCCAGGCTGCACACTCTAGGCTGATTTCCGGTCACAGGATGTAATGTCCTCTGAAGTATGAAGAGGGATGCCAATGGTGCAAAGTCTACAGTCTCAGGTAGGAGGGGGCTCAATCTTTGGGGACTGTGTTTGGGTTAGCTCAGAGAAAGGAACATTGCCAAGATGGAAATAGAGGCTTATGAAGCAGGGGAAGTTGGCAGGTTGAGACGCCAATCGGGATGTGCTGGGAGGGTCTCCAATGGGTAGCAGCAGCTTACTATCTGCGTCTCACAGCTCCCTGCTGCATATCAAATAGTTTGTCACTGCTGCAATGAGCTGCTAAGGCGGAGATTTTTTTATTTTTTTAACTTTTTAACGAGAAGTTGAAAGTTGTCCGAATTTACAACTTTGCATAACCCTAGCTGAAATATCAAGGCAGGTAGATAAAGCAGAATGTTGCATAGTTTGCCGTTCCTTGATGCATAAGTTCCTATTGCATTGCCAATTGATGCCAGTCGGCTTGCTCATAATTGAGGCTCCCGGTTTTATGGTATTTATATTTTTGTCTTTTCCCTCTGTATTTATCCATATTAATTTTTTGCTAATTTTAGGTTTTGTGAAAAAGTGAAGCTGAAATGTGTATATTTCAGCATTTATTTAACTAGTTAATGTGTACTTGTGCCTAAATGTCTGGCATGTTTCAATGATATAGGCACACTGAGATGATAAAATATGCACTTGTTAAAATATGCACTTGTAAGACAATATGTCAATTTTAGTATCACGGTTGTGCAAATCTAAAGCTGTTTAAGGCTCTTTACTAAAATCCCTATATTTTTTTAATCCCCTTGTCAGTCAATCCGCACAGCTATTGTCATGCAGTCATGATTGACAGCACATAGAATCATTCAAAAACAACCCAATTTCCGTTTTTATCCACATTTAAAAATAACTAGAGATAGGAAAATAAATGGTTTTCTGTCTGTAAAAATCTGTAAAAAACAAAAACAAGGGAGCCTTACTTATAATGCTCAGCATGTAAAGTAATTAATAGTAGGTACTAACAATATTAGCACTGAGGTTTAGACATTATCAATAAAAACGTTCACACACATCGATCTCTGAAGTTTTTTACAGGCTGACCTGCGTATGTCAGAAATGGTGTACAATCTGCACAGTTTTTATTGTGCAGTAACCCACACAATTCTGAAATTATCCAACAGGTAAAACCTGTCTAACAAAAGTGAAACCAAAATGATAGACATACTTTTGAAGTAAGAAGTAAATATTCTTCAAATCACCAGAACGAATTTCATCTTATTAAATCTGAGCCACTTAAATTATGTGGTAGGAGAGCACCAAACTATGCAGCAGGGTTGACTAAATTATGCAGCAAGAAAAGGCAAATTATTCGGCATAATGCATCACAGTTTTTGGTAGTTTTAATGAATTATTTTGGTATTTTCCTACATAATAATACTGTCTGGGCAAAGATTTCACCTTATTAGTATCCGTTTAACAACTGAATTAGGCGCATTAAAGGTGACTAGTTAGTTATCGTGAAGGGTCTTCCCCTGCCAGGAACAGGTTGCCACGGTTTTAGTAACTTTTGATCCGTTTGAGCTAGAAATTTTTTTTTGTTAAAATCTGCATATTATGCAGCAGATGATGCATGATGTTGCAAATGCAGTAAATCCATTTTTATGCTAAAAAAGCCAGCGTAGCAGAATCACCTAATTTCAGTGATCTTTATTAGATCTTGTAATGTTATTACATAGTCATTTTTAATCACCAGAGCAAAGTCTCTGCCTTTAGAAGCAGAATTGTGTTTAGTTTTTCTCCCTCATCTGCTGCCTGCAGCACACATAAACTGTGCTCTGGCAGCTTCATGCTCTCCTACCTCATAGCTTCTGAGGCGAGGTAGCCATCAGCCCTGTGCCTGTATGCAGGTGATAGGACAGTGACAGGAAATTACACTATGCACAGCATCTTTACCTGAAGACAGGGCATACTATTACTGCTCCATTATCTGGTGACAGTGGCTGACCTATATATCCCTCTCATCTGCTGCGCTCCCTCCTGTCACCGGCAGGATCTGCACTGGCCCCGCATTCATTCCTTTGTCGTTGAATCCTGGATTGAAGAAGGGCCGCAGGGTGGGGGGGGAGGTGGCCCCGGAGAAGGTGAAGAGCAGAGACCGGTCATCCACATTGTACACAGAGAGCCTGCCCGCCCCATAGTCCAGGAAGAGACCCACAACCCTGGGGGGCACACAGGGGGTCAGGAGGGTAGGAGGGTCAGTGAGAGCTTCGTATTCACCATCACTGAGCCTCACTGTCCAGAATCCACCCTCAGGTGCAAATATCAGGTTGTCCTTTCTGCTCACAGCCTCGTCACACACTCCCAGGGCCCAGCCCGTCTTGTCCCCCACCTCCACCTCCCAGTAATGCTTCCCGGAGCTCAGCCTCTCTCTCCCCAGGACAATGAGGTATTTAGTGAATCTCTGGGGCGTGTCCGGCAGATCCTGTGCTTTGTCTCCCGTCCTCACGCTCCTTCCGTCCTCAGACAGGATGAGCTGGGAAAGAGCAGTGTCCGGATCCAGGGTCACCGCAGCTGCAAGAGAGAGAGAAGTCGATATCGTTAACCAGTCATTCACAGCAGCAATTACACTTCTCCCAGTCACAGAGAGCTCCCAGCCAGGCACTTATAACAGCGCACAACCTCAAAAGTCTTGTAGTTATCAAGGGTGGGGTGTGACTTTCATAAAATAACAATATCGCAATATTCAACTCAAATATCTTAAGAAAAGAGATGCTCAATGTCAATAGAATGGATAATTATTTGTATAAATAATGAAATAATGACATTGATTAAAAAGGAACCCATTTCCAAGGTTTTCCTGTGAAGTAATAAATAATAGCAATCATTTCTGCAACCATATTCTTGGCCACAATAAAGGCCTTTTCTCTGCATCTTACTGACGTAGATACAGCTCTCCGGGAATTCCCCAGCTGTTTCTTTTTTATGTTTGAAAGCTTTATTGAAGTAAAGTTGTCAATACAATAAGGTTACATCAGCAGAACAACAAGAGAAAGGGAAATTATGGGAGAGATGAAACATAAGCAGCCGATGGCACAATGAAAAAATCAAAGCATTTTTGAATTTTAAGGGGGGGAGGGGAGGAGAAGGGAAGGGAGGGAAATAAAACCATGATAATATAATACAAGAATGAAACAGAAATAAGCATAATGAATGTTGGCAATAAAGTACAGTAAATGCACAAATATCTAGCGAATATATGGAATAAGAACGTTAGAAAAACATGAATAAAGAAAAGAAACTGCATTAGTGAAATTTAAAACCTGTAACTACAAGCAGGAGTACAATCCCCGGCTGTTTCTAAAACAGAGGAGAACCAAACATCCGTGGCAGAAACAAATGGGACTTTAATGACTACATTCAGTTTAACAATTTACATTGCATTTTATTATATAATTGGTACTCTAAAACGCCTAGCAAAAGTTGTTTTTTGTTGGTTTTCTAATTTCATATTCTTGCAACTTTTTAATGTAAAACTAATCTCAGTGCCACAAGCTTCTTTTACAGGAATGTTCCTGCAGAGTGGGTCGAATTCTTGACACGTTTATTGCAGCCATTTTGATTAATGTGACCCTGCATATTTAGGAGATATTAATAGCATTACATGACGAAAGTGCAGTGCACGCGAGATAGCCAAGGAGCAGTGGAGTGCTGTACTCTCAGACATGAGGCCCAGGAACAATATGGGTTGTGGTGTCTGCCTGAGACTTGATAAAGGAAACCAGAATGTGCTGTGTTGACTCCAGCCTATAACAGAAGAAGCCTGAGCAAAGAGTGGTTTTCTGCACAGACAAGAGAGCTGTGCTGGGAAGGCTGTGTATAACAATTGGAGAACGCTTGCCTTTGCATGAAATCCAGGGCTCTGCAGGAATTGAGACTGTGCAGAGATTTGGCTAACCTGGGCAAGGGTTGGGGCTGTGCATAGATTGGACAGTGCTGTGTTGGGATTGGGGCTGTACAGACTGGACTGTGCTGTGCAGTGACTAAGGCTGTGCAGAGACTGAATCATGTTGTTCTGGGATTGAGACTGAAGACTGGACTATGCTGTGTAGGAATTGAGGTGGTGGTGCAGAGATTGGATTATGCTGTGCAGAGACTGGACTATGCAGTGTAGCAATTGAGACTGTGCAGAGATGGGAGTATGCTGTGTAGGGATTCAGTGGGTGCAGAGATTGGAATATGCTGTGCAGAGACAGACTGTGCAAAGATCTAGCTATATTGTGTAGAGATTGAGGCAGTGCAGAGAGTGGACTATGCTGTGCAAGGATTGTGCTTGTACAGAGACTGAACTATGCTATGTAGGGACTGCCGCTGTTCAGAGATTGGAATGGGCTTTGTAGGGTTTGAGGCTGTGCAGATTGGACTATGTTGTGTAGGAGTTGAGACTGTGCAGAGATTGGAGAATGCTGCACAGGGATTGAGATGGGGCATAGATTGGACAGTGATATGTAGGAATAGAGACAGTGCAGAGATTGGAGTATACTGTGCAGGGATTGAGGCTGTGCAAAAATTAGTCTATGCTATGTAGGGACTGGCGCTATTCAGAGATTGGACTGTGCTTTGTAGAGTTTGAGGATGCGCAGAATGGCAGAATGATTACCAGAGAGTGAACAATGTGACACAGTGGAGCGACCTCTGCAATAAGTAGAGAACAGTGCAGTGTAGAAGTCTGTGCATTTGTTTAATTTATTTATTCGCTGTGAAGAGTCGAGGGTTGTGAAGAAGCATGGTAGGTGTGTGGAGGTGTATGCACTGAAGGACAAGTGTGCACAGGTTTAAGGACTGGGCAAAGTGGAAGTTTTAAAGATAGTAAAAAAATGTGGATTGTGAGGATCTGAGCCGTGTTGATGGCTGTTGAGAATACTGCAGAGACGTTATAACGCCTTCGATGCCTTGGACGTAATGTTTATGTCCCGACACCTACCTGTAGGGCAACCACCCACATGCCCCCACTGGTAATGGCAGTGGAAGCGCTTCTGCTGCGGCCCTTGATCCCCCCCTCCTCGACAATCTGATGACGTTGGCGTGCCAACGTCATAAAGTGCAGCCAGGGACCAGCTGGAAGCCGTTTGCTTACCGTGCGTCGAGGGAGATGAACAATTGTTACTTACCTGTAAACAGGTGGTTCTCCAGTATTGGTGTCTTTCATAGATTTACATGCTTGAATATTCCCCGTCGTCGGAGTGGGAGTCCCACGGTAAATAACATAGCAATAACATACTAATAATACTAATTGCACTGACTCTGCCTGTTGTTGTGGGGGCACTTTGTATTGGACGGAGGGACCAGCAAGGCTACAGGGCTGCGAGCGTGCAGGGACTACCTGACCCAGGTGTCCCTGCGAGACCGAGTCCACCTTCCGGTCCGCTCTCCCTGTAGCTCCGCCCCCCGCCCTTTACCAATTACTATAAACAGTGTTTGTCTCCCGCAGCGCGGGACGCAGCCCGGGGCGAAGACCGGGCTAAGAGCGGGCCGTTCGAGGTCTTAGAGGTCTGGGCTGGGCCATCCCCCTTGGGTCTTATCAGCTTTGTTTTATTTGTGTTAAATTTTTCCTGTGCCCTTGTTCCCTGTTGTTTTCATGATGTGTTCACGGGGCAGTCGTAGCAAAACTGCCATGGGTCTTAAAAAACCTAGTGGGACCCTGGATGACTTCCTCACAAAGACCAATTTGGCCATTGATGCGGAAATAAATAAAATGCAGCACAGGGTTTCCCTTGAACTAGATGCTGCACGTAAATTGTCTCTAGACATCGCTTCTTCCAAGAAATCATCCCTGGGAAAACTGGCCTTAGCGCTAACCCCCGAGCGCACATCTGGTCCTCGCCCCTTGCTTACAGTGGCTGATATACACCACCCGCCACCTATATCTCCACCTAATGAAGTTAAGGACTCTATCCCAACCCTTCTGGAGGAGCCCGCACCGCCTACTTATGTGGCTGGGAAAAGATCACCAGTAAAAATTGTCATGCCCAAGAGCGCTGCTAATGCTAGAAAGGTTGCCCTACAGCGAAAAAAAAGTCTGGCAAGGTCTATCTTTGCTCGTAAAAAGGCAAAGATTGCCCGTTCCCAGTTTTTTAATAGTCGACGACCATTGGGTACATCTGGGCTCAGGGAAGTAAAAGATAAAACTACCTCAGCTTTACCAGGTTGTGACATCAGCCCTGTTCCAAGTGGTGTTGTGTTTGTTCCCTCAGTAGAAATTTTCCAGGATAAAAATAAAGAAGGGCCAAATGTGGGTAGATTGAGCGGGGTAGAGGGGGACAGGAGGAGGGACGAGGAATTCTTACAAACTGTTTGGGACACACTTAAAAAGTTACTCGCCCCCCTGGAACTTAGACTTTCCCGTATGGAAAACCATTTGCTAGAAATGGATAGGACTATAGTTACACTGGCTAGCTTTAGTCTTAAGCAAATGGAAGCTAGGCTTTCACAGGATGAGGGTTTAATTTCCCAGCCATTAGAGTCAGATCCCCCGGCCCCCCCACCCCCAAGATCTAAACCTGTACCAAAACCTCGCACAATAGTTCGGGATAGTGCCATTACTTCTCCCAACCTTAGTGTTTGTCCCCTGCCCCAGGACTCAATACCACCCAAACCCAGACAACAAGCTTGCCCAGCCAAAAATATAACACCATCTAATGCTAGGGCTCAAACCAGCTCACAACAGAACGTAACACGTTTTAAACCCAGGCCACTATCTGTTGTACAACAGCCTAATCAATTGACTAATAAGAACCTGCCATTCTTAGAATCTAGCCGACTGAATTTCCGTGGTGGTTACATCGATCTACCACCAGAGGCCAGTCCATATGTCGTCGTATTAGCTGGTGTACCCACTCTCGACCTACAAACAAAAGAGAACCTCTGGTCCCTTAAAAATAAGGTCATTCATTGGCTAAACAAGAATAGACAGCTACCTAGTCACCTAAGAAGTCAGATCTTAATGGTGCGAAGAGTACCATGGGTTGGACGCACTTACAAATCCATTACTGGTGACTGTATAGTGGTGTCATTTGCTGACCCCCTTACAGCACAGCATCTTTGCTCATGGGCCCCTTGTGAAGACGATCTTTCAGTCGTTGTTAGACCCCTCACTTTTTTCTATCCTCCTCAACGGCAGGTTGGCTTGGGAGGGTCTTGGACGACAATTCAAAAGCCCAGGCATAGAGGATTTGGAAATGGTGGGCCCACCCAGAGCACCAGGTGGCAAGGTGTTTCTACATCAAACATGTTTGGCTGCTTGGATGAGGTCGATTGACAGGGGGGGGTGGATGATTTAAAACATCCTGTAGATCTCATTCCGCCCACCCAGGCACCACCTAGTACAACATGTCCCATGTTGCCTTCAGGCCCACGTTTAACACCGGACATTGTTTGTGATCGAATCTCGGCTGAGTTAGGAGTTCTAGGACACACTGAGACTCCTAGCTTTAGTAATCCAGTTAATGAAATTAAAATGGCCTCTTGGAACATAGCTGGATTAAGGGGCCGCCTGGATAACGATGATTGGGTTGACTACATCACTACTCACGATATCATCGCTTTCCAGGAAACTTGGTCAGTTGACCCCCTGTATAGAGTAGGTTTTCTAAATTTTTATAAACCTGCATTGCAAGGCCCCAGGGGTAGGGCATCGGGTGGTTTAACCATATGGATAAAAAACTCACTTGGTTTTAGCGTGAGGGAAATCCTGGTGAAGAACCCCGATCTCCTTTGTTTATTCCTAAGCAAGGAGAATTGTAAGGATATTGTTCTAATTAATATCTATGCCCGAGGTTGCCAGGGTGGTAAAAAACAACCCATCCTCAATGACTTGGAAGTCCTCCTAAATGAGCAGAATAATGAGCAGCTCGTTTTAGTGGCCGGTGACCTGAACTGCTCATTCGAACCCATCCTGAACTTTGTTGAGGATATAGGGATGGAAGATGATATTGTCTGGAACATTCCCCCGCTGGCAATAACTAAGGGAGTCAGGGGTACGGAGGCTGCTCTCCATTGGCTCGGACTCTGCCTGGAATGGGGGTTCCGGGCGGTAAACGGGCGTAGCCTATCAGACAAGGAGGGTAAACCAACTTTTAACAATGGGTCTAGTGCGAGTCGCATTGACTACATATTGGTCAATATTGACTCCTGGGATGTTGTAGTGGATATGTCAATTGAAACAAGGCCAGAGAGCGACCACAACCCACTCTCACTTGTATTTAAGGTCCCGGGTCTAGGGCTCCCCCTGGCAGAAACAGCCTGTATTACATCAGACCTAGTTTTGAGCGACAATAGAAGACGGGTTAAATGGCCGAGGGTCATAGCTGATCAGGAGCTTGTCCGTCAAATAGATGAACTGGTCCTTGAAACCAGAAATAAGATGAGTGTATTATCATCTAATGACAGGGCAAAGCCCATTATTGTTGATCTTCATGAGGCATGCTTTGTGGCCATTAGAGAATTGCTCACTAGGCCATGTAGAAAACAGAAAGTGAAGCAACCCAAAGGTTGGTATAATAAAAATTGTAGAGAAGCCCACAGTATCTTAATTGCTGCTGTTAAATCTAGAAATACTCCAGACATTAGGACAGCGAGACAGGCCTACAAACATATCATTTGGGAAGCCAAAAGGGAATGGGATGATTCATATTGGCTTGAACTCCTTAAAGCCTGTGAATCGTCCAACCAAATTAAGTTTTGGGAGTTAGTCAGGTGGGGTAGGGGTTCTGACTCACTTACACCGGAAAATTATGTTTCCTCAGTGGATTGGGTGGAATTCTTTTCCTCACAATTTAAAGACCCTAATATTGTTCAACTGGCAGATGAGCCCGTGGTGGGGAACATACCAGTAATTTATGGGGATAGGCTTAACTTTTGTACCTCGGACACTGAACATGCCTTAGGCCTAATCCAGTCTGGGAAAGCCCCAGGTATAGATGCTGTTCCAGCAGACCTTTTTAAATTGAATTTAGAACTATGGGTCCCTTATATAACAACTCTGGCAAATTCTATTGCTGCAGGGGCAAGGGTACCACAATCCTGGAAAGGGGCTGAAATACTTCCTGTCTATAAGAAAGGGGATCGATCTTTACCGAAAAACTATCGCCCCATTAGTTTGATTGATACCATTCAGAAAGTGGTATCAAGAATGGCCCTAGCTAGAATACAGGGGTGGATGGAGCAGAACAATATACTCTCCCCCATGCAAGCAGGGTTCAGATCAGGTACCAGCACCCTAGATCAGGTGTTTCGCCTAACCATGTTGTATTGGAAGGTGGTTCTTTTGGGCGGAGGTGTCATCTACGCCGCCTTTGTCGATCTTAGGTCGGCTTTCGACCTGGTTCCCAGGGCTAAGCTTTGGGATGCCCTTAGACTTATGGGCCTCCCACCTGAACTATTAGAGCTGGTTAGGCGTTTACATGAGGATAACTTTGCCCGTGTAAGATGGGGGAAACAGGGCCAGGTGACCGCTAACTTCCCTGTCGAACGTGGGGTCCGGCAGGGTTGCGTGTTGGCACCCACCCTGTTTCTCCTGTTTATTAATCGGGTGGTTGCTTTCTTTAGTGAAACACAAACTGACGCTCCCACCCTGGGGGGGTCAAAGTACCCCATGTTAATATTCGCCGATGATACCCTGCTCCTTTCTAAGACCCGGAGTGGCCTACAAGCAGCTTTAAACAGATTTGCAGAATTTTGCACAGAAAATGACCTTCAGATCAATGCTGAAAAAACTAAATTTATGGTTTTTAATAAAAATAAACAAATCAAAAGTTAATTTTTATTAGGAGGTGTCCCAATTGAACAGGTCAAAGTCATGACCTATTTGGGCGTGACTCTTGACCATCAACTTACTTGGAATCCCCAGTTGGAGGTTTTAATTTTGAAATTTGTTCGCCTTACAGGATGCTTGCTAAAGGAACAAAAAAACACCTTGACCAAACGCATTACACCAGCGTTAAAAATCTATGAGGCCAAGGTTAATGCAGCTACCCTGTATGGCGCGGACATATGGGGCTACAAAGGCTTGTCAGCGCTAACCATAGCTCAGAACAGGTTCTTTCGGAACTTAGTTGGGCTCCCGCAATCGACACCCATAAAACCTTTGCTCTTGGACTTAGGCTGTAGACCCCTGGATGAGATGGCACAGTATCGTCTTGTTGCTCTTTGGCGACGCCTTTGGACGACCCAAGAGCTTAGTCTTTTTGCTCATGAATTGTGTGAGATTAGATCATTGTGGGGTGCCCAGAAAATCCCTTGGCTGCGGGAGGTCAAACAACTTTTGCACTCCATGGGCCTCTCCGAATTATGGTCACATCCCGAATGTTCTAGGTTCCCTTCCAAAGTGGAATTTAAAGAGTTATTTTGGGCTGAAAAGAAATCTGCACTGGTCTCACTATCATCAGAAAATAGCTTAACGGGAGTGTTTTTAACACACAAGTTAACACCATCCCTTGAGCCCTATTGGGATTTTATTTGCAAAACCTTTGACCGTAAGCTGTATCATCAGTTTCGGGTGGGTACTTTGCCGATCAATTCCTTTACTGCAAAATGGGCTAAGACCTCAACTACCAAATGCCGTTATTGCCCCGACCAGGTCGAAAGTATTGGCCATCTGTTTTTTGCTTGCCCAGCATATCGATTGCCCCGACTAAAATGGTTGAAACCAATTTGTAAAACCTTAAATTGTGTGGGTAATCGTACAGCCCTGTTGAAATTACGTGACATGCGTACTGAAAAATCTGTGATGCCAAATTTCTGGGGTGGGTGTGGCTGATACGCGCAAAGAACTTGTAACCCTGTTTTGATTAACCTGTTTTTAATGTTTGTATGTTGCTTAAAGGGTAAATTCTTTTTATAGCTGGGGTTCCAATGTAAAATGTAAAAATGTTGATACTTTGCAAATGTTTTTATTCTGTGGTCTTTTATGAATTTTATTCGAAATAAAGACTAAATGAACTGATGTATATATATATATATATATATAAAACATAACAGATGAAATATACATTAGAAAAAAGGCAGTAAATGCCTAGACATAATTCCTCATAGGAATACATGAACAGAGAAAAAACACTTGTAGCCTATTCCTGTCATTATGTTGGTCCAAACTGTAGCCAATCAGGCACCAGCAGCCCTCCAGAACCTTCTCCTCAGAGCTCAGTACTTCAGATTTTCGTAGCACAAGAGTGACCAGAGAGTCTATGAGGAGGAGAGAGGATCTGAGCGAGGAGGGCGGGTCGCATGTGAATCTATGAAAGACACCAATACTGGAGAACCACTTGTTTACAGGTAAGTAACAATTGTTCTTCTCCAGTATTAGGGTGTCTTTCATAGATTCACATGCTTGAATATAGAATAGAAAGCAGTAACATCCGAAGAAAGCTTCCCAGCCATGACACACATGAACAGACTTATAAGACCAAATATGTATATAGTCATGCAAGTCATACAGTAATAAAGTAAACCATAATGGAAGAGGGAAGACAGAGGCTCACCTTATTGAAAAAGATTGCAAAGCACAGCCTGTCCTACTGCAGAGTCTGCTTCATTGATGGCACCCAAGCAGTAGTGTTTCGTAAACGTGTGCCTGCTGGACCACGTGGCTGCTCTGCAGATCTGATGCAGCAGCACACCAGCGAACAGGGCAGTTGAAGACATCGCCCTGGTGGAATGGGCCCTCACTGAAGACTGTAGAGGCTTGCCTGCCTGTTGATGGCAGAAAGCGATGGCCGAGGAAACCCAACGAGCAATTGTAGGTTTGGTAACTGGACGCCCTTTGTGGAAACGTCCATAAGCTATGAACAGTTGATCAGCTTTGCGAAAAGGGGCTGTTCTGCTGATGTAAAATTTCAAACACCATTTAATGTCCAAGGAGTGCAAACGCTGCTCCGCTGGAGACTGTGGATTAGCAAAGAAAGTCAGGTTCGTTGATGTGGAAATCTGAAGGCACCTTAGCAGGAAGGTGGGATTAGTACGAAGCACTACACAGTCAGGTTGAAACTGCAGAAATGGAGGATTTATAGTGAAGGCATGGATATCACTTACGCGACGTGAAGATATCAGCGCAAGGAGAAGAGCAACCTTCCAAGTGAGAAACTTCAAGTCTGCCTTGTGTATAGGTTCAAAAGGTGCTTTCATACGTTGTGACAAGTAGGTGGAGGGCGCCGAATCGGTGGGAATTTGCGAAATAATCCTTTGAAAAATTGGCGTATTATCCTGGAAGAACAGAGTGAGGTGACGCCATGCTGGTGGAAGCGGGAAATTGCCGCCAGAAAAACTCTCAAAGTTGAATGCGAGAGTCTGCTTCAAATTCTACCTGCTGTGGCCATAACTGCTTAAGGTCCAAGACCGGAATCTCGCCAGACACTCTTGTGCTTAACGGTCCCCCCTGCCGCCGCTAGGAACATCGCGGCCGCTGAGCGGGGGGGACCACAACCCCCAGGAACCTCCACGGCACGATCCCGCCCAGTGACGCGCCCGGAAGGCGCTTGAAAAGAACGTTGCTCCCACCGTGTCGCGGGACGCGCGCTGGTAGTCACCGGGCTGAGCCCGGGCAGAGGGCGGGCCGCCTGTGGCCGTCCGGGGCCAAACTAGGCCGGGCTGGGCCCATTCTCCTTTCCTTGTTGGTCGGGACTGGTCGAACATTAACTCAGTAAGCTGTCATCTTTCTACTATTGACTTTGGTATCCCCTGTAATCATTGCACTAGTCGCATCACTGTTTGACATCACCTATTTAGTGGATTAAATTGGTTTAACTAGATTTTTATTTTTACATCACGCATCATGGCCTCGGGCCTGTCTAAAGATAAATCTGCCTCAATAGGAGGGTCAATTAGAGGAACACTAGACAATTTCATCACTAGGGCCACCTCAGAATTAGAAAAAGAAATCGTATTGGCTGAGCAACGCTTGTCTGTTGAGCTTCTCAAACACAAGCGTTCATCTCTGGGCTCAATACAACTAGCTACCTCACCACACACCAGCAAACAAAGAGAAAATGAGGGGCACGATATATCTAGTGATGATAGTATTCCACTACCCCTGCAAGACAGAACTCCTCCAACTGACATAAACAGCGAGCTAAATATAAACGCTTCAGCCTCTCTTTCTAACTCGTTATTAGAGGTGGAAGTGCCAGCAGAGAAGCTCCCACCCATAGTAGAGACCTCCCAAAAAGAGCCTAAGCTCCCTAAGAATAACACACGAGTCCAAGGACCACCATTGAAAAAAAGAAGAAAGGGGGGGAGCGGAGCTCAAAATAATCATAATAACCAAAACAATTATGGCAAATCTGCTAAAGGCCTCTTAAATAATGCAACTATGACACCTATTTTAGTTACACCTCAACAACACCTAATAAAAGAAACACCTAGTAATGATCAAATGTGAAACATCGAACAATTACTTAGATCCCTCTTATTGCCTCTTACTGAGAGAATGAAGAAAATAGCGCAGCAATTGGGGACCTTGGAATTAGCAATCGAAAAAAATACTGGGTTAATTAAGGACTTATCAAAGACTAGTTCAGTACCTTTAATTACTGCACCACCTTTACAATCGACTGTACATAAGGAACCAAAAATAAATAAGTCAAGTAACCCACTACCTAATAAACCTCCACCTCCCAAAACACTGATGCAGAAGGAAAATATTGAAATAAGGACTAAGGAGGCACAGGTGGGAGGGCAATTCCTTGCTCCAGGAAATCCCCCGAACTTTCCTGCCCGTGAAAGTCTAGATGGGGTAAAAAAGTCTAAGAGGCTACAAGTAGATTTACCACCAGAAGCGGTTCCGTTTGTGGTGGTACTCACGGTCCCAGTATTAGAGGATGGGAAAAGAGAAGGTTACTATCAGTTAAAAAACAAAGTCGTATACTGGCTACGACAGAACTGACCGCTTCCTCCCAACATGAACAGGGAAATTCTACATGTACGGCGACTCCCCTGGGTGGGTCATAGAACAAAAGAAATTCAGGGTGATCTAATTATCATTATATTCAGAGATCACAGAGCAGTTAGATACATCACAGAATGGTTCTCAGAAAATGGAAGTAATGGCATAATTCCACACGATCTGACCTACTTCTATCCCCGACCCCTGTTGACAAATATAATGAATCCCTGGGCTCCACCCCGACATCAGGATGAACGACCCAATTTCCCTATCCCTGTCTACAATCGCTTTGCTGCTCTCTCGGGTATGGAGGGAGTGGACTGACTTCATTTCCTGAGAGCAGCGAAGGGGATTGTGGACAGAACACAAAGAGAATTATTGACGAGCAGTGACCTAAATCCATGTCATAACTTTCCTGAAATCCATCCCAACCATACGCAGGCCCAGGTCACAGCCATAGACTCTCTGGATAAGGCCATCGGGATAAATCAGGTTCACCCTCTCCCCGGGCCACCAGCGGACCTAAATCCTAAATTAACTGTCAAATCCACAATAGGCACTGCGGGATGTACTAGGAATGGAAGTAAACCCCATATCACTGCTTTATTTTGGAATATAGCAGGCCAACGCTCAAAGTTAACAAATGATGTATGGAATGGTTTTATCCACAAGTTTGAAATTTTATGTTTCCAGGAGACCTGGTCACCTGACGAGATTCACATAGAAGGGTACAAAACCTATTTTTCAACTGCCCAACCTTCGACATCGGGCCGAGCAAAGGGAGGACTAACTATTTACATCTCAAACCTACTTAATATAATTGAAATAATCCCCATTAAACTGGAGGTAAATTTTCAGGTTCTTAGTTTAACCCTAAACAAAAGAGATACCTTCCTCATAGTAAACTTCTATAATAATCTCCCTGATGGAGATGCAGTGACCTTGGTATGCCTGATCCGTTCTTTATTAATATCTTAAACAAGGAAGACAGCTAAAGAGGTGACAATTATTTTGTGGGGGGGGGGATTTTAACTTGGGACCATGCGCAGTTAGCAATCGTAACATCTGTGGGATCCTCGATGAGAGAGATAACACCATCCAACATTTCAGACACTCAACCCTAGGTAGTTCCCTAAATGAAATTATGTTCGAACTAGGCCTGGTACAAGCAAACAAATCGGACAACGCAGATATACCAATGGCTCCTACATTTCATGGGAGAGGATATCAAACTACCATAGATTATATCCTGGTTTCCAATGGAGAGAGGACTATAGATATATTATTTACCACACACGCAATCGCATTGAGTGACCACTATCCACTCAGCATTACTTTGCCCCTCTCCCATAATCCTAAAAGCAGTCTTGGCACTATCTTGGCACAAAACAACATATCACTTAATAGGTTAAATGGATATGCGTTAAAGTTGGGAAAAGTAGACCCTATAGCAATCACCAAGTCAGTGATATTAAAGGCCTTCCCCCCCATTCTGAACTGTCTAGCACCAGACACACCAGATGCAGAAGTTATTTCTAATTTTGGTATGATCATAAATGCTATAAATGAAGCCCTTTGGGTAAGAGTCAAACACAAACCAAAGAAGAGGAAGGGATGGTTCAACCATGAGTGTACGGTCGCCTACTCAAACCTAAAATCTGCTCTAAGGAAACCAGTCAGGATCCCTCATGAGATAATAAGTCTAAGGAAAATATATAATACTGCGTTAAAGGACAGGAAAGCAAAGTTAAAGCAACAACTCTGGGACCAACTCCATGAAAGCTGCACCCATAAAAACAGTACTGCTTTCTGGCTAGTGGTCAAGTCCCCTTTTCTAGCTGATAATACCAACTACCCAAAATTAGAGGTGGCAATAGATGAAAAGGATTGGGTCCACCACTTTTCTAGGATCTTTGCGATTGACACAGGGGTTGTTAACTTACAGGAACCCGATCCTGGAGACCACATAAACACCCCCTATCCCATTGACCTAGAGTTCTCAATGGAACAGGTTGCTCTCGCTTTGAGAGCAAGTAAGAATGGGAAGGCACCGGGTCCAGACGGTGTACCCATTGATCTTTTCAAAGCTCAGATGGACCTCTGGATCCCCCTCCTAACTAGAGTCCTGAACGCAACATGTGCAACAGGCCTCATGGAATCATGGTCCAAATCCATACTGGTCCCTATTTTTAAAAAAGGGGATCGGGGTTGGTAACCTGTTATCGTCCAATCTCCCTACTAGACTCTCTTGGTAAAGTGGCGGGTCGAGTTGTCCTCGAGCGTCTGCAGGATTGGGCGGACGATGGTAGGATCAATTCAGATCTCCAGTACGGGTTCCGAGAGGGATTGGGGACCATTGACCAAGCCTTAAACCTGTCTCTTTTGATGGATAAGTATGTTCACATCAAAAAAGTAGACCTGTATATGGTATACGTGGACTTATCGTCCACGTTCGATTGTGTCTCCCATTCCAAACTCTGGTCTCTTCTGTTGGACATGGGGGTACCATCGAACCTAGTCAAGTTCTTGAGGGAACTCTATTCAAACGCGACAGCAAGGGTGCGTTTCGGGCTGGGAGGAGAGTTAACAGCGGAGTTTGCTATAGAGAAAGGGGTTAGGCAAGGCTGCGTCCAGGCCCCCTTCCTCTTTACATTATACACTAACGGATTGGAGAGGGAGATGATCAAGGGGTGCCAGGACCTTCCAGCAAGGAATAACCGCCAATTTCCCGCGTTACTCTATGCAGACGACACTGTGATACTAGCCCGTACCCCCCTTGAACTTCAAAAGGGATTGAATAGATATTCCACATTTATGGCAGGCCTTGAACACAGTATTAATATTAGTAAAACCTTTGTTATGAGGGCAGGCACTGGTCATAAAGGTAAAATGAGGGACATTTTTTTGAAGCAGGAAAAACTAGCGTCCACACAGAAATACCCGTATCTGGGCATAATGATAGATCATAAACTATCCTGGAAACCGGCTATAGAAACTTTATAAGAACCTGTAACCGGGAAGGGGGGCACCCCCCCCCCCCTACACCCCGGAGTGTGTCTATAATCTGTGACCCCCCCCTCTTCTCTCCACAGGTGGCCGAAACCCCGAATTGGACCCCGGGGGCGGTCCAGTATAGCTGCGATGAGGATGACCTGGAGCGCGACCCCTTTAACTGTCCCAGCGCAGGTGAAGAGGAGGAGGGACTGATCTTTCCTTTAAAAGACGCCCAAAACCCGGACCAGGTGTGTCTATACACCGGAGGAGCGGTCAGAGAGGATCAGAGCGGAGGAGAGGCGTGGAGCAGTGGAATCGAGCGGAGAACGGAGTGCAGAGAAGAAGAGACGGGGAGAGGAGGAGAAGACAGGAATCGAGGATTTCCTTGGAGAGCGGGAACAGAGTGGTTCGGCGGATCCGCTGGTACCTCTAACCGGGCCGGGACCAAGACTTCAACGGAGGACTCCGCCGAGAGAGAGGGCGACGGCGCGGCCAGGGGAGGAGCGGACTGCGGAGAGGAGGAAGACCCGAGCAGCCGACTGCAAGACGGGCTGCGGAGACCGGCGGCAGCAACGAACCCAGGAGGGCACCGGACCCACGATTCGCCCAGCCACTCCCCAGGAGGGGCGTGGCTAACAGAGGTGGAGCCTGGGGCGCGACGGAGCCCGAAGTGACTGGGAGGCGGAGCCCGACCCGACGCCGGGAGCCAGAAGGAAACATCAAACCCCGACGGGAAAGAAGCCGGTCCCCTCGGCCTTTACGTGTGCGCCCCACTTGTACGGACAGACTGCTTCAATCATTAAAACCTTGTTTGAACCCTACCAAGACTCGCCTCTTGCCTATTCCCACCCAAACCGCCACAGAACCACTACAGCCCTCGTTAATTTTTCTAGGAAGTTGGGTAAGAGAGCTCCCCCAGAAATTATCAAGATTTATAAAGCAAAATGCCTCTCTGTGGCATTGTACGGGGCGGGTGTCAGGGGTTTTGCGGCCACGGATAGCATACAGAGGGTGGAAAACACCTTTTTGAGGTACCTTCTCTCGGTCCCTAAGAGCACGAGCACTTTTTCCTGTCACATGGAGTTGGGACTTTCCCATGTGACGGACATAGCAAAGGCCAAACCTCTTTTATTGTGGCGTCAAATTTGGACATCGGAAAAAGCAACCCTTACACAGACAATAATTTCTGATTGCATAGCCATGGAGAATGAGCATAAATCCAGGTGGCTGTCGTACGTAAAAAGGTTCTTTCACGATTTAGGCTGGAATTTTTTTTATTATGACCCTCCCCTTAATTCGTGAGGTTCCAAGGAAGGTTTTACAGGCGAAATGTCTCGCACACCTTGAAGAACTGCGACTGTTGAGCGAGGTTACGAAACCATCAGTTGTACACAGCCTGATTATCCAAACGACAGTCGCCATTCAGCCCTACCTCACTTATAACATCACGAGCTATGATCGCTTTCTTCTGGTTAGGTTTAGGATGAACCTTTTCCACCGACTCGTTGCATTCCCAATTCGAAATAACTGGGCTAAAGATCTTCCGCCCTGTCCTTGTGACGACACCTCTACACAGTCCACTCTGCATACCATCCTCTTTTGCAAGTTTCACAACGATTTTAGGAAAAAATGGCTTATTCCACTGTTACAGCAAACAGGCCACAGAACCTGTCGCCCGGCATTTCTTTTTTTACAGCTCTTGGAGGGCGAACGGCTGGTCCTTACAATAGTTAATTTCCTGAAGTGCATTGTTCGTCACCGAATGAACCTAGATTGAACTTGCCCACCTAGGGGTCATTGCAATTTTAAATATAAAAGGCGGTTTTCCGCTCCACTAGGTTATAAATTTGTACGTTTTCTTTTCTTTGGATGTCGCTAAGTGTCTTAATTAAGCGACTGTAAGTTGCAAAGGAAAAAGCTTTTACTTCCATCTTCTAAAACAGAAAGCTGCTTAAACAATGCTTTTAATTGTACAATGATGTTTTAACCCTCGAAGGTATATTTACAAAATTCTATTTCCTCCTCAAACGATTTGAGGTTATATATAACACACTTTTATGGAATGACAACTTCGTGTTTGGTTTCTCTTTTTAAATTGTAAATATTGCATTTTTTATCTTAAAGTATGCTTTTTTATTGTATAGAATTGTGTTATTGTATGGTTTTATGATTTTGCAACTTAAAATCGAATAAAGCTTAATTGAATTGAATTGAATGCGAGAGTCCAGATAGAGCAAGTTGCAAAAAGAATGGAAGGAGCTGCGCAGGCGTGGAATGAATGGGATGGACCCCAGCAGCTGCGCACCAATGGCAGAATTTCTTCCATTTAAGTTTATAGGTTTTAAAAGTTGACGGAGCTCTGGTCTGAGCGAGAATGTCTCTACAGTCTGGCGGGATGGCTAGGTGAAGCAAATTCAAGGTGCTCAGGTTCCAAGCTGACAAATTCAGAGAGGAGGGGTCTGGATGGCAAATCTGACCCGTGTCCATCGTGAGAAGGTCCACCCGAGGATGAAGACGGATGGGCTCGCACTGGGATAGAAGAAGTAGGTCTGAAAACCACGCCTGACGAGGCCATCTGGGGGCAATCAGAAGAATGTGGCAAGGCTGTCTCCGCATCTTCCACAATACCAGAGGTACCAGAGGGATTGGAGGAAAAGCGTAAGCAAACAGATTGCACCAATTCATGAAAAGGGCATTGCCCTGTGACCCTCGGTGGGGATGCCAGCTTGCGTAAGATGGGCATTTCCGGTTCTGTGGTGTGGCAAAGAGATCCAGCGGTGGATGCCCCCATCTCCGAAAAATCAGCTCGAGTGATTGTTGATGCAACTCCCACTCGTGGGTCGATGACGTGGTCCTGCTGAGGGAATACGCTAGGATGTTGGAAACTCCTGGTAGATGGACCGCAGAGAGAGTGACTTGGTGATTTAGAGCCCAGTCCCAGATCGCCTGCGCCAGATGCAACAAGATTGGAGACTTTGTTCCGCCCTGCTTGTTTATATAATGCATGCTGGTTGTGTTGTCTGTCTGAATAAGGACTGACTCTCCTTGGATCAAGAGATGAAAGGACTTGAGCGCCAGAAAAATGGCCATCAACTCCAGCCTGTTGATGTGCCAGGCTCTCTGAGGCAAAGTCCACTTGCCCTTTATGGACAGGCCTTGAAGATGAGCACCCCATCCTTCCAACGAGGCGTCCGTCGTCAGAGTAAGTTCCGGAATGATGGAAAGGAACGACGACCCTGTCGAAAGATTGGATGGCCGCGCCCACCATTTTGAGGGCCGCTCTCATGCGGGTGGTGACCCAGACTATGTCGTTGAAGGAACCGGTGACCTGACGCCACTGTCCATCCAGTTCCTCTTGACTGGGACATGTCCGTAGTCTGTAATTTGGGATCAATTGTGTTATTGTATGGTTTTATGATTTTGCAACTTAAAATCGAATAAAGCTTAATTGAATTGAATTGAATGCGAGAGTCCAGATAGAGCAAGTTGCAAAAAGAATGGAAGGAGCTGCGCAGGCGTGGAATGAATGGGATGGACCCCAGCAGCTGCGCACCAATGGCAGAATTTCTTCCATTTAAGTTTATAGGTTTTAAAAGTTGACGGAGCTCTGGTCTGAGCGAGAATGTCTCTACAGTCTGGCGGGATGGCTAGGTGAAGCAAATTCAAGGTGCTCAGGTTCCAAGCTGACAAATTCAGAGAGGAGGGGTCTGGATGGCAAATCTGACCCGTGTCCATCGTGAGAAGGTCCACCCGAGGATGAAGACGGATGGGCTCGCACTGGGATAGAAGAAGTAGGTCTGAAAACCACGCCTGACGAGGCCATCTGGGGGCAATCAGAAGAATGTGGCAAGGCTGTCTCCGCATCTTCCACAATACCAGAGGTACCAGAGGGATTGGAGGAAAAGCGTAAGCAAACAGATTGCACCAATTCATGAAAAGGGCATTGCCCTGTGACCCTCGGTGGGGATGCCAGCTTGCGTAAGATGGGCATTTCCGGTTCTGTGGTGTGGCAAAGAGATCCAGCGGTGGATGCCCCCATCTCCGAAAAATCAGCTCGAGTGATTGTTGATGCAACTCCCACTCGTGGGTCGATGACGTGGTCCTGCTGAGGGAATACGCTAGGATGTTGGAAACTCCTGGTAGATGGACCGCAGAGAGAGTGACTTGGTGATTTAGAGCCCAGTCCCAGATCGCCTGCGCCAGATGCAACAAGATTGGAGACTTTGTTCCGCCCTGCTTGTTTATATAATGCATGCTGGTTGTGTTGTCTGTCTGAATAAGGACTGACTCTCCTTGGATCAAGAGATGAAAGGACTTGAGCGCCAGAAAAATGGCCATCAACTCCAGCCTGTTGATGTGCCAGGCTCTCTGAGGCAAAGTCCACTTGCCCTTTATGGACAGGCCTTGAAGATGAGCACCCCATCCTTCCAACGAGGCGTCCGTCGTCAGAGTAAGTTCCGGAATGATGGAAAGGAACGACGACCCTGTCGAAAGATTGGATGGCCGCGCCCACCATTTTGAGGGCCGCTCTCATGCGGGTGGTGACCCAGACTATGTCGTTGAAGGAACCGGTGACCTGACGCCACTGTCCATCCAGTTCCTCTTGACTGGGACATGTCCGTAGTCTGTAATTTGGGATCAATGCAATGCACGATGATGCCATTCCTAGAAATGATTTCAATAGTCGGACTGAAACGGACTGTCTTGTCCGTGAAAGAGACACCAATTGAAGAATCTTTTGTTGTCGCTCCTGAGACACAAATGCTTTTGCAAGAGTCGTATCCAACGTGGCCCCTAAAAAGTTCTTGCAGGTTGCTGGATGCAACTGGGACTTGGCCATGTTGATGGATAGACCGAGGGAGCGAAACACCTCCTGACAAAGGCGAGTGTCTTGAAGCAGCTGTGTGCGAGACTGTGATTTTAGGAGACAGTCGTCCAGGTAAGGAAAAATCTGTACACCCTGAAGACGTAGATAAGCTACCACAGGAGCCAACACCTTCGTAAAGACGCTAGGGGCTGAACTTAGGCCGAAGGGCAGTACTCTGAACTGGAAATCCTTCCGTCCCACGCGGAAACGTAAATACGTCCGATGACGCGGGAGAATAGGGACATGGAAGTAGGCGCCCTGGAGGTCGATAGTGGTCATGAAATCCCCCATTGAGAGTAGTCGTAAGATCTCCACCAGCGTTAACATGCGGAAGGATTGGCACTATTTGTTGAAGGCTCGTAAGTCCAATATTGGCCACCAATCCAGCGTCTTCTTTATGACAAGGAAAAAACGGGAATAAAATCCCTTCCCCCCTTTGAGACTTGGGCACCACTTCGACGGCCCCCTTCTGTATCATAAGGCGAACTTGATGTAATAGTTTCCTGATGTGTGCTGATGGTGGACCGGAAGGTGAAGTGGGCGGAGGAAGTTTGATGAACTCCAGAGCATGTCCTTTCCCTACGATGTCCAAAACCCAACAGTCCGAGGTGATGGAGGACCATTGAGAAAAGAACAGGGAGATTCGACCTCCAACTTTTTGGGGTGAAGGCAAGTCATTGTCGCTTGGGAGCAGATCCTCTGTAAGAAGATCTCCCTCTATAGGTTTTAGAAGTCTGCTGTCGGGAAGACTGCTGCTGGGTGTTAGAATAGCGTTGGTTGCCTTGGTTGTAGGAACGGTATTGATTGTTTCCTCCTCAAAAAGTAGACGAGGTGCTGCGTCCACGTGCACCCCGAAAGGGCTGTTTCCGAAACTGCAAGGTTCCAAGAGAGCGAGCAGGGTCAGTGTCTTTTTTGATGGACTGTAACGCTTCATCAATATGAGCCCCAAACAAAGACTCGCCGTCATACGGCATATCCAGGATCTTTGCCTGCACCTCTTGTCGGAAAGATGTGGAACGCAACCAACCCTGTCTGCGTAGAACAGCCGCTCCAGCGAGTTGCCGGAAACCAGTACAGGCGATGTCAACGGCACAATCAATTATCTCTTCCAATGTTCTCTCTCCTTCTTGGAGATGTTGCAAGGCTTCGGCCTTTGACGCATCCGGAATCAAGGCCACATAAGCTGCCATATGTCTGCCCACATCTGGCGGTCGTAACGCCCCAAAATGGCCAAAGCATTGGCCGCTCTCACTGTGGTGGAAGCCATTGTGGAAAACTTGCGGCCTATAGCATCCATGCGACGACCATCGCGATCTGGTGGGGCAGTAACAGCAGACGCACGGTTTCGAGAGCGACGCTGAGCTGCTTGTGTAACCACAGAATCGGGTTTTGGCTGTCCAATGAGACACGCTGGAGTGCCGACAGGTGCTTTATATTTCTTTTCCAACCTGGGCATCGGAGCCGGAAGTGAATTTGGGGTCTGCATCAATTTTACTCCTTCAGCCCATATAAAGTCAATAATGGGCACAGTATGAACTTGTTTGAATGGCTGATTTTTAAAATCATAGAGAAAACAATCCTCCTCTCTCTGGACTCTAGGCAACTTGAAACGTTGGGCCACCCTATCCATCAGTTGATGGAAACTCGCAATATCTACAGGAGGAGAATCTCCTGGTGTGACCGGATAAGGGGACGGTGTTTGAACTTGGTAGTTATCCCACTCCGCCATATCGTCATCATCTTCATCTCGAACCTCACCATCTTCGCGGTCTGGAGAAACCTCATCCTCTTCGTCGGCATACACAGTCGTGTGTATCCGAACAGATGTTTGAACTTGAGGAGCAGAAGTAGGCAGAGGCGCCAGAGAAGCCGGAGCCGGTACAGTAACACGAGGCAGGATAGAAGGGACTGCAGGAACCTGTGGAGATGCCGGGAAACGTCTATTATAGTCGTCCAACATATGCTGGAGATTAGAAATGAGCAACAAGGGTAATGTCGCAGTAGGAACTTGAACCTGCGGAGTTTCCTATTGAAAATATTGGTCCTCATCATCGTTACTATAATCTTGGCACTTGATGACCAAATCAGATGGACTACGTGCTGCTCTAAAAGACTCGTGTACATCTTCCTCCGAGTCTAGCTCCGAGTCTGTGGCAATCAAGGGCGAGGGAGGCTGTGGATCACTGGTGATGGAAATCTGGTCCACAGGCACCTTGCGGTGTTGGTGAAGAGATTCAACATCGGCAGATCCAGTGGACGACAATGGCAACAATGGCAGAGAGGCAAACGTAGAAGAAGTCGCCGAAGGAGCCACACTGGCAGAATCCGGTATGGTCGACGGTAATGGCGTTGACGTTGTCTTCATCGACGAATTCGACGACGAAGATGACTTCTTTTTCGTCTATGGAGCGACCGTCGACGGGGCGGTCATCGACGATGACTTGGTCGTCGACGGGGGAGGCTTATTCGTCGACGACGATGCAATCGGAATGATAGACGGTACAGTCTTGAAACTAAGTGTTACCTGACGTCGACAAGACAGTCGTCGACGATCCAGAAGCAAACGTCGTTGTGACTGTCGTCGTTGACGATCCGGAGACGGGAGATTTCGTTGTCGGAACGACTGTCGACGCTCCCGTCGACGCAGAGGCATGTTTTTTCACAGAAACATGAGCAGAAGATGCAGTAGACGCTTGAGAGCCAGGTCTCGTGGGCGTGGACGTAGTAGGTAGTGGTGAAGACACCGCAGGGCCACAGAGAGAGACATCTTCTTCCTTTTAAGGAAAGGTGAGGGCAACTCCTGCACACTACCACGTTTAGATACTGCTTGGGAACGACCAGAAGTGAAACTTTCGGCATCAGAAAGTACACCATCCTTGTCCTTAAGTCTCTGAAGCCATAACAGTAGAGGGCCTTCCCTGTCCTTTAAAGTTTTTGTGGAGAAAGTTCTACAGAACTTACACTTTCCCACATCATGGTCGGTGTAGACAGTAAATGCACTTACTGTGTGGATCTTCTGAATAAAGACGCCGCTTTCCACAAGAAGAGCAAGGTCTGAAGAGAGATTTCTTACTTGTAGACATGTTGAAAAAAAAAAAAAACACATGAAAACCTGAAGAAAACTGAGCAGAGCTCAGGGAGAATCTGAGGTACTGAGCTCTGAGGAGAAGGTTCTGGAGGGCTGCTGGCACCTGATTGGCTACAGTTTGGACCAACATAATGACAGGAATAGGCTACAAGTATTTTTTCTCTGTTCATGTATTCCTATGAGGAATGATGTCTAGGCATTTACTGCCTTTTTTCTAATGTATATTTCATCTGTTATATTTTATATATATATATATATATATATATATATACATATTATTAGTATGTTATTGCTATTTTATTTACCGTGGGACTCCTACTCCGACGACGAGGAATATTCAAGCATGTGAATCTATGAAAGACATCCTAACACTGGAGAAGACTTGTTTCAGTAAGTCCTTCCCAGGGGAGGGGGGTGAAAGGGGGGACGGGGTTTTCGAGAGTACAGACACAGGGGGAAATGACTTTCCGCCTGCGTCTGTAGAGAGCGATTGCTGCTCCACGATCGCAGGTGAGGCCGCGATCCCGGAGCAGGAATCAACACCATTAGACACCAGGGTTTTTTTTAAGTGGTGTTTGGGGGAGCAACCTCTTAGCCAGGGGTTGGTTCCTGGGGGCATATGAGAACCATGTTTCGGCTGCTCCCTTGGGGATGATTTGGACATATTTTGTGGCTGGTGGGGGTGTCAAGACCCACTAGGCCTAAGGGATTACATTTAAATATATATTTATAAGGGAGCAACCCCTGGGCAAGGATTGCTGCCCTGGGGGTAGCATGTGTTTCTGTGCCCCCCCCCCCCCCCCGCCCCCCCCTGTGTGGACTGGCACTTGGCTGATGCTCTGTGTTGTTCTATCTATCCGGTATTTGTAAAGCTATTGCCCAGAGTCACAGGGTGCTGAACTGAGCTGCCGCCAATGCCGGGGATCGCACGTGAGCCCCGTTCTCCGAAGTCAGCTGCTCTGGCCACTGCACCATCCCTCTTCCCTTGGAGTTGGCATTTGGGTGGTGATGGGCAGACTTCATAGTGTTTGATAAAGTTAGCTGGTATTTTGGGTCATCATTGGAGATTGTAATTTTTTTTAATCCTTTTCATTCCAGTGCAAACCTTTTGTTTTTCTTGTGATCACTGTTTCGGCTCTGGTAGATCTTGTAGAGCTTGTGTAGTGCCAAGTGTTTGGTAAGAAGATGTTATTTATACTGTGTACTTCAAATGTGTATAAAGGACCTGCATGAATGTGTTTTTTGGAAATTATGTATTAATAGCAGCCTATTAAGCTTCTGTTTACATATCTGTGACATTTTCCTTGTATTTGTGCACAATGTGTTTCCTTGTATGTAATTTTCTTTCGTTTTTCTTTTCTAGTGGGATATTGTTGGTTCTTGCTGTATCTGTGCAGAGTAGATGCTGGTGAGTCTAGCTGTCTTTAGCAAGTGAGTAGTATTGTTTTACAGTATATAGGTCTCTGTGTGCTTTGTATTGATTCACTTTACCTTGCAATTGCTATATGCAAGTAGTTTTACTTTTTGTTTTATAAATCAACGCTTTGTTTATTACTTTTTTTACATAGTGTTGGGTTTGTTGACTTATTTGTCAAGTCACTTTTCTTGGTAAGGATTATGGCTAGCTGTAGGATTACTGCTCAGCAGGTTGTTGGTATGCTTTTTGAGTCTTCTTCTGACCATGAATATGAGACTGACTCTGCATCTGAGGCAGAGGAGGAAGGCCAGGATTCTGGCAGTGAATCTTCTGTTTGAGAGGAAACATCTGATGATTAAGCTACTCTCAGTGCGGTTTAAGTACAACTTTATGAGGAAGACACTTGTGTGCCTACAGTGCAGCAAAGAGGCACCTGGATTGCAGCCTGGGGCTGCAAGGCTTCTCATTGGAAGTGCTGGACTCTGGGTTGACCCAAACATGGGGCAGCCAGTGTTGCCTGCCTTTAGTGGTGTAGCAGTGTGTAGAGTGAATTCCGAAAATATTTTGCCTATACATTATTTTTCAGTTCTTTATGGACCATGTATTTTTGGATGGGATTGTTGGGCAGACTAATTTGTATGCTGAACAGTATTTGAGGGAAAAGAGTGCCAGACTTAAGACCCACTCTAGAGCTACTCGGTGGACTCCCACGAATTTAGAAGGGCTTAAGAAGTTCTTGGGTTTAACTTTTACTAATCCCTTGATGGCAACAGCTATATTTCCTGTAACCATGAGCGGTAATAGGAATTTGCTTCGTCTTTGGATGTTGCATTTTGTTGATAATGCTTTGGCTTTGCCACAAGATTACCCCGATTGTGACTGTCTTTTTGATAACCAATTTTTATTGATTTTTGGATACAACAAAGAAAACAGCACCATTCAGGACTACATCTTAAAAGGCAAGACCAAGGCACAAACATATCACATTGGCATAAAAGAATAGACATACATAGTGCCAATATAGGCATACCCTCTCCCAATCTAGAAACCATATAAGTCCAAATTAGTCTTCCATCACTCCGACCCACTTGCCCCACATTCGGCAAAATTTCTTAGGACAACCCCTGGCCGCATAAAGAGGCCGTTCCTGAGGGGCGCACCAGTCCACCCCTCTGCGGCAACGCGCCAATGTAGGTTGCAATGTCCCTCTTGGCTACTGCTAGTGCTGTATTAATGAAGAGTTTCTCAGCCCTGTTGCCATCCAGCCCCTCGGTGATGCCCAGGAGAACATGTGTAGGGCAGAGAGGAACCTCCAGCCCAAGACCTCCGTAAGCTCCCCCATTACGGACTCTCAATACCCCTGTATCACTGGGCAAAGCCCTACCATATGATAGAAGTCTGCCTGGGAGTGGGGACAGCGGGGGCAGAGGGCATCATGTTGAAGCCCCGCGTGGTGAAGACACCGCGGTGCAAGATAGGCAGTATGTAGGAAGTATATTTGGACCAGCCGAAGCCTCGCTGAGACCGCAATTATTGTAGGGGCCATCAGGGCGTCTCTCCAGTTAGCGTTTTCTAGAGTCCCAAGCCAACCATCCCACTTGTCCCGGAGTTGAGAGAGGGAGTTGGGGTTCTGTTGGTGGGTGAACGGTAAATACGGGAGATCCCTCCCCTTCCCAGATCGCCGGTCATGACCTGAGCTTCGGGTGGACTATACTCAGGCAATAAAGCGCCGTCCGAAATGTAGGAGCGGAGGCCATGGCGTAGCTGCAAGTATCGGAAAAACTGAGAGGAGTGGAGGGAGTGTCGGGCCTGCAAATCCTGAAAAGAGCATAGATGGGTACCGCTCCATACATCGCCCAGCAGGGAGATCCCGATGAGGTCCCAGGGCATGAACCCCGAAAGGGAAGCAACCTCCCGGAGCCTGGTGCCGCACCACAAGGGGGTATACTGGGTCAGCTTGCCCAGACCAGCGGGTATGACGTAGGGAGGCCCGCCAGGCCAGGAGCACTCCGCGCGTGACCGCCGCGAGAGCCTGGGGAACAACGTCCCATACAGCATCCCATGGATAGTGGAAAAACCTAGGGTGTGCAGTTCCAGACTGTACGCCGGGTCGCACCAGTCGCCGTTAAACCAATCGTGCACCGTAAGGAGCCGAGACGCTAAATAATTGAGATAGAGGCTCGTCATCCCAAGACCACCATCAAAGGGCGGGATTCGGCATTTGGCCAGGGCCAGCCTGGGCCTCTGTCCCACCCCATTAAAACTTAGTGGCCAAACCGTCCATCTCATAGAACCAAGACTTAGCGAAAGAAAGATGTGTATTTCGAAGCATGTGTAGAAAGCGAGGTAAAATCATCATTTTAAAAAGGGCTATCCTGCTTAGAGGGTTTAGGGGTAGCGTGCGCCATTTAAGGAGGTCAGCGCGGACCCGCTTAAACAGTGGGGTGAACCCGCTTAAACAGTGGGGTGACGTTGAGTGACCATGCAAGGTCGGGGTGGAGGGCCACCCAGATCCCTAAGTACTTGAAGGATTGCCGTCGAAGGGGGATCGTCGACTGCCAATCAAAGCATTCATGTGACAAGTGAAGGGGAACCAAAAGGGACGTGGCCAGGTTTAGCCCAAGACTGGAGGTGCGCTCAAAGAGGTCCAGTGCTCGAAGGCATCTGGGCCCCGATTGGGCCGGGTCCGCCAGAAACAGCAGCACATTGTCTGCATAGAGCGCGATCTTATCCTCTTCAAAGCCGGGCCACCTCCATCCAGTGAGAGAGTGGTCAAATCGAATAAGGCAGGCAAAGGGCTCCATTGCCAAGCAAACAGGATCGGCGAGAGGGGGCAGCCCTGCCGCGTACCTCTTCTAACAGGGAAGGGACGAGATAGAGCCCTATTGACAAGGACCTGCGCGCGGGGCCGACAGTATAGCACCCTTACCAGGTTGCGGAAAGGGATTCCAAAGCCCATTTGCTCCAACAGTGCCTCCAAATAACCCCAGTCAACCGAATCGAAAGCCTTTTCAAAATCTACAAGAAGGAGAGACAAATAGGGGTACAGCAAGTGTTGGTTCGCAAGAGCAAGATGAAGGCGTCTAAGACAGTGTCTAGTCCCTCGGAAAGGCATGAAGCCGCATTGATCTGGATGAACCAGACTAGTCGGGTGCGGTCTTAAGCGGTTGGCCAGGACAGAGGCGAATATCTTATGCTCAGTATTAATAAGAGAGATGGGACGATAGTCTGAACAGCAGCTCGAAGGGGGCTGAGACTTAGGGATCACTACAATGGTCGCTAGGTCCGCCTGGGCGGAAAGAGCCGCAATCCACCACTTCACAGTACATCGCCACTAGAGGCGAGACCAGGGTGTTTCGGTAAGACGCATAAAATTCTTGAGGGAGCCCATCCAGTCCCGGCGTCTTACCGGCCGCCATGCGTGAAATGGCATCTGACACCCCCTCAGGGGTGATTGGGAGGTCCAGTGCCTCAGCCTCAGATACACTAAGGCGCGGAGGGGGGAACCGTTCTCGCCGGAGGAGCTCGGGGAGCGAAAGACAAGGCGCCCGCACCAAACAGAGGTTAGCATAGTAAGCAGCAAAGCATTGGGCCACCGCTGTATCTCCCCAACCATACACTTGGGCCACGGAAGATCGCCAAAGCAATTTGGCAGCTTCCAGGGAATTCTGTCTGATTTCATCCCATAGGAATGCAAGCCTCCTGTCTTGGGCATCAGTTCAGTCTTCAGGGGGCAGTGTCTCTAGCTGGGCGGCCTGCACCTCCAAAGCGTGAGCTGGAAGTCATGCGCCGCACGGGTGAGTTTGAGTTGGCCTTTGGCGAAGCCCCAAATGGTGGCCTTCCCAGCCTCCCAGAGGTACGAGATGAGGACACTGAACCTTGATTAGTGGTGAAGCAGAGGCGAAGCTCGGCACCTACTTGGTCCTTGAACTCCTCGTCCAGGAGAAACCAGGCGTTGAGTCGCCAAATTGGGGGCGAGGACGGGGGGAGGAAGCCTATGTGCAGCATCACCGGAGAATGGTCCGACAAGCCCCTGGGAAGGATAGAAATCGTTTGAATCGACCGGCAATCCTGGGCCGGAAGGAAAACGTAATCGATGCGAGCAGGTGTGTGGTGAGAGGCCGAGGTATTGTCGCGCTGTCGGGTATCAAAGTCTCCAGGCATCCCAGAGACCCAGCCTGGCAGCCCATGTTGAGAGGAGGCCGGATTGGGCAGTCCTGGAGGCGGAGGGGGACGAGGCGGTGTCAAGGCCGGGGTCCGTAACTACGTTGAAGTCACCCCCAATAACAGTCGTTCCTAGGGGGAGGGCAGCGACCTCTGAGGTGAGTCTCTGGAGTGTGGAGGCCAACAGGGTGGGAGGAGAATAAACAGCCAGTAGATTAAGAGGGCGATCTCCGAGGGTCCCCTCCAGGAGAATAAAGCAACCCTGAGGGTCGTGCGTCACTTTACGTGTCACCAGAGGAAGAGTGCGTGCACCAGAATAGCCACTCCTCTAGACCCCCTACTAAATCCAGAGTGCCAGACTCCGCCATAGCCATGCCGCACCAGTAAGGGGCAATGATTGCCCATCAAGTGGGACTCTTGAAGCAGGAGTATGTCTGCGACTTGACACTGGGCATATCGCAGGACAGCTGCATGCTTGACCTTGTCTAGCAGGCCATTAACATTCTAGGACATTATATGGAGCGTTGGCGCCCCGTTAGAATCGCCAGACAGGGGGAAATCGTGTAAGGGACCGGGCAGCCAGAGAACATAGCAGAGGTCGTGGAAGTGGGACTGCTTCTAGAGCTCGAGGATATGGTGTCATGGTGTTGGGTGGTACGTGTTCACCTAGATGTAAAGGTGCGAGACTGGTGCGAAAAACAATAGACACAAAAAACAGAACAAACAGGGGCCACAACCCCAATACCCCACACTATACTTCAGGAACTGAAGCATCTGTCACTCGAACAATAAACAGTGAAGTGAAGGAACCAAACTAAAACGCTTGAAAACAGGGAAATTGTGGAGGACCCCTTCTCGTAGTAGGATGTTCATATCTATAGCCATCAGTGACAAGTTAGTCGTTAGGCAGAGTGCTAGCAATGGATGAAGCCAGCCAACATCTGAAGAGACCAAAGAAAGGTTTAGCAAAAAGCTCAAGCCGGCCCAGGGAGGAGCGTCGGGCTGCGGGAGAGATCAGTGTCAGGAAGGTCCAGCAAAGATGGACGAGGTGAAGCAGTTCCGGGGTCGGAGCAGCCAGAGGAGCCTGAGCACTGCCTGACAAGGGAGGTCTCACCAGGTGGCTCGGGCGTAAGTCACGTGAAGGGCCCAACGGAGAGTCTGAGCGCCTCCGTCACGGTCGATGGAACAGCTTGTCCCGCCAGGCACCCCCATTGCTGCTGGATGGGGCTCGTTTCTGGGCGTTTTGTCTCAGCGCACATTCCTCTGTTGCCCATGTCCATGTCTCCTCAGGCGTGCCAAAGAAGAGAGATTTGTCTTGAAAAACCACCCGCAAACGAGCTGGGAAGAGGAGCCTATACCGCAGTTTTTGCTTGACCTCTCTGAAGGAACGGCGCTGGGTTTGGACTTCTCGGTTGTAGTCAGGAAAGACCATAATCATCAGGTTTTTCATATTTAAGAGGATGCTTTTTGCTGGATTCGGTCAAAATAGCGTCTCGATCCTTGAAGTTGGGTGTCCTCTCCTTCTCCCTAACTCGTGGTGCCCTGAGTGTTATTTCTCCCTACCTGGTTCCTGTGCCTGGAGGTCGGTGAAAATACCTGACGCCGACTGGAGAGTCCCCCCGCCGCCGCTCTTTGCTACCTGCGGCCGCCGAGCGGGGGACTCCATTTCCCAGGATCCTTTGCCGGGGCGCCGCCTGATGACCGCATCCCTGCGCCCGGAGGACTGTTAAAACACCTGCAGCTCCCGCGTCACGGGATCGCACGCGGGTCTGCGCCGGGCTAAGCCCGGGCAAAGGGCGGGCCCTCAGAGGCCAGAGGAGGCTGGGCCGGGCCACCCCTCTAAGCTCCTGTAATAGGTGAGTCCGATTGATCATCCCCCACAATGGTGAAAAGAAATACTGTAAAAGTGGTGCCAGTCACCGAAGGATTTATTGCGTCCCAAACCTCACTAGAAAGCATGCTGGAAAATGCTTTCAAAATGGTCACCAATGAAATCGCAAACACCGAGAGGAGGATGTCAATGGGCTTAGCAAGTACACTTTCTGAAACATCTTTGCTCATTCCCAATAATGCCCCCTCACTGTCTCCCGTGGTTACGGTCTTGAAACAACCACCACCAGCTAGTTCCTTGGAACCATTACCAGGTGGGGGTATTTCCATTTCTATCGGCACAGTGGAAGCTCCCCTAGACTCAACTGCCCCTCTGACCCCGAGTAACAAACCGGGAGGTGAGAAAAGAAAAAGAGGGGCCTCCAAACCAACGGGAAAAAAGAGGAAGCAACCCCCTCGCAATAAGAGCCAGCCAACACCTCAAAGTATGTGGTCCAAAGTGAACAAAGAACTTCCAAGGGGTGGCACTGACACGAGCGAGACTATATCGTTTGATGACGTGGTTCTAGTTGTACCCCCTACAACCCCGGCAAATGATGCCTATACCTCTGTCTATACTCAGACAGAGTCACTACTTGATAGCACCAGCCAACCAAAAACCAATGGGAATTTGATTGAAACTATTGTAGACACTATTTTTAAACAAATGGAAAGTCAAATGATCAAGCAATTTAATACTATTTTTAAACGATTAGATAGGTTGGAAAATCTTGTTAAGAAGGAAGATGTAAAACGGAAGGGACAGATTAGCCTTGATCTATTGAGGGGAGATCGCCTAGCGAAAGACATAGAGTCTATTTGTAAGGTCCATATGGGGAAAGGGCCGAATACAGTCAGTACCAGTATATCCACTCCAACATCTGCACCTATTGTTACACCTAGAAGTAATACCACTGGGAAAACTCCTACTGTCAGGAAACCACAGCAAACCCAAGTTATGACAGCAGTACTTCCCAGCTCTACCAGTTCTACTAGTGTGGCTAGCAGGACGCCAAAGGATGTCCTCATTCCCGCTGTCCCAAAATCAGGTGCAACAACCACCACTGCCCCTGATAAAGGGCCGGCTACCACACTAAAGTCTGTGAAGCGCATGGGACCTACCCTACATTTACCACCAGATGCATGCCCATATGTCCTAGTCCTAGCCGGCGTTCCACCACTCAATGAAGGTCAAGGCGAGTCTTGGGTTCAGCTGAACAACAAATGTATAGATTGGTTGTGTAAATACAAAGGGGTGGGTCATGACATTTCAAATGAAATCTTGTCAGCTCGCCGTGTAAGTTGGGTTGGTCCACTATTCAAGAACATTAATGGCGACTGCATTGTGATTAACTTTCGCCACCCTGGGACAGCCAAATACATTCTTAATAACAATAATACTTACTCCGGCCCATCAACTGTCATAACTTCACTTTCACTAGGCTATTTTTATAGGCCCCCCCCAGAGATCATTTAATCAAGCACCATCACCATACCCATTGTTTAACAGATTCAGTGTTCTATCGGAGATGAGTAGCTTTGAATGACCATCACTTACAGCCCCCCTGGATACTATACAAATTGAGCAGCCGCCCATAACTGACTCTATAGCTGAAATGATGACCTGCCCTAATACAATAGTGCCCAACAAATCAGGAACACCGGTCCTACCAATTATTCCCCTAAGTTCTTCCCAGGGCACTAACATCTTAGCACCCACTGACAACTTGAGTATTTTGAGTTGGAACATCGCTGGCCTTCAAGCCAAAACACAAATTAAAGAGTTGACAGAGTGGGTTACTAATTATGATGTCCTGATGTTCCAAGAGACGTGGTGCCCTAATCCCTTACTCTTGGAAGGGTACAGCTGTTATAATCAAAATGCTCTCTCCCCTGCTATGGGCCGTCCTAGTGGGGGACTCTCCATCTGGGCTAAAATCACGGCAGGAGTTAAAACTGAATTATTATCTGTTAATGACAAAAGTTTTCAGGCTTTTGGCATACATTAGTAGGATAAAGCTATGTATAATCAATTTTTACAACAATGATTTTGTAACCCATCCTAATCCTAATTTTATTAGACTATTTGATTTTATAGATTGAATTGTGGAGGGACATAAATATGGCAACTTTGACGGCATCTGTATTGGGGGTGATTTTAATGCCCATATCCATCTAAGAACCCCTAGCTGTAAAAGAGGCTTAGAACTACTTGACCACTTAACCTCTCGTGATCTAATTAACGTAATGGATGAGGTAAAAATTAAGGAGACTGATGAACCTCAGGCCACCTATGTAGGGTGAGGGTGCTCAACCACCATAGATCATGTATTCCTATCCTCTATTTTAGGAGATCTCCTATTAAAGGCCAAGGTGGTTGATGTACCATATAGCGATCACAACCCCATCTTAATCAGTTTAAAATCTATTAAAAAACAGGGGAATGTGAGAGAAATTGGCGCACAAAATTTAGTAGCCTCCACAGACAGACTTAGGGTGGTTTGGAGGGGGGTGGATAATAAGGGAGTTTTAGCATGTATTATTAAAACGCATCCCCAACTAGTGTCAGTCTGTCTATCTACTGATAGCCCCGAACACGTAATTATAGAGGCCTTTACGGACCTTTGTAAGGCTATAAAAAAGGAAATCTCTAAACCAGTTCGAACCACCGACAATAAACAACCACGGTGGTTCGATTCCCTATGTTCTAAAGCTAATCGTGAACTTAGGGGAGCACTCACAGCGGTCCCACGTGATCAGTCTGCTGTGAGGAGATTGAGGGCTATTTACAAACATGTACTCAAAACAAGGACAGAGGAGCTATTAAGAGAACACTGGGACTCTCTCTCTCGACACTGAGGGATGTTACTGGATTTTGGAGTGAGGTTAAAAGTTTAAGATTATTAGGAACCAACATTACCCCGATAAATTGTAATATACCAGGGGATGACTGGGTGAAACATTTTTCGAAAATATATGAGGCGCCATCTAACATCATGGGCGCCGTCCCTCCACTAACCCCACTTAACATCACTTTAATAGAGGTAGAAGATGCCATCTCAGAGAGCGCAGGGAACAAAGCCCCTGGCCCCGACGGTCTGTCCATCGACCAAATTAAATCGGAACCAGATTTTTGGGCGCCACTACTCTGTAACATCTTTAACTATTTATCCCACACCCCACCGCCAGTAACTTGGTCAAATAGTACCATCGTGCCCATCTTCAAAATAAGGCAATAGATTAGACCCTGCCTGTTATCGACCGATATCTCTAATCGATAACACCTTGAAGATTTTAGGCAGGGTCCTTTTTAATAGGATAAGAACCTGGGCGGAAGATAATTCCATCTTACATCCATGCCAGCTTGGCTTTAGAAGCCACGTGGGCACTGTGGAACAATGCCTAAATCTAAATTTATTAATGGCAAAGTACACTATTGCAAAAAAGTCCCCACTTTATTTAGGTTTCATGGATTTGAGTTCTGCCTTTGATTTTGTTAATCGCTCCCGTTTATGGACAGTTTTGTTGAATTATGGTTTAGATGAATCCTTAGTTCACTTCCTGGCCCATTTACACAGCGATTTGAGAGCCCGTGTTCGTTTGAACACCCTTGGCGAGGTATCCAGTGACATTTTTATCGGCAGGGCAGTCAGACAGGGGTGCGTCTTAGCCCCCCTCCTTTTTATTTTGTACATAAATGAATTCAGTAATTGTGTGTGTAAATTAACATCTGATGTCCCGCAAGTCAATGGTAGACCACTTCCCGCTCTCCTTTATGCGGATGACGCGGTACTCATGGCCCGCACACCTAATGCACTACGAATTTTAATTTCCGGTTTTGTTACCTATATGGCTGACCTGGGGCTCTGTACTAATTTTACTAAATCGTTCATAATGTGTTGTGGCCCAAAAAAGCATAAGATCAACTGCATTTCAATAGAGGATAATGTTTTAAAATGCACAAGCACTTTTCCATATCTAGGTCTGTTGTTCGCTGACTCTGGCTCATGGCAACCGCATGTTGCACAAGGAAGAAATAAACTGAGCAAAGCCATAAACTCTGTTACCTCACTCCGCCAACCACAAAGTGCTGAGGTCAATATATCAATGCTACATATTTACAAGACCCAATGCTTACCAACAGGAACCTATGGCGCAGAGGTATGGGGCTATACAAATTGTACTAATATACAGACAGTGGAGAACCGGTTTTGCAGGAAGATCTTGGGAGGGGTTATCTGTGCCCCAACTTATTTGTGCCACCAAGAACTGAACATCAAGTATACAGAGGACTTTATAAGAACTAGACCTGCGTTGTTTTGGTTGAAAATATGGAGGAATGAAGCCGCGTCATTGACCCGTGACATCATTATGGACTGTTTAAAATGTGACCGGGCCAGTCACATACCATGGCTCGCGGCGGTGGAAAAAAGCCTAGTTGGTGTGGAACAGGGGCATCTATTTACATCTCCCCACATAATAGACTGTTCACACAAGAACTTAGTAAAAAGGGCCCTGTATAGCCACTACAACTGTGAGAGGGAAATGAAAGACCTTACAAAGCTGGTAGTTATATAGTACCTATCCTTCCAGATACCTAGTGAAAGGCCTTCTAACCTACCTGAAAGTTACTTGTGTAAAAAGATGAGTAAATGGAATAGAAGCCTGCTGTTTCGGTTCAGGGACGGAAGCATTAAAAAATTATTATGCTTCCCATTAGGATTTAATAGAAATTTGGAAAACCTAAACTGTCCCTGTACCCAAGGTGCCCAACAACCCCTTTTACACTTTATACTTTTTTGCGGCTTTTATGCTAAATACACCAAACATTTTTTAATGCCATACTTTCGCAAAACCGATCAGCTTGATTTTAGCTTTTTACGATTTACTAAGGTTGAGCTGTGACCAAGTAATCTTTAGAGTTAGTTGCTTTCTTAAATCTGCAGTCCGCTCAAGAATGTCATTGAACTTGTCCTGAAAAGTTTTGCACTTTGAATTGCTTAGTTTGCACATTTGCCTATTCTTGCACAAATAATTGCCCTTTGCACATATTATAGAAATTATTTTTGAAGAGTTGCCATTCACAGTTTCTTTTTAATGTGCATCCAAAATAGATTGATATCCCTACTCTTATAGTCGACTGTAAATACACACTATGATGAACAAGATGATTTTATTATGCGATTTTATTAATTCTTTTTATAAGTCTATTGAATCCTGTGTTTGTATGATATTGCATGATGCTGTGATTTTATGTACTTTTATGGATGTTCAATCCGAATAAAGATCTTTGACTTGACTTGACTTGAAGTTGAGGATCCGCAGGATGATCGGTCTAGTAGGGGCGCCAGGCTGCGGGCGGGGAGCAAGCAAACAATGTGCCCTCTCAACAATGAACCGGGGGAGAGAGAGCCCTCGGGCATCCAGGAGTGTAGCCAGTGCTCCACGAAGTCCGCCGCCCAACCTTGCTCCAGACCCTTCGAAAAACCAATCATGCAAAGGTTGTTGCGACAGGACCGTTTTTCAGCATCCTCGGCCCGCCGATGTAGCTCCTGCATGTGGGACTGGAGTTGAGTCACCTGTAGCTTGAGCTGAAGGACGTCGTCCTCCACGGTAGAGATGCAGGACTCCGTTTCTTTAATACGGGCAGTACCATTGCGAAGGTCCTGCCGGATCAGGGTCATGTCCACTCGAACTTCCGCAATCTTACCCTCGACCGAGGATTGCGATGTATGGATAGCCTGAAGAATGGTAGCGAGGTCCGCTGCGGCAGGAGTTTCTTTGTCTGTGGGACCACCAGTTGCCTCGGAGTCCATGGTGGTGAACCGATCCATCTTAATTTGGGTGGCAGGAGTCTTGGGCACCCTATCTCTGCCCATGGGTACTGTTGAGCAGCGAGAGAATGCAGCGTGGGCTCCGGGCGGTCAGGCAGGCTGGGGAGGGATGGTGGCCAGGAGCAGGGAAGGGTGCAAGGCACATCCAGGCCACACCGCTCCACGACCATCGTCAATGCCTTCAGCAGGACACCCACGCAGGTCAGCGGGAAGAGCTCCAGGTGCACGGATCCACAGGGGGCCAAGGTTGGTGTCAGGCCAGGACTCCCGGGCCCGCTGGAGCGGCAGGATCGAAATCAGCCACTTGGCGGCAAGGCAAGAGGTGAAGTCAGAGTCTCGGGAGGGACTAGGGCGAGGCCGGGACCAAGGAGACACCGCCACTCGATGTAGTGGAAGACCTACCGGTTAAGGCCGCAGCCGATCACCACCACCCAACACTGGGCTATCCAGGAGGGACACCCCCACAGATAGAGCCACCACTGCCCGAACCGGTATTCGAAACACCCCTTACACCCCACCAGAACACCAGGGGAGAAGGGGGGACCCCCACTGCAGCAGGCCAGCCGCCGCACTCAGGCACCGTAGCTGAAGGTCAGGCAGGGTGCAGGGGACCGTCTCGAGTTAGGGCTCCAGGACCACCTTGCAGCAGGAGAGAGGGGGGGAGCCCACATCAGCGAAGAAGTCACCCACCACCGCCCGATCACGGCCGATTCGCAGCCCCTCAGGTCAGCACTCCACCGAGCCGGATAGCAACTGTGAGCACCCCCGTCCGTAGCCCCACAACGGAGTCACCTCAGGCCCCAAGACTCAGGTTTCATGTGCGGAGTCTCAAACCAGGCGAAGGATCATGGCGGGGGTGGGGGGGGTGGAGGGGTCAGCAAGTGCCCAACGCAGATCCACCCAAGAGGGGGCAGCACCACAACGGAAGCGCCACTGCCCGAGATGGTAGTCGAGATGCCCCCTTTTCACTGCAGCACCGGGGGGGGGGGTCCACAGTCTCATGTCCCTGCACCCCGCAGTCCAAGGGCAAATAGAGCGTGGGACAACCCCAGGAGAGGGTCGCAGGATCACTCAGCTACCCAATCGACGGCCGACTCACTCCCCCTCAAGCAGGCACCCCCGCAGGCAGTCACTACTGCAGGCACCCCCTCACCTCGCTGCAGACGTCACAGGGCCCCAGACCTCCAGGCCTCCAAGGACGATTTTTGGGGGAAGCTGCCTTACCCAGGTCTCAGCGCCTGTCCAGGTGGCCAGAGAGGCCGAGAGGCACCGGGAACTCACAGCCACCACACAGCGGCGGAGCACGGCCTCTGTAGAATCCCCACGGTGGAGCCAGTGGGCGGAGTCAGTTCTGCGGCTGGGCAACCGCAGCCCCTAACGCCGCAGGGCCTTCGGCGGGAGACATGGACAACAGATCTCCTCCGCCCGATCGATGGTTGAACAGGCCTTGGGAATCTCAAATTGAAGGGGGACCGCACCGGAGCAGGGCAGGCGGCCCCCCAGGACCACCAGAGCATCGGAGTCGAGCGGGCAGCCAGCAGCGGGAAGACTGGGTCCAGGGGTCCACCGGGCAGCACCGAAAGATCGCCAACATCAGCACTCCTTAGGCAGAGCGTCCAGGGCCTGAGGCCGGGCGGGCATCCGGCTAATTCAGCACTGCCACCATTTTGAAAAGGGCGAGAGGCAGGCCCAGGAGTTCGAGGCCGCCCCTCTGTACCGCCCGGATAATTTGCCCTATTTTGGATTAGTGATGACTAATAGTCCACTGCCATCTCAGTATATTACTTTTCCTTTATTTCAGCCTATTTGTAGGGTTTTGCCTATTGGCTTTGACATAATTATGTGTCCTTTCATCATCCTACCTATAGTAGTGCCTTAGAGCGAGTAGAGGCTTTGGCCATAACCCAATTCTTTTCCGCGAAACCTTTGTTTATATAAGGGGAGGGCTGCAGTCCTCCGACTGACGCATGCAGATGGAGGATGCTTGCATTGCAATCTAACCAAGCTGTCTCTCTCTTCAGAAGCTTGGCAGACGCTTGGCTCTTTCAATGAGCTCAGCGTTGGCAGCGACCCAATTTTAGAGAGCAGAGAAGAGAGAGCAGCCTGTCTCCTGTTCGTTATGATTGAAACTGAGCCAGCCCCGGGACGCGGACGGCTCTGAAGGGAGGGGTAGGTGAGCAAGGAGTGAGACCGTAGCGAAGTTATCTCCCCAGCCCCTCTGACTTGTGTAAGAAAAATTTGGATTTTGCCCAAACAAATTTAGAGAATATAATGCAGGTAGTTTTCTTAAACTATTCCACAAACTCTGATTAGGATTTTTATAAATTACAGGGTCCTGAGAGGGACATACAAAAAAATACAAAAAAATAAAAAGAATGTGCTTTTGAATTGAAGTTTTTTCTTTTATAAGATGAGTGATACTTGTCTCTCGTTTCAGGTTGCTGGGTTGTGCGGGGGTGCATGGATGGTGCCCTTCCTTGCCCCGCCCTGTTTGTTATTTTGTCTTTCTTATTTTCAATTTCTTATGTTAGTTTGTTATTTTCTGAAATGCGGATCCAGCTGGGACCCAGACTACACCGGAGCTGATGGCGAGAAGCGGTGTCTTACGGCAGATGGCTGAAGTTCCATGGATGACAAGATCAGATGGGATTCCTCCCTGGCAAAGAAATAAATGATTCCTTTTGGAACTCTGGAGCGGTGTGTCTTGCACACTAGAGAACTGTTGGAACTGCTTTAATTTTTTTCCTTTTTCCACAAAAGAAGAGAACTTTCTTTTTGATAGAGACACTTTTAGTAAAATGCTTTTTAGGTTCAAAATTAAAATCTACAGTTGGCTGCCTCAAACATATCTGGATTTCCTAAACAAATTTTTTTTTTTGACAAAGCCAATAGTTCTATTTTTGAAAAAAAAATATATTAATTGACTTTTGCAAGTGATGATCTAAAAGGACCCATTTTTATTTGGTTATAATGATGTTTCTAACAAAATGAATTTGCAATATAATTCCTTGGCCTGCACTCTTGATTCTTGCATTTTTCCCATGTTTCCATTTCAGATGGACATTATGCCACTTTTGCAGTTACCACAAACAGGCCCCAATACTAAGTTAATTTTTCAGTCCTGTTCATGGTTTTGATTTTTCAGTTTAAAAGATGCAGTGCCACATTAATGATTTGGCCTTTGGTTCAATGATTCCTTTTGATATATGCAAATGATGTTGTTTGAAAGTCATAGGGTGCAGTATATACTTAGTGAGCTGCTTTAATAATCTGATGCCCTGTGATATACATCAATTACCATCATGATGTCCTGGTATTAGTATGCTATATATATATTGACTTTGCATTTATCTATCTCTCACTTATCTGTATAACAGTTTTGCTAAAGAATAGAAAGCAGTGTTGTGAATGATGGTGCACACATGTGCTCTACAGATTGATATGGAGGGATTAGGTGCAAACTGTTCCTTGAGTTACTACTACCTATTGCCTTTGGCATGGTCTACTATTACTTTGTTTCCTAAATTCAAATCTATTATTTTAGCTATTTTAGCTATAGGGATTTCTGGACAGCTGATTCATGTCCGGTTTATCTCGTAGAAGAATATGTACACCACATTTAGATAATTTTCTTTGATTTTCTTGCTTGATATGCATAGTGCTACACCAGCTATTTTGTAGGCATGGGGTTATTCTTGTTTTCCTACTATTCAATTGTTGTTTTGTCCACTGCCATCTCAGTATATTACTTTTCCTTTATTTCAGCCTATTTGTAGGGTTTTGCCTATTGGCTTTGACATAATTATGTGTCCTTTCATCATCCTACCTATAGTAGAGGGTGGATCCTGTAGTCCTGACTTTATATTATGGTTTGTGTAGGTACTCTGACAGAGCTAAGTGTCTATTTCATCCTTTTCGGGCCTACAAGGCCCAGAACCAGAGAGACTCCATTTTGCTTCCTGCCTCTGCAGACTGAGATGCTTGCAGGGTAAAGGTGATGTTTTTGTTATGAGGTGTTGTTCGCTCTTTGCAAACTGGAGAGAACCGGCCAGAGCTGAATCTTATCAAGAAGTGTCCCTGGGCTCAAGTCTCTAGACGAAACAAGCAGCTGATCACTGTTAGGGCGTCTGGAGCAGGGAGCCTGGTGCATGGATCTGGTGGGAGGAGGCTACTGGCTGGAACTTTCCACTAGAGGAGAGCATTCCATATTAGCGAAGTGCAGAGAGGCGGAGTTGTCAGATGGATCTTGGAAGAGAAGAGAACGGTCAGAAGGCTCTTGAAATGGCAGAGTGAGGTCAGATGGATCTTGGAAGAGAAGAGAACGGTCAGAAGGCTCTTGAAATGGCAGAGTGAGGTCAGATGGATCTTGGAAGAGAAGAGAACGGTCAGAAGGCTCTTGAAATGGCAGAGTGAGGTCAGATGGATCTTGGAAGAGAAGAGAACGGTCAGAAAGCTCTTGGGAGAGAAGAAGTAACAGTCAGATGGAGACTGGAAGAGAAGAGAACAGTTAAATGATTTACAGCAGTGGAGAAGTCAGAATGTGTTGAAGCAGTTGCCAGTCAGATGGAAGAGTTGGAGAGTAGTTAAACCAGTGGAGTGAAGTTAGCCCGTTGGTGATGGTGCAGAAGGAGAGAGCCTTGATTCCACCAGAGAGAGAAACAGACAGCAGCCGTTGGTGGTGATGCCATGGTGATGGACAGAGTCCTAAGTTCCACCAGAGAAGGACAGAGAGTTGGACCCTTCTTGATAGGGTGAGGTGTTCTTAAAATGTTTCTATTATATCTGTTCTATTATATCTGTTCACAATTAATCACTTTTCTTTCAGCTCACAATTAATCACTTTTCTTTCAGCTATCTATAGGCATGCCATGATTATTCACTTTACTTTTCAGTTCATTATATAAATGTATCATTGCGCTATATAGAGCATTAGTCATTTAGATCCTTGTTATTGTAATAAAGAGACCCCAGTCAAATTCTGTTTGTTTATTGTCTCTGAGAGAGAGTAAAGGGTTCCTTTTTAACCAGATGCTGATGTATAGAGGCTGGGAGACATCCCCCACTTGCGGGTAACTGTTGAAGACTAGGTACACTACTCAGGATCAAGGATGGTTGCAAGACAGAACATATAATTGACCCTTAGTTTCTGTGCAGGAAGGTCGGGCCCCTTGGTGCTGACAGAGAGATGGGTGATTCCTCTCTGGTGAAGGGAAATCGGCTCCTAAGCAGGAATGCCCAAATTGTTGATAGAGCTACCCCACATAGCCTAGACAGTGAGAAATAAATAATTAAATGGTTGCCGAACCTTAAAAACGAGGAGCCGACGGGCATTAAACGATGAATAGTCGGGAGGCTTGAATCCATTAAATATATAAATAAGTCGCCGGACGTAAAACGAGGAGCTGCCCTCCGACGCAAGAGGGGGTAGGTTGGCCCAGGGCAGATTACCGTGGGGCTATAAAGTAAATATCATAGGATATAAGACATGGAATTCCTTAGATGTTAGTTATATCCTTAATTGTACAGGCTTGTAAATAGCTAATAATCACCTTCTCAGGCAAATCCTCCATATACCTTGTAAATAGTCGCCTGGGAAGAGTGTGTTTGCGTGACGGCTGAGGTAGCCACGGTTGATGAGCTACCTATTCTAAAAAAAACTGTCGTTACACCCTCTCACTCAGGATCGCCAGGCAGCACTTCAGAGGAACACGCAGACTCCCAGGTGAGCAGCCGGACAATTAACAGGTCCCCGGGGTCCCAATGGCAAGCGATTGCAAAACGGATGACGGAGGGGTCCGGAGCACTCCTAAGGTGCGACCGCCATCTTGATGCTCTTGGTCACGCCCCCTGTGACCCTCTTTTTAAGGTTCGGCCTGTCCTTTATACTTTGTATATCGATTTTCCGAGATCTATTTGCCAGGGAAAGAAAAAAATGTGGAGTTGTCTTTGGTCCTGTTCAAGGGCTGATTGGTTTTTAGGCAGTATATTACTAGCAAGAGGGCATGTTATAGAATAAAAATGGATGTGCTGTCTGAGAGTAGTGCTGGATATGTCTATAATTTCAGGGTCTACACTGGTAGGGATTCTAGTATTGACCCCTAAGTTGTTCGTCCACTTTTGGAATTACAGAGGAAATTGTGTGGGAACTTGGTAGAGGACTTTTTAACAAAGGTCACCATTTATACGTAGATAACTTTTACACTGATGTGCCATTGTTCAGGGAATTGTTCAGAGTGGACACTAGCCTTTTTTTTCTTTTCTTTTGGTCCTCATACGCCAAAAGATGTTCTCGAAGTACATTCAATTGCTACCATCCACTACGCAGCGGATGTACCCCGGTCTGTGTTATAAGCTCCGAAGATCTTGTTGGAAGCACTTTTTGCAGATACCCTGATAAGGGAAAGGTCAATTCAGTTGATATAACTAGCCAGCCATGGAACTGATCCTAGGGTATTTTATTCTGCAAAAAGGCATAATCATTGGACCTTGTTTTAAAGCTTATCCAACCAAGCAATGCACGGAATCCAAAAATGCTTTTTCCTCTTCCAATGTGCCCTATCTAGATTCAATGTATGTTTAATGGCATTAATCCAGTCTAGATAAGTGGGTGCGATATCTTTTAACCAGGATTTACAAATTTCTCTGCAAGCGAGTGTAATTAAGTATAACGACAACTTGTTAACATCTCGAGAAAGTGATTCCTAATTCGAAAAAATACAAAAAATATTAGTGTTATACTAACCTGGATATTGAAATTAAACATTTTCCATACCTTCAGATACCGCACACCAGAAATTATACAAGACCGGACATGTTAAAAACATATGTAGATAGTCTGCTTTTTCCTGCTTGCACTTTGGACAACAGGGGGTAATACCTTTCGAGAATTTAAAGATCTTAGCAGGGGACCAATAAACTCTGTGGAGAGAGAAGACATGGTTGCGTTTTAAATTGGCGGGAGATACTGTAATGTGTAATAAGTCAAAGGATACTTGCCATAGCTGCTCTAGATCTACGTCCAAAATGTGATCTCCCCATAAGTGAACTGGCAAGGTGAAATCGCCGTCCTCTGCTTCTAGGATGGACCAATACAAAGTTGCTGTCTTTATCTTCCTGCTCTTCCCTTGCAACAGATTCTCCAAAACGTGTGTTACTCCCACTTGCGATCCCACAGCCTGACTCCAGCTCCTTATTTGAAGGTATTTAAACTTAGATAAATTATTGTCAGTCAAGATAGAGATCTCATCCCAGGATAAGAGCGTTCCATCGGGCATTAGCTGGAGCCAGTATTTTATGTCAGCAGCCAACAAAGGTTTTGCGAGAATATCCTTAGTCCACTCTGGAGAACCCGGAGAGTCCTAAATAGGAGCCATAGCTGTATAATATGCTAATTTCAGAGATTTCCTTACTCTAGCCCATGTAAGAGCCATATCGCTCAGCACTTTCAATCGGACCTTTTTGAAAAAGCGCGGGTCCCCATACTTATATAAGAAAACCATGTAATCCCCCTTGGATTCCTGTCAACATTTCCTTGAACATTATGCCTGCTTCCGATCCATCTGGGCAATTGAAAAGCATAATCCCTGCTTTGAGTAATAGAGTCCACGCATAGAGCTTCAGGTCTGGGGCGCACAAACCGCCTTTGCCTTTTTTCCTACCCAGTTTCCTCCATGAAATCCTGATACCCTTTGAGGCCCATACAAAAGAATTAAATTTAGCTTGGATTTTCCTTAGCTTATATTCCTTGAATGCTAGAGGAATATTCTGAAATAGAAATATTAATTTGGGCAGGAGCATCATTATTATGATATTTACTCTTCCAATTAGTGTGAGAGGAAGAAGAGAATAGGAAGATGTGTTTCTAAATTCCACACCATGCATTCGGATTTGGACAGGTTAATCTGATAGCCAGCGATCTGACCGAACTGGGTAGCTGCAGTATAGATTAACGGGATTGCCTGTATTGGATCCGAAGTATATATCAACATATCGTCTGCATAAAGTGAGACTTTTTTCCTCAATTTCTAAATTTGAAGGGCGCAATATTCATGTCTTGCCTGATTTTCTCAGCCAAAGGCTCAATATATAAGTTAAAAAGCAGGGGTGAAAGGGGGCATCCCTGTCTTGTCCCTCTTTTAATAGTTGTGTGCAGAAAGATTACCATTGACCAATACTCTAGCTATGGGATGTTGGTAAAAATAAGAGTTGACTCTACAGACATTTTTGCCCAGATTACATCTCTCCAATGCTCTAGTTAGATAAGCCCAGTTTACGGGATCAAACACCTTGGTGGCGTCAAGTGTAATAATGGCCATAGGCAACTTATAGAGAGATGCTAAATCAATTGCTCCCACTAGTGCTGGAGTCAGGTGGACACTGTAGCTTGTGGCTCACTTCACTAGTAGCATTTTTAGGAGACTGGGCCAGAGGTAAAGGCGAGGAGGCTTATCTGGTGTAGCAATGATGCCTGTTTTATTGGTATAGGTTTGATAACACAATAGACAGGGTTGGGAATCAAAATAACATTTCCACAAATAACAGAACTCATCCTCTTCTTATTTCTTTTCTTTAGTATGTTAGGTGTAGCTGGATCATCCCCGAGAGGTTCTCCATAAAACAAGAGAAAGTGAGCGGTAAGTAGGGGTTCTGAATTCCTCTCTATAGTTATCTTTCACCAACATCAGGCTGTAGGAGGAAGCAACACCCGTTTCTGTATTCGTGAAAAAGGTATGAAAGAGACAAAAAAAAGTCGAAAATTGGGTGTGTCCATTTGGAAATTATAAACTCTTGTTCAGCGATGCTCACTCTTTACTAGGGCAAAAATAAGGGGCCACAACAAAAGTATTTATTAAGAAGGATTTTGGTTACTCCTTCACCTCAGCAGTGTTGCCCTTGTAGCGGTTACAATCACTTTCCCTATTGACTTTTGGGACTAGTAGTCCCTATTTTCACTGTTATGCTCCAAAGTAAACCTGGGTATGCTGGTGATCCATAGTATGCTTTCCTCCACCTCCACCAAAGTGACCCATGCCCCAATTCACACTCTCCTCCCTCAACCCACTCCACAAAAGTACCCTCTGCCCCAGGTACTTACACGCTCAGCCGCAATGGCTAATCGGCATCCTCGAGCATCATCTACTACTTATTGGGTTCAGACTCAAGGTCCTACGGCATTGCACAGAGTGTCTCCTGCTGGGCTCGGACATCTGTTCCCTTCTCCGGCAGTCCCATCCTTTCCTCCGTTTTGGATGACGCTCTGCTCTTGGCCTCGGTTGTCTGTTTTCCTTCCTCCGGTTCCCAACTCAATATCCAGATCTCTCTTGCTTTCGGGTGTGATTCCTCCTTTTCTCCGTCCCTCACAAGCTCCCATTGGTTGCAGGCTTAGGCCGTTAAAAGAGAAAGGCGCCTGTTGTTTCTTTTTTCAACGGAGTCCTTACTCACTTTTCTTTATCAACAGAATGACATTGGGAAGTGAATTAGAAAGAGCGCTGCAATGTACCCGACCCCAGATAAGTGCTCCCTCACACCGCTCTAACGGTAAAGGTTACCCAAAAGAGCTGGTTTGTTAAAAAAAACTTGAGAAGTGACAGTGCAGTGCCTTGCGTAGTAATGGACTCTAGCTCTGACATTTTCTGACAAGAGAGATATCTATATGCTGACCACAATCTATGATGAAAGTACTTTACTTGTGAGTGTTTGGGGTCAAGTTGCTTAAAACTGTGTGCATTTTAGACTACAATAGGCACATGGGTGGTTTACATTAAGTAGATCAGAGCTTGGAACCTTACACTGCTGTTGGGAAGGCGTACGTTTGGTCTAAGAAGTTGGCCATCCATTTATTCCATTTAGCAAGCTACAATGCCTTAAGGATGCTTTAAGGATTGTTCTCCAAAGTCAGATGACATTTGTTCAGTTTCAGCAGTCTCTGATAAACAACCTTGTTTTAGTGGAACAGGCAGGAGTTCTTAGAGATGCAGTGGGGGAGGATGTGGCTAGATTGAAAGATCGCCACTTTCCTGATCACATTGCGCTCACAGTCAAAAAGGACTTTCCTGCTAAGAAATGTAGTCTCCTACTGAAGAGGTATCCGGAAGGAGAGTCATATGTAATACCCATATTGTCCTTCTAAGCCTGGGCTGTATGTGTCCACGTTTTAAATTGTACCACATGGAACAGAGTTATTTGTTCTAACCGTGAGCATAAAACTAAATTGACTGGTCTGTAACATTTTAAATGTTTGGTTCAGATTTCATGGTTGGCATTAGTGTAATGTTTAGTTAGAGCTGTTGTGTTTGTAGTTATAGTTTTGTATCTATTGCCAATTGGTTTGTGTTTTCATTTTTGCATAAAAAATGTAATGGCGGTGTGCATGGACTGGTGCTTGGCTGTAAGTGTGCATGGACTGGCACTTGGCTGACAATGTGCATGGACTGGCGCTTGGCTGGCGATGTGTGTGGACTGGCACTTGGCTGGCAATGTGTGTTGACTGGTGCTTGAATGGCGGGGTGCGTGAACTGGCACTTGGCTGGTAGTGTGCACGGACTGGCAATTGGCTGGCGGTGTGTGGACTGGCGTTTGGCTGGCGGTGTGTGAGTAGTGATTTGCTGCTGGTCACTACACACACTGCTAGCCAAACACCAGTCCAAACACTCCGTCAGCTGGTGTGGTTGCTGTGTCAGGCATGTGGGCGTATTAAAGTTATGGACCTTGAATTAAGCTGTCTGTTGATGTGAGTGTTCTAATGTGCTGGGCCTTCAGCTGGCATTGTGAATGGTCTTGTATGTGTCACAAATGGAAGGTGTATGAAAGGCCTGTAAAAAAGTTGGTGCCTTGCCGCAGACTCTTTTCCAAACTCAAACAACACTCTATGTCCCTTTACATAGAAGGGGCCTTACTTGGGTCAGGACTGGACAGGGAATCCAAAGCAGCCCTGGTAAATTTGGTCAGACAGCCCCCTGTATGTTGCGTAGCGAGTGAGCGCAGCGAGCTAGCTCAACCACTACAAGGAGGGTTTGAGGGGGTTCTCCCCCCAAGAAAATGTTAGGGGGAATTGGCAAAAAAGGTGCATCCTACAACACATTTTTCATTATATATTCAATTGTTTTAGCTTTTAAAGCATAGTCAATTGTAGGCTTACAGTGCACCAGGATACGAAAATCTTTATTGGGGCACTTCGATGGTTCCCTCACTATCACTCTCCAACAGTGCTCCACATCTCTCCATATCCCCTCTCTCACATGTATTTCCTTTGTTTTATAGCACCTCTCATAACAAATTATGCTGGTGGAGCACTTTAAATGAAACAAACATGCAGTGCAGGTACTTCCTTTGACTTTCCCATTGCGGTGCGTATTTCATAGGCACCGCCATGGGAACGCCAAAGAACCACACGCAGGCAGCGTGTACATGGGTTTTTGGCGGTGCGGTCTCCCAAACTCATAATAAGGTCCTAAGTGGTGTAGGCATTTTTTAGGTTGAGCCTAGCTTTGCAGCGCATGCGCTGCTCACTCTGAGGCATGCTGCAGTAGGGTATGGAGTGGAAGCTCTGTCCACTCTCCGCCCCAATTTGTCATTGGCTTTGTGTCACTGTCCTTCAAAAATGCTGGCTTTTGATTGATTATGAGGCTTGTTAGTCCCGCATTAGTGCCGCCCTGTCTCCATTTGTTAACAAATTACTGAGTCTTCAGACAGCACTCTCACCTGGTTGTGCACACGACTCCTGGCCAAATTTAGAGGGTCCTATTTCATGTAGGCACTGCCGGTTTCAAGCCTCCCACCTGTCCACTGTAGCAGGGTGTAAGGGGGGGGGGGAAGCACAGCAGGTGACTGGCTGTAAGAGTTTCCTATGTAATGTTCCCTCTCTATCCAAACACCATACAGAATTATGGGATCTTATCTCTACCGCCCAGCCCGAAATATGTTTCCTTACCGAGACCTGGCTAAAGCCCCACACAGTACCTGCCATTACGTTGGGTATCCCGGTGGGGTACAAAATTGTAAGATTGGACCGTCCCATTAAAATAGGGGGTGGCATCGCCATCATTTATAAGGAGGGGATTAATGTCTCAATAATCTAACAAAGAACCACCCCCAAATGGAAATGATGATTTTTCGGATCAATATTGGATCCAAAAACTTGTGGAAGGGAGCTCTTGTCTATCGCCCACCAGGGCCAAGTACTAACTTTGCACTAACTCTAGTGGAGGCACTGGCCCCGCATTTTAAAACTGGAACAGACTTCCTCCTCTTAGGGGATTTTAATGTGCATGGGGAGCTCTCTAATAATTCCGAGACATTATCTTTTCTCACAGATCTGTCACTATTAGGGCTTGTACAACATAATAAAGGCCCTACTCATCTAGCAGGTCATACTCTAGATATGATCTTTACAAATACATCCAAGATCGTATGCCATCCCTCCATCCAGGTGAATTTGTCAGACCATTTTGTCATTGATTTCTCCCTTTTAGGGATGGATAAGCCCAGTAAAAGGTCTTTCCTCCCCCCACTGTGGCGTAGACAATGGCACAAAGTGACCTCAGAGGACTTTCAGAGAACCTTTTGTTGAACCTTTCATAACTGCTTCTGATAATATCGAAGTGGCTTTATCTAAATTCAGCTCAGCCATCTCAACTGTAGTCAATACTCTGGCCCCTCTGAAATTATGCAAACAGCGCCCTCCCTCTCGTCATGAAATATGGTATACTGACCAACTACGTTTAGAGTAACAGGCCTGTAGGAAACTAGAACAAACATGGAGAAAAAGTCACCTGGAAGCAGACAAAAAGGGCTATTATGTTAGCTTGTCCACGTACCATAAAAACATCAGATTCGCTAGGAAAAATCACATAGCCTTGCAATTAGTAGAAGCGGGTAACTCCTCACAGGCCCTTTACCAGATTCTACAGGCCTTTACTAAACCTACGGCTTGTGAAAGCCTGGATGTTTTCTCACAATCTTTATGTGATGACATCTCTTCCTTTTTTAAAGACAAAATAGAGCTGATCTACGATAAAATCACCAAGACAATCTGTCCTATGAATTCCTCTCCTATAGTCCCCCGCAAGTCCCGGGTCATGGCTAGTGAGACACTCACAATCTTTCCAGCTGCCAACTTAAGTGATATTGAGGCACTTATGGGCCACATCAAGACAGGGTCTCCGCTTGATCTCATCCCGGCCAGAATTGTTTCCACCTTGGGCAACTTCCTTGTGCCTCTGATCCAAACTCTGGTTAATTGCTCTACTGCTGAAGGCCTGGTACCACAGGATTGGAAGAAGGCCATCGTAAACCCAATCCGGAAGAATTCGGCTCTTCCCTGGTCGGATCTATCCAACCTCCGCCTTATATCACTCCTTCCCTACCTGAGTAAGATGACGGAAAAACACATTAACACCCACCTGTCGAGGTTCATCGAGCGGTCTGGTGGTCTAGACCGCTCTCAATCCAGATTTAGGCCCAACTACAGCACGGAATCAGCACTCCTATCTGTGACAGATACCATCAGAATGTCACAGGATAGTGGGAGCTCTGTGATTCTAGTGCCGTTGGACCTCTCCGCGGCCTTCGACACGGTATCGCACGAAATCTTACTCAGTCGATTGAAGGAGATAGGGGTTGGGGGTTGGGCATGGTCCTGGCTGAAGAGTTTCTTATCAGGCCGCTCGCAGAGTGTCAACCTGGGCACCTTCCGCTCAGCCCCGATAGAGCTCACTAAGGGGGTACCACAGGGCTCATGCCTAAGCCCTACACTGTTCAATGTGTATGTGGCCCCCCTTAGCGGATCTTATGAGATCATATGGATTCATCCCCGTCTCCTACGCGGATGATACCCAGCTGCTCTTTCCCTTTAAAACCCTGACAGCTGCTGTTAAGCACTCAAGTTCAAGTTCAAAAGACCTTTATTCGAATTTCATAAAATTCATAAAAGTACCACACTTAGGGCCAGATGTAGGTAGGGTTTTACCGGTCGGTAACGGCCGAATTCGGCCGTTACCGACCGGTAAAAGGAATTTGAGATGTAGGGGGCAGAATCGGTAAATTTACCGTTCTGTAAATTTACCGATCTGTAATTTTACAGAATCTGTAAATATACCGGTCGGTAAATTTACAGAACGGTATATTTACAGATTCTGTAAAATCGATATGTAGGTGGGACTCTGATGAGTCCCACAAGGCCTAAGAAATCGGTATTTTACCATCAAATTCAATTTGATGGTGAAATACCGATTCAGGTGAGCATGCAAATGTGTGCATGCACACCTGTGCCATATGACAGACAGACCTGCCCTTAGGGCAGGTATGCCTGCCATATGGCCCCCGAACCTTTTTTGGGGGTGCTAGAGGGTGTCAAAGTGACACCCCCTGCACCCTTGCCAAAAATCTGTATTTACCGATCGGTAAATACCGACCTGTAATGCCCCATTCATTCCTATGGGCTTCAAAGCCCATAGGAATGAATGGAGCATTACCAGTCGGTATTTACCGAATCGGTAAATACCGACTTTTAAAGAATCGGTAAATCCACATCTGGATTTACCTACATCTCGGTACATCTATTTTACCGACTCTTAAATACCGAATCGGTAAAATTCGGTATTTAAGTGTCGGTAAAATAGATTTACCTACATCTGGCCCTAAAACAATTCAGTTACATAACAAATCAAAATTACAATCAAAATTACAGTGTTCATAATTGTAAAAAATCTAATACAACTCTCAAAAGACTATTTTCAGGGATTTTCCATCATTTTACGTACACGTGTTATAAGTCTCAAAAAAGTGCTAGTGCGGAAGATTAATTCATCTGTATCAAGGGAGAGCAGCATTATATAAGACTCCTCCAATGAAAGGGGTCTTTATTTTCTAAAATAGGGAGTTAAAAACCATTTGATATATTTTAAATAAAATTTACAGAAGAATAGAAAGTGCAGATCATTCTGTTTGCTAATGCCATCACATGGACATGAGTTATATTGTGTTGTGTGTTGGTAACCTAAGGGAAAGCCCAGTAGAAATTTCACTGAGCCCGCCCTTAGGCGAAACAACAATGATCTCTCCCAATTGGTCATGGGTAAAGTAAGGTAGGGCGGAAGTGGTCTCCCACATAATTCATTCCCCATGTAGCTCACAACAGATGATTTGAGAATTTCCCTTTCCATTCGTTCAGAGTTATACAGTGCGTACAGTGCTTGTTTGACCTCAATTTTGTCTTTGGGCTCAATCCTGCTTGGGTCGGAGAAAAGATCTCCTTTGTTCACGGCACTCAATGTTTTTCAAACGCCCGCAAGCCAGGGGATCGCCAAGCCATGGTCACATTTTAGACAGTCTTTTATAATATTTTGCGTTAAAGTGGCTGAATAGTTTCTCCAAATCCTGATCCAGAATAGAGCTAGTCTAGTTCTAATAAAGTCACATACATGGGGAGGTTTAATTCCTCATGATCGATAAATTCAGAAGATGAGATTGGGGCGCCCAGTATTTTCCTGCAAAATCGGCTTTCTTCTCGCTAGATACTTGGACTTTTTCCCAATCCCCAGACCTCAGCCCCGTATGTAGCCACAGGTAAGCACTGTAATTTTTTTTTTTTTAAATAGCTCTAGTGGTACCTATTCTTTTTGGTCGAGGGAGGCTCAAAATAGAATTGTTGGCTTTCGAGAACTTGCCCATGGCGTGGGCCAAATGCCCACGCCATGAGCCGTTCGCAGCGAAAGCCAACCCTAAATATGGGAATGTGGTTACAGATTCTAATTTATCTGTCCCTACATATATGGTGTTGAGCTTTCGTTTCCCGGGCCCACATGGCATAATAAAAGATTTTTTTAAATGTACACGCAGATCTAAGCCCTCCATGTATTGAACGAAACTTTTAACAAGTAAACGGAGGACATTTGGTGTGCGGCCGATAAGGACCGCGTCGTCCGCGTACAATAAAACTGGTACAGGTTGCCCCTGGATTATTGGTACGTCACTAGTCACCTGTTTTAAGGTTTTAGCTAAACCGTTAATATAAATAATGAACAGCAGGGGTGCTAAAACGCACCCGTCTTACCCCCCTACCAATGTTGATAGGTCCGGATACTTCTCCACCCATCCCAATCCTAACTTGTGCCTTGAGATCAGTATGGAGATAGGCCAGGAAGTTGACAAGGGCCTCATCCAGTCCATAATTCAAGAGGATTGCCCAAAGTTTAGATCTATTCACTAGATCGAAGGCAGATGAAGGATCCATGAACGCAAGGTAAATGGGAGATGATCGGGCAACACTATACTTATCAATTGCTCAACCGTCCCCACCTTGCTCCTGAATCTCATCTGACACTGGTCCAATATGCCCATGTCTTCAGTCCACTCAACCACCCTATTATAGCACTCATTCTCTGATGGGATGAGGGCAGTGTCCCAATGGATGGCCGCAAACTGTAGGGAAGACTGAGGTCATGTTATTTGGAGACGCACCCCTGCTGTGGTCACCGGACTGGTGGCCCTTAGACCTGGGCCCCGTCCCTAGCCCCAAGCAGACTGTAAAGAACCTGGGCGGTCGATTAGATCAGGGACTCTCACTCAAGGATCATGTCAACCAAACAGCAGGATCCTGCCTGCATGTAATCGGACTCCTTAGACGATTGTTTCCCCTGCTGCCGGATACATCCAGAAAGACTCTGGTCCAGGCCCTAGTGCTTAGTCGCCTGGACTACTGCAATGGGTTACTGATATCATCCACGGATAACTCATTGGGTAGACTTCAGGTGGTCCAGAACACCGCTGCTAGGCTGGTTCTCAACGCCCCTCCGAGAACTCCCTTGCGCCCTTTCCTGTATAAATTGCACTGGCTACCAATCCGGGCACCGGTGCAATTTAAAACCTGCTGCATAATCCACAAGAGCATTTATGGCTCATGTCCCTCGTACTTAGCTGAGAAATTTGTCCCATACAACCCAGTACGTACTCTCCGCTCCAGCAACCAATACCTACTTCAGGTTCCCTCAATAAGGAGGGCAAGACTGGGTGGAAAAGCTCTCTAATTTTTAGGTCCCACCCTTTGGAACAAACTGCCTCAGACAGTGTACCAGCCACTTGGCCTTTAGAAAAATGCTGAAGACCTTTTTGTTCTAATTCCATCGTTGTCTCAAATTGGCGAGCACCTCACTTGTACCTGTAGGGCGAACAAAGCGCAGAGATTCTCCTTCGGGAGTCGAGTCCAGCGCTATATAAGCCTATAAATAAATAAATAATAAATAAATAAACACCCATAAGGACTGGATCTTTTACTTCGCTCCTTACACATCATGCTTTATGTAGTGGGTGAGCACTAGTTCGTTTATTGACAATGGCTGCTTTTTGTTGTTGTATGTGCATGCTGAGCATGGGGCCTGCTTCAGGGACACCACACTCAGTTTATTTATTTGTTAACTTTTTCAGAGCGCGGTGCCCGCTTCAGGGACACTGCACTCTTTCTTTATTAAACTTGTACAATGCCAGACCAATAGCATTGTAATTAATTGTTTTTCTTGTAATCTTTTTTTAGTGCCTTTTAGGGTCCTCCCTCCTTTTAGAGCTGTGAGTCGGCAAAGCAACCGGACGCCAACAACCGCTGTGCACAATTAGCCCCGATTTTCAGTGTTCTATCTATTTGTGCCAGAACAGGGGTTGGTTTCACATTTTGTATGTTGCTGAGACCTTTTAACTGCCACAGCTGGTCTCAGTGATTGGTGAAATGCGGTTAAAGACAGAGTGGCATGAGTGCTCAGAATATTTTGATATTATGTTTCACGTTCACCTTGTTTGTGCTGTTTTTTTCCCCTTGGAAAGTGTCCAGTACCCTTGGCCCTTACATGTGTCTGTTCTGGGTTGAAAGCTCTCAGTAAAGGCCTACCACGGCTTCCACTACCAGAATAGAACAGAATAGAATAGAAGGAGGATTTATAAAGCGCAATGGCTACCCAGGGGCGTCCCAGCGCTGCAAAAGATTGGGTTGGGCAGGAGGGGCTGGATTATGTGGAGCTGAGAGAAGATTTAGACCGAGGTTTTGCTGAAAAGCCAGGTTTTAAGATATTTTCGGAAGGTGAATAGATTGGATTCTGATCTGATTGGGAGGGGGAGAGAATTCCAGATCTTGGCTAAATTATAAGAAAGCGAGCGGCCTCCGCATCTGGCTCTTCTGATGCGTGGTACTGAGATGAGGTGGGAGGTCGCGGATCTGAGTGGGCGAGATGGATGATAGGCTTTCACCAGGGGGCCGTTGATGAAGGGGCCTGTTCCCCAGTAAGAGCGATGTGCAATGCACATGCTCTTGAATTCAATTCTGGCTCTCACCGGGAGCCAGTGGAGGTCCCTCAATCTGGCTTTAACTGAGGTTCGACGAGCGATATCCAGAAGGATTCTTGCCGCGCAGTTTTGAATAATTTGAAGTTTGTTAAGGGTGGACTGTGGGGCCCCCAGATATAGGGCGTTGCCACAGTCGAGACGGGAGAGGATTAGTCCTTGGACTATGATCTGTCTTGAGTGGAACGGGAGGAGAGGGAGAATCTTGCGAAGTAGTCCCAACAGCCCGAAGCACGTGGCGGCAAGCTTGGTTGCTTGGTGGTTGAAGGTGAGAGTTTGGTCAAGCCAGATACCAAGGCTCTTGATTTGCTCCATGGGTTGCGGGGGGTTTCCCAAACAGAGGGGCCAGATGGAGTCAATGGATTTCATGATGTTATTTCCAAGGAGCATTACCTCTGTTTTGTCCCCGTTAAGTTTCAAACAAGAGCCTGACATCCAGACGGCGACAGCTTCCAAGCATTTGTATAGACTGTGGTGGGAGTTGAGGGGAGGGTCCAGTGCTACCACTAGCTGTGTGTCGTCCGCATAGGTGACAATTTTCACACCCAAGGGGCGGACGACATCAGCTAGAGGATTAAGATAAACATTAAAAAGGGTAGGACTCAGGGAGGAGCCCTGAGGCACCCCACAATTCAGAGGTTTACTGGAAGAAGTGAAATCCCTCTCAAATACTTGGAAGGATCTGTCCGTGAGAAAGGACCTCATCCAAGTGAGTGCTGTTCCTGACACTCCTATCTTATCAAGGCGGTGGAGTAAGGTGTTATGATTAACAGTGTCGAAGGCGGCACTTAGGTCGAGTAGGACGATGGCCGTAGACCCGCCACCGTCCAAGATCCTTCTTGCCTCCTCCGTCACTGCAATCAGTGCAGTCTCCGTTCCATGACGGGGCCTAAAGCCCGTCTGGGAGGAGTCCAATATGTTGTTAACTTCCAGGAAGTCGGTGAGGACAGAGTTAACATGCTTCTCAAGGAGTTTGCTGAGCCATGGTAGGAGGGAGATGGGTCGGTAATTAGAGGGGTTGGATTGATCGAGGCTGGTTTTTTTTTAATAAGGCTTTGACCATTGCTCTTTTCCATAGGGTCGCGACGATACCAGTATGGAGGGAGGAGTTGAGCAGGTCTTGGATGGTAGGTGAGATCTGACGGGTTATCTGGGTGAGAACGCTAGGGGGAGCTGGGTCGACGGGTGATCCAGATTTGACCTGTCCCATGAGTTTTTCTAGGTTAATTAGGTCAAGTGGAGGGAAGTTTTTGAGAACATTAGAAGGGATTGTCGTGGGGCCTATGTTGAGAGAGTCTGTGGGCGAGTCTGTGGGCGCGGTGGCGAGTGGGGAAAAGAGGAGTTGATGACTTCTATTTTATGGTGAAAGAACTCTGCTATTTCCTCACAATGGGTCTGAGTGTTGTTATGATCCTTTGGGGTCTCGGGAAGTTGCAGAAGGGATTTGGCTATCCGGTAAATCTCCTTAGGTTTAGACGCTGCCTTCTCGATTGTTTGTTCATAGTATTTGGCCTGCGCTGGTTGAATGTCTGCTTTGTAGTTTTTAATAGCTGTTCTATAGCTCACTTTGTCTGCTGGTAGGTAATCGAGGCGCCATTTCCTCTCGATTCGTTTGCAGGCACGCTTAGCTTCCCGTAGATCAGTCGTGTACCATGGGGCTGTCGGATTGCCCAGCTTGGGGTGGGTACTTTTTAGTGGGAGTACTAGATCTAAGGTGCTGGTGATCCATCTGTTATAATTCTCGTTACCTTGGATAGGATTGAGTGGACTAGTGGGTTTGGTGCGTTGTAGAAGGTCCTGCCACTCAGATAAAGGGATTTTTGACCACTTGCGTGACTGTTGAGTCTTCGGGGGTTTGGGAGGGAGGCAGTGGGGCAGGGTCCAAGTGAAGGGAATAAGAAAGTGATCGGACCAGGGAAGGGGGGAAGGGTTTCCAACGTGAAGGTCTTGGCAGTTACTGAAGATAGGGTCTAAAAGGTGTCCTTTTGAATGAGTGGAGCCACGAACATGTTGATGTAGTTCGAGGGCATTTAAGCTGGAGGATAGTTCTCTGGCGATGGGGTCGTTCAGGTCATCCAGATGGATGTTAAGGTCACCCAAGATAGTGAAATTGGCAAAACTGAGTGCAAGGTTTGCAGCTATCGAGGCAAGATCGGAAAGAAACTGACCTTGTGACCCTGGCGGGCGGTATATAAGCATACCAGAAAAGGTATGTGTGGGGCTGAGTTTTATAAAAAACGGAAGGCATTCACTGTCTGGAAAATTCACGGGGGTGCTGGTGACTACGTATTCTGCTTTGTGAATGACTGCTAGGCCACCGCCAATGCCTTTTTTACGATCAAGGCGGAGTATTTGGTATTCAGGTGGAAGTGCTTGTACCAAGTCAGGTTCAGAGTGTTCCTGTAGCCCTTGTCTCTGTGACGAAGAGAATGTCTGGGCTTATCTCCTCTAACATTAGGGAGATTTCCATGGAGTGTTTGGGGAGTGAGCGGCAATTAAGCAGCAGCATAGAAAATGATATGGGTTTTCAGCGTGGGGTAGAAATTGAAATCCACACTGGTTACAGGCGGAGTGTTTTATAGAAGGGTCCCATGCGTGTAGGCAGGATGACCCAACTGTCTGGTTTAATTGACGCAGGGATAGCGAGTTGTAGGAGATGGTCTGGCATGCAGGCTGAGCAGGGGGGGTGGCCTCTGGCCCCGGTCGGTCGCGGACGGCTTACCTTTGGCGCGCAAACGTCGCGCCCGCTGCGCGTCCGGAATATGCACATGATTTATACTGTTCCGAGGTGGGGACCGTGGGGGCGTGGCCTCCGGTCTTGGCGAAATGGCGCCAAGGAGTGTTTGGGATTAAGGTGCCGCTTCAGCGCTAACTCCGCTGCCTCTGACAACTCGTTCCCAGAAAGGTGAGTGCTTACAAACCCAGGAATTAAGTGACAGTAATAATTTTTTTTAAATGTAGCTCGCTCCCGGCTTCCGCCTCAAGAGCACAACACAATGCTTTACCAGGCGCCCTAAATCGGCGTCTTTAAGTAGTGGTCGGTTGTGGGCGTGGCCTCCAAAGGGGGCGTGGCCTCCGGTCTTGGCGAAATGGCGCCAAGGAGTGTTTGGGATTAAGGTTCCGCTTCAGCACTAACTCCGCTGCCTCTGACAACTCGTTCCCAGAAGGGTGAGTGCTTAAAAACACAGGAATTAAGTGACAGTAATAATTTTTTAAAAATGTATCTCGCTCCCGGCTTCCGCCTCAAGAGCACAACACAATGCTTTACCAGGCGCCCTAAATCGGCGTCTTTAAGTAGTGGTCGGCTGTGGGCATGGCCTCCAAAGGGGGCGTGGCCTCCGGTCTTGGCAAAATGGCACCAAGGAGTGTTTGGGATTAAGGTGCCGCTTCAGCGCTAACTCCGCTGCCTCTGACAACTCGCTTCCAGAAGGGTGAGTGCTTAAAAACACAGGAATTAAGTGACAGTAATATTTTTTTTTAAATGTAGCTCGCTCCCGGCTTCCGCCTCAAGAGCACAACACAATGCTTTACCAGGCGCCCTAAATCGGCGTCTTTAAGTAGTGGTCGGCTGTGGGCATGGCCTCCAAAGGGGGCGTGGCCTACGGTCTTGGCGAAATGGCGCCAAGGAGTGTTTGGGATTAAGGTACCAAACGCTTATTATTGTAAATCTTGATTATTTTCCCCTCTTATTTTGCTTATGTTTTTCCATTATAGTGAGCATGTGCTTAAACCTCATTCTTTTAATTCACATTAGTAAACAATGCTGTAATTGTTGCCTGTTCTGAAAGTGGCCGTGCAGTGAGAAGGAATAGCTTGGAACGTGTTGCTGTAGGAGGAAAAGAATCCCGCAGTTTAAACAAATGCACCCATAACATTTTACATTGTATCTATGCCCCTCAAACACAAAAGACCCCACTATATTGATTTGATAAGGCATCGGTTGTGTTCTGGAAAGCCAGGTTGTCTATGTGAAGGAGTTGGTTATGCAGTGGAGAGTATTTCAATTGGCACAGTACAGTAAATGTACTCTACAGTGGGCTTTCCAAACACATACAAATGTTTTGAAGGTTCCCATTCTCATTTTAACTATTATATGTGTGTTGCTTCTTATGCTGTTAATAGTAGGGCATTTTCTATTTGTCCTAAATGTTCAGCATATGTAAACAACACAACACACAATGTATTGTAATGATTTATTACTGTGTGAAATCCATATTTAAGAATGCAAATGCTTCAGCACAAACTACTTCCGAAGCAACTCCCTTTAGTACAATAGTGGTTTGCTCCGCCTCTTGGTATGGTATGGTATGGTATGGTGTGGTATGGTATGGTGCTGCTTCGCTTCGAGGGTTAAATGAAAAACTACATACTCTGTATAAAATACTCTGTGGAGGCGCTTACGGCAGAAAGAAGGCAACAATTATTTCAGGATAGATAATAAAGTCAGAAGGCTGAACTGACCAGGAAAGGCATGTTTCTTGATACAAGGTATGATGTTGGTGTTTGTGTAGCATTTACTACAGCTCGGACAGTATACATTAATGTACACGGCTTTAAAGGGACATTTGGTATTGCTTATTTCTTGATAGCACACACCATAAACCATAGCTGGGATAATTGAACAGAAACACTAAGGAAATTGTGGAGTGAGTTTATGCACTGAGACTATGTAGAGAAGCATCCTCTTCGTGATATTAGAGTGTCTCTCTTAGCGGAAGCATCTCCTTCATGATATTAGAGGAGTGTCTCTCTTTGCGCTCAGCATGATGGGAATGGAATAGCAATGCTATAAAGAGAAACCGATGACCCTGAGGAACCAGAATTCGATTTAGGCCTAGTGAAACATGTAGTCCCTTTCAAGTAATTAGCGTGATGCACCTACCAGGCCAATATAGAGATTCTACCACTAATCAGCACGCAATATATATATATATATATTAACTTAGGGATTAGTATACGCCATATTACACGTTTCTGCATCTAACCATAAGCAATGCAGCTTGACTCGACCTGCGCCATCTTGTGGCCTAGTCTATTTACAGTCTTAGAGAAAACCTATCATTGCATTTCTGCTAAAACCCGTTCTCCTGAGAAATAGTACAACTGTAGCAACCTGCTGCTTCTGCACGTTAGGCTTGTCAAGGTTGCAGGTGGGGTAGGCGGGATAAGTACATTCCAGGAGGCGCTGTGCGGACTCTCTCAGAGCTAGCAGAAGGGAGTCACCCTCTCGACCTTGCTATAACGAGCTGGGCTAAACTAAGGAGGCTTTGTCTTCCATATATGGTCTTTCCCCTGCACCAACCTGTACCAACTTGTATTTTTCTTTCTTAGGTAACGGTTTCGAAATGTAACGGTATATATGTGATCTCCTGAAAATGTGCCAGCAGTCTTCTTGGTGAACCTCGTGGGGTTAGGTCGCAAGAAGATCCTCTGGCAGAGTTTATGTTTGTTGTAATAAACGATTGGACCTTCTACACTGCCAACTGACTGATTATTGGTAATTGGTATCGGGGCTATTTGTAAGTATAGCTCTATTGGGTTGTAATTATTTTTTCGGTACTTCAGTTGGCGACTCCGCCGGGACTCCGTGTTGGGGTCGTCCCTCTGTAATCAGTAAGGAACGTGACATTGGATAGAGTGATCTTGATCGGGGGGGGGGGGGGGGGGGGAAGGGTTAGGATCGACCGAAGAATTTGGGGTCTGCTCCGCTCTCCCGATCGAGAGAGCCCCAGCTGCTAGTGACCCCACGCCGGAGTCCTTCGGGTGTAACCCGAGAACGGACCACGTTGGTCCACAGGAATTGGCAGTGGAGAACGCTCAATCGGACCGGAGTGCACCAGGTGAGTGATTTGTCTTGTCTTGTGTTGGATATCCTTGGGATTTGAATTTGGAACTTGGAATTTGGTGACTTCTGGTCACGGCGAACTCCAAAAGGGGGTCTGACGGGCAGTATTGAGACTGCACGGGCGGACGCCCCTGTTATGGATTTTGGAAATAACTAGAGATTGAGACCAGACGCCTCGGTGTAACTTGTGGGACAGGTTTATACCCGGCCGGACAGCTCTCGGAAACGCTGGCAGCTGAGATTGGGTAGCACTCGGACAAATCTGGAGCAGTGCTTGAAAAAGCGGGCTCAGCCAGAATAGTCCGGGAGGTGAACCATGAATGTTGCCAGATGGTCTGTAGGTAGGTCTGTGGTTTGAAGAAACCTGTGTGGCCATCCCTAGGCAGTCTAAGGACAAGACTGTTTGATTTTGGTTCTTGGGTCCTCCTAGCTTTGGAGGTTTTGTAAAAGAGTTCTCCATAGGTGGGAGTCGACAGGCTCCACCTTTTGCTCGGAATAAGTTTGTTTGTCTTTTCTGTCGATAAGAATTTGTGGTCGATTTGTTTGTGTAAGATTGAATATGATTGTAAACAGGGCCATGTGTATGAGAATGTTGTGGATAATTTTCTTTTTCAGCTAGAAGTAGTTAAATTTTAGAAAGGTGGCAATGCCGTGTTTTAGTAAGTTATGCTTTGGCTGTATTGACCCAGGAGGTACAAGACTGGACGAAAGCCAACCAGCCCCTCCAGAGGAGACCCCCCCAACCATGATTATTTATTCTGATTCTTGTATAGTGCATGGCTACCCGGAGGCATCCCAGCGCTTGCAGCTACGAAAGGAGGAGGTTGAGGAAGGACAAGGTCAGGTATCATTATTTTGTAGGAAAGAGCCAAGTTTTTAATTTCTTACGGAAGAAAAGATGGTTGGGCTCCTGTCGAAGCGGGAGGGGCATGGAGTTCCACAACCTTGAGGTGTTGTAGGAGAAGAGGCGACCACCCGTACGAGCCTTATTGATTCTGCTGACTTGTGCCAGGTTAAGCTCGTTGGAACGGAGATTTCTGGGGGTTCTGTGTGGTTTAATCAGATTGGCAAGAACGGGGGGGCCTTTACCCTGAAGATTTTTATGTGCTATACAGAGGGCCTTGAAATGTACCCGTTCCTGTATGGGTAACCAGTGGAGTGATTTCAACGCTGGTTTGGCTGAGGAGCGGTGGTTGGTGCTCGTCAGCAATCTAGCGGCGGAGTTTTGTACCACCTGTAATTTCTGGATTACAGAGACTGGGGCTCCCAGGTAGAGCGCGTTCCCGTAATCCAGCCTCGACAAGATCATGGCTTGGAGCAGAATTTTTTTGGCTATGTCGGGCAGTTGAGGAAGGATTTTACGGATGGATTTGAGCAAGCAGAAGCAGGTGGCCGCAGTTTTTCTGGCTTGTACTTTGAAGGTAAGATCGTTGTCTAGCCAAAAACCCAGGCTCTTAATCACGCTTTTGGGAGTAGGGCTAGCGCCCATAGAAGATGGCCATAGCGTGGGGGAGTTGAATGATACATTCCTGCCCAATAACAACAATTCGGTCTTTTGGTTATTGAGTTTTAGCTGGGACAAGCCCATCCACTTTGATACCTCCTCCAAACAGTCACTCAGACTCAGACATGATATGTATTGTAAACATGGTATTGGCCCCCTCCTGTTTAATACTCTATGGAATAAGTACACTAAAGATAATGTAGAACTACAGTGGCCAAAGACAGGATCTTTTGAGGAGAAGAAGATCCAGTATCTGCAAGATCGTCTGGTCGCTAAACGCAGCAGACAATCTATGTTCAATACTCTTAATAAGTGGCAGAAGGAGGCAAAGCGGAGACGCATACGGTCCGAGAAATTAATGAAGATACAGCAAGGACAGACTATAACTCAGAAAGCCATTGCCTATGATAAAAATCAGACTGAGCAAAATATCGAGTATGCAGGTAGGCAGTTTAGGTTACAAGTAGATAAAAGTTATGTGACTCGAAATGAAGTGGAAGATGAGATAGAGGATTTATTGAATGTGCGGCCTCCTCCACCGTATGCGTCTCAACGCATATATCCCGCTCTGCCTCTCCAACCAGCCACCGCTTCCCTAGCCTCCGCACCGGAGGCAGCCGTGTCTCTCATTTCTCTAGGTACTACTCGTGCCACTCCTACCTCATCGAGAGACACAGCTACCCTTATCCCTGACACACGACAACCCCCGGGAACTTCCCGTATCGTTTTGACAGCCCCGAGTCCCACATGGACCTATCAATCAGCTAGTACGACCCCCGACGATAGGGAGCGCACACCATTGGGGGAACCCGGTGGTATGAATGCGAGACGGTTGTTTACGAGAGCCTCTTTGGACTATAGTGAGAAAGAGGCTATAACAGATCAGGCAGTTAAATGAATGCGGAAAGATGTATATATGATAGCTGACTTGTGGAGTAGCATAAAGGATCTCGAACCGGTTATGCAACAACATGCTTTGCATCAAATATCCCGCTATCTTATTGATGCCTGGGAACAATGCTTTCAGGACGGAATGGCACCCCAGATATTGTATGATATCCGGGATCGAGCTCACAAGTTCGATCTTAGTCCAGTGGAAGTGTACAAAAACGTAGAAACCTTAGTAAAATATCGAGGCAGGATGTAAAAAGTCCCAATTGGGATTCTCAGCATCCCATGAGGGAAGTGCACTCTATTTTTCATCCCGAAATTCCTGAAACACGTGATGGTGGTAACCAGATTATAAGAGCTCGAGAATAGGCCCGGTTTCAGGAACAATGGGTGTATACTCCGTGGAAGCGAAGTGAGGTTCTTGCTTTAAAATCGCAATTACCTGATCCCCGCAAGAACCCCACCGCTTACTACAAAGAGCTAACTGAAGCTGCAGCCTCGGCTGTAATGACGTTAGCAGATGTTGAGCTGTTTTTCGGGTTATTGGTTCCGGTCGATATATGGCGACAGGTTCATGACACTGATCACGCAGCAGAACTAGGGGGAACTTGGAATGAGCTGAAAGATTGGGACCGAGATCGCAAACCCGGAGATAAGCCTAGAAATGAAATAACTATTTTCCCGGCCAAGATAATAGCTTATATGCACACCCTGATCCCCCCCGTAAAGTTGATTGGGATAAATTGACAGCTTGCAGGCAGACCAATAGCATTGTAATTAATTGTTTTTCTTGTAATCTTTTTTTAGTGCCTTTTAGGGTCCTCCCTCCTTTTAGAGCTGTGAGTCGGCAAAGCAACCGGACGCCAACAACCGCTGTGCACAATTAGCCCCGATTTTCAGTGTTCTATCTATTTGTGCCAGAACAGGGGTTGGTTTCACATTTTGTATGTTGCTGAGACCTTTTAACTTCCACAGCTGGTCTCAGTGATTGGTGAAATGCGGTTAAAGACAGAGTGGCATGAGTGCTCAGAATATTTTGATATTATGTTTCACGTTCACCTTGTTTGTGCTGTTTTTTTCCCCTTGGAAAGTGTCCAGTACCCTTGGCCCTTACATGTGTCTGTTCTGGGTTGAAAGCTCTCAGTAAAGGCCTACCACGGCTTCCACTACCAGAATAGAACAGAATAGAATAGAAGGAGGATTTATAAAGCGCAATGGCTACCCAGGGGCGTCCCAGCGCTGCAAAAGATTGGGTTGGGCAGGAGGGGCTGGATTGTGTGGAGCTGAGAGAAGATTTAGACCGAGGTTTTGCTGAAAAGCCAGGTTTTAAGATATTTTCGGAAGGTGAATAGATTGGATTCTGATCTGATTGGGAGGGGGAGAGAATTCCAGATCTTGGCTAAATTATAAGAAAGCGAGCGGCCTCCGCATCTGGCTCTTCTGATGCGTGGTACTGAGATGAGGTGGGAGGTCGCGGATCTGAGTGGGCGAGATGGATGATAGGCTTTCACCAGGGGGCCGTTGATGAAGGGGCCTGTTCCCCAGTAAGAGCGATGTGCAATGCACATGCTCTTGAATTCAATTCTGGCTCTCACCGGGAGCCAGTGGAGGTCCCTCAATCTGGCTTTAACTGAGGTTCGACGAGGGATATCCAGAAGGATTCTTGCCGCGCAGTTTTGAATAATTTGAAGTTTGTTAAGGGTGGACTGTGGGGCCCCCAGATATAGGGCGTTGCCACAGTCGAGACGGGAGAGGATTAGTCCTTGGACTATGATCTGTCTTGAGTGGAACGGGAGGAGAGGGAGAATCTTGCGAAGTAGTCCCAACAGCCCGAAGCACGTGGCGGCAAGCTTGGTTGCTTGGTGGTTGAAGGTGAGAGTTTGGTCAAGCCAGATACCAAGGCTCTTGATTTGCTCCATGGGTTGCGGGGGGTTTCCCAAACAGAGGGGCCAGATGGAGTCAATGGATTTCATGATGTTATTTCCAAGGAGCATTACCTCTGTTTTGTCCCCGTTAAGTTTCAAACAAGAGCCTGACATCCAGACGGCGACAGCTTCCAAGCATTTGTATAGACTGTGGTGGGAGTTGTGTGGAAAAGTAAATTTTGCCATGTTCTGTGTCCCTACGTGTTCCCCATCTTATGTTATATGTGCATGATTAATATGCATATGTATTCCCTATGATCGATTAAAGACGCAATTATAGTTGTGTCCAACTCTAGTGTGCCAGTTCCCAGTTTTCGTGAATACAACGAATATCAGGCCTATGTAAAGCTACGTTGCCACGTTTCACAGTGTGCACGTTATTCCATTGTAAAGTCCCCGTTTCTAGGCCTCAAAAGGGCCCGGACACCAGATTCAGCTCCTGTCTCCTGAATCCTCGCTGAGGAGCGATACAGCCCCCACCTGTATCCCTGACCCTTCACTTACTTCCTGCCTCACAGTGCCCGGCTTGGCCTGGCTCTGCCTCCAGTCTGCCAAGAGTATGTTATGATTCTAGTTATCAGTCCAGCCCTCCTTCCCTGCATTCCTAAGCTACTGAATCGCATCAATAGTTTCCGTCACAGTCCAGCTTTTATGTCTCCATGTAAGAGAAATACTGTATTAATGGTCATTTAATATTCCTCAACACGCACTACATGTAGAATTATGCATGCACCAGTCTTAGAGTCTGTTAGGCTTTACCCTGATAACTTTTGGATTCTATCAACATGTTCTCTAAACATCAGATACTAGATAGTGTTTAGGTACATGTCGCTCTGACTCTCCAGACTTCAGTCTCTGCTCCTAGCGCAGAAGTCATAGCCCCCAGCTTCTCCCTAGTAACACGTCATTGCCAGCTTGCGCGCACCGCTAGGTTAGAGGTCCCGGCTCCTTAGGTAGCCCCCTCCATGTTTCCGCCCCATTTATGACATATTCTGTTACGTTTACATCACATGTTCCTGTTCACGCCTCCTGTTACACCTACTTTCAGCCTTATCTTTCGCGACTGCTACAGTCCCCTCCCACTGCTACGCCTACTGTATCTACTGTAATGCAATTGTTTTAGTATATATATGTTGTACATTGTTATTAAAGTTAGAGCTAGCCATCCCAGATCTTGTCCGTGCAGGTTGTCCTGTTCCTGTCCTTTATGCTGTATTAAACCTGCAAACTCCTACTACCTCGAATCTTGCCTCTTATTTATTGAGCTATCTGTTATTGTTATATCCAGTCAAAAATAGAGGTATTATTTATTTATTTACCACATAATGGCGCCCGAACAGGGACTTGCCCTTTCCCCACGCGCCGGAGAAGCCACGCCAGCCCCCTGACCCTCTGCAGCCGTGACGGAACCATACCGTGCACGTGCAGATATTTCTGCTTCAAGTATCCCTCAGGCCCACGGAGGAGACGGAGGTTGCGGTCCAGCATCCAGACGAGGCGGTGGAGGAACGCGGCGAGTCCCGACCAGAGCCCAAGCCGAGAGTCCAAGGTCCGAGGTATCCGGAGGCCCACCCGTAACTGAAGTCCGAAGTTCGTCCGTCCGGCGTCGTAGCAGTCCAGTCCAGTCCGAGGCCTTCCGTTCTTGCTGCCCGGTGAGTACCGTTGCTGGGGTAGTATCTAGACAGGGTCAATCTAATTGTCTCTGGTCCGTGGGTTTGGGGTACACAGACCCAACACGAAGTATCCACTTAGGTGGATGCGGGTCCTGACGTGTCTCTTTATGAGACCGGTAAGTTTCGTACTGTTTAGCAGTGCATCTAGTTTCTGTTCTAGTCCGTTCTGTTCTCGAGAAATTCATGTATTCCGTTTTCAGTATTCCAGGTAGTATTCTCTCCGAACTGTTATTTTAAATGTCATTCATGTATTTCAATGTCGTGGTGTGAAAGTGGTGTATTTTCAAGTCATTATTGTGTTCATTGTGTATTGTATTGTGTCTAGGCTCCAGCCCAGTCATGCCTTTGTTTTCCAAATTACGTCAGTTAAGAACTAGAAAAGGTCTGTTAGAAGAAGCAGTTCCTGTCCCGCCTAGGGACAGTCCAGGTCATTTTATGTATCAAAAGCATGGCATAAGTGCCATATTATATCTAGATTTATGGGTGGAGTACACCAAGGAATTAGAGGAGAAGTATAGATGGCCCGTATCAGGTACGTGGGATGCCGAGTGCATCATGCGAGTAGAAGAAGTATTATGGAAAAAGAAAGCCAGACAGTCACAGAAAGATGCCATCGAGTTATGGCGCAAAGAATCTCATAAAAGAACAGAAAAAGAAATCAGGAAGTCAGAATTAAGTAGGGAATCCGCAGAAAGAGCCCAAGAAAGGGAACTAATCGAGATAGGTGAACGAGTTAAAACCGAACAGTCAGACAGACAGAGAAATGCCCTTATTAAGGGCATGTATCCTCTTCTTGCCGAGGGCTTGCCAAAAGCAACCCCGGAAGCATCCAGTAATTTTCCGCCATCATTAGTTCCGACCAAGCTACGTCACAAACCGACCTCAGCTGATATTTTTCTCTCGTCCTACTTGGACGACACAGTCCCAGAATATGCTAATCCTGTTCCGCCAGCTCCTGTAAATAATGCAATTCCTGCTCCTCCAGTCACCGGGGCACCTGTTGCAGTACCTGTTACGGTACCCCCGGTCCAGCCCGTAGTACAAATTCCCGCCACATCAGTCACCTTGTCAGCACGAAGAGTATCAGTCGACGATTCCAGCCTAGGGGCCGCAGGAGGAGGTCCTCCTTGTACGCCGCCGCCAAATAGACGTTTAGGAGCAGTCGAGTTACATGAACGTGCGTTACAGCGTACGCCCAAATATCAGTCCGTTGCAGAAATCAGGCGAGTTCTTACTGAATGCTGTTATGATCCAGTCCCAGGTGAGGATAGTATGGTTATATATTCCGTACGTGTGAGGCAGGTGTCCGAGTATTTGGTCACCCTACCGAATATGAAAGAAGATCTAGACAGAATGTATCGTTTTATTCGTACTGGACAAGATCCAGAAAGTATTGGCGAAGCCATGTCTGAAAGGAAAGCCGAGATTCAGCTCATGCTATTAAAATTTCTAATTAATTGTTTAATAAGGGAACAAGATTCCCCGACTAAAGATCAGACCGAAATGAAAGTTCTGACAAGGTGGAGTGATAATATAGCCGAGGGTAAGCACAGAACCATCAGTAGTATAGAGAGTATGTACAAGAAAATTCGTAAGGAAATAATAAGGTTACACGAACAACGCAGAGAAGCACTAGTCAGCGAGAAAGAAAATGACTTCTACTGAAGAGGTAGACGACGAGAATACCGCCAGAATAGCGTATGTAGGTAAATCTAGATTTCCAGACCGACATTTACGCCTGGAACAAAAGGAAGTCTTTCATCATCCAGCACCAGAGCAAGGTTCTCTAGAACAAGTATTTCAAGGTACCGATCACATTCTGAAATCACGAATTGGTTATAGTGAATTAAGTACTATGCATGAACAAGAACTAGCCCGATCAGCAGTCCGATGGATTACTGATTCTACCACTTTTCCAGACGAAATAGTGGCACAAATGTTTCTGAAACTGCCCCCAGCCGAGCAGCGACTGGTGGGTATGTATATGATCCAGCACCTCATTACACTGTATGCGGGTCAACATTCTGATCCAGGTCCGTTACATGATATCCTGAACGAGCTACTCCAGTATAGATGGAAAGGTTTAGGTACCGATTTAATTAGTGTCATACTAGAACAGCGCCATAAATATAGAACGTTTCTGAACCCGCATTTTGTTCACGTCTCACCCCCAGAGAGTAAACCGTTTTACATAGACAGACAGAATCCGTTACGAGAAGTACACCCAGTTAGGACAGCAGGTGGTGAAATGCAACGAGTATTTGTTTACACCCCAGTTACCAAGATGGAACTCTTAGAAATGAAGAAATTAATTCCCTGTCACGACAAAGATCCAGCAGGGTTCCACCGAGAATTAAAAGACATGCTCCGTATGGGAGAATATACGTATCCAGATATTATTAAAATGTTAAAAGTTCTGTTGCCTGCGGGCACATATGAAAAACTCAAGGAAAAGGATTGGGAGGTGGGAGAGAAAAAGATAGATTGGGCAGCTCTAGAAGCTGAAGAAAATACACGTGTACCAGGTACCGGTCTAGGAGGTAAATGTAAAGAATTACCGGAACTATTAATACAAGTTTTGCCAAGATTATTAGCCACTAAAAAGGAAGACTGGGATGCAATCTCAGCCTGTAAACAGAAACAAGACGAAGACACTAGTGATTTTTATTCTAGATTTGAGAAATGCTTTAGCATTAACAGTGGTCTCAAGACGAGTAGCGAGTCATACCCTCATCTCGAGAATTCAAGTCCACAAGTTAAGAATCGAGTTTTGAAAGTCGAAAGTACCTGGCAAGCTAATACTCCGTCCCAAATGCTCCAGATGCTCCAGTATCACCAGAATAGAATCAGAGAGGAGCAAGATCATGAAAGGAAACGTATGAAAGACACGAAAATGAAAGTACTAGTTGCACAATCTGTTTCTCAAGACAGTCAGAGGAGGGGTACGAATCAAGCCAGTCATCCTGCAGCTCCCGTTAAAGGGACATGCAATTATTGTAAACAGCCAGGTCATTTTATAAACGAGTGTGCAGTTCTGAAACACAATATAGCTACCGGTAAGACTAAAGAAAGACCACGTCCGCCTAGACAAGAACAAGTTTCACAGACTTCTCAGCCACAGAATGCACAACAGACAGTTCCAGCACCGCAGCCTATAGCTGCAACACAGCATGTTACACAGCAGATGTACCAGTATGCACAATCCGAGTATCCAGAGTACCAGCAGTATTCATGAAACAGCCTAGAGAGGGAGGTAGGCTTGCCTCTCATCGAGATACCTGTAGATCAAGAGGGTCCCTATGTTCACAGTCAAGTATTAGGGAAAGACAAAGTTTCTGATTGATACAGGGGCAAGTAGGACGACCAATAGTCACGACGAGGTTCCAGGGGCTCCGCTCTCAGGCTCAAGAAATGTTTCCCTTGGATTTTCAGGAAAGCCAATTGTAAACGAGATATCAAAACCAGTTACTCTAGAAGTAGGTCCACTGTCCCGAACTACTGATCTGTTACTTACTAAGTCATGTCCAGAAAATTTGTTAGGCATTAAGACACTGAAAGAATTAGGTGCAGTTATTTGCTGCTCCCCAGAAGGAATACGTTTGTTTTTACGTGACTTTAAGGGTCACTATGTTTTACGAGATTTTGATCCCAGATTGTCTAATGTTCCGCAGCATCTATGGGCACAAGGTCCAACTGATGTTGGTTTTATGCGAATCACACCCCATCGTGTGACTCTCAAGCATGGTGTAGTGTTACCACGAATCAGACAGTACAGATTGCCACCTGAGGCTGTAGCAGCCTTATCCAAAATTATTGACGAGCTTATGGCTCAAGGAGTAGTTGTAGAAACTGACTCCAATGTATGTAATTCTCCTATCATTCCAGTCATGAAACGTACTGATCCAAATGCACCCCCAGTATATCGATTAGTGATTGACCTTCGAGAACTCAATAAATGTATTATTCCACAGTACCCAGTTGTCCCAGATATTTCTTCTTTGTTGACAGCCATTGATTCTGAAGCCATATTTTTCACAGTCATAGACCTCAAGAACGCATTTTTCAGTGTCCCCATTCATCCAGACAGCCAGTTCCTTTTCGGATTCTGTTTAAATGGAAGGAGCTATAAGTTCACACGAGCTCCTCAAGGTTTCACAGAAAGTCCTAGTATCTACAGTCAGGCACTTAAGAGACAACTAGACAATATTCACATGCCAACTGACACTGCCCTGCTCCAGTATGTCGATGATCTACTGATCACAGCCCGTTCTGAACGTGCTTGCGAGCGAGCATCACTTACAGTTCTGTATTTCCTTGCCGAGATGGGGCACAAGGTGTCCCCTTCGAAGCTTCAATTCTGTGTCCAGCAAGTGATCTACTTAGGCCACTTACTGTCCAAGTGGGGTAGGCAGTTGACACCCGATCGTATCCAGTTAATAGCGAGTCTTCCTCAGCCCAAGACCCAGAAGGAGGTGCGTGCCTTTATCGGCCTTACTTCTTATTGCAGACAATGGATTCCTCAGTATGCATTTCTAGCCAAGCCACTGATACAGTTAACGACACAGGAGGCAGCCGTATCGACTGTTCTCCCTTGGACATCTGAACATACACTTAGTTTTAATGAATTAAAGAAAGCTTTATGTCAAGCTCCTGTTCTAGCAACACCGAACTACAGTAAGCCTTTTACACTTTTTGTCACAGAACGTGATGGTACAGCATTATCTGTTCTTACACAAGATCAAGCAGGACAATACAAGCCCTGTGCTTATTTTTCAAGCACACTAGATCCTGTAGCCCAGGCTCTGCCTGCGTGCCTCAAGGCAGTTGCAGCCACAGCACTAGCTATCAGACAAAGTGATTCCATAGTATTAGGACACTCCTTGACAGTACAAGTTCCACACTCCGTGGAAGTTCTTTTAAACCGAACACAGACTCAACACTTGACAATTGCACGTTTAACAGGTTATGAATTGACACTGTTCCAGCCACACATAGAAATCCGACGCTGCAATGTTCTGAATCCTGCTACACTGTTACCGTCAGTTACTTCAAATCCTGCCACACATGACTGTGTGGAAGTAGTTAACACCATGACCAAGCCAAGACAAGACCTGACAGACATTCCATTACCAGATTCCGACCTGACACTTTATGTGGATGGTTCATGTATGAGAACAAGTACAGGAGATCTAGTAGCCGCGTATGCAGTGACTACTGACACTGAAGTTATTGAAACACACCGTATTGACACTCTGTCTGCTCAAGCAGCAGAGCTAGTTGCTCTGACTCAAGCCTGCATACACGCCAAGAACCTGAAAGTTAATATTTACACAGATTCACGTTACGCATTCGGAGTTGTACACGACTTTGGAGTGCTCTGGCAGGAGAGAGGTTTCATGACTTCTCATGGAACCAAGATTCAGCATGGTCTCCTTATTCAGGCTCTGTTAGAAGCAATACATTTACCGACAGCTATCGCTATCATGAAGTGCAAAGCACATACTAAGGTCACTGACATTATTTCCCAAGGTAATGATCTAGCAGATCGAACAGCCAAGCTTACAGCACAGACACCAGACATACCAGTTAACAAGACACCGACATCCACTCTAGAACAGACTACTTGTATGACAGTTAAGGACCCCACTCAAGATGTCATAGATATCCAGTCACATGCTACCCCCGAAGAAATCAAGAAATGGTCCGAACAAGGAGGGGTCCAGACAGATCAAGGATGGTTGACGAAGGGAAAAGCCACATGGTTTCTCCCCGACTCAATGGTTCAAGTCATTATTAATACCGCACATAGTCCTGCACATTTAGGAGAAAAAGCCATGTTAGACAGTATCCAGAACATTTGGTTCAACAAGCATTTACGAGCTGCAGCCAAGCAGAAAGTCCGTACCTGTATGATATGTTGTCAGTTTAATCCAGGTAAAAGTGTCCCGGTGGAACAAGGTGGATTCCAGCCCCCTGACCACCCTTTTGAAGTCCTCCAGATGGATTATATTCAGATGGAGCGATGTCGAGGTTTCAAGTATGTCCTTGTAGTTGTATGCGCTTTGTCCAGGTGGACAGAAGCATATCCCGTTCCAGATTACACAGCCGCGACCACTGCCAAGCAGTTGGTTCGTGAATTCTTCCCCCGTTACGGACTCCCTAGAGTCGTGTATTCAGACAACGGCCAGCCATTCTCATCCGAACTCATGAAGCACGTTTCCCTTTTGTTAGGGTACCAGTGGAAGTTTCATTGTGTACGCCATCCTGAAGCAGCCGGTCTCGTAGAGAGACATAATCAAACCTTGAAAATCCGCATCGCCAAAGTCTGTAAAGAGAAAGGTGTGGACTGGCTAGTAGCTCTGCCAGTCGCTTTATTTTATATGCGCATGGTCGCACATTCCAGATCAGGTCTGTCCCCGTACGAGGTCGTATTCGGCCGCCCCCCAAATATGTGGGGTACACCCAGACCCCGAAGTATTACAGATGTTTCCAGTAATATGCTGACAGATTACCTAGCTTCCTTGATGTCTGCCCTACATTCTTGTCGTTCACAGGTTGCCGCCGCATTTCCAGACAATACCGAGGTGAAACCGCATGAAATCGTTCCCGGAAGTTTGGTTCTTGTGAGGAATTTCGATCGTTCAAGTCCGCTGGAGCCTCGCTGGAAGGAACCGAAGCAAGTCCTCTTGACCACCCGTACGGCCGTGAAGTTGGAGGGCCGTAAGGGGTGGGTCCACCTGTCTCACGTTAAGATATTTCACGGACTAAAACCTAAAACTTTTGCCAAGGACTGCATTTTACCTAAAGACTGCCAAAATACTATTCTCAAGGACTGTCCCGCAAATGACATTGATTCAAAGCCTCCCCTGTTAGAGGAAACTCCGCAACAGGAGTATAAAATGAAATTACGGTCTAGTAAAATAAGTCAGCCAGTTTAATTGTCTAAGTCCTCCCCTAGGTGAAACGGTTAGACAGGTTTCTGACATGTATAAGATAGACCCCCATAGTGAGAGAGTTAGTCAAAACTCAATCCGATGTATCGTTTTTCTAAGTTTCATATTATTTTTAAGCCTGATGATTACCTGCACGAGTTATGCATTTCATTTATGTTTTCCAATTTCTCATGTAAATAAGTTTTCTAATGCTACAGTAGAGCACACGTTTAGTGATCTGCCTCCTCATGAACTATCTTATCGTCTTGCTATGCGCAACAATTCATTTATCCGTATGTTGCATTATTCACACCAGACCAGCAATGCCACTAATTGTTGGGTGTGTGGTCGACTCCCCCCTTTCCAGACACCGAAGGGAGTTCTGCCACTGTTTCCTTATCCATTTTCACATAATGGTTCGTGTGGAGCATGGTCCACGTTAACGTCATCTTCAACAGATATGTCCTTTCTGAACAGTACATGTTTTCCAGACAAGCAAGGTCTTCCCCACAGAACAGGGTTAGATCTAGAAAATGAAGTGTATAATTTGGGTAATTATTCTTCGAATTTCATGGTCCTGAATGTTCAGTCTGATCCTACTCCAGACTTACCTGCTATTTCAGTACTACCAGTCAAAGGCGAATTATGTGTCAGAAATAATGGTTCCGTACATGTAGGACATAGTGATTGTACTACTATTATCAAGTATAGTAACAGTGGGAAATCTATTTTCAAAGCTTCACGTCATTCTTATTTTGTTTGTGGTCAGACCGCATATGTTCGTCTGCCCCTCGATTGGGAGGGAACCTGTTGCATTGCCTTCCTACTACCACCAGTTTTCCTAGCCCCATCTGATTATCATAGAAACACACATCTAGTACACATTAGACATAGAAGGGAGATCGAGTCCCCGATTGTCGATCAAACTGAAACTGCTCTAGAACAGTATACAGATTTTAATAAAGGATTCTTCTTCTTTATAGGACCTGTCCAGAACAGTAAGTTAATACGTAGATTACCCAGAACCCTTGAAGCAGTAGTTAATGAGACTGCCTCTGCTCTAGGTAACTTAGCCAAAGAGCAATCTGCTATGAGATTTGTCGTGCTCCAAAATCGTCTCGTTCTTGACGTCATACTGGCCGATAGAGGAGGAGCATGTAGAGTCATCGGATCTAGTTGCTGCATTTTCATTCCTAATAACGCGCCGTCTGTTTATTCAGCTATAACCCGACTCCATAAAATTGCCCATCAGTTACACCAGAATCCAGGCACCTGGACATGGTCCGGTTGGTTCTGGAGTATAATTTCTGCCTGGGGATGGAAAGTATTGTCATTTCTAGGTATTGCAGTAGCGATCATATTCAGTTGCTGCCTCTGTATACAATGTGGCCCTGCGATTTGCGGCATTTGTGCTACCTCTTGTATTCCTAGTCTTAAGTCCCGTCCTAAATCCCGTTCCAAAACAATTCGAGACGAACAAATGATACTGTATGAAATGATAGATGGTATCATGAATATTGATGTTTCCTGATGGAAACGTAGTGACAAGGAGGGAATGTGGAAAAGTAAATTTTGCCATGTTCTGTGTCCCTACGTGTTCCCCATCTTATGTTATATGTGCATGATTAATATGCATATGTATTCCCTATGATCGATTAAAGACGCAATTATAGTTGTGTCCAACTCTAGTGTGCCAGTTCCCAGTTTTCGTGAATACAACGAATATCAGGCCTATGTAAAGCTACGTTGCCACGTTTCACAGTGTGCACGTTATTCCATTGTAAAGTCCCCGTTTCTAGGCCTCAAAAGGGCCCGGACACCAGATTCAGCTCCTGTCTCCTGAATCCTCGCTGAGGAGCGATACAGCCCCCACCTGTATCCCTGACCCTTCACTTACTTCCTGCCTCACAGTGCCCGGCTTGGCCTGGCTCTGCCTCCAGTCTGCCAAGAGTATGTTATGATTCTAGTTATCAGTCCAGCCCTCCTTCCCTGCATTCCTAAGCTACTGAATCGCATCAATAGTTTCCGTCACAGTCTAGCTTTTATGTCTCCATGTAAGAGAAATACTGTATTAATGGTCATTTAATATTCCTCAACACGCACTACATGTAGAATTATGCATGCACCAGTCTTAGAGTCTGTTAGCCTTTACCCTGATAACTTTTGGATTCTATCAACATGTTCTCTAAACATCAGATACTAGATAGTGTTTAGGTACATGTCGCTCTGACTCTCCAGACTTCAGTCTCTGCTCCTAGCGCAGAAGTCATAGCCCCCAGCTTCTCCCTAGTAACACGTCATTGCCAGCTTGCGCGCACCGCTAGGTTAGAGGTCCCGGCTCCTTAGGTAGCCCCCTCCATGTTTCCGCCCCATTTATGACATATTCTGTTACGTTTACATCACATGTTCCTGTTCACGCCTCCTGTTACACCTACTTTCAGCCTTATCTTTCGCGACTGCTACAGTCCCCTCCCACTGCTACGCCTACTGTATCTACTGTAATGCAATTGTTTTAGTATATATATGTTGTACATTGTTATTAAAGTTAGAGCTAGCCATCCCAGATCTTGTCCGTGCAGGTTGTCCTGTTCCTGTCCTTTATGCTGTATTAAACCTGCAAACTCCTACTACCTCGAATCTTGACTCTTATTTATTGAGCTATCTGTTATTGTTATATCCAGTCAAAAATAGAGGTATTATTTATTTATTTACCACAGTTGAGGGGAGGGTCCAGTGCTACCACTAGCTGTGTGTCGTCCGCATAGGTGACAATTTTCACACCCAAGGGGCGGACGACATCAGCTAGAGGATTAAGATAAACATTCAAAAGGGTAGGACTCAGGGAGGAGCCCTGAGGCACCCCACAATTCAGAGGTTTACTGGAAGAAGTGAAATCCCTCTCAAATACTTGGAAGGATCTGTCCGTGAGAAAGGACCTCATCCAAGTGAGTGCTGTTCCTGACACTCCTATCTTATCAAGGCGGTGGAGTAAGGTGTTATGATTAACAGTGTCGAAGGCGGCACTTAGGTCGAGTAGGACGATGGCCGTAGACCCGCCACCGTCCAAGATCCTTCTTGCCTCCTCCGTCACTGCAATCAGTGCAGTCTCCGTTCCATGACGGGGCCTAAAGCCCGTCTGGGAGGAGTCCAATATGTTGTTAGCTTCCAGGAAGTCGGTGAGGACAGAGTTAACATGCTTCTCAAGGAGTTTGCTGAGCCATGGTAGGAGGGAGATGGGTCGGTAATTAGAGGGGTTGGATTGATCGAGGCTGTTTTTTTTTTAATAAGGCTTTGACCATTGCTCTTTTCCATAGGGTCGCGACGATACCAGTATGGAGGGAGGAGTTGAGCAGGTCTTGGATGGTAGGTGAGATCTGACGGGTTATCTGGGTGAGAACGCTAGGGGGAGCTGGGTCGACGGGTGATCCAGATTTGACCTGTCCCATGAGTTTTTCTAGGTTAATTAGGTCAAGTGGAGGGAAGTTTTTGAGAACATTAGAAGGGATTGTCGTGGGGCCTATGTTGAGAGAGTCTGTGGGCGAGTCTGTGGGCGCGGTGGCGAGTGGGGAAAAGAGGAGTTGATGACTTCTATTTTATGGTGAAAGAACTCCGCTATTTCCTCACAATGGGTCTGAGTGTTGTTATGATCCTTTGGGGTCTCGGGAAGTTGCAGAAGGGATTTGGCTATCCGGTAAATCTCCTTAGGTTTAGACGCTGCCTTCTCGATTGTTTGTTCATAGTATTTGGCCTGCGCTAGTTGAATGTCTGCTTTGTAGTTTTTAATAGCTGTTCTATAGCTCACTTTGTCTGCTGGTAGGTAATCGAGGCGCCATTTCCTCTCGATTCGTTTGCAGGCACGCTTAGCTTCCCGTAGATCAGTCGTGTACCATGGGGCTGTCGGATTGCCCAGCTTGGGGTGGGTACTTTTTAGTGGGAGTACTAGATCTAAGGTGCTGGTGATCCATCTGTTATAATTCTCGTTACCTTGGATAGGATTGAGTGGACTAGTGGGTTTGGTGCGTTGTAGAAGGTCCTGCCACTCAGATAAAGGGATTTTTTACCACTTGCGTGACTGTTGAGTCTTCGGGGGTTTGGGAGGGAGGCAGTGGGGCAGGGTCCAAGTGAAGGGAATAAGAAAGTGATCGGACCAGGGAAGGGGGGAAGGGTTTCCAACGTGAAGGTCTTGGCAGTTACTGAAGATAGGGTCTAAAAGGTGTCCTTTTGAATGAGTGGAGCCACGAACATGTTGATGTAGTTCGAGGGCATTTAAGCTGGAGGACAGTTCTCTGGCGATGGGGTCGTGCAGGTCATCCAGATGGATGTTAAGGTCTAGTGAAATTGGCAGAACTGAGTGCAAGGTTTGCAGCTATCGAGGCAAGATCGGAAAGAAACTGACCTTGTGACCCTGGCGGGCGGTATATAAGCATACCAGAAAAGGTATGTGTGGGGCTGAGTTTTATAAAAAACGGAAGGCATTCACTGTCTGGAAAATTCACGGGGGTGCTGGTGACTACGTATTCTGCTTTGTGAATGACTGCTAGGCCACCGCCAATGCCTTTTTTACGATCAAGGCGGAGTATTTGGTATTCAGTTGGAAGTGCTTGTACCAAGTCAGGTTCAGAGTGTTCCTGTAGCCCTTGTCTCTGTGACGAAGAGAATGTCTGGGCTTATCTCCTCTAACATTAGGGAGATTTCCATGGAGTGTTTGGGGAGTGAGCGGCAATTAAGCAGCAGCATAGAAAATGATATGGGTTTTCAGCGTGGGGTAGAAATTGAAATCCACACTGGTTACAGGCGGAGTGTTTTATAGAAGGGTCCCATGCGTGTAGGCAGGATGACCCAACTGTCTGGTTTAATTGACGCAGGGATAGCGAGTTGTAGGAGATGGTCTGGCATGCAGGCTGAGCAGGGGGGGTGGCCTCTGGCCCCGGTCGGTCGCGGACGGCTTACCTTTGGCGCGCAAACATCGCGCCCGCTGCGCGTACGGAATATGCACATGATTTATACTGTTCCGAGGTGGGGACCGTGGGGGCGTGGCCTCCGGTCTTGGCGAAATGGCGCCAAGGAGTGTTTGGGATTAAGGTGCCGCTTCAGCGCTAACTCCGCTGCCTCTGACAACTCGTTCCCAGAAAGGTGAGTGCTTAAAAACCCAGGAATTAAGTGACAGTAATAATTTTTTTTAAATGTAGCTCGCTCCCGGCTTCCGCCTCAAGAGCACAACACAATGCTTTACCAGGCGCCCTAAATCGGCGTCTTTAAGTAGTGGTCGGCTGTGGGCGTGGCCTCCAAAGGGGGCGTGGCCTCCGGTCTTGGCGAAATGGCGCCAAGGAGTGTTTGGGATTAAGGTTCCGCTTCAGCACTAACTCCGCTGCCTCTGACAACTCGTTCCCAGAAGGGTGAGTGCTTAAAAACACAGGAATTAAGTGACAGTAATAATTTTTTTAAAATGTAGCTCGCTCCCGGCTTCCGCCTCAAGAGCACAACACAATGCTTTACCAGGCGCCCTAAATCGGCGTCTTTAAGTAGTGGTCGGCTGTGGGCGTGGCCTCCAAAGGGGGCGTGGCCTCCGGTCTTGGCAAAATGGCACCAAGGAGTGTTTGGGATTAAGGTGCCGCTTCAGCGCTAACTCCGCTGCCTCTGACAACTCGTTCCCAGAAGGGTGAGTGCTTAAAAACACAGGAATTAAGTGACAGTAATATTTTTTTTTAAATGTAGCTCGCTCCCGGCTTCCGCCTCAAGAGCACAACACAATGCTTTACCAGGCGCCCTAAATCGGCGTCTTTAAGTAGTGGTCGGCTGTGGGCGTGGCCTCCAAAGGGGGCGTGGCCTCCGGTCTTGGCGAAATGGCGCCAAGGAGTGTTTGGGATTAAGGTACCAAACGCTTATTATTGTAAATCTTGATTATTTTCCCCTCTTATTTTGCTTATGTTTTTCCATTATAGCATGTGCTTAAACCTCATTCTTTTAATTCGCATTAGTAAACAATGCTGTAATTGTTGCCTGTTCTGAAAGTGGCCGTGCAGTGAGAAGGAATAGCTTGGAACGTGTTGCTGTAGGAGGAAAAGAATCCCGCAGTTTAAACAAATGCACCCATAACATTTTACATTGTATCTATGCCCCTCAAACACAAAAGACCCCACTATATTGATTTGATAAGGCATCGGTTGTGTTCTGGAAAGCCAGGTTGTCTATGTGAAGGAGTTGGTTATGCAGTGGAGAGTATTTCAATTGGCACAGTACAGTAAATGTACTCTACAGTGGGCTTTCCAAACACATACAAATGTTTTGAAGGTTCCCATTCTCATTTTAACTATTATATGTGTGTTGCTTCTTATGCTGTTAATAGTAGGGCATTTTCTATTTGTCCTAAATGTTCAGCATATGTAAACAACACAACACACAATGTATTGTAATGATTTATTACTGTGTGAAATCCATATTTAAGAATGCAAATGCTTCAGCACAAACTACTTCCGAAGCAACTCCCTTTAGTACAATAGTGGTTTGCTCCACCTCTTGGTATGGTATGGTATGGTGCTGCTTCGCTTCGAGGGTTAAATGAAACACTACATACTCTGTATAAAATACTCTGTGGAGACGCTTACGGAAGAAAGAAGGCAACAATTATTTCAGGATAGATAATAAAGTCAGAAGGCTGAACTGACCAGGAAAGGCATGTTTCTTGATACAAGGTATGATGTTGGTGTTTGTGTAGCATTTACTACAGCTCGGACAGTATACATTAATGTACACGGCTTTAAAGGGACATTTGGTATTGCTTATTTCTTGATAGCACACACCATAAACCATAGCTGGGATAATTGAACAGAAACACTAAGGAAATTGTGGAGTGAGTTTATGCACTGAGACTATGTAGAGAAGCATCCTCTTTGTGATATTAGAGTGTCTCTCTTAGCGGAAGCATCTCCTTCATGATATTAGAGGAGTGTCTCTCTTTGCGCTCAGCATGATGGGAATGGAATAGCAATGCTATAAAGAGAAACCGATGACCCTGAGGAACCAGAATTCGATTTAGGCCTAGTGAAACATGTAGTCCCTTTCAAGTAATTAGCGTGATGCACCTACCAGGCCAATATAGAGATTGTACCACTAATCAGCACGCAATATATATATATATATATATATATTAACTTAGGGATTAGTATACGCCATATTACACGTTTCTGCATCTAACCATAAGCAATGCAGCTTGACTCGACCGGAGCCATCTTGTGGCCTAGTCTATTTACAGTCTTAGAGAAAACCTATCATTGCATTTCTGCTAAAACCCGTTCTCCTGAGAAATAGTACAACTGTAGCAACCTGCTGCTTCTGCACGTTAGGCTTGTCAAGGTTGCAGGTGGGGTAGGCGGGATAAGCACATTCCAGGAGGCGCTGTGCGGACTCTCTCAGAGCTAGCAGAAGGGAGTCACCCTCTCGACCTTGCTATAACGAGCTGGGCTAAACTAAGGAGGCTTTGTCTTCCATATATGGTCTTTCCCCTGCACCAACCTGTACCAACTTGTATTTTTCTTTCTTAGGTAACGGTTTCGAAATGTAACGGTATATATGTATATATATGTGATCTCCTGTAAATGTGCCAGCAGTCTTCTTGGCGAACCTCGTGGGGTTAGGTCGCAAGAAGCTCCTCTGGCAGAGTTTATGTTTGTTGTAATAAACGATTGGACCTTCTACACTGCCAACTGACTGATTATTGGTAATTGGTATCGGGGCTATTTGTAAGTATAGCTCTATTGGGTTGTAATTATTTTTTCGGTACTTCAGTTGGCGACTCCGCCGGGACTCCGTGTTGGGGTCGTCCCTCTGTAATCAGAAAGGAACGTGACATTGGATAGAGTGATCTTGATCGGGGGGGGGGGGGGGGGGTGTGGTGGAGGGGGGGGGGTTAGGATCGACCGAAGAATTTGGGGTCTGCTCCGCTCTCCCGATCGAGAGAGCCCCAGCTGCTAGTGACCCCACGCCGGAGTCCTTCGGGTGTAACCCGAGAACGGACCACGTTGGTCCACAGGAATTGGCAGTGGAGAACGCTCAATCGGACCGGAGTGCACCAGGTGAGTGATTTGTCTTGTCTTGTGTTGGATATCCTTGGGATTTGAATTTGGAACTTGGAATTTGGTGACTTCTGGTCAGGGCGAACTCCAAAAGGGGGTCTGACGGGCAGTATTGAGACTGCACGGGCGGAGGCCCCTGTTATGGATTTTGGAAATAACTAGAGATTGAGACCAGACGCCTCGGTGTAACTTGTGGGACAGGTTTATACCCGGCCGGACAGCTCTCGGAAACGCTGGCAGCTGAGATTGGGTAGCACTCGGACAAATCTGGAGCAGTGCTTGAAAAAGCGGGCTCAGCCAGAATAGTCCGGGAGGTGAACCATGAATGTTGCCAGATGGTCTGTAGGTAGGTCTGTGGTTTGAAGAAACCTGTGTGGCCATCCCTAGGCAGTCTAAGGACAAGACCGTTTGATTTTGGTTCTTGGGTCCTCCTAGCTTTGGAGGTTTTGTAAAAGAGTTCTCCATAGGTGGGAGTCGACGGGCTCCACCTTTTGCTCGGAATAAGTTTGTTTGTCTTTTCTGTCGATAAGAATTTGTGGTCGATTTGTTTGTGTAAGATTGAATATGATTGTAAACAGGGCCATGTGTATGAGAATGTTGTGGATAATTTTCTTTTTCAGCTAGAAGAAGTTAAATTTTAGAAAGGGGGCAATGCCGTGTTTTAGTAAGTTATGCTTTGGCTGTATTGACCCAGGAGGTACAAGACTGGACGAAAGCCAACCAGCCCCTCCAGAGGAGACCCCCCAACCATGATTATTTATTCTGATTCTTGTATAGTGCATGGCTACCCGGAGGCATCCCAGCGCTTGCAGCTACGAAAGGAGGAGGTTGAGGAAGGACAAGGTCAGGTATCATTATTTTGTAGGAAAGAGCCAAGTTTTTAATTTCTTACGGAAGAAAAGATGGTTGGGCTCCTGTCGAAGCGGGAGGGGCATGGAGTTCCACAACCTTGAGGTGTTGTAGGAGAAGAGGCGACCACCCGTACGAGCCTTATTGATTCTGCTGACTTGTGCCAGGTTAAGCTCGTTGGAACGGAGATTTCTGGGGGTTCTGTGTGGTTTAATCAGATTGGCAAGAACGGGGGGGCCTTTACCCTGAAGATTTTTATTGGCTATACAGAGGGCCTTGAAATGTACCCGTTCCTGTATGGGTAACCAGTGGAGTGATTTCAACGCTGGTTTGGCTGAGGAGCGGTGGTTGGTGCTCGTCAGCAATCTAGCGGCGGAGTTTTGTACCACCTGTAATTTCTGGATTACAGAGACTGGGGCTCCCAGGTAGAGCGCGTTCCCGTAATCCAGCCTCAACAAGATCATGGCTTGGAGCAGAATATTTTTGGCCCTGTCGGGCAGTTGAGGAAGGATTTTACGGATGGATTTGAGCAAGCAGAAGCAGGTGGCCGCAGTTTTTCTGGCTTGTACTTTGAAGGTAAGATCGTTGTCTAGCCAAAAACCCAGGCTCTTAATCACGCTTTTGGGAGTAGGGCTAGCGCCCATAGAAGATGGCCATAGCGTGGGGGAGTTGAATGATACATTCCTGCCCAATAACATCAATTCGGTCTTTTGGTTATTGAGTTTTAGCTGGGACAAGCCCATCCACTTTGATACCTCCTCCAAACAGTCACTCAGACTCAGACATGATATGTATTGTAAACATGGTATTGGCCCCCTCCTGTTTAATACTCTATAGAATAAGTACACTAAAGATAATGTAGAACTACAGTGGCCAAAGACAGGATCTTTTGAGGAGAAGAAGATCCAGTATCTGCAAGATCGTCTGGTCGCTAAACGCAGCAGACAATCTATGTTCGATACTCTTAATAAGTGGCAGAAGGAGGCAAAGCGGAGACGCATACGGTCCGAGAAATTAATGAAGATACAGCAAGGACAGACTATAACTCAGAAAGCCATTGCCTATGATAAAAATCAGACTGAGCAAAATATCGAGTATGCAGATAGGCAGTTTAGGTTACAAGTAGATAAAAGTTATGTGACTCGAAATGAAGTGGAAGATGAGATAGAGGATTTATTGAATGTGCGGCCTCCTCCACCGTATGCGTCTCAACGCATATATCCCGCTCTGCCTCTCCAACCAGCCACCGCTTCCCTAGCCTCCGCACCGGAGGCAGCCGTGTCTCTCATTTCTCTAGGTACTACTCGTGCCACTCCTACCTCATCGAGAGACACAGCTACCCTTATCCCTGACACACGACAACCCCCGTGAACTTCCCGTATGGTTTTGACAGCCCCGAGTCCCACATGGACCTATCAATCAGCTAGTACGACCCCCGACGATAGGGAGCGCACACCATTGGGGGAACCCGGTGGTATGAATGCGAGACGGTTGTTTACGAGAGCCTCTTTGGACTATAGTGAGAAAGAGGCTATAACAGATCAGGCAGTTAAATGAATGCGGAAAGATGTATATATGATAGCTGACTTGTGGAGTAGCATAAAGGATCTCGAACCGGTTATGCAACAACATGCTTTGCATCAAATATCCCGCTATCTTATTGATGCCTGGGAACAATGCTTTCAGGACGGAATGGCACCCCAGATATTGTATGATATCCGGGATCGAGCTCACAAGTTCGATCTTAGTCCAGTGGAAGTGAACAAAAACGTAGAAACCTTAGTAAAATATCGAGGCAGGATGTAAAAAGTCCCAATTGGGATTCTCAGCATCCCATGAGGGAAGTGCACTCTATTTTTCATCCCGAAATTCCTGAAACACGTGATGGTGGTAACCAGATTATAAGAGCTCGAGAATAGGCCCGGTTTCAGGAACAATGGGTGTATACTCCGTGGAAGCGAAGTGAGGTTCTTGCTTTAAAATCGCAATTACCTGATCCCCGCAAGAACCCCACCGCTTACTACAAAGAGCTAACTGAAGCTGCAGCCTCGGCTGTAATGACGTTAGCAGATGTTGAGCTGTTTTTCGGGTTATTGGTTCCGGTCGATATATGGCGACAGGTTCATGACACTGATCACGCAGCAGAACTAGGGGGAACTTGGAATGAGCTGAAAGATTGGGACCGAGATCGCAAACCCGGAGATAAGCCTAGAAATGAAATAACTATTTTCCCGGCCAAGATAATAGCTTATATGCACACCCTGATCCCCCCCGTAAAGTTGACTGGGATAAATTGACAGCTTGCAGGCAGAAGAAAGACGAGAGTGTTTCCGACTTCTTCACTCGGTTTGAAGGAGTTTTCATTGATTTCAGCGGACAGGACCTAGCCACAGAAGGCGGGGTCCGGTTGTTTGTAAATCGATTTGTAACCAACTTGATACCCGAAATTTCTGCGCGGTTACAAGCCGCTGAGAGTACCTGGACTACCTCTACCCCCTCCGTTATACTAAGCATGGCCAAATATTACGAGCACAGGGAGAATGAGAGCAAGGATAAAGTGGAGAAAAAGGCCAAGGATCTTAAGACTCAACTATTGTTACAGCAGGTCGTTCGAGGACAGGGAGGAGGGAGAGGAGTCCGAGGGCCTGTATCTAGAGGGGTGGGAACAGGCAGAGGCGCAGGCGCGGGCCAGCCGTTAGGGTTAAATCAGTGTGCTTATTGTAAACAGGAATGACACTGGAAAGCTCAGTGTCCGTTACTGTTCGCCCAGAACGGAGCGGTTCGGGGACGAGGCCGTGGACGAGGGGGCCCAGACCGGAGTGATATGCATAGGGAAGAGGCGGCTCAAGGCAAGTCTGAACGGAATCATTTTGATAACCCTCAGGGTAGACAATACTATAATGAGGATTACGCATTTGGTGATCAGGATGGGTACGGTCACCCATAGGACAGCCAGGGACAGAGTAGGGGCCAAGTGTCGATCCCAGTCAATCAACAAGGACCCTATGTGAAAGGGGAATTGATGGGGACTTCTGAGAATTTTCTAATTGACACAGGAGCAATGAATAGTTCAGTTGCTCGATCATTGGTTCCAGGGGCGGCTCTGTCCGGGCAAAATAATGTGGGATTTTCAGGAGTTCCGGTGATAAGCCCCATCTCTAAACCCCTCCCCTTCACTATTGATCCCGCTACTATTGACTCGCCTTTTCTATTGACTTTGCATTGTGGTGAGAATTTATTGGGTCTGTATATGTTCAAAAAGCTGAATGCAAAAATCTATTGCTCCCCAGACGGTGTTTATTTAACAATACAACCCTATGCTGAAAGTATGAAACAATGTTTTGCAAAAAATGAACCCCTTCCACCTGAGTTTGATGCCGTCCCTGCCACACTATGGGCCACAGGGGATGCGGATGTCTGTAAATTAGATATCCCGCCCGTCCATATTACGTTGAAAACGGGTGTGAAATTGCCCCGTATACCCCAGTATAAGATTTCGCCGGCTGGCGAGCGAGCCTTGCTCTCAATCATTCAAGACTTGATTGATAAAGCGGTGGTTGAGGAAACAGCTGCCAATGTTTGTAACAGCCCGATTCTTCCGATTTTGAAGAAATCACCCGAGTCAGGATCTCAGGGTAATATCGATGCATATCGTTTTGTGATTGACCTGCGGGAGGTCAATAAGATTTTCGTACCACAGTACCCTGTAGTAACTGATATCACCACTATACTTACGATGATCCCACCAACTGCCCAATATTTTTCGGTCATCAATCTGAAGAACGCCTTCTTCAGTATCCCGATTCATCCTGATAGCAGGCAGATCTTCGGCTTCTCGTTATCTGGTCGAAGCTTCAGATTCTGTCGTGCACCTCAAGGCTACACTGAGAGTCCGAGCATCTATAGTCAGGCCCTTAAGGCTCTGTTAGATGATTTGGTGTTGCCCAAAGGCAAAGAGCTCTTGCAGTATGTGGACGACTTACGGATAGCATCCGACACTGAGGAAGGCTGTAAGGAGGCTACAGTTAAATTGTTGCACCATCTGGCGTCGAAAGGTAATAAGGTGTCCTTGTCTAAGTTTTAATACTGTTGACAGGAGGTGACCTACTTAGGTCATCTACTGTCGAAGGAGGGTAGGCGCGTTTGACTCCTGAACGTATTACTACTATCTCTAACATGTCTGTCCCTTGCACACAACGTGAAGTTTGTGCTTTTCTTAGCATCACCTCTTACTGTCGCCAATGGATACCTAATTTTTCTCTTCTTGCTAAACCTTTGTTGCATTTAACCACTAAAGATGTGCATGAACCCCTCCCTTGGACAGACGAATGTCAGCATTCTTTTGACTCTTTGAAATCTGCTCTTTGCTCTGCTCCCGTCTTGGGTACTCCTGATTACCGTAAACCCTTTGTAGTATATGTGCATGAGGTCAACGGTTGTTCGCTTTCAGTGTTAACGCCAGGATTTGGTGGTAAGCAAAGACCTTGCGCTTATTTGTCGGCCACATTGGATAATGTTGCCAGAGCACTTCCTAGCTGTCTGAGGGCCACAGCAGCTGTCGCGGTGGCCATCCGACAGTCGGAGGGACTCGTTCTAAATTCCAGCTTAACAGTGATGGTGCCGCATGCTGTGGATGCATTGCTAAATAAAACTAAGACACAGCATCTTACGAGTGCATGCCTCACTGGTTATGAATGGACACTATTTGCTCCACATATTACGAATACTCGATGTGCCACGTTAAACCCTGCCACATTGTTACCACTCCCTTCGAGGGAAATTACAAATGATGTACACAATTGCATATTCCGAACTGAAGAAGAAACGAAGGGTAGGATTGACCTCACAGACATTCCTCTATCTGACCCTCAGGGGGAGTTCTATGTGGATGGGTCTTGTTTCAAGTTAGCAGATGGAACAACAACAGCTGCATATGCAATCACCACCTTAAAAAACGGTAGTAGAAACATCTTGAGTTCCCCATCGATCAGCCCAGGCTGCTGAACTGGTGGCATTATTACGTACGAGCCTGCGAATTAAGTGAGGGACTCGAGGTTAACATCTACACAGACAGCCAATACGCCTTTGGCGTAGCCCATAGCTTTGGGCGACTGTGGAGGGAGCAGGGTTTCCTCACTTCTCATGGTCAGAAAATACAGAATGGCCCCCTGGTGTTACGATTGCTCGATGCCCTAACCTTGCCCAAAAAGCTAGCCATAATAAAATGCAGTGCCCATAAGGCAGTGGTGGATGAAGTGGGCGAATGCTTTTGCCGATCAAATTGCTAAGCAAGCGGCTCAGTCTACAATATCAAATATGTTTGTGATGTCTCCTGCAAGATGGGTGGAGGAATCTGATTTGTTTGATAACACCATAGTGATCGTGAAGGAACTACAGAAAGAAGCCACTCCAGCCGAATTGGAGCGATGGGAGCAGGAAGTGGGGAGATTGGATGAGAATAATTGCTGGATTGACTTGACAGAAAAGCAAGGATGGCTATTACCCAATGCTTTGGTACAAGCCGTTGTAAGTATGGTCCAGCCCATATTGGAGCTAAAGGGATTTGTGCTCTGTTGGACCCAGTATGGAATAACCCCAACATACAAAAGACGGCTGTCCGTTTGATTCAATATTGTATGGTCTGTTTACAACACAATCCGGGAAAAGCAGAAAGCGTTTTGAGTGGAAGTTTTGCACCCCCATCTTTACCGTTTGAAGTACTCCAGATGGATTATATCCACATGGAGCGCGTCAACAACCTAAAGTATGTTTTGGTGGTAGTTTGTGCCTTTAGTAAATGGGTTGAGGCCTACCCAACTAATGAGAACACTGCGTTGGCTACAGCAAAGGCTCTTGTCAAGGAATATATACCAAGATATGGTTTGATTTGGTCAGACAACGGGGGATACTTTCATGGGGCCCTCGTTAAACACATCTGTGATGGGCTACAAATACGACAGAAATTCCATGCAGCCCGACACCCCCAGTCAGCAGGAGTAGTGGAAAAATATAACGGTACATTAAAGCTAAAAATTGCAAAAATTCAAGAGAGCACTGGTTTAAAGTGGCCTGATACCCTACCCGTGGCCCTCATGTCATTACGAGTTACTCCTCATTCACGTTCTGGTCTCTCTCCCTATGAGGTCGTTTTCGGGCGTACAGCTAACATATGGGGGGTACCCAGACCACAGTCTTTCACTGATGTTGAATACCCTATGTTGATTGATTACTTGTATACCTTTACTAAAGACCTTTGTTCTATTCATCAGTAGGTGGCATCTGTACTGCAGCCTCCGCCAGAGGGCCCCGGACATCGATTGGAACCCGGCCAGTGGGTATTGGTCAAGAAGTACGAGCGGGACACCAGCATGGCCCCGAGGTGGTCTGAACCTCACCAAGTCCTGCTTGCGACGCGGCGGCGGTAAAGGTGGATGGGAAGAAACATTGGATACATGTCTCCCATCTTAAACGACTGCCACTCCCGCTTCCTTATGATCAGCAGCATTCTGGTGAAATTTTGACCCAGGAAACAGAGAGCCACTGCATTTGTTCCCTTTTCCGATGCCTGCGAAACAGAGCAAAGGCAAGAAGAGGGAGTGACGGGGTCGGGCGAACCGGTCCCAGCTGAATCCGCAATTGCCCTTAATCTGGTCATCGATATCCCAGCGAGCAGAGGTTCGGATGAAGGGAAAGTACCTTCTTTGTTATTTCCTGATCAGGAAGTTCCGGGTCATGTGCGATACAACCTACGGCCAAGAAAACATCACAGTGCCTCAGACACCACTGCTAGGAGATAAGGAAAGACTTGAATAGAAAGGGTTTGCTAGATTCCAAGTCTGAGGTACTGAGCGAGACACTGGACTGAACCCGTTGAGAGCTGGAACTTTGTTGTTGTGCTCTGTTCAGAAAGAAAGACTGACACTTGTAAACGGCCAGGTTGTACATCGGATTCCCTTGGGAACGACGTTTTGTTTTCTTGAGATGAAGTATAGGAGTCTGCCTGTGAGACTCTGACGGACACAGGGATAAGAACCCTCTGGCAGGACGGACTGCTGCGCCAGAGTTTAGTTTTGGACTTATAGTTAGGAATCTACCCTTTTGGTCGTATTGTACTCGAAGAAGAACGTCCCATTGCACCACAATATTTGCCATTTTATGAGCCAATGTTTTCTGCTTGGACCATGCGTGTGAAAATAGCCTTTGTGTTGGTGATAAGTTATATTAGCCATCTTTATGGGTGTATTCATATATTTAGAGTACAAGTATCCCATGCAAGCCATGATGTCCTCTACCGCTGCCCCGCCTGAACACTTGATGTTCACCTTAGCGCCACATAAGGGAAGACATCGCCAGACTTATGCAAAGAATGTATTTGAAGAAATGCTCCACCAAACCCACAGTACTACTAATTTGACCGATTGTTGGGTTTGTGGGCTCTTGCCATCAGTTATGCATAAGCACGATTTATTCCTTTCTCTGCCCTTGTCCTACTTAGGTAGTTGTGAAGCATGGTTTCAAATTGTCTCTGCTATGTATAACCATTATGTGGAAAACCCCAAACAATATTCGGAAAAGGACTACAGCATCATCCTAGCATACATCGAAACACACCAGGGATTTGACCCAGCTGGAAATGGGGGGGGAGGGATCACTGGACCCAGACGCTTGTATGAATTTGTATACTGCTAATGAAAACAGCACTTGGTTGAAGGACGAACTTTATGACTTTGCTAGTTTTAATCATTCTCAGTACTTTCAGCATTTCGTTACCAGAAATGTCACTAGTGAGCACAATATGCCCGTCCCTATTTTGAATACTTCCTCTGATTTTTGTGTGCAGGGTATGGGACATGTTCAAGTTGGAAATAGCATCTGCAATTATACTTATAGAATGAAAATCTTCAGCAGCCCTCCACTATTGACACCACCAAACGTGTACTTTGTTTGTGGGGAAAATGCTTACACTTGGCTACCACGGGGATGGGCGGGCAGTGCTATCTGTCCTTCTTGTACCCCCCTGTATACATAGCACCATCAGACTACCATAAAACCCACCAACTTCATAGCACCAAAGTACTTCCCAATAGACAGCGAAGATAGCTCGAAATGACAGAGGTTGACCAGACGGACACCTCCTTGCAACAGTTTACAGACTTTAGTAAAAGATTGGTCCCCTTCTGGGGGCCGATATTCAATAGTAGGGAAATAAGACGATTGTCCAGAATAGTAGAGAATGTCATTAATATCACCACCGAGATTGTGACTAATATCACTGTAGAGCTTCAGGCCACGGGACTCATTTTGCTCCAGAACCGGATGGTTCTTGACGTCATCTTGGCTGATCGAGGAGGAGCATGCCGAGTGATCGGCAGCTCCTGCTGTGTGTATATTCCAGACTCCGCCCCCACGGTTCATTTAGCTATTCAGAAATTGCATCGCATTGCGGCAGAAATGCACACTGAGAATGGGTCCTGGTCACTCTCTAGCTGGTTCTGGGGGCTCCTGTCGACCTGGGGTTGGAAACTATTGATGATAGTAGCTGGAGCAGCTGGTATCCTCTTTACTTGCTGCCTTTGTATGCAATGTGGTCCGGCTTGTTGCTCCTATTGTGCTACCAAAGTAACGGCCATGTTCGTCCCGTCCCCTGTTCCTTCTGAAACTCAGATGCTCCAGCAGGAGATTCGTGAGTTAATGGCCATCGATGAGGAAGTTTTCCAAGATTAGTACTTCCTTTAGTTAGCTACATCACGCTAAAAGGAAGGTTTGAGGAACCAGAATTCGATTTAGGCCTAGTGAAACATGTAGTTTCTAGTAATTAGCGTGATGCACCTACCAGGCCAATATAGAGATTCTACCACTAATCAGCACGCAATATATATATATATTAACTTAGGGATTAGTATACGCCATATTACACGTTTTTGCATCTAACCATAAGCAATGCAGCTTGACTCGACCGGCGCCATTTTGTGGCCTAGTCTATTTACAGCCTTAGAGAAAACCTATCATTGCATTTCTGCTAAAATCCGTTCTCCTGAGAAATAGTACAACTGTAGCAACCTGCTGCTTCTGCACGTTAGGCCTGTCAAGGTTGTAGGTGGGGGTAGGCGGGATAAGCACATTCCAGGAGGCGGTGTGCGGACTCTCTCGGAGCTAGCAGAAGGGAGTCACCCTCTCGACCATGCTATAACAAGCTGGGCTAAACTAAGGAGGCTTTGTCTTCCATATATGGTCTTTCCCCTGCATCAATCTGTACCAACTTGTATTTTTCCTTCTTAGGTAACGGTTTCGAAATGTAACGGTATATATGTGATCTGCTGAAAATGTGCCAGCAGTCTTCTTGGCGAACCTCGTGGGGTTAGGTCGCAAGAAGCTCCTCTGGCAGAGTTTATGTTTGTTGTAATAAACGATTGGACCTTCTACACTGCCAACTGACTGATTATTGGTAATTGGTATCGGGGCTATTTGTAAGTATAGCTCTATTGGGTTGTAATTATTTTTTCTGTACTTCAACCCTAGATACTATGGAACTTAAGTAGTAGGTTTCACGTTTGACTCTCGGACACCCAAGACTTGTCTTATTGCTTTGAAGAATTATTCAACATATTTTCAAGTTTCAAGATATGTGTTTCTTGCCATTCTAGCACATTTATCCATATAAATACTGCGACCAGTGCACCATAGAGTAAATAATAGTTTGACTACTTCTTACGTTGATGCATATGTTTCTAGACACATTTCTCAATGAAGGTCTAATAGCAGTAGGACTTTGAAATTATAGTTGTATAAATGTGCTAAAACAAAATTTAACTCCTATGATTGTGGCACCATTTAACTCAGGTTGCCTTTGCCAACCTAAGGGATAGAGGAGCTGCTTATACAGTATTTACAGTTGTGCCATTTCTGACTTTCCAGCTTCACTTTTATCTGACTCACTTGATAGAAGTGCAGTTTAGGTAGAAACCAACCAGAGGCTTGCAGTTGGTGTACAGTAACCTGTACAGCTTAGGTTTCTCCATAAATCTCAATTCTCTAGTAAACATGTGTAAAATGTACAGCTTAGGTTTCTTCATAAATATCAATTCTCTAGTAACCATGTGTAAAATAATACAGTTCTCATTTGGACTCTGATAGACGCTTCGCTTCAGTGCTTCGACTGTTGTTTGGAGGAGATTAGGCCATTCCCCCCCAAAAAAAACACCTGTAGTGTAACCCAACACCTTAGTACAGGGGTCTTCGAACAGGGACCCTAAATGAACCCAAAGGAGTGCGCCAGGCTCTGGCTAAAAGAAGTATCATGTTAAGTGCTTTATTTTAAGCTGAAAAAAAAACATGCGGCAGTAAGCCACTCTGTAATGGGCCATCACTAAAATTTTTAGGGTCGAGCCTGGGCAGCGCATGAGCTGCTCTGCGAGGCATGCTATATTAGAGTATGGACTTGAAGCTCCGCTCACCCTCCACCCATATTTTTTATTGGCTTGTGTCATTGTCCTTAGTAAATGCTGGCTTCTGATTCGTTAATAGGCTTGTTAGTCCCTCCTTAGTACCGCCATGTCTTCATTTGTAACCTTCTAGGAGGACTGGACCGTTTACATCTGCTGTTACCCGGTATGTCTTATTTCGTCTGTAACCACTATTTTCTTTAATTAGTTTCTCCTACTTGAGGCACAGCATGCTTTCCTGTAACATTCAGTTCCCTATGCACGCTTTCACTTTCCAAGCAGCTCGAGACAATAATGGCCACTTCTTTGTAATGAAATAGGACTCACATTTACAAGAGTTTAACCCCTTGGCCGCGGCGGAATTACCGCTAGGGGGTAGGGGGTCCGCGCAGCGCCGCCATGCTCGTGACGGAACCGCTCCGTCACAAGCCACGGGCACGCTGTGCTGGCGACAGAGTGGTTCCGTCACGGCTCCGCCCGCTCATTAAAACTGCCGCGCAGGCGCGGAATTCCAGCAGCATGGGCGTGGCAGCCGCTCCATGACGGAACCACTCCGTCACCAGCACAGCGCGTCCGTGGCTCGTGACGGAGTGGTTCCGTCACGAGTACGGAAGGGGTTAAGCAATTGGCACTGTAAATGACAATGCCTTTTATTTATGTGTTAATTATCAAAACAGATAAATAAAAGGCATTTATAATGGGAATAACAAACTCTCGCAAATGCGAGACCTATTGAATTGCAAATGCTTGTTAAGCGTGGTTGGTCGGGAGAAGCACAAACTCACAAATCAAACCTCAACACAGTTGTTAGGGTACATTTACTAATAAGATTATTTTTCTATGCAAACAAACCCTTTTTAGCAATATTAGGATAACAAAAGATTGGAAAAAACAACTTTCTAACTCATACTATGCAGTTTGCATGCAGCTCTTGGATGGCAGTTACATAGTTTACTGTGCTAGATTACCATTGTAACTTGTGGACTACGCAGTAGCAAAAGGATCTCTCTGACAAAAGCGGTAATCTGCAGAGCTATGCACATAAAATATACTTATTTGATCTGTGTGGTACACATTCTTTGCATCAGGCACATTACACCTCTTCCCTATCTTAGAGGAGTCAAAACTGCCACTAAATAAAACTCCAGATCACTCCAACAGGAAGATTATTCACCAGAGTAATCTTGACACTTTTATTGTCCTTCTGCAGCAAGTGCTTTTAAAACTATACCATATTTAACAAGCATTTGCAATGCAACAGTTCTTGAATTACTGAAAGTTTGAGCTATTGGCGCTCTTAATATTAATGCATCGGCAATAGCTCAAACTTTCAGTAATGTGAAAGTTACTGCATTGCACGTGTTTTTTTTCTATTTATTTATTAAGTCGAGCCTAGCGTTGCAGCGCATGCGCTGCTCGCTTTGCGAGGCATGCAGTATTCAGTATAGTGTGGAAGTTCCATGGCCGCTCCACCCACTCTCCACCCATCTTTTTCATTGGCTTAGGTCCTAAATGCTGCTTTCCAATTGTTTAGGCTTGTTAGTCTCTCCTCATGATGGTCATGTCCTCATTTGTATCCTTCCATGGCTACTGGCCCCTTTACTCCGAACACTATTTTCATCCCGGTCTCCCCACCACGTCCCCCACAGCAGTCCGTGACTTCTCACCCCACCACTTCCATTCGTGCCTTCTTGCCCGCCCACACTCCTGTTTCCAATGCAATAGGTCTCACGTAAATGAAAAAGCAAAGTGGGCAAAGCTACAGCATCAAACGACGAGACTGGGAGGAGATTAGAGCTGCAGTACCTGGAAGAGAGGGATGCTACAGCACAGGTGAGACGCACATGAGACGGAAAGTGTAATATCTTGATGAAAGACAGGAAGAAAGGAGTTACAAGCTTTAGACTGCCAATACAAGGCCAAGAAGAGAGAGAGAGACGACAGAAGAAATAGTATTGGGAGACAAGGATAGAAGACAGTTGCTGTTTATCTTTAGTAAGAGAGATTTAAATCGAGACAGCAGGAGGCCGTAGGTACCACTAAACAGCACTTGTTTTATCTGTAGGAGAAGGGGGCAACAGACAGCCTCTAAAAAATAAAAAAAATCGACACAGGCCAAGGCTTTCATCGTATTGAGTGGATAGGCAGGGAACTACTGGACAGTGGCTGGTGGAAGGTAGATGGATTGGAAAAATACGACTGTGAGAACAGGAGACCAAGAGAACAATGTGAAGACCAAATAAATGTGACTTTAGAGAAGACAAACACCTTTTGGAGACGAGATCAAGTGGCTGTGGACCAGACCGAGATGCACGAGACAGGAACTGGGGTGCACAGACGTCTATGGGACAAGAGCGGCCCACTGGTGCTGAAAATGTGCATAGAAGACAGCTGCTTGCCTCAGGTAGGAAATGTATGCAGCACTCTAAACGGATCATACTACCCAATATGGAAGTAGAGGGTGAGGCGTAGCATAAAAACTCCTGTGGGACCAGGGTGAGGAGGGATCATATACTGACTGCAGTGAGACCAGACGGAGGTTAAAGCATCCATGTTGTTGAGGGATCAGCATTTTGTCGGCAGTGCTGCTTATGCTAAAGGACCTCGTTGTCTTGGGTCACTGCTGAAGTAGACTACACACATTGTTTGATTTTCGAAGCTGGGAAAACAGAAGTCAATTTTGAGGGGAAAAAGGTTTCTAATGTGATCTCTTTGGTCTGGTCCCTTTAGCAGCCTGACATCTTAGTGACTCGGGCTTCCTTTTTTGTGTGATAGATGAGAGAAAGGTGTTTCTCTGTTTGCTTCCTATGAGAGCTTACAGTGGATCTCTGATAGATTTCCTACGAGCGATCTGCTATATCCGTCCCATGTGCTATTAGAATATGCAGTGAACCAGGGCAGCAATAAGAAAAGAATATACACAGCCCAATTATTACTTTTAGGCGCACCATTCTTTTATTTTTATACAATAGATTAAGTTTTAGTTTGAGCATGGCTGGTGGTGCATGTAAGACCCCTTCCTGATCAGTGTAGCAAACCTAAAACTGCAATTGTTCAAGATGTGAAACCTACTGTCACAGTTTCTGTGGTCCAATAGAAATCTTCTGCACACCCAGCACACTTCTCCAGGTACATTCCCAGACATAGGCCATGCTCACACTGTTTAAGACAACGATTGGTATACAAAATTGCAAAATACATATGATCTACTTAGCAGCCAGAGGCATTGGGTGGAGGCTGAGTATATCTTTTATTGTGGAGTCAGAGTGCACATCTTTCCTTCACTCACAAGTAAACAGAGGGGGTGACTGCAGCCCACCATTTTCTCAGTAAGGACTAGGGAGCTGATCAATATGCGAGTTAGCAGATGGTGAAGGTAGAACATGGCTGTTGCACAGCACTGTAGTTGCTGAACCTACCAACTGCTGAGTTCACAGACTGGGAGAACAAGTAGAAGACCTGTGGGAAGCATAACATAGTGCTCTGAGGGGTTAAAAACCACATAACTCCTTTGAGCCTACAGGGGGCATTAGGTTGGGTTATCAGATTGATTGCTTCAAGTCACCAAGGGCAGACTGCTCTAGTCTAAAGTGGTCACTACACAGACAGTTGTAGTTTCCTACACTAGCCAATAGGTTCATTTAAAATGGACCAGTATTACTGCTCCGCGACTGCTTTAGGTTGTAAAATGATAACCAGAATCTTCACACTAATCCTCAGTCACATGAGTTCATCTCTTCACTGTAAAAAGCAAGTTCACAGTGATCTCTGATCTCTCTCAAGCTCTTTCAGCTCATGCAGGCCTCTTCTTTAGGTCGAGCATAAAAGAGCTCTTGTATTTACTTTAGTATGTACTTCTTTACTTTAGTATATACTTATATGTGTATGTACTTTGTGGGCTCTGGAGATCAGTCCTAGGACTGGACTGCTTCCCCTTATGGACTTTTGTTTTCTGTTAGACTGCCTCTATTTAACTGTCTTGATATAAAACGACCAGCAGAGGTCAGTAAAATACCAGACTTGCTTTCTACTGAGGGACTTTCTTTTTTTTCCTGCTAACTGCCTCTATTTGATTGAAAACGACCAGCAGAGGTCAGTAAAATACCAGAATCACTTAAGCATTCTCTATAGTCCAGTCCATAGAAATGGTCTTCCATGAGCACCTGTAGATAACAATATTTTTTTCATGACCATCGAAGGCCCTGATTTTATATTTTATATTAAAACAGAGCTTGGACTATACCATTTCCCGCTGAAAGGCAATATTTCTCTCCATGTGTTCTCATACCTGGCGTGTCACGCAGTTTCGTGCTTACTTTCCTTCCATGTTAAAGAACAGTAGTTGTTTCAGCACCCAGGCTAATGTGCTGCATAGCTAAATACATATAAGGTCCCAAAGGCGAGACCAACTGTTTTGTAAGGAATTGGGGCACCCGTGCTTATTGCCTAAAAAACTGTTTTCCAGACAAAGACTCTTGAGCTGTATTTACACACTATATACAACTAAACATCCATTCAAATATACCAAAAGCAGAAAAGAAAAGGCCAAATATACCCAGAAGATCACAGAAACCCATGTACGAAATATATATAATTTTAATGAAAAAAGGGCGCTCAAATAGTTACACTCTTTACCATACAAAATACAGCACATAACATCTAAGAATTAATAAAACACACACAATGGCAGAGGAAAATATACATACAACAATTAACACAGTACACAATCAAACAATAATGTCCTCTGAAATTTAGTCAACGTCGTTTCAACCCAAGGTTGTTTAGAGGGTCATCACCAGGACAATGAAACTTCAAGAGTGGTAAGCGACCACTTAATAAAGTTTTGCCTTTATGACTGCCCAGATATGTTCGGTAAGGCTCTAAAACTTATATTATATTACGCGAGGCAAGATAATTTATTCTTTATGCCTCACACACAGATCAAATTTTTACGTGTGATGTCCTTTATGACTGATCTGATATGTTTCGCAAGATACTGTATTTTCTTTTATTTTCAGACGTATTTTGGTATGCACAGGAATGGAATCAGCCAACGCGTTTCGCCCAATAAGTGGGCTTCTTCAGGGCAAAATAATGTCGGTGAAGCAGATAGCTCTCCAAAGTGTATCCAAGAAATGCGTAGTTGGCAACAGTCTGATTTAGAAAGCGGGAACTCCCGTGTTGGAGAGTGTTTCTTGTAATAAGCAGAAAGGACCTGTAGAGCGTAATATCTGGGTCTGTAGAAAGGAGCGGTGTCCGGTTTACGTCCTTCTGCCAGCGAATCTGAAGCGCGATTCCGATACCAACTACGCATTTCCTGGATACACTTTGGAGAGCTCTCTGCTTTACTGACATTATTTTGCCCTGAAGAAGCCCACTTATTGGGAGAAACGCGTTGGCTGATTCCATTCCTGTCCATACCAAAATACGTCTGAAAATAAAAGAATACCAACACAAGACCCACTTCGTCAGTCTAATTATGTACATGTAATTTGTCTGTTTTATATTGCCTCTCCTCCACAAAAGTGCAAGATGAAGAATGTACCGTGGGAATGATCTTTGCCTGTCTGAGAGATGACGTATGAAATCTGCAGATGGGTGGAGGCATCCTTTTGGAGAATGCTTGACTGCAGTTGGCGGAAGAGAAAGTCACGCCACATGCTTTGTAACATTATTATTATTAGATAAACGCACTCTTAGTTAGGAGTTTCAGAGAGCAGAGGGAGAGAGAGGAGAGAGAAGAAGAGGAGACAGGACGCTTTTCAGCACACAGGCAGGAAGACTTTAGGAGCCCTTTGAGAGAGACAGAGATTTAGGCTGCAAAGGAGTTACAGACTCCGATGCAGAAATGGAGAGGGCAGAAGTGATTTACAGATGCAGTGAAGGAGAGGGCAGACCTTTGATGGAGATCAGAATGTAGGCAGACGTAGGTAGATTAAATGTAGGTTTAGTTCCATTCTGATTTGTGCTTTGATTAATTGGCTTTGCCAAGGCTTATATGCTCTATCCTTTGTTTCCCTTCATGGGAAATTCTCCAATTATTAATTATTGATTGGCTTATGCAAACTCACTCTTGCTTCTGGAACTTTTCAGGAGTTCTGACTGACATCATTTGAGCCCCATTGTTTTTTGAATAGGGATTATTTCCTTTATGGAACGCGCTGTTTGCAAATTATGATGCTTTGTGCTAACCTAATTTTTCTGTTATCAATTCTGTAACCTGATTGATACCCGACTACTGAATGAAGAGTCAGAGATTCTTAAATTTTGATTGGAAAATAAATCCCTTTAAAACTGCTCATAACTCTCATTATTGGCTAAAATGTTTATTTGCATTTTATGAACTGCTCATGTTTATGTAGAAACTCCCTGGTCATAAACGGTGGCAAAGGTCCATTGACCTTTAGCGGAAATCAGGGTAACGGTAATCAGAGGTAATGGTGCCACATTTCCTAGATTTTCCAAAGCGAGATTACCGTGGGATTTCTACTGGAACAAGATGGTAGCAGAGCTTTGGTTCACCCGTTGACCAGAAGGAGCAGAGTTTAGGTTAATGCCCTGGAAGAAAACTGCCCAAGTTAGAATAAGGGCCATGCCCCCAAAAAGTCCTGATTCCTAATTAAAATGCCCAGAACTTGAAGATTGGCAAAGCGGTATTAGAAGGCGGTCCAAGAAGGCAGTTACTGAAGAAGGTGTGAGTATTAATAGGGAGCAGCGCATTTGCGGTAATTTCTGATTGCGGTAAATTTTGATTACGGTAATTGCATTTGCGGTAATTGCTTCTGATTAGATCACGGTATGCGGTAATGGCATATGCGATACTTGCATTGGATTAGATTGTGGTATGCAGTAATTCCAGTTGCAGTACTTCCAGTTGCGGTAATGGCAGTTGTGGTAATTGCATTTAGTGTGCTAGATTGCGGTGGTGTACAGACTGTGCAAGGTCTTGCGGAGTGGGAATGAGTGTTGAGTGAAAGGAGATTAGGCTGTAAGCGCGCGCAGCCCGGGAAAATCTTAGGCTCAACGAGTAGCTTAAATGGTTAGGGTGTAGCAGACACCCAGAGTAATTGTCGACCATTGATTGGGGATTCGTGAGATGTCATCGACTACCCGGATCGAGATAGGGGGTGAGAATGTGTGAGTGCGTGAGTAACCGACGCTGGTCGTAGGTTGCTGTAAGTGGAACATTAAGCGATTGTAACCTATCAGTTGAGGAGATTGTCCGGTCGTTTCGTGGACAGACAGTTGCCAGTTTGCGGTAGACAATTACACGAGACTGTGGACGTACAGTCAGACTGTGGACGTACAGTCAAAAGTGATTGCTTGGACATACAAGCGGTTATTTCAGCGTATGAATGGGACATGTGAGTGAGTACGAGAAAATTGTAAAGGAGGGTGAACTGTTGCGAGCGGGGGGAAAGTGACATCAGAGTGTGCGGCGCTGTGATAGGTTTGTTGTGTGATTACCGTATTGAGATTGGATGAAAGTCTTCAAAAATTTAAACTGTAACAGGATTGGAGGGAAAAATTTTACGTTTACGGAATTGAATACAAATATTGAATTGAATTATGGCAGAAATGAAATTGTTTAAAAGTTTTAAGACACTTTTGAGAGGTAAATCAACAAACTGGATTTGGGTCGGTGACGAGACCCCACCTGATGGAACGCCTGCACATTTTATGTTAACGAATGTGGGATTGTTTTCATGTTTGTGGATTCGCCAATGGTGCAAGGTTACTGAGAAAGGGGTCCTTTGAGTTTTCCAAAATTTGGTACTTTTGAACTGCACATTTTTGACAGATTAAGAGAAATGTTATCTGAAATAAAGTCCCCATCTAGAGCTGCACAATTTGAAGCCTTAAGCTTGTGGGAATAGATGGCAAGAGACAAAGAAAGAGAGGACAAAAGGGTAAAGAATCAGATACAGGAGGAGGAAATTATAGATGATAAAAAGCCTCAAACCGATTTGGGGATGGGATAATGGATGCATTATTAACTGAGTGTCCTCCGCCTAATGTGGTCCCCAGTACAAATTCTGTTAATAGTGTACCAGCAAGTACAACAGTGGCTACTGCTTCTGTTGAACCAAAGGAAATGCAGATTGAGGGAACTCTACAGACGTTCCATATTGCCCCACCACCTGTTGATTCGGTACAGATAGTGATAACTCCAGGTGTTAATGCTCCAATTGTCACTGATGCGGTACAAATATTACAAACCGTAGCTGCACAAACAATGCGTAGACACATTTTGACTGTCCAAATTATTATGGCCTCAACTCAAGAAGCTCAAAGAATTGTAGAAGGAGTATCAGGATTTATCTCAACATCTCAAAATTCACAGACTATAGAACAGAAACTGCCCCAGACAGTTCAAGCATTGAAAAATAGACAAGAAATTGTCTTTACAGCACCAATAGGTAAGGGAGAAACAAAGTTAATTGAAGATGGGATTTTTCGACCATGGTTTGAGGAAATAGCAGGGATTGAAAGGACAGAGAACATGGTAGAAGAAATTAACCCAGAACCTAAACAAGAGAGACCACTTAATGTTTCAAATTTAAAAATGTAACTTGTCATGGAAGGTTTAGATCTTGGGAATTTGAACCAGTATCAGGAAAAAGACTTAATTTACTGGAGTATGGAAATTACAAAATGTGCAGAAACTATATGTGCTAAACAGAACAAAGTGGCTGGTCCGGTTCGTTACTTAGCAAATTTACGCCCTACCTAGCCTATCAATGCTACGTGGGCCACTCTTTGTTTAGAAATTATTTATTTTTATTTTTCCGACATAGTTTTTGTTGATTTCTCATATGACATGAAGGACACAGTTGTAAAGCAGTTGAATCAACAGACAGACATCGGTGTGCACAATATATACAAGTGACAAATTAATTCAGAAAGCAAAGTAAATCACAATACATTCTCAAAATTGAAAACACCAAGAGCCACATTATTATATACAAAACATATAGAAACATACAAAACATTCCATAAAAGCAACACAGTCCATTAAATTATATACCAATGGATAGGCAGAAACTGACAAGTGATGCGAACTTCCTGCCTATTTCAAAACACTGTGAAAAGGTATTTTTTAGGATTGGACAGCTGGGGCAGGGCCAATGATACTATTTATTCCCAGCTGCACCCTTCTTCCTTATCACAGGTTGGGGGTCAACGCGTTTCGAACCGGTGATAAATTCGAGGTTCTCCTCAGGACGTGGACTGTAAGGGTCCTTTTTCTGTAAAAAATGGGACTTGGTGTAAGTATTGTGTAACACTGGTAAAGTGATGACCTCTCTGACTGGTCACGAGAAAATGAAGGGGGTTACCTGTGGTCAGCGCACTGGGGCTGCAAGTCCAGTAACCCGGCAGTACTCCCAGACCTAGCGACTCAGACTGCTCAGCCCTCTTTCTATTGCCACGACATGGCCATCCCAGCATCCCCGGTGAAATAATAACAACGGAGACAGACCGCGGCTATTCATGCCACACGCCGGCGGCCTCCGAGTGATGTGCTTGCACTTTTGAAATCGAGTGAGTACAATTTTCAATCCTTCCGCCCGTATTACAAATGAGTTTGTCTCACGCCTGGTAGTAACGCACGTTTTTCCAACAGCGTGCCCTGAAAGAAACCTACAACCCTGGTGACCCCCGGACCCAATCCCGGCCGGGGCCCCCGCTGTCCGCCCACATTCAAGATCATTGGCAGGTAGGACTCGTGCTACCAACACCCTCACCTTGTTGTTATTTTAGACAAACACCATGAACACTGACATATAGCAATCCTCTAAACAACTCTTGCTTTTGCAGAAAGTCAATACTGCTCCAAGCCCTTTTCCACGTTCCACCCGCCCAGCAGCCCCAGTGCGCTGACCACAGGTAACCCCCTTCATTTTCTCGTGACCAGTCAGAGAGGTCATCACTTTACCAGTGTTACACAATACTTACACCAAGTCCCATTTTTTACAGAAAAAGGACCCTTACAGTCCACGTCCTGAGGAGAACCTCGAATTTATCACCGGTTCGAAACGCGTTGACCCCCAACCTGTGATAAGGAAGAAGGGTGCAGCTGGGAATAAATAGTATCATTGGCCCTGCCCCAGCTGTCCAATCCTAAAAAATACCTTTTCACAGTGTTTTGAGATAGGCAGGAAGTTCGCATCACTTGTCAGTTTCCGCCTATCCATTGGTATATAATTTAATGGACTGTGTTGCTTTTATGGAATGTTTTGTATGTTTCAATATGTTTTGTATATAATAATGTGGCTCTTGGTGTTTTCAATTTTGAGAATTTATTGTGATTTACTTTGCTTTCTGAATTAATTTGTCACTTGTATATATTGTGCACACCGATGTCTGTCTGTTGATTCAACTGCTTTACAACTGTGTCCTTCATGTCATATGAGAAATCAACAAAAACTATGTCAGAAAAATAAAAATAAATAATTTCTAAACAAAGAGTGGCCCACGTAGCATTGATAGGCTAGGTAGGGCGTAAATTTGCTAAGTAACGAACCGGACCAGCCACTTTGTTCTGTTTAGCGCTTGTTGAGGTCCAGGCTGGTCAGGGATAGGACCCATAACCTCCTTTTGTTGACTGTTGTGTAGAGCGGGCGTCGGCTCGCAAGGTTTCTCCATTTTTCGACACAAAAAACTGCTGGTCGATTTTGTGTATTAAGTACTTTCAGGTCCTGTGTGACCTGGATATCCAGTATGGCTGAAAAGGACACGTTGTCATTCAGTGAGGATCATATCCAGAAACTCCTCTCTGACCCCACACTTTTTTCTTCAGTTAAGCTCAGCAGCACGGCGAAGCAGCTCAATGTTGCAGACAAACTCATTAGACTTAAAAAAAAAACATGCGAGAACAGAACTCCATGGCCACTTTCTACTGGCCAATCTGAAAGCAGGCACTATACCTTGGGGCCTACAGATTAAGAATGTCCCAGTTATATTCACGGACGATCCTGTTTATAGAAAAGGATTCAGCTTTATCAGCACAAAATGTAGCAGAGACCTGATGGTGCACACTATCGAGACGGCCCAGAGAATTTGCAAAAAGGAAGAGGAGGAAATTGAAGACCAGCTACGAGCTATCAAAGACAATCATACCGAGACTGAAGCGAGAATCCTCCTTGACAAGATCGAAAAGGAGTTGGCGACATTTAGAGATAACACTATCAATTTCAAAACCTCCAAATTCGAAAAGGACCAAAAGAATTTCAACATCGAGATTGTGTACCCGTATCTGAAAGATGAATTCTATACCAGGGCTGATTCCACCAGGTACCTCAACACGAACCAAGGGAGATCTAGGAGAAAATTCACCACGTTTTCGGAAACTTCCTCTTCAGAATCCACGGAAGACTCTGATGCTGGGGAAGGAACCTCCAACAGAAATCCACAGAATAGGAATACCCCCAAGAGGCCTTTTTTAGGCCAGGGCCAACAACAGAAGAGGACGAGATTCAAACCGCAGTGGGAGATGACAACGCGAAAGCAACATTACAAGTCATAAACTCCTCTCCCATCATCAATATTTCCAATAAAACTTTATCAAAAGCGGAAAAGGAGGTGCTGGAATTGGGCCTCTCGTTCGTCCCCGGAACAGCAATGGATTTCACTAGGATCAAACTTGAAGTTATGGAATTCTTCAGAAAGGTTCGCCTACGGTGGTTCTTCCGGGAGTCACCCAATCAAGTCCAAACAGAGGCCTCCGGCCTGAGGAATAAGTCCACGTTCTGTCCACCAAACCACAACACTTCTAAGAATATCATTGCATTTGAACATTCTGTGATGTCGTCCCTCAATGCACTTGAGAAGAAACGTCCATTCGTACCTGGGAACTTGACAAAAATACAAAAAGAAGCCATCCACCAATTGAAGAACCAACAGGAGGCCATCATAAGGCCTGCAGACAAAGGCGGGGCAGTTGTCCTATGGTCCAAAGAGCTCTACAGGACAGAAGGCAGAAGCCATGTCTACAACCAGGAATGGTATCGCCTGATTACACATGACCCCACACCTCAGATTCAGGCAGAAATCTTCGTAATAGTGAAAAATGCCGGAGAAGCGGGCATACTAGGACCGAAGGAATCAGAATATCTCATGAAGAAACACCCTAGGACCCCCCATCTGTACTTTCTTCCGAAAGTACACAAAGACGCCACAAGACCCCCCGGACGCCCCATCGTGTCGGGATGTGATTCAGTCCTTGAGCCAATCTCTCAATTTGTGGACATTTTTTTGAAACCCCTTATTGTTCAGGTTCCATCGTATTTGAGAGACACCACGGACTTTATCAATAAAGTCGAGGGCCTTAATTTCGATCCTTCTTCCCAACTGCTAGCTACAATGGATGTGTCCTCATTGTATACACAAATACCCCAGCAGGACGGTTTGGATGTCATCGAATTGTATCTGGACACCAGACCACGTCCTCACAGGGTGCCTACTGACCTCATCGTTTCGCTTGCATCTTTGGCTCTGAAAAAAAACTTCTTCACCTTCGAGGACGAGATGTTCCTACAAGTCAAAGGCTCAGCTATGGGCTGTCCCTTTGCGCCTGAGATGGCGATTCTCTACATGAAACATCTCCGGGTTTGCCGACGCCAACATCTCACAAACTATTTCCCAGACAGGGGATTGGGAAAAACATTCGGAAATGAAAAGAAACAGAATTAGAACTATACTACACGGAACCATTCTTAAGGTGTATGTGACTAATAACATGGCTCCCAAGGGCCTCCTGGTAACCAACGCCCCCCGAATCTTTCTTGAAGATGCTGCTTTCAGGAAGGATTGGGCTCTAATAGCGTGGCACTGCACGCATGATTGGATTATGCTGATTCTGAAGACAGCCTTACGACTATCAGAAACTATTCTAATCGAGATTCAAAAAACAGAATCTCATATAAAGACCAGCATTTCTGGGTATAAAAAACGATTAGATGAAATAAATAAAGAGGTGAACGAGTATAAGGAAAACCTTACACAACAAATAGTGACCAAATTCCAAAAAGACCTGAAAAGGGTCTCCTTTGTAAAGACCTATACATACTCCGACCCCGATTTTGTGCCAGCAGATACACCTGCTTCAGACACCGATGCCTCTAGCATCTCATCCAACAGTAGCAATGGTTCAACCTCAAGCACAACTAAGCAGAGAGCAAGAGGAGGCTTTAGAGGCCAAAACCGTTGGCCTGTTTTCAATCCACCAATGTTTCCAGACCCTTATGGCCAACCACAGCCGTTCCCGGTGTACGGCTGGCAACCGCCATTCCAACCTCATTTCCAACCTCCTCCCTTCCAACCAAATCAATACCGTCCTCCTTTTTTAGGCAGAGGCAGACGGGGAAAAGGGAGGAGAAGACAACAAAACCAAGTACACTGGGAAGAGGACGAGGCAGTGAGCGGCCAGACCAGGAGCAAGGCAGGAACGAGCAAGGCAGGAACGAGCAGTGTGAGGACATAGTTACCAACTTGTCCTCTAGGGAGCTATCACAAACAGAAATGAATGTGCTAAACAAGGGCTTAGGATTCGTACCAACAGCACGCCTGGATAAATTCCCATTACACTGCGAATTGGCAAACTTTTTTAGGAAGCTTAGACTCAAGGCTTTCTTTGAGAAGCAAAGAACTACCACCAATAGTGAGAATCTCAATGAGAGCGGACTTAAGAAGAAATCGTCGTTCACTCCACCTACACATGCAGTCCCAGTGGAGATTATCGCCTTTGAACAGGCAGTCTACAACGATGTAGAAAGAATGAGTCACGCATCACTGTTCCAAAATCTAAGCCGAGCAGAATGCACTGCATTGAATGATCTCCGCTCATGTGACAACATCATAATCAAACCCGCCGACAAGGGGGGTGGTCTAGTGGTAATGGACATGAGTGCATATCGCGAAGAATGCCAACGACTATTGAGTGACACCAAAAACTACCAGATCCTTGAAACGGATCCAACTAGCGTTCTCCAATCTGAAATTAAGGAACTAGTGGAATCTGCTGAAACAATGGGAAGGATCTCTAAACAAGAGGCTGATTACCTATGCGATACTGAATGTAAAGTACCATACTTCTACACCTTACCCAAAATGCACAAGGGGAGACTACCACCACCGGGACGCCCCATTGTTTCTGGCATTGGCTCCTTATTGGAACCACTATCTAGGTTCTGTGACTTCTTCCTCAAAACTATTGTGCAATCCACATCGACCTACCTACAGGACACAAAAAGCCTACTGAGTCTACTTCAGGAAATCAACGTGGATGAAAACACAATCCTGTTGAGTTTTGACATAGAGAGTCTCTACACGAGCATACCTCAAGATGACACACTGTCAGTCCTGGAGAAAACCTTAGGGGAGATGAACTGGACATTCAATACACCAAGAGCATTCATCATTGAGTGTGCGAGACTGGCACTAAAACGTAATTTCTTTGAGTTCGAAGGGTCCCTTTACCTCCAGACAGGGGGCACGTCTATGGGAAGTGTCTTTGCTCCCAGCGTAGCTGGACTCTATGTCCATGATTTCGAACTAAAGTACATTCTCAATGATGACAATCCTTTCAGAAACAATTTGAAATTTTGGAAACGCTATATTGACGATGTCCTTGCCATTTGGCAAGGACCTGTAGACCAGTTGATCGAGTTTACAATCTGGATCAATACGTGCGACCAAAATCTGATATTCACTCACTGTTTCAGTGACAAAGAAATAGTGTTCCTTGATGTAGTCATCACGAAGGAAAATGAACGTCTAGAGACCAAAACGCACTACAAGCCAACCGCCAAGAACAACCTCCTCAAGTTTGAGAGTTTCTATCCGCGTCCCCTAAAGGAAAATCTGCCATACGGACAATTTTTGAGGCTCAGACGCAACTGTAGCAAACTAAATGACTATAAGAAACAAGCATCTGACCTAACAGAAAAACTACAGGTCCGAGTATATCCAACTAAAATCATAAACAAATGCCAAAAACGTGCCAGAAACCAGCCAAGAGAAGCCCTTCTTGAGAAGAAACCACCCAGAGGAGAGGAAATCCCACTCACCTGTGTAACCACCTTTAATGCCATCTCTAACCAGGTGTCCAAAAGCATCAATAAACATTGGTCTATCTTGCGAACTGGCAACCTCTGCTGGGACAAGCCTTTATTCTCCTACAAAAAATCGCCCAGCCTGAGAGACAGTTTAGTAAATACAAGACCAAAAACTAAACAACAAAACAACAGCAACTCACTTACAAGAATCTGGGGTCTACCTGATGTCACAGGACACTTCCGCTGTGGCAACTGCAGCGTGTGCCATCTAACGAGTGACACCAAAACTTTGAGTATTGAGATCGGCAAAATATGGAGACAACAATCCCACACGAATTGCAATAGTTGTAACGTTGTATATTTGATAGAATGCACCTGCAACAAACGTTACGTGGGAATGACGCTGCAAGAAAAATGCAACTAGACTCACAGACCATTTTCTCGAAAACAATCATACACCCAACGACATGAAGTGGACAGTGATTGAGCAAATCACTCCTGGTCCAAACCTGCAGAAACGTCTGTTCGAAAAAGAGCAAAGATGGATATACAGGCTGTCCACCCATGTCACAGGATTGAATGATAATATTCCGTGGGCCAGTGTCATGTAACTGATGCACATTTCCTTTGTGCTCTTCCGAATTTCATATCAACGCCCTGCCTCTCCTGTTGCCTTTATTATTAGCGAATATACCCGGAACAATATTGGGTTCCACACTGTCCTATCCAATGTATCATCTACCTTTGTAATTAATTTTTGGTACAATGGTAATACTGCTACGTAATCTGAGTACTATAATTCACTTCTACTCCTAATCAGTTAGCGCTAAATTGACTAAATTATTACATTTCAAAGCGCTCTTAGTTGCTTCATTCCCATTAATCATTTAATTTCACTGCTCGTCATTACCCCTTCCTCGAAGCACAAGCGTTACCTAGCAACGCATTGCTTAGTCTTTTTTCCCTTTCACTTGACGTCTCATCGCGCCAACACGCATGTGCACGACCCCGCCCTCCCCGGAAACCAGCCCGTCCCTACTAAACCCTACCGGGGGCGGCTTAACCTTAGCGGGGATGCACAGAGAGGCGAGTAGGTACTCGGCAGTTGTACCACGCAGTAACTGTAAGTGATCCTACCCTCCTTTTGGCCCGCACTCGGATCCATTGACCTGCTGCGAGCCCCGTTTTAAAACAACCACTTTTTTCCCTCTACAGAATACGTTATTTCACGTGGTTCCTTCCCTCTACCCCGTGAAGCCCTAAGACCCAGAATAGAAGTAAGTCCTGTTCACTTTGTGGCCTCCGTGTGTGTGGTTGATGTATGTTTGTCGGATGTGATTGTTTGTATAAATGAATAATACCTCACGCCGTTATTTATTCACGCTAATATTGCTGTGAGGAGCCGAGCCACGCACTACTTAAGCGAAGGGTGCTGCCGACTGTTGAATTAACGGCTTATTGATCACTGAGCACGCCGATATTGATACAGTATGCGTGTTCCAGCCTCAGGCAGGCTGTTTATATTACACAATGAGTGTGGGCACCATCATTAGGAATCAAATGATGTGTAGTTTTACACACCACTACCGTCTGTAAATTCTTCTGCATGGGATGTACAGTGAGCAAGCAGACACGTGAGAATCAGCACGGCACGACGTTACAGGCTTGTAACATGTACTTTCGTGACCCCCTTTCTCTTCTTCCACAGGTCTTTTTGCTTTTTTCACCCCTACTCGGGTGTGAAGACCCTGACTGCGACAGAATTTTGTCAGTAGTCCCAAGGAACTTTGGACTGGCAGGGCGTTAGTGTGTCCTGACCACCCACTTTCCTCTTTTTGGTCCTGATGAAAACCCGACACTCCTACATAACGGGTTGAAACATGTAGACCGTACACATAGCGATACACTTGGTCATAATATACCTCTTTTTTTTGTATCCACACACTTGATTTTAACATTGTCCAGTAACTTATAAATAAAATATTCTTTTCACACAAGTATACCAGGACAATTTTTAACACAATTTTTTCACTTCTCACACACAAATACCCGCTCCACTGTAATTCAGGTGTCGCAGCACACCCTGATGGCATTCGGCTATCAGGGTGGACCCCGATGATGAAGCATGTCACCAACTAGGTTGGTGAGTGAGGGGTTTTTAAATAAAAGAAGGACTCTCTTCTTTCAGTAGTCATCCCACTCAGAACGTTCTTTTAATCGCTTCTGATGGTACTCCTCTTATGTTTTTGTATACTTTGGACCTAGGGGACCAGGAGTACACTCCGTTCGCTTTTGCGAATTGATCCCTTACTCTCTCTTTGTTTAACTAGATTCTCTACATGGGCCAGTATGAAGAAAAGTTTGTGTTTAACAACAATCCCTATCGTGACCATATAGGGCAATGGCTCAGATATATAGACGACGTTTGGTGCGTCTGGACGGGGACTTCTTGCCTGTTGGAAGAGTTTTACAGGTGGCTGAATAACAGAAGTCCGGACATCAAGTTCAGCCTTTGTTATGACCACAAATCATTGCCATTTCTGGATGTAGAAGTATCTGTGACATCAGACGGTCTGTCATGCTCGCTATATCAAAAAAAGACTGACAAGAACAATGCTTTGCATTACAGCAGTTATCATCCGAGAAGTTTAAAAAACAATCTCCCCTACGGGCAGTTCCTCCGGGTGAGGCGGAACTGCTCGTCAGTCCAGCAGTTTGACATACATGGTCAAGCATTGATTTCAAAACTACAGGAAAGGGGATATCCTCGCAAGCTGTTGAAGCACTCCTTGAAGAGAGCAAGATGGACTCCGAGGGAGCACCTGTTAGAGAAACGATCAAGACCGCCGACCCAGAGGATAGTGTGTGTGTCCACTTTTGGCCCCCACACTCATCCTCTGCAGAAAATCATCAGGAAAAGCTGGCACCTGGTCGAAGAAATCTTACCTGATGTCGGTCAACCACTTTTTGCCCTGAAGAAGAATCGGAGCATTGGCCAGTTGATAACATCCACTCGTCCTCCGGACAAAAAAGAGACTGTCAACACCATTTTCGGTGCCAGCCCGGTTATGAGCCATAGAACATGTGGGACATGTACCGTCTGTGACCTCACAATGGAAGGCACCCTCTTTTCACATGGCAGCAAATTTTGGCGTCACAATGAACACACCAACTGCAAAACGAAGAACACAGTATACGCCAGTATACGGGTTTGAGAAAGTCCAAAAGATCGATGGTACTCTGTCGGAGATATCCAGCACCTGAATGGTCATGTTGCATGGACAAAGCACTGAACGTCACAATAGATGAACTGTGTGATGCAGGATTTGAACTGTATAAGCCACCTTGATTTCAAGCTTGAGAAAAAAGAGAGAACTGAACAAAGCTGAAAGAATGACTGAGAACTGTCAAAAGCTGTAAAAAAAAAATTAGTCAATAAAAAAAAAAAGAGGGGAAAAAAAAAGAACTGTTCTGCTGAAAACTAACCGTTCTAAGAAGCTTCTAATAGAACTCTGCACTGAACTTTTGAGTTTGGCTATATATGATCTTATTGATCTCACGTGTGAAATGAACTTGGAGTGATGATTACAAATCCTCAGAGGTGTGATGATTTAAATCATCAGAGGGAGGATTGAAAGAGCCTAAACCTGTGCTTTCTTTACTGATGGAAAACCTGCCTTTGCTTCAGAAATAAAGAACTGCATTTGAAAGGTAACACGTACATTTCTGTGCCGCAGAGAAATAAACATGAGCTCTTGAAATTCACAGACTTAAGCCAGACACTTTTATTTAGCAATTGAGTTAGATGTTGTTCTCACTATGAAAAAATGTGACTCTAACTTGTGAAAACTGTTAAATCTGCATTAGTAGAAAATAACTTGCATTTGAATTAGCACAGCATTTTCTAATGTGGTAAACAGAACCAGCTCTTGATTCAGCTTGCTCTGTTAGTTTCTGTTGACCTTAAAGATAAGCAAAGGAATGTTTTGCTCTCTGTGCGAGAAGAACAGTGGCATGATTTGCAGCTGTGGCCTTGGTCTGAGCTTTATCTCTGTAGTTGCTGGTAATGTTAAACAAAGCCACATTTAATTCTTTGCTTTAGTGGGAGTAGAAAATCACGTATTTTAAAAGTGCATTACCAAGTTTAATGTTTCTTGCTTAATTAAAAAAGGTTCTTTTACAGTTCATGTTATGTCTCTTTTAACCCCTTCGACGCTCATGAGGTAGCCTCCTCGCACGCTCATGACGAGCCCAGCTCGTCATGAACAATGGGAATCAACAATTTTCAGCATAGGAGGGGAATCATTATAGCACCCATGTGGTTAAAAGGAAGGTTAGGAGATGAAATTGTATTAAATAAGATGTAGAATGTACAGTGGGAAGGATATTTGCCTGTCTGAGAGATGACGTATGAAATCTGCAGATGGGTGGAGGCATCCTTTTGGAGAATGCTGGATTGCAGTTGGAGGAAGAGAGTCACGCCACATGTTTTGTAACATTATTATTATTTGATAAAAGCCCTCCTAGTTAGGATTTCCAGAGAGCAGAGGGAGAGAGAGGAGAGAGAAGAAGAGGAGACAGGACGCTTTTCAGCACAGAGGCAGGAAGACTTTAGGAGCCCTTTGAGAGAGACAGACAGAGATTTAGAGATGCAAGGCTGCAAATGAGTTTCAGACTCCGACGCAGAAATGGAGAGGGCAGAAGTGATTTACAGATGCAGTGAAGGAGAGGGCAGACCTTTGATGGAGAGCAGAATGTAGGCAGACGTAGGCAGATTAAATGTAGGTTTAGTTCCATTCTGATTTGGGCTTTGATTAATTGGCTTTGCCAAGGCTTATTTGCTCTATCAGTTGTTTCCCTTCATGAGAAATTCAGCAATTTTTAATTATTGATTGGCTTATGCAAACTCACTCTTGCTTCTGGAACTTTTCAGGAGTTCTGACTGACATCATTTGAGCCCCAGAATCATTTCCTTTATGGAACACACTGTTTGCAAATTATGATGCTTTATGCTAACCTAATTTTTCTGTTATCAATTCTGGAACCTGATTGATACCAGACTACTGAATGAAGAGTCAGAGATTCTTACATTTTGATTGGAAAATAAATCCCTTTAAAACTGCTCATAACTCCCATTATTTACTAAAATGTTTATTTGCATTTTATGAATTGCTCATGTTCGTGTAGAAACTCCCTGGTCACAAACGGTGGCAAAGATCCATTGACCTTTAGCGGAAATCAGGGTAACGGTAATCAGAGGTAATGGTGCTACATTTCCTAGATTTTCCAAAGCGAGATTACCGTGGGATTTCCGCTGGAACATGATTAATATCGAAATAACACAGAGAGACTCTTAGATACTCCTCATGGCAAATACTCACATAACGTGAACAAATGAAAGAGAATTATGAAGTGAGGGATCAATAAGGATTGTCTAGTTACCTGCAAAGCTGCGGGCCCATCTCCAGTCTAGAAGAAAAACAAAACAAATATATAAAAACAAACAGAAAATGCATTATTATGGATCTACAATCAGTGTCTAAAATTATAAAGGCAAATTTTAACTGAAATCTAATTTACTAAACAAGGTAATAACTCTTACCCAGCCAGGTCACCATCCCTTAGACAAACTCCCAAGTATATGAAAAGGGATATCTCAGATAGTGTCTGGATTGGCTGGAGTATCCACACAGTGTCTCTGCAAACTGGGCCAGTGTATCAAGCTACACATTATTACATTACACTGTCCTGGTCCGTCTCAGATTGGCTATAGCAATGCATCTCAGTGTCAGAAGATGTCAGGGTAGACAAAACACTACCTTTCTTTCTGTTAGCCTTGTTGCTGCACCACTAGAGGCTAAGCCCTGGCTCCTTAAATTTGCTCGGAGCCTCTAGAAAGTGTTACTTACCTTTGGCAATGACATTCGGAGAAATTGATGAGGGGCCTGCACTGTTGCCAGCCGTGGTGCAATCTTCAATGCCAATGCCTTGGAGTTTTGACAAGCCTTCAACTGCAGAGCGGAAAATGTTGGGTTTGAAACGGTGAAAACCGTCCGTCTGAATCAAACTGGCGGTGGTTTGGCATAAGATGAGCCCAGAAACTCCTTAAGGCCCTATGGGGACATAGGAAGGAGCTGCAGAGGACCAAGGTTTGCCCATCTGATCAGTGTCATCACTAGGTCTCGAAATAACCCAGGAGAGGATCTGGCAGTACTGGGCTCAGTGCCAAAGCAGAGCTAGGCACCGGCTCAACTGGATAGGAGCAAAGTCTGAAGACAATGTCAAAGTGGAGTCGGAGTCAATGGACGACTCTTAACAGTCTTTCCCAAAGATAAATGTGACCTCTGGAGCCTCTAAAGATAAACTGAACCAACCAGAGGGGGCTCCTCCCGCCTCCACCTGCCTAAAAACGAAAAAAAACAAGCATTTGCAATGCAATAGGTCTCGCATTAGAAAGTGTGAGCTATTGGTATTGTAAATGACAAATGTTTTTAATATGTGTTGGCTTTGAAAATATATAAATTAATAGCATTGTTATTCACAAAGCCAATAGCTTACACTTTCCTAATGCGAGTCCTATTGGCTATGGCATTGCTTGTTGGTAGCAAGCAAGGACAGTGCTGAGTGATGTGGTTGGGCTGAGTGATGTGGTGTTGTCCCCGAGTGATGGAGAAGTGTGGCTCACTGGTTAGAGGAGGCAGACCTGGAAGCAGAGGTCAGTCCAGGACCAGGGTTCAATTCCCAGTTCGGCAGGGTCTTGAGTCCTAAAAAATGTCCATGGACTCGACAATTCTCGCTCCGGTACCTACTCGATTTACGGGTTCACACTCTGCGACTCTGGGCAATAGCTTGCTTAATCTCCACGACGGCCCCTCGCGGCGGGATGCCTGGCTTTCACCTTGCGGATACCCTGCCGGGGTTATCTCACAGGGGAATACCAGGACGGGTTCCCTAAGCAAGCGCTTAGAAACCGCTCGGTGATTTGCGCTATATAAATTCCTGTACATTCACATTTACATTTGATGTGGTGGTGCCCCTGAGTGATGTGGTGGTGTCCCCGAGTGATGTGGTGGTGTCCCCGAGTGATGTGGTGGTGTCCCCGAGTGATGTGGTGGTGTCCCCGAGTGATGTGGTGGTGTCCCCAATTGTTGCCCCTGAGTGATGTGGTGGTGTCCCCGAGTGATGTGGAGGTGCCCCTGAGTGGTGTCCCCGAGTGATGTGGTGGTGTCCCCAAGTGTTGCCCCTGAGTGATGTGGTGATGTCCCCGAGTGATGTGGTGGTGTCCCCGAGTGATGTGGTGGTGTCCCCGAGTGATGTGGTGGTGTCCCCGAGTGATGTGGTGGTGTTCCCGAGTGATGTGGTGGTGTTCCCGAGTGATGTGGTGGTGTTCCCGAGTGATGTGGTGGTGTTCCCGAGTGATGTGGTGGTGTTCCCGAGTGAGGTGGTGGTGTTCCCGAGTGAGGTGGTGGTGTTCCCGAGTGAGGTGGTGGTGTTCCCGAGTGAGGTGGTGGTGTTCCCGAGTGAGGTGGTGGTGTTCCCGAGTGAGGTGGTGGTGTTCCCGAGTGAGGTGGTGGTGTTCCCGAGTGATGTGGTGGTGTCCCGAGTGATGTGGTGGTGTCCCGAGTGATGTGGTGGTGACCCGAGTGATGTGGTGGTGCCCCTTAGTGATGTGGTGGTGCCCCTGAGTGATGTGGTGGTGTCTCTGAGTGTTGTGATGGTGTTCCCGAGTGATGTGGTGGTGTCCCTGCGTGATGTGGTGGTGTTCCTGAGTGATGTGGTGGTGCCCCTGAGTGGTGCCCCTGAGTGATGTGGTGGTGTTCCCGAGTGATGTGGTGGTGTTCCCGAGTGATGTGGTGGTGTTCCCGAGTGATGTGGTGGTGTTCCCGAGTGATGTGGTGGTGTTCCCGAGTGATGTGGTGGTGTTCCCGAGTGATGTGGTGGTGTCCCCGAGTGATGTGGGGGTGTCCCCAAGTGATGTGGGGGTGCCCCCAAGTGATAAAAGGGATGCTCCCAAGTGATGTGGGGGTGCCCCCAAGTGATGTGGGGGTGCCCCCAAGTGATGTGGTGGTGCCCCCGAGTGATGTGGTGGTGTCCCCGAGTGATGTGGTGGTGTCCCCGAGTGATGTGGGGGTGCCCACGAGTGATGTGGGGGTGCACCCGAGTGATGTGGGGGTGCACCCGAGTGATGTGGTGGTGCCCCCGAGTGGTGCCCCTGAGTGATGTGGTGGTGTCCCCGAGTGATGTGGTGGTGTCCCCGAGTGATGGTGTCCCCGAGTGATGTGGTGGTGTCCCCGAGTGATGTGGTGGTGTCCCCGAGTGATGTGGTGGTGTCCCTGAGTGGTGCCACTGAGTGAAGTGGTGGTGTCCCCGAGTGATGTGGTGGTGTCCCCGAGTGATGTGGTGGTGTCCCCGAGTGATGTGGTGGTGTCCCCGAGGGATGTGGTGGTGTCCCCGAGGGATGTGGTGGTGTCCCCGAGGGATGTGGTGGTGTCCCCGAGGGATGTGGTGGTATCCCCGAGTGATGTGGAGGTGCCCCTGAGTGGTGCCACTGAGTGGAGTGGTGGTGTCCCCGAGTGATGTGGTGGTGTCCCCGAGTGATGTGGTGGTGTCCCCGAGTGATGTGGTGGTGTCCCCGAGTGATGTGGTGGTGTCCCCGAGGGATGTGGTGGTGTCCCCGAGGGATGTGGTGGTATCCCCGAGTGATGTGGAGGTGCCCCTGAGTGGTGCCACTGAGTGAAGTGGTGGTGTCCCCGAGTGATGTGGTGGTGTCCCCAGGTGATGTGGTGGTGTCCCCGAGTGATGTGGTGGTGTCCCCGAGTGATGTGGTGGTGTCCCCGAGTGATGTGGTGGTGTCCCTGAGTGGTGCCCCTGAGTGATGTGGTGGTGTCCCTGAGTGATGTGGTGGTGTTCCCGAGTGATGTGGTGGTGTTCCCGAGTGATGTGGTGGTGTTCCCGAGTGATGTGGTGGTGTCCCCGAGTGATGTGGTGGTGTCCCCGAGTGATGTGGTGGTGTCCCCGAGTGATGTGGTGGTGTCCCCGAGTGATGTGGTGGTGTCCCCGAGTGATGTGGTGGTGTCCCCGAGTGATGTGGTGGTGTCCTGAGTGATGTGGTGGTGTCCTGAGTGATGTGGTGGTGTCCCCGAGTGATGTGGTGGTGTCCCCAGGTGATGTGGTGGTGTCCCCGAGTGATGTGGTGGTGTCCCCGAGTGATGTGGTGGTGTCCCCGAGTGATGTGGTGGTGTCCCCGAGTGATGTGGTGGTGTTCCTGAGTGATGAGGTGGTGCCCCTGAGTGGTGCCCCTGAGTGTTGTGATGGTGTCCCTGAGTGATGTGGTGGTGTTCCCGAGTGATGTGGTGGTGTTCCCGAGTGATGTGGTGGTGTTCCCGAGTGATGTGGTGGTGTTCCCGAGTGATGTGGTGGTGTTCCCGAGTGATGTGGTGGTGTTCCCGAGTGATGTGGTGGTGTTCCCGAGTGATGTGGTGGTGTTCCCGAGTGATGTGGTGGTGTTCCCGAGTGATGTGGTGGTGTTCCCGAGTGATGTGGTGGTGTTCCCGAGTGATGTGGTGGTGTTCCCGAGTGATGTGGTGGTGTTCCCGAGTGATGTGGTGGTGTTCCCGAGTGATGTGGTGGTGTTCCCGAGTGATGTGGTGGTGTTCCCGAGTGATGTGGTGAAATGAAATGAAATGAAATGAAATTTAGGTCTTATATAGTGCATGGCTGCCCGTGAGCGTCCCAGCGCTGAAGTTGCAGAACTTCTGAGGGTGAAGACGGGGAAGGGAAGAGGTTATTGCGGGAAGATGTGGTGGTGTTCCCGAGTGATGTGGTGGTGTTCCCGAGTGATGTGGTGGTGCCCCCGAGTGATGTGGGGGTGCCCCCGAGTGATGTGGGGGTGCCCCCGAGTGATGTGGAGGTGCCCCCGAGTGATGTGGAGGTGCCCCCGAGTGATGTGGTGGTGTTCCAGAGTGATGTGGTGGTGCCCCTGAGTGATGTGGTGGTGTCCCCGAGTGATGTGGTGGTGTTCATGAATGATGTGGTGGTGTCCCCGAGTGATGTGGTGGTGTCCCTGAGTGGTGTCCCTGAGTGATGTGGTGGTTTTCCCGAGTGATGTGGTGGTTTTCCCGAGTGATGTGGTGGTGTTCCCGAGTGATGTGGTGGTGTTCCCGAGTGATGTGGTGGTGTTCCCGAGTGATGTGGGGGTGTTCCCGAGTGATGTGGGGGTGCCCCCGAGTGATGTGGGGGTGCCCCCGAGTGATGTGGGGGTGCCCCCGAGTGATGTGGGGGTGCCCCCGAGTGATGTGGGGGTGCCCCCGAGTGATGTGGTGGTGCCCCCGAGTGATGTGGTGGTGTCCCTGAGTGATGCCCCTGAGCAGATTCGTTTTTGCTTTCTGTAAAGAACTATTGCTGTGCAAACAGTGAACATGCTGCCGACAATATTTACTTATGACTGTTTGCTGTAGGGAAACAGATCAAAGGAGTTTAAAAAGGTATCAATTTCTTTGTTCAAATAGCAGTGTTAATTCGGTTGCCTAACCTTTTATACAGTTTACTGGCTCTGGCACCACGGATTGTGTCCTTGCACTTGATTAGATACGTAATCTCATTACAGACGACCAATAAAAACTGTTAGGGAAATTTTAGACAGGTTTTATATACGGAATAAGGCTTCCATTCATATAAGGACATTTTCAAATATGTTTCTTTTTGAAGTTTTATGAGGCACGACTAGGCCAAGGAGCCTGTCAGTAGAGTGCTGTGCAACAACACATCCGGGCCAGTAGTACCGAGTGAGAAACATTCTCCTTGCACAGAGATGAAGTAATGGAGAACATGCAAATAAAGTATGTTTTGTCATAAAATATGATTGATATGCACAAAACTATTATTTCTGCAGAAAGTAAAGCAAAAAAATCATTACAAATTCTAGATTCTTCTCAAAGAGATGTCACCTTGTATTGTTCATGAAGCGTTCTAAGGAGGTTTACAATCGGTGATTTAAGAGATTTCCATAGCAAGATGGAAAAGGTTATCATATGGCTATTGCTGGCTAACCTATATAATATAGTTAATAACATTGGCAATGCCTGTTATTGGAGCCCTGCCTTGGACTGCAGTGAATGGCATCTGCTACAAATGCTGTGAATATGTGCCTCTGTTGGCGTCACTGGTGGCCTGCATTCACCCATCACACATGTGCTCTCTGCATGGTACCACTGCTCAGAAATAGGATATTCTACTGTCCTCGTGTCAGAAGTGTCTGGTTTTCTTCTGTAACCTTTCAATCTGTCAGGGCTGGAGATCTATTTTAAAGCACCCTCTGAATCCCTCCCTGCCTTCAGCTGCTAGGGCCAGGGGTGGCTGCTGGTTTTTTGGACTAAGGCAGGTTGCTAAACAAGTTAATTAGATCAAGGAGATGGAGGAGAGCCGCTGAAAGAAGGCCCCAACTGTCAGGCTAAAGGAGTTGTGAAAAACTTAATTCAATTAAGTTTTCTCCTCTAAACTAATTACGCGGCAATCTGTCACGCGAGCTGCTGCTGGTTTTGCAGCCCAGAATCGGGCAGGATAGCGAAGTGAGGGGGCAGGAGGAGAGGGAGGTGAGGGCAACGGCTCGTCGAAGGATATAGTAGACCAGGGAGTGTGGGAGAGGGGAAAGAGGGAAAAAGGAGGGGGGAAGAAAGGGAAAGAAGAAGCAACACAGAGAGGGTGAAAGGAGGGGGAAACGAAATTAGGAAAGAGACTGGAACGAAAAAGGCAAAGAAGGACAGCATTGAAAAGTGAACCTGTAGAAGCAACGAAATTAGAAAGGAAGAGGCAATGAAAGAAACGAAGGTGAGAGAGAACGACAAAGATAATAAAGAAGAAACCCATCACAAAAATATAAGCAACTGAATTACAGGCTGAATGAAAAACGTTAACCAAGAAAAAGAAAGAAGGAAATACATGTTTAAATAAGGAAGGGTTAAACGATCAAGGAATAACGAAATGGTGAAATAAGACATGTAAGAAATATGAAATGTAAGGCAAGGAGGAAGGGAGCTAGGCAGGGGAAAGGTAGTAAATGCAAGATATGGATATGAAAATTGTGTGGGAGGAGGGGGCTGGAAATGCGAGACACGGCCAGACCAACGCGAGAGCAGGGAAAGACACTGTATAGGGAGATGCAGCGGGCGGTGGAGCGGCAGCTTTGAAGTCTGATGCGAGGCACAGACAAACGGTGGAGTGAGAAGTACACGTGCGGGGTGGGGGAGC